>NC_133027.1:55427500-56677500 GCF_048771995.1 Taeniopygia guttata
ATATAGGAGATGATGTAGATAGTTAAAATAAGTTTGTGGGGGTTTTTTGGTAGTGGGCAAATACTGCAGCTTGGATATTTTTGTCTCGTATATATGTTTTTATATCTCATGTCCTCAAGTTTGTTGTTCCATCAATGCCATTATTTTGCTCTTCATAAATTCTTTCTGTACTTCCTTTTGTGTACCTCATGTCAATCCAAAATACTTGTCCTTTACTTGCTAGCTTGTTCTCATCCTCCGTGCTGCTCTCTACACCCTTTACAATGGAGGAAGTGTTTCATCTCTAGCAGCTTTAGCACAGTTGGCTTATTTTTTTTTTACTTAATGATCTCCCTTTCATATTGCTTCTTAAAATTGGCTGTCTCTCAGTTGTGTTCCTTAAGTAATACTTACTTGCTAATTCCATGCTTGTACTATCCATATAGCAGTATTTTTCTTTCAGAAAGATCAACAATCTGATGTAGCTTTAAAATTCTATTAAAATTCAAACTGTTTGTTCCCTAAAATGTTTAAGTCATCTTGCTAGACTAAAAATTTATCTCAGATATTCAATTTTTTTTCTTTTTTCCCTGAAAGAATTTAAACTATCAGTGAAAAAATAATTCTGAAAAGTCTGCTTTACAATTTCTAAAAAGACCTTCCAAAATGTTTGAAATAAAACATACACTTCAGGAGTTTTGTTTCAGTATTGCTTCTCTTTATACCATTTTTTAACTTAATTTTTTTTTTGCATCATGTCCAGGTGTATTTCAGTAGTCAAGAGGGTAACATGTATTTTGTTTATATTCTGTCAGAAGTTTTCTACAAAAAGAACTTCTAGATTTAGAGTAATCATCATTTTCTAGCAGAAAGTTATAAATCAGAAAATTTAAAATCATTCAAAGGACTCAAAATTTAGCCTACTATTTTCACCATGGTAGGGATGAAAACAAAGCTTTTCAGAATAAAGTATTTGGTCGCTCACAGTGGACAAGTGAAGCATAAGCTGTTGGAAGAGGGAAATAAATTCCTAATCCTATTAGCTAATAGATGGCTTATTCCCAGCTGATCATCATATGTTCTTTTTACAGTATCTAACTGATTTAATACAATTATTGAGGTTTCTTTCCTGTTCTTACATTTTCTACTTGCAATCCTCTTTGAGATGTGTACAAATTGACAAACCTCAGCATGCCAGATGAGCATGTCGGGGTAGTGAGGCTGAAACAGAGGAGCAACGTATTAGGTGTAATTATGGGTAAAGAATCTGAAAAAGAGCTACCACCTTTTGAAGTCAGAGCTTTGCCTGCAGAGGAAATCCTTGGGAGAGGATTTGAGTAAGCTCCATGGAATGAAGAGGTACAGTCCATATAAATATAGGCTCCATCAAAATGCACTTTGAGTATTGTCAGAAGAGTTCACTGACTCTAAAATGGATAAGGTGATTATGATGAAGTGTCAGGAGAATATAGGAGCTCTCAGATGTCTTGAGCATATCATATTCTGACACATAAAAGCATCCAGTCCCACCTGGAGAATGAAGTGTTCATAATTTAACACAATCTGCAGGCAGAACTTCAGAGAAGAGGCGAAAGAAGATTCTGGCGACTAAATTGAGTTGCATTTGGTAGTCTGAGACAATTTTCCATTGTGAGGCTGGTGTACTACAGCAGCAATTGTCATTATGAATGCTAGAATTTATGTGAGACATAGTTTGGCTAATTTTGAATTTTTTTAATGGAGAAATGAGGGTTGAGAACAGATATGCACCATGAGCTACTAACACCAGCAAGGTTCCCTCTGCAGAAAGTGGCTCAGAAGGAGCATTTATGATTGCAATAGAGTTGTAAATGCATAGCATTTGTACTGTTGGTATAATCTAGTAATCTTATAGACACATAATCTAATAAAAGCAGCAAACATTTAGTGTCATGTTTTTTAGTATCTTCATCAGATGGTCTGTATCATGGACAATACACACACTTTATCATAAACAGAACTCAAATATGTCTTATAATTTGCTTTCCTTAACTAAACAATAATATATTTCGAAGTTAAAAATGAAAATATAGATGTGCTTTCCTAAAATTCCGGCACACTGTCCATGATTATTAAGAATATATGGAAAAAATTTTCCTATACTCTTCGTGTAAAATAATACAGTAGTTTGAATTTCTTCATCTGCCATTAGTTGGTTGTCAGGTATAATTTTTTGCCTTATTTTCCTTCAAAGCCATCCTGAATCATTCTTAAAAGGATACTCAAGCACTTAGCTATACCATTAATTTTTATGGAAAAATGCACTTTAAGGGGGAAAAAAAAAAAAAGGTGCAGCTTCAAGGTAACAGCAAGACATCAACTTTCTGTGTTTGAAATTAACATAATGTTTTACATAATGATCCTCTCTGCTGATCATTAAAATAACATAGTTACCTCGGCAACTGGAACAGTCTGCAAATGTTATCTAGTGACACATAACACATTTAAAAATACGTACAACAAATAAGGTCTGAAACATTATCATTTGGGGGAAAAAGGTTTGTTTCAATAAAATTGCCTTCTGGTCTAAGCAGATTTTTGTGAGAAAATTTCAGTTCAACAGAACTTTATTTTTATTCAAAACTGACTTTATTTGCTCAAAACTTGAAGACCTGATGATGTTTCATTTCCTGACAATCGAAAAACTGTAGTTGCTTTTCAATTACAATTTTCATTTTTCTATAAATGTTTCAATGGCAAATGTTCAGGAAATAAAATTTATTTCTAATGCAAGGGTTGAATGCTTTAAAAACTGCTATAAAGCATAGCATACCAAATAATTGACTGATGAATTCAGGGGATCTAGGGAGTTCGCTGCTTTAGATCTCAATGTCTCCACTGTCATTGCTTGTACCCTTGTGGGTCTGTCCTGAACTGAGATCTAATGGGGCTGAAATGAACCGACATTGACACTCTTCATTTTTTTTCTTTTTCAAGCAAAACCAAATCAACTATGTTCACTGATGGTTTTGGGTGTCTTGAAATGAATTTTTGTGTAGCATTTATTTACTGAAAAGTTTTGCCAGCACTAGCTACCAGGATATCTTCCAGCAGAATGGAAAATTGCTCTGAGGTAGGTGACTTGGCTCATCACCTTTAAGTTCTCTTTCATTCTTCCTCTGTACTGAAGCTGCTACATTCTTAGAACACCTTCTTCTCTCTGCCTTTGCCACTCACTGTCTGCCTTTCTCTCTCCTGGGAGTGTACTCTGACTTTTGTAGGATTTGCTATAATATTACAGAGAATTTGTGTTAAAACAATCCCTTATAATTCAGATTATTTTAAATACTAAATTTGAATTAATGTCAATATAATTTGCTGTTAAATTTGTTTGCGTAGTTTGGCTAGTATCTATAAATTTTTTCAGTGCATACGATATGGAATATCAAACACATAGATCTTTTCTGTCAATTTTAATGGTACTTGTGTGTGTGGAACCCCCTCAAGGTTTACAAAGTGTATAAAGAACTTTTTTCATTATATTTCAAAGGCTATTGGTCTAGAGGTGATTTGTATTGACACGTTCCTGAAGACTGCTAGGATGTTGGTAATCCTTAATGTATTTGAGCATTCTGCCATACCCCATGGGGTTTTTTAAACACTTCTCCTTTGGGTGCTGAAAATCTGGTGACAAGATCACTCTGAGAGAGCATCTAGATACTGTGGTTTTTTTATAAAGTGTTGTTCTAATAGAAATCTTTGCTTTGGAAGCAAGTGTCAGCCCTTTGTTTATAGATCTTTTTGCAAATGCACAGAAATCTCCTAATCTCCTATTAGGATTTATTTTCACTGGAATATAAGGAACAAAAATGGCTGCCACTAACTTGATTTTAGGGCAGTGACAGCAAGGATGTAACATAATTTGCATCTTCCTTACAGGCTCCAGTTTCAACCATTCATCCTTCCATCTGAGTGCTACTGTTTTCTAGGGGTTGGCCACCTGAAAAAATGGGGCCAAGGCCTTTCCTAAGGTTTTCATTGTGGATTTTGGTGTCATAGTGTTGCTTCCTAAATTCCCAGTCCAAACTCATGCCATGCTATCTGTCAGGACAACACCTAGGCACATATCTTTCCCTTCTTTCACCCTTGTTGGTAGAGGAAACCTGAGTGTTTGAACTGGGAGAGTACTTCAAGGTATTCCTTTTATCCTTGAATTGGTGGATGGATGGAGTAGGACCTAAATCTATCATAGAGCAATCTTGCCCTACAAAACAGGCAGCATTATCTTGGTGTAACTGAAGAGCAGCTGTAAAGGCATCCATATCAATCTCCTTGGGCAGAGGAGAGGTTGGGACATATCCTCACATTAAAAATTTTAAAGCCAATAATAAAGGCATTAATTACACCATCAAATTTTATAACCATTCCTAAGACCTTTATCCTCTCTGACATCTAATGAGAGAGTACATGCTGTCTGGGGCCATGATTAGCTCAGAAAAAAAGGAGAGATTAGAGTATTAGACGTTACTGAGCAGGTGGATGATTACACAGGATCTTAAGCCAAGAAATAAATATTCAAAGTACGTCGCATTTGGAAAATAAAAAAAAATATTTAAATAAATCTTTAAATACCTGTGGAGAATAACAAGGATCTAACTTTATGGTGTGTTAGCATACATACCAGATGATGAAATAAAGAATGTGTAAGGCTTTCACATCTTTTCTCAGTTTAAGAAAGCTCACTTGGTCAAAAGACAGTGGGGCACAGGAATCCTGTGCATATATATCCAACACAGGAAACTGCAGGTGACTCATCTACATTGCTGGTAATCCAGCATTATTCATACTGTGTTCTCTTGTATTTATTGGTGCCTCAGCTGTTGGTATTTTTAGGAATACAGAAATAATGAGTAGTGTAAGGTTTTGTTTTGCTCACTTTTTAAAGTTTGCATACAAAAGAGATGGAAATGTTGATCAAGCCATTTACAGAACTGGAAAAATGACAGGTTTAGTTTGTCAGCTCTTTACTACACTAGGAAATTATAAGTATTTAATCTATATTTTTGCAAAAATGCCAACCAAAAATCAATGTTACCTGTACTCTGTAGTTTGATATTTGTTTGGTTTTTATGTGATTGAGTTTGTTTGTTGCACCCAGAGCCAGGTTTGTGGGGTTTTTTTGGCATTAGCCACTTTCCTAACCATTAGCCTAAGGATGCATTTTTAGAGTCTCAACTGCCCCCACCTCTCCCCTCCCACTTCCCTCACATTCTTTGTTACAAGAAAGACACTTGACCATTTGGAGCAAGGATGAATGCAGGGCCCTTTAGAGAGAGGGCTGAACCAAGAACTATAATCTGTCTCAGTAGGTGGTTGGACATGATGAAAACAAGTTTCTTGCCTCTGAAAAGAAATCTTAAAATGACTCTAAGTATGGCATTATTAAGGTATGCTATTTGTGTACTCTTCCACTGATTTCTGTTTGCAACTTCTCATCTTCTTCCCTGCAGACTCTGCCTGGAAGTGGATAAAGTCTCCTCCTGCTTGTAATGTTTTCAAGATTGATTACACCCCCACTGATACCTGGGTATGTGCAAACTTGTGACTGCTAGATTGTGTCACAATGAGTTAAATAACACTAAACCCACAACAACTACATTAGACAATATTCCTGTTACTGGCTGAGTCAGGCAGCAAAGAATTCTGAAAATCCTGGAGCAGGAGCCACAAGCATAACATCACAGATCACACTTGTAACTCTGGATGTGGAGACCAGAACATGTATTCTAGAATCATGTGTACATCAGCAGAGAAACAGATTGCTGCTTACAAGTGGCATATGAGTCTCATGTCATGAGACTCCAGTGCTAAAAGTTCAATCTTCAGATTTTATTCTTCTTTCACCAATCTTGTCTGTTTTGCCTTTTTTCCAAACACATGTCCCTGATGTTGTTTTCTCTCTTTTCCTTCTGCTTTCTGCAGCTCTCTTTTCTTCAGCAGGTCTGCCAGTAAGTATATACAGTGCCCTTTGTCTCTTCCAGCAGCTCTTCTTTGCCACCTTGACAGTTGACTGTTATCAATTAGTCACATGCAAATTGCTCAAGTGGGACACTTTATTTTTTTTCCAGAAACAGCCAGGTTTGTCATATTCAAAAGTACTCTTTTGGTACCTCAGTTAGGAATCACACTGTATTAGAAGGCTTCTAATACAGGCTGACCATCTGAAGGCTTCTAACCAGGCAATGGCCACACAGATACAGCTCATGTTGCTCCTATGTTAGTATTTATTTGCACAATATGAAATTTGCCTACACTTTCACATTAGGTGTAATATTTATCATTGGATGCAACATAGAAGTGATGGAAAAGATGAAATAAATAATGCTGAATTTGTCTCACAATTCCATATCTGAAAGTGATGCAAACACCTAATAACCCTTTAGTAGCTGGTCTAATGCTTTTAAATCCTTGACAGGTCTTGCTTTGATTGATTTTCTAACACTGGCTTAGTTGTATATGCTTTGAAGAAATACTGGGGCTAAAGCACTCTTCATATTAGTCAGAAGGTATTTCTTGCTGGAGATTTAAAATTTTAAATAGAAAATAAAAGTGAAAAAATGTTAAGACTGGACAGCAGAGCAACTAAAAGCTACAGCTGGGCTGACACACACAGAGGAAAATCCTGTCAGGTTAAAAACAGAAACATGTTCCGCCCATGGATTAACTTTATATCTAATCCACTCATGTTCTGCCACATGGCACACTACCTACACACACAAACTCTGTGAGGAAGAGAACAGGGGTACAAATCTTCGGTAAACCTTACTTTCTTTCCATTCATTTCTATAATTCTGAAGTTAAACACACTTAGAAGCGCCCAAACATTTTCCAAACTCTAGTATCAGTTATCTGCATGGTCATGTTTCTAAAGATTTGCAAGTCAGTTTATTCACTCTCAGAATTATCCCTTCTGACTTCAGTATGCAGCATATTATGCTGAAAAACTTCTAAAGTCTGCATCTGTTCAGTGCTATGGATTTACATATTGGCTTTCTCTCTAAAATGACTTACATATGTATCATTCATGAGAAACAAGCTCCTTCTTTTGGGAGTCTTCTGAATGGTGCTTCCCACTGTACATGTACTTTCAGTACTGAAACTTAATTGAAAATGTCAAAACTTGCAATAAATGTTAAGATATTTGGTTAGATCAACAGGGGACTGATTCTTCAGAGGCATTATCTGTTGAGTGAGATTAAGGCAAATGCAACATTTAGCACTCCTATGCAAACAGCAATTTAGTCTTCCTCTTCTGAACAAACTGCAGTTGAAATCCAATCATTGGATTTCATATTTAAGACTAAGTTGCCTTCTCACAATTTTTCTGTTACAACTTTATTATGATTAAAGACATAAAGAGTAAATTGAAGCCACTACTACAGTTTGTTTGTTGCTTTTAATTACCACTACCCATAAAGTCCCACTTTGGCCACCAGCAGCTGAGGGAGAAAGAAGGAAATGCAGAAAAGTGTGTCAGTGGCATTTTCCTTTCAGCACAGCCAGACCGTGAATAGGTCATTAGTGGCAGTGAGACTAGCCTGAAGCTTTTGTAGAAAACATTGCCTGTAGCACCCCTGGAAGGAAAAGGGGTGAATCCAACATTAGGGATTGTACCTCTGCCTCCCGTTGACTTGGGCAGCTTCTAAGTGAGAGCTTTAAGAGGGAATGAGGCGCAGAGGTGCAGTCCAACCATTCTTCTTTGCCAGGAGTTTATCGGTAAAGACTGCTTTAAACCTACACTGATTTATGCCGGATAGGGTAACTTTAAAGTTCTTCAGTGCTTGTGAGAGGTCAGACAGCAGTCTAAATTAGAGTCAGCATTTCATAAAATACAACAGGTAACAGGCACCCTGAAAGCATTACATTCAAATAAATGTTTTCCTTCTACTTGTAGGATTTTGCAGGAATGTGGAACCATTGCTCTAATCCTCCTTATGGCTTCTTGGTTTTTAAAAAAGAGACAGTGTATCTAATTACTTGATTAATGAAAAATGTACATACAAACAGAAAGTGATGAAATTGCCAAAAAACATAAGATGCAAGAGGTCTTGTAAGATAAATATTAAACTTACAATTAGAGAGTTGCTGACTTCATTTTAATTACAACGATTAATGAAACAATAGAATTCACATAGATACAAAGAAAAGTTCTAATACTTCTTTTCAAAAGTCATCTAGAATTGGGTAAATGAAGTTGTCTTTGAACAAGCAATATGCCAAAATCTGTCCTCCACAAATCATTGAAATTACTCCAGAACCTGAAAGAAACGATATGGTTGTTTTGAATTAATTTTTATAGTGGAATACAAAGTTTATGATAAAACTTTAAACTGACATTTTACTTAAACATTTTACACAAGGCTTTAACTACTTACAAAGATATCAGCCTCCACAACTGCTAATGCAAAATCTGTTGTAGGACAGGGAATTTATCTCTCCCCATCACTTAGGAATTTATTGCAGTGGTTCATCCTTGTTATCCACAATATAAGAAAGAAGAACAGAAGCCAGTCCTTTACCCTTAACTACTGTTTTTCAAGAGCATCTACTTTTCATGTAAAAATCTATGCTTCTAGTTTTACAGAAAATTAAACATTCAGAAATGTAGTTTTGCCATTCACTTTGAGGAAATGTGATGACTGAAATTCATCTCATCTATTGTAAGTACTTGTACATGTTTATAAATCTTGCCTCTGAAGGTACCTGGTTTTTTTATTGATTATAAAGGGTATCAAGAAAGGCTATGACTTTGGACAACTGTCTTTCTGACACCTGAACTGAGATACATTTCAACTCATTACAGGTTAAATTAATCATGGTTAAGTCCTGACTAATTGAGATTAGTCAGGACTTAATCATGACTTATTTCAAGACATGTGCCTGCTGTTTGTTTGCAAGACTAGTGTAAGATGAGTATATTCTGGCCTTAAAAGAGAGGATTTTTCTAAGGTGAGGAAAATCCTAGTACAGCATTATTTACCAGTGACATTAAAAGAAGCATGAACAAAATGCCTGTACTTCTTCTTTAAATGTTGACAATTCTCAGATTATTGAGGCAATAGATATTTAATAGAAACAGTTAGTATTATAAACACTAACTTTCTACACAGATTTTAGCAACTTAAATTTTAAAGAATTAAATTATACCTAATGCCAGCCACCAGTGTAACATCAGGGGGAATTCAGACATAACTGCAAGAGGAAAAGTAGAAACATAAATTTTAAACCAGTAAGAATGGGCACAAGTAAGAAGTGCAGTATGCTATCAGGGGTCTCTTTAGTTATGCTTCATAGGTTATGTTTTTTACATGTATTGAAATGACAAATGCTTTAAGTCCTGACCAGCACCTGCCCTGGCCACACCCAAGCTGACCCACACCCCCACTGTGGGTAACTGCAGGGCCATTCTCTGACCCCACATTGCCTCCCCCAAAGCAAGCTGACAGGGGTATTGCAGGGGGCTGGGAAGCACACTGCATGTGCTGACAGCCCAGGGCCAGCCAGCAGAGGTTTGGTTGGCCATCTGAAGGAAACAATGATAAATCCGGGGCTGTTGGAACATCAAGACGCATCATCCGATAGAATGACAGAAGCTAACTCCCTGTAAAAATTATGTACAAACAGGGGGGGGTTTGGTAGTTTTTGCAAATTCCTTGATTTCAATACAAAAATTATTAATGAGGAATAACAGTAGTTTAAATCCCAGAAAACCGAATTTAGTAAATGAGAAATTATGCTTAATTTTTTTAGATAGAGTCTCTGTTGGTCTCTGGTTTAATTTGTTAGGGAACTGGGGAATCTCCCATCTGTATGAAGTGCTAATAGTCAAATGGACAAATCAATAGAAAATGGAAGATTAATCTTATACAGTAGAGAGGGCGTCCTAATTTGTCAAAAATATTTTCCTTTCTCTGCATTTTAGAATAAACATATTAACCTCATTGTTATAAGAGAAAAGAATCCCCAGATAGGGTCTGGCAAGGATGGAGTTAAAATATATTTCCTAATTAGCCATAGAAGCATTCTGCTAAACAGCATGAGAAGAGGGAGCAGATTACTAGGTGTTAGCAAAAAGAGATGATGGGTCTCATTTACAGCAGCTAATTATTTTCTTTTTCTTTCCTTTAAGGCGTAGATTTTCGCGGGGGAAAAAGGTTTCTGTGGTAAAATGCTTGATTTTTCTTATTGAGATTTAGTTCAAATGATCTGACTAAAACCTTTGCACTGACTTTGCTGAAGAAAAACTCCGTTTTTACTCTGAAGTTGAGATAAAGTGTTAATGAGTAGTTCTTAAAATATCCAGACATGAACAACTGTTAATGTCTTGTTTTGAAAAAAAAAAAAAAATGCATTTTCCAGATGCAGAAATTGTATCTAGCCTGTATCTGTTTGGTACAAATATTTAGAATATGAACTAACTCCTGATTTTTCATAAGAATATAACAGTTTAAAAATCTGCAACAGATCTACAATTAAGTTTAAAATGGGAGGATTTAAATGGAGGTATGAGTCCAATGGATGGAAAATAGAGATACACATTTATTTAGCTTTAGGGAAAATTAAGTTAATCCAGTAATACATTGGATGAATCCTAGTGGATTTGTCCTTCAACTTGTGATACTATGTGATACTATTTAGCAGTAAACCTACTTACCAGCCGAAGTTATGATGATATGAATAATAGTAACTGTTACAGCATAGTCCCAAACCCATTCTTCCACAACCAAAGCAAACAGCAGACCACAAAGAAAGAAAGTTATTTCCAAGGATATCACAAGAACTGTAAAAGAAAAAAGGATATTTTCACCAAACACAGTTTTGAAAGACATCTCACATTCCAAACAATATCAATAAGGAGATAAAATATCTGAGATAGTTATGCATTTTCATGGATGGGCAGAAAGAAATACTAATTAGTGGTATGAAATAGCTGCTGTCTTTGGCATATAAACACATTGCATCAAACTAACTAATAAAATTTGGGGGGGGGGGGGGGCTAGGAGCTAGGAGGGGGAATCATGTTGAGACACAGTAATTACATTTGGCCCTGCAAAGTAATTCTAATGGAATATGCTTTAATTTTTTTTCCATTGGCATAACATAAATGTTCTTTCTTCATCTGAAATTGGTATTAACACTGTGCAAATATCCATACATTTTTATTTCTCTTTTAAGCTATGAACCAATTTACTTTTGAGCTTTATGTATTTTACTGACAATTATGAGGTTTGCCTTTGTAAAATAGATTATAAATCTGGTAAAATTTTATGTATGCATGTAATTCTTTAGGAATTGCTGTTTAGGAAAAAGGATATATTTTGAGAGCTTCAGAAAAATTGCAGAAATTTGTATTAGGACATAGAATGATACTATTACAATAAAATTCTGATATTTCAATGCCCACTGTATTCAAGCATTACCAAAGCAAAATTGCCATTAGTTGAATGTGACCCATTTCTCTGATCTGAATCCAGTGATTCAAATGGAATTTGCTGCATTGCTACAGTATGAAAATGAAATTAAACTACTTTGTGAAGGAACTTGATGGAGAATAGGCAATTGTTCTGCAATGAAAATGAAGCATCCTGGCAAAGCAGAGATTTTCTTCTGATGATGCAAGATCAGAAGAACTCAACAAAAAGCCTAAAAATCACTTGGAAGTTAAGTAGCAGTACAGAAATGAGAAGTGCTTGCAAGATGCATCAACATTTAATTGCAGTGTAGTTAAAACACAGAAATTATTGGTATAACTAAAACAGCTTTAAAATACTATCCTTTGGAAAAGTTTGCATCCATATGCAATATATTTTCTTGAGTGAGGAGAAAAAAAATAATAAAGAAACTTCAGTTACCTAAATAATATGGGTTAATCCATGAGGGATTTGTTTTAAAATCAAAAGGTGCCAAACCATCCAACATTTTAATCCTGTGGAAAGAAAATGAATAATTTTAAACAGAGAGTTTTAGTATTTAGAATTTAGATTACATGACATATTATGAGTGTTTTTAAATAGGATAAATAGAATACTCTGGGTTTTTGCAAGCTAAGTCCTATTCTGAGTTGTGGTTTTGCCCTTGCTCACTTCTGTTTAAGATATTTGGTGTTATGCATGATAATCAATAACTTCCTAGGGGGATATAATTTGTCTTTTTCATTGACTATAAAGTCTTTATTTTCCTTTTTTTTTTCATATAATCTTTTCTCTTACATTCATTAATTTACATGGTGTAACTGCAAGGACGAATGTTAAAACCAATATTTTATATTAGTTTTGAGTGTCCACTTGACAATTTGAAAGAAGGTTCAGGTATAACAATTTAACTGAATTTGAAAAATTATGTTCCTCAGTCTGGATGCTTCCTTTAAATAGGCATAACTCCACCCATGAGTTGCAGTATGCCAGCATATCAGGCTAAAGACAGAGAAATCTTACCTGAATACTGCAAAGCACACAGAGAGGACCACATAGTACACAGTGTAGAAAACTATTATGCATATCAACAGGTTCACCAGAACAACCTGCAAAAGGGCATAAAACAGTAAAACCTAAAGTCATGTTAACGTCAGGCATTCTTAGAAAATAATTCTAGATTTCTATCAAGCATAATGTGAAAAAAAAATTTGTAAAATAAAATATTTAGGCAGAATTTTTGCTGTTGCTGATTACATAAATGTACTAAAAGCTCTTTGGTACATTTCAGCTCCTAATGTGGCTATAATGCATGGCGGTTTTTTCTATCATATATTGTTGTATACCTACTATATAAACAATTTACAAGTGTTCCTAAAAGTAGAAGGACATTTCTTGATGGCTATTAAGAAATTAAGAAGGTACAGAGGAGAGACTCAAAAGGTATAGCTAGAAATGTTTGGGGTTTTTCTTCATTAGGGCTACAGCCCTAAAGAGGTCAATCTGTTTAGCTCCAAGGGATGATTTGATTATGATGGATAAGTACCTTCACAGAAAATACCAGGCACTTAAGGGTCTTTAATCTATCAGAAAAGACACAAGAAGTAAACAGCTACAAGTTCTAGCTAGACAAATTCAAAAGATGCAGGAAGGACATTTTGGCTTGTAAAGGGAGCAAACTCCCTCTGTAAATAAGACATCTTACTAAGCAGTAGTAGAGGCTTCTGACGATGAAACTTCAACTCTATTTGTTTCTGACCTTAGTTCTTTGAGTGGTTGTATGGTAGGTAATGTATTTACAGAAGCATCCAACATTGACAGAAGTGGGAACACTGTGAATATATCAAACTACCTATTTTTATATTGCTAAATGTTGTAAAGTGTTAAATATTGAATACTTCATCTATCTCCCACAAGAAGAGAGACCAAAGCACTTTAGTTTCTAATGCAACAAGAGATTAACCCATCATGCCTGCAGAAACTGATGTTTGTCAATAAATAAAAGTTCAGGACAGTCTTAAATTCTTTTCCCCCTACATCAAAACAAAGCCAAGCAAAAACTGAGAACTATTAACCTCTTCAGCCACATTGATTTGTGGGCTAAATACAGCTCCTTTGCACTGTGTATATTGTAATTCGAAATGAAAATTTGCCAAATAACACATTTGATCTCTTCCTTTCCCCAGTGCACACCATCACTGTGGTAATGGCAATCAACTACATTGTCACATGTAAGTTTGGCAGCCATGCTGCCTCCTACTCCCCTGAGCATAACTTCAAGCATTGGAAGTTTAACGTCTGGCACATTTTAGGTGGGAATCTTTTCTGTTTCATTGCTCTGAGAAGCTGCACTTTTCCTGTGATTCACCTTTATTCATTGCCCCTCCTCTTGCCACGGCCTCTGTGAAGCCCTTTCTGCCTTGGATGGAGATTGGTACAGTAATAAAAGTGGAGAGAGAGGACTGAAGGGAAAATCACAGAGCTGAAGGAAGGCTGTGAGGCAATGACCTATTGACCTGTAATTACAGTAGGTGAGTTCCCAGCCTTGAAGTCAGAGAGCAACTTTCTTTGGCCTCAAAGACACAGGATTTTTCTGTACCCAGAATATTCCTAGTCTCTGTCTTAGGGATGCAGTGAGGCATTAGGTATAGTATGCTTTGTTCACTTGAGTAAGCCAAGGAAATGCACACAACACAAAAATAAAGACACTGAAATTTTTCCAGTTTTATCACATCCTGCCTAATTTTTTTCTTTATTTGACGTTGCCACAGAAATTTGAACATACTTTTTTTAAATCTGAGAGTACTTTTTATTTTCAATCTATTTTCCCCTTTCTAGATCTTCTGGTATTTCAAAGCAAAATACTCACAAGTTAAAATCTACAGGATTACTCATTATATGTCAAAACAACTTAAAAGAAGAATCTTAGGAAATCACTGATGACATCAAATGTATAATTTTATGATACTTCCAAGAATTTTATCTCATAAATGGAACAACATCACGTATTTTTATAACATGTACTTTGCAGTAGTTGTTGCCAGCACTACTTTTTAATTTTAGGGTTTTTTTTTTAGGAAGAGAACACTGAAGAACAGTCAGTAAGAATGAAAGCAACAGCTCATTCCAGCCCCACAGCAGTTGTCTAATTCTCTAATACTATCTGGTGACAAATACAACACCAAATAAACTCGATTCCCTTTACCTTGGTTTCAGCAATTTTGACCTTGAGAGCCATGGACACATGATGAGTGAGAGGAAGTGATCTTGCTATATTCCATATGCCAGCTTTAGAAGGAGGAAGCAGCTGGTTTTCACCCCAAAAAACATTCTAACGGGTAAGTGCAGGACAGGATGGGGTGAGGTGAGTTGATTGGATTAAACAGAATTGAGACAGAAGACATCTGTGCACTAAATGTAAGCCGCTAAAGAGCAAAGAGAAAATCCTGCTTGCTCATGCAATGTTCGTACTTCTGTAGCTACAGTGAGCCAAAGCATTTCTAAAACATAACTTGGCTATTTAGACACAACATTATTATTATTTTGCCCCTTTTAATTGCTTTTTTTTTCAGCATTCATATGATCAAAATTCCTTGGGGTTATTATAACTTCCTACTTTTAATTATCTTTTACATTTTCTAGCATTAATTCTATTGACTATAGATGTGGAGTAGTACATTCTTCACAATGTTATTTGTTAGCATTTTTCTTCTGGCTATCACTTTATTACATCAAGTATGATTCACATTAAATTAGGTATAATTAATTTAAGAAATTCCAGACTTGTGTTATGACTCTTTTTTTCCTGAACCGTATTTTGTTCCTTCAGTAGAATGAAATTTAATGTGCTTTCGAGCACATCCAGCTTCTAGTGAGCAACTCCTTAATGGATTCAAATTTGACTTTTTACAGGCACATTATGATTCAGTGTGCTGTATTATTTGGAAAAAAAAAGATGCTTCTGAAACTGAACCAAGAATGAACTTCTTCTTTTTCTGCTGACACTAACATAATATGTGCAAATTTCATTAGGGTTTTTTATGCCTTTTTAGTCATACAAAATAAATGTTATCTGCTCTAAAATGCAGTATGCACTCGGCAAACAAGAGCTTTCACTCGTAGATTTGATCGCTCCAGATTGTGAATACTGCCAGGGAAATTACTGGTAGTATTGTGTGAAATTCCTTCATGTGCAAAAATACTAGCATGAAAATCTGTACATCAGTAAAGTCCTATTTTCCGGACTGAATTGATGACAAAGGAACATACTGAAACAAAATAAAAGAGCCTAAACTATGTTGCTTAAACTGTTGCAATTTTCAGGGGTAGCAAATAAATGAAGAAATATTTGCTTTAATAATTAAAAAAGTATTTGGAAAAGAGCAAAATTATTTATTCAAAGAGCACACTATCTACCCAAAAAAATCAGCTGAAAACAGCTGTGACCTAAAATTAATCTGCAGAAACTTTTCAGTAGCTATAATTAGCAAGATAACTGAAAAAGTAGTGGGTTGCATTAATCTCAGATAACTATTAAACATAACAAGAGTTTACATTCACCGACTTCTTCACAAAGGATGTATTTAACCAAAGATTGATGATAGAAACAAAATCAACAAGTTTGACTGAGATGTAATTGAAGCTGTGGGCATGGATTTGTTGGGCCAACTCAGAGGTTCTTCCCATTCCTATGGCACAATTGAAAACTTTAAATACTCTGAGAGAACACAGTGCAACATTTCTGTCACACCTTTGCTTCAAGATTGTAAACACTTTAATTGTGGTAGCCCAATGAACAGGAGTAAATCAAACTTGGAAGGGGCAGAAAGTGTGTTTGACCCAAAATACTAAGTCACTGAATAGTGAATGTTAACTATAAAGATGATGCTATTAGCTACATGTTGAGATAATGGAATAATGACTTTTCATATTTTTTATTTTCTTAAAATTTACTGGATCAGCTGCAGGAAAAAAGATGATAACTCCTATTCAGCAGAGAGAGAAAAAGAGAAAAAAGAGAAGTTTTAATTGGAAGCTAAAATAAATTATCTAATCTGGTTTGAACAAGCCCTACTTTTAAGCACATACTTTTTTTTTGTCATTACTTTATTGAATTTTACTAGGTCTGTGAGGAAAAATAGTACTGCATTACTTTTGAACCCATGGAGTTTGTGCTAATTTGCTTTGTGGAAACAGAGAGGAAACAGTTCCTTACATAGGATATCATTACCTGACCCTCACATGCTTGACAATAGTTAGTAAAGACTATTTTTTGACATTGGCTGTACACATATACTCTCTTTGTAGTGATATGTAATGTACAGTATCCAAGATAGATCTGAAAAACCATAACAGCAGAAAATGGCAGACTGGAGAACACATTTAGAAAGTAAAATTAAGGATACTTCTATAGGGCAGTAATTCTTCCCAAGAATATGATAATGGCAACTAATAGTACCAAGGCAATACCTAGTTCCTATAATCTGTACCAAAGTCAAATATAATAATGAACTGTAAGAAAATTTTATAAAGCTTACGGCTAAGTTTGCTGCCTAAGCTTATTATTTAGGGTTGGTTTTTCTGGATTTTGGCTTTTTTAGGAATGTTACCATTTACACCCACAATTTGTGATGCTGTCAAATAGTATTGCAAAAATAACTAACAACAATTTGAATAACTGTACCATACAGCAATATTACAGGAATATCTCATGGAAAAGAACAGGTAATTTGTGTTACTGCACTACAGCTCTGTGCCTTAAAAAGTAAGGCTAGACCAGGAACCACATTTCTTAGGTAATTCAAAAACATGAAAAATGTTTTAAAATTAGAAAAATTAATACATGACAAGTTTTAGATTAGTTTATTTATATTATATTTTAGGTTTATTATCCGGAAAACTTTACAGAAATAGAGAACTCAACCAAACAGATGCAGACTGGATTGTGTGGTAAGAAATTTTTAGTTTACTGGAGGATGGCATCAAAACATGTGTACTCTGTCTCCATCTGCTGATAGGGAAGAACTACACTTGTGTGTCAGGACAGAAGAGCTTGGAAAAATAAATGGTGGCCACTGTTTTTGTGGCTGGAAGTGATTGGCAGAATCTGTCAATGCAGGGAAGGGAACTAACATTTCTTTGCTTGGGACGTGTCATGGCTAAAGATAGTTTAGTTGTGTCCTATGAAGGACAGGCCCTACTGGTCACATATGCCTTGTACAGCCTCAGTATGACAGCTTGACCCCCAATATGGGAGGAGAGAATCCTGTGAGGTCTAGACTCTGCCACCATGAAGATTAAAGCGATTAGATTCTTTCCTTCTTCAACCTCTGTTGCAGATGGATACATTTTAAGGGGTGAGAAATATGAGAATTAGGTGTAATCAGGAATGTTCTTTGAATGTATCAATCTACTATTACTTTCAAATTTTGTTGAATTGCTTTTAACAATGCCCCTATTCCTTGTTATATTGTCTAAAAAAATTACAATATAATTGATTAAATAAGAGGTGAATTTTAGGAACTTTCAGCTCCTGAAAAGTTCTCCTTGAATCTCTGTGTTAAATCTTACAAATTCTAAAATGTCCATAACACCAAAAGAATTAAAGTCAAAAACTGCTTTAATTTTTTTTGATCAGCAAACTGAAAATGAATTGGATTCTTTTCAGAAATAATTAACCCCAATGAGCTACTTGTATCCAAGGAGTTGACTTAATTAATAGCAAAAATAGTAAACATCTTTTGTTTTTTTACTGACATTGTTGGCTTTGTGACCAAGTTCAGTACAAAGCTTGAAAGTATTGGCAAAGAACCTAATTTAATAGGCTTTATTTATTCAAACTAGAAATTAATTTTATTGTTTGTGAATGCTGTAGGATTGATAGAACTGAAAATGAAGCCTTCTGTTTATCCAGAGAGAAGCTATAACACAATTGAAGCAATGTAAACTTTCCATTCTGGCCCCACTGTATGTGTAAGAAGAAAGTTTAATTGTCTTTATTAAAAAAAAAAAAAAAAAATCAATATTTGGCCTTTCTGCTGAAAAGCTAAATCTGCTGACAAGCCTATATTTTGAAAGAATTCTGGCATTTCCACTACTGTTAGTGGGAATTTTTGGTAAGGACAGTGCAGCACTGGAAAATCCCTTTAGGACTAAGACCACAAAAACTGAGAAGCTGTGAAATTGCTGCTATGGTTAGAGTAAAATACATCATGTGGGATCAAATACTTGGAGATAGGAAAGGCTGCTGCACCTCCATTCTCCTAAGATCAAACAGTAGCCAGGCTGTGTGTAAGCACACACACACATAGAGCATATATATATATGTGCATGCACACCACATTTATGCATATATGTACATGTATACATGGATACCACAGAGCTCACAGACACACACACACAGACAACACCCGCGGTCTTATTCTGCTCCTGTTGTTGTCTGAGTAGGTTGGAAGCCCATTAGTGAGAAGATTTATACATATTTATACACATGGAAAGGTAGCTGTGACCCAGCTCCAGAAGCTGGATCAGCACATGGTCTGCCCAGTAGTTGGCATCTTTATCCCAGTTTGTCCAGTGGCTGAGTCCAGGACATGCCCCTGTGACTGCAGCCCCACTCCAGTTTCTGGCCCAGATTCTCAACACTCAAATGCATTTAGCCACACCTGTTCCTTCACCAATCATCTTAATCCCACCTTTTCCAGCCTTCGGTTCCACCCTTAAACACCTCATTGCAAATACTGGACAACCCCAAAAAACACTCTTCTCCTGCATCCCATACTGTGTCCCACCCCTTTAACCTGAGAGGTGATGCAGAGAGAAGCTCCATCTTGATGGGTTTCACACCTGAGCAAAGGGGTTGAAGTTCTTCTGATAAAAACCTGGAAGGTGTTTGCTCCTCACAGTCAGTAATTTGTCTTCCTGCCTGCCACTGAATGTCAGAGTTTCCCTGGGATTGCAGAGATGGATCAGTGGTTCTCCTTGGTGGTCCTGGGATTAGCCCACCATGGCTTTGTTTGAGCTTCCTCTCTAACTCTGTCTCTGACTGCTCTCTCATGGATATGCCAACAGGCTGTTACCACATCATCTAACACTAGTTTTCCACCATTAAAAAAAGCTGAAATCCAGCTGACAGAATATTGCAGATGATTTTGGAAGGGTTGAGCAGTTAATGGGACTATCAGCTGTATGGCTGATTCAACTATGAATTGTGTACTTTGTGTGAAATCGCAGCAAGAAGCCACCCACTCTCTGTATTCTGGTAACACAGCAGTGCCATGGATGCTCCTGAGCCATGAGGCATGGCAGGAGCACTGTGCCCTCACTGCAGCAGACAGAATGGCTGCCCACAAGCCATATGGGAAGCATGACCAGGGCCTGGGCCTTCCTCCCTGTCTGTACTAGCCAGCATGGACAAGAACCTTTCCTGTTACTATTTAATTCAATGTGCCATCCTGTTTCTATGCCCAGGAATGCTCCCAGTCACTGTTTCAATTTACTGTAGTGGATGTAACTGTCATAGATGTCACTGTTTTAATTTACTGGGGTAGATATAACTGTAGAGCCTCTACAACATGACCAGTCTAATTTTCATTTGTTTTAGGAAGGTGTCCCCAGCACAGCAATATGTGGCACTAATAAATGATCTCTTTTTGGTGCTCTTAGGAGACATACTGGGATTGATTGGGCATGGAAACTGAACTCCCTTTTCATTTGCAGAAGTGCACCTTCTGATTGAAGGGCTGATTCCAGCATGGGCAAGGTAGCAGAAAGAAATTTCCACTGCCAATAGCTATCATAAACCTGTTAATTTACAGCTGGGGCATTGCTGGGGAAAGGCTATTGAGACACTTACATGTTAACACATTTCCCTTTGCTCTCTGAAGATGGAGCTTAAATACACCTGCCTCAGTGCTTTTGCACTGGGTTCTTAGGATTATGCAGTAAATTGCTCTGCATGCATTTTGTCCTGTTTGTGAAGTATGCTTTTTCTGTTTATCAGTACCTGGGGAAAGTAGCAGTTTAGGAAGGAGCAAGCTTGTGAGAAAGAGAGATATGAATAGAGGAGTCAGGATAAATTATGTATTTTCTTATTAGATTGAAAATGCCACAAATTTGTGATTTTTGTTATTTGCCATCTTTAGTTCGAACTCATCCTTCTAATATGAGAAAATAGAGGAATTCTAAAACAGATCTGATGTGGAATAAACCACATCTAGGTTGAATTCCTGCCTGCAAAATTTTCTCATTTATCTTGATTTTTCTGCAGTCATATTTACACTGCATTTGCCTAGAAAATGTGTGCTGTTGAAACAGTTGCATTACTCACACGCTTGAGTTCAGCAGGTTTGAAAATGAGAGTAGAGATGGTGCGGGGGCATTGTCTCGTTCTAGAGAGAAATTTCTTCCATTTACAAGTAAAAAGGTACTTTTCCCAACCTTTTACTCCAAAAGCAATTTTGAATCTTCAGGTCAAGCACTTTAATGCATCAGACAGCTTCTGCTCTCTGATGTTAGGTTACACCTGTTGCATTTCATTATCATCTGTTCAGCCCTAATTACATATAGACAAACTCATTCACTTGACCTTGTTGACCCTGCCATTAGAACTTTAATTAACTCTTGTGACCATGATTCATGGCCCAGAACAGAATGCAAGTCACTTTATCACAACTAGATTGGTAAATGGGGCTAAAGTCTATTTTCAATGAATTGAGCATTTGTCTGTGATCACTGAATAGGAAGCTGAGTACAGATGCATACAGTAACCCAATGAAACATCCATGTATATTTATATTTTTGATGACTACAATGTAAGCCGACATATCATTAAGCTCTGAAACATGATAAATATTGACATCTAAAGAATTTTAACTCAGTTTTAATGCTCCTCTGACATTAAATCCAGCTGATATTTGTCAGAAAACTAACAAACTAACTTGTATTTATGACATCTTCAAAATGCATGTCAACAGCTCTTTAGTACAACTCCAGTTTAACAGAATTCATTATTAAATCATTTTCTGCTTGATAATAGCTAATAACATCCTAATATGAATTTCAGCAGCCGAAAATCTTCCCTACATCAAATTTTTTTCACTATGTTGCTCAAGTTTCCAGCATTTGGGGGATTCCCAAGATTGGAGGACCTGTGTTCATAGCTGACCTTTTGTCACTCTTTGGTTCCTGTCACTCACTGAGACTAGGCACTGCTAGCTATTGGCATGCTTTCTAGACAGACTGATATAAGCTGGTTCTGAAGTATTAAATCTCCATCATTATACAGTAAGCTCTCAGTAGAATTTAGACATGCAGGACTCATATCTTTTTACTATCTTAAAATCAGGTCTAGGAACATTGTATTCTGACACTGGTTTTAATGGTTTTTTAAAGTTTCTTATTAAATTTATGGAAATCCTTGTGCAAAAAGAAGGGCAGAAGTCTTTGTCACTTTGAGCTTGAAGCAATTATAAAAGGATAATAGAATTTTTCTGTCAGGTACATTTCCTATGTCACAATACATATGGTATTAATAGTCAATGAATAGTATAGTAACAAAGGTCATTTAAGTACTACAAGTAGATAAATGTCCAATCACTTTTAAGAACAACTGAATTAACATTAAAAATAGGGAAAATAAACCCACTCACATAAATGCATAAGTACTACCAGGCCACCCACCACCAAAAAGTACATCTTTTTTGCATTTCCTGAGCAGACTCTGGTAGCTGCTTTGGGTTTGGAGGTATGGCATTTGATCTCTAGCTGTGACTAGTCTTTCTATTAGTAACTCATAACCTTAATACAAACAGTCTGACTTGGCCATGTCATTGCTTTTCCCACATAAGCAGCTGCAGCTCCAGTCACTGAGACTACTCAGGTAGGGCCAGTCTGACTGTGTGAAAATTTTCAGCAACAGCATTTTTTTAATCCCAGAGAGAGATTGACAGGCGTAGGAGATGGGTGAATTAGAATGTTTCTAATCATCAGTATGTGGTTCCATCTTCTTTTATGTAAAATGCTACAGGTGATCTATATCCAGTCATGCTGTGCAGAAAGTATTAGCAAAATCAGAAATGTTTTTGTTAGACAACTTGAGTCAGGATAATTTTCCTGTCTGAATGTACAATGTTGGGTATACATGCAGTTACCCTTTGAGGCTTCAAAATAGTTTTTACCTGAAAATGTGTGTTTTCATTCCCGTCAGTTGATTTAACGCATCCTGCTATCTAAAATAATCACATACCAATTTAAATTGCTGTCTGTGTTCAAAATAGTTGCCACTAGATGGCAAACTGATTGTGTGCAGCCTTCCACACAAAGGGAACGTCTCTGCTGTGTGCTAGGTGACCAGGTGAACATATTGCATCAAATTTATCCTGCCCTGATTCCGTTCAAACCAGTGGAATTACACCAGAGAAACAGATGGCTCTTTAACCTTAGGTACTGAAATCGCCTACAGTAAGTAAATATCATATTTGTTTCTGTTTGCTTGTTTAAATCAAGTCTGTTGTACTAAACCTTTTAACTTCACATCACACAGGAAAAATGCCAGAGTTCAGGCCCATCATTCAGTTTTAGGTACCAGGTACGTTCCATGGGATTCAAGAGATAGTGAGTGGTACATGCCAATAGAGACAAAGGAGACTTGAAAACCAAAATCCATTTTCATATGCGTCCAGCTGTACAGGACCCGTGTGAATGCTCACATTTTACAGTGCCCAATCCTTCATGTGCCACAAATCTCTGATTTGGAGAGTTTTGCATCCATCAGTTCACACAGAGCCTCAGCTAGGGGCAGGACCTCTTATGATGTTATCCTTTCCTTTTCCCTCATAATTTTCTAAGCAGCTGCTGCACATTTCCATACACAAGTGCTATTTGTGGTCACTTATAAAAACCTCATTAACACATTAACATACTCAAGATCTTGTTTATATCCATTTCACACCAGTGACACCTCACTGTTGCTATCATAATGCAAGGAAATAAATATTCTGTGATCTTACATTAGAGACAATTGGCATAGGCCTTGTGTCTGTTAGCATACTTCTCTATTGTTCATTGGTCTGACATCAACAGTCAGAGACAGAGATCCCTTTTAAAAGCAGGAGTTAGACAATACTATCTTGCTTGCCTAATTTAATTTCCTAAAATTCAGATGTATATATATATAAATGTATATCTAAATATTATGTTCTTGCAGTGCCATTAACTGATATTGGTATACCTCCTTAATAAGTTTTTATTTGAAATCTGAGTTTTCACATGTTGTTTTGTGGATTAGCTTATTTGAGATATAACAATTCTTAAGAACAAAAGATCAGGAGTGGTACTGTCACTTCCTTAAGGAAATAGGCTGGCAATTCTGACTTGGGATATTTTTCAAATACTAGTGTAAGTTTACTTGTGCCACAATATCAAAAATAAAATCTGGGTTCTAATTTAATTTCTATTGGCACAGCAAATCAGCAGCTTTACAAAATATGCAGAGGTTTTAGGACACGTCAGAACCTCAAGCTAGATTAATTCTTAAAAAATTTGCTTTAATCCAGTTCCTGAGAAAAAAATGTAGTAGGTCGACTGGGCTGACTGAATAGGTGTGCAGTTCCCTCTGGTTTTGCTAGGTCTGTGTCCAGTGATGTTTATTGCCACCCTCCCCAGGCTTCAGGGATGTGGTAGGCATCGCCCTCTGCATGCCTGTTAAATTTCAACTGCTCAGTAAAGCAATCATTGCAATGGAATCTCTTGCACAGGGCCATTAGTTATTAGCCAGAAAGAATCAGCACAGCATTTTTCTGCCTCATGAACAATTAGCAATGTGTAAGCAAGCTATCCCAAATTTCTTGATACTCCTCTAAGTACCAGCGATCAACCACACCAGGATATGGCACCTCAGGCAGAACAAATTCATGCTTTGAGGCCGTGTGCAGGATCCCCACTTTTCTTGTCCTCTGTAATATGTCCCCTTTATATATGCAGATTTTACTAGACTTGGAGGTGGAAAAGAGTAACTACCACATTAGACTTGCCAAACACTACAGAGGACTTTTTCTTCCTGTGCTGTGTAAAGTGTGGTTCATCTTCTGAGATCACATCACTTATTGGGCTCTCAGATCTTGCCACAGTGGGCACAAGTGTTACCTTCCATGTCCTGTTTTCTGACTGTGGCTAACAAATCTTTTACTCTTCTGGGCACTGCGACCTTATTCATCTAACTTAATAGCTTAATTTTGAGCATAATACAGTAACAGGTCTGGCTTAAACCTAATTGTATCCTACAGGAGCTAAAACTACAGAGTCTAATGGCTCCTTCTGGCTATAGGCTGTGAAAACAAAAGATCATACCTGCTGGAACTTGCAATGTCACCTTATTGCAGTGACAAAAACAATGTTTTTGAATTTAGAGTTTTTAGCCAAAATGCCAGACCATTGACCTGAATATACAGTTATGAGTTTTTCCCTTGCGAATAAACTACTCTTGAAAATTTAGCCCCTTCATAGGCTTTTCTTCCATGTAGAAGGTAAGGGAATTCAGTTCTTACATTAAATCATCCCTTTTATGGTTTGAAGGGGGTCTTTTAAATAAAATTAAACAAATGTTTAAAAATATATTCAGTGTCTCAGATTTTTTTTAATTTCATGTACTCATTTTCAGTAAAATGAGTACATGAAATTAAAAAAAATTTCGAAGGAAAATTGCTTTGAGTGAACTCCTGCAGTATTTCAGATCTGTAATCCAAATGCAGTGGCTTTCTCACAGCCTAGAAGGCTAAAGTAATTTTTCTGTAACAGATTGTTAACTTTTCAGATGAAAAAGGATTTTTTATGAGGTTTTAAGCCTACATTCTCATACACTTTTAAAATTAAAATAATTGCTTATTTTTGAGTGACCGTTTTAGAAGGGGAAGGATTGTCTCTTTTATGCTAACATTTGTATTAAGAAATAGAGCAGGGTCTCAGGAGCTTTCTTATTTCTTGCTTAAAATTTCTCTGTGGAATTTAGGAGGCCTTAGATTTTCTATACATATGCCATCAATCTACAGTTATGTGGGAGAATAATATTTCCTGTAGTTTGAAGTTTTTTGGGTGTTTGGGTCAGAGGAAGGTGATATGAGACCTGTTAATACAAGGTGCCATATTGCATATGTTCACAATGGGAAAAAAAGGAAAAAGGAAAAAAAAAATAGACAGACTTAAGCAAATTACAGGTTCTAGGTTAAGTTTCCACCATTTAATACTCTGAGTGAGCATTACATTTAATTTTTTCTGCGCTATTTGCAGTTCCGATGCACTTAGTGAATTTCTTTTTTGTTTTGCCTTTTTTGTGTGCGTGTGTGTGTGTGTGCGTGTGTGTGCGTGTGTGCATTTGTTTTTCCTAATTGCAGCATCATGAGCTGTGAACATTGCATCACTTCAGGAATAGGGGTGCCCTGAGCTTGATTTCAGCTGATCCGGGCACACTTATGATTTCCCTCACATAAACCTTTTGCCTTCAGTCCTCTAGCCTGAGAATTTGGACAGCCAACTGTTTTGCTGTTAGGCACTCATCTGAGTTTGCAATACCTGAGTCACTAAAAGATATAAAAGGCTCTTATGAGTTTCATCCTCCCATGCTACTACAAAAAATATTCCTTTTCTAACCCACGTCTTTGGCTCTCTATCTTCCTACATTTTCTGTCATTTAATGAACTTTCCTTGTGTATGAAAGAATCACAGTCTGTATTTCTTGAGTTTGAAAATAAAGTGAATAGAATGCTTCAAACTATTGTTCTGTTGAAATTAATTTGTCTACATGATATTCTACTCTAACTCCAAACTGTACTCTGGTTTCTGTCCAAAAGTGGAGGTTCTATTTTAGTTACAAAGCTTAACTACATAGGTTTGTATTCAGTAAATCCAAGATACAGTGATTTTCTCATTCCAAAACTGTTTATTTTTTTTCTCCTTATGTATTTAATTCAAGAGCACAGTTGACCCTTTGAGATGAATCACAAGCTAATCAAAAAAGTGCCAAAAACCCTGTAGGAACTGAACTAGATATTCAAGTTGAAGCAAATGAATCCATGCAGTTTTGCATAAATAAGAGAGTTGTTTACTGAAATATTCAACTTGAAATATCTTGGAATACACAAATTAAACTATATTTCTATATTTGGAGGATTATCTGGACCTGAAGAACAGTTTGAGGTGAGAAGCATTAACTGCCATAGAATGGGAAAGCCAAAACTTAAACTCAACACTATTCTGTAATATCCAATGTCCAATGTGCCAAGGACACACCTTCTCAATCCATTGTATCTGAAGCATTGTTCCAGTAGAATTCAACTATGACTAACCCACAGTATTTGAAACTAGTTCTCAGATCTTTGGGTGGCTGTCTGAAAATAAACAATTAGTGACCATCTGGAAATTACTTGTTTAGTATTATATGAAAACTGTCAGAGGCAAAGAAAGAACTTAATTTTCATCATCTCTATGCAGGTGGTTTTCCTTCTAGCAATCCACTGCTTAATGCATTTCACACCTTCTAACTGCCAGAGTCAATGAAGCAGGAGCTTTGTAACCTTCAATATATAGCCTTGTAGAAACCCAGAGGAGATTTCTTATAATGGGGTTCCCTGAGTAAGGTTGGGTTTCTATACAAGAAATAGTCTATCATCATGCCATAAGAGCATATCATTATGCTTGTGCCCAATAGTTTAAATTAAAGTTTCAAAAGCAGTGTCAATGCCCATGTTAAAAGTTTACATTTAACCTTGCATTGCAGCTTTAAAATGCTGTTTTGTTTTGTTTGAACATTTTTCTTTATGCCTTTTACAATGCTGTCTTCTTCCCTACCCAATTAGTTCAACTAAACCATTGACCAACTTTCAAACCATAGGTTAGCCCTAGTGCACTATCTAATCCCTGGCAGAACTGGTGTTAATTTTTGACCTCTTCCCTTGAAACCTACATTTAATTTTCTTCACACATATTTGTCCTGGCCCTTTATTCAGCTAACCTCATTTCTCTTCCATTTTTCACCATGGTTGTTCGTCATCCTCTAAACCTCATCTTCCACACAAGCTCCCAGTCCCAGTCTCCTGCATATATACTTGGCAATTCATTGTCCCACCCTCTTGCTCATCACCCTTCTTCCATCTCCTTCTGCACATACGTAACCACTAACTCTTAAATTTCACTTTTGTCTACACTGCATTCAAATTAATTTGTTTACTCCTCTGTACCTTGTCAACAGAAAGGTCCCTGAGAGGCACACTTTTTTGTGGAGCTTGGATGTAATCATAGGAAGAATTAAGTCACTGCAGCCTTGAGTGAATCCACAGCAGACAGACTTTTCAGAATTTTCAGCTAAATATCTAGCTAGTATTTTCCGAACACTTGCATAATGAAATTTTTCAAACATGAATAGATTTAAAGAGGAGCAGCATGAATAATTCTCTAGCAAAAAGCCCTCTACTCCTGTCAAATGTAATATTTTTACCTCAACAACTGGATGGAGTAAAAAATTTAATGTAAAAACACAGAACATTTTCAACATGGGCAACATGACACTCTTTTTGTCTACCTCTTTCCTCATAAAAGCTTACATTATTATATCTGTAAATTGAGAAACAAACAAGAAAATAATAAAGCTAAGAAAGTGCACCTAGTAAGAAATTTTTCAGCCCAAAACTCATTTGACAAAGTAACTCTAAGAGCTGTTTAGAAGTGAAAAATGTATTCACTACAGACTGTGCTATCTGATTCAGTAATACTATATACAGTTGTAAGCATGGTGTATTAATTGTCTCCAGTGGAATAACTTCCAAGGTGCCAAACCTCAAACCAACTTCAAGTTTTTGTGTTTAAAAAGATGAATAGTATTAAAATAAAAATGTATGCCTAAAAAGTGCCTTCCAAGTGCCTTTTTACCATTCTCACACAATTACTCAAGGCTAAGGCCCACCTTTCCAGCAGTTTGCAAAAATCACGGTCTTTATGCTATATAAGAAAACTGTTACATATTTTGATATATGTAATACTTATATGCATAATAATGATGAGGTCATACTCCTATCTGTTTTAATTTAGACTGCTCCTCACTCGCCTAGGTTTCTTAGTAGCTATTCCAGACAGTTCAAAGTGGACTCTTTTTTTCATTCAGCTTCTATTCATAGGAATGAACGTTTATGACATTGAAAAAGCGAAATGTTTTCTCACCTTGAATTCAAAACTGCTGATTTTTAAGCTACTTGACAAGACTCAATATGACTTTTATTTTTTACCTCAAGATATCATGACATAATCCAAATTTTCAAAGAATCTAATCACTTGCCATCCAGTGGATGTCACTACAAAATGTCCTGTGTGACTCCTTTGATGCATTTTCCTATTGCAGCAGTGAAGAGCTGCCTGGAAGAGCTCACTGCTCAGACTCTGCTGAGTCCAAGAGCACCAATATTTCCTGCATTGGATCTGTGGGTGTCAAGACTTTACTCTTTTTCTTTGCTTGTAAAAGACCAGGTGATCCATATCATATCCTCACACTCAAGGCAGCATGTGTTTGGCCTGCCAGAGGGGCATGGGAGATGTAGGGTTAAGCAGTGATTCCCGCCAGTGGGTTTATAAAAAAACTACTTTTGTATTTGCTTGCTGGGAATAGTTACTACGCAGATGAACTTCAGTCAAAGTCTGGGTTCAGGAGTCAAAAAGGGAGGTCTTGTTTAACCATGCCCAATGAGCTATCTGTGGCCCACAGTGGCTTTTATACATGGATGACAGACACATTTTAAATTTGCCATCTGAGTCTATAGGATCTCTTCAGTTACGTGTGATTGGAGTGACTGGGGTGGATGAGTGGGGATGGGAGCATTACTGGAGCTGGGGAAATCTCCCAGCTGTGCATTCCTGACTTGGGTAAAATTCAGCTGCTCTCTCACAAGCTCCACAATTGTGCAAAGTCTCTGCAAGTTGCTTGGACTGACATTATGCTGCATCACACTGGATGACTTTTGAGGGATGACCAACAAAGAAACATTTGAGCTGACATGGAGCACCAGAATATTTGGAAGTTGAGAACAGATATAGCCAAGGAAATTAAACTTTTGTTTTGTGATCTGCAACTTAATACCCTTGCTATTAAATGGCCATCCTTACATTAAAAAAAAAAAAAAAAGAACACATATTGAGACTTTGATTCACTTGATTTCTTCCTTTCTGCAATTTGAAAACTATGTTTTAAACTAGATTTCCTATATTTTACGGTTGTCAGGTATAGGATTAATTTCAGCTAGATTTTAAATCAGTGCAGTGAATGGTATGCCCTGGTAAGGTGAATCTGTCAGCAGGATTCTTACTTTGCTTATAGATCAGTCTTTGAAATGTTTCCTTTTAGGAAGTTGCTAGTCAAGGTTTCACAAAGCTATTGATAGGAAGTCTAATAGGAAATATCAGTGTAAGATCAGATAAATCTCTATTGCTCACTGGGGTCTGCAGAGAGGGCTACACTCAACAGGTTTGTATAAAGACTACAATGACTTTGTTTAATTGCTTCAATTCACATAGCTCTGGTCTGAGAGATCAATCTTTCCTGATGCCAAACATATGTAAAACACAATGACTTTTATTTTTCTTAACAGTCAATGTCAGAGATATTTCCTGAAGCTCCAGGATGATCCACTAAGCATATGACATTTTAGCTCCAAAAATATCGATTGTTTTTAGACTTGGGCAAAATTTTCAAAATTATATAAATGTTTTTGAGCCCAGTTCCCATTGCAAATGACTGCCCTATTGATCTCTGTGGACTTTTGACTGACCAGTCACTGAGTGGATTTAGAAATGCATTTGATCATCTGAATTTTATTTTACTTTAAAACCCACACCATTGCAATCTCATGCAGATACATAAAGAATAAGGCAGTCACGTTGTTTGAGGGATCAGTGCCCTAGTGACTGTAATGTTGCACTTATTTTAAAACAGTGCAAATTTCTGATGCAAAATTCTTTTTTAATTTGGTCCACTTTGGAAGAGAAGCAAGAAAAAATTTGTTTGGATGGTTCTTCAATAACCAGTGCAAGATTACCTTGCGCTCTTGGTTAGTTCAAAGAGATCTGGGTTCTACACCATGGAGAAGTCTTGAGTTTGGCTCTTATTAACAGTCAGCTGAAATAAGTTTGAGTCAATTCATGCTGAAATGAAACTCTCTCAGCTAAGCTCAGGTAGCAACTGGAGCCTAAGCTTGCCTCAAGTAGCTACTTTTACCTCTGTGTTAATGTAGAGAAGCTAAGCAGTGAAAAAAAAACCCAGTTTTTCCTCTTTCTGTGTTGTACTTGACTGGTTGGATTTATGTGTTATTGGTTAAGCAACCAGGTCTAGGCTGCAGAAACATACACACACACCCTTCCTATTGTGAACTCTATATTTGAGCTACAAGGAGGCAAATGCAACAAGGTTAGAAATGGTTTTCATCCTAATTCCCTATTTTCAGTGACTCATTACTAAAGAAATATTTTAGGCTGAAATTTTCCACACATAGCTTCTACCAACATTTATTTTTTACCTATTAGAACATTAGGGGGCAATTATGAAGGGATAGTTGAGAGAATTTCTTTGTTATTCTGAATTCTGAAATAATTATTGTGACATTAATAAATAAATAATTGCTATAGACAATAAAATTAAGAATTTAAAATAGAAACTGGCATGGAAATATTCATTACCTTGGAGTATAGCATGCTCTTACTGTGAAGAAAACCAGTTCTGAGTTAACTAAGCGTTATGGATTCATAAGTTGGCTTTGAGCACCAGTCATGCCAACTATAGTTAAAGAAAGGTGTTCTTGTTGTACACAGTCTGTTGGCTTAGGAACAGATATTGCTTGATAAAATTAGTCTGTGAGAATTGTAAAGTATCAAATATTCACCATTAGCAAGTTATGCTTCTATCTTTTAGCTTTGAAGAGAACTACAACCTAAAATATTTGGAATATACCATGTCAGCTTGTGAATTTGCAAGCTGTGCAAGAGAGGGGTGGCAACAGCAGTTGTAAATACACATTGGTTTGAATTCCAGCCGAGCACCTACCTTGTCTGCCATGCACATATGCATGTGTCTGTTTCTATAAGCATGTCTTGACATATTAGCTACTACAACAGGAGAAGCAGCATGTGCAGTAAGTTTATATAATGTTTCCTATCCTATTTAAATCTGCAGCTGCTGATTCCCTGATGTGTGCAGAACTGTGCTCAGTAGAGCCTTATTCTGATGGGTTGTAGTAACCTAAACAAAACTGTACAGCACTGTGGTCTATTCCAGAAGTACAAAAAAAAAAAAATATCTTAATTTTGCATAGTCTTTTTTGGATGTAGATTCTTCTTGACCATGTGATCTTATACCAATCTTCTGATACTAATGCAAATAATGATACTCAGGCCTGAATACCCATCTTCACTACAGAACAGAACTGCACCAAAAAAGAAACAGTTCATGTTTTGGCTCATGTAAATGTAAACCAGCATATAAGCCAAATATAACATGGCTTTCCTTACACAACTACATCTATATAGGTGATTTCTGCCTTCAGGAAATGATACAAGAAATAGCATTTTATTACAACATGATCCTGTTGTTATAGATGTGGGTCAGTCTATTTTTACGAGCGCTTATATAATGCAATTATTTGTCCCCAGCTGAAACTTGGCTTAAATTCCATAGAGAAGAACAACCCTACTAGTTACCGAAGATTAAGTAGATTAATAAATAAATAAGTAAGTAAATAAATATATATATATATATATGGAGAGAGAGAGAGAGAGAATATAATATTCTTGCTCATTAAGATATATTTAGGTGGTGTCTCCCTTTCATTGGATTGATGCTTACAACTATCTCATCCAAAGCAGAAGTCAGAAATATTATGAATGGAAAGATATCATCATAATGTACGAGACAGTTTTTGACCAAAATTTCTGAACTGAGAATTGCAATTCAGATATTCACATAGGCTGTAATGTAAGATGCATATCTGAATTCACCGTACATTTAATAAAAGCAATAAACCTTTCATGTACATATTTGAGTCCCACCCTAAGGGACATTCTTCACTCCACTGGCTTTCTATAAAGTCTTAGCTCCAAACTCAGCACATAACAGAGGTGCCATAAGTTAGCCATTGATAACAGCTCGAAGTGAGATTTGTGCCTAGCAGTACACTTACACAACAACCATCACTGTAATTATTTCTGTAAGGTGAAGAATATGCATGGTGCTTTCAGGATAAATAAATATATTTATGAAACTGCTACTTTACATCCTTGCATCCCTGGATGAGTGGTGAGAGGGTAAAAGACTTCCTCTTTGGAGCCAGAAAGGTCCATCATCCATTTTTAGTCCATGATCCTAAAGTCTTCTGTGTTTTCTTGGAACTTTTAAATGTTCCCTGAGAAATCATCAAACTCCTGAATGCAGCGCTCATGCACTGCAAATCTAAAAGTCCTTCAGTTTAACTTCATTTCTCCAGTTTAAATATTTGGAGGTTATGTAAAGAAGGGTAGATGTGTTCCCCAGTACAGTACTATAATGATATTAATAATTATACAGTTGATGTTCCCATGATGCATCATTTTCTTTCTAAAATTTAAGGCACAGAGTATTTTGATTTGCAAGAATTCCCCGGGGGGTAAGAAGCTAGGAGGGCTTGATGTAAAGTGCCACGTGAAGCTTATCTTGGAACATGTGAAAATGAACTAGTTTCAGCAAAAGTATCTTTTCTGAAGTTCAGTTCCTCTTGAACGCTTAAGAGCATGCATCAGTTCTGTTATCAGTGGATATTGAAATCAAATCATGTTGTGGGAAACTGCAAATGTAAACCAACATGAGTTGGTTCTTCCACAAATAGGCATCAGCCTGCACAGACTACTAACGTATACAGTTCTGTGCTCAAAGCAGAAAGAATATCCTGCCTGCTTTGTTGTGGTAGCCAGGAGACCGAGCTCTCCATTGAAACGTGTTTGTCGAACCTTGAATTCTACAGCAAACAGGTACTCCCACCTCTTACTATTGTCTGTAATTATTTTACTAAGAATATTAGTTCGCACTTCTCATTATATTCTAGATAATAAATGAGATTTTGGCAGATTGATTTCCTAGCATGAGGGGTTAGCGCATAGCTTTAAAGTCCAGAATAAAAACTCCCTTTTACTGACTGAAGCTACTATTTACATTTACATTTACATATTCACTTACATATATAGATCAATGAGAGCACAATGCCCACTATGCCAGCACAGGAAATGTATGAGTTGACTCCACAAAGCCGGATGACTCAGGATCACTGGCAATGGAATATAAATTTCTCAGAATCTGAATAGTCCATTCGTTGTCAGTTGCAGAAACAGGCTCCATAAATGTTCTCTGTTGCTCGTCAAAGAGGGGAATGCTATTGCTGTGTGTCCATGGGACAAAACAGCACTGGAAAAATGTTATAAAGGACTTACATCTTGTTGTTCTACATGGTTGTTGGACCTAACAGCAAACAGGAGATGCTTTGTCTGTTGCTTTAATTGCAGTCACGTTTGGCAGGCCTAGTGGATACCTGTTCTGCTCCAATGCTAATTCTGAATTCTCAGGTAAGGAAAACCCAAAAACACTTTGTTCAATGTTTGCTGCATTTCTGGTTTCCTTCTACTGTCTTTAACTGTTGGCATCAGTTTTTTGCATTAGAGCTTCTACAAGGAGAGATCTGTTTGCTCAGAGAAAACCTCTGCATTATCTCACATACATCAAGCATGTATTGCCTGGTATATGCAATCTGACACCACCAGTACTGAAAAGTAAAGGGAAAAAAGGGTGTCATTTACTTGTTTGAACACACTAATAGATAAAAAGTTTTGAAAATAAAGAAAGAAGAGTCTTTGCATACTTTGAGTCATCTGCTCTTATGTCTAATACAAACAATACTTGGGATTCTTTCCTTTTCATCTACTGCTGGACCAATTTATATTTTACTAGGAATGTCCACATGTGGCTGTGAGTCACTAAGTCTGACACACGTTGCTCTGAAAACTGTTCTATTGCTCTCCAGGGAGAGCAAGTTAGAGCAAGTTCTCACCCTGCCATTGTATTTTAAGGACCTTGGATGGGACTTCCTCCTCTTTTCCCCATGGTGTCAGGCTTTGCTGTCCAAGCAGACCCACAGGATGAGCTATTTATTCACTTCCAGATATTTTTCAGCAGCAGTTATAGACCTAAAAATTCTACAAACAATTATTAAAATAACCCCTGCTTTTGTTGCCTATTTCAACAGAATTGTTTTCCACCTAAGAAGTGAAGACTGCAACCCTTTCTCATTCAGCTTCTGCTCCCGAGAGTGATGTTTATTCTGTGCTGCCTCATCAACTTGCCTACTTTGTGCTTATTAAAAATACAGCCTTAGCTCTCAGAGTGACTACTAGCTTTTGGATGACAGGTCTGGAGTATCCAGCCTGAACAGACTGTCCAAAGTAATGCTGTGCTGCAAGGCTGTTATAATCTTATGCACAGTTGGAGTCACAGTCTTCTACTATGGGAAATGATAATGGTCCTCATATGCAGAGTGTGCCCACATACCTTAGTAAAGAGCATGCATGAATACAGTTCTGTGCCAAAACAAGCCATGGTGGTTACCCTCTTACCCACTCATAACCACGATATTACTCATTATTATCCCTTAAAACTACATCTAGGAAAGTCCATTTTTAATGACTGCAAATCTCCTGTTACTTCCAACCTTGCCCGGCACAGGCTTCCTCTTCCCCCTTTCTCTTCTTGACCCACTTACACTCTGCCCCTTTCCATACCACTTGTCCTCCTCTGTGGTGTGTCTCTTTTCTTACTACCCCCTCCTTTCCTCTCCCTCAGGACCTGTGTTCTTACCCATTTCTTTGGGCCTATCATCCATTCCAGACCACAGAATCTCTGTTGTGTCTTCATTCCTCTTGTCTCTGGGGCCACCTCCTTCTTGCTTCCTTCGACTCATTTAAGATCTGCCATTGCTCCAAGCTCTCCCCTAATGTCCAACGCACATGTCCAAGCTTCTAACTTCAGCCTTCTTCTGGTTCAAGAGTCCTCATCAATATTCCTAATTTGCATTGGACTCACGCTTGCAAATTACTTTTTCTGTTTTTACAACTCATTATTCTGGTCCAATGCTCCCCAAACCCTTAATATGCAACATGGCTCTCTCTGGATTCATTCCTGAACTGACAAACCCATACCTTCCCTATCTGCTTTTGAATTTCTTTAGGATGAAGACCAACTATGGAAAGCTCTGTAGTCTTGTAACTTTGTGAAAGCAGGAATTTTCAAAGGCTTCATCAATATCTTCAGAAACAAGTTCTCCCAGGTTGCGCTACACCTACATCCAAAGCAGGTTGGGCTGAAATGTCTTTGGAAAACACTGCAGTTTCTTTCAAGTACTCATGATCAAGTGTTCTTCCCAGAAAAAAAAAAAAAAAAAAAAAAGGCTGTTGCCCACCCAAGTCTCACTGCGGTAGGGAGTTGGGATGCAGTCAGGCAGGCACGCAGATCTGAAAGCTAGGAGGTATTACTGGCTCTCCAGTTTAGCATGACATTTGTATCAACTTTGATAAATATTCCAGGATCAGTGGCAAAAACAGTTGATTCCATTGATAATAAGTCAAGTCATTATTTCTTAACATCAGTGTGGACATCAAATTCTCTGGACAGGGAGACAGTACTGTTGAGAGGATTCAGCATGGACTGCAATATGCTCACTTCAATTGGTAAATAACCACATATACCTTCTCTCTTCATTCTCAACTTCTTAAAGCTTTAAGACTTCCATTTTCCTGGCTTAGAGATTTACATAACATTACAATTTTTTTTTTCCCCAGTGATTGCCCTCAAACCCTCATTCCTGTCCTCTAGGTTGTGGAAGAATCACATGATAGACTGATGACTGTCGCTGGTGAGAAAGGTCACACAATGAGCTGCACAGGTTATTAGAAGTGTGATAAAAAGTCCCATGCAGGCTATTTTTGATTAATAAGGCCGTCTTTAAGGCATGTTAATCTGTATCATAGAAATCAAGATCCCAGAAATGTCAAATTTTTTGGTAAAATGTAAATATGGATATTCTTTTTCTCAGTTTATGTAGATACTTCCTGAGGAGCCATTAGATCACACAAACCCAATATGCAAACTGAATGGATAATGTACATTACTTTACTCTCACCCCCTTAAATGGTACTCAAGATTTGGATTTTGGAAGCCATGTAGATGGATGTTCATGCACATGCCCTTAGAAAAATAATCAGTATTTGGCTACAGCACAAACACCTATTCAACGAGTTACAAGAATACTCAGAGAGAGACCAAATTTAGCTACTCCAAAATCTGTCATTAAACATACTGCCAAAATCATATTAAATGCCATACTTACATATAGAAAACAAGTGTTTGAAATTCTCTGCCTTTGGAATACAGATGGAATTCTAGTATTAAATAAAATGGCAACAGAACTAATGTTTAAAGAGCATATGTGAATAATGTTTAATCTATTTTTACCCAATAAATTTTTATTGACAAAATAATGGGTTTATTATACATCATGAGCTGACACACTATGATTAGGGCAAGGATCGAAGACGAGACAGAGAACAGAAGGTACCTTTATTAATTTCATATGTCCTTTTATTTTAATCAAAGGGTTATCCATTTGATTCATAAGGCAGCTATGTGCTGTTTCAAATCCTTGGTCTCAGTTACTGTTTCCAATATACATTCTTCATGGAGGTTTTTTTCTGTAAGGGGCTACCCTCTTATAGTCACACATATGACTATGTTTCCCTTTAAGATTTTCAGAGGAAAGGGACAAAGTCTTTCAAGCATAAATAAAATAATGCCAGATAACTAGTTCAGTTGTACTCTTAGAAATGTATTTCCTTAGCAGGGTACGTTATACCATCCCCCAAAACATCAATATCATCTGGAGAATAATCAGTACAGGTCAAGCATCCTAAAGAGTTTGAAAGTACACCAAATTGCACCATTCTTTGAGTATCTTCTGCAGAGCCCATCTAATTTAATGCTACAATAGAATAATCTAGTTCTTTGGTAACTGTCTGACTTAAAACATTTCAACATTGAACATTGGGAACATTGGGAAATAATTTTCAAAAAAGCACTGAGTGACTTCAGTTACAGTTTATTCTTTGTTTTGAACACATAAATTTACTCAAGTAAGAGCTCACGGGTGGAAAGTAAGAATTTTCTCATCCACTATTTTTTGCATCTGTGTTTTAGAAGAGTTAAAATATATGTTATCACTAATTATTACAATTAGGTTAATACTGTTTTCTGTAATTAATTTCTAATGAACATATGTTTATTGATGAAAACTGCATCCTATATGCAATGCCATTTGAGCTGAAGGGGTGTTTTATCATCATTGCTCATAATAAAAAACTATAATGTATTTTGCTTAGGCACCAATTCTGCAAATTCTTAATTATGAGCCCCTTTTTATTGCTGTGAAAAAAAAATCATTTAAATAGACAGAAACTGTCAAGATAGTAGGGCAAAAGACTGATTGTCTGAACTGTTTGAACATGGGCATAGTTTAAGGGAGCGGAGTTGTCAAGCTTGGTTCTTAAATATTTTACTACATGTTCTGAAAGTAAATTCTCTACTGAGCAGAAGCTGAGGCTAGGAAGTCTTATCAGAGATAGAGCATCTTTATCTCGTGTCCAGTGCAACGCTGTTCCCATCATGGGGATCAGAGAGTAATACAGTATGCATCCATAATACCTAAAAGGTTGTACTTAGTCTTGTCATTTGTATTTATTTCTATTGATATTCAACTAATACTTTTAACTGGCTGCCTATTAGTATTTCATTATTTCTAGTAATTTGGGCCAAAGCTGGAAGTGTAGTTTTAGAAGGGAGCATATATAAAAGCAAGACAAAGCTTGGTCATTGGTCACTACTGGGATTAACAAAAGATGTATTGAGATGTTACAGTTATTTTAAGAGATATATAATAATATGCCAAACTATCAAAAATTCAGAATTTACTTTGTCAGTTCTTGCCTTCAGGACAGAATTAGTTTAGTGAGATGCTGTGTGGTCTGAAAAAAAATTTAGGATTAGTATAATTAAGATTGTGTTCTGTGTTCTTTTATACTTTGCCTCAAACTGCATATATAGGTGTATATACAAGTTTAAAAGTATCATATTTACATCTGATCACAATCCTCCATCCTCCCTCTTTCCCAGTACACTTAGGCCTCATACAGGTCTATGTTGTGTAATGTTCTTCTCCTAACAGTTATCCTTGCAGGTGAAGTTCATCCTGGGCATTCCCATGAAATAACAAGGGCCTTCAGTTATCACTTTTTTCTGAACCAGGGACAGAAAATAAATGAAGATGATATTTGTCTTTAGGAATACAGGACACCGATGGAGAGTATTCAAGAAGGTGGCACATCTGAGACTAGTTTTATCTTGTCAGCTGGCTAGGTTGTAAACCAGACGAGGCCCATCACAAGGAATGTGTCCATACCGCAGGCACCCCGTATTTCGGGAGCGCAGGAGGAACCTGGCTCCGCGCTGCCTGGCTTCAGACCATCTCCTCGAGGATCCCTTCGCCGGCCGCGGCGGAGGGCAGCCCCTCTCCAGCAGGACCCGCACTTTCCTTACTGGTGCCCAGCTGTTCTGCCTCTGCCCCAGGTCTGTTCTGCGCAGAGGATGGGGCCAGGAGCCACAGGCTTTCCCTGGATCCCCGGCGCCCACCACCCAACCTCAGCAGCACCTGGCAGGACCCCCGAGGACCGGACCTCCCTCTCCCCGAAAAGTGCAAGGCGTTATTTTTGAAAGCGCCCAAAATAGCGCGCGACTGCTGCACAAGTCTCCTTATTATTCCTCCAGCGTCGGCAGTAAATCAGGGGGAGGATGCACCTCCGCCGGAGCCCTCGTCGGCAGCCGCGTTTTCGGTGAGGGCGATGCCCGCCGGCGGTGGCGGCTGCCGGGTGCCGGCCGCGGGCGGCCGGGGCGCAGCGGCAGCGCCGGCGAGGGAGGAAGAGGAGCCGCGGCGGCGGCGGCGGCGGCAGTTTCCCCTTTCCCCAGCCCTGGCTCCGCGGGCGCATGCTCACTGTGCCCGCAGCCCTGGACCATATTTGTCAGGACTACTCGAGAGACGGAGAAAGAGAGAATTTGGGGGGGTAAGGAGCGGCGGGTTCCGATCTGATCCGCAAGCCGTTTAGGGAGCCGCGATGGCAAAGGCTGGTGACGGGTTTTAATTTTCCCCCTAGGTGAGGATGAAAGTTAGAGAGAGCGCGAGAGATAAAGGGAGAGACGCACCTCCTCTCCCTCCCTTACGAAACGTATCTGGGGAAGGGGAGGGGGGCTTCTCCCCGACCACCTCGAGCAGAAAGGATGGAAGTTAATGCCGGGTAAAGTGGGCAAGTGACTCGCAAGTGGCTGGGGAGCGGCCGGGGCACCGGGGATCTCACTAAATCATAAGTGTACGAGTGTGAAAGAGGAACAAAAGAAAGAGAGAGGTGCCTGGTATTTCTTTTTCTCTTCCCAAACACATGAAGGGAGTACATGTATATATATATGCGCTGTATATTTATATACATACACAGGCACGCACGCACGTATGTGTATGTACATATATATATACACGGGGGAGGGAGCTGTGGAAATGTGTTTGGGGGGGCCCTTCTTTTTTTTTGGGGGGGGAGAGTGGGTTCCGAAGGGAGGGGGAAGGGAAGGGGAGAGACATTTTGCAGACTTGCCCCACCAATGAGCTTGTCAGTTGGCTGCATTTAATGACACTTACGGGGCACCGCCGTGCTGTTGGGAACAATGTGATGCGGGTGCCGCGGCCGGGCGGCGGGGGGAGAAGGTGGGGGGGCACGGGTGTGCATGTGAGCGCCGGGCGGGGAGGGAGCGGAGCGGAGGGAGGGGGCTCGCTGCCACCCGAGCCCCCCCTCCGCAGCCCCGGCTCTTTGTTCGCACAGGCTGAAGGACGGGGAGAAGTGCGGGCTGCGAGGGGGCAATGCGCAGCGGAGAGGGGTGCGAAAAAGGGTTTTTTGGTCGGAAGCGGCGAGAGGTGGCGGCTGCCGGGATATACCGGTTGAATGTGCCGTGGGTCCCCGTGTGCGAAGGCCTCTACCAGCGCGCAGCAGAGAGTTTGTATTTTCCGTCGCTCCTGCACTTTGTGTGATTGTGTGCGAGAGATATTTAAAATATAATCATCTCCCAATTTCCGCCATTTTGGGGAAAGTTTGCACACACATACACATACAAAAAAAAAAAAAAAAAAAAAAAGGCAAGCTTGTAGCAATTTTTTTTTTTTTTTAAGAGACGAAAAAAAAAAGTCTTTTGCTCGAGTGCTCAGTTCCTGCCTCTGTGCGGTGCGTGCGCCGCGCTCGCTGCGGCAGACATGTGAGGCGGCGGGGGAACGGCCCCTGCCCGCTTCGGGCTGCGTGCGGCGGCGGGGGCCGGCGCCTGTCACCGCCGCCGGCTCCGCGGGCCGGCCTCGAGGGGCTGCCGGGGGCTGGCCCCGGGGTGCCGGCGGTGTGTGTGAGCGCACATACACGTGAGTGCGTATTTTGCCGACGACGGGGGCAGGGAGCCGGGGGGGGGGGGGGGGCAGGCAGGGGCTGGGAATAGGACGCGGCTTTTCTGTTAAGTTGCGCGCTCTCGCCTGAAGTGCGGCCGGGGTGGGGGAGCGGCCCCCGGCGCACACGCCCGTCTCTCCCTCCCCGTCTCCGCAGCCGGTGCATATAACAACAGGATATAGGCACACTTGTTCTCGCTAGCGCGTGTGGGGCGGTGTTTTTTCGGTGGGGGGGGGGGGGCGGAAAGCGATGGGGTTTTTTTCGGGGGGGGGAGGGAGCGGCGGCCGACGGGAAGGCGCTCCCGCGGAGCGGCCGCCCGCCCCCGGCCGGGGCTCCGGAGAGGCTGCCGGGGCTACAGCGCCCGGGGCGGGGGGCGCCGCGTCGGGGCCGCAGCGGCGCCCGCTCCCCACCCCCTTGGTTTTCCCCCCTCCCCGTCGGAGCGGGCGCACGCGAGAGCGTGAGAGAAAAAGTTGCAGCGCGGGGCCGGGCGCTGGCGGCTGCGGGGCCGGGCGGGGGCGAGCCCTCCGGGGAGGCGGCGTGTGCCGGCCCCTCCCGCGGGAAGGGGTGACTTCTCTAACGAGGGATGCCCGGACATCGCCTGCGAGCGGCCGAGTAGCGAGTCCCCGCAGCCCCCTAGAAAAAAGAGAGCTCGCCCCCCTCCTCCTCCTCCTTCTCCTCCGCGCTGGGGGAGGGGAGGAGGGAGGAGAAGGTAACATTTTTAAAATTTTTTTTTCCTTTCACTCGGAGGCAACCTCCTTTTCCCGGATCCCGGTCTCGGGGGGTGGAGGCGAAAGGGGGGGGTGGGGAAAAAAAAAAAAAGCGAGGGACCCGGTAAACAAGCAGAGTCCCTCTCTCGTTGTGCAACTTCCTCAGGAACACTTAACACCCAGTTCCTCTCCCACCCCCGCCCGCACCGCGCTCGCCCCCACCGCCGCCCCCTCACCGGGGCAGGGGGGCACTCTTCCCCCCCTCGGTTTAATTGCCCGGGGCGGGGGCGAAGGATAAAAAGGCAAATTCGGGAGGGAAACGGAGACACTCGAGAACCGCTTTCCCCGAGCGCTCCTCCCGAGGAGCGGGGCGGGCGCTTTTGTCTCGGCGGTTCTGCCCGAGCCTGGGGAAGACGCGGACCTGAGCCCGGGTTTTCTCCAGAAAGTTTCAAGTGCAGCAAAAACACGCCGCAAAACTGGCCAAGGAGGGACCTCTGCTGGTAGGCCGCGGGCTGCCGGCGCGGGGAGCGGCGGCCGCGCCCGCCGGGCCTCGCCGCAGCGTTCCGGCCGCCGCCGCGCTCCGCCGCGCCGGGCGCAGGGGCGGCGGGCGGGGAGCGGCCCGGGCGGCTCCGGGCGGGCGCTGCCGGGACCGCCGCGCCCGCCGGGGCCACGGCCTGCGCGGGAGCGCAAGGCGGGGGGCGCGCCTGGCGGCCGTGCCGCTTGTCCCGTTCCAGAGCGCGGCTCCAGCCCCCGGGGTTTTTAGGCTCGAGGAGCGGTGCGCGCGTTACGAGGCCCCTGGAGATGCGGCAGCTTCCCCCGGGGCGTGAGGGTCACGGCCTCTTCCATGTCTGTTAATTACCTGTGCTCTAGCAGCGCGGTGTAACAGCTTTACAGCGAAAGGCAGCAGGAGTTACGTTTTCAGTTTTGTTCTATTTTCTTTATTTCTTCCGTATAGTTGAGTGGCACTGGACTGGTATCTTTGCTGTTTCTACTCATGAATGGATGCTCAGCCGTGGGTGCTAAAAATCAGGTGGTGAGCATAAATAAAGCTCATGATATAAAAAGTTTAGCCTATGTCATTTTAGGAAATGTCTGTGCTCAGCATCGTAACACAGTTTTCTTAGTGCAAATCTTAAAGCTGTTCAGGAACCAATGCTTTTTACCAAGAAAGCTACCATGTTCCCAGAAGTCTCTGTGATGAACATCTGTACGAGAGAAACTCCCTGAAAGTAGTGGCTGAAGGCAGCAGAGCTTTCCACTTTTATCCGGGTGGTGCCGGGTAGGCGTTATTTCCTGGTGAGACTTCAGCAGCTTTGGATGTGATCTCCTGAACTGGTGCTCTAGTGAAGGTGGCTGAAGCAATCGTCTCAGATAGTCTTTGTTGTCAGTTGGCCAATGGTAATAAACTCTGGTTTAATTTGTGTTTTCCCTTCAGTTTACTGAGGTTTTTTTAGAGTATTACTTTAAAAGTTTCAATAACTTGTGATGACTTCTTTTCCTCTAACTTGTTGATTTTTTTTGTTGTTTTTTTCTTTTTTTAACATCACCTGTTCTGTGAGGAGAGATGGTTGAGTTTTAGTGGGCTGTTCAATTTTATCTTGTCTGTTTTTTAATACTGCTGGTAAGGAGGATAATGGATTGTGAGTGATGGGTGTGAGGAATCAGTGATGAGCTGGCATGAGGCTTACTGAAGAAAGTGCGTAGTCATAGCTTGTCAGTGCTCCAGTAGCAGGACCGCTCATCACAATGGAAGATGCCAGCAGCTCTTTATGAATGGGGGAGAAGGGAGAGTCTATAAATGCCTCCTGCTGTATGTGTTTAGGAGCTAGAAAAGGTGAACTAATTGTTTATGAACAGCAGAGCTTATTTAATAACTGGCAGATGAGGAAGAGGAGGGCATGAGTCAGACAAAAGTGATGCTCAGATGTATATTGTATTAACTTTGGGTAGGAAATAACAATTCGAAACAGGTCAGGTGATAGGAGGTGTGAAGATTCGGTGCAGGCGGTGTCTGCAAAGGGGGAGGAAGAAGGAACAAATAAACAGAGAAGGTTTTTGTAACTTTCTGTGCCTGGTTCAAGCAATTAAGAGAATTTAAGACATAGGAAAGTATTTTTCAAAGTTGTTGTATACAATTCTTGCTATCTGACTAGGTTAAATCTCCACTGAGGCCTGCACAGACAATAACAGAAATAAGGGGACCGTGAAAGCTTTGCAGAGGAAATGCTTTTCTAGTGTGAGGTACAGGCTGTTTATAAACATGGTAAGTTTCATTAGATGACAGAATAGCTTTGGTATTGGGTAACTATTGTTGTAGTGTCTTGTGGAAAATGAGGCTATTTGAAATGTGTGCCTATTTGAAAATGAGGCAGTAGATGAAGGCTGTGTGTAATTGTTACACAGTCTCCAGCAATGGTGCAGCAATAACCGTGTTACCTTGCAGACTCGGATGAGGATAGCAGGAGCCTCCTTTAAGTGCTGGTCCAGACCCAGTTTTCACAGTATTTTTTAATGCTTTTGTGGCTAGATTCTTCCTGTAGGGAAAAAAGGTTTAAAGCCAAATATTGGGAAGCAGGAGTGAACATACACAGTAGCCTTGGAGCACGTAGTAGTCAAAAGAGTAGCAACGGATAAAATAAGAGTAAAAAATGCTAAGGGAACAGCATCAATAAGAACTCTGGTCCTGTTCCTGTTACAACCTTTGAGTAGCAAAGAATTTTGAGCTGTGTCCCTTTTGCAATATATATAAAAGCTTTTTCTGATCTTTATATACCTTGCTTGTAATAAAGTTCATGAGCAACAGGCAAAATAGTGAAATTTACTCAAACAACTTCTTGATATAGAGAATAGAAACATGGCAGAACTAGTAGTTTCCAAACAATGAAAAATAAGATTTTTTTGAGGAAAATGGGCACCTGAAAATACTTCTTTTAATGAAATATTAAAATAATTAAACCTTTAAACGGTACAAGAAAAAACACATATTAAAATGTGGTTGGTAGCATCAAAGAATTTTACCATTTCCTGCACTGTTCCTCTTGTGGTTGTTTTTCTGTAAGTGAGAAGTCTAGTGCAAAAATATGAAGGATGAGAAAGAGACAAGTGTGAGGTGTGCCCAGCTCAAAGAGAGGACTGTGAAGAGAGAAGCAGGGCTCACTCCAGTGGTTTGCAGTCAATTGGCTTTGCTTTTGGTGTCATGAAGCTCAAAATCACTACTCTTGTCAAATATAGGGAATTTACATTGCAAGGAGTAATTCTGCTTCATGTGGCTTTGGGAGTGTAACAAGTCAGTGCTGGTAATATTCACATTCTTACATGTTAAATAAAACTAAGCCAAGTATCCACTTGTCCTGGTGTCTAGAAGTTGGTGTATTTGCAACTCTGGTACACTAAGTTGTTTCCTTCAAATCCACTTTGTTTTCCTTATTTACTGGGTATGAGAAAATGTGTCCTTTTAGCTCACGAGTTCTACACCAGGCAGCCTTGGAGATGTTTAAAGTAAATGTATACAATATTAGGACAAAAATGCTAACCTGTTGCCTTTATTTCTGAACATCCATCAATGCTAGTGTCACCCAGTCCAGTGGGGAAGAGGGAGCATGGCTTGTCTGTAGAAGGATATTGTCTCTCTTGGGATCCTTTTTTTCTCTTGGTGTCACTTGCTGTGATCTTCTCTGGCTTGGTGTTCCCAGTTTTGGGTCTCCTCATAGGAGCTGTCAGTTGGGGAGAGGATCAGTATGGGGCAAATCTGCTAGGCCGTCTTGTCATGGCAGCTACAGAAATCCTCAAAAATACAGAGAGATGCATAAGAAGAAATGGCAAATTACTGCAGACATGTTATACCAGCCTTGCAATGATGACTGGTGACTCTACTGCTGAGCTCTTTCTGCTGCCCAGTGACCAGTTTTGAGTTGACTGCACTGATTAGAAATCATACAGGCATTTCACAGTTAGCAGCTTAGATGTTAAAAATTAGGGTAGGGGTCAGGTAGTTTTTTAAAGTACTGAGTGGAAGAAAGACTCCTATTACTACTTCCTGATGTATTCACTACGTAACCCTATAATTACTTCAAAAACTACTTGTAAGTCTAATTGGCATATTCTGTCCTGCTTCTTTGCTTTATATCTTTAGACAGTCTCTCACCAGATGAAACTATCCAGTTTTTAGTGCTGTTATTCTCAGTAACTATCTCTTCTGTGAGGTACACATTTATTGTTGAACCTATTGGTAAAATTTAAGGTTTTTTCTAAAGGATGTGTCTTAATCTTATTAAATGAGCTTGTTTATTTTAATGGCTTTATTACATATGTCTGAAACAAATCTAATGTTGAAATATTAATATGCAGCACACTTCTCTTAAGGCTGTGAGGACTGAGGTAGTTACATCCCTAAAGGCAGATTTTGGAGATGCTTTTAGAAGATGACTGCTCCAAGTACTTACTATTATGTCCTTTCCTTCACATTAGATGGCATTCACTGGCAGGTCCCTTATTCATCTAGTATTTTTACTACTTTTCTGGCAGTGCAGCAGCAGCAATGATACCAGATGAAATCATTATAGAAGGAGTTATACTAGTTCAGAGAACTACATCAGAGCTTTAAAAACAAAGCATTAAAGGAGTAGATAAGACATTTTTTAGTTTTCTTTGTTCTGAGATTTAGATGTAGCTATTGCAATGAGTTCTTCCTTTTTTAGTACCTCAGTGCTGTAACAATTTTACTGGTCTGTATCTTGTTTCTTACTATCATTAGAAGAGGGATAAAGGCCTATCTTTCATCTGTTCAAACTCAGCAAATCTGGAAACAGATACTTTGTTAAAATGTTTCCTTTTTGTAAATTAATTTCTCTCTGCGTTGCTCTGTGACCTTTTCATTCCCACCAAAAACACTTCTGAAGGCTGCAGAATGTGAAACATACACAGATTGTGCCTTTGACGTTGAGTTAATTTCAAAAGGAAAGCAATAATGAATGTCTTTAGACATCTTCAGAATGTATCATTATTGCTGTTTATTACCTGAGGAAAGTTTCTTATGTGCAATTAAGTCAGAATTTCTATGTTTTCTTGAGACAAGTATACCCTGAACATATCTGTTCCAAATTTTTCATTACCTTTCATGGTTTACTCCTTGCCTAAGTAGGCTAGACTCTTTCAGTTTTCCAGCCCCCAAGTAATTTTCGTGTCAGTAATGGGAGTGGCACTATGGGAGATGACAGCATCTGATGAAGCAGCTGTGCTGTCCGATGCTCCCTGCTCTCAGCAGCTGCTGAGAGGTAGCATTTCTCCACAGCCTTCCAAGTCTTTTCCCAGCTTCTGTCATCATACCTTCCACAGAAATCATTGGAGCATATTTTCTGTAATAAACCACAGGAGGGTTGAGTGAAGTGTATTCTAAATAGAATGATAATTTAAGATTATTTAGAGACTTCAGTTAATGCAGAACACAGCTTTGTGTTTGCTTAGCCAGACTAATCCTGGGGAGCTTGTTCCACCAATGTGCATGAACCAGCATGTTTTGTGTCCTTAAAACTTCACGGGTGTCTGGAGAAATCCCATTTTTCAGCTACTCCTTAGCAGGAGTAGCTTGTATTCTTGAGGGAAGGCCTCTGCCACTGTGCTGTAGTTCAGTTTGGTGAAGCCTGCTTGAATTGGTTTGCAGTGGTACTTGGTGCTCAGATCAAGCAGAGATGCAAAGTTGTGTTGCAGGAGCTTGCTGTGAAGTAGGGTGGTGGATTTTGCCTGGGATTATAAAAGATGAGCTCTATGATTTTGGGGAATTTCTCAGTTTGCACTGAATTTCTTCAGATTTATTGATGGGTTTTAAAATTAATTTTTGTATGGTTTTGTTACGGTTTTCAATGCTTTCTCGCAGAGAATTACTTAAAGGTGAAGGGAAAAGGGAAAGACACGTTGAACCATTTGGTTCTTACTTCAAACTTGTCATGTGAAAGATGTGAAGTTTGCTGAAAAAAGCATTCTTTGAACCCCGTCTATCATATGAAATAAAGGAGAATGCAAAGGCTTTTACTCTTAGCAGTGGATACTGACTGAGGTCCAGCTCCTGTTATCTTGTTGGTAACTGTGTAGTTGATGTAGTGTAATGAAAGAACTCATGGAGTGAGTTGCTTAGGATTAAGGACTTCTGCTAGAAATGAAGAGGAAACCAAGGAGAAATGAAAGGGAGTTCATTCATTCAATCATTCAAGATTATGTACCCCAAACCAAACTAGTATGTGTTTGTAGTGGTGATGTTACAGTGATTGTTACTATTTTTTCTGATGAATACAATGTAAATTCAATTGTTTTTCATGCAACCAAGTTAAGTGTTTTTCTCCTCAGCCTTTCAATAAAATGCTTCTATATGACCTGAGTATACTTCTGCTTGGTTTGCAACTTTTCTGTTATCAGAGTGAACAAATAACACCTTTTTGGTTGTTTGTTTGGTGTTTTTGTTTGTTTGGGTTTTTGTGGGTTTTTTGGTGGTTTTTTTTTTTCTTTTTTGAAAATTCAAGATCTCCAGGGAGTATTTGCAGATTCAGAGTGGCACCTAAGTTAGAAATTACATTTTAGAAAACAGGGTTAAACTATGAGGAAATTCTCTATCTATTTGAATTTCAAGTATGGATGTTTTCAGCAAAATTTTGCAGTCTCCATATGGGGTATGAGGCTTAGAAAGTGTTCATTTAAAAGTTCAGAGAGTTTACATTCCAAAAAGTTCAGAAAGTGCAAATTTCAAAAGTGGTGAGGTTTTGCTAATAGTTCACGAACAATGACAGCTAATTTTGCCACAAATTATTTCAGCTGCTAGGCATAGTGCAGCCATTCTTCAGAAACAAAATTAATAAGTCAGATTCCACATTGCACGAATAGTAAATTAGGTGCTGCCAGGCCACAGATTTAAGGATTGCTGGGTTTGTGAGAAGTGGAAAGGAAGAAGTTGGTGGTGCTCACAACTGGCTCTTAGAAACACTTGCAGTTCAGTGCAACTGATGGTGTGTTTGTGGCAGGTGAGCTGAAGCCAGGGGTCAGAGGCAAGTGCAATGCACTTCTGTTGCTTGTGCAAATTTTTTATCACAGAGAGGGATGTCCAGATGCACTATTTCTGCATCTGGAGGTAAATATTATCTTCTCTCCATTCACTGTTTGGAAACGGAGGGATCCAGTAAAGTAAATTCTTGCAAAGCAGTAGGTTTCTCTGGTGTATATATGTGCTTCTCTACATGGAAATAAGTTTTAACAAATGCAATTCAAAATTTATCTGTATGGAAACAGATAAAGAATATTCAAGTGTCCTGAGTCAGACCTCTGTCAGGAAACTGACAGTTTCAAATTCATTTTGAAATTTTAATTTGAACTTAGGGAAAGCATTCACATCAGCATGCTGTCCAGTATTAAGGAAATGCAGTTCTGTTAATCAGTGCTTAATGTATTTATTGGAGGCATGCAGTCATGTCTTGCCTTTCCTAGAACAGATGTTTTTAAGTGTACTTGACATGTTTTCCTTGTGTCAGTTTATTTGCAGTTTGAAATTTTTCTTTTCTCTCCAGTACAGCTCCATTGCCTCCTAATCTGTGAAACAAGTATTATTTTCAAAGTTTCAGAAAGATTTCCCCTTACTTTTATTACATCATGTATATTATCACCTTTGTCATCAGTTGTCCACGTTGCCAGTGTGCAGAGGGAAGCATTTCATACAAATCTGTGAAATGAATTAGGAGAAATATCTGGTGATACAAGCATTAAACCACTTACAGAATTTTCAGATAACTTTTTTTTTTTTTTCCAGTACATGCATCATGAATGAATCTGCGTCTAGTGGAAATGGTCAGGAGTTTGATGTATTTAGTGCAATGGACTGGAAGGATGGCATAGGTACTTTGCCAGGAAGTGACCTAAAGGTAAGATATGTAATTTTTTTCAATAAAAATATTAAATGACAAAAAGATGCATTTGAAAAGCTGGTGTGTAGGTATCTGCTTTTATGAATAAAACATGAATCTGCAGTTCTGAGTTAAGAGACTGTAGCCTGTTAGGTTTTAGCTCTGGAGTTTCTTGATTCAGTTTGTGGTGCTGGCACAGACAGCCGTCATCCCCGTAGGAAGGCATAAATTAGCACTGCCTCACTATACAGACAGAATTAATCAAATGCACAAAATCCCAAAGAAATCTCAAAAGTGTGAAAATGCAGTCCACTTAGAGCATTATATTACTGTCTCACTAAGAATTTTCATACTGTCATTGACTCTCATGGTTTTACATTCTTAGGCCTTTTTATTTCTAAAAATAGTTTATTTTTGCTATACTTTTGTCATGTGGGTGCCTAGAAAGATGAATAAAGTGAGTGCTTCTGAGCCGATTGCAGTTTAGGAATTTGAATTATATTGGAGTAGTAATTTTGCTTACATTTTTCACACTGGTTGAGTTTCCTGAGGTAAATCATAACTCTTTTGTTTTCAGTTTCTTTTTATTTATCTGTCATCAGAAGGTGTCTTTTGCAATGCTTGCAATTTTGATATTAGAGACTGTCTTGTGCCTATTTCCTCTTGATTAATGTCAATATTTTTGTATAATTCAAACTAATGTGTTTTACTTGTAGTTTATGTGTGAAAGGAATCTCACAAGAAAATATGTGGCATTTAAAACGACTTTTTATCTTTTGATGCCTGGTAGGATTTCTCTTGTTGAAGTAAAAATTTTTTAAAATGTTTGAAATTTGGGACATACATGTTGTGAATGTGTTTTTGTGTTGGTGTTTAGGTAGTTTGTTTGTTTGCTTTGTGGGTTTGTTTGAATTTTTGCTTTTAGTCACAGAACAGTAGAATTAATTTACAGAATAGTTTTCTTTGCAGAGGACTTCAGGCCACCACCCAGACTGAGTACCCCAGACTTCAGGGCAGGTTAGATCAGGTTGCTCAGGATTTGGTTATCTGCAGGGCTGGAGATACCACAGTGTCTCTGGGCAACTTGTTCCAGCATTGTCTACACTCATAGTAATATTTTCTTTTATGGATACTTTGTTGGAATTTCTTCTTTTGTAGCTTATGTCTGCTGCCTCTTGTCCTTCTCCCGTGCACATCCGAGAAGAACCTGGCTCTATCCCCTCCATATCCTCCCATTAACTGCTGGAAGACAGCAGTAAAATCTCTCCTTCTGTTCTTAAGACTGAGCAAATGGATTCACTCCGCTTCTTGAATGTCATCTGCTGTAGTCCAGCCAGTACCTGGTTTGGTGGGCTTGCTGCAGTATGGGAGTGCCTTTCATGTAGAAAGATTCCTAGCAGACACAGCAGCCTGCCCATGCTCTCATCAGTATTCACTAGAGGAGAATGGTGTGTTCCCCTGTCCTGCTGGCTGCCCTCTGGCTCAGGCAGCCTGGGGTGCTCCTGGCCACCTTTGCTGCCAGGGCACATTGCTGACTCACGTTCAGCTCACAGGTTTTCTGCAAAGCTGCTCTCAGATAGTCAGCCCCTGATCTGAACTAGTGCACAGAGATGATCTGTCTCAGGTGCCCGCTTTGGTGGACCTTCATGGCATCTTGTTAGCCCATCTTCTGCAGCTTATTGAGGTCTAGATAAACCAGCAACTCTGCCCTTCAGTTCATCAGCCATTCCCTTCAATTTCATAGTTTGCATTTCCTGCCTGTACTCATAGAGATGCCTTTCTTGTTACCTTTGCTAGTTCATTCTCTGGCTGAGTTTTGGATTTCTTAATTCCATGACTGTATACTACAGCAATATCACTACATACGTTGTCTGTGAAGTTTCTTTTTCCACATTCTGCTTACCTCCTTTTCCTTTTTGAACTAAGTCAGGAGTCCCTGGTTCGTTCATGATGGCCTTCATCCACCTTTGACTAACTAGTTGTACATTGACATGCCTCATTCTCTTGGTGTGAAGTTCTTGAAGAGAGAGACAGATTTCTTGGGCCTGCTTACCCTTTAAAATAGTCTTCTGTACAATCCTGCCAAGCAGATCTCTGAATAAGCCAACATATGCCTCTTCTGAAGTCCAGTGCTGCTCTTTCATTATTTGTTTCTCTGTCTTTCAGGATTTCAGACTTCATCATGTCATAGTGATGATGATAGCCAATGCTATGGTGGACATCCACATCCCTAAACAGTTCTGTATTTTTAAGTCCAGGCTTTAAAAGTTTCTTTTATTTTAATATGCAACATTGTGTGAAAGGGAACCATAGTATTGCACTCTTTGAGCAATACAAAAGGGAACAGTGCAGGAAAATATAATAATGTCATATAAATCACTGGTTTGTGCTTTTTTTCAGTTGTGGTTGCCCTATGTCATACAAAACTGAAACAAAGTTAGAGTCACTAATGAGTAGAGGAATGGGAAAGTTTCCATGTAAAGTGAGGGAAAGGCGCTGGGAGGTAGCTCAGGGTAACTTCAAGAAATAATATAGAAGATTCTTAACTATGTCCTTTTCAGGAAAGCATGAGCTTCATTTTAAGGCTGCTCTTTATTTTATTTATTTATTTATTTATTTTAATTTGGAGACAAACATATTTGGTTTTTTGTACTGAGATTCTTTCTTTGGTCCAAGCATTAAGGGAGGTGCATTCAGAGATATAATAGTAGTCCACCCAGAATGGTGAAATATACAGGGTATTGGCCAGGCAGCTCCTTTTTGGGTTATTATTTGGGGGTTTATTTGCTTGTTTGCATTTTGTTAGATACAAAAGCAAGGAGTTGAATGGATGAAAGGGATTTTGTCTGACTGAAGGAAGAATGTTTTCTAACAATGCAGAATTAGCCCAAGGTCACTGTACTGGGGAAGATCAAGATTCAATGAGACTAGGTGTTCACACAGATACCAAAACCAATTTGAGCTGTTAAAATACCGAAGACTTTTAAGCTTTTATTATAATTGTAATGACTCATATTTCAGGACTGCTTCTAAACAGTGATGGCTAAAATGGTTAAAAATGACTAATCACTTGAAACCGTAAATGCGATCATGGAAAATATGTTATGCTCTTTGTGGAATTCTCAGAATAATGAGGATTATTTACATGAACTCTCCTGGTCACAGAGTATTTTACTAATGTGTCCTGAACCTAAAGAAAATGACCTTACATGAATAAAAGCTTACATGAATAAATGACCTTACATGAATAAATAACTTACATAGCAGTTACTTATTGTAAGCTTCTGTGTATCTTTCAAAAATTGTAATAGACTTATTCTACTGAAGGTATTAAACCATTGTTGTGTATTTACATTGAAATGCACTTAAAATCTGGTGAAAACACTGTAATAGCAAGATACTTAAACAAAAAATGTTCTATTTTTACAGCTTGGTAATAGATTAGAGTGTCTGAGGCATTTCATAGCAAATAATAAGCAATAGCTTAAATATCCGTTATAGACAAAGTATTGCTTAATTTCTCACATTTAGTCTTTTGTCTTCTTAAAATGTTAGGGGAAATTGAACAGTCAGATTTGGCAAACTATTGTTATCAGCATATTAACATTAAGTTAAATGCATATCAAAATATTGAAATGCTGCTTTTTAATATAGACATTTTAGGGAGCTACCTTATTGAAGTCTTTATTTTTAGTTGTATAAGTAATATAGCATTTGCTTGTCTTTACTGCTTGCATGATGACATGTCATGCTTATTTTAATGTATGCATGTTTTAAGATATCCCTTTTCTTGTGTGCTATATTAAAATCCAGCCTGGGGTTATCAGGCAAGTATATATGAGCAACAATTCTTTTTAGAACCACTTAATTTTTGTGAATATGAATTCCTGAATGGTGAAAAGTTGGTAAAATACTATTGTAACTAGAGCAAAATTATTTTGAAACATTTAAAAATAACTTTTCTCAATGTTTTCTTAAAATTTCTTAAATCTAACTTTTATTATGGTACAGAAGAACATCTAAATCAGGAATAGATACTTGGATTATTTCTTTTTGTTATTCCCCAGCCTAATCAAAATGAGGAAGCCAAATGAAATACCAAGCTTCCATTCCAGCCATGGCACAGTCTCTTATTCCTGAATCTGTTTCTATACCAGTAAAATGCTGAAAATGTTATTTTCCTATGACTTTGGGCACTTTTAATTCTTAGGTTTTGTCATTTGTAGTTGAAGAAAGCTGTGGAAATACTTTCTTATACAGATTTTGTTAAAAAATCTTCAGCAAAAATAGTGTTCACTTCTTGAACAGTGCTTTGAGCATGCTATGTGACAGATAAGTAGCAAGTAGTTGTGGAAAATGCTAGAATTTTAAATTACACTGGGAATGGGGAGAATTAAAAATTGTACAGTATGATGCACTGAAGACTGTGAACAAAAATTTTAGCATTGTATATTAGTTCTTTCAAGATGTTTAAATAAAACAGAAAACTTGAATTCCAGTAGAATTTAAAATAGTTTACAAATTACAGAATGCCTTCATGTGGCAGGCAAAGTAATGTATGCTCATCTGAAAAACATCAGTGCTTACCAGTTACTCTGCATGGTGTGAATGTAAATGTGAAACACTCTTCTGTTTTCTCTTTTTCTTTTTCTTTTTTTTAAATCTCTGTGCTGAGTGCACACAGTAACACCATGGCTTCAAGATTTAAATATACTCATTAAATTGGAAAAGCTGTAATAATTTACAGCCACTTCCTACTGTAGTGACAGAAGTTTATGAAGTACTTCCTAATGCATTTTCTAGTGCTGTGTTTGGAAAGTGAGAAATTACACTCTGTGTGGCCAGAATTTTGGTTATTTCCAGCTTACAAATTGTGCTTGAAAATCAGGAAGAAAAATTAAAATTTAGTGATGAAGAAATTAACCTGTAAATAAAGTTGGGCAGCAAATATTGTAGGACACCAAAGAGAATAGTGGATATGAATGGTAGAATAATGGCCAGTGGTGTTTGCTATTTCCAGCAGTGCTGTAAAGGTAAGAATGATTTGGATTACTGTCTGAATGCAGGGGTGCTGCAGCTACTCAAGGCAGTAAAGTACATCCTTCCACCTGCCTGTTCTGAAGTTGCATTCCAGCTTTCCTGGGATAATTAATGATTTTAGAACAACTTATTTTCTCACACTGTTATGGAAACATCGGTAGCGTCTCGGGCGATAACTTCACAGGGTGCTTTTGCAGCGCAACGCTGTTCCTGTTCTCTCATGGCAGCATGGCAGCACTTTGGAGAGGCAGGGAGGGTCCGTGAGAGTGGTGCCCGAGGGAAACATCAATGGCCCGTCACTGCTTAAATCACTGCGGGCACTGGGAAGGTGCTGCTCCAGGGAGAAGACGGACTCCCTTCAGGGAAGGTGATCAGGAGTAGCGTAGGGAGCAGAAAGCAAGTTACATGGGGACTTCTTCTGGCCACGTGTGAGCTTCAGCAGATCTACCTAGTGGCCTGGTCCTTTCCACATGAAATTAACTTTATTCTGTTACAATCTAATGTAATTAATTTGCTCTTGCTCTGTTTCATTGCCATAGAGTTCTAGGTAAAACTTGGCAATGTCATAAAATGAGTGAATGTTATGTAAAGAAAAAAAAGACCAAAAAAGGGAATTTCACTATTAAAATAATTAAAACTACAAAAGCAAGAAATGCTGGAATTAAGTTTGCCTTTGGATCTTTATTTGGGTTCCCTTGTGTGTATTCATGGTAGTCTTCCCTTAAGTGATCACACAGTATTTTACCACAAAATCTTTTGTGCCATTTTCTGTAGATACTGTTAAATTTGCAAGCAACTGGGCAGAGGGTTTCAGGAAGGAAAAGGAATCGTTTTGTGGCTATTGCAGGTAAATCCCACACAGGAACACTTAGCACTGCACTTTCTGCAGCCTTTCTGCGCAATGCTGAACAACTCACTGGAATCAAATTTTTGGCAGGTAGCCATTTTTTATTTGTTTGCTAGCTTGGGCTTCCCATGAGATATTAGTGTTTTGTATCTAGAAATATTCTGGCCAAAATAATTTGGAGCCAGGATTGCCTTGTAGGTCAACTTCTGGATCAATAAGCATCATCTTGGCAGGCCTTGACTTCTGGCTCTGTTGCTGATTTATGTGTCACCTTAAGAAAGTCTGTTTAGCTGCAATTTCCTACTCAAGTGGAGATAATAAGGCAGACTGAGTTTGCAGTGTAGAGAAATCAGTGGGAAGCCCTCTGGTACTGAGATAATTCTTGAGCACTTGAAGTGGGATAGGGGGAGGTTTGGAAGAGCCTGAGGAGTGTCTAAGAATAAAGTAGATAAACATTACTGTAGACAGGACTGAGGTATTGGTATATACTGGGAAAATGTCAGTCTCTCTTGCTAAAGGGATATGTTTTCTGATGGTACCTTAGCTTTCTGTTCAGCAGTGATGAGAGAATGCTCCTATTATTTTTATTTTTGGAAGGATATAATTTGATAGCAATTCCTTCCTGCTTGTGCCTGCCCAGATAGGAAAAAAAACCCTTTCTTTATGGATACAAATTTTTCTCTCTTCTTTGTTACTTCACGATTAGCCTATTGCAGTGTTACTGGAGCATCTTAAAATCAGTCCAAGATTGGTGGAAGTGCTTGCCTTTCTTGCTGACAGCATCTTTCCAGTGAGAGTGGGTCTGGCCTTGCCCCTTGGTCGCGGTGAGGAATTTAATTTCTGCTGACTGTGATTTAGGGAGCCCTACATACCCTGTGATCCCGCTTAAGTTTGTCTTTTGCCATACTTGCAGTGTAGCAGTGTGCAGGCAGGATCCTTTCTCATGATTGAAGAAGCAGAATTGGCAGGTGTGGGAACAGCACATTTCTCCAATATTCTCTATCCCTAAAAGAGTCAAAATCTTGTGACGAGGCAAGTGTAAGGGATCACGTGCTTACCGAGTGCTTTAAAATAAGCTGGGAGCAGAGTACTCAGAAGGATGAAGAGCTACCAAAGGGAGGGTTGTTTTCCCTTTTGTAAGTAGCTGAGAAGAGATTTTGTTTCAGGAGTTACTTTACACCGCATTGTAACAGTAATTGTTAGAGTGCCTAAAGCTTTTTTAGATACTTGTTCCTTGTTGTGCATTGGGGTTTTTTAAAAAAGAAAATATACAGTCATTCTGCTTTCAAACCATGTAGAGTAAATAAGACTGGCTTTACTGCTTGAAAAAAGAGTATAAAAATACCAACAGCTGCCTCATTTTTCTGAATGCTATTCAGCCCTTGCCTGAGGCAGGGGTTCTGTGGATAAAGTAGTATGTGATTGTGCATGTAGAGTGTATCACACACTCAGGGAAGAGAGGTCTGGTTGAATGGACAAGATCCGGCATTTAATAACTTATTCAACTTAAGTAATATGTTAAAAATAGTTCAGCGTGTAGTTCAGCATGTAGCAGGATGTGGTTGGACAATTCAATGGTGGCAGACAATTCCTTCACTTTAAAAAGACTGGAAAATGCCAGGAAAGCTCTTATTTATTTGAGGAGTCCCACTGAAACCACTGTGACTAAACTGTGATTAACACCAAGAATGATAACTTTCTGCTAGCTGGAGATCAGAGTGTAGTTCTTGTATCATGGCAGTCCCAGGTGTTATTGACAAACTGCTGTGGAATTCTCTGACTTTAGGCTTAGCTACTTCATAGGCATCAAGAGTATTGAACATTTACTCAATGTACTTGTGTTTTGGATATTAAAAACTTCGCAGATTTCTTCTGAGAATGTTCACAATCACTGTTGTGGTGTCAAGATATGTTTTGTTGCTGAAGTTACTGTCAGAATGGAGCAACAATTGTTTTTATTGCAATGAACTCTTTGTCCTTGTCTTGCCCAGTAGATGGTGGTGTTGGCTGATTTTTCTAATTTATATTAAAGCTGTGCATAAACATATGTAGAGGTTTTGTTCTTCTTTTTTTTACCTTTGCACTTTGATTGTTCTTCCTTTTTTTTTTTTTTTTGTTTTGTTGTTTTTTTTTTTTGGTCTGTCCTCCCAAATAATGATTTTACCATATATACAACAATAGCAATTTTATTCTGATTTGATACCTGTGGGAACCAATGAGATCTTCCCCGTTCTTAAGAGGGCACGAGTAACAGCAAGCACCGATAGTCTGATCTGTGTTGCTCTGAATTAGTCACATGTAACAGTGGGGACTTAAATTGAAACTAGATTGTATGCATTTGTTCCCAACTGGTTTGAGGTTTTAATACTTAATCTACAATATGATAGACATTTTTCATTGTTTGCAATTTTTTTTCATCCCATAGAGAGACAAATGCTCAAGAGTACTTTTATGAAATGTGGAAAAGAGAACTGAAAGCCCTTTTAGCATTCAATTAGCCCTGCATAAAACCACAGTGTCTTCTAGCCAGCAGGATAAGGCAAAGAACTTCCATTAGAAATGGAAATTCTCTAAACCCACTGGCGTTATGCTTTGTCATGTTCCCTGGGATTTCCGTGGTTCAACATAGCACATGGTGGGCAAAGAATGACAGGCTGAACAGGAAGATGGAGAACATTTTTGTAAGAACAGAAGGACCTCCTTGTGCTTAGCACAATAAAATTGAGTTTGAGGAGGTATATAATTCCTTGCTCTATCATATAGCAAGTGAGTAAGTGTTAGGGTACTACAGCTATGTAATCCATTGGGTAAGGTGGCTTCAGAAAAAATGGGTACAAACTGACAAGGAGTATGTGGGAATTAAAATATAAAAGGAAGTTTTTCAAGTAGGAAATTCAGGAATGGACTAGTAACACAAAACCTGTCTTCTTCTGAAACATTTATAAAATACTTTGCGTGATACTATTGCTTGTAGTAGACAAAGGCTTCATATTAGTGCTTATGGTACTTGTTTCAGTCCTGTGTAAATTTTCAAACAATTTTGACCTTTTGGAAAATGTTTATTGAAAGTAATTGGTCTGAGTAGAAAAACTTAGCATGTGGATGGACAGAAATGGTTCAGAAAGTATTGATAATGTTTGATTATTATTTATTTAAGCTTTGGCTTCCCTCAGTATGTTCATTATCTATTGAATGAATATTAAAATTTTCCTGGGGATAAAAGTAATAGTCATAAAAGCTCAAGTTTTAGTATATCAAGGCATCATTTCCCGAGAATGTGAAAATATATCTCAGCTCTGAGTGGAAGGAATCTCTAGTGATGTTTGAGTGGAAGCTATTGTTCTTGATCCTTGTGGAAACTGCAGACAAGGTAGCTGAATAAGTTCTGTGTTGTGTACTTACCTGTTAGCAGCTGGACTCTTCCTGCCAACTCAGTTACAATATGTTTGCATTAAAAGAATTGCAGTTACTTTAACATGTGTATTTTTGCCCTCATTACTTGCCTGTACATGAAAGTTTGGAAATTAAATTTCCTATCCAGATGCTATATTTATTCCTGTTTATCTTCATGTGAATTTGTTCAGCCAAGCTGTTGAGGTTTCTTTCTGTTCTCTGTTGCTGTCTGATCTTTTAAGACCATTGGCTTCATAGCATGGGACAGAGAATCACCTTAAGAGATTACTTATAATTTGCCAACAGGCATTTGACAAAAGTCAAGTGGATTGAATTTATACACAATAAGCCTAAAAATTTCTTCTCTTTAAAACATTGAAGTGACACAAATCAGTCTTTTTTGTGAGTTTATTTGTTAAATGCTTGTTTATAGCCTTTGTTTGCGTCAAGGGGAGTTTCACCGTTTGATGCAATGAAGGCAGATTGAAGGGAAATCCTTTTATCCAATGCAAATTTCTATATTTACTTAAGGAGTTTTGTGACTTGAAAACAAGTTTTTATTTCTCAGAAAGCTACGGATCTATCCTTAGAAGCTGGCTCAATGGCTCTGTCACCTGCTGTGACATTTCAAACTGTCAAGACACCTAGGGAAGTGCCTTTACTGTATTTTGGCTTGGAGGAAATATTATGATGAAAACTTTACTTTTAGGTTTTCTGTTGCCTACACTCTGTAGCGATGACCGGTCCGCTCCGACTGCGTCGGGGACTTCGGGCACGCTATGATGGTAATAAAGAGAGTCTTCCACCAGGCGGGGTCTCTCAGGCGGCTTTATTCCGAGGGTTTATCGAGGGAAGGCGAGGAGGGTGAAGGGAAGCAACCACTCAGAGGGCGAGCCAGCTCTGAGAGCCCCGAACCAGGGCGGGGCAGGGTTTATAACTGTAACAGGGAAGGAGGGTCAAGGGGTAGAGCATCCAACCGGGTGAGGGTATGAGGGTGGAGTCAACGGAGAGTGACATGGCAACGGCCAACTGGGATGGAGGGAAGGAGTGGTTTCGGGGGAGGAACCAATGGGGGTACAAAGAACTTAGAACTTTCCAGAACAAAGGGAAGGAGTACAAAATGATTGACATAAACTGGGGGAAGGGAGAACAGATAACAGACAACTTGGGAGGCGGGAAAGCTACACATCTGTGGCCTCCCATGGCAATGCAGGGAGGTCACTAGCCACACCCCCTCCCACATCTCCCCCGTCTTTATTAACTAAATAAGCGGAACCGAAAGTCTTAACTAAATATTGTTTAAAGATGGCTAAAGCGATGAAAATAAGGAAAATAATAACTAAAATCCAGATAAGTCCTTTAACGATGGGGGCTGCCCATCCGGGGATGCCCCACTGCGAGAATGTCTTGTCTATAGGGTCAGCAGCCGATGGGTTCTCAGTCTTTAAGTCTTTTACTTGCTCTTTTATCTGTTGGATGTGGGCCTGGATGGATTTGCTTCTCGATGACAGATTGAAGCAGCATAGCCCGTCAAAGTCCTCGCAGCTGTGGCCATGGGCTAAGAGTAAAAAGTCTATGGCAGCCCGATTTTGCAGGGTTGCGTGCCTGGTGGTCTGTTCGTCCGCCAGGAGGTCTGAGAGGGCGGCCGACGTAGCGTTGGCATTCTTGTTTACCCAGCACTCCAGGTGAGAAAGCTCACCAAGGGCTTTTGCTGCTGCGTACCATGGAAGGAATATGGACGCAGCGATTCTCTTTGTCTTGCCCCAATTGTACAACTGTGAATCACAATTTGAGTCGAATTGGTCGTATGAACGTTTCTTGCGAGCCAATTGTTTTTCCTTCCTCCATTCTAATATCTGGGTTTTATTTGGAGTGAGAGTCGCAAGCTTGCCAAGGCTACATGGTCCTCCCTGGAGCCGAGATGGAATGCCTGACCATACTCTGTCTCCACAGATAAGAAACATCCCCTTGGGCAACACCTTAGGACGTGTGGAAGAAACCGAAACTACCTGGCTGGTGTAATTGCACCAGGTTTGGCTATTATATTTTTTGCTTAAAGGTGTTACATCCTTTCTGTATGTATTCTTGGCCAAGTCAAGTCCATGCCAATTCTGACTTGGCCTTCTATAGTAAAATTTTACGCAGTATTCTGCGTGAGAGGACCCCAGCAGGTCCAATTCTTGGGGTTCCTCTTTACTGTTTGATAGAATTTTTGTCCACTCGTCCCAAGTGTCAACCGGGTTAGGTCTCTTACCCGTGGTTCGGAGTAGGTCGGAGTTGAACACTGGCCAATCATCGGCAACCAGGGGAACCCCCACCAGGCATGTGGACAAGGGGTTGTCCACACTGCCCATGGCCAAACATAGATTGTCCTGCTGCAAGGACTTGGCAAGCGTGACCCACACGTTCTCTTTCGGCTGCTGAACAATCCAGCCGTCCGCCGCTTGTAGCCACAGGATGACAAAGGCCACGGCGACGGCCAGCTGGGTGCAGTGGGGCGATTCCTGATGTTTCTCCCGGATTGGTGACTTGTGGGCAGCCATCCTTATTCTAACAACGCAAGAGAAAAACGTAAATAACAGAAGAGGTTTGGTTCCCTCCCCTCTCAGCTCCCCCTTTTAGGTTAAAAAGTAAACAATTTAGGGCACTGGGGTATAGGGAAAGCGGGTAAGGTAAGGGGGTAAGGGAAGGGTAACTGGGGGGGAAGGGGTATTTTGCGATGTCGAGTCCGGTGGGTGGTACAGTCTGGTGATGAGGACTCGGGACACCAAGTTGGGACGGCTCCCGGTCCTCTTCTTCTTTCGTCTTCTCCACGCGACTGCGTCATCCGGTGTCGTGGGAGACGCAGCCTGTGGGTTCGGTGGCGACGGTGGTTCTGCAGCTGGGGCATCTTCTAGGAATGGCTTCACGTATTTTCCCGGAATCCATTTTGGGCCATTAGCTGTTGAAACACAGGCATACCCTCTCCCCCAGGTTATTAAGGGAAAGGGCCCTGTGATGGCTCGGGATTCCGGGTCCCGGACAAGGACCGGTGGGCGCTCCTTTAAAAGTGCTCGCGTGGTGTTCGTAAAGTGCCTGATGACGGGCGGGTCTGGCTCACGGTCGGTGCAATTTAAGAAATTCAATACATAAAGTGCTTTACAAAGGCGCTCGACCGGAGTCATGGACAACGCCACGTCATGTTGCTGATCGAGCAATCTCTTAAGTTCTTTGTGGGAGCGCTCCACTATGGCCTGCCCTGTGGGATTATGTGGAATGCCGGTGGTATGTTTGATACCCCATTGCTGCAGAAACAGTTCGAATTGTTTGGAGGTGAGTCCCGGGCCGTTGTCGGTTTTAATTGCCTTCGGGACTCCCAGCGTTGCGAACGCCATGAATAAGTGTTTTTTCGCATCTTTCGTCTTCTCTCCGGTATGGAGAGAGGCGAAGATGGCACCTGAAAATGTGTCAACTGACACATGTATGTATTTGAGACGGCCAAATGCATTGTAGTGTGTCACATCCATCTGCCACAGCTCCAAAGCTCCCAGTCCCCGGGGGTTAACCCCTGACGCCACTGGTGGAAGGGCGAGGGACTGACAGCTGGGGCAAGTGGCGAGGATGGCCTTGGCCTGCTCCTTGGAAATTTTGAATTGCCTGGCAAGGGCAGGAGCGTTCTGGTGGAAGAACGCATGGCTGAGCCTTGCCTGTGCAAAGATGTCTGGGACGGTATTAGTAATTGCATGTACAGAAGAAGAGGTGATGGCGATAACCGCTGCTAAATGGTCCGCCCTCCGGTTACCCTCAGCGATGGTTCCTGGCAGGTCTGTGTGCGCCCGGACGTGCATTATGTGATAGGGTTGCTCGCGGTGGGAGATCAGCCAAATTAATTCCGTGAGCAACCCGAACAGTTTTTTGTTTTGAATTTCTTTGAGCATGGCGTGTTCTGCTCGCTCTGCTATCCCGGCTACATACGCCGAATCAGTAACCAGATTGAAAGGCTGTTGAAATTTTTTGAATGCTCTCACGACCGCAGCAAGTTCTGCGATCTGGGGGGAACCCTCAACGATTTGGATGTCAGACTCCCACTTCTGACTCTCCGGATCGTTCCAAGTGATCACTGATTTGTGGGATTTTCCTGACCCATCAGTGAACACTGTGAGAGCATCTTTAATTGGTGTTTTACTTTTGTAAGATTTTGGGGCCAAATAGAAGGTATCCTTAAACAGTTTATGTTTAGGATAATGTATTGAGATCTGGCCAGGATAGCTGTCTAAGGAAATTTGGAGGTTTTCATTTGTTTGTAGAAGAGACTCCAATTGCTCCAGATTTAAAGGGACATAAATGCACGCCGGATCGCACCCTGCGAGGGTCCGGAGGCGTTGCCTGCCTTTAATGATGAGTTTGGCCATCAATTCAGCGGGTGTGGAGATGGTCTTTGGGGGCTGGTGCGGAAGGAACAGCCACTCGATGATAAGGAGTGGGTCCTTACGCTCAGCATCCCACTGAAACAGCAACCCATGGAAGTTTGGGCACTTACCCAAGATGGCAAGGGTAAGGGGAAGGACCCGGTCCACACGGTGCGCCTGGCGGGATCTGATGGCCTCCGCGACTCTCTCCAGGGCTCCCTTCGCGGCAGGTGTCAGCTCGCGTGGAGAAGCCAGGTCGCCATCTCCTCTCAGGAGTTCGAAGAGGGGCGCCAGTTCCTCCGTGGTGAGTCCCAGGAGAGGTCGGATCCACGTGATGGTGCCGCAGATCTGCTGCAGATCCCGCAGGGTCCGTGGGTCGTCCTTGATGGTCACAGACTGGGGCGCGACGGTCCTTCCTGTGATGGTGATGCCCAGATACTTCCATGGGGCGGAGAGCTGGATCTTCTCCTCCGCAATCTGGAAACCCGCATCCTTGATGGCTTTTATCGTCTTATTAAGTGCTGCGCGGAGGTAGGTGGTCGTCTCCGCGCAGACAAGAACGTCGTCCATGTAATGTAATATGATGGCTTCAGGGAAAAGCCGGCGGACTGGCGAAAGAACCTGTGCTACAAAGGTCTGGCAGAGCACTGGAGAATTTTTCATTCCCTGGGGCAAGGTGGTCCATTGATACCTTTTATAAGGTTCCGCCCGATTAATTGATGGAACGGAAAAGGCGAACCTGGGGGCATCTCCAGGATACAGGGGGATGTTAAAAAAGCAGTCCTTGATGTCAATGACTGCGAGCTGCCAATCCCGGGGAAGCATGGAGGGTGAGGGAAGCCCAGGCTGGAGGGGGCCCATGTCTTCAATGACATCATTTACCCTGCGAAGGTCCTGGAGCAGGCGCCACTTGTCTTTGCCTGGTTTTTTAATTACAAAGACAGGGGTGTTCCAAGGGCTGGTGGAGGGTATTAAATGCCCAAGGCGTACCTGCTCCTCTACAAGTTCGTTGAGCGCATTTAATTTTTCCTCCACAAGGGGCCACTGATCCACCCACACCGGAACATCGGTCTTCCAATTCAACGGTGGGGAGGTGCGCTCCGCAGTGGCCCACACTAAAAATCCCACGCAGGGCTAGGGATGTCAAGGCGGGCACCCCACTGGGACAATACGTCCCTGCCTAATAGCATGATATTTGAAGAAACCACAAACGGTCGAATTGTGGCTATTTGTCCCTCTGGACCCTCCACACTTACCAAGCGTCGGCTGCGCATGGAGTTGACAGCTCCGCCCACCCCGGAGATTGTGCCACAAGGGGGCACCAACTCCCAGTCGCGGGGCCACTTTGCCCTGGGAATGATGGTGACATCCGCCCCAGTGTCTGCCATTAGGTCCATCGCCACCGACTTTCCCTGTAACGAAAGCACAGTCCGAATTATAGGTCTTTCTTTAGTTACATTTTGAGTCAGAAAAACATGAATGTCCTGTTCAGAGTTCCGTTCAGAGAGGTCGTTTGAGTCCAGCAGATAGAGCAGGGCGAAAGGGAGTCCTCTGCCCAAGGTGTAGGGGGGCTCATGGCAGGTGACCGAGACCGTTACCTCGGACCCCGGTGGGACACACACCACTTCAGGGATGATGGAGATCCTGTCGGGTGTGTGCCTTGCGTCTCCAACAATGAGGACGGTCGCTTCGCCCTGGCAGTGAGGGGGCTCCAGGAACCCCGCGGGGACTCTCACCAGGTCCTCATCCTGGAAGGTGACAGTCATTGAGCTCTTGAGGACCCGGCGGCGGCCAGGATCTAAGTTGGCCGTTCTTCGGAGGAGGCGAAGTCCGTCGTCGGTGCTCCGCCAATCCTCCGAAACTGTCCCCTGGGCCATTGGTCCTCCCGGATAGTAGGGAGGCTCGGGCGCTGAGAAGGGCCATTTGTTGTCCTCACGCGGCCCCTCCTCGCGCTCCGCGGCCCGTTTCCCGCCGGCTGGTATGGCGGGAAAGAGTTCCTTGGTGGGGGTCTTGGGGAAGGCATATACGGGTTGTAGAACTGCTCCGGGGGCCAGTGTGGACAGTTCGCTTGTATGTGGCCCATCTGGCCACACCCGAAGCAGCGCACAGTGTTCATATTTAACATTGCCTCCCCCACCCCTTTACTCACTGCCATCGCGACCGTTACCTCTGTAGATGTTGCTTTGACGCATGCCTCCACCATCTGGGAGATGGTGGGCTCGGGGTCCTGCGGTAACGCCCTCAAGATCTTCTTGGTCTCCGCAGAGGCGTTGGTCACTGCCATCTTTCGGAGGAGCTCTTCCCTCGCCGCAGGGTGCTCTATCTGCCTGTCTATGGCCTCTCTGAGGCGGTCGACAAATTTGATAAACGACTCGTCCGGTCCTTGGAGAATGGTGGAAAAACTTTGGGAGGGAGTTCTGCCGTCCGGTATTTTCAGTAGCGCGGCACGGCCAGCCTCTCTGATGTCATCGAGGAGCGCAATTGGTAGTTGGATTTGGTCCTCTGGCTGGCCGAACTCTCCATCTCCCGCAACAGCCTCCATTACCTCATCACCCGTGCCCAGGGTCGCTGCTAGGTTGTGCTTTATAATGAGAGGTTTCAGCAGCTTTTTCCACTGAACCTCCCAAAGCAGCAGTTCCGTGGGGGACAACAGGGATTTGGCAATGTACTTGATATCATGCTGTACCAGTGTCCGTCCGGAAAAAGTAAGGTCCAGTACATTTTTAAAGAATGGCGACTCGCGGCCATAGTCCTTTGCCGCTTTCCTCAGCTCCTTCACCTCAGCGTATGGTACTTGCTCCCACCGGGGCCGCTTTCCCCTCTCCCTTATCACCGGTGCCGCAAAAGGCCCAAGGTCACGGGCGAGGTCTAAGTCCCCGTCCTCGATGGCCGCTGCCCGTATCTTAGCCCACCCGCCTCCCGACCTAGGTGTGGGCCGGGGGCTGTCCCTGTCCTCATCCTCTTCGGAGGATGAGGCAGGACGGGTGAGGGCCTTGAACCTCTCCCTGACCGTTGGGCTCCGGTGGCGTGGAGCCCCGCAGGCCAAGATGGCCTGCTTCCGGCCAGGCCGACTTCCGGTTCCGGTAGCGTGGGAACCGGAAGTGGCTGGAGAGGGGGAGGCGGGACTAGACCCACCTCCCGGGGCGGGGCCTTCCGGCAGGGAGTTCCCACCCACAGGGGCGTGGCCTTCCTGTAGGCCGGTCCCTCCCACCGGGGGCCCACCCAGGGGCGCGGTCAAGGGGACGGAAGGGGCGGGTCCCGACGATGACACCATCGACGCATCAGACGGGGCGGGACCCGACGCAGGGGCGGCACTCGACGGAGGAGGGGTCAATGGGGAAATGGCGGGAACCCGAGGGGGGTGGGGAGGAGCTGGGACGCCATTTTGTGGCGCTTCTGATGCCAGCTCGGCCATGCGGCCGGCGCCATTTTGTGATGTATGCTGGCACAGATTAGGAATTGAACAGCAAGGTTTTAAACTGGGGACAGGGGTCTGAGGGTCTTGGGACGAGGAAAGGGTCGAACTGGGGTGGCCAGTCCCAGGTCGAAAAGAGGACAGGATGGGACGGGGAGCAGCAGGGAGACGGTGGCAACCCTGTGCCGGACTTTGGCAGGGTCTGCTGCCCGACCCACCCTTAGGGGAAAAGGGGTTAGGAGTGGGGGGGACGGAATGAGGGTTAGGAAAACTGGGGGCCCAACTCTCCCGTTTTTGTTTAAATAACGTAAAAATAGAATGAAATAAAGGAAAGAAACGTCCCACTTTAAAATTGCCCTTAACTTGTAAATCGTATAATAAACGCCCAACTTTTCCCCAGAACTGAACCGAGTTAAAATCTTCCTGCGCAGTGTCAGGAAGGTGGTCAAAAATTAAGTTAATTAAGGCTTTTAAATCCCTTTTGTTAAAAGAAATATTTCCCAGAACGAGGGAGGACTTAACATGGGAATAAAAATCCCGCCGAGCCGGAGACATACGGTTTCCCATTATGTCAATACGGCTAAAAAATTCCCCAAGGAGGCAAAGGAGAAACAGAAAAGAAAAGAGACGGGGTCAGGTGCCAGACGGGGCACGAAAACTCACCACAAAGGACGCCCGTCGAAAAGAAGATAGCCTCAAAGGGGGGTGGAAGCGCTGCAGGTCCGGAGTGCGAGGGAGCTTCACCGAAGCTGCTGTTCCTGCTCCTCCGGGTGTCTGCAGCCCACGAGGCGAGGGGTCTTCAGAAAACGAAGCACCGTCGTCCGTGGAACCACGTCCGAACGGCGCTTGATTTCCTCGGGCAGCCGGCTCACGGAGTCGAAGCTGTCGAGGAGACGCTCTCCGCTTGACTCCGTGCAGGGGTCAGCGTGTTCGGGCGCCAGTTGTAGCGATGACCGGTCCGCTCCGACTGCGTCGGGGACTTCGGGCACGCTATGATGGTAATAAAGAGAGTCTTCCACCAGGCGGGGTCTCTCAGGCGGCTTTATTCCGAGGGTTTATCGAGGGAAGGCGAGGAGGGTGAAGGGAAGCAACCACTCAGAGGGCGAGCCAGCTCTGAGAGCCCCGAACCAGGGCGGGGCAGGGTTTATAACTGTAACAGGGAAGGAGGGTCAAGGGGTAGAGCATCCAACCGGGTGAGGGTATGAGGGTGGAGTCAACGGAGAGTGACATGGCAACGGCCAACTGGGATGGAGGGAAGGAGTGGTTTCGGGGGAGGAACCAATGGGGGTACAAAGAACTTAGAACTTTCCAGAACAAAGGGAAGGAGTACAAAATGATTGACATAAACTGGGGGAAGGGAGAACAGATAACAGACAACTTGGGAGGCGGGAAAGCTACACATCTGTGGCCTCCCATGGCAATGCAGGGAGGTCACTAGCCACACCCCCTCCCACAACACTCCAAATAGAAGAGGCTTACAAATGAGCTGAATTTTTTCATAGGCACATAAACCACCATTAATCTAGATCCTTTTTTGTCATGCTTCCAGCAGTATACACTAGTTGGCATGTTGCTCTGGCAGCTATTATCCTGTGATGACTTTGTGTACCATGCCGCTTTGTACGTCTATTTATCCTGTTTTTAAGCAGTTAACCTTTGTCACAAGCTGTTCATGTCTTTTCCTCCCCAGCTAAAACCAGAGTATTACTTCCCAGGTCTGAGGTGTTGCTCTGGTTAGCCACAAAGAGCTTGGGGTATACACTAGTGCTGATGCTATTGCTGGGAAAATAAGGAGTGAGAGCAATCATGAATTCAAGTTTGCCTCTAAAGAGGAGCTGGAGGCCTCTGACACCGATAAAGGCAAGGCTGCAGGAGTTACAGGAGTAACCAGGAGTTACAGTGATCAGTGAAGCAGTGCCCAGCTGGACTGTTGTGCCCTCCCGCCCGCTAAGGCAGTGGCAAGTTGTCACTCCCCATCACTGAGACCATCTTAGCGCCAGTTGCCTGGCTTTGAGGAGCCCCTTAAGGAGCTTTTCCTTAATGGTTCAGCTGTTGCTGCTGTTAACAGCCTCCAGGGAAAGAGAGGCTGGGAGCTGCCTTCCCTGCAGTTATCTGTCTTCCACTGTTTGGTGCCTATCAGTCAGCAGTGAGCCCTCTGGAGCCAGATGGGCTGGCAGATCACTGCATTACCTGGGGGGATGTCCTTGCATTCCACAATAGGCCCCGGTGGAGGAGGAACATGTGTGTGGTGTCAGGGCTGGCCATTGATTGAACCATGCAGAAACATTCCAGGTATTTAGGTATCCCAGGACTGTTCAGAAATACCTTTTGCACGTGGAAGTTCCAGCTGACACTTTACAAAGGCGTGGGAGAGTGTTTCCAAGCGCTGCTCAGTAACCTCCCTGTGCCCAGCCTGCTGGTAGGCTGCAGCAACCTGCAGGTGTCTTGGCTCACTTTCACAGCTTGCCTGCTGTGAGACAGCTCTTGCAGAGTTGGAGCTCTTGAAAGCGAGGAAGGTTTTCCCTCTGACATCCACTTGTTGCAGAGGCAGCAAAGCACAAATAGCAAAAATGAGCTTAACCAAAATAGGAACAAGACTGAGTGCGTAAGTCAGCTGTAAGACTCTTCTGAATAGTAACTCTACTGATTTTCTGTGCTTGGAACAGCATGAATGTCTCTCCACAAACTGAAGCATCAGCACGTGGTGTTTAGTGCATTTGGTTGCCTTTCAAAGTTGAACTCATGGTGTTTCTGTCCAGATGGATTTATCAGCAGTTTGTCCATGCTTTCATATCTGTAGTGAGCACAGCTGATCACAAGGAAAAATCTTAGCTCCATATATCTTATGACTGTGTGAGGGCCTCTTCTTCCTTTTCTACCTCCTAGCCTGTTTCTTAGCTGTTCACATTCCTTAGGACTTGTTGGCTCTTTGCAAATATTAAGGCTGTATTAGTGAAAGCACACTTTATACGTATGTGTATATAGGGGTCACCTTTGCTAGCAGCCAGAATGGCTTATTTTCAGTACTGTACTGTGGCAGGGTCCAAAGTGAGGGTGTGCCTCTCTGGAGGCACAGAAAGGATCAGTGTAGTGCCAGGCAATTGTTCCCATTATCATTTTCCCGAGGTAAAGTTGCCTGACCAGAGGAACAGAAATAGGCTTCATGCTATGGCCTTGAGGGAATATCCTCTCTGGTGGATGCCGGAGAGCTTTGAAGAACTCTCTCAGATGTAATTTTCCCTGTAAGCTGTCAGTAAGAGCGCCACACTGATAAAGACCTGTTCTCTGTGGCAAAGGCACCCCTGCACTGTTCAGAGCATCAGGGACAAAACACTGCCTTGAGCTAAGCCCATGTCACCAGCTGGGCCTGCAAACCACGTAGTGACTGGGAAGCAGAATTATTTTCATGTGGTAGGGCTGTAATCACTACAGCATTGGGAGGAAACTTTTCTTCTGGCAGCAGGACAGCTCTAACTCGTGGTGCTCCAGTGTAAGCACAGCATGTGGGGCATTGTTGAGCCTTGCGTCTGGCTGACAGTAGTATCACATTCAGCGTGTAATTAAACACCTCATAAACTGCCTTGAGATGTTTGTTTATGTGTGCTTTTTAGTGGGGAAGTACTGTGTTTTCAGAGAATGCTGAAATTTCTGTGCTCTATGAAGCATTTGGTGTGTGATGTTCATTCAGCTCCCTTGTCCTCAGAAAGAATACTCAGTGTCTGGAGTGTGTTATTTTGCTGGCAGTGAAAAACATATGGCTAGGGGATGTTCCCATGAATTTCTTACTTACTGTTTTTTTTTCTTTTTTTAATATGTGTGTGTAAGTTAGATATTGGAGGCATCTGGATCAGCATCTATTGCAAATTAATATTTATAGATATCAAAATGAATTCAGATTTGGCTTGATAGAAACAAGAATGGCTTGTTTTGAATTCCATGGGGATAAGCAGAAACACAGAAAATAGGCAATATGATGAGGACACCATGTAAAAACTGTATTGAATAGAAGACACTTCAAGCAACTTCTTGTAAATTTTTACTATGCTCTTTGCCATTTGTTTTGTCTTACAGTTTAGAGTCAATGAATTTGGGGCCCTGGAAGTAATTACAGATGAAACTGAGATGGAAAGTGTTAAAAAGGCAACTGCTACCACAACCTGGATGGTTCCAACTGCTCAAGAAGGTCAGTTAAGAAGCCGTAAACATTTTCTGTGGTAGACTGTAGTCTCTTTAATGCATCAACTTTCCTTAAAGCTTGCACTGAAAAGAAAAAAAAAAAACTTATTTACTTGCTTTAATGGACAAAGTATCTCTTATGAAGTAACCCGTTGTAAATTAGTATGAAAACATGGGTGTAAATTAGTATGAAAACAAATCAATTTCAAGTTGAAAGAAAATAATTCCACTGTTAAACATCTGAAGTTAAATTGCAGCCACTTTTGTTTTTTCCTTACAGTAATTTTCTCTAAATTTAGAATTGGTATTTTCCCTGTATTTAATTTGCAAAATAATAAGTTTATTGTAATTATTGAGAATTTTAAATTATTTAATTTTTTGTTGAGCTGGTTCTCACAGACTACCCACAGACTTTCCTAACGGCCTAGAGTTGATTTGTGCACTGCAAACTGCCTTGGTATGGTCAGCACAGTTGCCACTACTGATATCAGTGTTAGATGTGCAGTGTGTACCCCCACAGATGCCTTGCTCCTACCAACTATGCTTTTTTTGAGCATTAAAATTAATCTGAAGTAACAGTTAATGTTTATCTTAAATGGTAAAATTCTAAGAGTTGCATCTATCTACCAGATAAAGTTTCCTGGATTTAAAATACTGAAGTAAGAAACACCTGTTTTATTCAAGGAAAGTAAGAAACACCTGTTTTGTTCAAGGAAAGGTGGTTTACATGGTCATAAATTACTGCAATCTTTTTACACTGACTCCAGTAATGATGGAGTAGTGTGAAAGAGAGTATCACAACTGGTTTTGTGATTATTTACACCTACCTAGTTCTTTCCTCATTGGTATTACATTTTATCAACTTTCTTTTAAAATATGTATTCTGTAACACCTTTGAAAAGCAGACATCACAATTTTTGTTTCATAATCATCCCTATAAGCACGAGAAGTCAGTGAGAGCTTTCCTATGTTGCTCCTTCAGTGTTGATAATGGTCATGTGGGACATTAACACTGGTAGGAAAGTGGTTTGGGCCCCCTCGAGGTCTGAAGCTGCAGAACACTGTTAATGTATTCTGTAGCAAGGCAGTGATAGTTAATTCAGGTTTCAAGTCTGTGATGAGAGTAGCATCACTATGACAGTGTAGTAGCACAGCAGGTTTTATACTTGGACTGAGATATCTAAGCAGATTTCTCAGTCCCCTCCAGTCTGACAAACCCAAACAAAAAATTCTGTTTCTACTGAGTTGAACTCTGTTTATGGACGTAAAAACATATCAAGTAAGCCTTCTGCTACTACCTTGCTCCATCCTTGATTAATTTACTGCTCCCCAAAAGTAAAAACACTGCTAAAATTGTCCATTGTGAGAAGAAATAGTTGTTTTGAATCACTTATGATGCTGGTGTGTTAATATAACATACATTATATATTCTTCTGGGGGAGACAGCCTGCATGCAAGAGTTCATTTGACTCTGCTTCCAAAGACAGTATAGTGCAACATAAATAGTCTGTGACTTGAAGTTTGCCTTTTGGGGAGGTACAAAGACAACAACCTGCTCTAGAGGCTGGGGTACCTGACAGTGCTTCATCCTTGCTTGTGAGGGAAAGTAACTGCACTCTCAGGGATACAGCCTCTCCTAGGGGCTATGTCTGTTGTGGGGAAATTGCAGCTTAGGTCAGTGAGTAACTTGGTATTTGAAGATTGCTTTGTTACAAGTTGAGTGACATTTCACTTCTGGTGGACCTCAGGCAGGTTGAGCAGTAGCTGCTGCCAGAGGCTGCAGACTGTAGTCAGCAATTTGCTTGAAGAAATAATTTCAACTAATCTAAAGATTACTCGCCCCAACCCTTTTCTCCCAAATTTAGGTATAGGCATACCAGCAAGAGATGAGGTCATGGATTCTAAACGGTGATGACTCTGCGGGCAGTCAGTGCCTGTCACAAAATTCAGTCCTTCCACAAGTAGCCACATCAAGCCGTGACAGAACCACAGGACAGTGGGTTCCTCTCTCCTGTTGCAATGACTTGCTTGTCAGCAATGTGGACCTCATACAAACACTAACTCCTAGTTCTTCATTCTGACAAGAGTGCTGTGGCTGATGTTTTTCTGTTTGCTTGTCAAGGCCCGCTAAGGATGTTTGGGAATGTATCACCTCTGCCTAAGTGAAGTTAACTTTTGTCATTGTGCAGCCTTTTCAGAAAAGACAGGGATACCCACAAGGTTGAAGGAAACTGCAAAAATGGATGGACTTGTTTTCTGTGAAAACTGTTACCGATATGGTGCCATAGAAGAATTTGTTCCTGAAGGGAAATTTTGCAGCCAGAAATGTGCCCAACAAGTAAAAAACAAGTAGGTACTATAATAAAGCATAGAAACAAATAATATGGCATAAATGCAGCACAAGAGTAAAGTGGTGGGATAAAATGTTCATGGTGGGGCAGAGGGAAATACTCAGCAGACAAGTTTCAGTGTCACAATTGGTTTATAATGTTATTTCACTGTTTTTTTGTGTAAATGCCTTAACAACATTTGGTTTTGTCTAACACTGATATTGAAGGCAGTCTTTTTTACTCAGTGTGCTGTGTTCTGCTGTCAGATGCAAGCAGTAAAACAGTCTATGGGGTGCATGAATCAGTGTCAGACTCCCACCCTGTTTCAGTCATTGGAATTAAGATAATCAGTAATGAGATGGTTGGGGTGGTAAGTTAATTATAATTAAGTGCAAGAGCTGTTTTATAGCTGACAGTGAGTGAAAACATGAGCATACTGCAGTTTCTTAGTTCCTTTTTTTTAGTTAGTGCATTTCATCTCATCATAAAAGCATGTTTGTGTTAATGTGTCCATTCTGTATTGCATATTGCTAGATTATGGCAGCTTTAAACATTTATGATTTTGTAAATTTTCCTTAATTTTAGCTAATTGCTTCAAAGTTTTCTGTTCTGATTTCTTGTTTAGCAATTTGTACAGTCACATACCAGCTTTCTCCAATTGGATTTGTCAGACTTAACAATTACCTTTGCCTTCCTTTCTCTAAACTGCCCTGCAGTCCTAAACATTTCACAGTTTGCTTCTCCAGGAGACTTGATGGTACATGAGAAAAGACACACTGTTTAAAACATGTAAAACTTGTTCAGCATAAGCTGACAGCTTTCCTTTTACAGTTGCTATTGTGTGTCTCTCAGATTAATTCTTTTGACAGACTTAATTTTCAGTAGTATTTCTAAGAATATATTCAGTATAGTACTATGGGACCCACACATTTACTTGCTTTTTTACTTGTTTTATGAATATGAGAGGTGAAATAATATTGGCTTTGTGTAATTGTGTTACTTCTGTGATAGAGAGCCAAAGGAGGAAAATCCCAGCATGGAATGCAATGGGGAAGATGATTCTAAAGGCATTCGGAAAAGAAAGGCAAAAGTACCTCTCAAAGAAGAGTCCCGGGATAATGGGGAGAAGAAGGAGAATCCAGATGAAATTGTTAGTATGCATCGTCAACCCATTCCTGCAAGTATTTGGGTGGGAGTTTTGTCTTGTATTGCAATGTCAGTAGTTCCATCAGTCCACAAAGAGAAGAGACTTCATCACCCTGTCAGAGCCACAATAAGTAGTTGGTTTGTTTGCCAGTTTAATTATGCCTCAGCAGTAAATTGTAATTATTGACAATGATTTGATAAAAGCTGTTTTTGGTCTCTTTCCCCTGCTTTTTAAAGAGCAGAACAAACAGAATTTAAAGGAAAAATTATGCTAACATTGACTTGCCATGTCTTCAGCATGGAAAAACAGGAGTACCTATTTCCCAACAACCCTGTTACTTTGTCATTTTGCATATGAATGAATAACTATAGACCAATAATTTATTTTCAAAGAAAGCTATATTACAGTTAAGAAGGGAATATTTTGGATTTTCTTAGTGTGATTTGCCTTTAAAAATCATAGACAAAAATTTGTTTTGCTTTTGTGTTGCAGTTTAAGTTGCTTTGGGGCACCTTTTGGGTTTTTTTTTTTCCCTTTGGAATTATTCTTCATTTTAGAAAAAACTTACAGTATCTTCCTATCTTCCTAAGAAAAACCACAGCATCTTCCTATACTGCTTGTTTTCTTGTAGTATGTGTTTTTTCCCAATAGCTGTGGCACTACTGGGGGTAGCACCGTTTTCAGGGAGAAGGGTAGTGTTCTGCTACTACAGAATTGTCAAAAGGATGAAGGCACTAGAGTTGTCAGGAGGGAATTTGCAGCTCTCCATATAGCAGTATCTTATGCAAAAGTCAGGGGGTACCTTCTTTGTCTCCATGCATCTGCCCTCCCAAATGAGTACTTGCTCTGCTCATCTGCTCAGGTGCTCACAAAACTGTTAATACAAAAACAATGAAAAAAATTAAAAGGATCACAGTGCCATTTTGTATTTAATAAAGAAATTGTACATTTGAAAAAAAAAACCCCAAAACAGAGTAAAGCTGTGAGAGATTTTTCTTTAAATAATTTTGGAAGCATGAACTTGCCAAAGATACTGTTATTTATCAGTGTCTCAGTGAGGTCTGATGAAGGCTTCATGGTCTGTCTCTGGGTCAGGCAAGGCTGGCTGGCTGAGTGCCAAGTGGTGAGAGTCCTTCTGCCTGCGATTTTCATTGTGTTTGCTGTGATTTGTCACTGATGGCTCACTTTGCTTCTGTTAGACATCTGCACGTTTGTTTGAGGTAGGAGAGAGCTGGGTCAATAACCATTTAAATGAAGTCACAGTTTAAACTTCAGTGTCTTGATTTTTATCATACTGGACTTCTAAGCTAATGAGGTTACTGTACTTTTAGTTTTTTTCCTCTCTTTCTAATTTAGGAGGACAAACCTGAAGGAAGGATCTTGAGAGTCTCGCAGAGAGCCAGGAGAAAAAGAAAAGGGGAGATAACAGTTTTGAAACAAAGTAAGTTAGATTACGAAACAAAATTTCTCAGCCATCAGTTCTTCAGGTAATATCCATATCTTGTTGGGAACTGCCAGCATTGTTTCACAGAATTTATATTCCCTATTGAATTTTTTTCATTACTGTAAAAAGACAGTGACAGTGTTATTTACAGCAATTACATTTTAAGGAAGCATAGGGGAGGATCTGGTGAGTGTATATGCAACTAATGTGCATTTTAGGTTTTTTTCTTTTCATCCCTCTAAATAGTGCCAGTCTTAGAGGGAATCAGCTCCATTGAGTTCCCAGATGCTGAAAGACGTGTATCAAGCAGAAGTGAAAGTTTACTTTTGTTTCCTTGGGGATCAGTTTTGCATCTTCATTATGTGCTGGAAATAGACACGTTTATGGAACTGTTTAGGAATAATTGCTATAATCAATCCAAAGGGACATATACTGCATCAAGCAACATAATAAAACATATTTTAAATGAGTGCTGTTCTTTCAAGCCATTTGTATGATAGATAGTTTTGGGAAGAATGGGAGAATCAGCTGCTATTATATCTCAGTGGTACACCAACCACAGACCTACATCTTGCCCTCCAGAGTGCTTCTTATGGTAGATGGGGAGACATTAACAGAGGTTGCCAGGCCACTAATCAACACAGAACTCCAGTTAGCTCTGATGTACACTAGGCAGATGAACTACTGGTTGAAGATGCAACAAAAAATGTTATGAAAGATCCCCCTCCCAAGACAGCATCACTCCTGAAATGTTTCTACAGTTGCTTCTAAGGCTGAAGAGATAAGAAGCATGTGAGATACAAGCACCAAGCTGATCTTTGTGGAAATCTCTGATTTACAAATTTCTTCTGTTGTTTTTTTTTTTTTTAATTTTTATTTGAGAAAATATCAGTATAAATATATAAACTGGTATCAAAGACCAATTTGTATTCAGAACCAAGTACAATTAATTTGTCTAATAGAATAAATAAAAACTGGGTAAATCCTAAATAAAATTAATGTGGTCTAATGGTGTTGAGAGGTCACTATCATTCTGAAATGTATTGTCTTTTCTTTACATTATTGTAAGCTTTTTTCAGGAGAGTTTGGCATCACTATTGTTATGGTTCATGTTTTAATAATTAAAATGCTAAGCCAGACTCTTATTTAAATGATTTATTTTTCCTGTGAGTAGCCCACAGTCTGGATCAAGCCAGAATCACAGTGTGGACTGTGATGAATCCTTCTGACAGTGTGAGCTTATGGTCTGAAATGCTAAGCTGTCTGTGCAGAGGAGGCATTTTAGGTGGAGATCAGTAGAGCAGAGTAGAGGTGTATGACATCAGATGCATACGTGGCCAGCCTCCAGCCATCTATTCTTGAAGTTCCTGGCTATTGCTAGTGCAGGTAGTGCCTTATTTTCAAGGCCTGAAAACTGTGTAACTGTTGCCATTATTAAGATGGACTATAACAATATTACAATTACTGTGTAGTGTTCATACTGTGTGAACAAACCTGAAACTGGAGGTTTCTGTCATATGCTAATGACATCCTGAGGAAAAAAAGCACTGGTGACAGTTCTGAAGGCTTGCAGAAAATGCTGTTAAATCACTGCCTTTTTACCCAAAACTATCAAACTACAAAGTGATGGAGTAGGTGAGAAACAGTCTGAATACTGTTAAAAAGTAGAGTATTTCAACCCTTGTTAAAAAAAACCTTACTATGAGCAGTATCCATTTGAAAATGCTTTCCAGTTAAAGAAGGTCATGAGGGGAAAAGAAACCCCTTAAAATACTGGGTTATTTTAACATATTTTTACTAATCTTTTTACACATTTGCAAACTGTATATCTTAATGCTTCTTAGAAGCAATAAGGAAAAACATGTTGGAGCAAGACTTTGTAAATTGTTCTTGCCGCCTGAAGGAGCTTTTCCTTGTTACTAATCAAGGTTTGAACTGCTGGAAATGTTTCTGGACAAACTAGGAACCTTCACATTCCTGGTGCCTTTCAGCCTACAGAAATTCTTTTTCTGAAATAAGTTCTGAACAACACCATGAGCGCATTTCATAAAATGTAAATTTAAGAATGTTATGAACTTGTGTTGTGAATTTGTCTTCTTGAGATATTAACAGTTACAGAATTATTTCCCCGTTTTATGTTTCTTTATAGCTGTACCCTCTAAAGGAAGGCAAGCATGGTGTTGGGCATCCTATCTGGAGGAAGAAAGGGCCATTGCAGTACCTACTAAGCTTTTTAAAGAGGTATGACCTTTGAAATTTAAGTCAGTAAACCACCTAAGATCATGAAATTCCTAGGAAATCAATAAACAAAAATAATTTGAAGATTTTATTATTTTCTCGGGAAAATCTGCATGATGAAAATAATGCTGTGTCCGTCAGCAATTATGAAAGCAATTATCTCTCTGTTTTTTCAGAGAATTCTGTTGTTGTAGATGAATACTGTCAAATCAGACTTCAGAAAGCAGATGCTCTCCCAAAATCTGCAGTTCTAGCCATTCCTTCTAGTCTCTGAAGCTAAAAGATGTGATACATACCCACACTTTTTCATGCTGTATCATTTTCTTTAAGTATGTTTAGAAAGGTGGTACAAAGGTCATCTTTTGTCTTGTTGCTTTGATTATATTACTTGTCTTTTCTTCAGCTTCTGCTGACATTATATTTTGTTCCTACATCAGATACTACTTGTCTTGTTCTCCTTTGGCCTGTCATCTGGTTGGATGTCACATCATCATGTCCTGCTTGTCCTTTGCCTGCTATGCTTTGTCATTTCAGTGCTTTCATTAGTGCCACCTCTCTTGCTTGGAAGAGAGCTCTGTATCCAAATCCACAAGATTTTCATGCTGTTATCTTCCCTTGCAAAACCTGTGAACATGTCTCAGCTGCTGTACTCCTGCTATATGTTACTTTTTCTTGGACAATTCTGTTCTTACTTGTAGTCTGTTTCTTGCATCCATTTCTTTCTGTATAGTTCATACTTCAGTTATTAAATCTTCTCTGTGGGAATTAGCTTTTCAGCTTACACATGCCGTGTGATGCTGGTGTTTAATTGGTGGTTTAGTTGCTATTGAGTTAGAAAAGTGAAGAACTGGGATTTATCTTTACAGAATCCATAGATTTATAGGTGCAAGAAGATCAGTCCCCTGACTATCTTCAGTTGTGAAGATAGTGCTATATACTGGTTCAAAAATTGGGAAGAAAACAATCAGGGTAAAGAGTGCCTTAGTGGGAAGGTAGATTTGGAAAGCATTGCTCTGCCTGTCTGAAAGTCCATGAAATGCTGTAGCAGTACAAAGGCTTTGCAGGGCACTGCACATGGTGCTAAAGTCTGGAGTTATGTGATGTTTCCTCCACATTGTACCTTTCTCATGCAGTGCATCTTAATTTAGTATTTTCTTTCCATGTCTTTAGCCCCTGGGTAATGCTTGTTTTAGTGTACAATATTTAAAGCCTGTAGCAGAAAGAGAATTCTTAATAACACTCAGAATTGGCGAGGTAATGTTTCTCCATTTTACAGATTAATAAGCAAGCCACATAAACAGATAGGTTAAAAAAAAAGCCCAAACCAAACATCACAACCAATCACGAATCCTTGATTTCTGTTTTGATTTTGAGAATTACTCTTTTTTTCTTTTTATTTTACCATTTCAGTAGCAGTACTTTTCACTGTGTTGTTTTGTATCCTTAGTTAGGAACGGTCAGGATGATGCAGGGTCCTTGACATTTCCTTAGACCTTAGAGTGATTTCTAAGCTGTGTCTCACAAAGTTTCCCTTCCAATTAGGTGGTACCTCTCTGAGTATTTCGCTTGGTACCCTTCTCTTCCCTTTGACTGCAGCTGACTCGGGAGCATGTGTCTCCTAGACAAACAGAAGACAAAAGGGGACATTTTAATATGCTTTTCCTGTGTTTTTTTCTGTAACATAAAATCTAATGTGAATTTTCTAACCTGTGGAAAACTGTCTTCAGTTTTGATTACTTATTTTTCTGATCTTTCCTCCAATTTAATCTTAATATTTGCTCCCTTCCATCCTCTTTAACAGAGGGATGATGATGCCTGCTGGTTGAAAAGGTGTCTGATCCATCCTGCTTAGCCTTGTTTTCACTTTCAGTGTTTTGAAAGATACTCTTCTGGGTTCATTGTAATGGATGTAGGGTAGTCATGTTCCTACGATGTAGAAATTCTCCTGGAAGACTACATAGTCTGGACTCAGCATATATAGGACAGCAAATAGGCCATCTCTACATACAAACAGTGTTCAGTATTTCTGCCTTTCAGTTCATCTTTCATGGCCTGAGATGTGGAACTGAAAAGGCAAAACAGAGTCCGTGTTGTGGTTATTATAGGAATGATGTCCACCAGGAAGGTGTCACTGTACAGGCTGAAAATTAAATAATCAAATTACTAGGATCTTTTACTATAAATTAATGGAAAAAGTTGAAGACAAATGCTGTCATCTTTGCCTTGACACTTTTGCTAATTCTTCTTACATACTTTCAAGTTTCAAGTCATTGTGTTTTTCAAGCAATCATCAATTTCTCTTTTCCTGTCCACATTTTTGAAAACTTGAAACTTAAAGCGGTTTATTAGTTCCTTCAGAAACATGAGTAATAAATAAAGATTGTTCTATTCTTTATAAAGATATTGTGTCTTTCTCTGGTATACTTTCAGAAGTATTGAAACTATTCTTTTCCATTGCAGTATCAGTCTTTCCCATACAACAAGAATGGATTCAAGGTAGGGATGAAGCTGGAGGGTGTGGATCCTGAGCACCAGTCGATCTACTGTGTTCTCACAGTGGCTGAGGTAAGCAAGCAGCCACAGTGCTGAGTTACAGTAGAGACTGAAATCAAACAGCAGCAGCTGAAAACCCTCACTCAAACCTAACAGGCAGACAGAAACTTATGTAGGAAGATGGTTTTTAAATTAATAATGCTGTATTATTTCTGCATGATAGACATGTAAAGAATGTATCCAGTGTCAATGCAGCTAAACATATATTTAACATGCACAGGTACCGAAAACAGTCTTAGAATAGTTGGATGATGTGTGGCTTCATCTGCAGTCCTGTAGTTTGTATTTAAAAGAAAAATTAAATAGAAAAGAATCATGCCAACTGATACACAGCAGTTTTGTAGAAGTTTGATAGTATTTGCAGTTGCTCCATTCACTGATACAAATACCTAAAAGTTTCTTGTGTTGCTATTGGGCTGCAACTTTTTCAGGCTGATGGCTGCAGAAATTGCCTGTATTGGCAACCTGTGCAAGTTAACATAAAATACAAGCCCAGATTTCTTTTTGCTTTGGGTCATGAAATAGTTTTTCTAATGAACAGCTTCTTTGCTTTCAATAGAAAACCTGCTTCTCACGTGTATTTAGTATATCTTTTAAACATACCTTACTTTAATTTTTGCATAGTTTTAATGTGGAGAACTTCTGTATAGAGACAGTATTGTGTCCTGTTTTTCTCCTCCTATCAGTGGTTGACTTATTACTTCATGGAATAATGAAGTTCTGGGGAATACCTCTACTGACTTACCATCTTTACTTAAACAGTTTTCAGTATCTCTCTGGAGAGCCTTTTGAACATACTTACTGTTCACTGCTCCCTTGCATATCAGTTAATCAGAATAGTTTGAGAACCTCATTACTTACACTTTGTCCTCAGTTGTATCAGATGTATTCATGCTCTTCTGTAGGGCTTATGTTTTACTCTGGTGCTGGTTTGAGCCATTGTCAAGTTTTTGAGCACTACTGGCAATAGCCAGCTTTCAGTTAAATTCTTTTGTCCAGAAGAGGAGGCACTCAGACTGACAATGGCTTTGCCTTTTAATTCTCTCCTTTTTATCAAATGGATTTATTCTTCTAATGCTAGATTGGGCAGAAATAAAAAGCTGACTGAAAACATACAGTTATTATATATAATATTGAATGGAAGTGGTTATGTGTAGGGCAAAGGTCTTAAAACATAGTGTTGTATGCTGTCAATTCTTGCTTTTAGGTTTGTGGCTACAGAATAAGACTACATTTTGATGGATACCCAGATTGTTATGATTTCTGGGTGAATGCTGATTCTTCAGACATTCATCCTGTTGGATGGTGTGAAAAAACAGGTCACAAGCTTCATCCACCTAAAGGTATTGCTTAGTTTAAATCTCATGTTTTGCGCAGTTCTAAGATTGAGAGTACCTGTGTAATTTTTTTTTTTTTGGCAGAAATGTTTCCATTTGTTTAATCAAGGGTATTTGAAAATGGCAAATTAAATACATATCTTGCCTAAAATTTCAAGTTTGAAAGCATGCCCCTTTTATTCAGTGGAAATTCAAAGAAAACAAAATGGGCCATAAGAGTCGTCAATAAGGCATTAGGAAAAAAAAACTGAGCAGCAAACTTAGACCCCAGCTTATTGCAAGGAAAATGGCAGCATACTGGTGACAAATATGCTTAAACTGAGGTCTCACAGGCAGCTGAGGATTCTTTAGTGGAAGGTCTTGTGACATTTTTGCTACTGCATAATGATCACTGTTATTGTACAAATGTTGGTACAGACTAATAAAGACTATCCTATTTCCACAAAGATTAAATATGAAATAGAGACAAAAAGAGGAATGAACAGATCAATAGGGATTAAAAAAGGTAAGATTGCAAGCCTGGAAGTGTAATTCGTACATGGATTATGTAAATGGTTTACAGGTATTGAAATGTGTGTAATTTACTTGCATAATTTACTTCCATTTCACATTGTGTAACCTCTTTTGGCAATTGGAGGGCATCTGCACTGAACTGTACTATGAAAAATAGATAAATGTGGTCCTTTTGGAATATGGTGGGAATATGTGAGGATGAAGGGAGCAAGTTCTGAAGTCTGGAAAGTGAGAAATAAATGAATATGCCATTTTGGCATACACAATGAGGGTAGTATAATGTGATTTAGAAGGGCTGGAAAATGAGGACATGCACAAATTCAAGAGGATGTGCTTCCAGAGAATTATAAAACTGTAGATATAAGGGCTCAGGTGTGGAAGGTGAGAGTAAAGCCACTGGAATTGTAGGGACAGGGGGTCTGCCAGTGTGTGAGAGGATGGCATTTCTTTGTGAGAGCCTTGAGAGGCATGAGCTGCTCTTCTGAGTCCTCTGCAAGCTCCACTCTGGCTACAGGGTGCTACTTGCCTTGGACACAGTTCTGCATAACTGGCCGTGTAGCAATAGCAATTTCTTGAACATAAATAAGAATTTCTTAGAAGGTTGGCCCTTGTTGATGTAATAACTTGTATGTAGCAAATGGGTATTTCCCAGCTACAGCCTTCCTGATGGTATTACAGTGTGCTTAGTAAGTTTGGCATCTATGACGAGGATTTGTCACCTTTTACATCTTACATGCCTGGTTTAGAAAGCTTTTGTTAACCATGAATTATTTCCTCTAGAAGAACTTTGTGGGGTTCTGCTTTTCTAAGTGGAAGGATAATATGCCAGTTGTAGGTTCTGTTTTAATTGGGTTGGACAGATTGGTTGTATGTTCCTGTGTTACGACATTTTAATAATGATTTCTGTAGTGCCCATTGCAAATTTTACAGATGCTAAAGCCAATGAGAGTTATGACATAGGACACAGTATTTATATAAAGTAGCACTCCAGAGAAGAACTCAAAGGTTTGTGTTAGTAGCCTTTAATTTTCCAGATAAAATACAAATTTATGACCTTCATGGTATAAACCCTAAGCAATTTGGAACCTGGTGGTCTGCCTTGGGAGGGCAGGGGGTGGGGAGTGAGAGACATGAGACAGGAAGAATATTATTCTAGATGTTTTATGAAATGTATTTCTACCCATGTTTTTTTAAAAGGGAAGGGATGGATAGCTCTTAGTGCTGCTGGGCAAGACAGGTCTTGTGATGGGATGTCTCCCACCCCCATGGCAGCAGAGGCAACAGGCAGCTGCTGCTGGGCTTCCAGCAGGTGTAGGAGAGCTAAGAGGGAAAATTGAACTGGGTTTCATAGAAATTAAAAAACATGGTTTTCAGGACACTATTCATTTTGTGTAGAGGTAGCCACTTTTTTATCTCACATAGGCAAAATCTGCAGCAACAGGATGGATGTACATGTGTATATATATGCATGTAAAAATTGCATTGACTGATCTATATCTGCAGTGAATAAATCAAATTGACTTTTGGTCTTGTTATGAGAGATGAGTTAGGAGGTTAAGATCTCCCTTTCTCATTTGGTGACAGGAAGACCCACACTGCCCAGGAACTGCTTCACAGTCTACTAAAACCTCTTTTTTTTCCCCATGGGCTTTGTCCTAGTCCCGTTAACTGATCCCTTCAGTCATGCAATAGGTGGAGTTTTTTATTGTCTGCTGTGAGCTTGGACTTATGTTTGAATACTCTCTAGAATTACAAAGTGAAAATGAAAAGCCTAAATACTGTATTGCTTTAAAGTGGCTTCAAATGATACAGCATTTGAAATATAACATACATACATTTGAAATATACATACAACATAAAAATGGTTTCAAAACGTGATACACAGCTGTACTGTATCAAGACAAGAGACAATTGGAGTATAAAGAAATTTTTCTTTGAACTTTTAGGTTAATTTATGTTGACTATTATTTAAAATGGAAAGTGAGAAAGTCCTATGCAGAGAAGGTGAAGGGTTTTAAACTTGTGGTTCCTGGGATAATATGAGAAACTCAGGTTAAACAAAGCAGTTGTTTCTGGCATGTTTGAGTAATATGTCAAGTAGTTAAGAGGTGACACATTTCAGTAAAGGCAGTCACTCACTGAAATTTATTGTGGTTTTGGTCTACTTTTCTGGGTTGTAACATATTGACTAAAAGAGGTGTTTCTACAACTGTTACATAACAGAAAAATGAAGGAGGAAATCTATTTTCTTCCAACTCCTAGCATTGTTTTTTAGATTAGAACTACAGATGGTATTTGGAAGATTATTTTATACAGTTCAAGATATTATGAATTTTTTCTAATTTTTTCCCCTAAGAAACTAAACATTAATAGAAATACAGATTTAATTTCAAGTGTTGTATACACAGAATGAAAAATATATAATATCCATACAGGGGTCATTTTATGCTATAAATTGAGAAGGGGTCCTGCAGCATTGATAGCGTAAGTAGCTGTTTGGTATAATCTAGGGGGGTTCTTTTAATGCTAGTAGTGATGATGCTGTATTAGTGATAGCCTGATGATGTAATATGGGGAAGTCTGGAGGAGGAGGAGGGATATTTTTTTCCTTGGAGTGACTGGCATGGTGGGAAGAACTCTGGGACCTGTAAGTCTTTTTTTCTGATTCTGAAGTAAAAGCAACAGACTGAAGAAGCAGCTGGAGAACACTTTTTGGCTCTGTGTGACAACAAAGGGAAGTTAGGTAGTACCTGTGAGGCAGACAGGTGGTGATAAGATGAGGTTTTGTTGGGGAGAGACAAAGAGGTGACTTTTACCCTGTGCTTCATGGGGATGTTCATTCAAAGAGAAGAAACAGAAGTATAAAATTGGTCTCTTACTGATTCGTGCACCCTGTGTCTCATACCCATCATTTCTTGCCCTTCTTTTACAACTCTCATTTAGGATATAAGGAAGAAGAATTCAGCTGGCCCTCCTACTTAAAGGCATGCAAGGCTCAAGCTGCTCCTAAATCACTGTTTGAAAACCAGAATGCAGTAAGTACTCACTTGTTACTAATGGTGTAGTTGTGAGTATGCTCATGTGTGTGGTAGAGATTCATAGCGTATTTCAGTGATGGCAGACTTGAGTCTGAAATTTAAAACAAAAGTGTTTACAGCAAAATGAATAACATTCTAACATTTTCCACTGCACAGCTAACCTCTGCAGTTCCAGTTCATTACTCTTCTACTTATCTGTTTAAACTTCTGGTGCATTCTTAAATTAAAGATTTGTTATTTGTACTCTGTCTTGCACCATAATCTTGTGGAACAAGAATGGTCTTTCAGAGGGAGTATCTAAGACAACTAAAACTAATACATTTCATTTTAGCAGCATGTTTAGGACTTATTTTCTTTCATAAGCCACAAGTCTTGGTGTTTGAGCATTGCTCATGTCAGCTAATTAGGCTTCTGCCACTCTGTTGGGACAGTTAATTGGGAAATTTGGAAATGACAGGAGTATAGTGATTATGGATGATGGGGAGATTTCTGGATTTACAGTATTTATCTTCAGTTAAATGTCTTCCTCTATGTAGACAGTGATTCCGTCGGGATTTCGAGTGGGGATGAAGCTGGAAGCCGTAGACAAGAAGAACCCGACTTTCATTTGTGTTGCCACGGTAACAGACATGGTGGACAATCGTTTTCTGGTTCATTTTGACAACTGGGATGAGAGTTATGACTACTGGTATGATGTTTTTGTTTGTATCCTAGTAAGATGTATCAGAAATGTGCTCGCTTTAAGTGCTGTTTTCTGTGCTACTTTCCAGACTGGTGATACAGTTGCTATACCAACTTTTGCCGGAATTTAAAGTATGGCCACCAAAGTAGGTCTCAGTGGCAGACTGGCAGAATTGATTTTCCCATTGCAAGTTGCACGTAAAGAATGCTGAGGTTGTGCTAAATGAGTGTTCGTGTGTGCTGCTGCATCTGGAATTGTGGATTGATTTCAGTTACATATTATCTCTGAGTCTGATCTCTTCAGTGAAGAATATACACCATGATAATGAGACTAAGTGTACTTGGAGTTAGTTTTATTTGTAAGGCTGCATGTATTCATAAGGTTCTTGATCCACTTATGTTGAAACCGAACTGTAGTCATATTCTATAAAGCATCAGGATAGTGGCAAAACCTGGTTTTAGTCCTTTGTGTTCTATATTCCAGTGGAAACTGAAATCCTGTTATCCTGACCTGTGTTAGATGTGACCTTTGTGCATGTTTTATGGGGGAGGGGCTGTGTGTATCTATAGGAAAATCAGTGGATGGAGCAGGATGTACTAGGAGTATAAAGATAGTGAAGGAGATTTAGGCTGTTACAGTGCAAGTTTGTATTTGCACTTGGATCTTCATTTGACAGATCATTTGGAGCAATGTAGTTTACCTTGCAGTCTTTGGAGAGTAAGTTACTGCACAACAGATAGAATATTGTTATGGATCCCTTTTATGGCCAGAGTTTGACAGTGGCAACTTAATTGTATAGCTGAGCCTATAAAATAAATGAAGAAAAATTTTTTCATCTGTATTTGATGACTACTTTGGCACTACATCAATGAGAATGTCACAAAACTATAAAAGTAACTTCTAAACTTTGTGAGTCCCTCTCTTGAAATAATAATTTTGTGGCCATTGTGACAAATAAACTGAAGTGGAACTGAATTTTTGAAGCAGTCGTGAACAGAGAGTTAAGTGAAGTCAATAACTGAATATCAAGATAATAGACCAAACAAGTCAAAGACCAGAAAGATTAGCAATTATTTTCACAAAGAAGTAACACAAACCCTATATTTTCTCTACAAAGCATCAGGAAACTGGGGACTGGGGAAACTTAGTCTGAATATCTTGGCATTTAACTGTTCACTAATAATAGCTATGACATTAATTAATAATTAAAATGGCAGTTAGGCAAAGCTTTTAGGGAAAACACAGTGCAATATAACGCGTAGTTTGTTCAGAGGTAGCATAGGCATCTTTCTAAAATACTGCACTCTATATAGCAGACAAACTGAAATTCAGACTTGTTAATATTCCAATGTCAACAGGAACTTTGTCCACCAATCTTTTCAGAGGAGGGAGAAGCAGTTTTCAAGTACATAACCAAGCTTTACATTTATAGTATTAGTTAAAGTTAGAGCATCCTGAAGAGGTTTTTCTGAATTTTGTATGTAGAATACATGACATAAAACCCTCCTAAAAGGATGAAGAAAATTTGAATTTGAAAGCTTATAGGTTTTACTATAGGTTTTCAGAAATCATTTGAGCTGTGTTTACATTGAGGTCAAGCTTAAGTTTTGTTCTTTTGGTGAAATTGTGAAATACCTTTCTGGAAGCAGCAAGACGATGCTCCTGGAAGTACTGTATATGGAAATTAAATTCAGTAATGTGGCCTACCTCTCAGCATTGCATTGAGAATAGTGAGTAGAGAAAGAAAGAAAGAAAATGAGAGAAAAGAGCAGGAGTGTCTGACCAAAAGAGAGCCTGCAAATGTAACCTGAATGCATCACACTCTCATTTTTAATTTTAGGTATCAGGTTTGGAAGGACCTTAAAATATCTTAGGTGCATACATTTCATGTCTACCAACTGCTGTCTCTAACTAAAAATGAAAACGTTTTCTGAGATTACCCAGAACTGAACCTCACAGGTTCCTTGTGCCTGCATGTAAGTTTCAATCTCAGAATAATAATGAAGGTGAAGTTACTTCTTTTGTGTATGTTGGTTCTTTTCAAACAAGTACCTCATTTCTCTGTATACCTTTTGTGTTTTATTTGGAGTAGACTGAACTTTCTCATTGAGGTTAAAAAAAACCTTTCCTATTTTTGGATACCTAAAAGAGAGTTGACTGATATTACTGACTTCAGGCAACAGAAACCCATTACGATTGCCTAAGGGTTTTTAGGCTCCAGGCTTTCAGCCTGAAGATACTCTTCTTTACTTTCTTTCTGAGCATTAGAAAATACATTTTTGGTCGAAAGTAAGTACCCTGGCTAGAATTAGTCATTACAGCAGCTCTTTAATGCATGGTCATGCTACTTTCAGTATATTATAAATCCTATTAAATTTTCCTTTGATAGTGGCTTTTAGATTGGACAAAAGTGAACAAAATTCAAGATTTTACTTAATGAAGGAGGGGTTTGACCTATACAACATAAGCCTCCAGGTCCTTTCCATCTGTTCCATCTCTTTTGATGAAACATAATATTGCTTTGAAAGCTGAAGGCATCCTCATTCAGTGGAACTTCTCAGTTTTCTTACCATTGTCTGAACCTGGAAATGGAGTGGGGAATCTTTCAGTATGTCAGAACTATGAATTAACTACAGGTCCATCCTATATTCTTCTGTTCCCTTACATCAGATTTGTTTACACACAGATTGATGTTGCCTTCTCTTCCTATTTTTTTTGTGTCCAAATGGAAACAGAGCCAGGGCTCATGAAAGAGGTGAAGCTGTGCCAGCTTGTTGCTGTTTGCCCACAGAAGGAGTGATGCAATGGCTGTGCTGGACACACTGCATCCCAGACTTGCTGCACCAGGGGGCTCTGGGTACCCTCGCTCATCCTTGGCTTGGTCTGAACTTCCCCTGCAGAGAAGGTTGTACAGGCAGATTTTGGGATCAGCATAGCAGGAGTGTGTTAAAATACAGTGGCCCATGTGCCGCTCACTGCTCTGTTCCTGTCTGTCTTGAATAGAAAAATGATTTCTGAAGCTTGCTGTGAAAATAAAATAGCTTTTGATTTTTGGAACCATTTTTTGATCTGTATGACTTTTGGAACAGACTGGACTTTGTTGTGAGATTAGGAGGCCAGCCCTGTTCTCCATCACTATTTACTACTTTCCTAGCAGCCAAGTCCTTAAAAGTTGCACTCTGTGTGTTTCATTTTTGAGATAATTAACTTGGCTCCACTCTCTCTTTGAAAGGAACCATCTTTTTGAAGGGGATAGATTATGTAAAAAAAAAAAAAAAAGTTAAAACAACCTTAAAAAAGTATGAGTCACAGTGCATGCGTTTAACTATTTAAATAGAATGAAACACTTTCTGACCCTAAATTTCCTGTGAATCACCACGCAGCTTTCTTATCAGACTTTAAATAGAAAATATTGTAGTGTTTTATGGTAATAACATACCACCTCTGGATGCATGCTATAACCTCCTGGATTACGTTTTGAGAAGCCCTGACCTAAAATGATACCAGCTTTATACTTGTCAATGATGAAGTATTCTCATTTATGCACTAGATGGGGCTGCAGGATAGTTTTTATGGTTTTCTTCTTTTTATCTCTCTGTTAGGTGACTGACATCACAATCAAGAACTTGTATAAGTAGTATTCCTGAGGGCACATTATTATTTATGGGTGTATGGGGCATCTGTGTATGAGTGGTTTTTGATAGGTAACATTTTTGTTACAGACTGTATCTACACTTATTAAATTAATATCAAAATATTAAAAGGTTTGTTTCCCAAAAGGGAAAACCAGAAATAATTTCAAAACAGAAAATTATTGTAACACATGCACTTATTGTAAAGACAATGCTGACCATTTAATTAAAAATGGCTGTCCAGTTGTCCAGAGTATCAGATGGAAATGTATTTAAGAAACTATTTTGCTGAAATAATTGAGTGTTAACTTTTTCAGCAGCAAGCATTATCATCCATCTCTCTTGATTTAGTTAGGATGCATTGTGTATTTGAAACAGATTTTAGGGAAAAATTAGCAGGACAGGTGAAAGTGATCAATAGAACAATATTAAGTTGTCTTCCATGTGTGTCTCCCCCATTGGGATGTGCCTTCCTGCTGTGAGTTAAGGACTGCTGAACCTTACATGTGTTCCTTTCAGGCAAAGTTGTGCACACACCAGGGAATCACTTTGTCAGCTGCCCTTGGTTTTCCTTGTTGCAGAACTATTTCCTGGCCATTTACATCATGTAGTTCTTCCCTGCTTTGATGTTTTTTTCTGTACTTAAGATGTCCACAGCTCAGCAAGCTGTCACTTGTTCTGTCCCTCTGCGTGGCTCTCCTACAGGTTCAGCTGGTGCACTCTGCTGCTTTTGGCTCTACTTTCAGTTTTTTGGATTAGCTTCGGTTTCCAGTATGGATATTAGATTTCTTTTTCTGTCTGCATGTTCTCACACAACAGAAAGAATGGTTCACAAGTGACATGAATTGTTTGGACATTGTAATCTTGTTTTATTACTCGAGTGTGCATTTGTCACGTCTCTACTGCTCAGCAAAAGGTAATGTTGATGCTCTGCTGTGGTCCAGGTGTATGTATGTTTTGAGGTGCAAAATCCTTCAGCTCCTGCTACTGTTGGTAACCTTTTTTGGGCTAGTAAGCATCCTCACAATTCATGGATCATCGTGTTTTATTAAGCATGAGCTGGGTAATCTGCCTTCTGTTTTGGAACAAAGGAGATAAAAAGCTGTGGGATGTAGCAAATTGATTGTGAAAGGTCAGCATAGCCTTAACATTCCAGTTGACAACTCTCTGGGGCTTTGTCTGATGGACTATTGTTGTTCTTCCAAACTAGATGTATATCCATTGAATAACACATATTAAAGCGTAATAGTTTTACTTTAAATTGTGTGTGACTTTTACTGATCTCTACTTTCTATCACTAAATTAACTGTTAGAAGCTAAAAGGCTGTGTGAAATCAGTAGGTGAAGAAGAACTGTGTGATCCAATTTTGCTGGAACAAGGATCTTTCTTTTTCCGGAGTCTACTGCAGTTGCAGAAGCTGATCATAGGCTTATCTGTAATGACTGGATTTTTCTTTTAAAGCAAATCAAAGTTTGTAGATATTTCATAGTGCTATTTTGCAATGCTGTTGAATCACAGGCTGCTTTGTGTTCCATGCTCACTGTAATGTCAGAACATCTTCTAGGAATGCATCTTTTATTGCAACATTCCTTGGTCATTTGCTTCTTCTTGAATCTTCAAGGCAAGAAGTGTGCAGTGGCATTCACTTTTCAGAGTTTTATTAAAATGAATGTTCAGACTATGCTTTAGAAATCAAACCAAGCCAAATGCATTTAGAAGGTTTGTCCTGTTAAGTGTTTTTTACACATCTGCTTGGTTATTTTAAGTATAATACTGATAATACCATAGTGATCCTGACCATGGGAGTTGTTCCCAAATTTAACTTGCAAGAGTTTTGAAAATAATTTGTGAGCTTCAAAACATTTTAGGAAGTAAGAGGATATGTCTTTTCAGTAAAGAAGTATACCTCATACATGTAAAATTCCCAGTGTGAGAGGGATCAAAGAGAGGAGTGCTGCCCCATGTTCTTGTTAGCTTCTCTTCAGAGTTACTGTAAAGAGAAAAGAAGAGGCCAGAGGAAGCATGAAGGACTCACAAGTTTTTTCTTAGTTTTTGAGGCAAAACATTTCTAGAAAACAGGTGCTGAGTTTTTACAGTGCTAAATTATCACAAAAGGTCTCTTGCTTCCTTTGCTTCCTTTTATTGATGGCAACTTCAGTGATTTAGAGAGTACCTGGTGTGATACTATGAATACTAAATACATACAGTATAGCTTTAGATATTGTAGAAGGACAAAAAAGCTGGTATTCATGAACTGAATTAAAATCCTTGGCTATTGTCAGAGCCATTACAGAGTCTGTCTAGGGTAGGTTTTATCTGCTTGGAATTATCTGATTGGCATCATTACAAAGAAATACTAGCAGAATTGTTTCATAGATATAGCCACAAGATAATGATGTTATGTTGGCCAGTATTTTTCATCATTAGTGCTTCTCTCTGTTTAGGTAGAAGGTTAGATGAGTCCTTGTTGTGAGATCATGTTCTGGAGCACCCAAGCCTGCATTTCTGTTGTTGAAGATTATCCATACTAAATTGTAGATATCATGTAAAATATTTTTCACATTAAAAAAAAAAAAAAAAAGTTATTTCAAGTATGATGTGCTCTTTCATTTTTCTTTCATGCAGTGAAGGTTGAAAACTGCAATGTGGTATAGCTCAGGGTCTAGTCTGCAATTTTTTCTGTGCTGTATTTCCTTTTGCAGTCTCTAAAGTATGTTTGTGTCCCAGATCTGCAGACCTGGTGTTTTGAATCTTAAGACTGTGGAGTGCCTGCATAATTTACCTTTAGTTTCTTCTTCTCTCATGCACCCTTTTAGGTATTGCACATTATCAGGATATGATATTTCAGAAGTACATTAATTAAGGGAACCTAATTAATTTGAACTTCTAGCATGCTAATACTTTCTGTGTAGGATAGAGATAATGATTATTCTATAACACTCAGAGAGAGCAGCCCCACCTGTTCGGTATTTTGCATTAGTAGCTCGGATTGAGGTGCAGTGGAGAGATTACCTATTATTCCCCAGCCTAATGACGGAGACATTGACTTCAGAGAGGGATTAAATAGAAACTAGATGATGAGTGGTGTGGTGTTTTGCTCAGTTATTATTACATGAAGCATGTGTCTTCATGCATGGTTACGCTCTGTTTACTCTTTTCTCATTAAGTATTTGAGAAGTGTTTAGAAAACACAGGAGGCAGACATGGTGTTTGAATCTCGACAATTGCTTGGGTGCTTAAGGTTGGTTTCTTGATCTCTCCCTGGGGAACTGGGAATGAAGGCCTTAGCTACTTCAATTTACTCAAGCTTCACTTTTTTGGCCTTGCTGGATCCTTGCAGTGAGTGGGACACTGAGCTTGTGGCCACTGGAGAGATGGAAATGCTGGTGGCGTTCTCCAGAAGAGAGAGGCAGGGCATAGCTGGAAATATTTGATGTCAGCTTCTGAAACACGTTTAGAGATAGGAAATAGTGGAGGAGAGAGGTGGTGTATTGTGAAACTGAATTTATTTAACTAAAGAAGAACTTAGGTGGGGTAGGCTCCTAAGAGAAGCGAGGTCCTTAAGGGCAGATGTATATGGGTATTGTATGGTTATAATACATGAATTTTCAGCTAAATAGAGGCAAGTGGTGTGGTTGCACAGTGTAGTGCAGTGCCATGCAGAGGGATGCTGGCCTTTTGTGTCAGCAGCATGTTTCTTAGTCATCTTGGCTGCATAAATACAATGTATTTCATTAATAAAGCACTGTCAATTGTTTGGCAAACTCAAAAACCTTCAGTAAGTATCAATGCACATGTAGGGATGGTGCATGTTTCACAGCAGAGCCTGATAGCTTTTTACTTTTCCTGTAGACCAGTCTTACTTTTTGCCTTTACTAATAATATTGAGTATGAATATAATAATTGTAGTATTATGTACACTGTGTTTTATTGTGCAAAATATGTTATGTTATGAAATAATATCCTAGAATGCAATAAATATAAATAGTGAGCAATCTCTCGCTGCTTGACACATGCCAGCACATGTAGCTCACCCTGCCTCTGTTAGTCTTCTGTGGCTCTTTTGGCATGCCAGAGGCAACACTAGTAGTGCAGAATAGGATGCACTTTACAGAAAATATGGGAAGTTGTTAACCCTTTGAATAAGAGAGTTTGATCTGTTTTTTAAGAGCAGTTTGCAGTCTTGGATCACTAATTCTTTCATATAGCTTGGGGCCTAAAATACTTCTTTTGTTGTTTTTGGTTTTGTGTGGGTTTTTAGTTTGGTTTTTTTTTTTCCAGAGTTTTTTCAGACTTACTTTCCTTATGTGCTGCTGGGTTACAGTAACATGTTTATACCTCCTTTTAAGTCACTCAGAATCCAGTTTTGAATTTTTGCTTGCTATTGGCACTGCATTGCAGTTATATGTGATTTTTTCTTCTGCCTCCAGGTTCAACCTAGATCATTAATCAACATTGTTAAGTTTGTGGTTTCAAATTTTGATCTTGGCATTGCAAGACTCCATCTGTCTTTGATGGGATTATGGTATTCTTGCAACTAGCCAACATGATTCTACCAAGAATCTCTGCTTGGGAATTTTTCAGATCCAACATCACAGCTTCTCAGAAGAGATCTACCATTAATTTAAAGGACTTGATTTTCATTATCTTCCAGCAAAATTGTAGATAAAGCCTTATGCTTGTATAGGTGGTTAACAAGTCTGTGTTAGATGTGTTTGTGTCTTCAGGTTATGTTTGCAGTTTAAGTTGAAGGTGTTGTGGGTTGTTAGGAATTTAAGTCTGTCTTGTAGGTCTTGGTTTGTAAGCATAATAGGATGTCTGAAGAGCTGTATTTTCAGGTCCTTTTTTTCTCCCCTTCCTCCAGGTGTGAGGCAGCTAGCCCACATATTCATCCTGTTGGATGGTGTAAAGAACATAAAAGAACTCTCATCACCCCACCAGGTTTGTAAATTGTTACGTGTCTGAAAGATTTAAGATGGCTATAATCAGCTAGCATCATTAAAATTTTCAATAAGGTTTCTGGTACCTCTTCTGAATTTTTTTCTGTAATGAGGCATTGATATTTACAGAGCTGTAAATTTTTTTACAGGACTTAATATATTAAAAATAGAAGTATAATAGATGTTTGGCATTCAGTATGCAAATATATACTGATTTAGTAAAGAGACATCTACTCAAAAGCTATCCCTCGAAATCTGACCAAGTTTGTAATTTTGGCTGAATGGCAGACAAGTACTGAGTACAAGACTCACATTCTGAAAATGCAGATAAAGCAAATTCCAGATGTGTGAGATCGTTGCATAAAATAAATATCTTCATGTGAAGTGAGTGGGCAAGGTAATGGATTAATTAAAAAATTGTATGATTGTGATTATAGAATCAAACTTGTAAGGAGTCTTTGAAATGAAGGAAAATGCTATGAGAGAGATGATAAAGAAGGAAGTGTATTCATTAGTGTGAAACTTAAGATATTTTTCAGGATTGTTGTGTATGGCTGGATGACCTAAATGCCTTGTTGTACAAATTGGCATCTGGTGTCTTGAACATGGGAAGTTTTAACTGGTTAAAACTGACTTGGACAAAAATTCTAATAGCCAGCAATCTTGAAAAGTCGTAAGCAGTCTGTCTGCCAGGAGGTTAATTGCAGCCTGTTATTCAGTGAATCCCTTGTAAAGCAAATTAGAATTGGTTTTGTTCTCTTCTAGCTTATGAATACTAACATTTAAACTTCAAGTGAAACTTGTGGTGCAGAGTAAAGTTGAAGGACAGGCACTGCCTTTTCTTTAACAGCCAAGCTGTCTTTGTGTTTCTTCCCCTAGAGTGTTTATACACATGGCATTTTCTGAGAAAGGCAACATCTTCTTTGATGATGTCTGTAGATTATTCATAAATGTCCAGGCTATTTTGTTAGAAACTTAATAAAAAATTGCTCATTAAAAGACTAACAAGTAGTCAGGTGTGCTCAACTGTGGTACAAAGCTATCACTGATTTAGATTGTTTACCAGTGAATGACTGTTCATTACTTGAATTCATTTCCTCAGTTAAGTGGACAGATTTTTTCCAGTCCACATTATTTATATTGTAGAGGGAATCACAGAGTATCCTCATATCCAAAGCAGTTGTGTACAGTAGCTACTCAATAGTGTGTATGAGAGGATTGTTGACTCTTTTAACCTGTATGGTGAATTTATTAGAGACAATTTGGAACAGCTTTTCTTGCAATTATTTTATAAGTCCAATGTATTAATCAAAACAGTATTGTTGAAGTGCTAGGCACTCTGTAAATTAGACATTAACTTCATTTTTTTGCACTGCTGTGTTTAATTTTGCTCATGTTTCTTCTGTGCCAGATTATCCACATGCTAAGCATTTTTCTTGGGAGAAGTATTTGGAAGAAACCAGTTCATTACCTGCACCTGCAAGGGCTTTTAAAGTGGTGAGAAAATGCTTAAGTTTCTTCCATGATTTTAAGTTCATGTAATTAATTTGTTTAAGAAGATAATACATATATGGTGTTCTTATGTTTCCAAATGTATCCAATTAATTAGTTGCATATATGTGGTTTATTTTTATGCAAGTTTGCAGTTCACTGTTATAAATCAGATTATTATAAATAACTATTAATGTATTATTTTAATTATTATAAATGGGATTAAATGCTACAAATGTATTACTAATGAGAGTAATATGGAAAATTACTCCCTACTTATTACAAATAATGAGATAGGTACTGAGTCATTATAACATATTTTGAAGATCTCTATTTCTGTAGATTTTATATGGTGCAATAGATACAGTGTAAAAATGAATATAAGAGATTAGTCTGCTTGTCCATCTAGTCAATTGTCTTTGGCTTGTTTTCAATGCCCTTTAGCAGACTTTTTCTTCTGCAAGCTTGCAGCTAGGGCATGTGGGCAGCATCCATAGGAAGCTCCCCAGCTTAACTATGGTGTTTGTGAGCAACATCTTTTTCCTTTATCTTTGTGCTTGCTAGTTTCTTTCAGTGATCCATCTTTTTGAGCTCTTAAGATTTCAGTGATGGTCACTACTCCAGAAAGGAATCACACAATGGCTTGAGCTGGAAGGGTCCTTAAATATCATCTGATTCCAATCCCCCTGTCATGGACAGGGACACCTTCCACTAGACCAGGTTGCTCAGAGCTCCATCCAGCCTGGCCTGGAACACTTCAGGGGTTGGACATCCACATTTCTAGGCAACCTGTTCAAGTGCCCCATCATCCTCACAGTAAAGTAGTATTTCCTAATATGTAATCTAAACCTATTCTCTTTTAGTTTGAAATAATTTCCCCTTGTCCTATCACTACATGCCCTTGTAAAAAGGCCCCTCTCCATCTTGTAGGCTCCCTTCAGATACTGGAAGGCTATAATTAGATCACCCCTAAACCATCTCTTTTCTAGGCTGGAAAAACCCAATTCTCTGAGGCTTTCCTTATAGGAGAGGTGCTCCATCCCTCTGTTCATCTTGGGTTGCTGTTGGGAGCCAGCAGTGGGTGGCGGTAGCTCCCAGCCCTTGTCTCACAGCACTCTGAAGCCTGTTTGCCTCAGCTTTTCATATTAGAGACGCTAATTCTCAACTTCGCCAAGAGCTGGATTAACAAATTAACATTAATAAACAAATGCGGTGTTTATAGCAGGTCAGTAGATTACCAGAGATTATTCATGACCTGCATTTTATCACCCCAAGGTGTGTCTGTTTTAGTAATGTTTCTCAATCTTACATTCTCAGCACAAATACCTCAAGCAAGGATTAAGAAGTTATTTGGTTATATCTGAGACAGTAACACTGTTTTGTGTTGTATTGTGGGAAAAATTGAGTTCTTAAGCTGCAGCTGAAGGAAAAACACCAACTCTGCAAAGTCCTAGAGTGACAGATACATTATTTTCACAAAAATTAGAATAAACCTCATAATTTTTCTTGTGAATATGTTCCTTTAAAATAGAAATAATTTTGCTTTAATTTTCATAACTACAGATGACAAACACAAAATCTGATACTCCTACCAAAGACACTAATTTTATCAAAATAGTATTACAAACCCAGGCATTTGGTCCTGTTTGTTACTGTTATGCTGTGAATTAGTTATGTTTTCAGTAGGAGATTGAAAAAGAGTTTGATTCATGAAACAAAAATACATACCAGAAAACACAAATATGTCTTCTGTAGACAATTTCATAGACATTTCAGGCAGCTGGTGTGTCATGCCTTATTAAATACTGTAATGAAACTGTTGGCCCAAACCTCTAGGAAAACTTTTCTAGATAATTTAGAAAAAAAACTGATTCAAACCCCAAATACCAATTTACATACCTGGATGGCTTAATCCAGTCCACTCCAGGAAAACCTGGAATCCCAAAGTGGTTACTTTGTTGCACTATATTCATAATGCTGAATTATGTTTTTATGCTTGAATTTCTAATAGAGGGAAGGCAGATTTGAAAAAATAAAGGCATAAAGTTTTTGATGGATTATATCTATTTTATAGCTGCATCAGTTTTTGAGGTTTTGTTATTTCACATAGTATTGTTGTTTTTTTCTAGAAACCTTCTCATGGCTTTCAGAAAAATATGAAACTTGAAGTGGTTGACAAGAGAAATCCAGTATTTATCAGAGTAGCAACCATTGTAGATACTGATGACTATAGAATAAAAGTAAGTTTCTCTGTCTTACTGTACTATCCTACTTAAATAAATGATGAGGACTTTTTAAAACTAAAATCCCGTAGTTGTAATATTAACCATAGAAAGAAATGAGTGGTATTGCTCTGTCCTGCTGAGCTTTTGCTCTTGCATTTCACTAATTGATAGATGCATAATTCCTTTGGAATGGGTTGTTTTATTGTCCTCTTAGATAGTTGTGCTGAGGTGGATAGTTAGAGAGCAGAGTTGAATATATTGTAAAATTGCTTTGGGAATAGTTGATGGGAGACAATTGTCTATTCTATCAAGAAATGTGATTATTTAATAACAAGTGTCAAAGGGCTGCTTTGATATTTGCATTAGGGACCGTAAAATATTTGGTTTAGGTGAATTGAATCTGTCTCTATAAGTTTCTAAGGGGAAAAGAGAGATATATGTGAGATATGAAAGAGCCCTGATCTTTTGTCCTTTCTCAGTGATTTCTGCAATCCTGAAGTTTCTGTTAATTATGGGCTTTGGATTGGATTAAGCTAAGTTAAGGTATTTTTAATGTGTTTTGCAGAAGTTGTGTACTTGAATTAATTTTCTTTCATTGTATGAAACCAGTTTCCACTCTGAAGGCCTTAAGTATTAGAAGGGCTAACGTATACCAGATATCCAATTAGAAACGAAGGATGTGTATGTTTGCAGTTTGTACAGATTTAGTAGGCATACCTGTTACTTCAAGTAGGAGATGCTGACATTTCATTTTGACTCATCTGAATTAACTGCTGGTAGGAAGTCATCAGAACTAGTATCTTTACATCTATACATTTTCTACTTCAAGTTGGACATGCAAAATTTAAAAAAAGGAAACAAAAAAAATCCCATCCCAAAATAAAGAAAAATCCCATTCCCCAGTCTAATGTATTAAATGACAGGATTTGTACTTCTAGGGCATAATTTGACTCTAGTGTCTGTTGAAGGAGCTCTGTTTGTGTGTGTCTGCGTGTTCGTGCACCCACATCTGGGCGTGTGAGAGATCCGAGGGATTTAGCTTTCATGTGAAAAATGTATGCATAACTCATATTGGTGCTGCCCTGCGAAGTCACATGATTAATTTTCAGTTTCAACTCTTAATCTTGTATAGACTGATTTTAGTAAAATTGTTGCTTGTATGATGGAGGGATTGTTTGTCTTTTATAGATGAATTCCATTTTTTGTAGTCCTTTGCTTTACTGCTTTTCTCTTCTTAAATCCAGTTCAAACAAGAGATTTCAAAACATTTGGATTTTTGTGTGTTTTTTTTGAGAGATGAAAAAGGCAGACATTCATGCTTTAATTTAAGTATTAATGTGAGAACTAATGTGAGAACCGCATTATTTCTGGGATTTGAGCCTGACAACACAGTAAACAACCATATGTCATATGGTTGTTTATTGTTTACTTTAGTGAGAGTATGCCTGAGTCCGGAATGTAAAATACATGTACTTTCTGTGTAACTTAAATAGTTCTCTGAAAGTGACTTCTCTATTGGACATGTCATTTCTAGAGACTACTCAGGTAAACTGATTTTATGGAGAATTTTCCTTATCTAAAATGCACTATTCTCCTTTTTGTATTTTAGGTTCATTTTGATGGCTGGGATAGTATTTATGATTACTGGACTGATGTTGACAGCCCTGATATCCATCCTGCAGGCTGGTGTACAAAAACTGGACACCCTCTTCAGCCCCCACTTAGTAAGGGAAACCACACTGTAATGTAATGATGTTAAAAGGCATGTGTGCTGTGCTATCATTTTTCCCTGGCAGTGCCATTCAAAGAAAAGAAGCCACTAGGATATGCAAAATAATTGCAAATGTGACATTAAGTGCAAAATCAACAGCCAGTAGTTAATCACTTTTTAGTAAATGGCTTTATTGACCCTTACTGCAATGGAATTACAAGAACCACAGTCAAAACCAGAAGTGATGTAAAAGATCTGTTGTGTAAAATCCTGGCCCTCTCAAAGCCAGCATTGAAACTGCTGTGGCACTCAGTAGGGGTGTGGAGTATCACGCTTAAGATCCTTTGTTCACATCTCTCTTGATGGTTACTCTGCTTTTTGGCTCAAAGGAGTCCAGAGTGTACTGAGAAGGCACTGTTTTCAAATGCTGTGGCAAATCCTCAAAAACAGTGAACTTCCTTTTCTTCTTCAGCTGAGCAAAGAGGGATTAATGGTGCCCACTTTGAAAATAAGTGTAACAGAAGCATGGTCCCAATAGTAACACTGTATTTACCAGCTTGTCCTCTCTGCGGATTTTGTTTTACTTGTTGAAGAAGTAGGAGAGGTTGCAGGAGGAAGAGACTTTTTGGTAAATATACCTCTGCCTAGTCCACTGTGTTTCTGGATAATGACAGCGAGATCACTTTAGCCAAACTTTGAACAGATGAGTTTTTAAGAGAGTGCTCTTCTCTGAGATTAGTTTATGTAGTGACTTTGAGGTATGGTTTGCACAAGTGCTGAGTATACACAGCTGTAACAAGGTCAGAAACAACTGTGCTTGGAAAATAAGAAATGCTGAGCAATGCCAAGTACTCAGGAAAAAAATTAATATAAAATAACTGAGATAAGTCACACACAGTGTGAATGTGTTACCTGAAAAATCACAATACCTCAATTCAATGTCTCTAAATGCCAAGAAGAAATTATTCCTATCTGGGGAGTGATCAGAGTATATTCATTATTTTTCTGAGCACTCCAGCAGTACAGTGATGACTGCCTGTTAGGAAGTTAATCATTCTGCCTTCAGAATCTGAATAGAGTGCCGTAAGTGCAAAAGCACAAAGTGAATAATGAGAATACAGGATGCTGCATATCTGCTTCTTAATCTGAGATGTGCTGTCCTGTGTGCTGAATGAGCAGCCCAGTGGGAAAAGTAGTCTGTGGCCACATAAATAAAAATTGTATTGTATGCCAGAAGAGCTGAATAAGGTTACAACATTTCTATTATGTAAGATTGTTTTATAGAAAAATTTTAGCCTAGGTGGGAGTATAAAATATGTAAATTCTTTTTTTTTGGAGACATTTAAAAGAAACAAGGTACAGGTGCCCAGCACGTGTAACATGTCATCTCTAGGTGGTGGCTTAGGAGGCACTGCTCATCCCTTTTAGGATGTGACTGGTAGAAGTAAATTTCTGTTAAGCTACAAAAATTAAGATGGATGATATGACAGGAGAGGAAGTTGACCATCTGTTAAATAGGAACAAAGTAATAATCTACACAAATACTTATAAAATATAATGATTACTGAATAAAATATTAATCCAACAATATGACTTTGTTTTATTATCATGTAGAATATTTTTAAAATGTTAATATTGCTTCCAGGTAAGTTAAAAGACATTTCCAGACTTCTAGAGGGGTTTCACGAGGAGGGAAGAAAATATTTTGCAAGACAGTTTCTGTCTCAGTCTGTATGATAGGACTTTAAACGATGAAGTCCAGATCCCTGCCTTTCACATTAGCAGCTTTGTGTGAATGCTGTGCAATGTTAGCAATATTAGTCTATAGCAGTTCCCAGTATTCATATATTCATACTGTTTTCAGATGTAATTAAGTCATCATGAAGGATTATGACCATTCTGATAGCAGTCAGGGAATTAAGAGCCAAGTATTGGTGTTGATTTTAACATTGTTTCACAGTGATGCAAACAGCAGCTTCTCTCGTAAACATGGGCAACTAGTTGTAATTTAGAAAATTACATTTTTTAAAGAGTTCAAATTTTTTAAGTGAAGAGAGAACAGTTATAGGGAGTTAATTTTTTCAAAATCAGAACATCAGTGAAGCAAGACTTCTCTTTACAGAAATGTCCCTATTCAGATAACTCCTCCTCTGAGTCCACTTGCATGATTTCTATATAAAGGTAGAAAAGGTAAAATTCCCTGTTCTCTCACCAATTACAGTCATTAAAGGCTATAGAAGTCTTTGGACTTCAGTGTAGTGATAGTTTTGTAATTTTTGCATAGCTGGAACACTTGGTAAAAAAAGCTTTTAGACTGCTCTAATTATACATAATAATTCTATCTTTCATTATCCATCTGCGAGCAAGAATCTTTCATCTGGAAAAATATTTAAATGGACTTTTTTCATGTCTGTATTGTTATCTGTAGGGGAAGATACAAGTTCATATGCTGTTCAAGAAGAACTGCTACTAGAGGGGGACAGTGCATTCCTGCAGAGGCACAGCAGGGTGTTCCCAGTGTCATGTACTGGAGCACGGCTGTCTCTCACTTGCTGTGAAACTGTGGGTTATGTATTATGTTAGCTTGGGCCTCAAAGCTCCTTTTGGCATGCATCCTTTAATGTCTCTGCAGGCATCATTGTTACAGGCTGATGAAAATCAGGTAGACACATAAATTCAGAGAAGTGAAAAAGTCAAAAATCTCCTGATGGCTTGTTCTTTTCAATAGTATTTTCAGCTTTCATTTTCACATCTCTTTTATTGGAAAACGTCAGCTAATGTACAAGGACAGTACACATTACAGACATATCCCTGTCTTTAGGAACAGGGATAGGGTAACTTAATTTTTCTGTGCTCTTAGAAAACAACCAGGTTCCAACTAAATGTAGATAGTAGAAGAGAAATTTGATGTCATGCATCTCCTCCAAGATTTATGTTCTTTATATAAATGTAGTTCTGTTGTAGAGATTTATTTGTATGGAATAAAATTATTTCTCCAGTGGATTAGGTTGTTTAAAACTCCGTCATGCTTTTACAGAATGTGTTATTAAAGTATTTCTGTTTACTTGTTTCTTCATGCTTGCTACAATGCACTGGTATTCGTACATAACTATATAGCTTTTAAATATTAGATAATTTTCTTAAATCTTATTTGTAATTTCACCTGGCATGCAGGTCCCTTGGAACTGGTTGAAGCTTTAGAGCATGGAGGGTGTCCCACAGCAGGATGTAAGGGAGTTGGACACATTAAAAGAGCAAGACATATCGGCCATCATAGGTATGTTCTGTGAAACTGATTTTATTCTTTCAGTTGAGGGATGTGTGCAGATGGTTCTTCTAAATTGTTGTTCATAAAGAAACAGATCCAAGCTGGAAAAAAAATAGGAAATCTTGTAGACCTAAATATGCAGTTATTTCAGTTGCCATGGTGAGCATGCTGAAATAAACATTAGCAATCTGTAACTTCATTTCACCAGGGTGTGCTGAGATAAGATTTGCTGTACATTACTTTTTGTCACAATTGGTAGATTCAGTTACTCTGTATTTTGTTCCTTTGAGGATTCCTCGGCTTGCTGTCCAGTTTGCAAAATGTTACAGACAGATATGAATAAAGCAATAACTTTTGAACATTTTGAAATATGAGGCCACTGATTTTATTATGGCTTGGGTGTTTTTGTTCTGCTTGGTTGGTAAGGGTAAGGATTTGCTTGTTGGCTTGAAGCAATGCTAGAAAGGAAATTCCAACTGACGTATTCCCGAATGACAACTTGCTGCTTTTATTTAGTGTTTCTAAAGATGCCTAGTTGGACATCTATCTGAAGTATAATACAGAAATATGGATATCCCATCCTAGAGAGTAGTCAATATTAGCACAGGAGAATGGAATGGAGGGGACAGAGACACAATGACCGAGTAAATGGGAAACATTTCCCAAGTTGAAATTTTATTATTATAAAAATATTTACAATGTGGGGTGAATCCAGACTGTTTCAGTAAGAGATGTACAAATAATATAGTATGTTAAGTTGAGACTTAGAATAAATAGCATCCTGTTACCTTTTAGCAAATTAGAGCTTCCGAAAGTTGTAATTTTTCCATTACACAGTCATAGAATTCTCAAATGTCATATCACCTTGTTCTTCCTTCTCTCTGATGTGGTTAGTGGACTGTTTTTTGGTTATTTATCTATACATTTTCTTAAAGTATATTTTCAAACTGCCTTGATCCAAGAGTGAGCTCTGCAATCTTTTCACGTTTTTGATGAGATAGTTATGTCCCGTTGACTCAAATTACACTACAAGGTTTTGCTGGTATATCACCATGTGCTTAGTTTCTGACTAATCCCTATCAAAGATATCTGGCCGGTAAAACTCACTGAATTACTACATTTTGATATGCGAAAGGCATCTTCTGCTGCAAGTTCTTCCCTGTCTGCCACAGAAGCATTGTTTGTGCTGTTAGGAGCCGAAGACCTCCTGATGCTAGGACAGGCTTTATCCCCAGGTTTTATTCAGGAAGTGATATAACTAGGATAGCTCCAGTGACAAAACTTGCCACAGCATGAACTGGGATGGAGTTGCCATGACACAGTATGCCACACCACTGTCTTTCAGACTGTTCTCACCCTATTCTGGTTGTCTTTTTCTGTCTGTTATTTTTCTTTTGTTGTTGTTTTTTTTTTCTTCCAGTTTTTCTATCTTCCCTTTTGTACTTTCCCTTTATTTCACTCAGCAAATAGGATAACTCCTTAAACAGTCAAGTCAGACTGTAACCATATTCTAACCTTCTGTATTCGTAGCATTAGTCCACTGGAAATGTGAACTAAACTACATTTGCCTAAAAGGCTTTCTGACTGCTTATCTGAAACCCATTTGATTTCACATTCTAGTAGACTTGAGTCTTGTATGATTTATTATTGCATTTAATCTGGGAGGCAATAAATTCCAATTCCTTATCAAGTGCTATCTCAATTACTTAGAACCAGGTGGGCATACCATGGGTTTCAGCCCAAAGTTGAAACTTAAGAAAAAGAAAGAAAGTAAATTTGTCTGAACAGTTTTTCATTTATGATGTCTCTAAATAAACATTGGCAATAAAAGTTCTAATGTTTTAGATGGAAAGGATGAGTAAGAGTAATGTCTATTTACTTTGTGCAGCCTTTGCTTTTATAGCTACCTTTTCCATGCTATTTAAAGGTCGTAATACTTACTCATCCTGAATACTGAGAAAAGAAACAAACTCATGGCATTTCATTGTGCTTCTTTTTTTACTGTAGTCTAAGCAATCCAATTATTTGCACATTAACTGATAGTGCTAGGGAATAAAAATATAACCAAGGAGATATTGTTGAACATAAGACAGATATTTGCTGTTTCATAGCAAATATATTTTACCAGTAAGTATCTTATTCACTAGCTATTGATTTGCCCTCTGTGATGATATTCTAGTTTTGTTCTTGGGTAAACAAGAACAAAACTAGAATATTTTCCACATTTTTCTGTGGAAAATATAGAAATTTGTTCTCTTTTGGAGCCTACAGACTTGAGGGTCCAGGTTTCCACAACAATTCTAACATTGTACCACCACTTTTTTCCTGAACTAACCAAGAGATTTGGAATTTTGTACAATTCTCCACATCAGGTAGCATTCCCATGGCTCTTTTTTCTTGGCAACCTTGAAATGAATTTAACCATGCTTATCTTGTTTTTTGTGATGAGGTGCAACGCATAAATGCCTGTGTGCAGAAAAGATGATAATTTAAAATGCTAAGTAGTTCTGAAATGATTTTGAGAGCTTGTTCCTTAGGAATCAGATGAAAGCCTTGGTGGTTAATTATATAGCAGTGCTAAAGCATTTACTTTTTGAAAAGTTGATGTTACTAAGGCCTTGGTATCTCTCAACAGTTGATCTAGGGTTACGTGTGGCTCAGCTGAAACAGCCTGATGTACAGGTTGTTAGCGTTGTGCAGATCACCTGCATATTTATGACTGTGAATTGTATACCCTGATGTTTAATGCATGCAGTAATTCTCAAGTTCAAGCAAGAGTGTGAAGAGGTCAGTTGTAAGTAGTTCATTAGAGTTTTGCGTCAGTTCTTCATGAGTAAGGATTTTTGCCAGAAACTTCAAACTTCCCATGCGTTATGTGTAAGTTGAAGTGCTGTGGTAGGGGCTGTGTCCTAAGAGAACACATGTTGTATAAACATGGAAACGTCAGCTCAGCAGGAGGTCATATCTTTTTTTCAGTGGTTTTTGATGCCAGTCTCAAGGTCATTGGTACCAGCCAAATCCGTTCTAAAGCATTCTTGATTCTTTGATTCACATTTAGCCTGTTGAAACAGCTTTCTCCTGAAAAATATATGCTTTGATGATAAACATGCACTGTAATTTCTGAAAGAGAATAGGTAATATTGATTGTTTTGAGACTAGTTAAAAAATGTTTTCATAAAGTTTGAAGTAAAGAGATCACTTAACAAAATCCATCAGCAAAAAAAAGAGGCTGCTCTAGACAGTCTAATCCATCCATTAGTCCAGTCTGGAGCCCTCATACAGCTCTCATACAGCTTCATCTGTTGGCAGTGCTCAGCAGCAACTTGGTCACATTTCCAACCAGTATAGATGAACCAGGAGATCTGCCTGTGTCTTGATACAGGTTTGCAAAATATTCCAAGTGTTCATAAAGACTAATAACCTAGATTTAAAAGTACTTCGTATTCTTAGACCATACAGAGTGCTGCCTTACTGTTCTTTAGTTTAAGAGAGAATCCTGGCCTATGTTCCCTTCTGGTATTAGGTGTAGCTGAGAGTATTCTGTCCGGATTCTGTACTTCAGAAAATTTGCATACTGCTACGAGATAGGAGCATCTTCAAATATCTGGAGAAGATTAAGGTCCATGCCTATCAGCAGCCCAGTTTTATCCTCCTACCCTTGAACTTTACAGAAAAGAGATAGATATGTAACTGCACTAGAGATATATCTTGAGTGTGATAGAAGAGCAGTTGCAAATAAACACAGGTGGGATATGCTGCTTCTTTTCCATCAGACAATTCTAGAAAGGGCTAGAAATGTAAAACCTCTGTTGAGTTGAAAATCCCAGGCCTGTAATCAGAATGGTGCATTGCCTTTTTCTCTCTTCATCTTTCATGATTCAGTAAAAACAGAAACTTATTTTAACGCTCAATTTTTACTCAGCATATGCAGGACTCTGGAAGCAGTGGCTCCCTTTCCTTGGAAAACTGTGTCATGGATGCTCATATTGCCAGCCAGGCTGCTGCCATTTCAGTGGTGCCCTGCAGACAGCTAATTATTGTGCTGTGCTGATCCTTCAGCATTTGGAGATGGCTGATTACTCGTGTGTTTGCCAGGTGGTATTAATGTGAATGTTGGTTTACTTGAGGCAGCTCCAATGATAATTGAGATCTTCGTGTTGGACTGGTTCCAAAGCTGTGGGGCAGTTTCAGGGGCTGGACAGCCCTGTCAGAAGAATAGCAGAGGTCTCACATCGAGTACCTACTGCTTTTGCTGCCTGCCATTCTTCCTGAGCCTCTGGCAGACGTTGGAACCCTCAAGCCGAGGACATCTGATCATTTTGGAAAATAACTTCTGAACTTGTGCTGTTTTCAAAATGATGTGCTAAAGCAAAATATAAGCTGGAGCAAAAATCTAGGTTTAAGGTGATAGAAGAGTTAAAAATCCTTATTTAATATTAAATAACCTAAACACCAAGACTTCTGAGCCCTTGAGATGAGTTGTGTTAAAAACTTACAGTCCTATATAAATCGAATACTTCTATTATGTAGGAAAAACAAGATTAATTTTTTTCATTCTTTGTAATAGACAAGTTAAAGTGAACTGAAGGCTGGAGGCATTGAGATTCAGGAGGATTTACTGATTGATCCAAAGCCATACAAAGGTTCATTCATGATGTGTTTTGTTGGAACCAAGCTAACAGTGGAAACCACATGGGTTCTTTCTGTTGAGTCAAGGAACAGTAACATCAAAAGACTATCAAGGAGGTTTTTAAAGACTGTACAGCAACTTGAATGATTAATTACAGAGAAAAAGTCATCTGAATCTAGTGTTCCAAAGCATTGTTAATATTATAACTATTGTTGACTGAAACTGTCATTCAACTTCAGTTTTTCCAGAAAATACTCAAAGGAAAGGTAGTATATAAGCAGGCAAGTTATAATAAAGGATTGAATTTTTAGGCTTTTTCTCAGGGTACTTTTTTTGTTTGGTTTTGTTTTTTGGTTTTTTTTTAATTTAAAACCTTATAGTGGTGTTGGTAAACAGAAAACCTGCTGGAGTCTGACAATTACATTTTCAGATTTCATTGGGAGTGTAAGGCTTGCTTAATAATACACAACTGAAGTTAAATACCACATTGGTAGTATTCAGTGTTTCCTTGTGACAGCCCTTTAACTTCTCAGAAACATTGCTCAAATCACCTCTGTGAGCCTAGGAAGCCAAAAGAAAATTACATGCTTTGTCCTATAGCAATGGCAGAACTGAGATTAACCAATATATTAATGAATTTCTGAAAACGATATTTTATCACAGTGGTGTTTGTCACAGCAAGAACTTAAATTACACTAGCTCTGGTGCCTTAAAACCTTTTTCTGAGCAGAAGCCTGTATCTTTTATCTTGTATTTCTTTTGAAAGGGAAAAAAGACATCATTGTGATAGATGCAGCAGCGTAAGTCATCTGGCAGAGGCTAGTCCTAAGGCAGACAAAACCAGTAGGTTGAGAATAAATGTAAGTGGACATATATAAACAGATTTAAAATAAAATGCCCCATTCTGCTTAAGAGAAAGTAGAAATAAAAGGTGAATGTTCCAAGTTAATTACTATTTGTATATTTTGTTCTGTGTCTCTTAAAAATTTCATTAACAAAAGCATGCCATGCTTCAAGTTTAGTGTCTTATAGCCAGTTGGGTGGCTGGAATCTAACTGATTTGGATGTGCAAACAAACAGCTCCTCAGAAGAAGGCAAAAAGATGACTTGTGTCATTGGATCACCTGGGGATATGTCTGCGTGTCCCTTTTGAGCACTGTACAGACGCTTATGGAACAACATCTACGTGGAGTAGCCTTAACAGAGATCTTATCTTGATTAGAAAAGCAAAAGCTATTCTATGTTTTTTCTCCATAATTCAAGTTCAGCATAGCTACTCAAGGATTTAAAAATAATAATATAATATTAAAAAAAGAAAAAGTTGATACCATCTTGTTTTCAAATGAGCCAACTGAAGAAATCAAACATACTGTCGATATCCTGTCTTCAAGCCCAGCAAGGGCTGACTGACTTGGACTTAAGGATTTTTCTTCTTTTATGCAAGTGCTGATAGAAATGTAAATTTCCACCAACTTTTTGTTTATCTTGGCAACATCAAAATTAGATTACCAATATTGGTCCAACCCCAGTATAGGAGCTGTTACATACTCATTCTGAACCCAGAGCTTTGTTGGTAAGGGAAGAGGAGAGTGTACAGCATATTTTAAATTAAAAGGCCTTTTTCTTTTTTAATGCTGTGCCTTTTAGAAAGAAAGCTATAGTGAAAGCTGTTGTTTTTCTATTAATTTCTGAAATTTGGAGGTGGCAGGGCACATGGCTGTCAAGGTAGAGTTGTTCATATTAGACTGTTCTCTTTGGAAATCGTGCATGTAACTCAGTGAAACAAATGAAACATTGCAGTGATGCAAAGACGGGTAGTTACAGTAGCTTCTTTCTTGAAAAGAAAATAAGCAAAATTGTAGAAACATGGGGTTTTTACCTTTTAGAATTTTGGAAGTCATTGTAACAATGCAGGTGAGTAGGAAAGCGTAATTTCAAAATATAGTTAATGTCATAGCTCATGAGCCACAAATGGAGCATCATATTTATTACAGTCTTTCTTGTCTCTTATATAGTTTTGAAAACTTGAGTGTGATGCTATTCACTATTGTAACATGTATATACTAGAGTGTAGGATATTATCATTGATGTGTTGAGTATGTGGTCTGGCTGACTAATCAGTTGAGCACTGCAGAGCATTCTACTAAAGAAAAGTCGTAGTTCAGCCCCATGTGTTTTGGTTTGTGTTGCTGTTTTTCCCTTTCCTGCTTCTTGTGCAAACACAGGTTTTCTGACTTTGGTACAACTTCCTCATTTCTTAGAGCAGTATTTACAAGTCACTGTGTCAATGTTCATTGTCAAATTATTTCCCTAGCATGAGTGCAGGGAAATAGGGAGTGTACAATGTTAAGAAAGACTTTAAAAATATCAGTCTCTTAATGGAGTATCACAAAATAGCATTTGCAAAGATGGGGCATTCACTGCAGTAAGGGGATGTGCACTATTCTTCATGTTTTGATCTTGAAATGCAGCTTTTGTGTAGATGTAACATAATGGAAATATCTTCCATCACTTAAATAAATAACCATGGTAATATGATTTTATATGAAGAGACACAGGTATAGTCAAAGGCATCCTGTGTTGCATGTATAAATACCATTAATATTAAGAGGGAGCATGCTAAACATTTATCAAGCAATTTTCCACAGTGAATGTTGTAACAGAAATTAATACAATTTGTGTTACACAAGTTGCTGTCAAAAGGAAATGCAAAGCTGAGGTTTTTTATTTGATGGATTTATTAACATTTTAAAGTATGACTACTTACTCCATTTTTTTAATCTCCTTTATATTAAGTTATTGCATCTACTTCCAGGAAATTCCAATGTCATTTTGTTTGAAATGAGTAAAGTGTCTCAGAATAAGGAATAATTGTTCTTCTTCAACTTCCAGTGCAGTCAGCTGTCCATATTCAGAGATGAACTTGAACAAAGAGAGCCTCTTACCTGACCGATTGAGTGGGGAGATGCCTGCAGCCAGTCCTATCCCCAGAAACAGAAAAGTGGAAACAAATGAAAGATCCACCTCTCCTGTAATCAAGTAATTATGATTGAAGCGATGTCCGTGACTAACAGCAGTATTTTAGTTCTGTGTTCTCCAATGCTATTTATAACTGTGCAATGCCTGAATGGTTTCAGAAAGGCCTGCCTATTTATCTACATTTTCATTTACAGGGAAGAAAAATATTTTTTTCAGTTTTTCAGCCCTTATCAAAAAGGGCATGGAGCTGTCAAAGACAGAGACTGATTTTACTGTCTATAGTTTAACAAGAGTTCGGTTTCATTTTCAGTGCAACTAAGTGGTTAATTGTAATTTAAAATTGAATGTTGACCAGTTGGTTTCACTTTAGAAAATTATTTCTTTGTGTTCCTTTTGTTTTCTGTAGTGGCATTATTGATGTGACTGTAAATTAGTGTAGCTCTTTGAAGAACAGCCACTATTCTGTCATTACAGTGGGAGTGTGGAATCAAATTACTGGGACTGAGTTTTGCAAGAATAATGGTGAAGTCTGGAAGCTTTTAAACAGGAGCACTGGGAAAAAATAAAGGAGTGCAATAGCAAGATGATTATTTTCACATGATTACTTTATCTCAGAAATTGTGGATACTGATTCCTGTGCTTATTTTGGGCTATTGGAGAAAATAGAGAATTTAAGAACGAAAGGAAAAGAAGAGGCTTTCCCTTCTTTTCAAGGGTTACATTAATGTAAATGTGAAAGTGTGAATGATGTGAAATGTGAAAATGTGAAGATTTCTAGTTCCCACTGTAATGACCACATATTTTCAATAGATGGTATTTCAAATTGCATTCTCAGAGACGGTTTCTGCTTCCTGCTTTAAAACCCCGAATGTTCTGCTGTCTAAGAGTTCTGCCTGATTTGATTGCTTTGTATAAATGTAGGGTTTTAGAAATCTGAAGTGACTTAATTACTCCCTGGCAGGTAGCCTGCTTATCATTACAGTGAATCCACTAGCACCTTGAGCAAAGTCCTCAGTGGCAGGGACTGTGTCAAGTGCAGTGTTTTTTCATTGTCCCAATTAGGAGGCTGCATAGAACACTTTAAAGGCTGCACAGTGATATGTTATAGGAGAGAAGGTATAGGAGGAAAATAATACCTCAGAGTGTTCTTATGTAACAAATATTTGAAGTGGATAACTTATTATCACATGTATTATTAGACAAATTCTGTTCCTGTTGAATTGCCTAATCATTTTACCATTGACTTAAAGGAGAACAGAGTTCTTTATTTTGATTTCTGAAAATGTCAGGTATACAATTTTTTTAATGGTAAATAAAAAACCTTCCCTGTATTTCTTAACCAAAAAAAAAATTGAATATTTTCAGTTTACATTTTGTGCATAGAGAAAATAAATTAAACAACAGTTTTGCTGCTTCCACTTCTAAACATTTTGTTAATTTGTTTTAAACAGTGACAGAAAATGCCCCAGCCCTGGTCATGTAGGTATGAAATCTTCACCTCACAATCGACCATCAGGGAAAACTGTACCAGAAACAACCAAGCTGGAAGATGCAGAAAATAAATCTCCTTGCAAGAAGCCCCTGTTATGCAATGTGAAAGAAAAGAAAGCACCTGGGTAATTCTCAGTTCCTTTCAAAGTATTGAGTGTTTGGAGTCAGTTCAGAATGCAACTTACCAAGCAAAGCAGTCCAGTGATTTGTGTGTGGAATTCTTAGAAGCTGTGGGGAAGGAGGTGGAAGCTCTTCATCTCTCTTTATCTTAGAAATAGAGGGGAAGGGAGTATCACAATATATATAAGAAAAAAGAAATACGTGTCAGAGGAGAGGAAAAATATAATACAATTATTGGAAATTGAGATTCTCCTTCCTAGGTTTGGGTCCAAATTATTATATATATACAATTATGTACAAACATGGAAAAATTAAAAGTAATTATTTAACTTTCAGCATCTGGCATGCATTCTTGACAGAAAATGACATGAGAACTTTTTTATACCATAAATGTTATTCTCCGGTGCAAGTGTGGAAAGTATCTTTGAAGCTAAAAATACATAATTCAGTGTTTTCATGGGGATATGTGAGGCAATAGGATTCCCTACATTTGTAATTACTTACAGTACCACTACATTCTTTTATTGACTATTTTCAAACAGAAATAGATGACACCTTGGGAGATGATGTGTCATTTGTTACATATTTACACAAGCTTCATTTTGTGTTTGTAATATATGAACTGTGTTAGCAATAGTAGTGTATTGAGAGACAGACAGGAGAGTTGATATTTTATGGTAAATAGCCCACAGTAAAGCTGATGATTGAAATGGAACTATTTTGTTAAGAGCTGGACTTCAATGATCTTTACTGGATCCCTTCCAACTAAGGATAATAAGCAGCATTCACTAGTCATACTCCAGTGAATTTAAATAGTGAAAAAAATAAGATGGCTGGAAGTGTAATTTTGAAATAACCTGTTTTAAAAAATAGTTGTAATTCATCATTTTAATTATACTTACAGTAAATTCACATTTTTTTTTAGAAAAATACTTTGGCTTTACAGACTATCTCGAGATTAATTGAAGAAAAAATCTTTTGTCTTTTATATTTTTAGAGGCTGTTACCTTTAGAAGACTTAAGATAACCAATACTTGTGCTATCTGTTCACTGTGTTAAGTCAGTTTCGTTAAGAGAATAAGTCTTGTGCCAGCTTTGAACTACCCAGAGACTTTGCAGCTTGTATTTCAACTGTTTGAATACACTGATGACGGGCTGCTTTTTATCATCTGGCTTTCCTCATTCATTATGTATCCAGCAAAGTCATGGAGGACTTTCAGTTGAATAATCTCCCTTTGAAAAAGGCATGAAAAATAGTGTTCACAGCATTAGGTATATATGAACTGCTGGGGTTATAAAATATTGAGCATCTGCTTATTGCAATACCCAGTGGATCTTTTTAGATGTGTATTCAAAGTACACATGCATAATTGAAGACATAGATACACACACTTGTGTGGTCTTTAGTTGCTGAGCTCATAGTGTGGGTTTAATTATGTTTGACTTCAGTTCAGTTGTGTATACCTTTGTATTCAAAGGTAATCTTTTGTTTCATAGAAGTCTTTCATTGAGGATCCAACCACAAATGATCCCAAACATGAGTTTTATTTTGTCATGTTAAATCTAAGGGGTACTCAGCTAATCTCTGGTTCCACTTACTCCTTTTCTTTTTTCTCTCTCTCATTATTTTTTTGCCTCTCTATGCATCAAACAAGAAAATTTTGGTTTACAAAAATACAATTATGTACATAAATACTGCAGTGCGTCCCTCTAGAATGTTCCTGAGATTAAAAGTCATGATAAAAATTACATGCCTACAGCATATTCAATTTTAAAATATCTTCAGAGGAGCAAAAGAATTTCACGGTAATAAAAATTCTATACTGGAAATCTTTGCAGTGAGGGAACCTGAACACGCAGACTTGGGAATCAAATTATACTCGCTTTTAAAAAAATGCAATTTGTCTTCCAGCCTCTTACTCAAAACTTTCAATTCATGATACAGTCGTATTTAACTAATGAGGTCAAATTTCTGTATGTATGCTGCTATGAAAATTGCCCTCAAGAAAATAGGGAGGTACTTGTTTCCTCACAGGATTTGGTCATTTCTCTTCCTTAACAAAATTACAGCTGTCATTTCCTTTGCCTTAGGAATTAATTGCACTATTTATTTTAGCGTGTTATTTTAGAAAGTTTCCTGTGTTAAATAAGTTTTAAGTGAATAAATCTTTCTGAGGAAGAGATTGTGAAGAAATCCTTTGTGGCACAAGATGTTGTACCTGCTGTATGCATTCCACTGGCATTGGTTGTTATACTATTATTATTTTTGTCCTGTCATACTAAAAAGGCTGGATTTCCTGATCTGCAGTGTTCATTTTGCACCATTAGTAGTGTGATAATTACTTTTCTGTTGAAGTCAGTGAACCTGAAGCTCCTACTTAATTTAGTCACAGATGTTTTCTTGTATGTAATGTATAAAAGGTATTCAACAATATAAATGTAAACAGTGGAATTAAATAGGTCTGTTTCTTCTATGGATTTGTACTAATCTTGATGCCTAACAAGGTGTTAATTGTGCATCTGCTTTTCATCTGTGATTTTGACATTTGTTAAGGTCTTCTTGTTGGCTCCTTCTGTGGTAGATAGCAAAGCAACAGCTCATATAGTAGTGGGATTTCTTGTAGTCTTCACTCTAAGAATCATTCTGTCTGGTGCCAATTTTTAGAAAATGCTCATTATGTAATTAGCATCTCCAAGTGCTCGGAGTATCTGTGATGGCTTAGTAAGAATTGGCCAAAGTGTTCTGAAATTCTTAAATAGCAAAAGAAAGTATACACATAATGTCATCAAATTCATATGACTTCACATTTGTAGGAAACCAGGATATATCAGGAAATACATGTGGAAATACCTTCTGAAGGCAGAGTTTGAAAAGGAACTTCCCAAGGGCTGACTTTAAGACAGGAATGTACACACCCCACACATCCCCACCTTGAGAAATTCCCTTATTTCCACATCTCTTGCCCAGTTTTTCTCGATAGGAGGAAGACATTCTGCAAATTTTTGGTCTGGCAAACTTAGGGAGCAGCTGGATAAGAAGTAATGCAAAAGCTGATGCAAAGAAATATATATATTTTCAGTGATATTTTCGGGATCATTAGCAGCTGCACAACAGGGTGTCAGTAACTGTACTGACAAGAAGTTGATGCCCTGTAGGGATGAATGTTGGGCAGAGGAAAAGGAGTAAGTGTTATTTCAGACAGCTCCTGAAAATGGCCTGCATAACCAGCCAGGCTTTGTAGGACATGCAACTATAAATGTGGGTTTCACTCTTCCCACCTTATGATACGGACACATCCACTGCCTCCATTTGTGTATTTTTCAGTTTCAGTTATTAAATCAAGTGTGTTGGTATGGTTTACATAATCTTGGTTCACACTATTCTTGAGCCTTCTTTGCAAAATTCATGTCAGTAGTCATGCCATTCTGTGTAAGTCAGAAATAAGATCCTTTATTTATTTTATAATGATACAGCATCCTTTGTGTGGGAATCCTGGTGTGTCAATAGTATTGCTAGCAAAAGATGTCATCATGCTTAGTGATTTTTCATGATGTATTAATAAAAATTGAACATCTTCTTTCCCTCAGTGGAGTACTACAAACAAAGGATGCCATAAAGCACAAAGAGTGTGAAGATGAGGAGACAGAAAATAAGCCGCTCATTTCAAATGAAATCAAAGGTAAATTGGCAGTTTTTCATTTGTTTCAGATGAAAATCTGCAGAAGTAAACAAGTGTGATGTCCTTTGAAATTTTCATGAAACTCTATTGCAAATTATTTTCCACATTCACTGTCTGTGTCCAAGAATTTTTTGACAGCAACATTTTTAGCGCTGTGTCCTGGTTTGGGACAAATTTAGAAGGGAACTTCCAAAGGGATGTTCCTTAAAGGGCAAAATTCAGCAGCCTTTCCCCCTTCCTGTTGGGGAGATTATCTTGTAATCATCAAAGCTTTTCCAAGAACTTTATTACAGGTTTATAGATGAGTGCAAAATTAATAGCAATATAAAAAAATCTCATTTCAATGATGTTTTTCCACTGACTTTTCAAAATAGTTTATTAAACCAGTCCGAATTGTAAAGGTACAGAATTCACTTATTGCCTAAAAAATGTATTGAAAGTTGAAGCATTTACACATTACACATATAATGCAAAATTAAGGTGACTTAATTAACCCAGCCTCAGTCTTGCTGAGGCTGATGGCCAGATTGTGATTTCTCATTGGTGAGACAGGAAAATTCTCATATGGCCTCCAAAGATTTCTTTCAGTGTGGACTTTCCTTCTGTTCCATGATTCTGTGTGGCTGTATGTACTGCTGTAGCAAAACTCTTGGCTGTTCCCAGATCCAGTTGGACAGACTGAAGCAGCTGTTCATTAATAAGTTTTATCCTCGTTGTTTAGAAAGAATACAGCACAAATCCAGAATATCAGTCTTATATTTAGTAATTTTTTCACATGTGAACCTTAGTATCAGGCTTGTTATTAGACTGAGTCAGTGCATTGTTGCCGTGCAGCTTTGCTAAAATAATTTTATTAACTGATACGAGGTCAATGCAAGTTAAGTGTCTTAATTTCTTAATCTTAGTTCCTTGTATTTTTATATTATTTTCTTCAGCAAATTTTTGTACAACAGTTTGTAAAGTTTTCATCTAAATTGAGTAATTGGCTTGAGTAACTCTGTTTCTTCAAGAGCTACATGTCTTGCCTTTTAAGTGAGCTCATTCCTTTGAGACTAGTAGAGCTTGCATAAAGACAAAATTAAGGTAGTGGTTTATTTTTAAATATTCACCTGATTCATTTTCTTAATCTTAAGACATTATTTATCTGCCAGTACTTTTCTGATAGATCTGAGGCACTCTGGTGAGTGTGTAAAATTGGAGAGATTCTGTCTATTGTAGGAGCTGTGAAAAAGCTGTGGTTTGAAACATGTAGTTCAGAATTCTAGAAAAAATTAAGCATTAAAAGAAGCAAGTCTCTAAAGCAAATAGAAGAGACTTTTAAGTAATTTTTAGCTATTTTGTTTCAGCAGGAAGGAGCATTTAAAATTGTCTGGTATTGTTCTTTTAATTCTAAGAAAACTGGCCTGATTTTGTGAAGCATTTTGAGTTTTACAAAATTGACTGTTTTTCACCTACAACCTCTGCTTGCTAGGTTCTTGCATAGTTAGATTTAGGAAAATAGAACTATTTTCTATTCTATTTAGGAAAATAGAATAGAAAAATTTCTTACATTATTGTCTGGAAAAGTTGTCCTTTTTAAACACATAATGTTATTATGTGTTTAAGTAGGATGGCACATTTAAGCTGTAAGTTGAAAATGGATCATTAGGTTCTTGCTATCATAGTCATGGAAAGCTCAAGATAAAATAATTGTGAATTTATGAACTGTCACTGTTGGTACCTGTGCATGTTGCCCTGATTTTTTGGCATGTCAGTTACATTGTTATTTTTCAGCCTGCTTTTGCCACACTCACTTGACCCTACTGATAGCTTTATAAAATGTGTACTGCTGTCTTCCGTCTGTTTGGAGAAAGATACTTTGGAGCTAAAGAACTCCACTAAAATCACTGCCCCTTTATACTAACGTTTTTTATGGGCATAAATCATGTGCTTAAAAACATTATATATGCTATGAGCTACACCTGTGCAGGAGGCATTGGGCAGTGTTAATGGTCTCTCAATAATGCTAGAAAGTATTTGCCACTTACCTTCTATGAAATATAAGTTTATATTTTGTTCTGTGGTAACTCGCTAAGAAGATAGAGATGAACTATCAGAGAGAAGGATAACAAGGTGGCATAAAGTAAGAACAATGTAAAGTCAGGTGGGCTGATGCTGAAGCAAAATGTCAGCAGAGAAAACATAGTTTAGGTTTAAATGTGTGAACTTTGTGCATCTGGCTGCTATCTCATGAAGCTGGCAAGCAGATTTTGTTTCTTCACTTAAGTGGTTGAAGAAGCTGTTCGTGGCTCTGTGATGGCTAACCTCTGGTGCCACTCAAGTTACTCTTCTCCAAATGTTCCAGTTGAGACATAACTTGGAATGTAGCTCATATTTTCTATGGCCCAGAAAGACAGATTGACTCTCTATGGGAAGCAGGGTGTGCAGAGTGAGAAATACTCCAGAGCATGTGGGTAGGGAAAACTTTCAACTATTAGAAACAATTAGAAAGATACTGTTCAGTAAAATATGCTTTACATTCAGCAGAGTTGCTACCTTTCACATTCCTTTGTAATTGAGATTTTTATTAGTATTAGAGGCTCTAAGGAGCATTTGTAAAACAACAGTGAAGTGTAAAAACACATTTAGGGAACTAATTGAAGAATGAGAATATAATGGTTAAGGAGTCTATTTAAAAAATGAATGAATGGGCTGACAGTGATGGCTTAAGAGTCAACTTTAGAATAATAGGCATTAATATGAAATTAGGCTAAATCTTGAAAGTAAGAAAAAAATTAGGCTAGAGGAGCAGAACAACACAAGCAAATGTAATAATATCCTATATTAGGTGTATTATAGATCAGTCCCACTGTGCTGGTGAAAATCCATAATGGGAATTTGTGCAAATGTGTGAAAATTAGAACAGTAAGGATTGTGAGAACTTGTGGTTAATAGCAGCTTCTCAAAAATGAAAGTAGAATGGAACTGCAACAGAAATTAACAACCCAAACAAAAATAACAGGGATTTGTGAGTAACTGCATGAACCATGTCATTAAGAGTAACTTGTCATTGTAACTGCATAAACCATTAGGCATTAAGAGTGTATTTTGTTGGTTGTTCCTTAAGAAGTGAATTTCAGAGGTTTTCCACAATTTTGTTGGCAATTGGGAAGCCCTTGGGCCTGATTTCAGAGAGCAGGCATGTTGCTTTCGCACTGCCAATGTATCTAAATGAACAGGGATGTCATGTGCAGTTTGACGTCATTCGAGGTATGACTCTTCACTCTTTCCTGCTGCACACATCTGCAGCTGCTGCTTTTCTCTAGACAACAGCAGCATGTGTCTGAAGACACCCTCCCACCAGTACATTACCTTTGGGGACAGTGGGATGGGAGATCATTCCTTCCATTATGGATGAGTGAGATAAAATGCAGCATGGAGGAGTTTAATGTTATTTTCCAAACAAAACATTCAATTAAAGTGTAAGCAGAGAATTTGCAGACATTTGCGTTTTTTCCTCAGAAGAACTGAAAAACATTTTGTTGTGGATGAGCCATAAATGTTGTGTGGGCTGGAACTGTATAACTGATTCACTTGGAATTTTGTAGCAGTGCAGTGCTGCTTTTGATTTTCTAACAGCTAAACCCCAAAATTAAGTTAATTCTTGTATTGCTGTACTACTATTAAATGTGTTATTTATTGTACCAAAATATTTAAAATTGTTTGACCTTTGGTGTGTTATGCTAACAGCTCTGATGGCATGGAATTGTGCTGTGTTGAAAGAGAATCCTTCCATGTAGGAGTAGTTACATTTATAGAGAGCCAATGTAATGATAGTCATACTACTGGAAGAACATTCATGGCACTTCCAATTCTGGTATGGCATTCATGGCATTTTACTAGTCAAGCAAAACAGTACAGCTTGTGTAGGGAGGCCCATGAATAGAAATGAATGTGCTTTTACCAAGACTGATCTCATCATCGACTGTGGGATTTAATTCTTGTTTCTTGCTTCCTGTTGCTGAAGATGTTGAAGAACTCAACACACAGAGGCTTCTCTCTCAACCAGTTATAGTGTCTTCTAAGTTGCAAATCCCTGGTCTACCCTTGCGCTGGGAACAGCAGAGCAAGCTCCTTCCAAATGTAGCTGGGATCCCAGCCAGTAAAGTTTCTAAGTGGAGTACAGACGAGGTAGGTTCCCTCTTTGTCTTCTATCTTATTACCACTGTCCTTGAAGGCTGATTCAGAGTTTTAGATTATCCCCATAGATGAAGAATAATACATGAGTACTCAGAGGATTAGACTCAGCCAGTCCTAATGTAAATGATCCCCAAAATGCTCATTCCACTGCCATCCAGCCCCAGAAGCAGAAGTATTAATTCATATGTGTATTGATACAGATAAATATGTGTATATATATAAAAGCATATTCATTGGTATTGTAAAGAGAAGTGCTAAATGTATGGCCGAGCATATTGAGTGCTCATGGTCTCCACTACCAACATCTAGTCCCCACACAAACATTCTAGAGGAATGGACCCAAGTTGTAGGGGTCTGCATGAAGCAAGGAGCTATTTCTGGTGCATAGTTTGGATGTGGCACACTGCTTTAGAGAGTGAGAATATAGTGCAGAGAAGAACTGTATGGATATGGTCAGGCCATAATACCTGATTTTAAGATTAGAGACTCTGTTCAGGTATGTAACAATGCTTGGACAGACTGAATCTTATCATTGCTTTACATTCCCAAGTACCTGTGACTGCTCTCTGCACCTGAGGCAGTTGGATCTCATTTAATCAGATTAAAAAAGAAGTATGACTCTATGCACTTACAGAAGAAGGTGGAACACCTAATATGAGACTGTAAAAACAATAGCTAAAAGACTTTAATGATTGTCAGCCTTACAGACTATTTTGAGAAAACATGTGTCTTACTGAATCTTTTGTTGTATGCTTTGGTGGCAGGTCTCTGAATTTATACGGAGCTTACCAGGATGTGAAGAACATGGCAAGGTGTTTAAAGATGAGGTTTGTGAATTTTACTTAAGACAGAGAAAACAAAGCTTAGTAGAAATACATATAAATTAGTAGGATGAAGTGTATGGAATCATAGAATCATCAGGGTTAGAAGATATATTTAAAATATTAGGTCTAACCCTCCAACCCAGCACTGTCCCTCTAATCTCTAAACCTTATCAACCAGCACCAGATCCAGATGCCTCTTAAACTGTTCCAGGGATGGTGACTACACCATCTCCCTGGGCAACCCATTTCAGTGCCACATTGTTTAAAGTCAGATGCAAATGTGTGGAAGATTAGGTTGGTTTTCAGGTCATGAAGTAGGAAAAAAGTAAAGAAAAAACCAGTCAAGTGTCGGCCACGTGTTTTTTCAACTTTGTTCCTGATAATTGAAATTATTTACAAACTCTGTGATTTACTACTGTTCTCTCTTCATCTGGTTGGACAAGATTTATAAACAAGTATGTTATTTTAGTTCTCCAGGATGGTAATAAGTAAAACAAAGCAGAACAGTGGTTCAAGATAACAATTTCTTAAAACTCATTGCATCTTGTCTGATCACTTTAGCTATTGATGCTCTTCCTCTTGATGTAGCCAGTTTATGAATGTGATTTAACTGAGCAGGAATTGAGAAGATCTGAAGGTTCTGATGAGGTTCAAAGGAGATGTACTCACTCTGTGAGCATGCCAGGTGTGCATTTCTGTCATCTGAGAAGATTTTTTTTCCAAAGTTGTCATTAGGAATGGATAGGGCTTTTAGATACATTAGGCCTTATAAACTAGGTTGTCTTATTTTTTTTTCTGCTCAGAGGTTTGTTATTCCTGTTAATGCTTAGCTTCAAGAAGGCAGTTTGATCACAGATGTCAGAGTGTTCAGGTGCTTATCCCAGCCAGATGACCTGAATGGGCAGAGTCAGCCAGCCTTTCAAGTGAAGAATAATTTTGGTGCTTAGGCTTGGGAAGGCACCTCCTGAGGAAAATGCATACAGATGGCCCTGCTAATCTCCTGCAACAGAAGTTTTCAAGCTGTTCTGTAGACTGTAATGACTATCATAGCTGCTTATCAAAGGACTGAGAGGCTGCATCTCTGGGCATTTGGCACTAGCTCAGATGTTGAGCATTTTACTATTCAAGCCTCGATCATCCCCTATGTCACTTAGGGTGTCTTATCAATGAATTTAGAAATAAAAGTTGGCATATTGCTAATCAAGCCAGCAAGTGCCGTGGAGATGCTGAATCCTTAACACTTTCATTCTCAGAGGTGTGAGAAACTATTTCCCTTCTTTAGGATTCAGCCTCTCAGGCTTTGTCTGTGACTAGTAAATTAAGTGTCCCCCACTGAGGTCAATGAGGTCATTGAGACATGGACTGGCTGACATCAGTAGGTAGAAGATGCTGGTTCAGACTTCTACTATGGAAATGAACCCTAGGCCTGCTTCTGTTAAGATGCTTCAGCTTTTTATTGGGGGAACCCAAGTTCACACACTTCGAGTTCTGAGCCCACCAAGTCTGGCTTTGTGTACAAAATGAGTAGAAAGTAATTGTAGGTTACCACATGGTGCTGTTCTGACTGTAGTGTTCCTCAGAGTGCTGGTGTGTACTTTGCAGCATATCTGAGTCAGAAGACTTGTTTCCTAGCCCTACAGAAATTTAGTCTGTTTTTATCTCAGGTTAATATCTTTAAGGCTCAGCAGTGCTCCTGTCTAACCACAGTTGCATTTTATGTATAGCTATCCAGCTTACACTGAAAGTTTACTTATAGATACCCAAGTGATCCAAAGGTTACATAGGAAATGTTGGCCCCATTGAAGCCCCTGAAGTGAGGACCCTGGGGGCTCTTCCTGTTGGGATTTAGCACTCCTGCTGCGAGAGTGATTTACAGGAGAATGTTCATTTGTAATGTTTAGCAAAATATCAACAACACAAAATAAAAATATTCAGTATTTTGAAATGTCCTGTTATGTTTGTGTCAAAGAGGCAGTTTTATTAGCCTGGCCCTTATTTTCATCCAGGATCAAATTCATTTCAGTTTTCTATTTAGTGAGCAAAGAAGTGGTGGCCTGAAGGGGATTCCAGCTCTGTAGCTGGGAGTGAAATCCAGAAGCTTCTCCTATGGATGCTTGCATAAAAGGAATAGCTAAGATATTTAAAAGCATTGCTGTGCTTCAGTATAGTTGAATTATACTTAATTTATCCACTTTACTTTTTAATAGGTTTTATATTTTTGGTATGAAAATGAGAGCTGTTTAGCTAAAAATTAGCCAGATGGTTGTTTTAGAGCATAAAGAAGATCATCCTGTTCTCTTAGACTAGCTGATGTGTCTAAAGGTTGAAATCAAAGCTCTCCTGAAAGCATTTGAAAGTGCTTGTATTCAGCCAAGTTACTGGGACTTTTCTTGTTTTCTGAAACTTTTATACTGCTGCACTGTCAGACCTATTAATAGCTTTGTGTGTTTTTCTTTTAAAGCAAATTGATGGAGAAGCATTCCTGCTAATGACCCAATCAGACATTGTCAAAATAATGAGCATTAAACTGGGACCGGCCCTAAAAATCTTTAATTCCATTCTGATGTTCAAAGCTGCAGAGAAAAACTCGCACAATGAACTTTGAAGATAATGGAAAATGTACACGAACCAGCTTTCTCCACTGGAGCTCATGTTTTATTCAAAGCACAAAGACTCACTGGAAGTGTTGAATAAGGACTCTCAGAAAGGAAGAAACTTAGGTTCAGCACTGGTGGACTATTTATATTCTCCTGGAGCCAGTACACATCTGAATCCTTCTGGGAAGTGTTCAAGCTTTTGGGAAGGTACTGTGTAACAAACGAGTCAGCTGGTCTTATTTACCAAACTAATGGCGCTAATTCTCCATGGATGGTTAGGATCCCTAACTCTCTCTGGACATCAAGAAAACCTTCATTAATTATTTATGCTGTATTATATAAGGGAACGTTAATATTTTCTAAGGATTCTTAAATTGTACTTCATGTACCCATTTTACTTTTCGGAAGATTTTACTTCATTTTATCAAAATAAAAACTGATCAGCCAAAAATTAGGCTACAGGTAGCCAGATGAGACTGTTATGGCTAATGTGTATTTGTGCCATAGTTTGAAAATGAAACACTTAATTTACATATGTGACACTTTATGCTACAGCATATTACTTTACAGATAATAAAACTGTCTGTTTGCTTGTAACAAAACAAACCTTGTTGGGGTTGAAATTATAATGCTTTTTTGATAACTGAATGTTTTTACTTTTGCACGATTACAAAAATGTTACGTGAGTTTTGCCACCAGCATCTTTAATGTATTTTATCAAAAGACCAGTATAGAGAAGGCTGCAACTGAGAAATAAAGTTTGACTTCATAGAAGATTTTTGTTTATGCTGCACAATAGACTCCCAGCCATTTACATGGAGTCTGCTACAGCTTTTCAGAACGTGGAAGAAAATAGGGGTATTTTGAGGCAAGGAAATTAGCAGAAAAGGAATTACATTCAATCATGTCTGCACTTCCCAGTCTTCAGCATAGTTACCACAACAATGGAGAAAAGCTGTGCTCAAGCTAGGACTGCTACCCTGGTTTCATATTCAACAGAGGTTTGTTTTCCCAGGGGTGGGAGAATTATTTTACTCACCACTTTCTAGCTGGAAACTCTGATTTGTAAATGAATAAGGCATATGGGGAAAGGCAAAGCACAGGGAAAAGGATACTTACATGCTTGTGGTGCCCCGGCACATGCTAGGTGTAAAATACATGCAATTCACAAGGTCATTAGCAGGTGGCAGATGCCACCAGCAGGTTCTGAGGTGAGGCGACCTCCTTTCTTGGAGGATTGTTAGAAGGGAAGTCGTTGCCCGTGGTATATATACACGCAAGATGTAGACCAAATGCACTTTATATGGGAGAAAGCCTAGCTACCTGTGTACTGAGGGTTGCTCCAGAATGTTACTTTGCAAGAAGAGAGGGAAGAGTTGGATCAGGTTTTTTGGCAGCCCTCTGTTTAGTGCTGCAGTGGGCAGTTGCTCAGCTGTAGAGCTGAGAACAAACAGAACATTCCCATTGCACAGAGCTTGGAGAATGTTACATCTTCCCACAGATATTGGTAGGCTTTTCTTTGGCTGGAGTTCTTAAGTTTTCACTCTCTGTGTCCCTTCCAGATCATGTAGGTGACTGGTACATGCCATAATATGAGGTGAAACAGGGTCAGTATTAAGTAAGTTGCATTGCTCTGTTAATTTCCTCCCATAGCATTGCATAAATAATATTTTTACATTTTGTTCAATATGTGTACGTTCAAATTGCACTCTTATTGTACTACAATACAAATAAAACCTGAACTGGAGCCTCTGTTACCTTTGTCTGTGCCCAGGACTCCCAGATGAACCCAGCTGGTCCTGATGGATGTGGTGTGGAGTGATTCCTCACTGTAGCTCAGTGCAGCCAGGAGTTTTAAAAGAGCAACTTAGCTAAGGCTTGTGCCCTCTCCCTCAGCACTTACTCCCAAAGCTCATATCCTCCTGGCCATTACAATCAGAATGCCATTTATAGCCCTGGACTTTGTCACCAGCAGGAACTGAAGTTGCACAGGTAGATAAGTAAAAAGCCAAATTCTTCTGTTTTCTTTCATTCTTTCCTTCCATGTAGTTTACTTTCCTTTACCCCCTGTGTCTGTCCTATGTGTCAGGTCTACAGCCTGCAGTGATAACCAGCAAAGAGATTTGCAGCTCAACAGAGATTACCTGGGGAAGATAACACCTCTCTGAAATTTTATATACAACTACTTACAAAGTACTGTGGTTTAAGAAGTGGATTTAAGTTAATACTGTTTACAAGATGTAGAATAAACTTCACTTGAACCCAATTTTTTACTCATGCAGCTATCACATACAACAAATGAGGACATACATAATCCTTACTTTTGTATTCCATGTGTTGAGGTAGCCGAGTGTAGCCACCTCTGTTACAAAAAGTACAGTCAACAAATTCACTTGGATTCTAAAACCACTCATCAGACCTACTGAATCTCTGAAATGGCATTGGTTTTTGTTTTGTATCCGTGGTAGCCTGGCCCTCACACTGATAAAGGTTCCCTGCATTCCATGGGAACCATGTGAAGCCTATAGCAGGATAACTCGGCCATCAAATGCAGCCATCCTCCCTCATCCAGAAGGATCTCCCACTGTAATCACCACCTTGGAGTCACCCCTGCCAAACCTAACCAGCCAGAATTTAACCAGTCACACTAGCCAAAATTTAACAAAGCTTCTGTGATCTTCCAGGCTGTGTGTTTGAGTGTTTAAAAAATTACCGTGACCACAGGTGCTGCTTTGCCTATGCTGATAGTTTTGGAACTGGTGGAGATTGGTCTCTAATAGAAAGCAGTGTTTTAATAAAAAGCCAGTTTTTATTTCTATTTAATGCAATGGATCCTGGCTGGTGTTCCTATCACCAGGCACTTGTCCAAAGCCGTCCACTGCCAGATAGTATCCCCTGTGATTTTCAGACAGGAGTTAGGAATAGAGTGTTGGGAAAGAGAGAAAGCTGTGGAAGAAGAGAGGAGGGCTTCTACTCTGTGTGGGCAGACAGAGTCACCATGTGGAGAAAGTTGATTTGTTCCGAGGAACAAATTCGGAAAGAAAATGAGGCGTTCCCTCTTCAGCACCTAAGCTGTGGTTACCAATGTACATGGCAGCATCCCAGATAAGTAATTCTTGCTGCTTTGAGAGCTCATGTTAGGATCCCTGTTTAGTAAATTCAGGATTAATGTTAAAACAGAATGTTTCATGCAAGAAGAAAACAGTAAAAAGTAATCATCCTGCACTGAAAATCAGGCCCACCATTTTAAACCACAAAAATTATTATATTTGACTCTCAGCAATCATAATATTATGAAGTAATGGTAATAAGTAAATGTTTAATTTGTGCCATTTCAAAATATTAACTCTATTACCATCTAAAGCAGTGAAATGCTTATGTTGACTCATGATTTTTTTTAATTCTTACAATCAAAATATCTGAATTTTTCAAATGCTCCATACAGAAAAATAATACATAACACATGAAGTAATCTAGAAAATTTTATTATCTCTAGACTGCTCTAAAATCTACATTTAAAATAATGAAACTGCTTGAGTTTTAATTTTTTTTAGAAGTAGCCAGTACAATAAAAAATGGAGGGCATTACTAAACATAACTTTTAAATATACATACACTTTCACCGGAAAGAATGGCACAAAGGGATATATTTTGATAAAATATCAAATGCTTCTGAGAGGAGTGCTGGGTGCACCATTAGATACTGGAGGCTGGGGATCCTCCAGCCCTGTCTTTAACAGGGTGGGCAGGGATGCTGGATTCCTCACCTCAAAGACCAGGGACTCCAGGAAGTTCAGTGTCCTGTGGATTCTCTTTGGGCATGGGATATCAAACACATGGAATGCAGCTACCAGTGCCGCCAGAGCCATGCTGCAGTCATTGAGCTGGGCTAACTCTTCCCTTTCTATGTACAGGGCAAACTCACATGAATTCATGTTGAAGGGATTTTTCACTTCCAACACGGGTGTCACTGCCTTTACCTAAATTTAAAAAAGGGTATTTCAAATGATGCCACAACATTGCTACAATGAACAGATCAGAGAATTAAGTAAGCCTGATAACGCTGTTTTGAAGTTTGGTAGTATGTCTGTGAGTATTTCTACTCAAAAGGTAGGCTAATGTCACCTCTCCCAGAACTAAGCTGAGCCACCAAAAGGCCAGGTGATGTGCAGCTTTTAAAAGGAAGAGATACCAAGGCTGCTTGTTGGCTGTCTCCTACCTCCTCATTCACTGCAGCAAACAGACTGGAGTCATCTCCAAAGACCTCTGGCAGGAGTAAACATGCAGCAGTCATTTTCATATCTGTCAAAGGCAAGGATTTCTACTAAATTACAAATGAAAATTTTCTGGCACTGTAATATCATCCTAAAAAAACAGACTGCAGCCTACATAATAGTTAACAGCTCAGTAGTGGAGCTATTGTTCAGTCCACTTTGAAGAGTAGTTTGTACCACAGTCAATATTTAAGCAACTCAGCTGGTAATGAACATTTGTGTCAAATAATTCATGGGACTCTGCTACTCAATATTACAATTCAATATTCCTCACAATAAGTAAGTTGGCCTTTGAGTTGCTTTTAGTTGAGTTTGTGAGCTGAGTAGTCTTCCTGCTCTCACTGCCCTTCCCCAAACTCCTCTCTCCCCAGTAAACTGGAAGTCTGGGGAGTCCTGTTTCCAGGACTCTGCTTTGCAGGCTGTGGTACCAGCTGGTGCTGCAGAACCTCCTGGCACCTGATACCTGCTATCCCTCTGGCTCAGCTGTTATTGACTATAACTTCTTTTTTGCAGGTCAGGCTTCTGGTGTCATGTGCCTCACTGAATTTACCTTGCCATGCATTTATTGTCTAGGTGCCAGGTCAAGTTATTATTAGAGAGAAAAACAGAAAAGTAAAGGCCTTGGGACTTTACTAAGGTATAAGTCAAAATCTCTGTGGACATGCTGCATAAGAAAAGGGGAAATTACTTACTATATCCATAGATTTCCTTGGCCAAAGCTATGAAAAGAAAGTCCATAAAGGCTTTCTGGATTAGACTATTCATTGAAGAATTTTAATCTATCATGAGTACTGTTGTTTTTAATCTTAGCGAAGGAAATCCCCAGAATTTTAACCTACACTTCTTGCTTCTTTCAAAGATGACCTGGCAATAAATGGAGAGGAACTGCTATAGGACACACATGTGTTCATATGGTGTGACCTTGGATTTATACCCTGGCATTATGCCTTTTGGACAGAAAGTGAGTCTAAGGAGGACTTCTCAGAGAGCTAAGCTTGGCACAGGCAGCAGCAGCTGGGGAAGAATGGCAATTCCAAGTGACTGCTTGAAAAGTTCTATCCCTGCAGAACCACACTCCCCAGACTTCCCAGACTGAAAGAAGCTGAGTGTCAGCAGGTGTTTGCTCGCCCACAGCCAGGGTACATGGACCTCACCAGAGGTACCAGTCTGTGTGCCCTTTTTCCTGCAGTGTGTCTCTGCAGAGATGAGGTACCTGAAACGGTTAGTGAGAACTACTTTAATTTTACTGGGATAAAGATTATAACCATAGAAACTTGACTTGTAAAGGAAATTGTGTCTTTTTTTAATGAGGCTATTTCTAAAGCAGAAAATTAGTTTTCTGTGGGTATTTTTAGAAAATAATAAGCCCTTGTATCTAGAAATACATACTTCTGCTCATCTAGCCATACTTATTTTAAGGTAATTACTTACTTTATCAGACCTGCAGTCTTTTATTCAGTGAAAAAAAAAAGTTTCAATACTTGACTGACTTAATTTTCCTACTAATTTAGTAGCTTTTATTCTCAATGCTTCACCATCACTCTATATTTTCAAAGAAACCATAACATTTTTGAAATGTCTGTGCAGTACAATTGAAAGTAGTCTAGTTCCATAAGTAAGAACAATTAGCTACAACAAAAATCTGATACTCAGAGCATAGGAGATTCATACTGACATTTCAGAACGTCTTCCTCTGTGTGATGCTTCAGATTTTCTTGCAGCATAATGCTAATTGGATTATTCCTCACCACATACAAGGACAATATGTTTTCTGAATAAATCTCCAAAATCTCAACAGTTTTCTTATAAATGTCCATGTGTGTGAGAAGCTGGAACTCCCTAAAAAGCTAAAAGAAAAACAAGTATTTGGTACTGCAACCCTCAAAACCAAAACTGTAAATAATTCATGCACTTTGAAGACAGGATAAAACTAGCTCAGTTAAATAAGATTATAAATTTGAGAGGGTGATGAAATTTTTTTTTCCGAAGCAGGGAAGGAATACATCAAGTAAACAGTGACACTGGTGGTACGTGTGGCACATTTAACTCAGAGTTAAGCTAATGAACCTTTTAAAATGGGATTAGCTTGATTATGAGTTAAAGAGAACATTGCCGATGGATACTTCAGTGGAAATATCCTGTGAAATACATGCCTACAGATGTATCACATCTGTAACACAGGATTCAATGTCATTATTAAAAACAGCTCTGTTACCTGATAAGGGCATCTTAAGAAAGGAAATAGTTTAAGAATATCTTTTAAAGGTGCCTTATCACTGATCATCTTTCTCCGTATTTCTATTGTCGCATTCATTCTGTTATCCACTTCTTCCCAGTTCCTCTGAGTCTTCATATATTCTCGATTGAGCCACTTAATATGTAAATCCATTGCACTGCCTTTAAGACGAGCAGGTTCTTCCTATGAAGAAATTAGGAACAGCATTGTAACAAATCAGTGTTTTTATCTGATTATTTAGCTTTTTTAGCTCCAGTTATTTGATGTGACCTCTGTGATATGAGCATAGCTGAGCTCAGAAGAAAGGGTAGTGTGGTTTCAGTTCCAGCTCTCTGAACTCACCCTCGTATTCTAAGTTAGACTAAGGTCTCTTTTCATATAAAACTATACCTGTCAGCCAAGTCCCCCAAGCCCAAATTGCATATTTGAGACTATTCATGAAATTCCTGTTCCTGTGTCTGGTTTGGCTCATTGTGGTTTATTGGAAATGAGTTGTCAGTTCTAACAACAACTAAGTATTTAGCAATATTAACTCTGTATTACCAAGGGAATTTTAGTATTTTCCTCTTACCCATACAGGTCCTAAAAGCAGGACAACTAACTTTCCCACTTATGCAGCTGGAATTTTTACCCCCAAGGAGACCAGCTGAACTAAAAAACCTCTTATTAAAAACAATTATTTGAGCAGTTTGACTGTTAGTGCTTTCAAAATGTATTTTTGTACACGAGGATAGCTAACAACCTTCCTCAAAATTATCATTATTGTCCCTGATGTAATTCCAGAGCCAGTAATTACTAAGAGGAGGGGTGGCTATCCAAAGCAGTACACCAGCTGGAGTAGCCTGAGTGTGTGTAGCTTACCCATCAGTGGACACAATGAATTTGCTCACGGAAACAAGCTGAGGGGCATAGAGATGCTCAGTTGGTACAGTTACCATCCTCAGGCTGCGTTGCCGCTGGCTCTTCCTATCTGTATTGTCACTGATGCAACTGTGACTACACATGTTGGTGGCCTGTGGGTCAATGCCAGAGGGACTTGAGACACTTAAAAATGCTCCCAGAACACTTCTGACATAGAGCTGTGAAACACACAACATCCCAAACCACTTTGCAGTGCTCTGCATGTGCAATTAAACTTTCCATTTTAATTAACATCCTTCATGCATGTGATATTCCACGAATGGCTGCACAGAGTACACAGTGAAAAACCTGCCTCTCTCCTAGTATATATCCATAGATACCAATAGCATTACAGAAGAAAATAAGTTCTGCATGCAGGACAGTTACCTAACTTGACCCCTGCATGACTCCCTAGCCCTTGCTAGGGTTCTGTGTTAGCACAGTCTGTGCTCTTTCTAATAGGAGATTTCAGTCTTCATTGTGTTATAGCAGTAGTGTTGTATGAGTTTGCCCAAGTTGGGCAACTCCCTGGGGGCTCCCCTGGCAGGGGAGACCCTCCTGGAGCAGTTCTGTGTCAAGAACGAGAGACGCATTGGACTTTTTCGGTCTTTAGCTTCTGCTTATTGTTATCTTATCAAAACTTCAGCACACAGTCTGCACCAGACCCTGTGTGCAGGAAAAACAGCACAAAAACGGCCAACAATCTCTTGTTACAAGGACTTCTAAGTCTAATCAAAAACTAAGCTATCCAATTAAGAAGTCACACCTAAATTATTTTCCTTTCTAACCCAATACCTGAGCCCTAAAGACACGCAATGCAGATTTTTCTACCTAATTACAAGATACCACCTAAACCCAAGAAGAAGAAGGAAGAAGAAAGAAGTAAAATGAACTTAAGACAACACCCTATATCCTCCATCTTGAACCCATCTATAGCATATTAAAAATCCTAAATCCTAAATTTTTCACCCATGTGACATACTATGATACTCTCTTCAATCTCTACAATCTATTTCACACTTTTGTGGTTTCTAGTTTACCTTCAGGCTTTAGAAGTTTTCTCCATGAATGAGGGTCAAAGTCAGTGCACCCCTGGGGGTCAGGACATCCCATAGCAGACAGAGATATATTCCCAGTGACCTGGGTTCCACAGTGTTGTGACCAGATTGCGTAGGCATTCCTGGCCTCTTCCTCAGAGAACAGGAGCAGAGGTGGGGAGACAACTTAGTACCACACCCTCCCCTACCTGCCTGGGAGAGGTGCTAGGAAAAAGTATAAATGATGAGTATAAGTGAGGTCATCAAGACTTCACTACACTGGGCTTTGTGGACTCCCAAATTTTATATTTAGCTTTCATTCTTTACAGTTATACAGCCTTTAGTATATTTTTTTCTCCTTCAATTACTTCTCCCAGTCACTTTTCCAACTCTCATAAAATCATACCTTCCACAAAATCCTGCCTTAGATGTGGCAGCTTAACTATACGCCGTCAGAGGAAATGCATTTATTTGTTTTTCTTCTGCTACCTCTGCTTCCTAATTGTCATACTGCATTCAAAACCTATTCACTATCTCCATGCCAATATAGTTTTACAGATGTGTCATAGTCTGTCCTCAGCCATCTCTTTTCCAGCGCCAAGACTGTCCTAAGCTATTTAATCATTCCACAGATGAAAGCTTATTCATATTTTCAATTATCCTTGTTACTGTCTTTGCAAGTTTTCTAATTTCACTGTAATCTCTATGAAATAGGTGCAGTATAACTTAAAGTACTTGTTGAGATGTACTGGGACACCACAGGGGCATACAGTGGAATAATGCATTGCCTGTTGTTCTTTTCTTAAATTATTCAATTATTCTGTGCAATCAACTTTTTTTTTTTTTTTTTTTTTTTCCTGACTGCTGCTTAGCATTGTGCCAGATATTTTTTGGCCTAGCATAAAAATAACATTTGTGAATGGTACTAATAAACTCAGAGCCCATCTCCATATGTGTTGTTAGGACTGGGTTTTTTTCTTGTGCCTTATTTTCCATCTATCAGAACTGATTTTTATCTGCTGTGTTTTTTCCCCTGGAATGGGGTCCTCCTGCAATTCTTTGGTCTTTAGTATCCTTGGTAGCATGATAAAATGTAATCTGCCAACTAGACTACTTTTCCTACGTCATTTATAAATATACTGAACTGCTTAAACTAAGCATTCATAGTCTTTTCCACTGTAAACCCCAACCATTTCTGCATAGCCTTGTTTGTTCTTTTAATTGTTTATCCATTCAAGGACCTTCCTGTTTATCCCCTCAGATTATATCCTCTAAGAGCCTTTGAAAGGCATGTGCTAAAATCTCTTCTGAATTTAAAGTAAACTGTATCAGCTAGATTGCCTGTGTCCTCAGGCAGTACTTGCAGAATACTTCAAAGAACTAATGAAATTGTGAAGAATTAAGTCTGTTTACTGAAACTTTGTTGATTCCTTCCTAATGTGTTAAACTCTTGGGTCTGCATTACAGTTCTTGCCAACTTGGCCAGTGAAGACAGAAGGTTTCTTGGTCCATATGTTCTCTAGCTATCTCCTGCAACTCTAAAAACTGGCATCAAATTAGTTACTTCCAATTATCTAGTACGAGAAAAATTGTACATCACAATTAAAAAATTACCTCTTAAAAAATTAAACATTAAAATTAAAAACATTAAAAAATGTGTCATTGCTCATTTTAGTGAATTATTCTGTCCCCTTTACTGACATGCCAGTCTTGAAACAGATGCCCTGATACTGGCCATGAAGAATGGTCCCAGTAATGTCATCATCTGGACTCACCTCCTGAAAGTCCTTGCAAAATCTCTCTAGTTTTTCTGGTATGGCTTTATATTCTGCCAGCCGTCCTATATCTGGGGAGTGCATCTTGAGCACTCCTGTGTCTTAGCAGCATCAGGCTTCCTGCTCACCCTGGATGAGAAAGCCTTTATAACCAGTGCAGAAGAGACAGAAAGCCACAAAAAAGAATTCTGTGCAAATGTCCCCCAGATCACTCAAAGTCATCAGAGTTTTGTTTTGCTGCTGGTGTGTCATCTCTGCAAGCTTCCTGCATCAGCCTTTGATGGTTTCTGGTATGAAATTTTTATTGGCTACTACTATGAATACCATCCTAGTATTCACATATTCCCAATTGGGCCATTCAGCTATTCCTTAACCTGCTAATTTGCCCTTGGACAGGCTGTCCCTTCCTTCCCTGTGACCAGTGCACAGAACTAAGGGATGACCCATTCATGTCAGTCTCAGTCTCATGCTTTCTCACACACAAAAACTTGGGCAGTTGTTAGGGCTTTTAAAATTACATTTATGTTTTTATGCTGTGCAAGAGCTAGCTTGAAGTCTCTGACTTCAAACAGCTCTTTCACTACTGGCTTCTCCTGTGGGTCTGCTTTCAGGCCTCCTGCTCATAAAGCAGGAACTTCTTCAGCCAGCTGGTGTGGAATATGGTGGCTCATTCCCTGAGGGCCTGTCACCTTCCATGTTTTACTTGCAGAGACAAGAAAGCAAAACAACTCGACCCAGTGTGCTGCAGCCACAGACTGACTGACTGGGCTGCTTAGAAACAAACACCCAGAAGAAGTTGTGACCTTTACACCAGCTGCTCTCCAGCCCCCTTTGCAAGGCTGGAGAAAACCTAAATTTCAAGCATCAAATCACTGCTTGATTTGATGCACTTTCCCTGTGGTCAGCTCTGTCTTTGAGAGATAGTTTAGCTGATGATATTATTAATTAGCTAAAGGAGACCATTTCACATTTTCATCGGTAGCAATGGCAAGCTACCAATAGAAATATGGCAGTTGTATAAGGAAGAATTGCTGTCATAGCTATTTATTACGGGGGAAAAAATAGCAATGGAAGGCCAAACTTTGTAGTGCAAATCATCTGTTACCTGGGAGTAATACAAGCAGAAGTCAGTGTTAGAATTGGTTGCCTTGCCTTGAAGCAATCACTATCTGTAATCTTCCCAGCTTCTTTGATTGTGAATAAGTTGGCTTTTAAGGTAAGCAGAAAGCTGAGAGGTGGCTTTCTTTTGGTGGAAATAAGTTATCTCAGCGGGCACCTGTTTGATTGGAGAATGATTCCAAGTATAATTTAGAATATTTTATAGCTAACTTTAACATTGCAGGAGGAATCTAGGTTTGGGAAGCTGGTTACTGAGCTCATTTATCAGCCCACCTCTTGCTTATTTAGGGAGGACTCTAGATCCTCTCCAATTCAACCATCACAGTGAGAAAGCCAGTTATAGCACAGCAATATTCCAGTAAAATTTGACCATAAGTTTAAAGCTCAGTTATTTTGATAATGTGCAAAACCAACCCTATCTAGACCAAAGCTGGGATGTCTTGTCTCAATATCTGAAGAAGCCACAGCTAACAGTTCAGCACGTATACCAGACAGAACTAAAAAAAAAAAATAGCCTCATTAAATGAGGAACCTCTTGAGGTCACCCAACCCCTCTGGCCAGATTTTCAGTTGTGTCACCAGTAACATCCATTTTAGTTGCAACAATAAGAATGTTAATTGGTGATATTTAATTATTTTTGTGTACAGAACTTTGTCTTGTTTAGCAATGTACATGCTTAGTTTATAATGTAAAGGGTTTCCTTTCTTTTAAAAAAAAATTTAAAAAAAATATTTCTGGAACAAACAAAAATTTATCTCAGCATCTTTAAATAAGGGGCTGCCTTATCATCACAAGCTTACAGGAAGTGCAGCAGAACAGAAAAAAGGCAAAAGGATGTGGAAAGGAATTTAATGAGGCAAGCAGAGGATACCCAGTACCTGTCAGAGTAACCTAACCCTAGCCTGCAGGATGGTCCTGCCAAGGCTCCTACTCATTCTGTTGGATTCACACTCAAAGAATGACAGCAGCAGAGAGCCCATCCCTTAGCTCCCATGCCCACAAACACTCTTGGCTTCTTGGCATCTCAGGTATTGGTGACTGAAGACTCCAAGTCTGGGAGGCACACAGGTTGTAGGGCTCTTTGCCTATACTCCAGATGCCTTTTGACTGTTACTCCCCACCTGCTATCATGGTTCTACTTGAACCATATACAAGCAGATTGTGTTAAGAGATGCTCACATTAAAGCAAGAAAACATACAAAGAAAAAACCACTAGACTCCAAATTCCTAATTCCTCCCATCTCCTGAAGCAAGAAGACAGTCATTTGATTGGAGGCAGATTTCTAAATAAAAGCCCAATTCCTAAATGTCTTTCTGATGGATCTTGATTCTTCCCAAGATTGTATTAGCACCTTCTTGTAAAAAAGCCCCAGCTAGCAGGGCACTTTTATGAAACTGTCACAGCCAAGGCAGTGAAACTGCTACATCAGTTTGTGAGGAGGGAGGGAGCAATTCTTATGCATGATGTGATCTCCAAGCTCTAAGCTTTCAGTTACTGTTGAAAGCCACCATCATAAATCGTAAAGGACATGAATGGTAACACCAAACATGTCTGCCTAACCAAAGAGTGATGAAAGTGCCTCTGGTGTGTACAGCAGACAACTCATTGCTCTTTACATGGGTGTAGACCAATTCCTGAATGGTCAATGCAGCCTAATTGTTGCTAAGGTTAAATAGAGATCTCTTTCTTGAAGAATGCCAACAGGACCTACTGGCTCCTCAGTTTGAGAGAGTGAATTCAAACAGGAGCAGAGGAATTAGAGGTATATATGAGGACACTACTGCATGCTGTCAGTCTGCTCACTGCCAACCAGTGATCCTGGTTCCTCACCTGGGATGCTTTGGGAATATTTCTTTGAGGCAACTCCTTTGGATGGAGACTAATCTGCTTGCTGGAAAGCAATGTAAAAAACATGTGATGGTAATGAGAACCATCTCCTGAACAGTGGTGCTGTGCAGATAGGTCAGTGGTGTCAACACTGAATGGGAAATACTTTAACACCATACATTAGGACTGGGATGTAGTAGCTGATGGGTAGTATTGTTGGTACAGCCTCCATCTTTCATTATTATTGCTTTTGTCAATACAGCAGCTGTTAATAATATTTCCTTTGAAAAACACGTTTCAAACTTTCCTTGCTAGATGCCAATGCATATTCTAAGTCACGTTATTGCTAAGAGCATTGATGTTGCTAACACCTCCTGGTTGCTGGGTCTACCTGCATTAGTTAGCATCAACACTCAAGGTACTTACACAAGAAAGTCTGACAGTAGTTAGGACTCTTGTTTGGAATAATCTTTCCATTAATTGGCTCTTATAACTTCTTCAGGGTGAGAAACAGCTTTCACAGTTACTTCAGCAAGCATAATCTCTATGTCTTGATATTTGAAAACTGAAAAGTGGGTCTTGCTATTTTGAAACACATACAGACACAGGGCATCATAAAAGCACAGTGTATAGAACAACTTTTTACTACTACTGTTGTAAGGGACAGCCCTTTTTTTTTTGTGGTGACAATCAGGATCATTGGAATGACGTTTACTATGATGAATATTGGGCTGTTTTATATCAGGAGGAGTGATCAAAACACTCAAGGACAATAGGAAAGTGATGGTCTGCTCAAAAAAACCCCCAAACACTGGAGACTGATCTGGAACAAGCATGAATCTAAGAAGGCAGGCTGTAAACTGGGCACTGCTCAAGGTCCATCTTCTCATCCTGGATGAGTGGGAGAGGATTGAGAAGACATCAAAACCATGCCTCACCTCTCATATCCAAACACTGCACACAAAGACAGGTGAAACAGCATGGACAGGCTGCTTTCAAGCACAATGAGCGTGTAACCATCAGCAGGATCCACTGACTTGTACTCCAATGAGATGTTTAATTAAGGCAGGCTTTGCTTTAATTACACATAATTGCTCTTTTGAGCCAGGCAGGCAACTTCAGAGCTAGATTTACATGCCAGTGCTAGCCAAAAATCTTTCAAGTCACCTAAGTCATTCTATTTCTGACCACAAAAACTGCTTTCTGATTTTGTAAGCTGCATAAGCAAAATGACAAAAATCTGTTTTCCTCTACCAAGGGACAACCTGTGCTTGACAACTTAACTCACAGAACAATGAAGACACTGGCTGACACAAATAAGAAGGTGAAGTGCAAAATGTATGCCGGGGATTTGCATTTAAAGCTTTTGCTTTGATTTAAAAGCATTTTAAAATATTAACTAAGCAACACTACACGCTCAAGGATATGCACATCAAAGTTTTAGTGGGAAAATCACATTACAACAGTTTGGTACAGCCATTGAATGATCATTTATATATACATGCACACATTCCGGCTGTGCAAACATTCAAATGCTTAATCTGGAGACCATTAATCTTAGAGGGAGAGGTGCTATCACCCCTGTTTCATTTGTGCATGGCATCCTCAGTATAGATGGTATCTAATGCTGTACCTGCCAATAGTGCCATAAGATTGAGCCAAGAGAATTTCTGCATCTCATATACAAGCTGTTCATCCTCTGAGAACTTTACAGACATTTAGTTTTCTTTTTCCCTTGCTGTTGCCTTATTTTTCTCATTCCTCCCCTTTTCTCCAGCCATCATTTTCCAAATCCTCTTCTTTCTAGAGCCCTTGGAATCTTGTTTCAAGTTTCTGACTCCTGCAGTGGCATAAGACCATTGACAAACATGATGTTAGTTATCACCTCAAAGAAAGGCATATCCCTAGGAAATGTCTACCTTGCCTGATTTACCTAATCTGAGATAAAAGAGACTCCATCTCACAGGGTAGACTTCACTCAGTCCTGATTCGTCCTTTCATCAGAAACAACAGTTTCCAGATAAAACCAACAGGATAAATTTCACCATTCTTGTACTGCATGATACCACCAAAGCAAGCAGAAATGGTGCTCCTCCTGGGCCAGGGGTCTTCTCTGCTTTTCATTTAGTTCTCTTGGCACAGAATTTACACATTCACCAGTTTCAAAATTCCTGCTTATCTTCCCTGTACTGGAATATCAGTACATGTCCAACTTTGTGAGTTAAAAGTTTCTGCAGAATCCTTCCACTTCTCCCAGTCAAAGTACTCATCAAAGCATTTATTTCTCTATCCCATTGACACAGAAAGAAGATGGTGTGATGGTGCCCCTTTTATAAATTGTTTTCATTTTGCTATTCCCAGCTCTGCTGGGTATGGCAAATACTCCCATTTATCTGCAAACATCTACTGCTATCTCAGCTGACATCTTGTCAGATCCTATTTTTCCTTTTCACACCTAACTCCATATTTATTTGTGTGACAGCTTCAGAGAAACCCAGATGACCTTACAAACAGGCTGTCACAGGATGTAAGAAATCACAGGCTTTAGAAGAGGGACTGTACTCTCTCTCCATTTTGTTTAAGATCAAGAACTAGTAGCCTGGTATAAACCCTTACAGTTCAAGAAGCTTAAGATACCTTTGGGTAATCCCTTTGCTGAGATATTTTCTTATTTCATGTCTGGGATGGATTGAAGGAGCTTAATCCAGCTGCATAGATACAGCTATTTAGTGGCTTTTGAGATACCATAAGGGTATCCCAGAAGCCCCTGGGAGTGGCAGAATATGATACTGGACCTATGGGAAACACACACCTTTCTGAATTGGCAGGTTGAGCCATGCAGGATATCTGTGGGCTTTTTCATTTCTGTATTCAGCTAACTGAATTGATTGTGAAGGCACACATTCCATGAACGGCATTGCTTGAGACTGGCAAGATTTCCAAACTGAAAGTTTTGAAAGGGAAAATTTGCCCTTTGGTCACTTACCCCTGTCAAAACTAAAATAGTGCTTGAGCCATAATTTCTCAAGGTATGTAAACCAATCATCAGCTCTAACCCCATTTCCTTCTCCATCACCTTTTGCCTTTTGACAAGGCTTTGGCCAAGGACTAGGAAGATCCTATCTTTCTGTTTCTTCTAGCTCCCCCAAGTCTGAGACCATTTCTATTACAACTGGCAGAAGGTGGTTTCCCTCACAGCCTGAAGGACCATAAATCAAACAAGTCCTTAGGGCAGAGGAAGGGGTTTTGATGCTAAAAAAATAATGAGACCAGTCAGAACAAGCTGCCGAATGGCTGGTTTAGCACTAATCCCACTCTTGCTGCAGAGGGAAGACTTGTTTTTCTTATGTATTTTAACAGTGTGATCACCCTTGTCATGGAAAGTACCTTCCATTTGCAGCAGATGAAGGTCATTATCATTACAAAACACTGTTCCCTGGATTACTGCAGCTCCGAGATATTTGCCTGACTGTGGAAAATGACTGAGAAAGATTCTCACACCATAGCAAAAAAATTGTTGTTTATGGAGGGTTTCCTGATAAAACTCTAAACATCCCTCAGACACAGAGGCTCAAATTAATGTCTGCCAGGCACAGTCCAAGATTCTTTCCCTGGTGGTGCAACCTGATGGATATTTGTAGGAAGCATAATTTAAATAAAACTCTCCTTTAGTGAAAGACATCTCTAGTTTGGGTTCATGTGCTTTCTTACCATCATCCTTCTGCCCTGCACTTCCTCAAGACCTTTCACACGATGCTAGTCACTAGCAAAAGAGTTAACTACTCTTCAGTCTTGTTTGAATATAATGCTCTGTAATGAGGAATACATCAGCAGATGTTTTAAAGAAACTAGAGGAGAAAGACAGATGCTGCACCTGGAAGCAATGCCCTGCATGGGAATATACCCTGCCGAGTATGCTCCAGCTACTTTTGAAGGAAGAATGCCTGGTTAGAAGGTAAAGGGGCTTGGGCAGCCCAAGGGCAGACATCGCTTGGCTCAAAAACATCACGGGAAGCTTGTCCTGGCAAGCAGCTGGATTTTCACATGAAGAAGTAAAAAGATTGGTTAAGGGTTTTATTAGTAGTAATAACTTTATTATTCTTCTCATATAAAAAGAAATGCCAGGTATAACAGTGAGACATTTCCTATTAGTAAATAATCTTTTTATCACTTTAATGTCATTAACAATCCAAGAGTATACTGACACAAGACACATAGTCAGAGTGACAGCTTATGACTGCTCAGAAACTAAAGCTGATATAGAAGTCAGCTGTGTGAGTGGTAAGTAGGTCATCTGCTGGGAGCAGATGTGCTCTCTCATCTGCATAGCTCTGCCAGTGGGCTTTGGCCTATAATGCCCCAGATGTCCTACTCTGCCTATCTAAAGGAGAGTGTGGTGGCCCTAAGGGACTAAGAATCCTTCACTAACTATCCTCCAAAGGTCTCAACCTGGAATTCATTTTCCCCCATTTTACCTCAATTAATTTTGATGTGTGGCTTCTAGTTCACACAAGGCTGATTCATTCTTCCAGTCTTGGAAAAAGGATGAAGATAAGGGGATCTGGCTGATGGCAATGTGCATATAATTTGGGTTTGCCTGTGGTATTGGCCAATAGCGAATTTTATTTTTTTTTTAAACAAGGACACTTTAACAGTTTATATTTTTCATAGAGTAATCATATCATAGTGCCAAGGATAGGCAGGAAAGTGCCTTTATGTGTGTTCCTAAATATATGGAATGAAAACCCCCACTGCTTTTGTTAAAAATACTAAACATTTTGTTCCATTTTGCAGATAGTGACATAATTTAGGATCTCAGAGTCAGACACCACTGCTTTCAATGTAGAAACACATTTAAAACTAAGGAAGTTATGATTCCCTCCAAATTATGGAATACATTCTTAATCATTAATAGGGCCCACAATAATGTTGATTATTGCATTTATATTTGTATTTCATTTATATATATATATATATATATGTTCAGGGTACAGGGAAAATGAGAGAAAGGAAAGTTATTTAGGGATACTCAGCATCTTCTCACCACCTTTAACACTTAATTTGCTTACAACATTCAGGCTAGCAAAAAAGGTCTGGGCCTTTAGAGGAGAGGCAATATTTGTCTTTATTTTCTAAATCAAACAAGGATGACCAGTGATGGCCTCAGACAATGCAATTAAAGAGAGTGGTGATTATGGTGATTCCTGGTCTGCAGAAACACAGCACAGTGCAGTTACACCCTCTCTACAGATAAATGAAGTTTAGCATGCAGGCTCTACAGGATCACTCCAAAGCCCTTCTCAATGGGCTCATAAGACAGAAATGACCCACATGTGTCCTTTCCAAGCTTTAGCAGATAAAGGATGGCAAACTCTTAATGTGCACACAAAACCTGGAGCTTATACCTTCTTCTTTACTGAAAGCGAGACTGTTTATTATCTTGCACCAAAGTTACAGGTTTCTTACTTCACACATGCTGCAAACCCTTCAACTAAAGTAGGCAAAAAGGGGTGTGTTTATTCCTGAACATATTAATCTGAAGGGAATAAACAGAAATTACTGAAATTTCTAAAAACCAACCCAAATGTGTATTTGCATTTTGTACAGGAAACTAAAGCTACCATCAATCACAAGGGTAATTTATGCAGAAATGCATCCAATAAACCACTCTTGTTCCCTTAATACAGGGTCTGGTAAACAGCAGAATGAACATGGATAAATTAAATATCTACTTACATATCTTCTTTATCACATTTATACAATTGTTTAAATTTTACCATGTTTTAATTGCAGCATGAAGAGGTGTGTGCAGCATTGGCAAAGCTGGAACCTTAATGAATTCATGAAAGTGTATAAATTAATTAGTATGCTTCAGACACTTACTGGACAGTGATAACGCTCTGAATTCTCCAACTAAAGGAATACACAGCAACTGCATGCACAGATTTGTAAACATCTCTGTGTACATCACACATCTACACAAACAGATTTTATATAACAAATGTGACAGTAGGATTTTTGCTACCAGCTCAAATACCTCTTTGCATTCTTATTTGTACAGAGACTTCAGCTAGTAGACATAGTTCTCTATTGTTTTTCACTCTAATTGGAGATATATAATCAAAAGCAGAATAAAAATACTGCATTTTAAAATCAGACTATTTTCTGTTCAATTTACAACTCTAAATGCCAACAAATGTGCAAGGTGTCCTAGATCAGGTTTCCTCTGTTATTAATACCTAAAAAGTCAAGAGTCTGGCAATACAAACTCTATACAAAATGAGTTTAAATGAGATGAGATAATTTTTCCCCTTTACTGGCTGGTGGCCTTATTGTCAACAGAGGAGCTGAAAGACTGAACTCAGTCAAGCACCAAAAATCTTACCTCTACCTGCCCCTGGACATCATCAAGAGTATTTTCAACAAAAGAAGATTTTCTGCTCTGTCCTCTTCTGTGGCCAAACTTGCATTTGTTCCTCAGGACTTGCTCATCATCTTCAATGGGTCTCCGCACGTATTTGAAACGATCTTTAAGGGCCCGTTTCCACAGCAACTACATGGGAGGAAAAAAATAGCTGTAATTACAAATATCTGTCAAGAATTTGCCCCAGCCTAAAGCAGGTCAGTTTTTCTTTAACTAACTTGAAAAAAAAAGTGTTTGCCATTAAACAGAAAAAGGCTCATAGGGCAGAACCACCTTTGGCTTCAGGATGGAAGGAAACAAAAAGCACCTGTGGTAGATGGCTCTACAGCACCCAACAACTGGGCTAATGGCACTGCTGTGGCTTGCTGAGGATAACAGTAATTGAATCTAAGGGCTAGAGAATCTATCTAGGCTACCAGATAGACTGCACTATTGTCCATTCCTCAGCTCTTACTTTATGCTCCATTCATGACATTGGGTTGTGAAACTACATAGTGAAACAGATCAGCTCACAGATGCCACAGAAACTGTGCTGTAGGGTTTTCGGGGGGAGGGGGTTGGTGACTTGTTTTGGGTTTTTTTCTCAGTTTAGTGTATTATTTTTCCTTTGCCTCTGGCAGTATCTAACTGGTTGCACAGTTGTATGATTATTGTGTCTAACAGAAGGGAGTAGGAAAGACAAGTATGGCACTACCTTTTGCTGGGAGCCTACAGTTATACTGGATCAAGGGTATTTTTCAACTGAACTCAAAACTGCTGAATCAAGAGAATCATTTAAGTAGGTCCTAGCATTTGTAAGACACCTCAAGGTACGTAAAGTGCAACTTAAAGGCATTTCTGCATTGCAAGCAGATGCAGGTCCTGTTTAATGCAGCCATTCATCATTCCTTGGCAGCCAAAGGCAGAGCTTACATGGCCCCAGCACTTCTGTCACCCTTGTGTATTTCTTTATTCAGTTATTGAAAAGTCACTGCTAAAAGTTGTATGGACAGCAACTTCCTCACGCATCCTTAAGGACCAATGGCCATTTGCATATGGCCCAAAGCTGGATGGCCCATGGCAAGGAGCTAGCCATGCCACTGTCACCCTGGGAAACAATTTCTAAGCAAAGGCTGTTCAACACATCTGCAGGCACAACCTGCAGTTTTGAACAGTTTTGTCATTCCTCAAAATCCCTTGTGTATTCCAGTTACTGAGGAGTATTCAAGAGTCACAGGGAAAAAATCAGTCTGAAAAGTGACTGCAAATGAAAGGATGTGGAGAGATTAAAATATCTGTTACTTCATTTTCTAAAAATTACTCCAATATTATACTCACTTAATACTATACTCAAGCCTGTACCCACTGACATGCTAAAACACAATACAAACAGAAGAATGATTACCCTAAATTTCTTACCAAAATGGTGTAATTTATTAATCAAGGTTACATGATTTGAAAGGTTAACTTGGTGTAAGCCAGATTTCAGTAGGAGTAGACTAAGTAGTATAGATCTCTCTTTGCAGTGAGGCTGACATGCCTGCCTTTCACACTCACAGGAGGATTCTTAAGAGATGGTGGTGAAGGTGGTGAATGCAAGTGACCTTGCATTTCTCCTGCTGAGTTTATTGCTCCCACTCCCTAGGTTCTAGCTGACCTACAGGCCCCTCAATCCTAAAAGCAAGACCTCCATTAATGGTGAAAAATAAGAATGGAAGAGCTAAGAGACTACAATCCCTGTGATCTCTACTTCAGCTCTTCTTGAGCAGCCCTGAGCCTACCAGGGAAGGAGTGCCCCTCCTAGGGGGACACTCTCTGCCAACCTCCTACGTGCCCTTACCAAAGTACCTTTTCACAGCCAGTCACACTTCAACACCCAAGAACTGGAAAGAAAGCAAACCCATCTGCATTTCTACTATGCAAACTCCAGGCTTAGGGTTCTGCCAGAACCGAAGTCACATCACCACTAACCTAAAGATAATGACTAAAACTAGAGTACAACTGCTCACTCAGTCTCCTCACAAGGCATAGTCACTGTCTCAACATGAGTGTTACACCTCAGCACCATTTTCAGAAGCAGTAAGATGACTACATGTCTTGAAAATCCCACTTGTTTTTCACCTGAACCATTAAGGTCCCTAAATACATTTATAGTTCTGGCCTTACACATTTTGATGCAAATACCTCATCATTGTATGCTTAACAAAATTTATGCCTAGCTTGCTATTTAAAGGCTGCTAAGAAAAGCAAACAAAAACCTTAGTTTAATGCTTCTTTGAAGTGTTTAACAGATGTTACAATATTTTAAAACATGATCATCCCAGAATATATTAGCAGCTGACAATTTAAGCATCCCTGTAACTGAGCTTCATATGGTTTCTTTCTTTTGAAAATCTTTATTTGGCTAGAAGATATTTTTGCTTATTCTTTCACCTGAAAGAATATGCTGACGCCCACACAAGGCTTTAAATATTCCACAAAGTTCAAAACTTTAAACTGTTTCATTCTCCACTCTCCCCAATAAATTAAGAATTTTAATTAAATCTATTTCTATGATAGGATTGTCATAAACTTAGGCAAGTCCCCTCTCACATACCTATTTCCAGAATGAGACTGCAGGTACATACATTTATATGGTTTCCCTTGCGGCTAATGTGTGCACTAAAAAGGATGTTTTTGTTACAGTTTCTGAACCAACAACTTTATTTGCTTATAATTTTCCTTCTCTCCCCAGCTTTGCCCAAACACGACCCCAGGAAGGTTTACCTTCCTGGTAAAGGAGTAGGAGGATTAGCCTGTGTCAGACATAGGAGGGAAAGGATTACATGCAGATTAAAATCAGTAATTTACTAGCAAATAATCACTTTATGCACAGCAGTTACATAAATCACGCATCTCAACTTCAGCATCCTGGGTTTCACAGGCACCACCCCACAGCCATGAGCTGAAGGGAGATGCTTATGCAAAGCCTAATCAAAAGGGCAAGTGGTGTGGAGCAGAGATCCTTCTCTCTCCTTTCCTCCTGTCATGTTTTCTTGGAACCATACAATTTTCAAAAGGTTGGCTGAAATGAAATGGAATAAGGGAAATTATACTTTCCAAATTGCTGGGTTTAAGATTTGTAAAATGGAGAAGCACAGATAGATAGAACATCTTGCAAGTTGTCAAGAAACAGTGTCATGACTATTTGCTTTTAACTGCTGTGTTTATGACCTTCACTTTTTCTATATAAGCTATTTGTAACTTACAGATGCTGTACTGGTTAGAATACACATTACAATACTAAATACAATACTAATACACATTATAATACTAATACAATACACATTACTAATAAACTATTCTATTATTAAATGAAGACTTTTATTTTTTTAAATGTCATGTGTTAGTTTAGGATAGCATTGTTCTGTAAGTAGAAGGAAATACCATGGCAAAACTTCGTTATGTAGTCACTTTGAAACACTCTTACCAAAAGTTAATCTTGGAATTAATTTCGTTCCAGGTACCCCACTTCTTAAATGAGTTTTATTATTAGTAGAAAATTTTTTCTAAATCATTATTTAGAATTTTAGATAATTCTTAATCCCTGCTTCTAGACTGACCTCATAAATAACATTCTTTTAAAATTCATAGTACATAAGTGGCTTATTCATTATTTTATTTGTAAATGAATTTATTTAGGGTCATAATCATTGTCCTGATGATACTGAATTGGATATTCGTTGAAAAAAGACTGATGGCACAGAAGCATATTTTTTTCATACTGTAATATTAAATTGAAAGTTTTTAACTGAGAAAACAGAATTGTGAATAATCTACTAATAAATCTTGAAACCACAAACCTTTAATAACCTCTAATTGCAACAGTATGAGATTTAAAATATTAGACTATAGTTCTACATAACATACACATTGTTTAAATTATTTGTTTAAAATAATTTGGAGGTGTAAATATGTATTTTGGGAAACAAAATTCCGGTATTTTGGAAAAAAAAACACACAAAAACTGGAATGCCTAAAGTTTTGCAAGTAATTTTTTTCCTGTCACAAAAATCCTGTGGTAATTCGGGTGCTCTTATGTTTGGTTTTCGTTGTTGTTCCTCTATGTTTGCCAGAAATCTTTCCCTTTTCCAGTTGTTCATTTAACTAAATTTCTGCAAAAATGTTGCAATAAAAGCGCTGACTTACAGTTCAAAGTTTCTCCATCCATGTACATCAATAACATCAATTTCTTTACATTCTGATTTTCTGCGCTTGGCCAGATGAAAGTGTTCATTCCGGAATCCCAAGATCTCTCATGGGATGAGTTTTCCCTTCCTCATCCAGGAAGCCCAACTGCCTGCCCCTGCCCAGACACACAGGCATGCACACTGGCCAGGGAGGAACCCAGAACAGTTCCTGCTGCACCCTTCTGGCAGCCAGAACACATCGATTTCTGGTGAAGGGCTTTAAAATGCCAGACATGTGAGTTAAAGTTAAAATCACACCCACCGCTGGCAGACCTTCTCAGGACATCTCTTTAAGAACTACTGCAGCCTTCTGCAGAGCCCAGCAAATGCTGTGGCTGCTCATCCACCCCAGAGGCTGAGAAACTGCTTTCCTTTTAAGCATAACTTTAGCGTTAAAATGAATCTAGGAACTGAGATACAGCACAGCAATAAATAAGAAGCAGTAATTGAATGTCATTAACAGCACAGTGGTATAGAGCATTTTACACGGCAGAAAGATAATACTCAATAGCTGAAGTGAGCTCCAGCACACCAGAGGGAACACAGAACTTGGTACTCCAAACTGCACTTAGACCTTTTGGTTTTTAAAATGCATGCAACAAGTTATTTTTCCAACAACTTTGAAAAGAAATTAGAAGTCCAATAATTGAAAACAAGGCTTTTTGGTATTCTAAATAGTCCCAAATAACTTTATTGTGCTACCACTACTGGAAACCATTATTCTCAGAAACCAGCCCAGCTGAATTGCCATGTTTGGTGTCTCCCATTCTCCAGCCTTAAAAGACAGGAAAAGGTGGTGGTTGTCTATCAAACACCGACATTTGTGCACAGCTGGCCACCTGAGGCTGTCTTTGGAGTCCACAGAGAAATAAGAACTTGGAGTGCTATTCCTCCCTTCCCAATGTCAACACCAAAACCACATTATATGAACTGCCTCTACAGAAGTTTACATATAAATGCTATTTAACGAAGAATGTAACTAGCATTTTTGCTTGAAATACTACTCTCATGCTAGTTTTCCTTTTCTACATTTACCTATCAGTCTCCTTTTCCTCTGAATTTTATTGATAGTAGATTTCTTCAATGTTTTCAATGTACTATTTTAAAAACTGTAATAATACCAGCAACTCTTTGATTACTATAGATAAACAATTTAAAGGTATTCAAAACCTCTCAGTAATCAATATTTTACATCTTATATTTTAATACTATTATCAGGAACAGCAAGGAACAATTATAGTCCCTTAATAGCTAGAGGAATTTTAAAAGAAAAGTCTACAAAAATCTTGCTTTTTTTTAATTGCTGAAGATCCTTTCAAGGAAAAAAAAAAAAGAATATTTGTTGTCAATTTCTTTTTGCTGTTCATTTGCTTCTCAGAGGTATATGAATTCAATTTTACTGCAAGTCTTGTGATAAGTAGCTATGCATATATTGTAGGGTTTGTTTTAAGCCATTACAGTTTTAACACACAGTTCTGTTGTGTCAGATCAAGAAAAAATATGTATTTATAGAATTTATGATCACGAAGGCAGAACAGAATGTCTAACAGTAGCCAAATAAAAAAATACTAATTCATTCTCACACCCTCCTCCAAACTTAAGAATGCAGGCATACAGCTTTTGTGCAACTTTTCCTCTCTCAACACAAGCAGTGGAGAGGGGCTGGATCAGAAAGTGGTAGACCAGCAATATTGCAAACTGCTAATTTCCAGCTTCCTTGTTTATTTATTGCAGTTATTGCCAGAATGCTTTCTAGTAAGAATGGGGGAAAAGATCAAAAAATAAATAACAACCACTCTGAAATCTCTGCCCCATCACATAACTTCTGCCAGCACCAGTTCAGTCATCCATGTGGCAAGTAATGACTATTTCCCAAAGAACAGAGTTACAAGTAGTTTCACTTAGCCTATGGTCCTTCTGCAATTAAAGCCCTTTAAAAACCTAGCTTAAGAATCTCTGTTTAAAAACAGCTTTAAAAAAAGTCTGGAAAATTCTCTTCAAAACAAGCTGAATATCATTTCAGCTCCTCATCATAGAGGGAGCCAGATGAAGCCCCAGCATTACTCAGGACCCTGCCCAAGGACCAACATTGGGGTACTCAGAGAGGTATCCTGATTAAAAATGAGTACAAGCTGTTTCTCTCTGGTCCTTTTGCTCCCTCTCTTCTCTTTGAGATGTGTTTGTTTTCTTCAGTCCCTTCCCTTCAACAATGCCTGGGCTCAGAGCAGAACTAGAATAGTTACCCTTAAGCCTCAACTCTTTTTTTATTCCCAAAATTTTCTACAGTAATGGCATGTGAGATATGTATTTATATATATTTAAAGCTAACAGTCCCCACTGAGGCTCACAAGCTTTTACAAGATGGTATAAAAGTATCACATGGCAAAGCAATGATGTGGAGTGAAAAGGTGACCACTGTCGTCCAAGACCACAGACGGATATTCTGGATCACAAGTGAAAAAAGAGCTGGCTTCTTTGTTTTTAAAAATAGAAAAAAAAAATTATGTTTAATTTTATCCCTGGGCAGAAATCAGCCCAGAAAGAAAATGTACCCGACAAGCAACCAGGGTTTTAATCTACAGACAGGTCTGCATGGTAGCTTTGAGGTACAGCTATACCTGCATTAATCTTTAATTGACATAATGAAATAAAAATGTGATTTGCCAAACAGAGCCAAGTGTGTGTGCTCTGAATAGAACCAGCATATAAGAAATTGATATCGATTTCCTGTGAACTAGATTATTTTCTTGTGATTAATTATGTGGAGAAAGCCCACAATACTTACAAAGCCATTCCCATCTTCATCAAGGAATGGGTATGCCTGGAGCAGAGCATTGACAACAATGTTATATTGCTGACTGTTCGGATACCTGTGCAAACAAGATGGAGATAGAAAAGAAATACTTGGTTTTCTAAACAGTATTAAACACTGGAGTCTATAGTGATCTAGATTAAATTATTTCTGACTATTTCTCAGGTAACCAATTGCCCTCCAAATAACAAAGGGCACAGCTTAAAGCCTTGTAAGAAATCTTTCTATTGGTTTCAGTAGGTGTCAGGCCTTAGCCTCTTTTTAAGCAAATATATTAGAGAATAGCTTTACATCAATTTGAAAATTTATGTCTGCAGAAAACAGGTAATGCCCCCAAGAAATTTAATGGTGTTTACTTACAGAGATCCTTCCAGGTATTTTGTCATGTCTGCTTGTAAAAATTCAATAATTCTTATCCTCATACTGTGATCAGGGCATTTTTTTTCTGCTAATATGCACTTGACATCATAAGGGAAGTCTGGCAAAACATAAGAACTTGTCCACTGCAACATCTTGTGTCTCGCAAAAAATGATTTCAGGTTTTTTCTATAAAAGACAAGATTGTTATCATCACCATCACATCTTTCTTCTATGGAAATGCAGGCAGGAGGGAAAGAGAAATACATGGAAAAACACAACAAAAGGGAAAGCTCTTGCTATAGAAATTCAAGGCCTGCTGTCTTTGTTTCTGCATAAAGAATACCTACAAAAGCAGTGATCAATACATACAGAGTTAAAAAGTAGATATCAAATATGGTATGTAATAGCCAGCAGTCAGTAGGAGGTGCTTCCTAACTGAAAGCTGAAAGCAGAAGTCAGTGGGGGCTTGCTGGTGCTGCAAAACACCTTTATTTCTATTCATTTATTTTTCCTCTCCAGCAAGATAAACAGCTTAATTGAATAAAATACTCTATGTGACATTATTTAAGGCTGTCCTCCCACAGGAGAGAGCAAGGAAGGGATGAAGGCAGCTATCATCAGCTCATGTCTGAAAACAAAGCAGACACAGCCCAGCAGCTCCTGTCATAAGAACACCATGACCGCTATATACAGAAGTCACACCTCAGCTGGGGTGAGCATGAGGTAGGTTATCACCACTGGCTGCCCAAATCCTCATTCCAAGAGAACACAGGGAAAAGTGGGTCCCAACAGGCAGTTATAGTCTCAATACCTTCTTGAGTAGGTTGTCTTATAACTCTCAAACTTTGACCTGCTTATGCTGCCAGATCACCTTGGCATTTTTTAATATATCTTGTAGGCTATCAAAAACTCTACATCCCTGATATAACTGCACCAACACCAGCCCTACCATGAATGACAATGCAGTGCTGAGAGAAGAAAATATATAGCTTCAGTACTGTATTCTGCTCCCAACATCAGTAGAAGTACTCACACACTACTATTTCCCCATGTAAAACAGGCACAAAATGGTCAGGGCTGCTGTATTTTCAAGCTCACCAGATTTCATGGGACACAGATGGTTAACAGTAGATGCAAGGTGCAGTGAAGTTCTGTTTGTACTTTGCAGCCTCAAAAGAAGGCAAAGTTGTGCAGGAAGTGACAATGTATCCACATAGACATGTTCATGTCCTTTTTTCGTGATAAATTAACATACACAAAGGAAAATAAACCCCATTAGATTCTGAAATCACTTGGAAATCCCTCCTATGCAAACAAAGTGCAGATGTTTGATGTAGCATCAGTGAGCAGCTCCGCAGCCTTTAAGTTTGCATCCTTTACCTTCACCAGCTTTCCTGATGGAAGTGATGTAGTGCACAGGCTGCAAATTACTACATGGTGTTTTCAACGTGCTACCATTTAAATTAGCTCAAAAGTGGACAGAAGTTTAAAATTTACAGTACTTTTCATCTAAGCAGCACTGAAATTCCATTTGTTGGTAATACCACTGAAGCCAAAAAGCCATTTCAAAAAGTGGAGGGGTTTATAGCAGGTTACATTTGGGCATGCTGGACTACATTCAGTCACTTGAGAAAATAAAATTTTCTTGCAGTTGGGATGGCTAATAATCAGGGAATCATGGCAACTCTCTCATTCACCAGTCCCTTCACACTTGCCACGGCAACAAAAATGCTCCAAGTTTCATTTATCTTCATTTACCTTACCTAACACAAAATAATTTCCTGCTCTCCAAACAAGATCCAAAAATTCCTTTGGTCTCCACACTGCATGAGATTAAATATTTTACTAGTTTTAGCTGGACTCATTGCTGTTGGGGAGTCATGTTAAACATATGCTGTAATATTTTACAATGAAATATAAGCTTGTTTGAAAAGAGACACAACTCCGCATAAACTTTATCCTCAGAAATGCTCACATGCAAGATTGTTTAACTAAAAGAACAGTTCTGTTCAGCTGTAATGCTGTTCTCCACAATCAAGGAAGGTTTTGGCTCTACACATAAATCTCAGTGCACACACTTTTGAGATTTAGGTACAAATATACATAGCCTGTTTCTTGCTACACCTCTTCTAGCTAACATGAGGCAGAAATTAGATCAAAATCTTGAAACTGGAAAAAAAATCTCAAAATCTCAATTTACATTTTTCCTTGTCTCTCAGGTCTTGAGACTTTTGATTCTACAGCGGAATCAATCCAATAGCTAGCTAAGGCAAAATTTTGGCATACCTCTTTCTCTGTTGTCACATGTCTGACTTAATTACACCCCTTTGTCTCTGGTACTAGGAATCCTACAGCAAGTTACAAGGATCTGCAGTGACAAAGTTCTAAATTATTCTTTTCATTTCGTTTTCTCACAGTTTAAGTCCCTAAAATGACTTCTCATGAAGTGAAACAAATACCAATTCAGATGAACCAAGCTGGTCTCTCTATGCTTAGCTGCAGTAAGGAACTGCATCCTAAGAAGCACTTCCTCAGCAAGGAGACAACTATTCACAGAGCTTTAACCACTCAGCTTTTGTAGATTGCTACTTTAATGTGCTCAGTCACAGTCCTGTCTTACACAGCTATTTCCTTCTTTGTCTCCATTGTAACCTTACTCTGCTCACGCACAGCATGTTTACTGAGTCATGAAGCTATAAAACAGCATTATTTTGGGAGGAGCCATTTGTCTCCTTCAGATGGAAAAATACCTCACAACAAACCAGCCAACCAGACAAAAAAACAAACACCAAAAAACCTCAAAGAGCCCTCAAAGACCCATCTATTTGAATTATATAACCCCTGGCATCCCTAATCCCAGGGAATACTTCGTTTTACTGCCAAAAAGACAAAGAGTTACACATTTGCAGTGCCACCCAGACCATTCAGTGATGGCTGTAGATTGCACTGGAGAGAAGAGTGGGGAGTAACCACAGCATCATCTCTCCAAGTTCAGCTCCATACAACATCACACAGACGCACAGAGCATTAGCTATAAAAAGTCAGTAAAAATAATCTTGATATCAATACTGACAATTCAATCAAGACAGCTGTGTAAAGTGCCAAAGAGGTCTAGAAAGAAGATCAAATACTAAACCATAATAAGACTTTAGTTTTTTTAAGCTTCTTGAACATACTGGTAAGATGGATCAGTTTCTTGCATTTATTTAGTTCATTTAGAGGAAAATGTGATTTAAAGGCCAACTGAGCACACACATAAACTGGCCGTGTGGCACAAGCTTTTCTTATTGTCTGCTAAAGTCCATGAGTCAGGCACTCATTGCTGTACCAGCTCAGATCCCATTTAGTCAGAGGACATGGCAGTTAAGAAGAAATTTGCTGACTTTGATGGGTTGTTCCCCTTTTTGGTACATCCACATAAAATTCAGCATGTGGGTGAAGTCTCAGTAGATTCCCATTATTCATAAATGAAGGTACAACCTTTCACATATCTACAGCACACAGCAGCAAGAGACTCTGGTCTGAAGGTCTGTAGTCTGGAAGAAAATCCATGTCAACAAATCCAAGGAAAAAACAGAGGAGAAAACAAGGAACTTGTAGATGTGAAAGAAAGGAAAAGTCTTCAGCTGTAAAAAAACATTCCATTTCCCTAACACATGTATTATATGCTTTCAGTTTTATGACAACATTTAAGGTTGCAAAGGCTATTTCCATCAAAAGTAAGAAATTATGAGAAGATGAAATGCCAAAACCACTTTTCTTCCTCTCAATAGTCAGATAAAAAAGGGCACCATTTTTCTATTCACAATTCTGATATCTGTGCCTGAAAGATCATCATGCCGTTCTCTTTCTGTGCTTCATTGTAATTTCCAACTTTTGAGCACAAATACAAGGTTTCCCAGTTATTCTCTCAAGCCAGGAATTTGCAGTCTACTTAGTGCTTGGTGATGTCTTATATTTTTCAGCTCCCACTAAGCATAAGGGCAGGTATCCTTTAGACTGAAAAAGAAGTTACCCACAGCAGTGTTAACTTCAGCAAGGCTGGGATGTGGGAGCTGTGAGATGTGCCAAAGCTGCCCATTTCCCAAAGCAGCTCCCTCTTCACCTTCCCCTGCAGTACCCATTCTATAGAAACCATCATGTTCAGTATGGCCACGAAGTTACAGACAAAATTAATCTGCTTCCAAAAAAGTTTGTGAGATGCAGACACAACCTTCTTCTAGGAAGGAGCCCAGGCTTTTTGACAGTCTGAGGAACTACATCACATAAGGGAAGGCTCTGCTCTTTCACCTCATGTGAGGGCAGCAGCTGCGGGTTACAGAAAGGAGAAGAAAAAATGCAAAAAATGCTCCTTAGGGAATCTGACTGACAAAATTGCCAGTTAAATCCAGCCATTTAAAAGAAACAGGGTTTATTCATATTTACACCATAAGATATGTTATACTGCATCCAAAGAATTTTATGGGGTTTTGGAATTTTTGTTGTGTTGCTGTTATGACTCTGGTAGACCTTAATAAGGCAATGCAATTAGTGTCTTCTGCAAGTCATTTGTAAGACTTGCTCATTTCTGGTATGGAAAAGACATAGCAATTTATTTCTTTTTTTCCTCCAAACTTCTGTGGAAGACTCACAGCACCATGTCAATAAATTCAGCTCTGATGACCTGAGGTGCCCCAAAACCATGAATCCTATTGTCCTGACTTTCAAAACATTGAGACAACACGAACAGATAATAGGTATTATTATGAGTCCTCTAGGTCTTTTAGAATAGTATCCTTAAGTATCCTACTGCAATAACAGAGACATGAAATGCTGACTTAAAACAAAAAAAAAGTGGCAGAAATTCTTGCATCCATATAAATAAAAAACCTAAATTTAAAGCACCTCCTGCAGGTCCTGAACAAGCCAAACCAAAACTCACAGATAAGACAGGTCTCATGAAGATGCAATAACAATTTAAGTGAAATTATCGGAAATCATAAAAATGAAATTGTGAAATTGTTTTTCTTGTATGTTATAACAAATGTATAATCAGACAGCATCTAACATCTGTACTTCTTAACAAAATAGACAGGCAGTACTTCTCTCCTACTATTGACTACTGTCAAAGACTTAACATGTTTTTTTAAAGTCTGCTTTTCATGTCCTTATGAGCTAACTGAAAAAAAGATCATCTTAATTATTTCTGGTATACGTGATGATATCAAGAATAAAGTCTTTGCTTAGAAACTAAGAAACTTTAAGCTATACATTAAAAAGCACAGTCCTGCTGAGTTTTCACTGTAGGGTTAATAACTACATTGTGTGTATATGTATGTTATATAAAAGTAATATTTGCCCTCTTGTGTAAATGGAGCAAAATCATTTGAAGTAATTGACTAGGTGCCAATTTTTCAGGCTAGCAGCTCTTTTTCCCTTTTCCTTTTAAAATTTTCTTTTTTTTTTTTTTTTAAAGCACAACCATAAGTATATTTCTGCTAAAACACATCAAACAGATGAAAAATACTGATGTATAGGTAACAGGGGAGGCAAAGCAAGGAGCTGTCTACAGATCATTACCAGAATGACATATCATAATTAAAGGCACTTCAGATGTAGCTACCCAGCAGTCAGGGCAGTTGCTGTAGCCTGACCAAAAAAGATGTGAGACTGGCCTAGTTAAAGACATTTCCTCCACTGAGGAAATGAATGACCCATGCAGGCCATCATGGCCATCTTAGAGACGGATGCCAAATTTATAAAGGCAAATGTAAAGGTAATTGTAAATCTTCCAGTTTGCTGTCATTGCTATCAGCTCAAATTTATGCAGCCACCAGCACCAAGATTCTGTCAATGCTGGCAATAGCTTTATTGGTATATGAACACTTAGCAGGCCCAGGTTTAGCTGAGCACTGACCACACCTTCCAAACTCACAGCAAACAGGGAAGTTCAAACTTGTTGAGGCTGGGTGGCAGGATAACTCCTGCTTGTGCTCTGAGCAAATTACTCCAAGGCATTCATTCAGGCAGTAAACCTGTTACACAGCAATCAAGAGCTACAGAACACATTTTTATAGAAAAGGAAATGAATGTACAAATAAACATGTACCAGGACATTACTCTTGAGGGAAAACAGCTGGACCATCATAGTGGAAACAGTGGAAAAGGGATACATTAGGGATGTCATTTTGCTATGCAAATATGTTGAGGAAAGGCAGACAGAACATATAAACCAACCAATAAAAGGTTGGTTTTCCACAGCAGTATCAGGTATTTACAAATAATAAAAGCCTCTGTCTTAGCAACAAGATAAACCGCAGGCTGTTAGGAGCCATAAAACTGCTAGTACTCCAGTATAGAAAAGCAGAATATGGGAAGTGCATTTATTGAATTGTCCTCTCAATCTTAATCTCTTCACAGACAGGCACTGCTTCAAGATTAATCTTCTTAGGAGATTCACAAAAAGATGGGCTGGTTTTACTTCTGTCATTGCTAGCACAGCATTGTTCCATTGGAGTAGGTTGGAAATCTCATCTGGTTTTATATATGCCCATTTTCAATACAAGAAAATAAATTATACAATTGCTTCATCCACTTAGTCTTTATGTTTGTGTTTAAACAGTTTTCTTTGATATTTTGGTAATATTTAGTAATATAGAAGAGTGTATTTAACACCACTGTTAAGACTACCTACACAAGAAACACAGAGAAACTTGGAGCTAATTCACCAGCATTAATAATCCATAAAAGCATCTACTAATTCACTTCCAGCAAAACCATACAGTTATTGGAGCTGTGGCTCCATGAATCTTCTGGGAAAACAAAACTAAAGCCAAAAAGAAACCACAAAAACCCAACACCACAGACAAATTAAAACAAACAAACACAAAACCAAACAGAAAAACCCAAAACCAAACCAAACAAATCAAACAAAAATTTTAAGTTTTCTTTTTCAGATTGGATGAAATGAATGAGGAGACAGAGGCTATAAGTATAATCCTGGCCAAATAACAATAATTTAAACTGTACATTGTGTAATGGTTACTCTGACTCAAACAACCCATTTAAAACTCTTTATGCAGCATAAGGAAAATTAATTAAAAATAAGCATCCTTTAGAAGCAAAGGCTAAATATTGCAGGATCATATTAGTGGTTTATTCTTAGGGTTCAAGTGATTTGGGTTTGTTTCTTTGATAACAATGCTGACAGGACCTTTGGAGTTTTTGAGATGTTATTTTAAAAACAGAAGTACCAGGCCTTTTAAAAGCATCAAATCATATCTACAGGGGAGAACAACAGAGGGAGAAGTTGTAGCATGTGGAAATAAAGGGGGATAATGATAAGCAGACAAAACTTTGGAAACATGAAAATAATTGCCTTGAAAAAGGAACAGGGCTCTCTTTCAATGCTGACTGCCCATCTCAAAGAAGAAAATCAAAGGAGGAAAAAAAGAAAAACCCCATCAGATTGTCTTGCCTCCAGTTTATAGGCAGGCCTATTTTGATAAGCAAGGAAAATAAGTGTGCTAATGGAATCAGCATTCCTACCTTCCCAAGCGCTGTATTTATTATACCTCAAGCACACAATATATTGAATAGCCATATTCTACTCTGTAATGACTAATTTGTCAGATTGTTATTGAAAACATATCTGTAAAATACTATTTCTAAAAGTCAGATAAATAAAGACAAACCTGTATTTTGCCCTCTGCATGAGATAACATGAAACAGTGAGCAAGGACTGAGGATGGAATCACACCATCAAGCTATTTCATTCAGTCAAATAAATTTCTGTTCTTGTTGTTTTCTAAATTCACCTGGATATACCTGAACCTGACCTCCAGTAATTAAGATCACTTTTTTGTAAAGTATAAATGAAGCAAGATGAAGCATTTCTGTAATTGTCAAAAGGCAAGGAAAATTTAATGAATATATTATAAACTCACTTTTGCTTTAACACTCTATGATCAATTAGTCCTTTTTCATTTTCAGCTGAACACAGATATTTCTTCTGCTCCACCAGAAAACCAGAAGAATTTAACATCTGTCTGTCAGTAGCCCTGAAATAAAAAAAAAGAACAAAAAATCACTCTCAGGTCTTGTGCTCAGGTCTTTCTCAGCTTACAGAAAAGAGGATGTTTAGGGTTTTAAAATATCAGTGGCAGAAACAATAAGGAGAAAAATCAACACACCAAATATGTCATGATTTTATATGCCCATGCCTCTTAATCAATTTCTCAGCTTAATTATCAAACTCTGACAAAATAAAAGGAAAAATGTAGAAAGTTCTGCCTGCTTATATTCTAATTACTACACAGTTACAAATCCCAAGAAAATCATCCTTCTCAGAGTTGCAGAGTAACATCCCTCTTCATAACCTGGCATCTCCTAATTTCTGGGAAAACTAAACCATTACAACATGTAAGAGGTGAGCTGAAAGAGCAAATTACACAGCATTTCAATACATTTTTATTTACCTAGAATTGTGAAAAGTTGATTTTTTTCAGGAGGTTCAATCAAAAGCTTCAAGTCATCTTTTCATTACTCGAGCCACTCTAGAAGATCTCTGAATGCATCCTGATCTTACAGTCCACTGTTCCTGGCCATTTGCTCCAGCTCTAGCACATCACTAGCAACAAAATCTCTAGATACCCACTTTGCTATGAGCCAGTTCACTACTTTCCGTTTAACCTTTGTGCCCACTTCTCTCCCTCCTCATATTCCTGTTATTTCTTGTTTTGGTAGATGTGTTGGTGGAAGCCAACATCAGCAGTTTTACTCCATACTGGGAGAAAAACAGAGCTAAGATAGGGGATACTGTTATGCTGCCAAGAATTCATGGCAATCATAAACCACTTTTTTTTTTCCTGACCTCATCTCTTCAGAACATCTGAACTCTAAAGATGCTCTAGAAACTGTTCCAGCCTCAGTTGCACTCATCACACAAAAGATTATTGGAAATGACATTAACGTTTGCCATATTTATAAGGGGAGCTCTCCCTTTCCATGAAACAATATATTTCAGCCATGTAGTTAAATGAAACAACAACAACAAAAAAAACCCTTAGCATCTTTTCTGTGTGGCTCTTAGGAAAAATTGATTGTGCAAGTGGAAGGGAGCTTAATATTTACCTAGGAATATCTATGGGTGAGCTCCTCATACAGACACATAAGCAGTTTCTACTGTGTGACTGAGAACACTTCCACTGAACCAGTGACAGACACAAGATGCTATTTCCATGTTCTAATCCAAGCTGCTGGAGATGTAAGCCACATTCTAATTAGCCAAATCTATTACTTCCACACAGAAAATGTTTATCTTTGCACTCCAAATTCCATGTCCAGCCAAGGACTTTGTTTCTCTTTCTGTCAGGGAGGAGAGGTCAGCACAATTCACACAGACCCAGGATGAGCCAAGGACACCAGGATAAAGAGGTGGCAGCCAGGAGTGCACCAAAAAGCACTGGGGATAGCATTTATATGAGAAATACAACAGGGAAATACTGCTGACAGCTCTTGGAAGCTCCACAGTGACTTCAGCTGACTCAGAAAGAGACTGTGATGATAATCCTTTCTTCCCTGCCCTGAGCAATGCCCTGTCCACCCTGTCACTGGTACTGGCAGGGTGAGCAAGTTCTGGGAACTGGCCTGACTGAGAAATAATTCTCCAAAACAGAAATGATGGTTGGTTTTCACCTGGGCTCAAGCACTGCACGATAGGAGCTAGGAGCATGCAAACTCAGATTTCACTGTTGCTCTCTGGCACCACAAGGGGATCACACACCCAGCAGTGGATGCTATTAACTGCAAGCCTTAACGTGGTTTCTCTACTCAGTGAAATTCAGCCTAACATCAGGGAGCAATGGAGGAGATGTGAGTTCACATATACAGTGAACTGTCAGAACTACGAATTTTACATTTGTTCGAAACAGTGTCTCATACACTTAAGTCATGAGTCTTTGAACTAGATCAAAAGAAATTATTCTTATTTTGTTCAAGATGTATGGAACAGACAAAAATAATTTTGAACTACATCCCTAAGAAAAGCACTGCAGTGCTAAGAAAAGAGTCACAGCTATCTGCATATAAAGATACAACTTTCAGTTTTGTAACAAAACACTCTTTTCACTATAGCTGCTTCTCCATAATTTTATACCCCAAAATGCACAGAGTGCATTTGACTTTTTACTCATCCTAAAATACATGACTGAATGCACCTTAAACTTGTTTGAATTTTATTCTGTCTTGCTGACACAAAAAAAGGAGATTAGATAGGGGAAGATTTTAATGTAAATTATATTCACTAAGATTTGATATTTTAAGCATTTAATTTTTTTTTTGAGTCTGCCGAACTTCAGAGCAAAACTGTTGCACTCATGCTACTGCAACTGCATGCTCTTTGTGGGACAGCATGGCTTGACCTGAAAGAACTGAGAAGCACATGGGAAAGTCACATCTAAGACATAGGCTATCCAAACACCCCTGACAAAGTCAGAAAGCTAAATATCCAAAACCACATTCTAACTGCCCTAAACATAAGGACATGTTTTCTTCTGAACCCCTGCTGAAATCATCGCATATCCACCTCACTTTGGATGAAGTACAGGACCTATACATGGTAGTCTTCTTCACAGCAGACACCTCTACCCTTAAAGCAGGATCTTCCTATAAATCAAATAGGCAGAGAACTGAGAGCGGCTGTGATCTCATACTTCAGGCCTGTGATAAATCTCACATGCAGTGACTTGGTCTTCTTCTTGCAATCCCCTTCTCTCCAGCGGTGCAGAAGCATTTACCTCAGGAGTTTGACAAATACTTTCAGAAGGACAAGAGGATGTATCTCCCTGTGTAGTTTAGTTTTCCTCATGAGCTCAAGTTGTTTGGAAGTAACTCAGTTATCACTGATAGTAAAAGGGTTTTAAAATCATGAGATTTAGGGTTAACAAAAAAAAAAAATGAACTTAGTAGGCATTGGAAAGGTAAATACCTTTAGCACAGAGAGAAATAGTACTATGTAGCTAGTACGTGATAATTGATATAATTGTTAGATGTGACGACTGTTTAGTTATTAAATATAATTACTGTTTAATCAGAAAGAATAATCGTGTGAAACTGTGGTCATGGACCTAAGAAAGATCACTATAAACTCATGTCAATGTATACAATAGAACAATGTAAGTTTAATAATTAATGTATAAGTTATACGATAGGGTATAAAATACGTTCAGCTCGAAACCTATGGCGGAGTCAGATTTGGGTTTGTACCCCAACTCCCAGAGCTCTTAATAAAAGCACCTGCATATAATCATATCCCGTGATTATGTGTTTCTGAATGCTAACATCACTATCATGCTTTTGTTTGGGCTTTTAATCACCTCGGAGTGCACAACCTGGACTCCTTTTGGATGAAGGCAAATGCTCTGCAGTTCTAATCCTCTGGGATTAATCCTACTGTGCCTAATGCAGCCTTAGTGCTCGAGTCCTTTCCTTTAAAAAAAATGCATTTTGGATCCATGGCAAGCTGTTCTCGACAGCAAGGATTCTCGGATTTAAAAGGTACCACTTAGAGGTCAGGATTTCTCTCCTCAGCCAAGATATTCAGAAAAACATAAGCCTGCAAGATTTACAATAGATCAGAATGGAGGTAAACAATGGGAGAATGAACAAACCCCTCATACAAATAACCCCAACGAAAACACCTAACAAACTCTGCCCACTCCTCCATCCCCTAAGAAACCCCAAACAAACAAAGAAAACTTGTCTAACCAAGAGCCAGAACGTAATAACTGAGGACAATCTCTCTGGAATCTGTTTTCTAAAAATCTATGTAGTTTCACAACAAATTCAATAATTCCACTGTGGGATTATTAAATGCTTACATCTGGACCAAATCCAGAGTTTCCTTTGATAAACTGACTTTCAATACCCCTGTGACACAAACACTATCTCTGGCTAAATCATTATTATACTACAAGATTTGCAAGCATTTAAAAGTAAGTTCTTCAAAAGCTTAATATAGAAAACAGAGAAAATCTTAGCTATAATGAAAGTTTGACAGTGCTTCATTCAAATGAAAACTAGATCTCAGAACTGGATATGAAGGAAGTTTAAATTAATTAATGGTGTGGTTCAGGAATGTTGATGCCCTGTTTAAAACCACAAGGGAATAATCTAATTTTACATTTCACATTTGTTACAGATACTCAAAATATAAAAACCAGGTACAAATGAAGAGCTAGTAAATTCCAGTTTTAAAATGCCATGAAAAGAACACAACTATACCAAGACCAATATTTGCTGTGCCATGAACAAACTCACCCACTGATTACTTCTGGAAATTTTTGAGAAGCTGTTTCACAACAGTATGTAAGGGGTTCCAGCCCACTCTTCTGTTGCTGGTATTTTTTAATCAGGTCCATCAGCACTGCCTGGTGCCCAATCTTCTTCACCAGCTGCTGCACCATACGATCATTAAGAGCCAGAAGAGCTGCTCCACTTATTTCTTCTTCTGCAGATCAAAGGGGATAAAAGAATTACTGTAAAATAGCTGTATAGTTACAGTTACATGCTATCTGCCTAAAAACACGATGATGGAAGATGGATCAAAAGGAAGGATGCTTTGTACTGCTAACAGTCATCTTCAGCTATCACCATCCTTTCCCAAGCAGTGCCAGGAGTCCTAATCACTGGCCAGATATCTTCCCCTGACATACAGCCAAGCCTGAAAAACACAGAAGCAGAGGTGACAATTTTACTGCTTTAAATCAGGCCTTGCTTGAATCACAGGAGACTGTTACTTGCTGATGAAGGAAATCAAGCTTTTTAACAGAGTACACAAGCAATAGGCTGTTCACATTACAGTTTCTTGTGCACTCTTCTGTAAAGTGTTTATATACTCAGACATAAAACATTTGCACACTACATTTGCATTATTTCAAAAGATTTCTACAACATAAAATAGGCCCTGTCAGGACTTTTAAACTGCCAGCTCTGATTTGAGGTGTGTCTATTTATATACAGGCTTCATTTCTTCCCCCAGGATTTCTCAGACTTTGTAGCAAATTTGTACACTTATGTTGATTTATCAGATATATGTCAGTTCTCACCCTAATAAATTTCTATAAAAGTCTGAGGTTAGCAAATACACACATGCCCCAAACCAAAACAAGGTAGGGAGTGCCAATAAAATGCATAGCAAGATATACTAAACAAACAGCACCACTCCCACAAACAATAAAAATGCTTACCACGGAATTTAGGAACTAGCTCTCCTAAATTTCTCTGTTTCAACCAGTTGCAGACTTCCTCAACTGACCAACTTTCCATCTTCAATTGTTGCAACGTTAAATTTCTCTCTGAAATGAAAATAAGAGATTATTTTTGTGCTGAGCTCTAAGCCAAGCTCCAACATTTCATATAAAAAAAATGTACTTAGAAAATAATATACCTACATGCTCTGAATAAAAATAGTGCAAAATAATCCAGCTAATGCCTGTTGTAAGTGGCAGTTTTCTTGGATCCCTTTCCTCTCCTCCTCTCCCGTCCCTAGTTTCCCTCTGTTCTGAGGCAGCCTCATTCCTTATAAAACAAGACCTGCTCCGGTACCATTAACACCCAGGTTTCCACACAGAGAAGAAAAAAGGTGTGAAATTCACCACCACCATCAGGCTCATCAGGAAATGGCTGACATTTTACAGAAGGAAAAAAAAAAAACAAGCCACCCCACCATCAGATAAGAGTCTGTCACATCCATGCTTACAGTCAACCAAGCACCTTAACCCTCTCTGCACCGCCTGGCAAGGAAAGGTACCCAGAAAATACTTAACCCTGAATTACCAACAGCTAGGGACAGGAAAGGTGAAAAGGAGGAGACTGCTCCTGCTGTTATTTGCTGGTTCCCTTCTCCAGGCTCCAGTGGTATCTGGGAGGATGCAGTGGGCGCCCTGGGAAGGCAGAGGCTCTGGGGCAGCCGGGATGGGTGCATCCACCCTCTGGATGAATTCTGCACATTCCGTGTGCCCCCTGCCTGAATGACTCACTTGGATGACAAGGGGGTACAATACACCCCAAAGCACCAGCGACCATCCCCAGAGTAGGATAACTTATAAAGGCACAGTTTGTTCCAGACTGCGAACTTCTCAGCAGCAGAAAACTCTCTCTGAGGGGAATTTTCTTATCAAGGTGTTTTAGCTCGCCTCTCTAAAGGAGCACCAAGTGCTCCATGACCGTGCTTGCAATCCACAGCACAGCAACACTATTGGAATCAGTTTTTCGGACAAACATATGTGTGTCTGGCATTGTTGGTCAAACATTTCCTTTCATACCCTAAGCCTGCAGCAAACTCCAGGCTAACATGAAGATTCACCCTCACAAACCTCATCAGAATCTGTGCTCAAAAGAAAAGGAAAACCAAAAGAGAAAAAAACTCATTGAATAAAATATTTCAATTTTTATCCTTCAGCAGCAGAGATCCTCCTAAAGACACACTTCAGCTTACACTCATGCCTGTCGACTTCAGCAGCTTAGAAGGGTTAAGTTTAAGAGGAATGCCTTTCTGAATTACATGAGTGGGTTTAATTTGATATGACAACAGTAGCCATACAACTCCTCCCCCAGGCTAAGCAACAAGAACAGGGTGTGAAAAGTCATTATTTGTTGAGAACTCTGGTGTAAATTAAAAATCACACCTTTCTGTCACACTTCTTACTTCCTTGCAAAGAGTAGTGCAGGAAAGAATTCTCCAAAAACTTGAAATATAAAACCGGGTGCAAAGCAGAAAGATACTTCCCTTATCAACCAAGCAGTGTAAAAGGAGAGAGATACATTAAAATGTTGGAAAGGTCACTTCTTCACCCTATAAGAAGACTAACACCCTGGAACAATTCTTCTAAAGCAGAGAGGCAGATACCAACACTTCAAAAAGTGTCAAGCAAACCCTAGCCATGCACAGCAATATGCACATTTAGCCCTGGGTGGCTAATTCTACAGCAAAATAGCCACTTGCCCACGGAAATGCAGGTTGCACGCTTTATTGAGGGAAGTGATGATAGCTGAGAGGCTGTTGTTTTGTTTTTTTTTTTAATAGTATATACATTAAGGGTCATGAAATTTAAATACTTTGAAATGCTTCTCAAAAGTGATTTCAGTTACTTGCATCTGCTATAGACAAAGTAATAAAAAAAAGAGCACACCACTCTTCTATCAGCATTATGGAGACAAGGACTGAGCACAGATGCTGATATTTGTCTTCATTAATGATTCTATTTGTTACAGTAGCATCAAAAGATTATCCAGCAAAGGGTTGCCTGTGTTGAATGTAAAGTCATATAAGTCAGAACAACAAAAACCCAGTAACAGTTACATTTTAGAGAGCAATCTACAGTGTAACTTCAATTCAAATTCAGAACAAGTCTAAGTGTGAGTGCTCTCTGTTTGTTAGTAATATAGCAAATCACTGGGACTCAATTCTTCATACACCTGGGGTCAATAACAATAATTAAGATTTATTTAGCCTGGTTAATGAAATTAAGCAATGAAATCAATGAAAAATACTTTTCCCTAGATTGTGACAGAGGAACACTTCTATTTACTATAAAATTCTTCAAAACTGAAACATAAAAATCTCAGGGTTTAATCAGATCAGGCTAAAGACCTATCAGTGGTACAGATTTCAGCTCCCATAGTGGGTTACACAATAGCAAGAGATGGGTTTCCGGACCAGCAGGATGCTGGCAGATGCATACTGCACATACACCAAATTATTCCATAGCTTGTCCACAGCTGCCATAATCTTGAAGTGACACTTCTAAATGAATAAGCCAATGTATCAAAACACTTGAAATATGACGAGTCAGTTACTATGTTTCCCTATGAGAGAGCCTATGGCACCACAGACGACAAATAGCACAACTTTTGACAGGCGTCTATGAGATTTTTCACCAATGTCGGAGTTATGGTTAATTTTAGCACATTTAGTGCTAAAGGAATATGTAAGGCATGTGATGTGTGCACATCTATACATCACAGCTGTGTGGCACATTCTGTAAAGGGCCAGGTCTCAGAGTTACAAGTGTGATGAGTAGGAGCTGGTGCATACCAAAGATATAAGCAAAATATCCCATGTGCAATTTTATGCTCTTAATTTGGCTTCATCTTCAAATGCACTATACTTTATTTAAAGTACTTTATTATTTTCTTTCCACTTACTACCAACCTCTTTTTAAAAACAATTAAAATAATTCAAACAAATGTATTCAAGACAATGTAATCTCAGATCCAGTGCTGAATTATCATGAAAAGAACATCAGTTTTCCACAAACCTTTTCAGTAACATACAGGAAAAGGCTCTGAGGTAGCATTTCTGTCACCTTCCCCATCCCTTGAAGAAAATGCCAACAACACATTGCTGTCATGTATCAGGCATTTATGCTAGCATGAACCATAGTGCAGAGATGCCCAAAATAAAGGGAAAAAAATCCCAGTATCAGTGAGGGAGCAAATCTTAAAGTCAACACACCAGTTCTCATTTCTGTGCTACTGTAGATGAAGACACATGCAGCTGCAAGACAAGGAGAGATGCAAACATATAGCAGATGCAAAAGAAAACCCATATCACCTAGGAGAAAGGCTATATAAGAAGATCTAGGAAGAAAACATGCACATCCATTAGTCAGCTGTAGATAAAGGGAAACAAGCCAGACAAACCTTTTAAAATTTGATCAGAGCTAAGGGAAGTTACAAGGGTTCTGAACATGCCCATCCATTGAGCTTATCGAGTAAACAAATCCCTCTGCAAAAATTAACTCTGAAGAATATTATAAAAAAATCATCCCTTTCCTTAATGCATGTGCTTCTGATTAAATATGACATTTCTAATACTCAGCTTTTTGCTATGTGAACTTTAAAAATATTTTCATTTGTGCTATCTGCAGTACTACTGGAAAAACAAGTTGTCCCACTTCAACAGCAAGATTAAACACAAAAACCAAGTTCTCTCTATTACAGATGTGCAACTTATTTGGCAATTTGAAAGGTAGAAAGTTAATTTGACTGTGATTTAATATCAATGTAAATGAGACTCCATTCTTGCTATCACTGGCAACAGAGCACCAGTGATAAGACACTTAGCTGTAAATGTCTTCCTTTTTTAAAAAAAAACACCAAAAAACTTCTGGAAATGAAGGCCCTGTAAAATCGAAACTTTTTATATTATAAATATAATTAAAAATAGAATATAATATAATTTTTTATTATAAATATAATAAAAATAGAATAAAAAAAAAACTTCAAGGGCATAACAGGCTCAACTTCAGGTTGCCAAGTGAATTTATTATGAACAGAATCAGAAGAGGGTAATGAGAAGCAAAATAAGCCCTTAAAGCACCTTTTCTCCCCAGGCCCTCCTTCCTTTCCACGGATAGTGCAGGGAGACAGGGTATGGGGGTTTTTGGGTCAGTTCATCACCAAGATTTTTTTTTCCACTGCTCCAAGAGAGGAGTCCTTCCCCTCTGAGGCTGTGGGGTCCCTTCTCACGGGTGACAGTCCTCCATGAACTTCTCCTGTGGATCCACTTCTCACAAGTAGCTGCCCTACCATATCTACTGCAATGTGAACTCCCTCCCCAGGCTGGCAGTCCTCCCAAAACTGCTGTGACATGGGGCTCTCTTTCTATGGGGTGTAGTCCTCCAAGGATAGACTGCTCCAGCCTGGAAGCAGAGCCCCTCTCTCCACGGGGTCTCTCACTGGATTACAGCCTCTTACATCCACCTTCTCCAGCATGGGCTGTGGGTGGATCTCTGCATCCCCTGTGGATCCCCATGGGCTGCAGGGGCTCAGCTGCTTCACCATGGTCTCTCCACGGCTGGCAGAGGAATCTCAGCTCTGGCACCTGGAGCACCTCATCCCCTCCCTCTCCACTGACCTTTGTGTATCCATGTTTTTTCCCTCATATGGTCTCACCTCCTCCTCTCCCCTGACTAGCAGAAACACCTGTGACTTTGTTTTGATTTCCTTCTTAAATATGCCATCACAGAGCCATTACCAACCTCTCTTATTGGCCCAGTTTTGGCCAGCTGCACATTTGTCTTCAGAGCCATCTAGGATTGGCTCTGCTGGACATGGTGGAAGCTTCCAGCAGCTTTCTGGAGGAGCCATCTCTGTGGCCCACCTGCTACCAAAAACCAGGTCCTGCAAAACCAATACAGATTTAATAAAACTGTATCAAATAAAAATACAATGTTACAGTGAGAAGGGGGGGGGAATAAAGTAAAGGTTAAAAATTTATGAATCACAAAAATGAAATTTCATGTACCAAAAAGAAATCAATCAGACATGGACATGGTATGGTATGACATGGACACTGCTCCAGAAGTCTAGAGAAATAAATAATTTAATCTTGCTGACATTTCTTTCCTCCCCAAAGTACAAATTTCTCACCAGGGCCATGTACTCATGTGTTGTGTTGATCATGTCACTGCTTGCTGGCTTACCAGAGGACTCCAGCTCTTTGTCAGTGGCCCATACAGAGACCTAGGGCACTATTGCCCTGGTCTGCAATTCCCCACTATCCTGAACTGGCAGCCCTAATCCAGCCCTCTTCTTTGCAACCAGTCATGTGGTCATGCAAGCAACAGTGCAGGCTAAACTGAAAACATCATGTTTTGGTGGGTTGGCCAATTGTGTGAAAATAGATGGTGGAGTCATATCTGTAGATTTATCATAGTGTACATTGATCCCTGTTTCAATGCATTGGAACCATGAAGATTTCTATCTTAATGGAACACTGGTTTGTAAAGTTAGGCCAGAAACCCAAACTGTGAGTAACTAGTTTACCTCCCAAAAAAAAAAAAAAATTGAGACATGTACCTATCTCCTTTCCCTCAAATTGTTTTACTTGAATGATACTGGCTCTGCTTCTTGAAACTTTCTCTTTCAAGTGCCTCTTGAAAAGTTACTCTTCAAGCTTTTCTAGTAAATAATACTAGTAAGATGCAGAATACTCAACCAACTGAGGGTGATCCTCTAATTGCTGAGAAGGATGGATACAATCTTCTATTGTTTGCTTGCTTGACTCTTGGTGCAGAGCCAAACCAGTTCAGAGAGCTGAACCAGCAGCCAGTTGTAGTGACCTTGCAAAAAATGTTTAATGCTAACTGAAAATAACAACTTACAATGTCTATTCTGATGGAAAATGCTTTGTGACATTTTATAAGTGGTTCAACTGGCAGATCCTCAAAGGTGCTAATGTTCAACAAAGATGCTTTCTGTTGTTCCCAAGGGATGGATACAGAAACCTTTCTGGCCTGGGCAACGTCTAGAAAGTGAAGCATATCCTTAACTGAGTCTGTATTACTGAACTATGACATAAGTTGGGGCTCCCATGTGGATACATGGCATTTACATGTTTTTCCCATGAGTAAGTGATCTACACAGCTCTTACACCTTCAGTACACAAAAGGTGCTATAAAATATCACTTGAATTTTGTTCACACACTTTAATTGCTCTTATTATATATTGCAACTTGTACTCAAAGTTAGATTATTCAGCCATGTTTTGTCAATGTAAGATTTTGTCAAGCAGTGACTCAATCATGCCCAAAGTCAGGACTGTGCCTCTTGCTGACAAGGGTCTTGGCTAGTCTCTGAGAAATATACCATCATCAGGTACAGCCAAATGTCTGAGACAGCCCAACCTCAAAAAGAGCTACAAGCCAAATCTAGAAATGTTTATCGGGCAGCAAAGAAACAAGAACCTCACCAGAATTTTTTAATTCTCCTGCCATTCAATCAGTAGGATGAATCAGCTATGTAAAGGAGTGAGAGTTATTAGGAAGACATACAAGTACATCCTGAAATGAACAAAGTACCCTTCTTGGTAAACACAGATGCCTGTGTACAATCAGTTTTGGCCCAGAGGTCACTTCTCAGATGGCCGCAGTGAGACTGAGGAATGAGGAATGAGGTCTGACCTGCTCAAGCAAAGACATCTCTGGGTTTTATTTGGCTTGTCCTAGAGACAAACAGTTGTGGCTGGCAGCTGGGGGCACGGCTGTCTCTTTTACACTCGCCATCCCTCCTCCTGCAGCAAACTGGGCAAGACACTCCTGAGCAGGACATGTACTGCACCTCCTGGTTAGAGATACTGAATTCTTTTAGGAGTCACTGAGTTGTGGAGTGGAGCACCACTGCTAAGCAGTGCCTGATGTTACCCAGCACTTCTGGATTGCTGGATTAGCAGACTGAGAATTGATGAACAATATGTTACTAACCACTGACAGTACTCCTCCAGATTATTAATCACATAAATATGAATAGGATGATTCATAATTAAGTTTTAACACATTTCACAATGCACATTTTTTGGTTTGTATGATTAATTAAATAATGACAACTCCAGTGACAGATTTTTGTGTTAAGGCATTATGTTGGCGTATGAAGCCAGGTGAGGTGAGTGTAATTGAGCTAGATGGTAAAACCAAAACAGGCTGTCTTATAGGTCTATTTTATACACTAGTTTAAATACTAGTTGTTGGATTTTATACAACAGTTTAACTAATTTGGCATCCATTGTTTCAGACTCTTTTTGTTCAAGGTGTTCTTAAGGATTAACTAAGTAATGTAGTATTAATTCAAAAAAGATGTCCTCACATGGTAAATGCATTTATTTAGTTCATTGATATTTAGGGTATGTACAAACTATTTCTCACAACATACCACATTAAACCAGTAATTTCTGCCCACTGCCTCAGTCTCCTCATCATATCCAGATGAAGTCATGTCCATGTCTGATACAGGATTTTATCTCTGTATGTTACTTAGTGCTTTTCCTCCCTTGGTAAGAATTTGGCTTAAAATATCTACTGGACTAGTGACCAACTTAAACAATGACATAGACAAACAGCCCTTTTGGAAAGAGCTGCCCTGATGTGAAGCTGTCAAACCCCAGTTTGGGACTCCTGCAGACCAGTCTAGCTAAGCAGGAGGCAATCATGGGCACCGCAGGCAGGATACCTTCAATCACCATTGACTGTTTTTCACAGTGAACCTGACTGAAACTTCACATGCTGAGTGAGTGAGTCTTTGTCATCATTAGAGATGCGCTGATCTCTGTTTTGCAAATCTCTGATTTGCAGCAGTTCTTACAAATCGTATTGGTAGGAATGTCTGGTAAGGCCTGAATGAGGGAAAGTAGGTTTTCCTGCAGGTTAGACTTGCCTTTGGGATTCTCCAGATATTTAATTTCATTCATGTCTTGTTGATCCCAGAGTCCTTGGCAATGGCTACAACTATGGTTTCTCTGTCTTCTGAGGGTGATGTTGCTGCTGTTCACTCATGCTTAGTCTTCTGAAAACTGGGTGTTCACTCTTCTGAAAACTAGCTGTTCATCAGATCCAAATTCAGTGCAGAAGAGATACAGTCTATAGGTTTGATTTAAGTTTCATGGGGCTCCATGTACATGTTCGCAGTGGAAATGGCTGGGGCAGTCACTTAGGCCATCAGTGCTTCAGCCACATCTTCCTGCTGCTTGGCAACTTGTTACTCCCTGGTCTCAAACAGTCAGTGGAAGAGAATGTATTCATGGACACTATAATATAAAGTCAGGGTTTAAATCCTCCTACAGCATTTACCTTGGACTCTAGCGAGCAGACAGGTTTCATTACCATTTTGATGTGGATGAGATAGTCTTCAGCAATAGGTAAGTGGTGAAGGGGGAAATCAGCATTACTAGGCAACTTGAATTATTTCAGTCTCTGGCATTTGGAATTTCTCACATTACTCTTGAAAATCTTGTCTTCCTTATAAGTGCAGCCAGAGGTTTCCTTTTCGTATCTTCTTGCCTAAGTGTAGTTGGGAGTTTAGAGTCTCTAATAACACCCTCAGATGCCCCATCAGAGCCCATGCCGATTAACAGTTTTCCACCAATACCTTAATAATGCATGTCCCTGCTAGGACAGAGAATTAAGAAAGAAGCCACAGCTAATTCTGCATTACTTTAAAATACTGAGCTATACACTGGGTTAGTTTAAGAACTATTTCACAACCACATCATCCTTCTTTGCTGTACAGACAGCAAATTTCAGAAAACAGACCTACAGCTGCCTATGTTTGTGTGTATATGTGCAATGTTGTTATATCATCTTATTTACAGTAGGAGTTTTTGGAAATAACTGGCTATTGTTCCCCATTTGGAAGGATAAAGTAAAAATAATTATAGTCTTGGTTTTGATTAAATCAAAGAGTGACTAAACTATATAGAATTTTGGCACAGTAAAAAGTATCATAGAACACTGTTGGAGCTAACAGCCTTATTTGACATAAGCAAGTGGTAACAAAACAGGGATTTTACTGCAGTTTTTATTGACAATGGATTCTTCCTAGTTATTTTCCTCCAGTTCTGATATTGTATGGTTGAAGAGTGCCCTTTTGTCTTTTGAAAGAGTCAGCAATAATAAACCGTTGGGTTTCATGGACTTCCAGGTAAAAAAATAAACTATGTTCTTGTGCTTGTCTGTTGTATCCTCTCCCGCAGAAAACCAGGCCTTATTTCATAAATATTGTTCAAAATACAATGTGTTATTGTTCTGCTGACATTTCCCATGTCACTGACTCTGACAATTAGCAAAAATATTTCATATTCAGCTCTTCTTGAAACAAGGGACTAAAGATCTGGAAGCATCTTGCCAGCCCCTGTACTGCATGTAATTGATGGTTTGTACTTGATGAAGTGCTACAATCAGAAGCCACTTTGGATTACAGCTGAGACTTTGGACTCTAGTGTGGCAACAGTGAATAAACCTGTGTAGTCTCTGTGGTACAGATAAAAACTTTTTCCAAGTTACTGTGTTCAGCAAATCCCTGTGACTGTCAGTTCAGTGTGTAACACCTTCAAGAGGTGGTGAATTGATTTGCCTTGGCAAAAAATCATGACAGTTGATAACAGCATTTCAGTGGGGATAGATTTTTCTCCCTTACTTTTATTGAAAAGTTCAGCCCACACTAAAATAATCTGCATCAGGACAAATCAAATATTTCAGTGGCATAAACAGCATTTGATGCCCTGATAATTACAGTACTGGTAAAGTAAAGAAAGATCTAACTTCTCAAGTACAGATGCTTTAAATATTCCCAGAGTAGATCTTTCTTTTAAGTTATTCTTTTCCAATAAAAAGAACACGAGCTATTGCTTGAAAGAATGGATATGAGTTCTAAAGTTTTATCAGCAGTGATAGCTAAAGGCATTGTTTTACTTACACTTATTCTTAACATATATGGGGGTCATGGAAAGTGGTCCAGTAGACTGGTAGAACTAAATGTTAACTAAGCCATGTATTAACTGCTAAAGCTCTGATGCAGGACACTTGCCAGTTATTGTTGTGATGACTGTCATTTTCCTAATTACAAGCAAAATGATGTATTAATTTGTTTCGCTATAATCTCAGTGGGATCACTTATTAATTAATTTATTTATATGCATACTAAGACATCAACTTCAGTCAAAACAATTTATTATTAGCACAGACTTCCTAATGCTCCTGGGGTTCAAGTTACTAGTTTTATTAGAAAACATGATTCAACTCTAGCCCAAGGATATAAAGTTTAATTAACTTTGCACAAAAAATTTCCAGCAATTTTATGTCTGGAAAAAATGTACACGTTTCATGTCTATCTCCAAATATTCTGTATGTTAAAGTCAGCAGTGGGATTATATCTATTTCAGGCTAAAAAGAAAAAAACAACCAAATTTTACAAAAACCTGAAGTCTATTTCAGAAAATAGACTTGGATCACAGAGTCACAGAACATTCTGGACTGGAAGGGACACATGAGAGTCATCAAGTCCAAATACAGCCTCCAAACAGGGCAACCTAAATGTTAAACCAGTGCTGTACAAATGAGTTTCGGAGACCAAAATCTTGAGGCCAAAATAATTTCTCTAGAGGCTTGTTACAGTGCTTACAAAGAAGACATTAAAATAAGATGATCTGAAATTTGACAGGGTGGTAGTCTTGGTATTTAAGACCAGACTTTTCTGTCTCAACAACAAAATGCCTTAAAAGTTATAAACTGCCTAAAATGCTTCTTAAAAAAAAAAATAGAATTAATTTGGAACTAATTACTACATTTAAAGGAAAAATAACCAGATGATAAGTCTTGACATTTCAGTTTGCATGTAGTGTACTCATTCAATTCAAACACAGCTGATTTTTACCTATTTCAAGGGTAGGTATATGAAAATCATCTACCTTCTTTCCTTTATCTTTGTAAAACCCTTTATTTTGCTGGTGGCAACAATAACTATGTTTTTTTTTTTCATCACTTGATTATAAAGAGTTTTCTGAATTTACCTCAAATCTTCTACGCTTTATGATCAAGTTTTTCTGTCTGCATTTATTACAAAACTCTTGTTCCAATTTTCAAAAATTATTACGAAATAAGCAGTGCAGATATCCTCCAGTCTTACATCATGGAAGCAATTTCTAGTATTTAACATTATGGCTTTAATATCTATTTTTGAAAAATAGATGAGGAAAGATCATTAGAGTCTAAGGATTTGTTTGTTTTTCTTTTTTTAAATCGGTTTTCATGGTTTAAATGTGTTTTAACCTATAAAGTTAAATTGGCAGAGCAGAAGTTAGTTAGTACTTTTGATTAGTTAGAAGTTAGTCAGTACTTAAAAGTTAGTAATTCAAATAATAGAATAATTTGGGTTGAAAGAGACCTTAGAGATCATCTAGTTTCAAGCCCCTGACATTTGCAGGGACAACTTCCAGTAGGCCAGACTGCTCACCTTCAAAATGTGTTTTACACAGAGCAATAAGCCACTTGCACCCTTGTCTTTTGAGAAGAGGTGACGATTTGTTCTTTTGAAAAATCTTCATAGCAATGGTCTTCACAAAGCTCTTGAAACAGTATTTGCCTTGCAAAGTCATGTCTGCCCTGCAATGTGGAACCACTGGAAAAAATTTAGTACAGTGTCCCAAGAACAAAAAGAGACAAAGTAGCACCTAGTTCTTTGTTTATTATTATGTGAGGCTGGAAAAGGATTTATTTGTGTGACACTCTGCCTGTGGTTTGGAAAAAGGTACTGGGATACTGCAGTGTGGAGATGGCCCCAGGATCAGAATGAAGCCTGGTAACAGTCACCTAAAAAACAGTTCCCTTGTCATACAAAGCTCTCTAAGAAGAATCTTCATCTGTCAGATTTATGGATGACACTTCTATTTTGGGATAGGAACCTGGTCAGATTTGGCTTTTATTATAAAAACTTTGTTTAACTTTCTCAATAGACATCGAGGTTTTTTTCACTCTTATCTAGAATATGGCTTATGTCATGGAGGAATCATTCATGCCCATGCATTTAAAGATTTTCTGTACCTAACCAGGCCACTAGACAGAATCCATTTCCTTCTTGTTCTGCACTAAGTCTTGCTTAGGGGAGGCTGGATATATGCTTGCTCTGCATTCACAAGAGTGGCCTCTTTTTCCTGTCTGCCCTGTGTACAGTGCAAACTTTGAATTATGAACATTATTATATTTGGAAAAATATAAAAACTTGATCCATGCTCTTTTAAAAGTGCATAGATATTTATATGATATCTTGTAAAGCTCTGTGGAGCAGTATGGTGAGGGGTCCTTTGGGCTTCATAGCACAAAAGTTTTGTGTTTCAGCTGGATGGCTTTCTGTATGTGTGTGGGGTATCTCTCATACAAAACGCAGCCATTCCAGCTGGTGTTCTGCTCATTTAATGCCTAAGCATGCACAAATAACAAGGCACTGAAAAGGTGACAGGCTTAGGTCAGCACATCTTCTAATTTCAAGAGTTGGTGTAACTCTTCATGTTGATGTCAATGTTGTGCATGCCTGCAACTTTTGCGCATGAAAGCACTCTGTTGTAGTTCTAGCATCAGAATCACAATGTTTTTCGTTTCAGAATTGGTAGTTCTGGCCTTTCAAACATGAAGAATGGAGAATGGGTGCATTTTAGTGAATGATATCAGTACCTACCTTGCTCCATTTAGAACTTTTGAAATAGGCATTTTTTCATCAGCGATGTCTCTTCTCACCAAAGGTATAAAACTGTGGCTGTCAAATGCTTCTCCCTCCCACCTTGCTGCGTGTCTTGTGATGATAATCACTCTTACTGGGCATCCAGCATCTGGCAAATAACAGGAGCAGAGTGTAAAAAGAGGACTACTTAGTGAGCTATAAAAGCTTGCACAGCACAGAAGTATCTGTGGATTTATATGTTTGAGGAGAAGAGATCAGGACCATGTTGCTGGCAGTCTGCAATGTTCAAGGAGACTGGACAGAAAAGTTCACAGCTAAGGAATGAAGAAGTTTGATGTTGTGGAAAGTGTAAATAGTCTGAGAAAATGCTGGAAAGCATATAATTCTCCCCCATCCTTTTCCTCTGAAACTGTTCCCCTACCTTTTGTGGCTTCATCTGATGTGGCACTGAACGTCTCTTACTCATGTAAGTTTTCGTAACCACAAATCCTCCTACCCAGAATTTTCACTTATGCCACATTCTGAGCTGATGCACCTGCACTGATTTCTGCCATGTCTTTCCATCTCTCAAGTGTAATCAGGAAAAAACTGGCAATAACACCTCTCTGAGCAGTATGCCACAAAGACCTTGTCCATCTTTTCCTCTCAGAATAGTAACACTGGGCATTACCAGTAGCATTACCAGGCAGTCCTGGCAAAAGCAGCTTTTAGGGACCCTGGCACAATTAGTAGTAATAGTAAAATGGCTTGGATTCACTAGCAAAGCAGTAGCCTTCTTTCTGCCTCAGTTTACCTTACCTTCAGCATCCTCTGTGCATGGCTCTGTGAGGTCTGACTGGTTCTGTGGTCTCACATGATTTGCCATCCTATCTTTCCATTCCTTTAGAAGAATCTGCAGAAGTATCACCCAAATTCAACCATTTGGTAATTATAGGACTGGCATCTTCAGGGTGGCAAACATATCACTGTATTGCACAAGAATCTACACCAAATCCTCACTGAAAATTTACCACTGCCAATCCAAACATCTCACCCAGGAAAGACTCAGACATCCCACTGACACAAGAATCATCTGCTCCTGCCAAATGTTGCCCAAATGTTGTTGATTCTGGAAGTGCTCCTGATCCTATATTTGGAAGGCTAGAAATGACACCAGATGTAAGCAGCAGTGTGGCTGGATACTGTTAGAACAAAACCAATATATATAACACTGTATTTCAGGGAAACACTAGTAATCTGGCCAAGTGCACACTATCCTTAGAAGATAAACACCTGCAGAACTGCCACTCAGGGATAATATCTGTGTAAGACATTATCGTTAATAACATTACCGTGGATGTATTATGAAGTAAATAATAGTCAGCTGAGATATTGGTGAATGTTGTGTATCTTGCTTGGCTACTGCTGCTAATTAGTAGCTTTTCAAAGGGGGGGAAAAATAGTAGTTATAAAGTCTCTCTCTAAAGTGAGAAATTAATATCATACTGTATTAAATTATTATAAACCATGTCTTTGGTTCACAGGATGTCACATAATCTTGCATTTAAGTATTACATCTTGTATTCTGTACTGATTTGCTAGAAATAAAAGCAGATAATTGCCTATTGGAAAGTGGCAGATCAAGAAGTGCTAAAACTAGAAAAGCATTATGTATTGAAGGTTCCCAAGTGTTGAACAAACTACACAAGAATTCTTCATTCTTCTATTTCTATTTTTAGCTTTCTTGAATAGAAAAGAGCAGCCTTTGCTCACAAGAGCTTTCTTCAATGTTTCTTAATATTACAGTTTTTGATGTGGATAAGATAAAAAATAACTCTGTGTGTGTGTGTGTGTGTGTGTGTGTGTGTGTATGTCATGCTGTGTGCACTGCAGGCTGTGGGCGTGTTTGTTTAAGGGGATCCCAGGTGCCAGCAGCTGGGGAGACTGAGAATCCAAGGCTGTATACTCGGTGGAATGTGTTTAAGTCCAGCAACCTGAGGGATTCCCACTGCATATATACATACACATTTCCCACTAGGAGAACTACTTAGAGTTGATCCAGAGAGGGGAACAGGATTCTGTGTTGCTCTGTGTATGTGTATCTGTGTTGTGTATGTGTGTGCTCACCTACTGGCTCGCATGTACTCCTGTGACTACTGCAGGCGTGCTACTGGCCAGCCCTGGGGACACGGACTTGGACTTGTAGCAGCCTTGCTACTGTCAGGCTGCTGGGTTTGGGAACTGTGAACACATGCTTTTGCAGCTGATGACACTTTTCACTGGGCTGCACAACTGCTAAGATCAACCCAAAGCAAGGCTGACCATATAGGTTAATTCCTGCTGTGACTGCTGCCAGCCAAATAATCCAGAGACTTCAACACTCAAAATAGTCTGTTTCCCCAAAATCTGTCCCTGGAGAAAGTGTTAAACACTCACAGTTGGGTCCATTAGGATCCATATACAGCAGCCCTAAGACTAAACAAACTTCTCTGGTTGAATAGAAGCATGTACATTAGCATAAAGATAACTCACTTAGGAAATAAAACACAAAGGTTGAAAAGTATGGGTTCAGCTCCTCTCAATCTAAATTTCACATGAACTCCAATCTTACTCAAGATTCAGACTGTTAAATCTCATGCTGGCTTGCACTCCCTGATTTCTAAATGCTAACTTACTGTAGACATGTTTAAAATCAGCCTTAAAATAATTATAGATGATAAATTTACATCCAATATGAAATGGTTTTATTGTGAGCCACAGATGTGTCAGATGCACACTTTAATGAAACTTAAAGCTCTGGGGAGCTACAGAAGTATTATATATATTTATATCTTCCATAGAGTAGAGGATTATGAAATGAATTGATGATATCCAAATTTGGATTGACCTCCTAGCATTCTAAAATGTTAAAACTCCCAACATTCTAAATCTGTTCAGCCTATTCCTTAATTATTCTGATTGTCCTTTATTGAATGAAAACCACAGACAGACAGTGCACAATGACTCATCTAGGAAAGAAATTACTTGGATTTAGACCATCTTTAACTTGAAGGTGGTGGGACTACCCTCACATCAGGCAGAACAGACTGATGTGAGACTCAGGACACATCACCTCCAGCTTCAGCAGCCAGAGCAGATTTGAAAAAGTAGAACACAATTTTATGGAGACAAGGAACAAACAAGAGGCAACCCTAACAGGCTGCAAACAAGAAAATTTACCTTGAAAGAAATATATATTACGCAGTGCCATGATCAATCATCTTTATTTTTCTAGGCTTATTCTTATATATTATAGGTATAATAAGTGTATAGAATGAGGATTTTCAGGAAATATTTCTAGGATCTGAATAGAGCATTAAGATTGCATAGACATTGTATAACATTCACTTATATGAAAATACTATAAATGTTAGATGACTTTATGTTATGTTAGATTATGTCATGGTTGCTCTTACAGAATGCTAACTACTGTTAGCAAAATTTTATTTAATTGTGGATCATCTATTGTTGTTTCCCAGAAATAATAATCTTACTCAAGATTTTCTTGCACTAAGATGTACAACAGACCAAAAAAACCCAAACAATCAAGCCCACCGAGTTTGTGATTTTCTTAGATGAAATCCAAACAGTCTTTCTTCCTTAAAACTGTTTGCAAACAGGGACTGATATGCTTTTTGGGCAGGTGATTTTTAGATAAACAGTTTAGCAAACATGGATTCACTCTTGCAGCTACAGCAGCACCCATGTTGATTAAGAAAATGGCAAGTACCTTGATTTTATTTGAAAAGGAACAAACCCAGGATGGCTGGTAAAAGGGTGATGTTTTAACCACCAGAGAGAACACAAAGATTAGAAACAGATATTTACACATATTTACACATACAGTGGCTTTATGATTAAGATTTTTCTCATTTCTGTAGGGCAATCCTAGAGGAAAAAGGTATTTAATGATTAACTACAGTGCCCAAGCACAATGCACTAGCATTTTACAATAGTTGTACCTGGCTATTTCAAACCAAATTTTAAACAAAACTGTAATGCATTTTATACATTTCTAGACTGTTATTTTATTGAAAACATTCTTTAAAAAAAATAAGATTTTTCTGCCTTCAAGAAAAAGGAGTTAAGTCTCTTCCTGAACAGAAGTATCTTCAGAGATGGTACGGATTCACTAGGTGGCAGCATAGCTAGCAATTTTCTGAAAAATCTCTCATATTCTATGTATGTTTTAGATTTTTTTTTTGGCCAAGTTGGATATAAAAACAGACAGAAAAATAGCCTACTAGGAAGCCAATACTAATCAAATTAGCTTATTATAATAAGTCATTATTTCAGAACATGTATTAATTTAAGGCTATGCTGTGTATCTGATAAATAACATGCATGTATTATGGTGTGGAAAAAATCTAGAATAAAACATGAAAAAAACAAATTCCTAAAAAGGGTTCAACCATAGTTTATAGTCAAGTCTACAGCAGATTAACTATGAATTGCAGCTTCAAAATGATAAAAAGAAAAGAAAATGTAATATACAGCTGTTAAAAGGTATTAGAAGTAATTTGAGTTGTTCCTAAGTAAGGGAAAAATATAATAAAAAATTGCAGAGGTATAACCATGGTATAAGCAGTGCCTGTGTTCTCCAGAACCAATTGGTATAGGGCAAACAGTGTGGTGCCAAATGGGACAACAAAGTAAGCAGAGAAAGAAAATTGCCTCTGTGTCTGACCATTTTCCAAGCTTTAATGATGCTGTGGACTCAAAACCAAAGTCTCTTGGTTTTGTATGAGACTGAAAATGGATCTTACCAGTTTGCAGGATTATCTCCAATTTCATGGTTAGATTTTAAATGACAGCTTCCCCCGTTCTTTTTAGAGGAAAAAAAAATGGCTTAAAACATTCTCAGCAGGGAAAATTAATATAAAAATACATTTTCAATGGGACCGAAATAATTCAGTCCTGTCAACTTCAAATATTCAGATGAACCAATTGATCCTTCTCACCTCTGTATACACCTTACAGTCAACATTTATAACATCAGAATGGATAATGTTGATTTACTAAAATACTCTGTAAGGAAGCTCTTTCCTGATACAGATCACCATAACTGTCCAATAATCTCAGACCTGCAATGCACTCTCAGCCATCTAAACTTAACATATGACTGTGGTACCGCTGCTGCTGTGAGCTCATGGTCAAGCCAGCCATGCAGTACTTAGGAAACCTTTTCTTTGTCCAATTTCTTTGTCTAATTTTCTTTGTCTAAATTATGACTGTGAGATTAGTTACTTTATATCCCAAACTTTAGGACTAATCCCTGCCCTGCTAAGTCAAACATCTTTTCTTATCCCCTTCTCCAAAGTACCTTTGCAGTGTAGTTTGAGGCTGTTTTATGTACTTTAGCAATTTACTTTCTCCTAGGAAAGGGACAAGACTGGTGGATGACAGATAGTGACACAGTCCTGAGCTAAATCCCATTTCTGGTATTTAATCAAAAGGATTGGTTGCCATTCACAAACTGCTTGAGCTGTGCACTTGTTGTTTAGAGTCCCAGCATCATCCCCTGATGGAATTACAGTTGTGGTCAGTCTGGACTGAAGCTTGCTTTTAGACTTGCAAGCAGAAGACCTACATCTCTGAAATTACATATAATATGTTTGAGATATGCTGGAGATGTTGCTGTTCATGATTAAATGGAACAGATTTCACATTTTTATAGTGCTTGCATATATTTTAGAAGAAAGGAATAACAGGGGAAAAAAAAGTGTATTTAGAAAAGCTCTGTAACTTTAATTAAAATTAAGCATAACACAGCCAACTAACTAAAATCATTATTTCTGAGGACCAGTAGAACAAAGATAAAATAAAACCCTTAAATATATTTATCTATTTTTAGAAACTGTACATATTGGTGTGTAAAACATAAACCTCAATTTATTTGTTCAAATCCGTTTTCTTGAGGAAAATTGATACTATCGTCAACCTTTCTTTTTCTGAGTTTGGGCAAGAGGAGCAGATGTAAAAATGTCAAGCCTTGATAATCTCACTGAAGAGCATGAAAATCTTGCTGCTGCTGCATGAAACATGAAGTTTCTCCAGTTTCTTTGAGTTTCTTCAAAGTCATCAGGACTTAGACACTGCCTTGCCTTCTGTATCTCACAAGCCATTAGCAGGATCTTTGGCTTTGGAGAAGGGAGAGGCAAGGAAACAAGATTCCTCTACCAGCTGTTATGAAAGCAGATAAACCCCACCTTGCAAAAGGCTTGAAAAAAGGAACAGCTCTAAAGCTGTATAAACAATTTGGATTAAGCAACATTAAACACATTCACACCTGCTCTCAGGTTCTGAATCTGTAGCTCTGAAAAATGTCATCCATTTGAAGAAAAGCAAATTTTTTTTCTTTCAGTAAACATCTGCTAGGAAATGATAAACTTATTGTTGTGCTCTTAATTTTCCTGTTGCCTTTGCCCATTTATCACCCTGTTATTTGAAAGATACATCATCTATTACCACTGGAAAACAGCCACAAATCATATTAAGTTCTTCCCTTCTTTGCCTTCTCTTTTTGGCCCATAAGCTTAGGGTTTTTCAAATAATTCTACATACAATCTACATACAATTAAGCTTTAAAATACAAACTGGAAATCAGGAACAATCTGCTTCCAAAGATTGACAGCTGGAAAATGTATTATTTTGTTTTATTGTTAAATGCATGAAACTGAATTTCATTGGAAAGCAGTCAAACTCAAAATGTGAATGACAGACAAATCCTTGTTTAAATTACTTACATGATTTAGAAACCAATGAAAAACAATCACTGAACAAGAGTATTTGAAGTGAGATTTGATTTTACAAGATACTAAACTGCAGGTAAAGTATTGCAGGCTTGATTTGAATCAATCTGTAATTTAAAAGTCCCGAAGATTAGGAAAAACAGAGTAATGAATTCAGACATTCAGATGAGGAAACTATCAGGTGTATCTAGAAAACAATGAACAGGGTAGAAAATCAATGAGCCATTTAACTGTATAAACACATGTTAATATTTGATGTGTACTTCAAACACAGTATTGTGATCCTGGCAACATGACCCAATTCCAGTAATATTTCTGAAGTCAAGGGAATTACCTGCATAAATAAAGGTCCTTGATCATGGGTAAGGTTCTCTGTTGTTATATGCAAAGCCAATGGGATTATGTGCTGTACTTAAATCTTTGAAAGGGATATTTAAAGGTATATTTAAATGTAGAATTTTCCTGAAGAAGTTCCTGCAAAATTATCAGTGGTATGGAAGACATTGAACACTATTTCAATAAGCCCGGCTACCACACAGTGGTACCACCATAGTGAAAATGGTGTTTGGGCTTTGAAAGAACTTGAGAAAACAATAAGGGCAGAGATAATAGGAATATGGTATTTAAGTTTACAACCCAATGGAAAGGCAAATGGGTGTATTAATAAGGTGGCTGCAGCTGTATTGTTGTAATTGCATTATATATTGATAAATTTCACTTAGGGAACATGGTGGATCCATGCTGAGCAAATGCAATTAACTTCAATTGGCATAAAAATGTGTGTTCGAGAACAGATCAAGATTAGATTCAATTTACCATCACTGGTTTTTGGTGGTTTTTTTTTGTTTTGTTTTGTGTTTTTTTTTGTTTTTATTTTTGTTTTGTTTTGTTTTGGTTTTTTGTAGTCATTGCAAAGGATAAACCCTGGCTTGCTAACTTGAGACGAAAGGTGTTAATATCTAAGACCAGAAAAGCATTAGACTTATTATGTAATGTGGACAAAATTCAATTATATCATCCCTCATCTGATAGATCTGCCTGGAATGAGTAAACTTAAATTTTCTAAAACTCTTAGCTGTAGAGTCACAGAATAGTTTAGCTTTGAAGTGACCTCCAGAGATCATTTGCTCCTTGCTTAAGCAGGGCTACCTGAAGCCATTTGCCCAAGGCAATGGCTTTTGAGCTTCTCCAAGGATGGAGACTCCACAACCTCCCTGGGCAACCCGTGCCAGAACTCACAGCAAAACAGTGTTTCCTTATGTCCAGATGGACTCTACTGGGTTTCCCTTTGTGCCCATTGCCTCTGTCCTGTCACAGAGCACCACTGAGATCAGTATATGGCACACTGTCAAGACATGATAAAATCAGTAAGAGACACTGCTATAATATATATTTTTCAGTAGCTCTGCATGTTGACACACTCCAGTAAAGTCAGAACATCCTTCCTTTAGAAGAGGACTAAGCTGAATGTTGTAGAGGACTTAAATTCAAATTAATTATCTATGTGGAGACTGTGCAAAGCAGCAAACAAAGTTTAAATTTATGCCTCACCTTGCCTCACAACAGCCTCTCTATGCACATGTTACCTGAGACTGGATTCTTGGTGGCTTACACTCATGTTATGGAAATAAGATTCCAGATTTCTCCACAGGTCAACAAACTAGAACCATTTGAATGGAGTCCAGTGTTGTAAAAGTATTTTTGAATGTTTCTCACTGCAAGGCTTTCCTATTTCCAGAATTCACGTATCTGTGGACATCATAGGCATCATCACCAGACTAAAGGTAGGTACTTTGCCGATATTTCTAACATCCCCTTTTGACTCATCATGACCTGATAAAGCCACCTGTAAAGAAGAGTTTTGTCATTTTCTCTATATTTTTTTTTTTTTGTCAGAAACATCCTATAAGAGCAGGGTCAAATCAGAAAGGCACAGGTGTTACAGAATAAGGCTGAGAGTGGTGGCACATCAAACTTCTGTTGCCTGTGACATTCATTATTTTTATTCCAGAAAGCTAATTTTCAACCCAAAGTCCTCTATTTAATAGTATGTGTGAAGAACTTATGCTTGGACTAACAGCTCCCCCTCTTTGATAATGAAAGCTCATTACTCCACATGGTCCTGAGCCAGCACTCTTGAACGCTTCCTCTGTCATGAGTCTGCATATGCTAAGGTAGGGAAACAAAGACTCTGGCAATAAACATGAAAGCACGCTCATTAAATCATACTCTATCATGTTCTTCCATCCATGACAATCTCTGACTCCAGAGGGAAAAACACTGTAGTAGGAAAAAATATGACACCTGCCTGGCATTAATCTTAGCTTGTGCAGTGCTTTTAAAGGCATCAACATCACAGATAAATCACAGGATTTTAGCTGAATTAAACTGGTTAGCAGTAAACTTCAAGTATTACAAATAAGAAGTATTTTCCCCCCCTAAAGATATGGATTTAAGATTCCCTCTCTAGGAATATTAAGATGCTTAAAGTCTCATGGTAAATAAACAGTAGAGTTGCAACACAGCTGATGACTAAATGAAAAATGGAAGATCTCATGTTTCAGTCAGTCAGTGTACAGACCTGCTATCTAATGGCCCTGGTGAGAACAGGAGTGCTGTCACAATTGAAAACTGTAGAGGGAAATTAAGTTAAAATTTAAAAAATAAAAAGGTAAATATTCACATTGGAATATCACTGTGAGACCAAGGTTAACATCATTACCCTGCCATCTACATGATGGCTTTCATTAACGGATAAAATGGTAGTAAGAATTAAGCAGTACCTTCCTCTGTCATATCCAGGTCACTAATTTCACATTAAAGTCAATGACATTTTGAGAGCAGATGGGTACATAAAAAACTGTCTGCTTATGTATAAATAACTGTACCAGAACTGCTCTCCTGAGGAAGACATTATCCAGCTTTGGTCAAGCTGTGAAGAAAAAAGATATTTTCAGAAGAGACAGTAAAATAAACAAACTAGACTCTGACAAAATTTCATGTGCTTAATTTCAACACAAAAAATGAATTGATATTTTGGAAAAATTCATTAACAGAGGCTCCATCCAGCCTGCTATGTGCTTATCAGCAGATGTGCTGAAACAATTAGCAATATGCTCAGGTAGTCAAATACAGCTTTTTGTTCCAGAGTATCTCCTTTAATTTAAGTACAGTTGGAAAATTGCTTTAAAACATCTTAAAAATTAAGATCTTCTGTTATAAGGTTAATATGTTTTAACATGATCCCTTTCTGTCTTTTGCACTTCAGTGAAGGTATCACTATTTCTCTGAAGAAAATAGTGCTGTACTTAGGATTTTGATATAATAAATCCTGGGAGATGTATGGAAATAATGAATAACAGACTTCCCTTTCTCAAGATCCTATGTTAATTACCATTTAAACAGATCTAATTTTCACAAATAACTATTCAGTTATAACCCATTCATAAATGAGATTTGAGACAGTATTATGATAAAACAGGCTGAATGGTAGATTGATATGATTGTCGTAGAATTATTAATAATGGAAATTTAACACGATAATGAATGGCTCCACTGTTAATTTTCTTGTTCTCCTAAGCATTTTATGTCAATAATTTACTGGAAATAGGCAGCAGATTACATGTTCATATCTAAATCATCCCTCACAGTAATTTAGAATCCTTTAAGCAGTACAGAGAACATTAAAAACATAAATAAAAGTCTTCAATGGTATCTTTGCACAAGGGTTTCCCCTATCCCCCAATTTTCGCTTTTACATTTTAACATAGTAGCTACCTCCACATCTCTTCTAAGACAATTTCCTGACATAACTTATGCTGAGAATCTGCTGTATTCTGGGTTACTGGTTCATAAATAAAAATGTTGTTTACAGGCTTCTGACTCATGTCTATATAAATGACAGACAGCAGAATGCCCTTTTAAACTGGGCTAAAAATGTCAAGGATTTATTTCTGTGGGTTTTCGTTTTGTTTTGTGGGTTTTTTTGTTTTGTTTTTGGTTTTGGGTTTTTTTGTTTTTTTTTTTTTTTTTTGCTGGGACATATCTTTCAGTTTGATTGCTTCAGTAAGCAATCCTCCAAAAGCAATGTACCTTCCTGTATATCTTGCTTGATTCTTGTGGGAACACTTAAATCCCTATGAAGTGCAATATTTCTGAGGAAAGAGGGAAATATGTATTTTTTTCAAGTAGTAATTATAATATTTTTGTATGTATGCATTAATAATCCACTATTTATAAGCACAAGTTCCATGCCAGAAAAAAAACCACCCAAATTATTTTCTAAGGTGATAGGAAAAAATGTAAATTATTGCAACAGATTATCATGCATCTGTTGATGGGGCATATGACTACAGAAATAGCTCTCATGCAGACCCAAACCAAAAAGGCATGAAGTCACTGTCTTCTTTTCTTCAGGGCTTAGAATATTTCTTCACTGTTTCTGAACAGCCCCCGAGGAGGACAAGCAGAGTATCTGAAGACCTTACTGCTGGGCTAAACCACACTCTGAAAACTACAAAATAGAAAATTTTATTAATGCTCGTATTTTAGAAAAGTTCTAATAAGAATTAAGACTCAAATCTTATGATTTTTTACAGCACAAAGACCCCAAGTCATCGCTGAGTCAGTTTAGCAGAATACTTAGAACACTGTCCAAAGCCACAGGGTTTTCAGTTTTTTAAAGATGTTCATTCATGTTTAAAGTTAAGTGTGTCTTGAAATGCTTATTTTACTCTGCATCTTGAGTAGGCTCAAGCCACACTTCATCAAGAGAAATATTTTGGGTACTGAATTTAAAGGAATTAATGTTAGCAAAAATTGGATATTTCCCTTATTAATTCTACTGTATTTACTTTTAGTTTTACTCTCTTCCCTCATTTTAAGTCAGACAACACTGCTCCCTGAGTCCATACTCTAGCTTCTAACACCACTGAAATGTAAAAAGCAGAACCAGGGCAATCCTTCTCCAAAAATCTACCTAATCATTTAAGTAATAAACTGTCTGTCCCTGCTGAAATCTTCACCAGATGAAAAAAAAGTAGTGGCTAAAACCAGATGTTGAGAGGATTGGTGAGAAAAAAAAAAAAAATTACAGGGACTAATCTTTTACAAAGGGTAAAGTCCCTGAAATATCAAGTAACATAGACTATAGATTTGTGTTTTGTTGGAACCAAAATGTTGGATTGGACATAAACACCAGTTTCATAATTATCCTCATAGGAAATGTTAATTTCCTGGTGTCATTAAGTAGTCTGCTTTAATTGCCATATTTGGTAATCTTTGTTACAGAATTATTCAGCATTTGTCTCTTAGAAATAAGCATTAAAAGTATCAGAACAACAAACTACCATCTCTTTTTCATAAAGCTTGGAAATGATGACTGATATTTTACAGTACATTTCCAAGAAGACCTGATGTTTAGGCTTTGTGCACCTTCTCAAACTCTCAAAAAAAAAAGCCAACTTCTGTCTAGACTCTCAATGGAACTAATTTTTTGGAGGAGACTTGCATAATTGCATCACACAGGAAGACCCTCACAACAGTAAGGACCCTCATGCTTTCTTAACAAAGCAAGCTGTTGTTCAGTTCCAGTTTCTTTTTTGTCTAGAAACAATAATATTTAGGAACTGCACAGGTAGAAATTGTAGGTAATTATTTACACATTTTACATAAAAAGACTGAATTTATTACATAGATATGGCTTTTTCTCTATGGATGTATGTGACAGAGAAATAATGGATGCATCCCCTAATGATGCATTTGGTAGGGATATATGTTTTCAAATGAGTCATCTATTCACCTCTCCTAGTGCTTCATAGTATTCTCCACCCCAACAATAGTGAGAAAAATTTGGAATGGCATGGAATGGCATGAAAACCAAACTCACTATCACCACAACTGAAATGATCACAAATAATTACTATATGACATATAAAATACTTCAGTGACACCATTCAAAATTGTGAAACAATTATACTTTCTCCATTACTTAGATTTTCATTCAGAAGAGCAACAATAATTTTCTCAAAGATGGTCCTGCTTCACTTGCTTCTAACTTCACTAAGTTCCCAGTGGAATTTTATCTGGAGATAGTATGACTGATGCTCATGACAGCACTTGCATGGGAAGTTTCTTATGAAATTAGTAAGTTAAGTCACACAGTATGTTGCTTTTTGCTATCTTCCCAGAAATAAAAGATGAAAAGACGGCAATCCTGTAAGCCGTCTTCTGTTTTGCTGGCACTATTTCTGTCATTTCAAATGCAGAGAAAATCCTTATGCCAACAAAGGAATACTCTACCGGTTGTCCCAGCATCCCACCTTCTTGCCTTGACTTGAAAGCTCCAACAGAAGAACCGTGTTTTTTGATTGAGTATCAGGAAACCTTACATGCAGGGAAGAAAAAGTGTCTGTGTATTTTTTCTTTAAAAACACTATTCCACTAGTACTTTATTTTTCAAGTGTTTCTGGTGTGATGGACATGAAAGCTTCACGTTACTTTTCAACTTTCTTTCAAGATGGTGCTGCTGATTAAGGAAGCCAGGTAAAGAAAGTCTCCCAGACATAGGCCAGTCTTACACTACATGAACTTTAATAATAAACTGACAAGAAAGAAACAACTTTTGTGGAAAAAAAATTCCTCACTATCCTATGCATTAGAGTTCCACTTCACAGGTATTTTACTTCCTTTACTCTGTGTATAGTTCAGAGCCTGTTCACTAACATATGCATAATAAATAATGGTTCTATTTTTGTGATTTTTATTACACACCAACACTGTGCCTTCTAACGTATTCAGGTATTCATAAAATATAATAACGCATTCTTCAGATGAACATTTCAAATAAAGTCAAAATAAATTTTTGTTATGCCAGTGGAACATGTTTAAGAAAATCTGATTTCTTAAACCACTTCAAGACAGATTAAAACCCACTCAATTCAAGCACTTGTTTAATACTTCATCTGTTAATAAGAGAATAGATATACCAGAAAATTCATTTTTATATGCAAAAAAGGCATATATACTCTCAATGCTAGCATGGACAAAACCTTGAGTTTCTACTTAAAGAAATTACCAACATGATTTCCAAAGCTTTATTTTTTATAGATACAGGCTTTCATCATACTTGGAGTGCTGAGTTTCTATCCTTTTTAAAGAAGTTAGACTGTTGGAAAGTATGAAAGGATTAAGTTAAATCAGCATTTTAAGTGCTGTTGACAGCTCACAAATCATTTGGAAGCAGACACTTCTTTCTGTATTCTCACTGGTTTCAGAAACTGGTTGAGGTAAAGCTCAAGCCAATAAATGGCAAATTACATAGTATTGCATGCTGTGTAGCTATTGTTAAGATAAACAGTGACACATGCCAAGATTCTCTGCATGATTCTGACATTTTCTTGGCCCTGTGTTTCTTGGCTTTCTTTGCTGTTATCAAATATGTGCACCATAGTTCTGCTAAACAGGATCTCACTGATTTCCCTCGGTGGCATACAGCTGCAAATGGAGAAGATGCTATCTACCCAGAAAAGCTTCCAGCTGAGTAAAGACAGTGCGCCACAGACAACAACCAGGAACTAAACTGGTCAGCTTGAGAAGCAGTGGCAGTGGCATTGCAGCAGCCAAGTCATGCTCAGGATTTTTCTATATGAGAAACAAAATGAGTTTCACACTAGTGTTACATGGACACCACTGAGGTAGCTCTGCTAGTATTGGCAATGAACTCCTGGTATACCTAGTGGCACCAGAGGAAAAAAAACCCAAACAAAACCTGTCAGCCATCTTGTTGTTTGGTAATAGACACTGACCCCAAGGGCAAGGAGCTAACCTGTCAGTATAGCGTGTACAAGCCAATGTATAGCATGTATATGGCCAGTATAGCAGCAAGGACACCTCTTCTGGACTTCTCATGGTGAGGAAAGGTGGGTTTTGTCTGAAGAGAGACAGTGGGATTATTCAGATCATTTGACTGAATTTTGGTTACTAGCTTGTAAGTCCTGAGTACATGGAACAGCCTTGATATTTTAATACTTAAGAAACTATTTCAGTCTTTGATTGGTAAGCATTTTCTCTCATACAGATTAAAGAACTTAGATTTTGTACTTTTAGAGGCAGAAATAAGTCATTAAGGCAGAGCTGTCTTTGCAGTTGTTTATTATTTATTGACTAACACATAATTATCACAAATAAATTCTTGACACTCATTCACTGATTAGAAAGCCCATATTCTTGTCAGTTACACTAAAAAAATTGAGTATAAACAAATCTATTAAAAAAATGATGGTTTGAAGGTTTATTTTATGTCTTAAAAAATAAAGAGATAACAGATGATAACCGACTTTCTTTTCATATGTAATATGGACAAAAAGGTATGTAAGATAACAGTATCACAGTACAATCTGCAGTAAGTCTCAGCAAAAATAAAATCTTATGGTCTGGACTATTCATGGTCTGGATCTGACCACAGCTTTTTATCGCTAGTGGGGATCCTTTAAATCTTCAGTTTCATTCATGTTCCCAATTCAGGATATTTTACATTTAACTTATTATTACATAGGACAGTCAAGTGTCACAATTTCTTAAAAATTTGAAGTGGAAATGGATCTGGATCTTATAAAAATATCCTGTCCCAAGCTAAAAGAATGCCAGCTTTCTCTTTAATTGGATTAAATTTATGGAAAACACACAGTTTAATCCACCCACTGCCTTGCTTATTACAGTAAATAAATGGCTTTTCATAGCATAAACTGAAAGGTGTAGGCTGGAAGGGAAATTAGTATAACACTGTTGACATCCCAACTTTCAAATAAAAATATTCCATGCCTTTCAAAGGTAGAGTTTCACTCATGAGGCTAAAATTACTGATTCTTGCTATAATCTCAGAAGTAACCACTTTCATAATTAATGTACTAAAATGTTTGTTTTACTGAGTGTTAGCAATATCAGTGTTGACATTGTTTGACTCTCCAGAGATGTGCATATGACTGAGAGCTGAAGAGACTCGGGGCCCTCTTCTCTTCTTTCCTTTTTACTGCAGATCGGGTGCAAATTCCTTAAATCAATAACTTTAAAGTCAGTATAAAACTATTGTATTTAGGATAAGGAGCAGACACTACCCATCTTTAAGAATGCATTGGTAGAATTTTAGAAAGCTCCAGGCAACACAGGCTAGTAGCAAATCTGAACTTCATCCGCTTGCAGAACACTTCTTCCAAATGTCTGTCACTAGGGTGGGCAGCTCTCGCACTATAATCCACAGATATCTCCCACAAAATGTGTTGTTCACATTTATAACAAAATATAAATTATTACATATTATTACCATTATTACATTTTTCTACATATAACTTATAGATCATGTAAAAACCCAACAATTATGTGGTTCACTGTCAGTGAGTTTTGCACATACAGCAAATGCAAGGGGAAATCTATCCTAGAGATGCTTCTCACCTAGTAACAGTACTGAAATTAGTCCTCCAACCTATTCACTCTGTCCCCAAAAACCACATTCTGTCACTTGACCTGGGGTGTTTTTCAGGATGGGCACTGCTTGAGACCATAAATTATCTGAGGATTTTGAGGATGATTTTTTTTCATTGCAGCTAGTATGGGGCTAGCTGTTGGGAATTGTGCTGTTGATAAAATGGGGATGCATTAATTACTGCCACGCAGTACTTATCTAAGAGCCAAGGCCTTTTTTCCTTCTCACTCCAATCTACCAGTGGGGAGGTTAGGGGTGCACAAAGAGTTGGGAGGGGACTGGATAGCTGGGGTAGCTGACCCTAACTGATCACATGGATATTCCTTAGTGTACGGTATCATGCTCCGCATACAGAGCTGGAGGAAAGAGGAAGAGGGGCATGTTTGGATGCCATTTGTCTTCCCAAGTCACTCCTATGTGTGATGAAGCCCTGCTCTCCTGGAGATGGAACACCTGGCTGCCCATGGGAAGTGGTAAATGAATTCCTTGCTTTGCTTCACTTGCATATGTGGCTTCTGCTTTAACTATTAAATGTCTTTATCTCAGCCCAGGAGTTTTCTCACTTTTGCTTTTCTGATTCTCTCTGCCATCCCACCAGGGGAGAGCAAATGAATCGCTGTGTTGTGTTTAGTTGCCAGCTGGGGTTAAATAACAACAAAGATATGGCAATACTCTACCAAGTCCACTGTTGGAGGGAAAAGAAAGGTCAGTAGCAAGAACTGAAGCCCCAGCCATCCAGAGACAGTACAAGAGCAGTGATGAAACCAACAGTGGCTCATGTTACATCCCTGGTCAACATTTCATCATCTACTGACAGCACAGGAGTGTGAAGTTTCCCTACCTATTCCATATTGACATTTTCCATAAATTCTAAAGAAAATTTCTGGGTTTTTACTAGTAGAGCTATTACATCTACTTGGGATTTGGTGGGCATGTATCATTCTTTCATCCATTGCTTCTGTGATACACAGCTGGGTCTTTCAAAATTTGACATCTCTGAGGCACACAACCGCCTGCACACCTGTCCTCTCAGCAGTTGACATGACACACATCTTACATCACACACAAACCAAATTACACCTCCATCCAGCAATAGTTGAATGAACAGACAGAAATCTGACACTTGAAAATGATTCTTCACTTGTTGAAACAAAACATGCCAAACAGCTGAAATGCAATGTTTCAAACTTCTGAGGAATAGTACTTGTCTCTGCTAGTCTGGATTTGCTAGCATGTGTGTCTCCTTGCCACAATAAGGCGACAATGGAGGACGTGTTTAATGCATAAACCACTGCAGCCACCAGGATTATAATCTTTATAAAGCATACACTGAGAATTGACACACACTGTACAACCACATACCAATTGTAGTCACTTATGATTGGAAGTATTATTGCAGGATGGATGGCAGCTCCTAAGTCATTGTCTTGAGGAAAGCAGTTCCCCAGAAAAATTTAGATATGATTACACCACATTCACTATTTTTCTTTTTTTGGGAGATGCATTAGGTAGAATTGTGACAAATTGAATAAAAGGAAACAACAACATTTAAGTCCAATCAACTTTAAAAAATGAAATAAAATCTGCTATCAAATGCAAACCAAGTGCAGAGTTGTTTTTATTTTCCCCCCGAAAAGACATGTTTGGCTTCTAAATGTGCAGCTCCCATGCAGGCTGGAGTCCTCCCCTCTCCCAAGAGCATCTGCTGGATTACCTCACCCGACTGGAAGGTGCGAGCACCAGGTAGATCACCTTTGCAGTCCCTGGCTGTACGCGAGGGGTGGGCGGGCAGCCTCAAAAGAAACTCTCCAAAATAAGCGTAAAAATGAAAAGCTGAATCATAAAATGTAATTGCATCCGAGGTAAAGAGCCCCCACATTGCGGTGAATCACTGCGCTCCCACGGTTTCCGTCCTGCTCTCACACGGGGTCAGGAAGGGCGAGTACGCGGCTCTACACCCGGAGGGGCCCCGCTCCCCTCTGCACCGTCAGGGAAGACCGACCCCCGCCGGGAAAGGCCGATTCCCACTCCAGGCGCGCCCGGCACGCCGTGACCGGCACCGCCGGTGACTCCTCCCTCGCGGCCGCGGCCCCTGAGCCCGGCGGGGCGGAACCGGGCGCGCTACAAATCCGCCGCTCCGGCGGGGCTGCGGGCACAGCAGCGCGGGGAGGTCCCGCGCAGGCGGCGCTCCGGCGGCCGGTCCCGGCGGGAGCGGGGCGCGGCTGCCGCGCTCTCCCTCGGGGAGCCGGCGAACTTCCCCGGGGGCGGGAGGAAGAGAAGGAGCCGCGTCCCGGTCCCGCGGCTCAGGCCGCCCCTTTCCCCGGCTGCCGTCCCGTCCCGGACGCTGCCTGCGGCCAGACTTGCCTAGCCGGCTGCTAGGCATGCTCCCATCGCCGCGACGGGCGTGCGAGCTGCCCGCGTCCGCCTCGTCCCGTGGGGAGCGGAGGGAAACCAGGGGGCCGTTTCCATAGAGATGAGGCCGGAGTGAAACTTTGCTGCGGGCGGGCGGCGAGGGCCGAGCCCAGGCGGCGCTGAGCGGAGCGGTCGGGCCGGCTGTGAGCGCGGGGTCCGTCTCCTCCCACCTCTCCGGCAGCGCCGCCGGGGGCGAGCGCCGCCCGGGCACCCTGCTGCGGAGCGGGGAAAGTTTTGCTCCGCGGAGCCGCCAGCCGCCCACGCCCCCCTGGGCGGCTGCTTGGCGGCCGTTCCCCCGCGGCGGCTCCCGCGGAGCGCTGCTATGGCACCCGCCCGTCGCCGCGGGGCGAGCCGGGGGAGGCCGCCTCCGGCTGGCCGTGCGCTGGCGGCGGGGGGGCGCGCAGCCCCCGGGCGGCGGGCGTCCTCCTCCGGCCGGCAGTGACCGCCCCGGCCCCGCTCCTGCCGGCTCGCCATGCCTGCCCCCGCCCGCCTCTCGCCGAGCACGGTGCGGGGAAGGGCGAGGGGAGCCGCCGCCCTGTCACTCCCTGAGCCAGCCGCTGCCTCACCGGAGAAGCCCCGTGTCTGACGGGCACGGCGCAGCTCCGCTGCTCGCTGCGCCGGGAGGGCTGCGGGCACCTGGCACCTCCCCACAGGTAAGCGGCGAGGCGAGTGGGGGTGAGTCTGGTCGGGGTCTACCCCTCGCTCCCGAACTTCATCGCGCCCGCAGCCCTCACCTCTCCTCGGGAGTGGAGGGGCTGCGCCCTGCGCGTTTCCGCCGGCGGTGGCTCGGGCACAGGGAGACGCGCCCCTGCCCTCGGCGGCGAGGGGCAGAGAGGGAGCGGCACGGGTGGGTGGGTGGCTTTTTCCCTGCCAGAAATGGACTTTCTGCCTCCCGAACGGAGCGGGCCGGCGTGCCGGCGGCTGCCGCGCTCCGCGCAGCTGCTACACACCCTCTTTTGTCTGCGCTCGGTCCGAAATACTTTAGTGCTGCCGTCCGCCTGCCCCGCCGGTCGGGATCCCCGCTCGGCCCTGCTCCGCCGGGGGCTGCCCCGGGCTGCGACCCCCGTGCCGCTCCCCACCCGGCGAGTTGTCCCATTGCCTTTATTTTCACGGGAGCTGGGCTTTCCTTAACCTTTGTTTGCGGGGAAAATGGTGGTGTGCTGGTTATCTGAAAGGATGAGAGACAGATGGGGATGACAAGGGGGTTGCCTTATTCCCTTGCGTGCGAATGTAACTCGGTGCTAAATAAATCGCTCACCGGGTAGACATAATCTTTCTGGTGAGGCAGACTTTGAAACAAAAGTACTGCCAACAGCTCGGGTGCGTGGCAGATACTCCTGATACCCTACTAACATAAACATTGTTAGTGTTTGCGCTTGAATTCAATACATGTGCAGCTGTTGTGCCGATCTGGAATTGCAGTAGCTCTATCAACTTCACACTTAATAGTCTTTTGTATGCAGTAGTTATGAAAAATAATACGGGTTTTATTGTTCAAAGGCAAAAGTACCCAGACAAAAGTATTCCTTTAGTGTGGCGTTCTGTGTAACGTGAACTACAAAATAACTTGTAGTGATGTAGTGGACTTGCACTTCATAATGCTCTTAGGACGTTAAGGCAATATTGTTCAATAAAATTCTGTCAGCAAAGGTTTCTCTGGCTTATCTTGATGCTAGATCAATACACTAGCAACTATTCTGTTATTTTTCTCTAAGTAGATGGTGTATACAATCCATGTGATAGAAACCAAGTGTCCAGATAGGAAGAAGCAGTGGTTTTTTTCCCCCGCTTCCTTTTAGTGGTTTTGGTGCTGCTTTGTAGGAAGTGTGAAAAATACTCCAACACTTAAACCAGAAAATTATATTTCCATTGTATGTAACTGAAGTTCCTTAATAATGAAGCTAAAGGGTCATTCAAGTTTGGAATGGCTTAGTGTACTTTTGTTGCCAGGAAATGTACTTCTAAATACTTCTAAATACTTGTTAGAAGATAATTGTAAGATAATTTTTAGTAATTCAAAACATGAGTTGCAATTAGGTGTTTTGTCCTGAAAATAGAAAAACCCACTCACGGATGAAGATATGAGGTACTTAACTAGTAATTTGGGAAATAAAATAATATATAATTTATATTTTGTTGGCATAGAAACATTTTATTTGTTGCTCCTTGCTTGGATTGCAACAGTGATCTAAATGAAAATTGGACTACTGATGCAATCGTTCAGCACACTAGAATGATTTTATTCTATGTACAGAAATGGTTTTGCTCAATATAACCTCATTGGAACTCATTTTTATTGAAGCTTTGTAAAGATTATAAAAAGTGTGCTGTTGGAATCTAATCCTGTGAAGTATGGACTAAGCAAGCCCTGCTCTGACAAAGGACTGAAAAGTTTGCTCACTCTCAAGCAGGTACAGTTTCAACTTCATCCCTAATGATAACCCAAGGTCTGAGTTCATTGCACATGGCAGTAGGTCCTGGTAACTTCAGTGAAACTCTTCATTGTCTTAACTGCACTGCTGGACCTTCCCTGGACCAAGCCCTCTCTGCATGTTCTGCCTCTACTTCCCTAAATGCTGGATCTATGACACAAAATACCTGTGCTGTGTGCAGGTGCTCACCTCAGCCATATCTCATAGCTTATATATTCTCTGTTGGCCATCACCTCTCAGGGGTGAAAGGGGAAAATGCAAAGTGAAAATTGGTTAAGGAGTGAAATACATAAATGCAACAGCAGGAGGAGACTGCTGCTTGTTGTGTTTTGTTCAGTAGATTTTGTGAGCCAGAAATCTGAAATGCTGAAAAATTAGTGAAAACTCCCACTAAAATTACTGAAACCAGACAAAGTTATGATATAAACTATATTAAACCTATTGTCATGAACAGTAACCCATTGTTTTAAAGTTAACAGTAGAATCCTCAGTCTTGTCTGTAATAGTGGTAGAGGCTGTAGTAGAAGGGGAACTTTGTATCTTAGCTAGTGGTGATACCTCAATTTGATTTGGTGCCACTGTGTTTTATAAACAGATCAGTTACTTGTAATCTACATGTTTGATCTCATTATACTGGATCAAAGGGGCAGTTGCAAATAATTTTCTAGTTGCAAGATAGGAGGGTAATGTAGGAAGACATGAAACATAAAGACATAGGTGTCGTATGCCAGTTTAGACATCTTAAGATGTTTCAGACCTCCGTATGAGGCTGGTAAACAGAGTCTAAGGGGAACACTTGTGGAAAGGCAGCTGAAAACGAGGTAGAATGCTATTGTTTGTATTACAGTTTTATGTAAAAGCCTTTAAGAAAACCAATCTATTCTCTGAAACCTTGTTAAAAAATCTGATGCTGTGTTATGATGGGTACAGGAAGAAATCCCTTACTGTCAGGATTTAGGGAGGTCCATTGTTGGATGCCCATTTATCAGCAGAATCTTTGTATTGCTTCCTGTGCTTCTAACTGCCTTTGAGTAGCTCAAAGGCACTAATACATAGTTGAGGAGTAAAAAATCTTTTTAGAGAAGTTGCATATCTTGTCCAAGCCTAGAAGTAAATGGAAATTGCAAGTACTTCTTGAGTTTATGCTCTAGTTTTGGTTAGCACGTTATTTGTACAGCAAAAACACTAAGGGAAAGTTTCTGGTTTTCTTCTTTACTAGGTAAAACATAAGAACCTACTTACCCAGAGATTGTGTGGGTTAAGTGGACTGTTGATTGCATGGAAGAATGAAATGCTGACAACATAAGTGAATTAAACTACTGAGCAGATGTTTTACACTGCTGTTGCTCTACCCACTAGTTTTACTAGCTCTGCAGTGTCCACTGTGGAGTGTGAGAATAAGCACTGTACTAAACTTTCATGCCAAAGCTCCAGTCTAGCTCTAAAGCAAGCTGTTGTTACTCTATTCCATCATTAACTATTTCCACATCAGTCAATTCAGTAAGTATGTGTATATATATGTAACTGGTCTTCAAATAGGGGTATCTTGCCAGAGGGAGCACAAGTGACCTGATGACAGAACTTAGTCCTGAAATTCTGACATGATATTGATCTCTTTGTGTGAATGAAATTACATTTTCCTTCCTGAACTTTTTTACATGATCAGTGATTTTAAACTATATGATTCATAGGTGCCTTTTAAAAATCAAGTTTTCCTTTTTTTTTTGCACAGCTAGCTAAATGGGATGGATAAGCTGTAGTACAAGCTACTCAAAGCCTTTTATCTGCAGCAGGATCAGAACATGCTTGTGATTGTTTTAAAATTATTCTATGTCCAGAAGACCTGAGCAAGAAGGATGTTTATCCTCAGTCATTTCCTCTATCCATCAGTGTTTCCAGTTGGGGAAAGTTGTTATTCATTTTTTCTGCATGTTTTAGACAGGGTGGTACAAAGCCACCTAACCAAAACCCGGCATCTGAGGAGCATTGCAAATGAGATGTAATGATACAGCAGACTTTCAGGAAAAACAGACTTGTGGAAAATAAGGCAATAAGCTACCTTTTCGTATATAAAGATTCTGAAAGGTTTTATGGGAAATGTAAATGGTTTTCACTTTATTCTCTTGTCTGTCTACATCAACATCTTATCATTTATATACCACTGGAATTGTTCCTTCTGTTGGAAGTGTGACCATTTGTCTCCAACTGAAATAAGTAGAAATAAAGGAGACATTTGTCTAAATTGTCTTTTAATTTTTCCTCACTAAACTGAATGATGAAGCTCTTACTGAATCAGGAGAAACAAGATTTTGTCACTTTAATGAGGAATGCTTTAGATACACTCAATAATAATCTCAAGAGATGTAAAATATAGCATAGGTTACATTTCATAGGAACTAATTTAAAGACAAAGAAGCAAAGAGGAAAAATACTTTTTTATATTAATTTGTTTTTTAAATTGCTGTTTCACAGATACAGTTGCACTGAGCATCCCAGTATGGTGGTTTTCAAACCCATTGATAAAAAGTGCTGAAATTTTAGTCAGTTGAAAACTACATTCATGCTGGCTGTGAAATAGGAAAGACATTTTCAACAAAGCAGTGATGCAGTTGGATGCTAATAGCCTACCACTTCTGACAGTTAGTTAGATTCACTAAATTCTTTAAGTAGTAGAGGTTTGTGCTTTGATACCTATAAATCTGTAGCATTAGCTCAGAGAGTGAATCTGATATCAAACCAAGTTTTTTTAGAGCTTTTCAATAGTAGTCATACTTCTCTTTTCTACTAAAGGGGAAATTCCAAAAGTAATTTTCTGTCAGTTTAAACCACCATAAAAGCCATTAATAGGAGGCCTTTTATAAATGTCACTTAGTATGTTTAATTTGGTGTCATAGTGGTAACAGTAGTATAGGGGTTTTTTCACATTCTCAATCTTAATGTGTCTGAATAAATTGCTCTGCTTATCTGTAATCAGTTGCACATTGTTGAAGAATGTGTTTGTATCTAGTTAATTTTATCACTTCCATTTTGCTGTGTATTAAATGAGGAAAAAGTGCTATTATTTGTCCGTCCATCTGGTTTAAAACTGTTGCTCAAAATACTGGTGTTTTCTTTCCTTTGGGTAATTCAAAGTAACAAAGGCATAGCACATCATATGTGATGTACATGTGGGCTGTGCAACTTTATTCCTTCATAAAGAGGGATGAAAGCAGCCTTGTGTGTTGGGGCAGCATTTTACTACAGCAAACAAACTTTCCCAAGGGCTATTCCTTGGAGCACGCAGGGTGTACAGAATAGCTGCTTTAGCTGCTGTCTTTTGCATGATCTTGTGCTAGACAAACTTGGTGCATAAGATCTGAGGCAGCCCTGTGCTTGGAAAAAGGGACATGCTCTGCAAGTGTGCTTTCTTGACATGGATGTCATGATGGGGTCAACTGAATAAACCTGATGCAGTTTGAGATTTGTCAGAGGTGTGCTTCTTGCTATAAATTATTGTGTATTTAACACAATAAGTTGGCTTGTTTCACCTGAGGTGTGACTAGTATTTTTGTAGGAAGAAGTTAGATTACAGAAAATGGACAAAAAAAAAACCCCAAAAAAACAACCAAGGAAGAAAGCAGGAAAGGGAGAAGGGAAGGGAGAAGAAAGAGCAAAACACAAAATGGAAATATTGAAGATAGAAAAAATAATGAAGGCAGAAAAAGGATGAGATATAGCAAGTTGCATTTCTAAAGAGAAATTATGCCACATCCATTGTTATAAATGGAAAGAAACTTGAATAATGGAGATAAGAATAAAAGATGTGGCAGTATTTATTTTTGAGGCATCTTATGGAAAATCAGACTGGAAAATTGAGAGATTAATTCTTGTCTCACTGAGATGCATCTTAAATTAACTGTCTTTGTTGTGTAGTAAGTAAAATGTTCTGCAGAAATGATGTTAAAACACTTCTTCCAGAAGATACACTGTAAGTAAATCAGTTCAGACAGACATTAGAAAGGAAAGGGAGCTAAGGATAGTTTGCTTAGAGAGATAGAAACTGCATTTTGAAGTACTTGAAAGTTAGGTGAACTGTTGTTTTCATTTTCAAGCAGACTAATACTCTAAATCCAAAAGTTATCATCATGTTGATCTATGCAATTTGTTTTTGTCTCACAGAAGGCCAATGAGTGCAATAAGCACAGTGAGAACATCCTTCAAACACTGGATAATTAACTGGTATTTATTGTGAATACTTAGCTACCCTACTTGCACAGATTTTTCTTTCTGATATGTTTTTGCTATATCTGTGTAAAGAAACTAATTAAACCAAGACATGTTTTATGGCCATGAGGTCAGCCAGAGTGGTCTGGCTCTGTGTGGGTATTAAACCGCCTTTCAGATGGTTATATCCAAATTGACTGTTTCGAAAGAGCTTCTGGACTGAACCAGCTAAGTGCCTAAGAGGGGGCTGGCTGACTTTGACCACAAATGTCCCTGGCATCCTTGTGATAGTGTGAAAGAGACATTACCAGACCCCGTGCCTGAGGACATCAGACAGTACTGAGCACAAGATCCATGACTTTTTAGAATGTTTTTCCATCTCAGTTGAAACTATCTTACTACAGTGATCCCAATATACACAGATTTTAAATAGAAGTAGTGTATTGAAAGCTGTATTTAGAAGACATTGTCTGCTTTAATTATGTTAAAAGAAATCTGATGTCAGTTTGCTATCACACTAGTAACTTCAGTAGTATGGAAAACGGAATTTGGAGCATTGTTGGATATACAGAATTTGTGGACATGGTGGAACAACATTCTGGGACACCAAGAGAGTGGCCACCTTGTGGCAAAGAAGGCCAACAGAATCCTGAGGTGTGATAGGAAGAGTGCTGCCAGCAGGACAAGGGAGAGGATCCTGCCCCTCTACTCAGCTCTGGTGGGGCGTAGTGGGGAGTTCTGGGTTCCTCAGTACAGGAGAGACATGGAGCCCCTGGAGCAGGTCCAGCAGAGGGCTGTGAGAATGACTGGGAGGGGACTTAGGAAGAAAGGCTGAGGGGGCTGGGCCTGTTCAGCCTTGAGAAGAGATGACTGGGAGGGGACTTCATCAATGTGTATAAATATCTAAAGGGTGGTGCCAAGAGGATGGAACCAGGATCTGCTTGGTGGAGCAAACCGCTAGAATGAGAGGCAATGAACAGAAACTGAAGTTCCAGCTGAATATGAGAAAGAATTTCTTTACTGTGCTGTGACTGGGCTGGAATGGATTGCCCAGAGGGGGTGTGGAGTTTCCCTCACTGGAGATACTGAAGAACTGTCTGGACACAATCCTATGCCATGTTCTCCTGCTTGAGAAAGGAGGTTGGACCAGATGTGGTCACTTCCAGCTTGACTGATACTGTGAACATAGTCCCAAATGGATTACAAGTGATTTGCCAAACAAGCACAAAACTTGCACATAAAATAAACGTCTAGCTGACAGCTTCTTAATGTCACATTTATTTTCCGGGTAATAATAGCCTGTACAAAAATGGCTAGCAGATATTAATAAAAAACATCCAGAGGCCTAACAGACTCTTCTTGGGAAGTCCTGTATTGCCTATTAATACAGTTTATAGACTTTAGAGCAGTAGAGTCACTTTGCATTAATTCAGTGCCAAAGTGCTTTCCCCAAACCCTTCCTATGACCCCTACAAAGTATTTGCTTTGCTCTTTGCCAGGAAGACATTTCTTCTCAAATTACTTTTCAGACGCCTCTTCTGAATTTATTGCCATTCTTTTTCTAATTCAATATTGTTCTCCTAGGACGTGGCCTCATTAACTGGTGCCCACGGTGGATTATCTGCATACATTGCTGGAACATAGTTCAGTAGACTATATTAGAAAGACACGGGTCCTGTCCAAGCCTGCAACCAGTATGCATGCCAATTAAATTACACACAGAAGCGTTTACTGATTAAGGACAAGTAATGTTGTGTTTTGCAGAATGCCAGTTTGTAATTTTTTTTATTGTCAAACTGGCTGTACAGTCGAAATGGTAATGAAAAGAGGTTATAGCTGAGGCCATAGTTCTTTTTTATTTACGTTTTTAATCTTGTGAACTTTTAAATTCAGTTAGATTAGTGTTTGGTTGGTTGGTTATTCCCTGTGAAATTTGGAGATTATGACTAGATGGCATTACATATATTATATAATTCCTGTAAAAAATTTACAGTTATCACAGAATCAAACTTAGACTACGAGAGGCTGGGCCCAGATGAAGTAGTATAGCTTTCTGTTAATGTTTTGTTGTGCAGATTTTGTAGCATGCTGTGTGATTATAGGTTAGGAAAAAAATCTCCACTGAAAGGGTTGTCAAGCATTGTAACAGGCTGCCAGGGGAAGTGGTTGAGTCACCATCCCTGGAGGTACTTAAAAAGCATGTTGATGTGGCATGTAGAGACATGGTCTAGTGGTGGACTTGGAAATCAGCACTAAGGTAATGGTTGGGCTCGCAATCTCTGTGGTCTTCTCCAGTCTAAATGATGCTATGATTTCTTGACATGTGACCATTGTGGTTTTTCCTACTTTCTCCAAAGAATATTAAGAGTAGCTAATCTTTACTTTTACAACCATTTTTTATCAGTGTGCATGTTGACAAGTATTTACCCTGTGTTAAGGAAGGCAAACTCCAAAGGAGAAATGTGGAGCTGAAAGTAGTCTGTGTGAGCCTTAGTTTCTGCTGTCCTTCCTTCCAAAGTTTAGACTTGGACTCAGGCAAAATTCTTTATCTCTTTTATAGAATATTCTAATTGTTACTGATATAACAATATAACCAATATTCTAATTGTTACTAGGCAAAATTTGATTCTGAGTAGGTTTGTAATCTTTGTTTTCAGGTTTGTGCTTAGGACGTAATTTTCAGCTGAGAATATTGAGTGCTTGGGAAATGGGCCTAACCCATTGCTTAAAACTCATTAAAAAGCCAAGATCAGCATCATCCTCAGGTTAAATATGGCTTTGTTAAAGCTTGTGACTGAAGAGATGGGCTTCAGAATTAAATTTGGAGCTTTTCCCCCCTAATCTAGCTATTCTCACAGTTGAATAAGCATTTCCTAGGGAAATGGGGAGGAAAAAGAAAAAGGAAATTACAAAAGGTCTGCTACAGCAGACTATGAATTCAGATGGGAATAGTGAGAGTGTCTGGTTAAACTAGTCTGAAGTTCAGAAGGCCCTTGGAGAGGGTGCTGATGTTATGGAAATTTGGATTGGAAGACTTTTCTGATGAGTCATGTGCTCTGAAATTAGTTGAAAATGTTGCCCTTCCAACAGTAAGACTGTGCTTGGGAATTCCCATGTTTGCAAAATTATGTGGCTGAAAGTCTTCTAGAACTCAGAGGCTATGGCTTCTCAGGTTAGACCTGAAGTTTGGAGGTCTGGGTAATGTTTATTATGTGGGTTCTTTGATTAGCTTTATATTAGTAGTCTCGTTGTTGTGCTTGATCACCTACATTTGATTCAGTTACATGCATTCAGTAGCTGTGTGCTGTAGCAGAAAACTCACACAAACTGACACAGTGTATTATACTTTAGCAAAAAATTGTAGGTAAACAGCTGTAGGTAAATTTTCATTCCTTGACTATTGCAGGACTGTGAATATAATGGTATTAGGAAGGCAGAATGTAGATAAGTGGATAGGTCAGTAGTACAGCAGCAACCACAAACATCAATTATTCTATAACAACAAGGCTATAATTTTTGCAAATAATATATTTAGTCAAGTAGTAGGGAGGCTCTTATCTGAGTGACTGGAAGAAGTGGGTCTTATGTAGTGTGGCTAGAAGTATATGTGGCAGTAATATCATAACACTGCTTTCCTTCATATCTTTCAGTAAATCCACAAGGAATGATGAGGCCAGGTGTTTGCATTTGCCAAGGTTAAGCAATTTAGAAGAGACAAAACGTGGTTAGGAATAGTGCTTAGGTCATCAGCAGTGACAGCAGAGGCTTTGTCAGAGCAATTAAAGTGCCTTCGAAAGGGGTCTGATCTGTTGTGCCTGCTGTTCTCCAGAAGTTAGTAGCTTTAGAACTCTTTGCAAACACTCAACTTAAAAGCTTCTCTTGAACAACTGCATTGCTCTGAAAGATTGTGCTTAGCATGGTCATGTATGGTCATATGCAGTTTGTACTGCTTCTTGTCTTCCTTTTCACCTTGATTCTGCTTTTTAGATTGTGATTACTGGCTGATGTGCTGTGGGCAGTGCATCCTAGGAGGGTGTTCCAGCCAGGCTCCAGACTACATAACGCTGATTCACAACATGGAAGGTAGACAGAGGCTCTACAGGATCAGGTATTCACTGATCTTTGCTAAGCAAAGCATGAGGTTTTCAATATTTTTTAATCTAGATCTTGAGGCAGTTAGTTTTTTCAAAAGCTGAGATTTTGAGCATGTAATCACATAGACCTTGAAGTTAAGGTACTGGGCAGGTTTCTACAATTCCTGTGCCTAAAATCTCATCTTGATAAGAAATTACCTTCTCAGACAGGAACATCAATGAAAGGATGAGACAGAAAATGTCTACAGATCTTACTGTATACATTTCTTACTGTTTTAGAAACTGTGACGTTTTCCTTAAAAATTGAGGTTAAAGCAATATAAATGATTGAAAAAGTGTTCAAAATCACTTTCATGTGCATCACATGTAAAACCATGTGGCTGTGATTAAACAAGCTCATTGTGTGCAAAAGCTAGGGGATGACTGTTGCTGAGCATAACTTGCTTTAAACAGATTTTTCAGAAGGATTATCAGTCATCATGATCACTGTAAAAACAGAAAATATGAGCCATGGCAGAGATCAGGAAAACAGACAGAGAAATGATCCTGGATTCCATCAAAACCCAAAAGAATATACAACTTCATGTTACAGCTTTGGGAGAATGATAAAATTGAAGTTGATGAATGGCTTCTGTTAATAATTTTGTATTTGGCTTGTGTTTTAGTTTTCAGGATACTTTATTGTAAAACTTTTTTATTGCTCATTCTTGGTATGGATTTTTTTTGTTTTTACAGAGACAGACTGCATATTTATAGTGCAGTAACTCTCCACATTCTGTCTGGATAGCTGTTGAAGAATGAGCATGGAAAAAGCATGGCTATGTAGACAGGCTAGTATTGCATTATTTGAATGTTTGTTTGAATCTAATGTGGCTCCTCTGGCTGATATGACAGTAATTTCTGTTTTCCTCCAGCAATCCTGCCTTTTCCATATATGAGTGTGTATGTATGTTTGTATATGGGTGTCTGTATCTATCTATATCTATATATCTATATCTGTATCTATATTTATGTATAATCTATATATCTATCTATATATCTATATTTATATATTGGGACTAGACTGGAGAATTTCTGCAACTATTGCTCCTCTCTTAATGAAAAAAAACCAAAATCAGGTAGTGGATTTGCTTTATATGGAGCCCTGTAGGCCCTACTTTTTTTTGTTTGCTTCAAAGAATAATTGCAGAAGCACCTTAATACTGTAGCCCTACTTTATGATGGGAATCCAAGCCACTCCTGTATTGTATAGATGTAGACAAGATACCAGAGTTTAGTAAAACATATAAAAAGCTCATGGACATGATGTTATATATAAGGTGTGGTAATTGCTGACCTACTCTGTTCCTCTGTGAAACAGTCCTATAAATCCTTCAGGTTTTTTGTGTCCATGCAATGCTCTCTTCTCTCTTTGTAGTTTAGGAGATGCATCCTATCCTCCTTTGCTTCACATCTCCTGTTTTGCTTTTTCCTACATCAGAGCACAGATAATTAAGGAATCAAATGTTAATTCAGCTTTGCTTGTATTTAGGGTGCACACAGTTAGGAGCTGCATACTGGACCACTGAATTACTCCTTCAAAGCTAATTTTTAGAGTTGTATAAATTAAACAGATCAGCAAAGATGTAAGAATTTGGATTCTCTGCTATTGTTATATTTTGCATCAGTATAAATCCTTGATTTTAATGAAGGTTTTAATATATGTCATAAAACTGGTGGAGGGTTAGATATTACAGACTAAGTATTGGAAGATGACAGTCAAAAATTGTCTTTTCCTGCTGTGAGCTCAGGAACACTGTAAAAAGATTGAATTATTCTTGTTTGGTTACTGTTGCTCTGGTAGTGTCTTGAGATCCTGGCTGTGTGAAGTCACAGGCAGATTTCTTATGTATTTCAACAAGGTTAGCATGTCATTCAGTATGTTAGGTAGTCTTGGACCTTGTGCTGGTTCCTACATGGCCCAAAAATGTCAAAAATATTTTCTATGAATGATGCCTTTATTACGAGCCGGCCAAAACAGCTCTCAGCAGCTAGAAGCGCTTTAGTTCAAAGCCATGACAATCAGTTTTTGCTAATAAGCTGCCATCCTGGGAAACCCCTAAAGCCTTCCAGAATGTGCTCTCTGCGAAGATGACACTTTTGTTTATCTAAGCCATGTTAAGGTGGTATTTTTTTGTTGTCATTGTCTTAATGTCCCTGAATATATGCTTTTATCAGCTGGATTTTAAAATGTATGTGTTCTAAATTTCTAAATTATATGAGTAACATGCCTGAAGTAGAATGAACTTTGGAAGTTCAGATATGGAAGGAGAGATTTTTTTCCATCTAATTTCTTTTATTATAATATAATATTATGAACCATATGATAGGTTAATTAAGTTAATCAAGATATTGAGAAGATGTGTAGTTTTCTTCTTAGTGATATTCAAACTCTTAATGGCAACATAATGGGGAAGATGTCTCTTCTAGTCCTGGAGAAACAATTTTTAGAGGACTTTTAGAAATGCCTTAACACAGGCGTTGCATGAATACTTTCATGCTGCAGGCATGAACACTTTGTGGGGCCAGTAAATTTCAGGAGGTGACATGTTCATTCTGAAAAAAAAAAAAAAAAGACCATTCCTGAAAGCCCATATACCTCTCATTTCAAAAATAGTAGTAAAATTTCAGTAACTTTACATCTCCATATGCTTGAGCTGTTAAGACTGGAGTTATAGAAAGGGTTATGTAGATGTGTTGAGAACTTGCTTTCTTCCTTAGGGTTCTGCATCCCTGTTTCCTGGGGTTGGAAACACTAATTTTCTGTGATCTGACCTGCTGCTTTGTATGACATAAGGCTGTGAGAGTAAGAGGTCTATGCCTGGTAAAGCTCCTCTCAGAATACATTTTGATAGCTATTGGCTGCATTTTGAGGAAAACCTATTAAGTTCTTTCATCTACTCAGCAGTATTCATTGATCCAGAAAAAAAACCTTCCTCCCCGGTTCAGATGTGAAAAGAAGCAACTGAGTGTGCACGCTTCCATTGACACAGTCACTGGGGACTGAACTGCCAGACTGAGGTCTTCATTTTCTCAGCCACAGGTCAGAGTTTCAGCAGCTGCCAAGGCAAATTTGGGCTTGCTGTGAATATTGGTGTTTGTGATTCATTAGGCTTAAAGTGTCTTATATGGAAAGGCCTAAGAGCAGCCAGTTGTTAAAGTGGTGTAAAAGCTGTTGCATTCCTGTGCTGGACAGTTTGTACTGTTGCTGTAACTGAAATATCAATGTTAAATCTGTAGTGTATTTCTGAGCTGTTTCACACAGGGTTTTACAAATTAAATTTATACAACAGTATCTACAAATAATGTATCCAGATTGCAATTGTGTTGTTGTGGAAGCACAGGCATAAGAATCTTTCAGTGGGGGGTTTGTTCCTGGCTTTGCTGGAGTTGGTCTGTGACTTTGGACAGCTTGTCTGACCCTGCCTTCCCGGAAATGCATAGAAACCTTGTTCCCATATTATTTTCATCCCTTTGGAGAATATGATTTTTGGTGCCTTCCTCTTCAGTTTGCCTGGCTGCAAAATAGGGATATTTCTGTAGGAAGTATGCCATTCTTACACACCCATGAGGATTTTTTGTGACATTTGAATGACAAGTGCTATGCAAAATCAAATCAGTATTATATACCATGAGTGGAAAGAGCCCTGTGAATGTTGGTACTTGAGCAGAGCCATTAATCCTAGAAGACGTCATGCACCAAAATGTATTGCAAATCAAAATATTGAAACTGCAAATAAAATAACAATTGAAATTGGAAACATTTCTAACAGTGAAAAGAATCAATGTAAGTATATTCTAAGAGCCAAGTCATCTCTGTTAAAATCAAGACTATCTGAAATGAGTAATTCATAGAGGAGTTATAGACTTGATACAGAAATCAGAAATGAATTTCCTGCTTATGTATGCAGAAGAAAATGATCTTTTCTGGTCTAAAATATCCATGCATATACATATTTTTTTTGGCTGAACAGTCAGTGGTAAGTTTGTGGCTAAACAGTGCAATTCTCTAGAGGGATTTAAATTCCATCAAACATATTATTATGAACTGTTTAGTGTAAGCTTGTTATATAGACAGACATAATGGCTCAGCTGTTTACTTTAGGCAGCTCCCTCCAACTGTACAGATAAACACATGGAGATACTGCAGTTCTCCAGCATGCACCTCCTTGGATAAAGTTTATTTTGCACATGCTCAATGTAGTGAATGAAACAAATGTGTTTAAGTAGAAGCAAAATTCTGCAGACACTTCATGCCTCTAATGCACTGTTTGTGTTTGGCAGAAGTAGGATTGGTGTTGGTAAGCCTGGTAAACATTCAGTACCTTTGGTGATGCCTGAGCTAATACGGCAGGGGACATAATTGGATGTCTATTGGATGTGTGATTCAGATATTTCCATATAAGATGGGATAATTGACACAAATCCTGTAGGTACAGGGGCAGCTGTCATGCCACGACTTGTAAGGAGCAAGGTTTATTGTACAATGTGGCATACAAGCAGTTTGGTAATATTCTTCCTCATTTGAACAAAGACTTGAATTATGTGTCTTACATGACATACATGGCTAAATCATTCCATCATTTTCAAAACTGTTTCTTAGTTGAAATAACAGTTTTTATTTTGTCTTCCTTTGCAGTTTATAGGAAAACCAATGTGAATTGCATATGTGATCTAACTTTGGAGATAGTGGTGGAGGGTTTTTCAGCCTACATTATTCCATAGTTCTGTGATTTAAGAATATGTGATTTTGGTTTATGTGCATGTAAGAACGAGTTTGAACACTTTGGGGCCAGGTAGTTGGACAGAGATAGATAGATAGATAGATAGATAGATAGATAGATAGATAGATAGATCGAGTTTGAGCCATTCTAGATGTGAAGCAGTCTATAGACACCTTTACTGACTGTGGAGGTGAGGTTCACTGTCTGTCTTAACACTTCTGTGAAGGTTGTGGCTTCTGTTGAATTCCCTTCCTGAATTTCTGGTTGTGCATTAGCTCAGCAGTTCATCAGGAAAGCCTAAGCCTTACTTCTGGGAATTGAAGGAAAAATAGCTGAAAGTTTGACATTACTTTTTTTTTTTGTCTTAAAATATCTTGTTTGTGGAATATAATTTTTTCCATTACCAGTGATGTCTAATATTGCAAGAAGTTCATCAGTGTTACCTTTCTGATATATTTTTGACAGATGGGGTATTATGTGTGACTTTGGTATTAATTCTGTGCCCTGGCATGACTTCTGACTAGCTGGAGACATCTGCCAGTAAGAGGCAATAATTAACTGCTTGTGTTGTTTGGAAAATGGTACTGGTCAGAAAAATAGTTGGTTGCTAGTGTTGAAGCCTTTGTATGACTAATTGCCAGGCTAATTTTGAACAAAATAAATCTGTGATTGAATATTCAATGATATATTTTATCATCATGATATTTAGTGACAGAGCTTTTGGGTGGCAAGGTCCTGCATTTCCATGAGATTCTGGGGACAAGTCTGACTGGAAGACAGGGAGACACCTTCTCTACTATGGGGCTAAATGTGAAGTTTGCCTGAAGGGGAGGGTGGCACATACAGGACAGTCAGCAAGGATGCTCTTTCTTTCCCTGGAAAAATTGCCCTTTTTGCTGGCTAGCACCTTTGATATTTCTGTTGCTGGAAGGAGACCCAAAAGGAGGAAGTGTCACTGTAAAACTGCCTTTTCTCTTTCTTACAGGCAACTCCTGTTGGTTGAATCTCAGTTACTCTTGTCCACTCTTAAGCTTAAGTGTGGGATTTGGAGATTCTAGCCAAGGAACTGATGAGGATAGATCATTATGACAGCTCTGTTCTTGGTGAGGTGGTGGAAAACCCCATTGGAAGACCTGAGAGAAGCAAGGTTAGACATACCAGTTTTTCCCAAACAGAAATAAAATAGATGACAACGTGGTCTGGCTTCATGTGAATGAAATATGATTTTTAAACACACTTAATCCCTTTAGTATCTCATGCAAATGCTATCTCAAATAAACAGGATAAGGAGGGAATCCATATTTCATAAGCAAAATAATGCTTTGGCTATTTTAACAAAGAAAGTAAAAATTACCAAACACACTGTTGGTGAAGAAATTGGTTTGTCTTGTTTATGGGATAACTAACAAATTGTAAAAGTTTGCACTAGCACCTACTGAGAATACTATGGTGAATTACTGTTGTTTGCAAGGTTAGATCAAAATGTGGGTAAGATTTCTCACTTTGTTACATGTCAAAGCAACCCATGATGTGGTGTCAAAGAATCATCGAGAGTTTGACTGTTCATTTCAGGGGAACCAGAATTTCATTTACGTAATTTAATAACACAAATATCTTGTTTGTTCTAAAATTCTCATTTGCTAGCCAAAATTCTTGGACTTCAACAAATCCCTTGTATTTGCACAGTCTAGAACTGGGCTCAAAGTCTGATTTTCATGATTTAAGATGAGAAAACTTTGTTATTGCCCGGATTCATAACTTTATGTGATTGTGCAGTTTTCTTACTCTTTTTTTCTTACTTCTTTTTTAAAAGAAAAATAATTTATATGAGAAGGTTTGACAGAATATTATGTGAAACATTCCAAATTATCCCCATTCTTAAATATGGTGTCTTGGTTAATAATGGAGGACTGATGTGTTAGTCAGCAAAAATCTATGTTACATAAAGAAAGGTTTTGTGATATATTTTTCTTTAAATGGTATTTTACAATTTTGCACAGAATAGATCATTATTCTTTGTGTGTGTGTGAGATCCTCCTGTAATGTGGCGTGGGGCTCGGGGGTCCGTCTGACCCCCAGCTGCCCCTGCCGTAGGTGTCCAGACAGCGCTGTCTGGGTCCCTCAGGTGAGCTCCCAGCCACAGCCAAACTTAGCGAGCACCTCTGGAGTGATTTCAGCTCTGCTAAATTCAGCTCTCAGTGATTTCTGCTCGGTGCTCACCAGTGCCTTGCAGACACATAGGGATAGAGAGGAGAAGGCTGTATGCAGTTCACAGCAGTGTCCTTTCATTTTAGCTCCTGTGAAGGGGGCAGTGATAACTCTTCTGCCAAACTGGGCCGAGATGGGGGTTGATATAGGGTACAGGGGTGCTGGAAATTGTCCAATGGCCAGGGTTGAGGAGAATATGACCTATAGCCTTACACAGAGATAACAAGGATCTGAATGCAGGAGAGGGGCTTCTTGGGTCCAGTCACTGTGACTAGGCGTTTCTTATCTTAGGAGAGTGACTTGCAGGGCCTCTGCCTGCTGCACTCCTGTTCTTTCATGTTACTGTAGAGCCTGAACAGATCACAGAACTCATGTCCTAGTTATACCAACAATCAGCCTAGAATTTATATGTATGCAAAAAGTTTCAGATTTTCAAATAAGCAGTTAAAAATACAAATGTCACTGTTGCTATATATTTCCCCCCAATCTCATTTAGCAGTCAAGCAACCAGTTTTTGGTGAAGTTTTCACAAAAACATCAGATGCAGTTTCATAAAAGACCTAAGCTATTGAATTCTGTCAAAATTACGAAGAAAAATTTACGAAAAAATAACCAAATAACTGGGTAATTTGGCATTTTAAATGGAATTTGGAAGAGGAAACTATTTCCTTGTAATGTTACAGAATACAGTGTATCACAGGAAAGAAGAGAGGCAGGGCCGTTTTGAATAGTTGTCTTAACAATTCTTGCAGTAGGTGACAGAATCAGCTGGAACTGCTGGGCCAGGTTCTGTCAAGCCATCATGATTCATTCTTGTATGCAGTTTTATGCAATATAAATCACAGACTCAGATCATCTTTTAGAGTAAAATATTTGGAAATAATTTAGATCTACAGCTATCTAGTTAGTTCTGAATTTCATCTTTCCTGCAAACCAAAAGTGTCAGTGCAGAGCGAGGCACAATGAAAATACTGAAGAAGCTCAGTATCTTTGGTGGATTATCTTGAAAAGTATTAGTAGGGAAAATACAAGAATTACCAAAGAATGACATATTTTCATAACCATTTCTTCATTATAATGCTTATGGAAAGAGAGGTGAGTCATATTCTGAATCCATTTTATTTACCAGTGAGCTATGGGAGGTTTCATTATGCTCAGTTTGATTTTAACTGCGAAAGCCCTTCATCTGGAGTATATCTGACTGTAGTGATCATTAGCAATGATTATATTTTAAATTGAGATACTGATGGCAGAGGAAGTGGGAGATTTTACAGAAAAGACATCCAGCAGCCTTGATAAAAGTTTTTAATAAAAGCAGACATAAAAGTTTTTAATAGTGATTAAAAATACACATTCATGGTCTACTTTTATGCAGGTTTCCTGACAATCTAAAGATTTCTATTATAGCATATTATTTAAATATTTTCACAGTTGTATTCTCTAGTCCATCATTTGTGTATTAATGAATGACAAGTCTTTGCAGTCAGAAATATTTTGACTCAATATGCTTCCCCAAAATCTAATGGAAATTATTTATTGTCAAATCATTACAAAATAGTAAGTGGTCTGCAGTGGACCTTTCATAAAGATCTTCCCCTAGAACTGTGCATCTCATATTCCAGTTAATCACGTGTTCATTAGAAATTGAGCTCTGTCAGCTGCACACACAGAGTTATGCTAAAAGATAACTCTGCTTGGATGAATGTGGAGAAAAAGAAGTGGCTCTCAAAATGTGAGGACAGACATGAGGATTCATTTTCTCTTGTATTTTCCCTAGGATTCAGGTTCCTCAGACAAACGGCAATCCTTGGTACTAGTGCCTGAAGGGCAGGGCTATTAGTTTTCATGAGAGCCCTTCAGCTAATAATGAACTGTTCTACACAAAGCTGATTGTATCTGCACATTGCAGTGTCAGAGATTTTGTCAGCTGCTTAACCAGCACCATGCTATCTGGGGAAAACAGCGCCTCTGCAAAAAGAAATAGAAAAGTGATGTTGCATCCAAGGCAGCAGGATGTGCTTTTCTGCTTTCACGGCCCAAGCACACACCATTGCACGGTGCTATCTTTTGGATTTTGCTGTCTGTAGCTCAGAGTTCAGTTTACTGCACTTGTTTGCCTGGTGTTAGTATGTCCAGTGGCTGCAATTCGGGCTGCTCATAAAAGGGGAAGACACTCTTTATGGTCTGCACAGAAGTTCCTGAGTGTCTGTTCAAAGGCTGGACAGCAGAGAATATCCAATGACTGTTGCAAAAGTGCTGTTAATGTTGTAAAATCAAATACTTAATAATACATGCTGGATTTATCTGTAAACTTTCTTGTTTTATCTGAAAGTAATAATTTAGTCACTTTTTATGTGCTGAAAGCTCCACATGCACTGAATATCAGTACATCTGTACTAATATACAGGTAGTCCTTTAGTACACGTATCCATTACATTAGTACAGCTATCTATTAGTACACATATACTGAAAAAAAAAAAAATTTTATTTCTTTCTACTTCTGTAAAACCTATACTGTTGCCGTGCGAGACCGGCTCCGGGCGGGTGCCTGCGGGAGCACGGCGGGAGGACGGGAGAGGCGGCGGCCGCTTTTCCCCTTCGGCTCTGCGAGGCTCAGTTCTAGCGCGGGAACAGATGAAATGGCGACACGGGGCTCAGGTGCAAACATGTGTTTATTGTAGAAGCGTGTTCCCCAAGACCACCGGGGCACCGACCGAGGGTCAGTTATACCCCGTGCCGGGGCAGGGGGGAACATGAGCTGCAGCCAGTGGGACAGAGGGCAGGGGGACAGGGGCAGGGAAATCCTGGGGAGGCAGGAGTGGCTATGGGAAAGGCGGGGGGGGGGGGGGCAGGGACAGACCGCGTGGCGAGGGGGAGTGATAAGGGAACACAGGGTCGAGGGGGAGGGGGAATGGGGGGGGAAGAAGAGAAAATTACAAATCCCACACTATACACTGTGCACCTGTATCATACATTAATGAACTTAACAAGAAATAAAGCTTCTTGACCAAAAATCTGTCTGGTGCTGTACTGAGTAAAACTCCTAAGGCCTTGGAACAAATGAGTGACTTATAAAATAAAAGACAAAGAGAAGTATAGAGTGCTAAGGAAATTAGTGAGACTCTAAAGTGAGTTAGTATTCTCATACAATCCTTATTCTCCCTGTAATGTAGTCTTATTTTACTTGGTTGAATATTATTTTTCATGTGGTCTACTTTATGCTGAACACACATAGCGGACTTCAGTCCTTGCTGTGTCATAAGGTTGCTTTCGATAAAGCCTTTATTGTCACTCTGAAACAGTTTTTGAAGGAAGATGAGGCAATGGTCAGATTATCTATAAATTTCAGAATATCATTTTGATATTCAACATTTTACAGTGACTTTGATAAAACATGAGTTTTTCTGGGTCATCAGCGGAAGTGAGGAAGTAGCCAACCGTGTTTCTCGGATGTGAACACGTATGGTAACATACTGACAGGTTATCTGCCACAGAGAGACCAGGCTTTGTTTCAAGAGAACACTGGGAGCAAGCCAAAATAAGGCTTTTAGAGTTCCGAAGCATATGACAGACCTAGATTAAAAAGATAGTCAGAGAAAATATTTTTCTCTGGTCATACCATACTTAACTGCAGTCAGCTTGCTGAGCATGAAAATACGCTGCTGAATGCACCTTTCAATTAATTTTAATATGAACAACTCCTCAGGATAATTGATGCACTGTAAAAGAAAATTAAAATCTAGGGGAATTTCAGGGGAGTGAAGGTAGTATTACATTTGCTGGAAGCATGTACACAGATGTGCCTGCAGGAAAGAAGAGGCAATATCTGCGTTCTTCACAGTTGCCAGTTAGGTGAGGCAAAGGGCATTTTTTTTTAATTGCATTTACTAAGAAAATAGGAAGGATGTACAGGCAAGGAAATTCAGTACATTAAAGGTATAACAGGGGAAGTACTGATCTCTTCTCTCTGCTGCCCAGTGACAAGACCGGACGGAATGGCCTGAAGTTGTGTCAGGGGAGGTTTAGGTTGGATATCAGGAAAAGGTTCTTCATCCAGAGGATGATTGGGGGTGATTACAGCTGCCAGGGGAAGTGATCACAACACCAGCTTGACAGAGTTCAAGAAATGTTTGGACAATACTTGCAGGCACATGGTGTGACTGTTGGGGAGGGTGCTGTGCAAGGCTGGGAGTTGGACTCAATGATCCTATGGGTCACTTCCAGCTCAGAGCATTCTATGATTTTGTGGTTCTCTTTTGAGATGTGCTTTATTTTTATAGTCTGTGATACTGAAAGGAGCTCATAGGTGCTGATTTTACAGTGTATGCTACTGCTGCTAAAAGCTTAAGAGCTGAACTATTTTCATAAAGTAAAAATGGAAGAAATTTTACACAGCAAATAATTTTCCCCCTTTTTGGCCATGTGTCTCCTATTAATTCCTTATGATTGGTCAAAGTGTCAATTCTACAAATAAACTAAAATACAAGCTTAGAAAATCATACAGCTTATGTGTTTCTTTGATAAGCAAAACTATATGAAATTACACATATAATTAGATCTGCCAGTTTCTGTGGAATGGCAATTTTCCCCTAACTGCCAAGCAGCAAAATGAAAAGCTATGGTATTCTGGCCTCAGCTCTGCAAATTTTTGCCAGTTTTAGCAGACATTTGTCACTCGAAAAGTCACACTGATTTTACTGGAAGGAATTCCAATATTTAGGTGCATCAAAGGCATTTTATTTATGAACAAATTCTTAATCTAGCTTGTAAGATTATAATGTTATTTTGCATACAAGATGCAATAACTGATGAATTTGCTGTAAAATTGTTGTGTTGTTGTGATTCTAAAATAAATAAAGTGCAGATAAGCAGACGTTTACAAATCAGGCTGTCTGTAGAAGTTTATGCTAAATTTATAAACATAAACATACTTCTATCACTATAGAAAAAACAATTCAGGTTCCCATAATTCCTGTGGGTAAATTAAAATGGAACTTTTACTTTTAAAGGTTCTAAAAAGATCAGTGTTTGCAAGTTCCACAATAATGATGATCATATTGTTTAATAAGCCAATTTAATGCTGAAGCCTGAATGGTTAAGAATAAAAAACAAGATCTGACCTCTTAAGATTTAAGAACACCTCCAAATACTCCTAAGCATATAAATAATAAACCGTAGCAGCAATCATCTTGAAAAGCAGCAAGACACACATCAAGAATATCTGAGAAGAAAAAAAAAAAAAATTCTGAATTCCATATAACATTCTGATCCCATTTAATCTGACAGCAACCTCCTGTTGCTTGAACTTAAGATTTAACCTTTTGTCTTTTTGTGTGCTTTCGAAGCACATACAGGCATTCAGATGTCTAGCTGATAAAACAAATTACTTGAAAATTATGCAGAGCATGGGGAAATGAAGGTGAAGCATCTGCAGAAAACCTGGAGAAGTTAACAATAGAATTTGATGGCTTCCATACCTCTTCCTTTCTAACCTTTTTTCTCAACTAAAGATTAATTCATGTAAAACTCCTGTAACTAGGTAACTAAACAAAGTAAAGCCTCATCTAATTTTTATGGGTCACTTTTACTTATAAAAACTTTATCACTATATTTACATTACCACTCTATTTTACTGGGAGGGATAAGATGGATTGCTTTTGTATTTTATTTCAAAATTCTCATCAGTCTTCCAGGACCAGTGAGCTAAGACCATGAATGTGAAGTAATTTTTTTCTTAATGGGAAGCTGGTAGTATGGGTCATGTAAAGAAGGGCTGTTACTTAGGAAGTGTTCATTTGACTGTAGTATTGCAGGCCATATACACATCAGCTTTAAGCAAACAGTTATGAGATGTTATAACCAGCCATTCCATCCAGCAGCTCCAGAGCCTGACAGTTTTTCCTGGTTGCTGGAGCTCAGCCTGAGGTGTCCTAAAACCCAGAGGTCTCATTCGCAGATGATGGACACAGCAGCTGCTTTCCTGTTTAGAGGTTCAACCAGTAGCAAGGCTAAACGGGTAGCCCATGGAGCTAAACAGCCCCATGTCTGCTCAGGCTGCCAGAGACAGGGTACTGTCTTCAACAGCATCCACACACAATGCTTTCAGGAGTGATGTTACAGCCTGGTTCCCTTCCTCCTCTTTGAGTGGTAAGGATTGGCATTCAGTAGTGGAAGTACACGCACTTTTGTGGATCTCCCAAGCATTGGTGTGGCCTCTCTGCCCATCCACCCTCCTGCCTGGATCCCCTTACCCACACCATGGTTCTCTGCTCACCAGCTGGCCCTGCTAGGTGCTGTTGCAAACAGTCCCACAGGTACTTCACACTTGTGGATCCCCAAAAATACCAACATGATCTGTGCTCACCTCATACTCCTGCGAGGTCCCAGAGCTGCTCACTGGCTAGTTCAACTTGAGAATTGTGAGTGAATGCACAGGCATACCTCATGCACACCGCTCAGTTTCTTAATGGCCCATCAATTAGCATCTGGAGGTTTTTGGCATTGTCTCTGTTTATCCCTTGTCTAACAGTTTGTGTCCCTGTGCTTTTGTTTATCACTTCTTTTCTGAGATTTCTATCCTTGTGAAGAGGTCCTTGATTGGATAAAGTTAATGAAGTTGATACTTTCCACATGCCCTACACAAACAGGCTGTGGTGCTGGTGACAGTGACAGCTTGAGCTCTGTAACCTGTTCTCAACCTACCCAAAGGCTGGACAGGCGTCTGGCTAGTTAGACAGAGTTCCTGGTCTCTGACCCCAGTTCAGTGGCAGGTTTTGCAGTGATGGTGTAAGATGTTAGTCCTGCAGCTGTCCATTCCCATGCTTGCCAAAGGCTTCCCTCCATTTCAGAGCAGCAGGTGTGAGCACATGACAACTCCTCGGTTGCTACAGGTCATATTTTGGCATGTAAATAAATCACTAATGAAGATTAACAAAGTGTTTGCATGTTCCATTGCAACTTGCAGTAACTTCGGCCCTGGCACATCTGATTCTGCTGTTCCATAAGGGCACTGCAAGACTGAACTGAGAAGTTTTGGTTGCAGAAGGGCAAAGTGGGCTTCCCCTGGTGGCAGCGCTCAACCCTGCTGAGCTGGAGCTGGAACGTCTTAATTGCTATGAGCTCCAGTCACTGTTTTAATAGCTTTGTAAACATAACTTATCTGTATGTTTCTTAATCTTCATTAGCATTGTATCTTGCTAAATTTTGGTGTGTTTTTATAAATGGTTTTGTTCTGTTTCCTGGATTTTCAGTTGCATATTGTATGGAGTTCAGTGTGAGAAATACTGCAGTAGATTGAAGAGCTGGTTGGTGCCAGCTCCTAGAATTTTTGGCATAACAGATCTCTGTCTCAGATCTTACAACCCTTCCAGTAAAACTGAAATCCAGAATTGTTTCCTAAATAGGGAAAAAAGTTAGAAAGATTGAGGAAAGTGTATGAAGAAAGCACGTAGTGCAGATAGGATGCAGAAGAGCTTGAGGCACAAAGACCCAAGTGCACAATGAGTTAGTGGGACTTGCAATAGTGTATGACTTGTTCTCAAACCTCCTCAAGGATTTTATAATCTGCAGTGTACTATGTGTTGGAAATTGCATTTTTTTAAAGAGATGCTAAGACCCAACTCTTTCATGTGTATCAACAGTAAATAAAATCTTACTTAAATGAGTAGCTCTGGTCTATTCCACTTGAACTGTTTGTAATAGAAGTAATGCATCTTGGCATGTGTAAGTGCCCCAGAACAATTTTTGTGAGCTACTGTAATACTCCTACATTGAACAGACTGTATTTCACAGTAGGATTTCTCCTGCAGTGTGGTGATATCCCTGATGAGTCACAGCAACAGCATCTAGTCCAGCAAAATACTTATTATGGCAAGCATGGCTGCAACTATAGGCAGCAAATCTCTGTCCTGTGATCAAGAACATGGCTGCATTTCAGCTCAAGGTTGATGCCATGTCTGTTTTAATTCCTTTGTTACAGGGGAAAGATTTTTTAGCCTGTCTTCCTTTGTTGGGCTGGGGTTCTTTTTCCCTAGCTCAGCAGATATCCTGAGAGAATGTAGACCACAGGTCTGTAATGCAGCTGTGAATTTTTATGACAGCATGGCAACAGATGTTCTGTATTTGAATTCATTTTCGGATGCTACTATTTTGATAAACAGCATTCAGGGACTTTTTACTTTGTTGCCTAAGTGTTTTCTAATTTGGCATTATGGAGTGGAATGTTGAATTCTGAGACTAGAGAAAATGATAAGTTATGAGCTGTGTTATCACCAACACAGATGAACTGAATAAGTGAACAATATGAACATTTGTGGGAAAATAACTGTATATTTCAAAAATTCAATGAGCACCAGGAAAACAAATGTTTTCAGAGACAGACGTCTCATTCATTAGATTTTAGGGCTGATCCAAGGTTATTGTATGGATGCTTTCTTCCTGTGAGTAAAAGCTTCATACTGAGCTTTTTGTTTCTTCTGATTTCTTCTTTAATTTTTTTCTGATCGGGTATACTTGCTGTTGCACTGCAGAGATCTTACTTAATTTCTCATAGCACTTCCCACAGTTACATGTGAATGAAACAATTTCTATGTGAAGGAAATCAGCTATCTTGGGAACTGCTAAAGGTTTCCTAACAGGGAGTGTAGGGAGTGCAGGATTCAGACAAAATCAGCATGGAGGACCTGGACCCATCTGTGGAAGATCTGCTTCATAGCTTAAGTGTGCCTGTTTAAGACATCTGGCTGCTAAAGTAACAGACATGGAGATTTAAGGAATTACTTGATGGACACATAATGGTGATGGGAGAAAGATTCGATCACTCCCAGATCTGCCTTCTGGAGCTGACATGAGACTTGCCATTGACTTTCTGTAGCAATGCATTACAGCTCTATGGAGTTTGGAGATCTGATCTTACTGTGGGATGAGAACAATTGGATTTGGCCTTGAGAAGTTAAGAAGTTTGCTGCAATGTCTGGGCATCTCTATGAAATTGTTCTGACATACAGTAAAGAAATTTCAACTATGTGGTTTTTTATTTTGGTTTCTTTCCCCTCTCCTGCTATAATTTTTCCTCACAACTTTGTCTTCTAAAATTAATTATTTTCAGCTTTAAAAGATGGTTCATTTGGCTGCTGAATTTCTAATTGTGGCTTTTGGCATGTGAATTTTGGAATTAATTGAAAGTTAATGAGGCTGGGTCTGTGAATAACTTCTAAGACGCTTATGGAAGATGAGGAAAAAGGTTTGTGTAAATTCAACAGGAGGTTGCATTGAAAATGTTTAGGTATCTACAAACATCAGAAATTGGAAAATCTGTGATGTGGGATATGAATATTTGACTAGGTAAAATATGGCTGCTAAGGCATGCCCTCTGCTTTTAGTCTTTCCTAGACATTTTGACAGGAAACTGGAATTTGGCATTTGCCTTTTGGCGGGTGGCATCATGCAGTAATCATAAAGTCTTTTCCCAGGAGACAAACATTTTATTTTTCTTTGTCATTTTTAAGGCTGGCTGTTAGGACGGTGCAAATAGTTGTGAAGTGCTTTTAGCTTCAATATGTATTATTTGTGTATTAAAGAGTAGTAGGGGAGACAATGGACAGTAGAAATCAGTGCTTAATGTGAGTTTCAAATGCTGGACTTCTGAATGCTCCCGAATATGTTAACACATGTATTTCTATTTTCTATATTGCTGTATAATAAATCTCTGTTAAAAAACAGTCTAAATGACCACATTAAAAAGAGAACCTGCTGTACAAAAATATTGGCAGATACACAAAGTTAAGAAAAAATAAAATGTGTCCTTTGGCTAGTTGCTCTCATTTGTTCCTGCAACAAGTAAAACAAGGAGTAGAAAATACTTGAAAGTTTGTTTTATTTTAACTAGCTATATATGAATTCTAAGCATGGATTCAAAACTTCATCAAGGTGTTGGCCTTGCTGTGAGTTGGAAGATTCATGTGTAGGCCTGAGGATGCAGTGTAACCAACTTCCTCTCTTGATGATGTATTTGTAACGATATGGGATGTGGGGGGACTGAGGGAAACATGGGAGTTGTGGGAATGTGAGTTTAGCCATGACCTTTCACCTGTGATGAGCAATGGCATCTGTTGCCACCATCTGTTCTGTTTCTCTGCTTATCTTCCTATGTGTAATACCAGGCAGGGAACCCTAAAAAGGGGGAATAGGGGTCACTTCAATGAAAGTAAAATGAATGCTGTTCAGAACTCCCCAGGCAACAGTTGGAAGGATATGTGTGGTCTTTGCCTGGCAGAGAGGAAGATGCAACAGGATGCTGAAAATGTGATTAATATCCTGCAAGGAAGTTTTCCTAACTGAGCTTCTATCCAGGAGAAGTACTATGTTGTCTGACAAAATACTGTAGTGAAAATAAAGTTCAGAAACTCCATCACCCGTAGAGAATATCCATTTTAAATCAGCTTCCTGATTTAAAATAGCTTTGCAGCTACTGTTTAAAAATTCGTTGATAGAACCGGCAAGCAGGAATATGTAAAAGTTTTGGCAACCAATAGTAGATTTCAGAGAGAGAACAATGGGATATATTAAGGGAAAATAACTGCTTGCTGCAATAAACATATTAAACTTTTCTAATAAAACTACTTGATTTGGGCAGCAGTTTTTTAGCTCTTGGCAGGCTTGTAGGATGTTGTGTAGCAAAGACAAGAATTTGGAAAACCTCAGGAGACAAGCCTGGCTGCAGTCTGTGACAGCTGGTAATATATGAATCTAAAAATGGTGTGAGTATTGTTTAAAAGTTTCTTATGAGCAACATAATTTGTGGAGATTAGAATCACATTTTATAAATAGATTTTTTTTAAAATCAGATGAATTTCAGTTTACATGAAGTGTGTCTTTCTTTTGACAGAAGTTGTGTGATTTGTGACTCATTCTGTACCTGAAATATTTTGGTTAAAGAAATCACTTTTACATGTGAAACATTTAATTCCAACTCATATTATTGACAATAACATGAAAGAAGGGTTGCTGCAAAGTTTCTTTTCATCATGTTTTTATTTAATCATTATTGGAAATTAGAAATAGGATGGAGCCAAAATAGAGGATATGCTACATGTATATCAGAACAGCAGTTTTGCTAATTAAAACTGTTTGCAGAAGATGCAGTAGAGATTAAAAAACTCACGATCCTTCTATGGGCATCCATGCCACATTCAGCCGACAGGTTTGGCTAAAGTAATAAAAATTGAAAACAAAAGTTGAAACAACCAAAATATTTTTTGAGTGTTTGGAAAGTGAAACTTTTTTTTTCCCCCTCACAAAAGGATGTATTTAGTCAAAATTTGCTCTGAAAATTTACTTTTTAAACTGGTAATGACACACAGAATAAAATGTTGTTTGACCCAGAACTAGTTTTGCTTGCTTAAGATTTTGCTGAGAAAGTGAAAAGCTATTTATACTCACATCTAAACAATTCTCTGTATTGTTACATTTTTTGCAATCACTCCTGGGGTACCAGGCCTGGGCAACTAAAAATTCAGGACGCTGAGTTGGTGCATAAGTTGCTGGATGTCCTCTAGAAATAATAATATTTTATTATAGAAAGCTAGCACCGTTAGAAAAATTTTCTTCTTGCATGCTACATTTTCTCATTTTCCATGTGGTGTTCCTTACATTTTTGTAGCTTCCAAAATATGGTAGTGTGTGTGAAAGGAGTGTGTCACAATATCCACACAAAAATCTTTTAATTGACAAGTGAAAATATCTCCTTGTATAAGTCAGTGCAAATTTTGCAATTCATGAGAGTAATTAGGAGTTCATGCAGTGCTGTTAAAGCCATCTTGATTTTTGTGACTCAGCCATCATACCTGATTTATTGTTTTTCAGTCATGTATCAGAATTTGAGATTACATTCCATAACTGTGGAATGAAAAACTGTTTTGGCAATAATGTGAGAAGTCTTGGAAAGATGAAACAATTAGAAATGGAATGAAAAGACCTATCTTTGCTCCATACTGAGAGGACACATCTGTAAATCTGTGTTCTCAAAATTCAAGATCTCCTCACCAGTGTAGTCATTTGGCTTCATAATACTATTTCTTGTGAGAGGAGCAGCTTAATATCACAGATTCACAAATTCACAGAATATTTTAAGTTGGAAGGGACCAACAAGGATCATTGAGTCAAACTCTTTAAGTATATGGCCCTTATCCTTTAATATAATTTTGTATTCCTTGCACATCTAAAACTTCTACAGAAGCCAATCATAGTTTCATATGCAGTTTAAAAAAGTAGGACCTGAACTATACATGTAGGTGATTTTTTTTTCTAATTTAGTTTAAATAAATTATGTTAAATGTAATCCCAAAGACATTCCCAGAACAAATTTTACTTGCCTTACAAATGCAAAGTTTTTGTTGAGAATTGGGCACCAATAAGAGTAGCATTTGCTTAGCCATAAATCTTTGAAAAATCTTCTGATAAACATCAGGTAATTTTAGAGATAAAGAAAAGAGAAAAGGAGAGAGAAAAATTGTCTCAATTTCTCCGCCTTCTATTTGGAGATAATTAAGTTCAGAGGATCTGAAGGAACATTGACTGTGTTCCAGGATAGCCTCCACACCAGAAAATGAAATTAATCAGTCATTGCCATATTAAGTGAAAATGAATTAGTTGCAGACAAAACACTGTACTTTCATTAGTCATGTCAGATGCAAATGTGAAGATATATATCTTTGCATAAATGTTCACAGATAAACAATATAATTAAATTCACTATTGAAACAAACTAATTACATTCATTGCTGTTATGCAACAGATCTTCTCTTAAGAGTAAGCAGTAGGTTCTTTATCTGTGTTTTGTCTTTGATGATAGGAGAATTTAATTTTTGTTAATTTGGGGTGCCTGGATGCAGGCAGCGACTCAGGAAGACATCTGTGTTTATGCTTAGCACACACAGTCTATCTAAATCTCACTGGCTGAAAGTTTTTCTTTTGTTTTAGTAATGTATCCCTGAGAAGTACAGTATGCAATCTGATCTCACAGTTTTAGAACTGTCCCTCAAGATGGTTCCAATAAAACTGCTTTTGTCCAATGACTGGAAGTAAAACAAAACTTACGCTTTACATATTTTCAAGGAATTTTACTAATTAGTGTCAAAAAGCAACCTTCACTGAGCATTTGCTTTAATTTCTGAACTAGTAATTAGTAACAAAACACTTAAAAAGCACCTGTTAACTAAAAATTATTCAGAATTGAGAATAATTGAATTGAGAGAATGCAAAGTATGTGAGTGGTGGTGATGTACACAACCTGTTGGGCAAGAGTTGTGGACTCCTGCACAGCTTGGAAAAGAACAGTGGATCACAGCGTGTCTGCCCCACAGAGAGCACAGTCTAACATACACATCTTCAGATACCCTTCAGTCATAGAATTGTTTAGGTTGGAAAAGACCTTTTAAGATCATCCGACCAAGAGTCCAGCTATCTGCCAAGTCCACTACTAAACCATGACCTTAACTGCTCCATCTGCACATCTTTTAAATACCTCCAGAGATGGTGACTCAGCCACTTCCCTCAGTAGTCTTGTCTGACTACCCTCTTGGTGAAGATGTTTTTCCTAATATCTAATGTAAAGCTTTCCTGATGCAGCTTGAGGCCTTTTCCTCTCATTCTGCCCTTGTTACATGGGAGAAGAGGCCGACCCCCAGCATGGTACATCCTTCCTTTCAGGGGGTGATGAGGTCACCCCTGAGACTCCTGTTCTCCCGGCTAAAATCCCCAACTCTCTAAGCCGCTCCACTTAAGACTGACTTGTGCTCTTCAGGACTCCATTTACGTTGTTTGACAGCAGCTGGGGGTAGAAGGCTCTGAGAAACAGGTAGAATGGCAGTAAGAGAATTTTGTAAGAATGGGATTAATCCCTAGATTTTAGATTGGCTTTAAGAACAGCATTAAAGAGAGAGTATTTTTTAAATAATGAAAGAAACATTTTCACTCAATTGAGGAAACCCTACAAGGAGTGGCTGAGGTAATTTTGTTCAGCCTGGAGGAGACTGAAGGGAGACCTCAGTGTAGGCTTCAAAATCCTTATATGAGGGGAGGCAGAGGGACAGGCACCAATCTCTTCACTCTCATGACCAGTGGCAGGACCCGAGAGAATGGGCTGAAGTTGTGCCAGAGGAGGTTTAGGCTGGGTATTAGGAAAAGATTCTTCACCCAGAGGGTGGCTGGGCACTGGAACAGGCTCCCCAAAGCAGTGGTCACGGCTCCAGCCTGACAGAGTTCAAGAAGGGTTTGGACAATGCTCTCGGGCACAGGGTGTGACTCCTGGGGGTGTCCTGTGCAGGGACAGGAGTTGGACTCAGTGATTCTTGTCAATGATTCAAGGGTCTGTTCCAAATAAGGATGTGCTGTGATTCTCTATTTGTAGAAGTTATTCTGAATGTTGACATGATACAAAGCATAGGTTTCTTTTAAATTTTGTATAGAGAAAGAACAAAATGATTTCTGAGCAGTTGAATATTAAATGTAATATGTGAAGTGATTCCTATGAAGAGGACTGTGTTGAGAGGCCAGCCTCAGTGTTTCAGTAAGGCAGACTGTTTAGGCAAATAAAAACTTAATATAATTTCTTTACACTATTAATATGTTTATTTTCTGTTTGCATAAACAAATCAGTCTTGAATGCGTGGTCATATTTAATAATGTAGCACTTGTGTAATCATTTGATGATCATTTGATGCTAAGTCCACAAATTACGTATACTGCTGACAAGAGAGAGCTTTTGAATAAACTATCGCTGCTGCCTGTATATGATAGCATACATTGTAATAAATACTCTTTTCTATGTACATTTATGATATATTATTATTTTACCCCCTCCACTGTAATTTTCAATAGTAAACTTCTTCAGAAGTTCACAGGTGGTCTGTGAACTACAAGGAGGCATTTTTTCAAAGAGCAAAATTGAAAGTCTTCATAATTTGATCCTTTCAGCAAAATACTGGTAAATCTTTGATAGCAATTTTACTAACATCTTATATATTAATAGGCTTGTTTTTTATACACACAAACACGCCTTCTTGATATATAAAGCCTACTGTAATTTAAAGGAGGAACTACTGAATTTATGCATAATTTAACATATTTTAAATATGCTTTTTATATACAACTCAAGATCCCAAGCAGACTGGACTGCTGAAATAAAGAGTGAAAAATGCAAAGATTTTGACAAAATAATGACAAGGTGATTCCTATAAACACATTAGGGAAGTGAACAGTATAACCTCTGTATTCTTGTTGGATATGTTTTTTCTTCTTTTTGCATTGACAAAGACTATTAGGCAGTAAAGCCCTATTGATCTAGAGATAGCGAAGGTGGGAATTCATCAGTTAAAAGCTTGTCTGAAAATCTAAAATCCTAGTCTTTATAAAACTAACATATGGGGAGAATAAGGCAGAAATGAGGAAGGAACAGCTGCCCTAGGGAAACAGTTACAACTTAATTTCTTGATGATTAGTAAATAGGAATTTGAAGACTGTGTTGTAGGGTCAGAGAAAAAGAGCCATGGCCCAGGTAACAGATTGAATATGGGAAGATATAATGCTCAGATGCTTAAAGAGGAACTTTTCTGTCATTGTAAATTCAGACCCTAAGGGCCTACTCTCAAAACCTCATAAGTAATTTGGGAACTCAGTTTCCATTTTGAATGAAGATTCCCAGGTAATTTCTGAAAAAGGTTCTGAACCACTTTTCAAAATTTTGGCCTCAGCTTTCTTATGCATTAATTGCTCCATAAAGAGGAAATAGATATTCAACTTTAAGAAATTGTTAAATTCTACTGGTGATAATCTGATGATGATGCCATTTTTATATCTGTATTCCTGAACATGACTTTGATGTGATATTGACTAAGAGTAGGTTTTGGTATGGAGGGACCTGGTTATGATTTTACAGTAAGAATCATGAGTCAGTACTTTTTAGCTCAGAATAGCATCTCTTTCTTACTGCTTCCACAAGCCAGTAGAGTTGGCACTGAATGGATTTAATCTACTTACTTTATCCATGAAATAAAGGTTCTTAACAATTGAGTTGTGATGCAACCACATGTGCTGTCAAGAGAAAAGGATAAGAATAAAGATGTTGTGAAGAATATATTCCTTTTGCAGCCTATACAAATCTAAATCTGTAAATCCTTCCTCAAAACACAGGTCGAGTTCCTGTCTGCCCTCCCTTTGCCTTGTTCTTACTGCCCCTCTTCCTTTTACAGCAACAGGTTTCAGTGAAGTACACTAAGCTGATGTGGGGCATGTGTTAATCAGTGGTAAATCAGGGATGCAAATTATGAACAGCACTCATTGTGAAGGAATGGGAATAGATAAACATATCCTGCACTGCAGAAAATCAGAACAGGATTGGATTAATCAGCACAGCATGTATTAGGAGGAGGCCAGGCCAAGCCCTTTTCATTTGAATTTCAGCTTGTCACAGCTCTCCAAGCCAGAGTGTCTGTAATTAAATCCAAAAAAATCAATGTTAATGCTCAGCTGGGTCACACGGCTCAAATCAAATGATAATCAGGAAATGCTGGAAAATTGAAGGTTTCATACAAATATTCTGTGGGCTATACTGCACTTCACCAATGTTCTTCAGTACTGTTTTTTCAGAACAAGTGTTACTTGGTGGTGTGATGCAATGAGAGCTGTTTGACACTTACCGAGAACAGGTGTCACTATGCTTATTTGTGAGTGTATTAACAGTAGAATAGAATAGAATAGAATAGAATAGAATAGAATAGAATAGAATAGAATAGAATAGAATAGAATAGAATAGAATAGAATAGAGAAGGAGTGTGGTGTTGTAGCATGCATGAATTGTTGCATCTTGTATGGATTGCACATATTCAAGCAGGATGGCACATTGGTACCTCAATTTCTGGCCAACTCTCAGTGCTTGCAGGACTTGTGGCTTTTAGAGTGACATGGATGTCCCAGCAACTCTGAAAGCAGTTTATGTGATGCCATGGTCCTGCTTTAGGAGTTGCATGACCAATATCATACCTCAGATGAAAAGAAAATTACAATCTTCTTACAGATACTGATCCTCTGCGAGCAGGATCAGATGGAGTATTTATGGCATCAAGGGATGATGATGATGATGATGCCATAACATTTGTTAATGATTAATGACTTGTTGGAATGAGTCCAGACGAGGCTGCAAACATGGTCAGAGGGTTGGAGCAGCTCTCCAGTAAATGCAGGCTGAGAGAATAGAAGGCTCTCAGAGACCTTGTAGCACCATCAGTGCCTAAAGAGAGCCTACAGGAGAGCAGAAGAGGGACTATTTACAAGGGCATGGAGTGATAGGGCAAGGGGAAATTGCTTTAAACTGAAAGAGGATGGGTTTAGATTAGATATAAGGTAGAGATTACTTACTATGAGGATGGTGATGCTCTGGAACTGGTTGTTCAGAGAAGTTGTAGATTCACCATCCCTGGAAGTGTTCAAAGCTGGGTTGGACGAGACTTTGAGTACCCTAATCTACTGCAAAGTGTCTCTGTCCACAGCAGAGTGGTCGGAGCTAGAAGATCTTGAAGGTTTCTTCAGCCTAAACTGTTCTGTCAATCTTTGATGATAACAAAAATGCTCTTTACTCACACTTCAGTAATGATTTCAATACAACTGAGAGTATTTTATCAAGAAAGGTTCTTCCATGCAAGGGAGTCTTCTCTGGGAAGACCTATGAGCTGGAGAAGCAGTAATTTCTTCCAGGCTACTTTAGAGATCTGTCTCACTAGTCCCAAAGCAGGCGGATGCATCTGGGTTTGTCTTCTAAGATCCTGGATCCATATAATGTGCATGCACAAATTTCCTGCAAAATGCGTACATTATTTTGCTGCTCAGATGGGGATTTTCCAGGCTAGATTTCTGGATCTGTATGTCGATTATGAACTGAAAAGTTAGGAAGAGTACACAGCAGTTGGGTTTGTGTTTGGATATTTAAGTCAGCTTAAATAAAGCAGTTCCTAGTATTGTCTCCCTCCTTTCTGCATGTCTGACAGTGATGAGCTGAATGTTGTGCTCCTGTTATGGCAAAGGCATGTAATAACAGCCTTTGGGAAACCATCAGGGTCAATTATTGTCACTGACTATGCCTAGGATAGCGAAGGCTCCTTTTGTCTGAGTGGCACAAGACTGCCACATGTTATCAGTAAGCATGTAATAGAGGTCTACTACACAAGCATCTTTCCGTAGCTTGGAAGATATGACTTGGAACTATATGGAAGTGTCCATGTGAAAAATCTAGACACAGCTTTTAGCCAATCTTAAGTGCTCAGGGTGTTTGTTCATGGTTGCAGTTTGCAGCAGGATCCTTCAAAGATACTGAATAATTGCAACAAATAGACTTTTGCCAATATTAACAACAAAAATACCAAATGGTCTATCCTGTTGTCTGGCAGTAAAGAAATTATATTTCAAATTATGTAGTAGGCAACTTCTGAATTTAGCTACCACAGAAATGTTGAGTGCCCTCTGTTCTGACCCATTCTTTCACCCACTCATCAGCTCAGCTGTGAAAAATTGCCAAAGGCTTGTGTTGAACCTTTTCTCAAATTCACAGTTATTTGAAAGGCAGAAGCATCAGAGTTTTCAGGAACCCTGTATGCTCTCAGCTGGGATGTGCCTCTCTTCCAACCACACCCTGGGATGTCAAGGCAGCCTGAGAACCCACATGCATGTGTTTCAGGGCAACCTGGTGGTGTGTCTGGGGCTGGGGCACTTATGACCCACTCTGTCTTATGGTGGCTGTGCTAGTTGGCTGTACTGAACAAGCATGGAACAGTCCATGACTTCTGAGAGGACTGCAGCAAGCCTTCTTGCTTCTTGCTGGTGTCTTACTGATGCCCTAGGATAAGGAAAATGAAAGAGTAAAGGAGAAGTCTAAATGAGAAGTCTAAATAGAGCACCAGTGAAGTGATTATTTTGGCCTCTGGGCAAGTGATGGTAGATTCTTTCTATAGAGAAAGAATAGTGATGTGATGTGAAAGGAAAAGGAAAATCTTGTTCTGTAAAATCCTGTCCTCCAGCTGAACCTGGAGGATGTGATCAGCTGCCAAATCTGCCAGAAGCTGCAAGTGTATCTGACTAGTTAACTCCCACAGATCTTACATATTTCCTACAAATCAAACAGTTCTCATAACCAGATGCTTTTTTTACTTTCCCTTTTGATTTTATTATCATCTGCCATGTTTTTTTCATTGCTTGCATAGGTATCTTTGTTGGTTTGATTTTTTTCCGTGATTTCTAGCATGTTTGCATTTGTTATTTTAATTTTTTTGGCATTTACCTTGGTTAAATTACATTCTATCCCTGACATTCCAGGCTGTTTGCGCATAGTTGCATGATCTAGTTCATCTTTCTGCATGCTCCTCTACCTCTTTATTCACTTTGTGTGGTCCTCAATGTTTGCAGCTCTATCAGCCACTATTTCAAATGTCAGGCTCAGTTAATGAGCTCAGTTGTACAGAACCTTTTTCTTTTGATATTTGCTCTGTTAATTCTTGGTCACAGTTTTAGAAAAAAAAAACAGTTGTCCTTTTACTTTATCAGGTAGTTGGCTTACTGTATGGTTACTGCACTTCTTTCATTGCCATTAAAATAGTAATTACTCTTTTCACATTTTAGTCACATAATGAATTTGAACTCTTGTATAAATATATACATATGCACACTAATCTAGCTGTCTAACCCATTTACTTTACCCATGATTTTCTAGGAAGTGCCTTTTCTGCAGAATCAAAGCCCTTGAGGTTTTTATAAGGAAGTGAAAGAGCTTAGTACCTGTGTTCAGAATCGGCGCATTATGACAACTTCTCACAAAACTGGAGACTGGTTGCACTTCAGGCATGCTCTGGTTGGACTAATCTGGACAGTCCTGACTGTTCCATAATGTCTGCTATATTTTAAAGCTGCCTCTTACTCCATACTTATATTAGCACTGCTGCCATATTTCCTCTAGAAGTAACGTGTTAAATTGTGACCTTTGAACACAACTGTGGGGAAAGAGGAATCATAAATAAAGATTTGTTTAAAAGTGTTCTGTATATTTGCTGTGAATTTTAGTGAATGCCTTCAAATATGCATAGATAATTTTAGTGTTGCTTTTACTTGTTGCTTTAACTGCCTAAATAAATCTATTTGAAGTAATTTGGCAATGTGTTGCTAGCCTTCTACTGAAAAAGTAATTAACTGGTGTCATTGTATTTCACTCTTTCCCCTACACTCTGAACTGAAAACTTTATGGTGAGCTGCTGACAGCTTCCTGTAGCTACACTTTCAGCTTAATCCTCATCTCCCAATTTCTTCTTCCTGTTTTGTTTTACACAGAGTTGGCAGTTTTGCAGTAGTTTCCTAAAAGAAAGAGTAACTCATACTGTATCTGTTTTCATTCAGTAGTCTACTAAGTTTTACTGACCCTTACTTTCTTTTCTCCTCAGCAATGTGTTCATAAATTTGCCTAAATGTTTAGACATGCCAGACTGACTGATAGCTACAAATGTTCTGTGATTATCTGAGAAGATTCCAAAGCCAGAAATTTAAATTTCACAGTAACTGGAAAAACCTGACTATATTTTCTGTCATTTGGACTTTTAACTTCTTGTTGGAATCATCTCTTGATAGTTTATGCTCTCTATATTTGTATCACAGTTTTTAACAAGGTGCCTCAAACAATCATGGTTATGCATTCACTTTAGATTAAATGTGCCTAATTTGTAAGTGCTTGATTCTGTACATTATACTACTGGCTTTGTGTAAAACAAGAGAACATTCATTAATATACACTGATATTTATCTCTTTAATTAACAATGACTATATCCAGGCTAAAGCAAAGTAAGTAAAACATTTATAGCATGAGGGGATGTAACAATAAAGTAAATGAGGACCTCAATGAGCAAAAAAATGACAAGTCTTTGTGAAGAAATTGGAACCTATAATGCATGCTAATAATAGTTTGCATCTCCTTCTAAATTAAAATGCTAGCTAGCATCAGTCAGTGTTGACATCTGTCATGATCATATGAGTCAACTGAGATAATGTTTTAAATTACATGGGCAATTACAGGGTAGGTCAAATATGTTAAATCACAGATATATAGGCTTTACAAGGAGGGCACTGAAAATGCACAACACAGCAGATAAACCAGCATATTATCAGCACTGCATCCATTAATAGGTCCTTAACTAGGGCACCAGCCTTAGCTAGCATTACTGTTGATCAGTCCTCATGTGCGAGAAATATTCTAATTTTCCTAAGTCCTGGCAGCTTACTGTTCCACAAGCTCTCTGTTAGGAACTCAGTCTAACTGGAACCACTGAAGGGAGGTGTTTTTCTGCAAAATAGCACGTCAGACATATGGTGATTCGTAGAGGTAAAATGAACTAAGAGAAATTCAGCCATATTTCAGGGGACTCAGTCCCATGGATGAGCTGTGTATGTTTAAAATGTAGGGCAGCAGTATGGAGTGTAGCTGTCTGAGGTGAGGGAGGCAGACCTTTTAAGGGTCACAAGTTATGTGCTGTATGTGAAGTCCCATGTGTGAACAAAACTTGGACATTCTGGAAGCAAGTAGAAGTGAGGAGGTAGCAGTTATTCTGTTCTGTTTAGCTGAACTTTCTTCATGTACTACCAAGGAATTGTTATGTGTTTTTTTACCTATAACAGAATTGTTTGGCTTTAACCCCCAATAATGTTTTTGATGGTAGAATAAAAAAAGGAGTTACTATGCAAGTCATGTATCCCGTGTAGGTGAATTCTGCTACCAAAGTTTAAGATTCAGTTCCAAAAATTGGCCTACAGTGTTTCAGCATGTCTTTCTCCTAGTATCTCACTGCTCGTAGATTACTTTGCTCCTAGTAGGTTCCTTCTGTTCACAATACCCTTAGTTTTGGGTACTACTAAGAGAGTGCATTATTATAATGCAAGTAATAATGGAGCTGGTTACAATTATGGAAGAAATTGTTTGTGATGGATAATTTGCGTAAAATAAGTGGCTTCATATTTACATTTCTGTTGTTTTACACATGTGAAATAGTAATCTGTGTCTTGAAACTGCTGCTCTTGTATGTACTTTGTAACTTGTGTTTACCCATCAATAGGCTGAGTAGCAGTGTGGATGCTTACAGGTTCTGATGATGCCCCCATGTGGATGTCTGGCAGGATCATTCTAGTCTGCAGTTGAAGACATAATTGAGGTTTACTGTTAATTGACTAATAGTTTGTTTCTGTGTCATCCATAAATGGACAAAAAACTTGGACTGTGTGGTATTTCAGAAGTATTTTTGAACTATGTTTTCCATTCTCTGTGAAATAGTGCTTGACTATCCCTTTTTTTATCTAGCATTTGAAACTATTGTTGACATACTAGAAATAGCATCATACTAACTAGTTTGCTTATTTTTGTGGGATTCTTGAGATCCAAGAAAATGTTCACTCCATTATTAGTGTCCTAATAATAGCTGTGATATGATAGCCTAATTGATTTTGCTAACATAGGATAACCTAAACCTCATACACTTATTTTTCCACCCCTGTGAACGAATATAATGGTATTGTAATTGAGAGTCCACCTGTACATCTGAATCACCAAAAATTAGTGTTAAGATGCTGGAACTGTCTTTAAATGTGACAGCTCAGGTACTGTGACCTTGCCAACTATAACAACAGAGACCTTTGGAGGGGCTGATTTGTGTTGCTACCTGGCAGAGTAGATTAACTTGCATGAAGGTCTTCAGTGTAAGAAACATCCTAATGCTGACCCGTGTTTTCAGAAGAAAATTCAGAAGGAAATGACAGACAAGGTGAGGGTGATGGTAGCTTAGGACCACACTTGTGCCATGGCAAATGTTTCTCTTGGCCATATAAATTCTCACTCCTTATGGCTGGGGTGCTCAGGGACCCCACATTCCAGTTCTCCTTCTAAAGGCACCTTGCATGGACTTTACTAATGATATGGAAAGAAGTTCCCTACTGGTGGAGGGGCCTGGCACTCAGGACACCTCAATTCCCAGACAAGTACCTTGACCACTAATTTAAAATTAAATGGCCAGACTTAATGAACAAGTGGCAGGACTAGGTCTGTGGCTTTCACAGTTACTTTTTGGTCCTAGGTCCTTAAGTTCTGTTGAGCACTTAACGTAATTTTTGTACCTCTATCACACACTGAGATCTTCTAATACAATTACACAGTATAGATAACTAAGTACTCTTCAGGGTACTCTTGCATTATTTAGACTCTTGCATTATTTATGTGTAAAAAATTGGTACAAGGTCTTTTGACAGTACACACGGTGTGCTAACTCCTGCTCCTTTGAGTTTGCATGTTTTATAGAACAGGAAGTATTTTCTAGGTCAGGGCAAAAGTGTTGCTCAGACATCTTAGTTGTGGAGCAAATAGGTTTGATTTCATATCTAATATGGATTTTATTTAAGCCTTCTGTGAAATACCTGCTCCATTTTGTTCCTGGTGCTACTTGATCTTACAGTCATTGGACTTGTTTGCAGTGGGAAATTACAGTTGTTACAATCTGCAAATTAACTTGATTAACTGAGCATGTAGTGCAGATAAGGACATTTGTTTGGTGTTTGGTTTTTAGAGATGCTTGCTTCCTACATTTGGTGTGTGTCCAGGCTGGAGAATTTGCCTTTTACTAAATCAAGTTACATATTGCTAGTTAAGCTGGATGATATGTGAGTGTAAAATGGTAGCCAGAGCACCCCAGCATTGCTGTTCTTTTACCTCTACACCAAGTGTCAGTCACTGTCTTATTCAAAATTTTGTGTGTAAGAATTGAAGAAGCAGCAATTATAGGACTTGAAAATGAAGGTATTTCCTAACACTTCCAATCTTGTTTCATGTTTTATTAGGAAACTGAGCTTATCTGGAGTGCTGAACCCTGGAGTGTTTAGTCACTTTTCCTTTGCAGTAGATGACAGAGAGCAAATCCTTTACTCTGCTTTTACACATTTAGTCTTTCAGAAACATCTAGAGACCTTTATAAAATTTATGTAATGACTTGTGGTTGACAACTGGTCTCTGATCTGCATTGTGTGAACTTGTTTCACAATTTAAATTAGTTCTGTGTATTTTAGATTTCAGTTGTAGGGTTGATAGGCTGCAGTATTACCTCGAAATTTTCAATTTCTTCTAAAAGGGGCTCCTTTTTCTTCTTGGTGATGTCTAAAATATAAAAACTAAAAAAAACCCTGTCATTAAGGGCAGTTGTCACCTTGCTCAGTTTAGGCTAAAAAAATCCTAGCTGTTTTTTAGAAGAAAAACTCTTACAAACTGGATAATGAAAGAAAATAAAAGCAGCAGTAAAACCTTGTTATCCAGTTTTTATTTTTCTGTGTGCGTATTCTGAAGATTTTTTTTTCCTCTAGGAAGAAAATTAAAAAACTTTAATTATCAATTGCATTTTAAGCAACTATTCTTCAAATAGTGTAAAGCTACTTGTCATTTTTGTTTCCCTGGTATTTTTTTAGCTCCTTGCTTTTTGCTGTCAGTCTGTAATAGATTTTGGAACAAGATGTGATGTATATGTGCATAGGAAGTGGTAATTTTTATGCATAAGTAAAGAAGGTATAGGTGCACACTTCCAAAAACAAGCTGCAGCTCTGAATTTACTGATAATTTAATACAGTGGATACAGAGGTTATGTAAGCATTCCACAAATAAGTACATGCAGTGCCTGAGATCTTGTGTTTCTTTAGTTCGTCATCTAGGACTTTAACTAAAATGGTACAGATAGAGAGAGACGGCTGAGAATTCAGGACATCACACATGGCAGTGGTGAGACAGGTGGGTTTACGCTGTGTGAGACAGGTGTTTTGTAACCTGAGAACATTCTTGATTCACTCTATAATGACTGGGAAGCTGCTCTAGACATAGGAGACCTGGCAGCAACCTCGTGTTTCGTGAGTTTTACATTGGTAAATTCCTCGACTTCTGTAGACCCACACCTGCTCTACTGCAGTGTGTCAGCAGACAGAGCTGTGGATGGAAATTTAAAAGTGAGTTCAACTGGGCCAGGCAAAAGCTGGCAGACCAAATCTAGGCCAAGTCATAGAGCAGCATCTTGAAAATAAAATACAGAAACTCAGGTTCCTTCTTTCCCTCTTTGATGTGTGTTCTGTGCTTTTGTGAGTAGCTAACGAGCTCTGTGTAATGCTGCCAATATTGAATGTTGCTGATTTTGCACAGAATTACAATAGGTGACCCGCTGAAAGGATCAAGCTGAAGGAGAAATAATTGCAAAGAGGATAAGCAGCTCAGGCATTCATCTTTATGCAGTATTGCTGGGTTTTCACCTTACATTTGACCTTGGCAAAATAGTTGGAATAATTAACGTATATGGCAAATATGGTAAGTGGTGAAGTAATTCAAAAGGGATTTTTTTCGCTGTGATTTAAAGTATGGAGTCACAGCACTCCCCAAAGCTGAGTAACAGACACCTCACTTATCCTACAATTATATTTATCAGTATTTCTAAGTTCACAATTTTTAGTTCAAATTCCCTAGTTATTGCTTTATTACTATTTCACATTTGTTTAGAGCCAAATAAAAGCCCAGGTGGTTTCAAAAACAGAAGTTCCACATTAATAAAGTGTGAAGAAAGATGTTTGCAGATTGCAGCAAGTTCAGCATGGTGCTTCAGGGAGGCCAGGACCTGAAGCTGTCTTCTGAGAACATACTGAACTGAGAAGCTGAATCCTTCTTCAGGGATTCAGCCCTGAGGAAGAGGAGGCTCTGGGAGGACAAACCCCCAGTGCAGAGGAGTGATCAAGAAGCCAGAACCAAGCAGATGATCTTAGGACATGAGACAATGACACACACAAGAGGTGCAAACTGGATAAAGGAAGGAACTTTCTCTCCCTGAAGCAGAGAAAAAGATTTCTAAAGGACAGAGAGGGTTGTATTACTGCCAACAGAAACGGAATCCTTGTGATGACTTGGGTATTGATCAGTTGTATCTCTGTAAGAAAGGTCTGGTCCCTGTCCAGTTGAGAGAATTACTTAATAGTAATTACATACAGCTTTATTAGACTAGTTTGGTGGTTTGGTATGGGTTTCATTTCCCCCCCTCCAAATAATAGTAGAGGTTCAAGGCTTTCTTATTGTAATTGCTGTGATTTGATGCAATTTTATAACTTCTCCACTGAGTTGTTATGCAGGCAGTGTAAGAGCTTGAGAAAAGCTAGGTTAGGAAATTAGGTTACTCACAGGCATTCTTTTGTTTTCCTTGCTGTGCTTTAGTACAAGGCGGTGGACTGTCATAATGATCATGACTGAGAATGCCATGGTCCACATTTACTAATGAAACAGAATGAATTTGAGTGCAAATAGTTATTTAATATATCCACTATGGAGTCAATGTGTCTCCTTCAAATACTTACTACAACTGAAATTTGCATCCAATTCACTTTGATGGAAAGGAGCTGTGACCCTTTATTTATACAATGCAAAAATACCCTTTGTGTGTGCTTTAAAATGACATGGTATAGTTATAAAAATTCATATAAAAACAAGATTTTGTAACTCTCATTAAAACCTGGACTTGTTTTTTAAAAATTCATTTTCCCTTCTTAGTTTGCTTGAGTTCCCAAATTTGTATGGTAGGACAGTGAAAAAGTTCTGATGTGCCATGCCTAGTTGTCTTTCACAGATTCTGCAGAGGTAACTGCTGGGGCCCTGTAGTCTTGCTTCAACCAGTACAGTGCAGATGTGAAAATCATTGCCAGTTATAGATTTTTAAAATAACTGGATCACTGTCAGACCTCAGATTTCCCAACAGATGTGTCCTTAATAGCAAGCTTTTATTTTTCAGTTATGACTGCAAAGATTTGACTGTTTAACATGGTACTATTGTAAAGCAAATACAGACTGTTGGATACAGCTGTATGGTCTACCAACATCTAGGGAACCTTCTCTTTTAATGTCTGCAGTGGACTTTCTGCTTACTGGTGCCACTTGGACACCCTGGTGCTCTTGCCTTGCCTGACCTGTGGGCAGCTTCCCTTTCTTTTTTTTGTGCTGTGAAACCACTTGCACAATTTGGCCTGCTTCCACAATCTGATTGGCAGCCAGGAGGTTTAAAGGGCGTGATTAGTCCCTAAGCTTATCCCTTTACAGCCTAAAAGAGACACCATTAAAGGGGATTTGAACCCAAATGGGTTGGATTCACCTGGAGATTTCAAAGCTTTAATGTTTTAAATGTCACATTATTGGCTTTTGCTAGCATGACTTTGAAATGCCAGCTGAAATTACAAGATTTTTAGTGCCATATTCCACATGCTTTCTTCTCACCTATTATCAATGGAAGTGCTCTTAAAATACCCCATAATTATGAATGCAAAAGATGGTTCTTGCTTGCTTGCTTTGTTTTTTAACGTGTTCAGCCAGGTCATTTTTTGATGAGTGGATAGGAGAAGGGAGAATAATTTTAAGGTGGTTTTGTTGGTGTGCTGGGCTGTTGGAGGGGGCTGCTTGTTAAACTCTGCTAAATAAAAAACTGCTGCTAAATAAAATTGTAATTTGAGATGGTTTTCTCTGCTTCTTGTGGAGCGACTCTCTGTTGGCTATTGCTGTATTGTCTCTACCAGAATGATTAATCCCTTTGGGCCTATAAAGTTGGATATTTCTACCCTTGGAATAGAACAGATTGTACCAGATGACAGCTTCTATGCAGAGATAGCATATTGATACATACATTGTTCATCAAGAGAAAGTATAGATGTGTTAAATACAGCTTAATATTCATTTGTTTACTCAGTTACTTCTTCTATTTTGATTTTCTCATTTGCATTCTTGATTATGAGAAAAATTTTATGAGTAAACAGTCTGTCACCTCCTTAATTTCTGGGACTCTAGGTTTATCAAATGTGAAAGAAACTTTCCCTGATATTAAAATTCGTGTTCTTGTTGAAATTCAAAATTTAGTAATTTAAATGATAACAAATCAAATACTGCTGGGAAATAAATTTCTTAATAAGCTGAAAAAATCAGATAGGAAATGTTACAGTAATGGAAATCATATTCTGATTCTGATTACTGCAGTAATGTTTAATTTTTTGCTGATACACAAGAATTGAACTGTTCAGAAGGCTTTACATCAAGTTAAACTACAGGGAAATAACATGTAGAGTTCTGATCATTTCACATAATTCTCAGTCATATTTCAAAGAATAAACGAGAAAAAAGTTTGCTTCCTGTCTTTGCTGGGAATTTAAAATTAAGTGAAAGATCTCTGTATAATTCAAATTATTTTGCATGTATTCAAAAGACTAAGTTGTAGGTAGAAGTAAGAACTTATATAATAATAAAATAGTTGAACGAATTCAATAAGGCATTAGTTTTCAGGCATTTAAAGTAGAAGCTTCAAGCTTTAAAGCTTACTGCAAGTTGAGAGTTGATAATAGTTACTGAAAGATTAATTAGATTTTTAATAGTTAGGCCATCTCTGAAAAAAAAAAGTTACTTGGCAGCAGTACAGGTCATCAGGCAGGAAAGATGGGTATTAAGGTGGTGGCCTCTTAGGTCAAAGAGAGAAATAAATAGCAGTGGAATGAGAAGTTAGTTGGAGCTACTAGAACATGCTGAGAAATCCATTCCTTCCAGTTGCTCTGTGCTCTGCAGCCGCCAAAGGGACTGAGCAGAGCACTACCTGCGCTCCTGCCCTATCAACCACTTGACACAGTGGCCTAAAGTCCCTTTCAATTGCCCTGACACTGCTCTTTTCAATCTCATCACTGCCAGCCTGGAGCATCAGCAGTGGGCAATAACCAGAGGGCTGAATCAGCCCCGGGAGTCTCTCAGCAGTATCCTGTACCTGGGCCCCAGGGAGCAGCAGACCTCCCTGTGCGATGGCTCCAGGTGACATATGGGGCCCTCTGTCCCCCTCAGGAGGGAATCACCCGCTATGACAGCACTTCTTTTCTTCTTAATGTCCAGGGGTGGTGATTGCCTGACAGACAAAGTGTAATTGGGAGGCTCCCTGGGCAGATCATTTTCTTCTAGGTCCTCTGGCTGACCCTCTAGATACAGGGCCTCATACCTGTTCTGAAGTGGCACCTGGGTAGGTTATGGGGGTCTGAAGGAATTTTTATTACCTCTGTGAATAAGGACCCCATTCTACTCCCCTTCATCCACCTGGTGTCCTCCTATTGCCTGACACTGGGAGGCGTGGGACTCCTCTGACTCTGGGTGGGCGTCCCTCAAGAATGGAAAGGTGGAACTCCACCAATCTATTTATATTATAAACAGCATTTAATGAGCAGCACTCATATATGCCTGGTATGTGACAAAACTTAACAGATTTGCAGAATAAATAATATGTATCTACAAGGTCTATTGTAAATACAGTATTTTTTAAAATACGGTTTTCGTATTAATATGCACTTCATTGTAATTGGTTTGGTAAAGCTGTCAGCATGAAGTGAAACCATCTCATACCAATATGTATTTTAAAAATATTGATTTTATTAGATGCAGAAGAGATCAAAATTGTATTATTACAAATTATTATTTACAAACCTAATAGTGATTTTTTTTTTTTCTGTAAAAGAAAGTACAGTAATATTGATGGGAACTCAAGAAATAGGAAAGAGACTCTTCCTATGCACAAACTTGTATCTTTTGGCAGTCAGACTTTTTTCTCCCCTGAGCCTGATTTCTGATGCAGTCAAAAGGAACAGAGGAATATGTTCCCCTGAAATCACAGAATCATAGAATGGTCTGGAACCCAGCTGTGTGCCTTGAGAGATCTTACTTTCTTTCTCGCTTTCAAAAATATCCATTTCTGTCCTTCAAGTAATAGGTAATAATGAATTTGAGATATGGTTTCCCAGTTTCTGCAAAATTTGCAAATAAGAACTCTCTGCAGAAAGATAGCCCAAGATGTAATTCTTAAGCATGTTTTTATTTGCTCTGATTTTTGGAGTTAGAGGGGAGGTCTTGCTAGAGGTATGTTTAAAATATTTAGCAAGTAGATGTAAGCTTTTTCTGTTTACCCTTTGGTGCAATTCAGGTAGCTGTGATAAGCACAGAACAGTGTACAACATAACAAATCCTGCCAATAGGCACAGTGTAAATTTAGCACTAAACTGCTGCACCTGGGCACTTCCTTGGCAGCCCTGAGAAGGAGCAGAGTGGGTTTGTGTGTGCCTGTAAAATACCACATGAATGTGGAAACTCCTTGTTCACAACAAAGGTCTGGCAATTGTAAAAGATTACTGAAACAAACTACATTATAGCTAAATGATTTTACATTTCAGTAAAGATGTGCTGTAACGATCTTAATTTATTTAATAGAGAAAAATAATTATATTTAATTGAGTCATGACAAAATACAACATCTTTTGTAATGACTAAGTCCTGTTTATTTGTGCCCAGACATTCAAAACATTGTTTTACAGAATAATGAACTTTTGTTTATGCTGAAACCCATAATAAACATGTAAGAACATGAGAAATTTTGAAAGACTATAAATGTCAAATAATTTTCTTTGAGGTATTTAAAAAATTTTATCTTAAATATTTTTATGAAGCATTCGAGTCATTAATTTGCACTGAATTATGGAAATTGTCCAGGTAGCACCAAAAAGGAAATTAATTACGAAGTCTGAAATCTCCCAGAGAGATTATGAACATGAAACCTGAGAGTACAAGTGAAATTCTGAGATTTTTGGAATAATATTTTGATTTCTCTTGCAAAAATTCAGAAAATGCAGTATACTTATTAGCCTGGGCCTTTTCAAGTCTTTCCTTTGTAAAGGAAAGATTTTCCAGCAAGAGATGAAGCCTTCTATCCTTTAATAGTGAGGGTGCAAGGAGGGAGTTCAGGTTGTTAGTCTCTCTGTCTGTCATCTGAATTGCTGTTTCAAATTTCCTTCCACTTGGCCACCTATTTCAAATACCTTATTAATTTCCTAATCCAGTTCATAAATGGTGGGTTGGGCCAATTGCTGTTTGTAGATGTGCTTATGTGACACCTACTTGCAGTGCTGGAAATCTGTGATAGTGTCATGTCATAACAGAGTCTGTCTGTTTCTCCTAACACATGAAATCTATTTTTTTTTCTCCCAGAGGTACACTGCTTAAATTTAAAACAAAATTACAAGTTTGAGAGATCTGATGAAAATTACTGCCTGTGAATGGCAAGCAGTCACCAATTTGCTTTACCTCTACTTTGCAGCACTTCTATTTGTTCACTCAGTCCCACTTTAGTTTAGCTTCTTAAACCACCCCCGGCTTTGACACTGAACCTTTTCCTCTGCAACAGGCTGTCATCCTTTCTCTATCTCTGAGCATAATAACACTACCAAAGAGGACATAATTTTTTCATACCTAACTTAGAGTGTCTTAATTTTACTCGATGTCAGCTCTCATGAATTCTAATACTAGTTAATTAAGTGCAGAAATGATTTTTGAATCAAAAATGCCTTCTAGAATAGAATTATCCTGAACTATGTTGTTCCATTTGTTAAGATTGCTCATAAAAAACTATCAAATATGACTTTCTCTTTTAAACCCTTGCTGGTTAATATTTCTCATGTAACAGGCAAACAGGTACCAAAGTAAGATAAAATGAAATAAAATTTCCTCATAAAAACTAAGAAAATTGGAAATTATTAATTTGAAATTTATGAAAATTTATTGTCTGATAAAACTTAACTGAGGTTTTTGACCTGTAGTCCAAGAGGAACGAACAAAGGAGGAAAAATATCTAGATATGTGAAGATCAGCATTATTAAGAAAGGCAAAACTGATTCTTTAGCTGAAACTCAGGAAATCTGAATAGACTTGATAAAAGCTTATTTAAATGCTGTAATAAATATGTATGAATATATGCTGAAATCTATCAGGAAAGATCTCTTGAAGGGGAAATGTAGAATGAACTGTAGTCACCGTCATTGTGTCTCAGAAGTTTTAAAAAGAACTACTAGCTAAAGTGCTTAAATTATCAACAAGGTAATAATACATTATTGACTTTGCTGCAGACCAGTCCAGAGATATATTACCTGGTAAGACTTATGGATATTTTGTCTGTATTCCTGATATATCACTAAGAGCACTAGCTTTACTGTCTGTATCACTGATGGAAGCTTTATTCTCTATATTTAGAGTGAAAAAGGACTTCTGGAAAATCTTTTTTTTTAGCATACCATGTGAATTTTGAAACTGTGGCTATGTCACAACTGGAGCTATAGTAGTAGCTTTTTTTATAGTCAGGAGTGTTTTAATTATCAAGAAATATTTGCGTATTAACAAAAAGCTATTTAGTTTTGTAGAGACGACGTTTGCTTTCCTCAACATTTCTGCTTCTTTTTTTCTCCAGGGCACAATATAGAACTATGATAGCAACCGGAGGAGTCATAACAGGACTGGCTGCCTTAAAAAGGCAAGACTCTGCCAGATCTCAGCAACATGTAAATCTTGCTGGAGTACCAGTTCCTGAGGAGAAGAAACCCGTTAGGCGCCGGCCCAGGACAGATGTGGTAATTGTCAGGGGCAAAATCCGTCTCTATTCTCCATCGGGATTCTTTCTTGTTTTGGGAGTGCTTATCGCATTCTTTGGAATTGCAATGGCCATCCTTGGATACTGGCCCCAGAAGGAACAGCTGTTAGGATCTAAAGATAATCCGTCTGTAAATGAAACCCGGACCCCGAGAAGCCAAGGAAGCATTTTGCTCCGCTTCTTTGAACAGCATGTGCACTCAGATAAGATGAAAATGCTGGGCCCTTTCACTATGGGCATTGGAATCTTCATTTTTATTTGTGCAAATGCCATTCTGCATGAAAACCGTGACAAGGAAACAAAAATAATACACATGAGAGACATATACTCCACCGTAATAGACATCCACACCCTGAGGATCAGGGAACAAAAGCAGCTGAGTGGTGCCTTCACTGGCTTGTTGGGGGAAGCAGAACTCCAGCACAGTGGGAGCTCCTGTGCATCACGGCTGGCTGCAAACACAGTTGCGCCTTTCTCTGGCTTCAAGAGTAATCTTAGAATGGATAGTTCTGCTGAAGAAGATGAGATTACCCTAAATGAAGATAGGACCACTAGTAGTCTCCTGCCACCTCTGCTGGCTGAGCAGTCTGGTTCAGTCTTTGGACTTTACCCTCACTCCAGCAAGGCTTCAGATGACAAAAACACTAACTCTATAAAGTGTGAAACAAAATCCATTGTATCTTCTTCCATTAGTGCTTTCACACTGCCAGTAATTAAACTGAATAACTGTGTTATCGATGAACCCAGTATAGACAACATAAGTGAGGACTCAGAGATCACCAGGAATCAGTCTAGAAATCTGTCAATGGATTCTCTGGCCATTCCACTAACTGATACCAATGAATCCTACAGACCAGCTGCTTCCATGCTGCCACGACACAATTCCTTTGTGGATACTCCATCTGATCCCTTCAAATCTTCCATGACTCTTGGACCAAGCTCAGGAAAGCTTTTATCTCCTGGTGCTGCCAGGAAGCAGTTTGGTTCCAACACATCTTTGCATCTTTTGTCTTCACATTCTAAATCCCTGGACTTGGACAGGGGTCCGTCTACGCTCACTGTCCAAGCTGAACAAAGGAAACACCCCAGCTGGCCCAGACTGGATCGGAGCAACAGTAAAGGCTATATGAAACTAGAAAACAAGGAGGACCCAATGGATAGGTTACTTGTGCCACAAGCAGCAGTCAAGAAAGACTTTACTAATAAGGAAAAGCTTCTTATGATATCAAGATCTCATAATAATTTGAGTTTTGAACATGATGAGTTTTTGAGTAACAACCTGAAGCGAGGAACTTCTGAAACAAGATTTTAATATTTAAATTGCAATTTAGAAGCTAGCATATGGTATTTTTTAAAAAAGCATTTTTCAGTGAGACTGTACAAGCCTGTTCTTAACCAAATGCTTAATAGCCCATTAAAAGTGGCTTGTGCGAACAGAGATCTTCGTCATTGTAATGCCAAGACTTTCTTGTCTTAGTAGCATTCAGCTGCAATACTGTACATTGTCATTGCTTGGACCATTTTGTTACTACTGATTCCAATTATTCCCAAGTCACTATCTCTTTTGTTCTATATACGCATGTTACTTTTCACCAATTTGACTCCAGTAGACTGCATTAGGAAAAAAAAGCTCAATTTGCCTGTGAGTTCTCTTGATTTAAAGACTGCAAGAGACTGAAAGCAGTGCTCCTGTGGTCTATCCTGTGGTCTAGAATGGGAAGTGAACAGGAGCACTTACTGGAATTGTGAAATCCAGAGCTTTATTCCTAGGTGTTGTCTTTCACATGCAGTACATCTCAGTAACTGCAGTCTTGCCATTGTCATAGTGAGAAACTTGTTTACATACTGGGGTGGGTGGATAGAAAAGAGTGGATATAATAAAACCATTTTTGTGAATTCACTGTAATTGATCAAGCTGAATGCCAGTGTTGTGAATTATTAACTATGCTTTGTACAGTAATCTTTCTACAACCATTGTAATTTAATCCTGTATTTCTGGAAAAGCATATATTAAGTAAGCAATCTGAATTTTTTTCTGGGACTAAATCTCTAAACCACTTTGATTGGCAGCAGTTTTAAATTCAAAATAGAAAGATTCAATTAAAATCTTAGGAAGATGATGAATGCCAACAGGATTTTAGAAACATGATGTATAATAAGATGATATTGTAACTTGCATCAGAAGACAATAATGGGGAATGAATATATTGCCTCTCATTTCAAACACAAGATGCTAAATAACTAGATCTCTATGTTCAAAATACTGATACAAAGCATACAATTCAATAAGTATACTAACATAGTATGAAAACCCCTTGCCTAAATTTTGATTTATATATTTCACATAAGTATTGGTGTGATGGTTTACCAAAGGCTTGGCTATGTCAATTTGCACTACAAGATTTTGCAAAAGGAATTGACATTTAAAACAATGTTTTTCTCAGCAAAGCAAGCTTCACAGTTGACAGTTGTATTGTTAAAGAAAAGGAGCATTGGAATGTGCATATCAGAAGGTTTTCATGTATTTCATTGCTGTTTAGGCCACAATCCTGCCATTACAGCCACGCTAGAGAATGTCCCTTCAAAGCTGCAAGGCTCACCCAAACAGGGTGTTGGTCTTCATTGGTCGGATTTGATATATTCACTTACCCTAAATACTCAGGAATTATTTTTAATGGCTTTTCCCAAAAAAAAAATCAAGCTCGTTGAAATGTTGTAATTTCTTAGACTTAGACTATGAAAGATCAAGGATAAAATACCTTCTTTTTTTTTTTTTTTTTTTTAATATTCAGCTCTGTATTTCAACTGCGCAGTGTTTATGTATCAGGAGCATTACTTGCTCGGTGAGTTGAGGCATAGTGTTAACTGTTAGAACCTCAAGCCTATATATTGTAACAGAGTTGGCTAAATATTTTGCTATGAAGCTTTTAATAACTCACTGGTTTGTGTTCTTAAGACATTTGCTATTTTTTGCAATAAAATGTCTCTCTTCACATGTCTGTTGTAAGACCTGTTTTTTCCTCTGTGATCTCTAATTTTATGTACCAAAGTATAATTGGGTATCATGTTACTGTACACAACATTGTGCCTAAATTTTTAGCCCACCACAAGATATTTCTTCATGAGTAATTGATGTCAGTGACATGTCTACACATGGAAAGGCTGAATGCTTTTTTTACTGATGAAATGTGAAATGTATTCAAAGTGGTTTTGCTACAAGAAATTTTGTGTAAAAAGAACATCATGCTCTTTTTAGTTTGGCAGTAAATATTATTTTCAAAATGGAAAACACCATTAAAGATTTGAGTGATGTAAGCTTTTTATTTCCTTAATAGCTACATTAAATCATAGCTTAAAAGACTTTCCACGTACTATCATATGTGGGAATGGTAGTTCCTTTGTAAGTATAGCAGGGGATGAGCTTTTAATTTTACCACAGATAGTAATTACTGAAAGATGTACTCACTTGGGAAAGGTTTACCAAGGTAAAGCTATCAAAATAGAGCCATATAGAGAAACTTCATGGCTGACAGACCTACTACAAAAATGTTCCCATATTAACATAAAATGAAGTATTTAATTCAGATAATCACAGGACTGTTGAGGTTAAAAGGGACGTGTGGAGGTCATCTTGTCCAACCCCCCTTCCTGCACAAGCAGGGCTGTCTCACCATGAGCTGGTTGCCCAGAACTGTGTCAAGATGTTTTTTGCATAACCCCAAGGAGAGTGACCTACGACCTCCCTTTGTGACCTGTGCCAGTGCTCGGTCACCCTCACAGTCAAAGAGGTTATCTAATGGTCATAGGCACCCTCCTATGTTTCACTTTGTGCCCATTGTCCCTTGTCCTGACTCTTTCCAGAGCCTGGCTCCTTCTCTTTTGTGCCTCCTTTGGGTATTTATACAATTTCCTCCTGAGCCTTCTGTAGGCTGAACAGTCCCAGCTGGTTCAGCCATTCCTCATAAGTCCCTTCATCATCTTTGTGGCCCTTCACACAATCGGCTCCAGTATGTGCATGTCTTTCTTGTTCTGAGGAGACCAGAACTGGACCCAGCACTCCAGATGTGCCCTCACCAGTTCTGTGTAGAGGGGAAGGATCACCTCCCTTCAGAGTTCATGCAGGACACTGCATAGTTTCATATTCCTTAGGTGTTTCCAACTCAAGCTTAGGTTGGGAAGACTTGTAGATGTTCAAGAGGCCTAAACAGTCAGACGTCAGAAATTGCAGTAGGGCAAAGATGGCTGTACCTTTGCAATACACAGGGGTATAGAGGATCCTTACAGTGGCAAAAATAAGAGCCATATGCTGTTGGCAAGTAAGGAACTGATAAAGACAAAAGCATGTCTTAAACTGTATCTTTAGGCTATAAATATCCTATTTCTTATAGGATATTTATATGCCTATTTAATGGCATTTTTAAATTTTGCTTGCCAATATTGATGTGCAGTACCACAATGAGTTTCTCAGATACTGCAGGGTAAAAAGCCAAAATCAGGACAATTTTGTCATCAGAGGAAACAATTGTGGAGCTGCACCACAAACTTTTTTCCTAGAATAAGAAGCTAAACCTTACATCTATTCAGAGGACCTATTATGGTTCTGCATCCTTTATATGTAGTTACTAAAAAAAAATCATTTAGATCATAAAACAGTGAGTTTTCTCCTTCCTCTGCCTAAGAGTATTTAAAAATGTAGTTTCTACTTCTTAGGAAAGCTTCTTAATCACTGCCTGTGGATCAGACTGATGGTTACCTCTGCCCCTCCTGAGGAAAGCACACTTTTTGGGCAAATTTCATCCGGAAATAAAAAGCAGCACTCTGCAATGATAGGGTTACAATGCTGGGTTACAATCTCTTCCAGAATTGCTTCTGTATTTTACATGAAGTGGTTGCTGGATAAAATCCTTGAAACAGGGCTCGGGTTCTTGACAGGTTGATAGTTTAACTACTCCCTGGTGATTCCAATTTACTCTCCCTGGGAGGCAACAAACCAAACTCTTCTTGCGGAGCAGTGCCAAGTGCAGCAGGAGGGATTGACAAATGCTTTCAGCTGCTCAATTGTACACAGTTTAATGGATGGGAAGGCATGAGTTTTCTCAGCAGCAGAAGGATTTTGGCACAGTGTTACTCATCCTGATGGCTGCCCTAAGGCTGGTACTGTGTAAAAGATGGAAGAGTGATCTGGCACCCTCGTTATGGTTTTGGAAGAAAGTGGAATTTTATGTTATTAACTGAGCAAAATTGTTGAGGTTGCCAGGTTGGGAGATAGACATATACAACTGTCCTGCCTCTTACATTACCTAAGTAAATTTTTTTTTTCAACCATATTATATTGCTTTTCTCAGATCCTAAGTTCCAGCATTGCTGGTCCTATAGTTCCTGCTGAGAGAAATTTGGGAAATAGGATTAACCTGCTGCAGCAGCTTCTCTCTGAGAAGAGTTTCATTCTGTTTATGGAGTTCCTGGATTGCTTTAGTCTTATAATCTTAAATTATTTCTTTATATGAGCTTTTTTCTAATCCTTAATCCTTTCCAGGAAATTCTGCCTTCATCTTCCCAGCACTCTTTTTTTTTTTTTTTTTTGTTAATTTTCCTACCAAATATGGTATTGTGATGAGCAATATAAATCTTTTAGCAAGACTGTGCATGTATATATGAGAGGGAAAATGGAATAAATAGCCCATTACAATGTAGGAGTGCTTCAATTAGTATGATTTAGCTACTCAAGGGCAAATTCATGCCCCTTGTCTAAATATTTTCAAATTAAACTCAGGAGCAAATTGATTGCAGTTATCACAGCTATTTGGTTTAACTTTCAAGTGACACTTATTAATTCCTCCATCCATGTTCTATGTATGACCATATTGGTTTATATTTCAAAATTCAGTATCTGAAATAAACCTCAAGTATTTTACAAATTCAGTAAAGCCCATTTCTTAATAGTATTACTTTTTTGAGTAACAGTTGGCAGAATTACAACTCTAAGTCTCATTAGGAATGGAAATGAGATAGTTAGAATACTTATATTATATATAATTATACTTATATTTTAGAACACCCAGCAGGTCAAGGGAGGAGATTCTACCCCTTTGCTCTGCTCTGGTGAGCACCTGCAGTGCTGCATCCAACTCTAGGGTCCCAAGGACATGGACCTCTTGGAGTGAGTCCAGAGGAGGCCACCAAGTTGATCAGAGGGCTGGAGCACCTTTCCTATGAGGAAAGGCTGAGAGATTGGGATTATTCAACCAGGAGAAGAGAAGGCCTCAGGGTGACCTAATTGTGGCTTTCCAGTACCCAAAGCTAGCATACTAGAAAGATGGGGCAAAACTATTTACAAGAGCACACAGTGACAGGACAAGGGGACACATATTCAAATTGAAAGTGAGTAGGTTTAAATTAAATATTAGGAAAAAATATTTACTGTGAGGGTGGTGAGTCACTGACATAGATTGCCAGGAGAAATAGTGGATGTCTTATTCTTGGAGGTGTTCAAGGCCTGGTTGAATGGGGCTCTGAGTAACCTGGTGAGTTGAAAATATCCCTGCCCATGTCAGAGGGCTTGGAACTAGATGATCTTCAAGGTTCCCCTCCAAGCCAAATTAAAAAAAAAAAAAGTTCATTGAAATTGAAATAAAGCATCTCACTGTATTAAATAAAAATCTGTATGTCTAATCTGTTATGTTGGTTCTAATTCAAGGTAGATAATGCTTTAGTGGAGAGTTGTCTACAACCACTGTGAATTGTCCATAGGAAAAAACATTAAGCCATTGTTTCCCCTTACCAGTTTTTATTCCAGCTAGTGTAATTATTCAGGATAGCATTCACAGAAACGTCTAATCAATTTCTGAATCCCACTAAGCCTTTCAGTTCACTGGTGTAATTTTGAAAACTACTGCAGATTAATTATGAGTTGCCAGTAAATATATTTCCCTTATCAGTTGGCAATTCTTGTCATCACTGTAATTTCATTGCAACAGCCAACGACTTCACTATTAAAAAAAAATTGTTCCAGGAGTAACCTCATATACTGTGCAAATATATTGATGTTTCTAGGGGTTTGTTTTTCATATTTTTAAAGAAATTAATCACTTAATTGGTCAGAAGTATCCTGTGATTCACCATCCAAGTTGTTTAGGATCTTTTTGTTCTCAGAGTAGGTTCCTACTTTGTAGGCAATACTGTGTCTGCTTTTGGCCTCTAAATTACATGTTTTTTTCACTTTTATTATTATATTCCATTTCATTCCATGCCATTGGACAATTCAGTTTTCCTTCTGATCTCTTTTATATTGGCAACACTTACCTACTCAGTGCAGCCCAACAGGAGTAGATCTGTGCTTGTTGCCACGGGCTCACTGTCCATCCTGGTTGCATTTTAGAGACTTTACTTGACTAGCTCATGCTTGGGCTGGTTGGACTGAACATCCTTTGATGATTGGAATATGTTATGGGCTTCTGGATGGTAGCTTCTCATTTATTTGCCTCTGAAGGGAGTCCAGTGTGTGCTGTGAGATTGCTCTTTGGGATGAGCTGAAGCGTGGTACATGAGGCCAACTTGGAGATTTATTTCAAAGGAGGACTACCAACCTCAAAAAAACATTTTGCTCAGCCACACCCTCAGTGACTTCTGAGAATTGCATCAGCACAAATGTACATTTTCCATAGATCTGATAATAATACCATCTGGTAAGTTCAGTTTCATGTCATCCTTTAAAAACCTCATTGATTATCTCCCTGAAGGCTTATACACACCCTACCAGCCCAATCTGTCACCTCCTCATTTGATACTCAGCATATTTTTCCTCCAAATTCTCTTTTCCCTCTTAGGTAATGATTTCACATGTGCTACTTTATGAAATGCTTTGCTTAACTCAGAGCAGATGAACTCTACTGCATGTTTTGTCCAGAAAATTATTATTTCAAAAAGAGATTCCAGTTTAGTCTGGCACATCTACTCTGCATCTTACCATGCTTCCTATTTTCATTCTAGTCTTTAGTGCCTTGATTTTTATTTTTCTGAAGCCTTCCATATGACCTGTATCTGACAGGTCTGCAAGTGGATAGATAACTTCTCCTTCTATCTGCAATTTCATAAATAAATAAATTTAAAGGATTACTACTTTTAGAATACATTGCTTTACCTCTGTCAGGTCAGCTGACTTACTGAAATCCCTTGCTACAATGTGTTTCACATGCCGAGTTCTTCTGTCTACTCTATTGGAGGTTATGTGCCCTCACACTGTGAGAGCATCCAGGCCTTGAATTTAGCTTTCTCATAGGTGAGGAGTTTCATAGCTTCCATTTTCACTGTTTCTTTCTTCCATTTTCCACACTTTCCTATCTCCCATTTACAGACTGTTTTTTTGCTATTGGTGACCTCTTCTTTGCCATTTCTAATACAGTTACCCTAGTTAAAAAAATGAGGCAGAGTAACCACTTAGCATACAGGCTTAATCTGGAACAAACCTGTCACTTTGAGTGGTTTTGTGGCATCAGTTGTTTCATTTTAGAAGGAGTTAAAGGGTGACCCAACATGGCACTTCAGGCTTTGCTCTGTGTTCCCACACTCACTGCTCTGCAGTATATATTTTCTTACTGTGTTGCCTCACTTGAGATGTGGGTGTTTGTTGTTTTTTTTTTTTTTTAATTTCATTTTGGTGACACTGTCATTAATCCATGTGGGTCTAGAGTTATTTCCAGGAGCTTTGTACAGTTGAGGTGTACGTTTCTGTGCTGCTGGTTTAAAAAAGGTCTGTCTTAGCTGAGACCCAAATCACCAGCCTAGCTGACTTCAATAACTAGTTTTCTTCTGAAACTGTCAAAATTTGTTCAGAAAAGAACAACAGTTAACTTGAAGTTCCAATATAATTTACCCTTTCTGTTTGAAGTTAATTGGATGAGCAATTATCTCATGAGCACTTGAGTTTCTGGGGGCATCTTGTCTACAATGCACACAGTGCTTAACAAGAGCCAGTTAGTATTTGCTACAGTGATTGTTTGTGGTAGAGATCTTTTGGCTCTTGTACCTAGGGAAATCTCTGCTCAGTTGTCACAACTACCATTTGCTCAGTCTTTTTTTCTGGGAAATAAAGTTTTATATAAAGTAAAGGTAAAAATTCTAGGTAAAGACAATATTTAACTTGGTTAGCAATTATCCACTTTTTAATTCAGTCACCACAGGAAAAAAAATTCCTGTGCTTCTACCTACTTATCTGGATTGTCTGGAAGTTTACAATATATTAATCCAATGTAATTCTGAAAACAATGAGCCAGATCTGTTATCCAAGATAAGAGTATAATTTTACTATGGCGACTGAATGGAATATAATATTTTCAGTAATAAGCTGTATAGTTTCCATAATACAGTCACAGAAGTTCATTTTTGAGTCTGTTAAACAGTTTTCATTGATATGCTTTCATAAATGTTATATATCACCGTACAGAAGCACTTCACCTAACTCTTTCCAAGGTGCAATTTTTTAGCATTTTTTGGAAATAATTATATTTAGTCACGTTTTATTCCACCTTAAAGGAATATTGCTGCAATTATTGTTGTGGTTACTGTCTGACCGCAATGACTAGTATCTCAATTTTCTTCATTGATTTAAATAAAAATATGTGAATGAAATATATGAAGATCACCTATCACACAGAGGGTACAATACAGTTAAACTCATCTGGCACCCGTAGAGAATTCATTATCATTTTAACATCAGGAAGCACTCTCATATATGATGTGAGCATATTGTGTTACCTCCAGCAAACAAGTGTTCTTTATTATCTCTTTATGAGGACTAGGAAGATAATTAGATTTATAATTTTATTACATGGCAGCAGTCTTTGATTGTTGCATAGAGGAGTCAGATGAATACAACAGATTAGGAGGGGTTAAGAATTAATAAAATGGACATTATATTCTCATTAAACTATACATTGTAAATCCATATACCTTATAACTAACACTGAAATGGAGGGCTCTTGCTTATTGTCACAGAAAACAGTCCTGATTATTCTACTAAAAAACCTCACCTGTTTCTTTTCCACTGAATTTTTGAATGAATGCTTTTATTCTCGTGGCATTGTTACCTATCTCACTGTTATCTAAGACTGACAGTTTTTTGCAAGGTTTTTTTATGCTTTATCTTAATACCTCATTTTACTCTGCACTTTCCTTTTGCAGGTAGGACAAGTTAGGGCATTTCTGGAAGCCATTAACAAGTCCCTGATATTTGCAGTTTCACCTATATCCCAGACTGCCAGGGGACAGATGGGCCTCAACTGATTGTGCAACTCACCCTGTCTTCGTAATATCACAGTGAATCAGATGAATTGTGATTTTGGACAGCATTAATAGACTAATGGTTTTTAGAAACATAACAGGCTGTAGCTTCTAATATCCATTCTGGTAATGAAGCCCTGTGAATCTATGGAGTACCTCTCTGTGATTTGCTGTCTTGTCATCTTTCAAACATCCAGTGTCTTGATTTTCTGTGAATGAGCACACCATTTGCAGAAATCACAATCTCTTCCTGAAAAGAGAGCAGAAAGTTTTCTTGATATATATTATTGGTTTGTCATTTATTCTATTCTGTTGCTAAAGGTAGACTTGGATGCTTTTTAATGACTAAGTGTTTATAACAGTCAGTTACTCTCTCCTCAGAGATCTGCAGATCTTAATTAGTTCATGTTATAAGCAGCTTTCTAGACCTAAGGCAGATGGGGAAAAAAAAAGATCCCTTAGCCCTTTAAAGTCTTACTGACTTCTGGAACATATTGAAAGATTTATTTTTGTAAATTAAATTATTTAATCTGAATAATGTGCTAGATCATGTATGCATATGAATTTACAGACATAGTCATGTATGTATATACACACAACATTTGTTATTAGATCTGAAAGCTGATCTCCTTCAGAGTATTCTGCTTTTGTTGCTCATCAGAGGAAACAGCAGGGTGCAGGGGGAATGGGGAGAGGAAGATACGTGTGTCCAAAATGATGGGCTGCCTTTATTTGTTCCTGCCTCGGTGGAAGTAAGCACAATATAAATCATTAAAGCAGAAACTCATAAAGTGTGAAATCTATTAATGAGATTAAAGAACCATAAAAGCAGTCTAACATCCTGAGTCTGGGACTGTGCAGCCTAAAATAATACCAGAGTCTTGAAGAATCCAGGCTACTATATTATTAAATTCTCTAACTTTTAAAAAACAAGGTGACATCTCTGATTTTATCATTTTTGGAGAACCCCAGAAAAATTAAAAGGTTAGTGCACTGAATCAAAAAGAGATCTGTTGCTGGCAAGTTAATTGCAAACATATTTCTGTTCTTATCACACACTTGCAGATGGAGTGAAGCCCTTTCCTTATCTATGGGCATATGTAAGTAGAGGGAGTAGGTAAGTAGCAATATGTTTATTGATATAAACCAGGGATTTAATAAAGTTTGATAGTAAAGGTGACCATGGTTTTAAAAAATTCAGTGCTGAATTTACTACAGAGACAAGATCAGGCAAAACTGTCAGGGGGTCCATTCTGAAGAGTTCAAGAAGAGCCCCTTTGTGTTCTAAACTTCTTCTCAGAGGGAAGTTTAGGTACAGCTAGATCCAGAATTGGTCTTGCCCCCTCCTTCCTGCATACAGTTAATGTCTAAAGGATTACATGTACACAAACAGTCCGTTTGTATCACCTTGGCAAATATTTCAAAGAGGATTGGCATCTCTTACCAAGAATCTGTTACAGCAAAGAATGTCTCAACCTCAAGAAATACCCTGCAGAGGCATCCCTGCTCACAGGGAGATCTTGGTGTGCAGCCATGTAGGAGAACTCAATGGGCCGTGGGATGTCCTCTATTTATGGAGTGAGATGATTGACTTCCAGTCATATTTGCATGGCAGCAAGATATCTGGGTCACTATTCCCGAAATAGTCTCTGTCTGCCGTGTTGCCATCCATCCCTGAAGTCTGGAGTTAGCTGGATGAAGCCATCACAACCCTCACTGGTGATTATGGCATGAGCAGGGGAGGAATAAACCATCACATTGACAAAAAGCAAGAAAACCCTATGAAGACATGATCTCCTTAATATGTGGCATTTAACATCATTAAGATACATGTTTCCAAATTCTCCATGCAACAAGAAATCACTCTTTCCCTTTGACATCCTAGTACTCACACCCGTGTACTGGCTGTAAAGGGAATGGCCACTGGATTTTGCAACACAGTTTTGCAACCCCTTTAAGTCAGATCTCTGAGAAGATGAGTGGCTGACTCCTTACAGAGTGAATATTTACCAACATAAGCAGTAAATTCCATGCAATCACATAGTTTCCCTTCTTCCCTTCCTTGACGTCAGGAATGCATATCACAGTAAAGAAACACTGTAACTTTTTAGATGTGTTGATAGCAGTCTTTACAAGCATATGTAGGTGTTGGCAGCTGGAAAGGCATTTAAATGCATTGTAGGAAAACAATGCTTTGCAGAATAAAAACTATAATTTATTTAAAAGATAACCGCATAAGCTTCAGGCATAGCCCTTACTTTTCAAATGCAGATGCAAAGGATCTCATAGGGATAAGGTATAAGCTTCACCAGAGACAGGACAAGTATGAGGCTTGCAAAGCTTTGTGATGGGGTACACGAACCTGGATCATGGTTATAAACTTGGTTTCAGAAAAAGAATACTGCTTTTCACTGAACCAAACAAATAATTAATTAGCCATAGATAGCCTTATTTGCAAGGATGTTTTTCACATTTGCTTTTGATGATATCAACACTTAAAAGTATTTTCATCCAGGTGCCAGGATAAGCAACGTGGGAGTACTCCTGGCAAACACATACAGGGATCATGTAGTCCAGTTAACATTAATTCTCTAGTTAGTACCTACAAAAAAGAAAATCTGCCTTGTATTCAGGTTAGATTTCTTTATGTTATCTATCTAAGAAAATCTTTTGTATTTAATAAAACATAGATTCAGAATAAAGAAACATGCAATGGGAGACAGAAATGATTTTTGTTACTTAAAACCTGAGCACAGTGAGATGTGAAGAGAACACTGTCTTTCTTGAAGTGGAAAATTCTATTTGCTGAAGCTGACAGATCCTCTGTAGCTACTTATATCACCCAGGCTGGTGATATGGCAAGGAAGATGGATCATTTCTAGGTGTTCAGAAAGCTCAGCCAAAACCTGCAAAAATGTTTACCTGAATGTCCTCCTAAGGAGCCCCGGGCCTGGTTTAGTGAAGTGCTTTGCTTTTATCGCCTACAGATGAATTTCTTTATGAATGAGTGTCTGCTAGGATAAAGACGTAAGTTATAAGTCACTTTAAAGCTGCAGATATTTGGAGGATAAACATATTTGTTTTGTCATTACCTTTCCTCATTTTCCCCCTTAGGATAGTGTAGTCTTTTGTCTTACATTTTCAAGGTTGTAGAAGCAAATGATACTACAGAACAGTAAAAGTTATTTAACTTTTAAAACTGCCTTCTCTGTGATGAAATTCTGACACACAACTTGTAGAAATTGAATGAAAATGGTTTTGAAAGACTTATGCTTCTTGTCAAAAACCACACTCTTGAATGAATTCTGAATAAGTTTGGTATAGTGGAAAGACAAAAATATCACCATCTAACAGAACTAACTGCATGCCATTTTGGAGAATGGATAATGATTCTTCTCATTTTTCTATTTACAGAACAGAACCTGTTGCAGAAATGTGTTCTGGCCCCCTCCTTCCTGCATACAACTGCTTAAAACATGTTTCTTTTTAAATTTTTGGAGCTGGCCAGAAAAGTTAAAAGGGCAGTATCTCCTCATAAAGGTGTTGGCTTCTCCATATCTGTTCATCATTAGCATCTGCTCTATTTAAAAGAATGTATTCCCAGAATACAAATCCAGTTGAAGCAGCCTGTTTGTTTTAATGCCTCTCTAATATTAATAACTAAAGTTAGTGGTAATGTGAGTGTGATAAGCGAGTCTAAAACAGATTGAAGACCCTTTAGTTATTTCATATATGCTGCTAAGTTGTAAGGGGTAATGTTTTATTATCCTAGGAACATCGGGTACATTGGGAACTTTACAAAGGTGACAGAAACTTCAGAATCTGTGTTTTACAATAAGGTATTGGATACTGATGCAAATCTTTATACGGTAGTCAGCCGTATCTCCTGCAAATCCAGTAGCTGATACTACAACTGATTCATCTATCTTAAAATGACATTTATTTTCCAGTAGAATTGCAGAAAATGTCAGTTTCTGGATTTTGCTTAACATGGAAAAAGCTGAACAGTATCAGAAATACCTACAGGACTAGCAGGATGCAGACCCTGAAATTATCATAAAGTTTCCACTTAATCTTGTCTGTCTGAACAACACAGTTCAATTTAAAATAAATTCCTTCAGGTTTCTTTTGTTACTCAAGGCTGTGGGTATCATCCTAAAGCTCAGAATGCAGTACATGCCTTTTTCAGTGTGAAGGAACCATCTGTTTTTTCTCCTACTCAAGTAATACTGACAAAGGACATATATAACTGCTGAAATGTTATCTCAAAGGAAAACAACATTTGCTTTCCCCAAGCAATATAAATAACATATTGAAAAGTATATGAACATCCACAGCATATATGTGGTTGGATATAGTAGAATTTAATTAATTAACAAAATTTCAATATTTTATTGGTCAAAATTTGCCCAGCAGATTGTCTAAAGCCTTCCTGTTTCAGACACTTGCCATTCCAATTTTTGTGCTTAAATTAACTGTCTTTTCCTTCTGACTCTGTCCATCATTTTCAAACTGTGGATGTTTTCAGTAGGAACATTGGTATCCTTCATTGATCATGGGGAAGAAAGGATTTAACAGGTACTTATGGCAATGCAACAATATCAGGGGCATGGCATAAAACTCAGAGCAGTGTGTCTGGCACATTCCTTCTTGCAGTAAAGCCTTTCCATTGCAAAAATGGCTGAGTTAATTTATTTTCCATGTCATTCTATCTCTGTTCCAGAGTCTCAGCTTATCCTTCATAGCCTGTGCCTTACAATAGTGATACCACAAGCCTCAGGCTACAGATACCTTGTAAAGGTGCCCCCAAATACAATGCATGCTTGAAAACATGCTAGTTCCTGTTAAAGATCTCTTTATAGAATCCCAGATATAAGTTCTGTTTGCTATTAGAGGAATGAGCATAGGAAGAAATTTGGCTTTGTAGTACTTCCAGAAAGTGAAACTGTTTTATAGGGTCTATAAAATCGTGTTTTTATGAGCACTCATAAACTTAAGAGCTGATGCTATTGGCAATATTTCTAAAAAAATGACAAAAAACCCCCCCCAAAACATCTTATTTCTAATCAACAGGGCATTGCTCACATCTCATATTAAAGGGACAGAAGTCCCTTCAGTAAATTTTCTCATTTTTTGCTTAGTTTAAATGTTGTATGCAGGATGGAAAATGACCTGTTTAGTGTTTAGACCTCTCACCAGAAACCTCCCTGGCCCTGTCTGGTTTCCTGAAAGAAAAACCCAACTCACAACTCAGTAACAGTTATGAGGAAGGTGGCTGCAGAACAGTTTCTCTCCTCCAGGGAAAACCTTGGCAGTGCAGGGCAGGGTCTGGAATCTGACTTCAATTTCATCATCAAGCCTTAATTATAAATATAAAAGACATTGAACTGACAGAAAAAAAATGACAGGATTGTTTGGAGTGTGACTACAGCTCTGGATATACATCAGGATGCAGAAGGAGGCTGGCCCCTCCAGTAATGTCTTTCCTATTTAGTGGAATCATCCTTGCTTCCTCCTAATAAACATGCAATATATTTTTTCTCCATCATTCTTTTGATGAAAATAGAAAAATAGTAAAATAATGAGTAAGAGTGAAAGTAAGAGAAGTAAGTGATAAAATATCAAAATGAAGTAACTGGAAAGTAGAAATTTTTGTGAAATGCTTATTTTGAAAGAGAAAAGAATGAAGGCGAAATTCTGGTTTTGGTTCCATGCAAAGCTATTAAAGGGATAATTACAATTTTTTTGCTTTTCTTTCCTTTTTTTTTGCCTGGGCACAGAAGCTGCACTCCTCTGGTCTCTCACATCCTCTTCATTCAGCCAGGTTCCATATACATTTTTCTACAAATGCCGCAGCAGGTAACAAATAGAACTGGACATGAAGTTCTGCAGCAGCCAGCCAAGGAGTGAGATGCTTGTTGTGTGAGGAGACTGCCAGGGCAAATGGAGGGAAAATTGCCAGACAGGATCAGGAGGATATGGAAAAATGAACAAACTGACCAATTGCAGAAAATGTCTATTTTTTTTTCCCTTAAAGTCAAGCAGCATTCCTCAAGAGGCAAAGCAGGCAACTGAGACAAAAAGGAAGGTAGGATATTTCTCTTCCCAGTCCTTGTAACCCAGAAGAAATTAGTGAAAAACATCAGGGATAACTACTCTGTGAAGAACTACATCTCTCCCACCCATTAAGCCCAGGGAATCAGCAAAGATACCATAGACTGCTGCAGAAGCTTAGCCTGAAAAAATCAGCATCAGGAGATGATTTCAAGTCTAGAGATAGAAGAAGTGCCTGAGGTCTTGGCTGCCCTAGATTATGAACCAGGTGGGAGTCTGGTGACAAGAAACTGGACAGGTTGCTGAGCAAGCAAGAAAGCTGCCACAGGAGTGACTCTCCACAGGAGGGGTACAAGCTGGCCCAGAACAGAGCTAAAGGGGCTCTGTCAAAGACAGTGACACAGTAGGGAGTTGGAAATTGTGTATTTTGGGAAGTGGGGGGTTGAAGACTTCTGGAAAGAGTCCTGGAAAGCAGTAGGTGCCAAAGAACTGTCTGCTGTAAACATATTGCCAATTGTCATGGTTTGATTGTAAGTCTTGCACTATTTGGAGACTAATTTTCTTGCTCTTTGTCAGAATAGATGTTCTCACTGGAGGGGAAACCAAACCCTAGAAAATCCCTTTATTCTTTACCCTCTGTCCTACCAAAACTCCTGCAATTGTTGTTTGAGCATATTCTGAATATTCACAAGAGAGAAAATGATGGAAAAAAAGCTTAAATTTTTAAATTTAAGCAGTTATTTGTAAAGTATCTGAATTTTTTTGAAGGGAGGCTCTTGATTTTTTTGGACTTTATTTTGATGATCTGGGCCTGGAGATAATTGAAGTAGCTGTAAAAGCTCATGGGAGGTTAGCTCCTTGTGGAAACAGGGAGATCCTTGTAAACCCATGTGCACCCAAAGGAAGCATACATGTTCATCTAATGTGAAACAGGTTATAGGTATCCCAGCAGTGAGTCTGCATCTGTCTTGTGGCTGCATATGGAGCTGGCAAGTGGGTGAATGAATTTATATCACCTTAATTAACCACATTATTGTAGATGTATCTAAATAGATTCCTACTATAATAACTTTTTTTTTGCGCTGTTTTTCTTCAGTGTTATTACAAGAGAACATAAAGGACAGAGCAGAAAAGAAGAGACATTTGGTTTCAAAGTGTAGTTTTTGTAGTTTTTGTGTAGAGATGGGGAGAAAAAAAGAATTAAAACAGAATAAAAAGAATTTCTTTCAGAATTGGATTTCAGAATGATCTGCTTCCTTCCTCAGAAGTGATTGATGGCAGGATTTGGCAGGAATGGAGACCTGTACTAAGAACCATTTAACTCAGTGAGTGTCAAATCAAAACACAGAGCAGAAGAACAGAAGAGGGCAAAAGAAGAAAATTTCCTTTTTCTATGTGAGACATCACATAGATTACATAAATAGTTGAGAGACCCTAGGGCAGAAAAGATAATGTACATACTGGTTCTTGGGACAGCCATCACTGAAAAGAATGGTTCTTATGGAAGAAGATAAAGGATAAGTACACTTGTATTTTGATTTTCCCTGAAAATATAAAACACAAGAAAGCACCATTTACAGAAGGAGTTTACTGTCATCATCTGGGGAGTGTAACATCAAACACAGGCCAAAGTGAGGCACAGAATGGAGGCTGCTTTCCTCTGTGGCAGACCCCTGTGGGGCTCACAGGCTCTTGCAGGACCCCAAGACAAAACCCCCACCTCAGGGTGGTGTTCCGTGCAGTCACCTGCTTGAGGCTGATTCTCCTGCAGGTTGCAAAACAAAAGTCATAAGAAAGACAGCAAAGCCTAATTATTATTTGTAAATGAATGGAAGATTGAAAGATCAGAGGGAAGAATGCTTTCACCAATTAAAAAGGACAGTGGTTTTCTGCTAAGCATATGCATACCTTTGACATCTTGTTCTCATGAGTGAGGCAAGTGAGCAATTCTGGCAAGATCCTAAGATCCTCAGGGGAGAAGCCAGCTTCAGCCTGTCAGTTAAGGCAGAATTCTGTTTAAAAGGCCATATTAGTGATCTGGGTGAGGAACAATACAATATACTTGACAGCATATTGATCAGCTGATCAGTTGTTCCCATGGCAAATTGCCTTTCTGTCTTTTAGGAATGGAGCCACTGGGTTCCTTTCTCAAAGACTCCCTCTCACTGCTGTTCTTCAGTGTTTGTATGAACTTCTCAAGAGGTCACCTTATAGTTTAACTGGATGTACACACTGATCTACTATTTAATTGCTGGCCCTCTTGGCCAATTTTCCTAACTCTGACTAGACAGCATCTATAGCATTCCAACTGCTGATCTTAAGCAAAATAAATGTTTTATTCCTATATTATTCTGTGTTTTCTCAAACAAATGAATATTTTGTACCCCTTCCACAATCTCTTTGAACATGAGCTTTTAAGTGACTCAGACACTAAGATTTATGCTGATAAGACAAATGCTCGGGGCTATACTTTTGTTATTCACAGCAGAGGCCAGAGATCTGTTCTTAGACCTTAGAAAGATGTTTGATGTGCAAGTGCTATAGCAGAACTGCAATGGCATATTTTCCATTTTATCAGCACTTTTTATCAGAAGCTTTTCTACGTTACTGAGCCTCTGGGAACACAGCTGGAATTTAGAGACATACCACTGGAAATGTGCTTACAGATCTGATGTCGTATAAGCATAATTTCCTGTATGTGTGTGAAGCCAAATTTACCTGGTTCATTCGATTTTTTTAAGGCAGTAAGGAGAAATAGGAACCTAAATACCTTAAAAAATTAGGTCTTGTTTAAATTTTACTGTTTAAGATGTGCTCTGGAATTCAAACATAAGATCTGCAAGAGCAGGTACAAAGATTTACTGTGAGTCTTTAGCCAGGGTACCTGTGAATAGTAAAGGCAGAATTATTGACATTTCTACTTTTGTGCAAAAATTTTTTAGGGCCATTCTTGGCCAATATTACAGGCTGGTGCAGCCATCTAGGCAAGAATATGGTCTTATGTTTTTATGCTCACAGAAGAGGGAGCATGAGCTTAATGCAGTTCACATACATTCAAACAGTGTTCATGAAGAACATAAAATTGCCACACACACACTGGTTGCTACAGAGTCTATTGTCCTGGGAAGTTATGTTTCTTTCCTGGCCAACTCTGTGAAATTTCCCAAAGCCAGAAAACTCCTTTATTTTGTGCTGAGAAAAGTTTACTTTCTCTTTTTGTCTTTTATAGATATAAATTTTAAAAATCTTTTTTGTCTGATTAAAGAAACATAGGAAGTGGAGAAAACACTGGTTATGATGCTGTTTGCCAATGTTTTTGTTTCTTTAGGTAATTAGAGGAGGCAAAATTCAATGCGGAGAAGAGAGCGTCATGGGACACCTCCCCTGGTCTCCCTCCTGCCCATACAGCACAGGCTATTCCTTTTCTTGGGATCTTGTTTTTGTGTTCTGTGTATTTGTTTAATTTGGTTCCATTCTTCTTTCTTTCTTTTGGGCAAAAAATTTTACTTTGATGAGTAACACAGTATTTAACTGTTAGCAGTATCAGCTGCCAATGGCATCTCAGGCTGTAAGATCCACAAATAGTAATGAAGTGATATAGAACTGAGAGAGTGAGGTAAAAAGACTTTTTAATTGAACTAAATAGGGGCAAAAAAGTATAAAGAGGCAAGAAAGATTAATGCATTAAAGGTATTACAGAGGAAGCACTGATCTCTTCTCTCTGTGGATCAGTGAGAGGACTCAAGGAAACAGCATGAAGCTGAGCCAGGTATGGTTTAGGTTAGATATCACTGTAACAGACTCTCCAGGACAGTGGTGACAGCATCAAGCCTGGCAGAGTTCAAGAAGTGTTTAGATAATGCTCTCAAGTTTGACTCTTGGGGTGTCCTGTGTGGGGCCAGGAGTTGGACTTGATGAACCCGATGGGTCCCTTTCAACTCAGCGTATTCTATGGTTCTATGGTTCTATGACATGGCAAATTGGTTTCAAGCTGTCCCAGGGGAAGTTTAGATTAAATATTAAGAAAAATTTCTTCACTGAGAGGCTTGTCAAGAGTTGGAACAGGGTGCCCAAGGAACTGGTGGAGGAACTGGTGAAGGAATTTAAAAGGCACTTGGGAACTTGGGGTTTAGGGATGGAATTGGCAGTGCTGAGTTAATGGTTTGATTTGATGACCTCAGAGGACTTTTCTGTCCTAAATGATTCTATGAGTCTTTGTGGTGGTATAAAGAACATTAGAATTTGCAACCTTGCAGCTGAGGCTCCCTATTGCTTCTGATATTAGCTTATTTTTGATAACATATTTATTAAAAAATGAAAAGCACCACGCTGAGGCAGAATTTTAAAGAAAGCTGGGAGGATCGTAAAGTGCTGGATGGATTTTTGCCACTCAAGTTATATGTGGGTAACAGTAGACAGTGGGTAGTATGCAGCAATGGACTTTTCACAGAAATGAATACTGTACCAGAATGTTGACTGGTGGGAGCACTACTCCCATTAAGCAGTAGGAACAGCTTCTTGCTGATTTTGGGCAAAAAGGTTTTAAGTAATTAGAGTTCTAATTAGAAATGCCAGGTCTAATGTTCTATTGCCTACTTTGGTTTGAGGGCTATAGGAAAATATTAACTTTTGACAGAAGTTTGCATCCACCAATTACTTGTGAAAAGATTTGGATGGAAAGCAGAGCCTCAATCTTTCATTAAAATGAAAAGCAATTAAAAGAAAAAGCAAACCACTATGCTATTAATTTCTCTCAGTGATGTGTGCCATTACTGTATTGTTATCACTGACAACATTCCCTTATTAGGCATTCAGCCTGACATTTATGTATTCTATCATCCCTGAACATAGCTCTGTCATAAGAATGCTGAAATGTAAGAATAAGTTATATTATAATGATGAAAGCAAGACTTGGATCCCAACTGACCAATATTTCTGTACCTCTTTTTACAGATGATCCAAAGTGGTTAAAAAGACAGATTTGGATGTTACTTTTCTGGGCAAACATTCATAAATTTTCCATTTTCTCTTGAATCAGTAGCTCCTGCTGACAGTTACAGAAGTTAGTTAACACTCTTTGTCATACAAAACTACTGTGACACAGCTGTGCAATGGAGAGTGAAACCTTTCCCTTTCCCTTCCACATAAACACACAGACATATATTAGCTGTGCTTGAAACAAACTTGAAAGTGAGGCTAAATTGCCCAATGCCTCTTTACATTTAATAATTCAAATAAAAAGTGAATCTCTATGGTAAGTGAACCAGCACACCTAAAACACCTCTAACCTTCTGGAGGAGCCTATTTCTCTCTGCTTATAAGGAAGGGAATCTTGGGAAATTACTCTCCATAATTAAGCAGTGTGGGAATTTAAAACTAATTACAAGTCGCAGCATATGTGATAATCAAATCACTGAGAATAGCACTGGGCAAGAGTTCTGTCCACCTAGCACATTTGGTTTATCCATCTGGGAGAGTAGTGAGAGAGTGGTGATGTACTGTATTTAGGTCATAGCACTGCATTATTTACTAGAACTTAGAGTGACCTATACTGCTATGGTGACAATGGAAGCACGTTTCTGTAGCTGTGACCTGCATCTTCCTTTTCTACATCTAGTTACGCCTCTACTGAAAAAAAAAAAGTGCAGTATTAATTAGCTATATAAGTTTGATTATTAGGGTACAACCTTAAGCTATAAGCCAATATATATATAAGGCAAATATTTGCCTTAAACCTATACACGGAATTCAGCAGCATACTACTATTCTAAAATTTAGTCCTGGAAGGTAAGCTTTGCACAAGTCTTTCCACAAGAAAATTTGACAAGCCCTTTTCTCTTCCCAAAAGGCAAGGATGTGGGACATAGATATGACCCCATGTTTTGCCATAGTTCAAGTAAATCTTGAAAATTGCTGATGTTGAAACATGACCTGTTCACCTGCTGAGGTACTTCACAGGTTGCAAATCTTTTGTAGCTTCATATCATTGCAGAATGTAATGTGTATAATAATTAATTAATGCAAACATGGCTATCTAGGAGGTTGCATGAAGACCTGGGGGTCTCTTAGGCACATCCTGGGGTGAGGACCTTGCCTCAGGTGAAGCAGGCAGTTGAATTCACCAGGTTGTTTTTAGTTTAATTTTTCTGTTTTATCAAATTGGCATTAATTTTAATGTAATGCTGGACTTTACTGAGAACAATAAAAGATCCCTATGGAGGAAAGAAATCAGAACAAAAGCCTGATATCTGGGCTGTCTTATTGCATATGCAGAAGATTTAATGTTTTAATTTTTATTACCACTATGGTTGCTTGTGGCGAGTTTAATTTTTCATCTAGCACTTTTTTGGCACAGTTCCACTTGTAGAACTGAAATGACATATCCATCTATCTTTTTAGTTCCTGGGTGATACAAGCACAATAAAAAAAGCAAATCTTAAGTTAGTTTTCTGTTATGAACAGAAATAAATCATAACTAAATCTTAACTTCTCCTTCTCCTCCCGCCAAAAATCCTATACTCAAACAAACACTTCTTACAGGTTTCCTGCTAGTTTAAAAAAATATTCCACTTTATTTTCCCAGTTTTTCAACTTTTATCTTCTAAATCTTTTTACTGCAATGAGGCATACTAGCTGTTTCATAATGTATGATTTTACTGTAAAATATTGATTTGGAAAAGAAATAACCAGACAAATACCCAAGCCTATGGTAGGTAGATATTCACCTGGTTAGCCATTACTAATCTAAAACTAGGCTAATCCCAGTTAAATTCTCTTTGTACCTATGTGTTTAGACCCAAAGCGGAGTTTGAAACCTGACTTTCCTTTTCATTGCTTGTTGTTGTGCAATAGTTTAGATATTTGAATGCTTCTCTGAGCTGGCATTCTCAAAAAAGTGCATGAGAGTTTGCAGATTCCCATGTCAGTCAAACTATTAACTGCTGAGATGCCTTTAGAAACCCCACATTTCATAATATTTCCTTTGTTGACTGCCCCGGTGGCAGAAATATTTTAAACAAAAGAGCAATGAAAAACAAACACAGAATAATCTTATTTATACACAAGTTTTACTATATGTGGAGATACTGGCATTTATGAAGAAGAGTAACTCCCAAATGTTAATGCATCCATCCAAAGCTTTTTTTCACATTTGCCTTGTATTGCTATGTTAGCCTTGAGGGCAGATTCAATTATCTATACTAAAGTTAATTGTTCTCACACACTGCTGTTGATGTGATACTGGAAACTGCTGTGTCCACTTTGTGAGCTGCACAAAGGCAAGCTGACAAGCTCTGCTGATGGCAGAGGAAAGGAAGTGTGGCTTCATGGAGAGGCTGACTGCTCTGTTGTCTTTAAAGATGCTTGTTATGAGAAGCAAGGCACACTGCCAGGTCCTTATATGGGAGTTTGGGCATACCTATGAGGCTGGTAGACAGTTCTGAAGACCTTTTCATCTGATATACTTCACACAAAGTAAACTCATTATGAAAGGATTAAGCATCTTAGGTATCATCCCCTTCACAACTGCTTCTTTCCCTGAAGAGGTGCCAAGAAAAGGTTGTTTTCATAAGGGTACCTTGTATGAATGGTGTGCAGAGAGCGATCACACCCTGTGGATAACATAAATTTTTAAACAGCTGTGACACCAGGATTATCTTTCTTCTGTAAGTCCCTCAAAACTAGACAGAGCTGGTGCTTCTCTAAGGAACAAGTTATTCTTGTAATAGGTTTTGTCATTTTTTATGAGGAAGGATAACCTCTTAAATGAGTTTTCAAACTCTGTATTTTACTGAACACATGCATAAAATACGGTAGGCTCAGCAGAGAATAACCCAAATTTCTAATTTGTATACTGTGGCATCCACTGAGAGAAACTTGAAAACTAGTTTGTTTTTCTTTTCAACATTTGCTTTTATTTATGGCGTGCTCTGTATTACTAAGGATCACACAGAGTGCAGCTGAGTGGTGCTTACTTGCTGTCTGGGGTTAAAACACAGCAGATCTTAATTAATTCTAGCTTGATCATATCTGCATGTCTGGCTCACATACTGTACCTAAGTTTAGAGTAGCTATGATTGGACTGAAGTTCTGATGTTGAGAATACTTTGGTACAAATCTTTGGCATTTATTTGTTACATGCAGCTAAGGGCTGAGCTGTTGCTAGCTGTTGCTGTGAATTGTGATTGTGAGGACGCTTTGCCTTTCCAAATTAAGAATGTCAAAAATTTTTACTTTTTACATCTAACTGAAATGCAGTATACCATAACATTAGACTTGTTATTGGACTAGGTCAGGATCCTTGGATTAAATCCCAGTAGGACTATTGCTTTTTTCATTTTTTGAAACTTCCAAGTAAAACGGCAAATTAAATCAAACTTGTTTTGATTAAGTAGTTTAGTAGAAAACAAAGCAAACAAAAAGAAGATTACAATTGTGAATTTGTTACAGTATAAAATAATCTTGCTGATGAATACTTGATAGGAGTAAAGAACAGCCCCCAAAATATGTGGCAGACATCATTGGAGAAATGTAAATTATGTACTTATAAACTCTGTAATGTTATCTACTCTTGGTAATAAAACTGAGGTTTTGGTAATAATTTATGTCAGTTCTCTGTGATATGCAAAGGAACAATATTCTCAGAACTCTGTGTTTATTTATAGGGCTTTAAAAATTATGTAAAAGCTTCGTGAGCAATGCTTTTATCAGCCATTTCCCTTGTGTCTCTGAAATTTTAACTGATTATTTTTTTTTCTGTGATGCAACAAAGTTGATGTAAACATTAGCAGTGATTCTCGATGAATGTCTGGAACTTGTGCTGTCTCGCAAGCTCCTGGTTATTTTTTTTTTTTTAACAGCCCTGGAAACTTTTTTTTTTTACCTGAATAACAGCAAAATTGGGATAATATTTTTGTTCTTAAACTCTCAAAGAAAGTTTCCAGCCTGAAGCGTGGCCAAGGTGAAACAGTGTTGTGACTAAAGCCCACTTTCTTGAGGCCTTATAGACACCAGTCCAAAATGACTCCTGACCCACATCAGGCTTGGACCCGCAACCTCCTCCTGAGTGGGGCCTCTCAGAGCCAGGGAACTCTGGAGTTTTCTGTCCCTGGAGGATTGATGAACAATCACAATGGATTCTGGGCCAATGCCTCCACTCCTTGAGGCTTGACCTTCACCTATTGATTGGGGCCATTACTGCAAAAAGTCTTCATAGTGAGAAGACTTCTAAGCTTCTGTTCTTGGCTCAGACCAAAAGAAAGGCTTGAGCAAGCTTTAGGTATGAATGCTGAACCCAACCCTTTAACAAAAAAGAAAGAAATTACAATAAGAAGAGGAGGGGCAACTTCTTCATGGTAAGTGTGTCTTTGTAGGAAAAAGGTATAAGGACAACAGGTACTGTGATACCTCTGTACTTTGCCATGAAAACGAAGGTGTCTTTGAGAGTTTATATTGCTTCACAGTGAAGGGAGACCAGATTTTCTGCATTAATCAAGTGGAACTGACTTTATAAGGTCTGTCCACTTCCCTCCTATCAAAATAAAAAGGGAAGCAACTCATGGCATCCCCACATAGGAAAGTTATCAATTGAAGCAGGAAAGTATTTATAAAAGTCATGGGAAAAAAACAAATGGTAAGGAGTTTAAATATTTTTGAAAGAGTTTAGCAAGTGAAAAAATGAGCATTCTTTGCTTGACCAAATTGAAAAGAGTTTAAACATCTTGGTTACAAAAGGGCAGGTTTAGCATAGGCAACCTTTCCCACCTGAACACAGAGCAGGATTTATTAATTAGTAATTACTTCTATAAAGGAGAGTGTCATGCTGACAGCCGTAATGAAAAATTCATGACGGAGACTTAACATTCTAATCTGCTGGATTACTATAAGGAGGCTGCCAAACTTGGGCGACCAGCCAGTGCTAGGAACACAAACAAATATCATAGTTCCCATAGAAACTGGGATCACCTTGGAGATGATTAATACCAGTCTGACTTAAAATGGGTGTTCCAGAGATATCACTCTCGACTGATTTAATTATGACCTGGTGTAATACAGTTGAGCATCTCTGAAGAAAAAATAACTCTCTATTTCTCAAATTCTTATTCCGACTCCTTGATGGAGTCTAAGAAGGATATTATTTTATTTTGTTTCTTTGCTATTAAGAGAGAACAGAAAACCATATAGGACACTTCCTGGAGTCATGCATGTCACACTGGAACATAAACAGATATACTGTTTGGAATATTTAGAACCTTTATTCTTTTTTTTGTGTCCGTTTGTTTGTAATCTTATAAAAGCATACATTGCTTATATCTCTGGCACTCTGAGCAATACAAACTATCAACAGTTTTCATACTTAAGCAGAGTATATCAGCTGGTGCTAGGAGAATTTTTGCAATCCATTACAAAAATGGAGCTTTGTGAGTAGAATACGAGTCCAAGGTTTTACAGTGTAGGCAAAAATAAAATGTTAATTTCACAAGAGACTGTGAAAAAAAATATTGTAAAAAACCCCAAACAAACAAACAAACAAAACCCCAAAAGAATTGTCATCATAGAATCTAGGTGTTCTATGAATAAAATACTCTGTGCTTGCATCACCACATGTAACACTTGTGGTGTCATTCAATTTCTGTCTCTCAATGAACAAAAAGTGAATATCCAATCTTGTATGTTAGCATGTTTTTCTAAAAGACCTAAACCTTCAAAAGTGCCAGATCTGAAAGAACTTCTACCATTATAATTGAACTAGCATAAAATTCAGTTTTCCTTTCGTGTGTTCTTGAGGATCAATTTTTCATGCACTTTTCTGATACATGAAAAGTTTAAAATTTAGCAGTGATTTGTGAGAGATGACACATTTACCAAAATGAGCTCTTATCTCATACTTACATAAAGCATTACTATGGACAACAATACTCAACTTGGTTGAAATACAATAAACTTTGCAGTGCTGAAACTTCAATAGTTCAGCACTGAAATATTTACAATGCAAATATTCACAATGTGATTTATTTCTTCTTTTAATGTTGAAAATTATTCCACATTTATCTGTTTTTCAAATACTGAAAAGAATTAAAATATTTCTCCCCATGAAATACAGTTAAGAAACATTTCCCCATACAGAATCAGAAGTAAAATAGCCATGGTTTTCCTCCACTTCTGGATGTGGTCTTATATATGTCAAGTGAGAAGAGCATGGAGACATTTTACAATATCAAAGTAACTATAATGACTTTCAGTCTGTATTCTTCATGAGTGAAGCTGCTGGACAGACCAGATTTTGGGAAATTGATTGTTCCAGAAAGGAGTTCCAGAACTGCAAATGCTAAATGTCCCAATGAGAGTAGCAATGGAAAAGTAATAGAAAACTAATCTAACTGTACAAGAGCTCTGCAATGGCCTCACAGGGAAAAAGAGAAAGTACAGATGAATCAGAAGCAACATCATATTTGAAAGCTGAATTTTAAACGTAAGTGGTTGTAGTAAGCAAAGGAAAAATGGAAGGTTATGAAAGAGTATGCAAAGAGACCGCTTAAGAAAAGCTAAAAATAATTAATTTTAAAGTACCTGAAGTCTTAACAGAAAGACAAAATACTTTTTCTAGCTATTCAACAATGGATGGATGATATTAATGGGTGAAGGAAAGAAGTCTGAAGTGGTTGATATCTTTTTGAAAGACTAATCATAGACAGTTGACTTATATAAATAGTGTGGTAGTTAAAAGAGTATAAAGCCAGGCTAGCCTTTGGATAAAAAGTTCAGGTCCTTGGGTTAGTTTCTTTAAGATATTTTCAAATTGTTTAACAATTTTCAGATGATTTACAAGAGCCTAAGAACGGGTAAAGGCTATTTCAGGACAGAGAGTTGGTGATATGAACAACCGTGGCTCTTGGGTAGGTTTTTGAAAGGAGGGAAAAATCTAGACATACTAATTTCTGAAAAAATTGAAAAAGAAGAAGCAGAGGTTTGTCTCTGGTCAACTAAATATTTTGAAAATTCTCTAATAAATAAGCAAAGCACATGTGAAAATCAGCAGATAATGAGAAAAAAGATTTTTTAAGAACAAATCACATTGGACTGCTAGGACAAGAAAATATTATTTTTGAGTGGGAGAAAAGTGGTAGATGTCTTATATGTACTGAAATTGTTTCATTACATGCTCATGCAACCCATCCAAGGAAATACATGCTCACTGAAATTAATAGCTATACATGAAAACAGGAGCAAACATATGCTGCATATCTGTGGTTGTGAAACATGAAGTCCAATTAAAATGAACCCAGCAGTGAGAATCTTCATCAGAAAAGACTGAAAGCATGGATGGAATAAAAAGAAACAGGTTAAACTGAAGCAAGTATTATATGTATTACAATTAAGAGGAAAATAATGGCTAGAAATCCACATAGAAAATAGATATGCAAAACCAGTGCTCCTCCAAGTTTTTGGAAATTTGAGTTCTTTCTGGATCATTTACTCTCATGCGATCCTTTGCATTGAAAATTTCATTCCTTCCCAGGAAGAATTACCATCATGTTCGTAATCAGCTCCTTTCTTCTCATGAGAGGTTGCAACCAAGGGTCACAACATGTTCTCACTTTCCGGTGAAAAATTCTGCTGCTCAATTCTTTGTGGTCTACTTAATGCTTTTTCATGAATTCCCCACTTTCTTCCCTGGCACTGTATCCAAGGGACCCTGCTCAAAGGTTTTCAGCAGAAGGTAATTTTTAGAAAAGGATACTTAATTTTTGTCATGAATAGTGTTGGTGTATCTTTTTGTACTACAGAGCAGGAGGACAGATGACTCTCTCCATTCCACTCCATTCCAATCCATTCCACCTCTATTTTTCTGTAGTTCCATGTGAACAGGATGAACTGGCTGATATAATTCTTCATTAAACTGGAAAGCTCACTCATGAAAAAGCAAACATATAGGAAGGGCTGTAGGTCCATGATTTGTCTCTTTCTTCTGCCTATCAAATTTTAAATTTAATTCTATCAAAAAATGCTGAATTCCCTGGAGGAGAGTACAACTGGTTTCTTCCTGTACTAAAAAAACTTCCTAAGTTCTTAAATTAGGTTTTTTCAGGTACCCTTGCTTTTGGTAAGACTTTCAACTACCAAAATATTTTATGGCAAGAATGAAGACTGGATTTTTTCAAGAGAATAAAGTATCTATCCCGAATTTTTTGGTGAATGTCTACATTTTATTATGAATCATAATAGATTACATCTACCTAGATGTTTTCCACTAATACAACCATTGATCTAATTTTGCATGTGGCCATGGCAGAACAGGGTGGTAGATCACTTCTGATTGCCTTTTTAGATGCAGTGGTCTTGTTGATTTATTTCAGTGGAGTTGCTCTGATGCAAACTACAATGATAAGCGAGCCATGTGTTCCATATCTGGAGCTATATTCAAGTTTGATTTTGCTAATTTAAGGTCTCTAAGCATAATTTAAGTCTTGCAATTTATTCTTCATGTGCTCACATTTCCTTAGTTATGTAATTAATAGATAGGATCCCACACTGAGGCATGCGTGTGCTGCAGAGGTTTGTTGAAAATGTAGTCAGAGAATTTCTTCACAAGAGCCTGCTCTTCTTCCAGCTTCCACTAGGACAAGTCACAGATTTGCTGACTTTATGAAGGCCAAAGCATCTTCTCCTCCCTCCAAAATCAGGGGAAGTCTATCTCCAGCACAGAGAATACTTTACAAATTCTTCCCTCTTACATGATGGAAAGAACAGTCCCTTCACTTTCCCCTCTGTGTTTTTAAAAATCATGTCATTTATCTTCATAACAGTCTTGCTAAATGTTGTACTTGAGGACATAGATACTACCCAAAGGATGTACTCAGTGTTACAAATACATCTCTGAGTTGAAATTCAGAAATACAATTCCAAAACTATTTCTGCCTAGGGAACATGATACCTTTTGACACCTGTGTCCTAATCTCATCCCAAGCCCCCTTCAGTTCCTGTCTAAGGGCAGCCTGGATCCCTGTTAACACTTATATTTTTGTGCGTGTTTAACTTTGATGATGAGAATAGCTTCATTGGCCTAAGCAGGGCCACTTGTGGCAGAAAATTAGGCAAATGCATAAACATTTCTATGTTTGCTACAAATTATGTTCTTCTCAACAGTGCCTATACAGCAAACATTAGCTTATCTGAGAGTCTAATTGTGACATGGTACACCTTGTCAAATCAAGAAATATCAAAATTTTGGTCATGATTTGCATGCAAATTGTTGAAATATAAACTATTTTATAGTTTAATCAAAAGAGATTAAACCAGATCAAAACTGAAATTCTTCAAACGTTATATTAACAAAATTCCTATCATGACCCTCTGACATCAGTCTCACACAAAGATCAATTTCTGGGAAGCTGGTGCATATGTAGTGTCAATTCTTCAAAGATTTGTGTTCATTTATCTGCACTTTAATGTATTACTAGAGAAGCATCTTCTCTATTTTCTCCCTGCCTTGAGTGACAGGAGTCGATTTGCTTGTCTTCTATAGTATTTTTTTTTGTATAATTATGCTAAATACTGGAAATGCCAAAGAATAATTCAGCAATCTGCTCATATGTTCCTCATAGCTCAGTTGCTGAGTAATGGAATAGTACTATATTGATAGTAGCTCAAATCATATAAATAATGGATACATAGGATATTAAAGAGAAATCAAATTTTTGTGCAATGTTCTGCGTTTCCTAAAGCAATCCTAGAACTCATATCAATGACAAATATATAACAAAAAGCAATTTGTTGGATTCTGTGTATTATTTTGAAAAATAGGAGTGAAACTGCTGAGAGAAATACAACCATATGTCAGTATGAGAATGTGTTCTAAAGGCTGATAAACATTTTCCATGTAATTATGATTAGTTGAAAGTTGAATGGATCATCTCTCTTTGAAGAATACCATCAGCAGATAATTCAAATGCTCCAAAGAGCAGTCTGCTGTTACTTTCAAGGGGATTTAAATAGGTTTTGTGGTTCACCCATGAGAAACCTTAGTGACTTTAATAAAAATAAACTGTACTGAGGCCGATGTCAGTGCTCGAACCATGGTTTCTACATGATTATATTTTATCAACAGATCACTTGGGTGCAGAAATAATTTGTTCATATTTTCTTGATGAAAATTATTTTCTCACAGTACTTTCCATTATTTTGTGTCCTGATACTGTCTTACAGAATACTTTTTATTTACTGATAAAGCTGATAAGGACTAAAAGTATTTATCTGAGCATGTCTAAATGTGCACATTCAACTGGCTGAAATTTAAACACTACCTGATTTTCCTAGGGTAACTTTTATTCATGCCAGCATTGAACTTCAACAAATCGTCATGAAGCTGCAGTCAATTAAAAAAATATTATCATGCCTACAATACCTAGCCAGGTGTAAAATAATAAGCATATGTGTGAGGGGTTAAAGACTTGTTTTGCAGAAGAAATGTCTATATAGCCATTTCTATATAATGGTGTCAAGCATATTTGGTGGTATTCCACTGTGAATCAGTGCCCCAGCAGAAAGCAGAACCCATTACTCCTTTCTCTGGCTTCTTAATTTGCTCAATTTAACTAATTTGACTTCTAGTTTAAGACAGAAAATAGAAATACACTGGGTATCTTATTGATCCATTTCTATGTACATACAATCTAGCTTCAGGCCAGCATTTTAATCACATATGCCTTCTTTTGGAGACACATAATGATAAATTCTGCTGCTTAAAACCCAGCAATGCATTCTCAGCACTAGGTTTGCAATAATAATTGTACAGACCAAGAAATTAATTTATGAGTGAAAGCACATTTAGAAGGGAGAAGATGAAGAAAAATTGTGATTTTTTTGCAATTACAGAGCTCCTAACACAAGTATTCTCTTAAGCTGGCAGGAAGATTCTTTTCCTTCTATATGTACAGGCTTCACTTGCACAAATTTGAGTGATTACCAATTTTAGCAGGGAGTTATGTGTTTCACACTGCATTGTTACTTTCATCACATATAAAACCCATGGAAACATTGGTGCTGATAACAAGAAGGCCCATTAAAGGAAGGCTATTAAGATTTTGGAGATGTTTAGGCTATATGCATAATTCATACACTGTGAATGAAAAGTGCTGAAGTTCTCAGCTGACTGTGGAAGCCTTGGAGGCTCTAATAGATGGTTAAATATTTTACACAGCAGTCATAGGGTTTACATAGCAGTGTCAAGTGAAGTTTCACAAAGTTGTTACACTAGTATTATAAGAAGTGGGTACTACAGCAGGTTTCTAAACAATGACTACTTTAGTAGTTAGATTTCTACTCCCTCTACCTGGTTGCCTAGATCAGCAGTGGCAGTTCTGCCTGTATTTGTCTCTCTCTTCACACACCTCCTACTGCTCACTGACCTTAATGGTCCTTAGAGAGGAAAGTGTCCTGAATTTCTCTACTGGTAGAAATAATTGATGACCATGAAAACTAACAGTGCTTAGTACTTCACAGGAGACACTTAAAAACTTAAAGAATAGTATCCTTTAAAAACTGTTTAAGAAAAATACCTGATGGGAATCTGGTTGGCTTTGCATTTAAAGTGCTTTCTAGACAAAATTTTCTTGACACATCTTTAGTCCCACCTCAGAACTGCAATGGGTAAAGTGAAAATTCATCTCAACTCACCACATTGTAACTGTTGTTTTTATTTGCAGGTCTTTGACTAAGAAGTGATGACTCCAGGAGTAATGGAGGTCCCCTACACTTCTGCTAAAGGAAGGGTACTGGAATTTATTTCACTCTTTCCAGGGAGAAATGTGCTTTTTGCTATGATAGTAATCCAGGGAGTAATAATACCACACACAGACCCATGAGTTAGTCTATTCTGCTTTCAAACTATGTAATAGACTTCCAGAACACACTTTAATACCTTTTACCTACTCTTTTAAAACAACATATATTCTGATCCTGATTCTGATAAAAGGGCACATTTTAACTCTTCAAATATAGCTTCAAAGATCAATTTAAATTATTGGATAATGGTTAATCAGCTATATTTTTCATAATTAGTGACATAAGAATTTTGGCTGATGACTAAGCTGGAATGTCTTCAGGAGTGGGATTTTATTTGATGCACTGTGACTAGTTTAGGCTACTATTGCAAGAGATACCTGGGGCTTTAAGCTCCTTGAAGGAGCACAAAATTTAGGAAGTCATCAAGTCCTTCTCATTGCTGGCCAGACTGGCAAAACCAAGGTTGTCTGGTGACCAGGTCAGGTGTGCAGGAAGTGATGGGTTGGTCCCTGGTTGAGCCCTGCCTGGCTGCCCTCAACAGGGAGAGGGGCAGCTGGGGGCAGCTTCAGTCTCAGCCATCTTTGTTTAGTAGTAGTCTGCTGTTTTTGTACTATGTTTGTGTCACTTCTTTTACACGCTTCTTTTTCTGTTTCTATCTCTCTTGCTGCATGGAATCTTGTAGCTTTCCTCAAAGAGAAAGTTGACAGAGTACCTGTCCTTCCCCTTGTCTAATCCTTTTGCTGACTTCCCCTTTTTCAACTCTCTTCTCTCACTTTCTGCCATACACAGGGATGGAGATTTCTGGGCTGCTTTCCTTTGCAGCCCTCATCTGCACTTGAATAAGTAATTTTCAGCTCCCCTTTACTACTCACAGTTATTTCTTTGGACACTTTTTACTCCCAAGTCAATCCTAACTAAAATTGACCAGTGAGTGTCAACTCCCTTCAGACTATTCTGCTTTTCTCCATTTCATGTATCAGCTCATTGACTGTGCTGTGCACTGCTGTTCTGGCCCTCACACAGGTCCATGTGGCTTCCATGTCTTGCTGCTTTCATTAACCATTATAAAATTTAAATTTTTTCTTGAACAGAGTGGGTCACTGCAGTTCTCATTCAGTACTCTGGTGGTTTCAAACCAGTGGTTTGATTCTTGGTGTAGTGAAACCACTGTCTTCTGTGGAAAATATTTCCTCATATGATCTGTATATTCCATACTTGGAGCCCGGTTGTCAGAGCTCAAGAATGATCGTTTTGATGCAATTGCAAAGCATTTGACTCAATGGGATCATCTTCAGCTCTTCACAAGGGCTCTGAGAGCTACAAAAGCACAGCCTGTGCTCAGAATTAACTGATACATGTTAGCATTTTGCTTAGCATGGCCTGGGGAGGCAGATTCCATCCTTGAGATTTTCACTTATGGTTTTAGGAAGTTGCTGCTGCAATGTTTCCCAAAATCTGGAACTGAACAAATATTTTTGTAATTGAAATCTTTAAACCACCATTAGCTACACTACATCCTCAGTAGTCATAGATACTTTCTTCAAACTCCTCCAGATTAAACCAAACCTAATTACAAGAAACTTTTCAGGTTGTGCTCATTACTGCAGAATTGGTTCCTTTTGAAATTTTGACAATGAGAATTCAAAGTACATAAATACTGCTGTGATTTTTGAAACAGTGCTGGTGCTTGTATTAATCATACAATAGAACAAAGTGTGTCTAAGCCTTAGCTCATTATGAAAGCCTCTGAAACTCTGGAATTTATTAATCCCATGTTGGCTAATTAGCTTGTATGTAAAATTTTAGCTTTCATTACTGTCTTCTTAGACACCAAAGTTTGCTTTACCACAACAACCATATTAAGTGGGTTTTGTAATGCTTGACTACAAACAGAGCATTTCCTGATTTTATGCTTCTGTGTTTAAACATTTGCTCAGCACTGAGTATTATTTTACCAGCATTTTTAGAACTCCAGCCAACCCCAGGCCATTATTTGAAGCCATTTACTTTTTCAGCTGAGTGTACTGCAAGTACACAAAGGAAAGAGAAGCAGGGTTACAGTAAGAGCTGTTTCTGAATGGTTTGCAAGGCTTTGAAGGCAGCTGCCTTCTGTGGACTGCTGTCTGAAGGGCATCTGGGAGGGTGGCAGATACATACAGCCTTCCTGCATCATTTCCAGCTCTACCTCTTCTCTTGCTTCCTTCTCCTGTTTACTTATCTTACTGGATCCATGAAACTTAGAAAAGAGTTCTGGCAGACCTGAGTGCTTGCAGTTTCCTCCCAGCTCTAGTAGTTATTACAACAGGCCTTCAAAAATAGTTCAGCCACCTGCAGGCCACTTTCTGTAGCATTTGCGTTTTCAACACACCGTGCCTGATTCCTCCCATTTTCACAATTATTGGTACTACAGCCAGTAGTAAATTTTAAAATTTTAAAAGTAAAAAGTTTTGATCTGAGATTTTTAATTATGCTGGGAGTCAGAAGCAGGTGTCATAATCAAATCTACTCCATCTTTTCTCATGGCTATATAAAGAAAGCTATTGTTCTGGCAGCAACATCTTTAGGCATGTAGGTATTCCAGCTGGCAGTACCAGCTTCTCCATGCCTGCACTCACCATTGTGGGAGAATGAGAATATTCACACTTGTTGGAACAAAATGGAAAGAAGTATACATTTTTCTTTTTGGTTTGAAAGAATATAAAACCTAGCCCATATTCTCTATTAATTCTACAAATAGGCCAGAACATCTACTTTATTAGCAACGATTATGCTTTGGTCTTGTATTTAAACAAACTTACTAATCAAAACTGTAGTTGTAATTTTCTAACATTCAAGTGGTTTATTCTTATAGACAGAGTGAAACTGGGAAAAGAATGATGAAAACTAATTATGGAGTTTGGTTAAAAACTTACCTAATGAAACAGCTAAGAGGTATAGTTAGCAAAAATGCTAGGTATAAGCCAGTCTTATGCAATTTCTGGCATTAACCCAATCTGAAGTAAAGATTCCCATTAGTGGGCTCTATGGTGTGCTAGATCTGGTCTTAATTAGCTATTAATCAGCATTAATGTGTATAATTTACTGACACATCTTCAGATAAGAGTTCAACTCTGATGTCCTAAAAATAAAATTATTTCTGTCTTGAGGAACTGGCTGACTTACAAGAAAAATAATATAAGTAACAGGTTAAAGAAGACTAATTTGAGCTGAGGGACCACTATCACTGTGTCTGTGTGTGTTTGTAGCATCTGATGTAGCAAAGCCCTAGTCCTAGACAGGAATCTTCAAGCTATTAATATTAATTCTATTAATAACAGTAAAACTAACACCATTTTAAGAAAGAAGCTCTAATCCTATCACTATCAGTGTGTATAATTTAGAGATTAAAATATTAACTCTTTACAATTCAAATGATCTGTGGCACTCCTTGTGTCAAACCATGTCCTGTTTCTCATGACACAACTTTAGTGACATTTTCCCTTTCCTGCCTGATGAACTGCAAGGTCTTATCATAGAATTGTTTCCTACTTTGAATTTTACTTATTTTTTTAATCAGGTGAAATCTTTCAGTTTTAACATCATGTTCAGGGATGAAACTATGCAGTTTCTGGTCAAATACGTTCTTCACTAGTTAAGTTGGTAAACCAAGGTTTCATAAACAGAATAACACTAAGAACAATTTCTGTTCAGAATTCTTCAGAATTTTACCCAGGATGTTTTCTTCCGCAAACCAATATATGTACATTTTATTTACGTTAATTGTAATTAGAAAGTGTGATTTTTCTAATTAGTAGAAGTGTTTCACCAGCACCAAGTTAGAAATGCTGCATACTGTGTTATCCCATATACTAAATTAACTGTGTTTCTTAATTTACACTGAGTAGACAAATCTGTTCTAAGGCTTTCTCTTTCCTGATTTGCCTTGCTGTTATAAACTGACCATAAATACATGGCTAACTTCTCAACAAAAAACCTCTCAGAGGCAACCAAGTGCCTTGAAACATTTATTTTCTACTCCCACAGACAACAGATGCAATGCATGTAAAATTTAAAAGGTGCCTATATAGTCATCTAGCAAAACTTGAAACCTTATGAAGCAAGACTGTGATCCAACTTGCTTGCTGCAAGTGTGTTTTATTTCAGGCCCAATTTATTCTGAGTTAATATTTAATTTTGTGGTTTAGGTACTATCATTATTACAAGCTACAGGTTATGTGTTTTCAGGGTGATGATGGATGCAAGTGGCTTACTTTTTTTTTTTGTTTCTTGATAAAACTGTCAAGATTTCCCCGAAACATTCTAGTTGCATTAGGCAATTCTCTTTGATATCAAGCAAAGTATTGGTTTAATAAGTGCTACAAACTGTCATTCTATTCAACTCATGCAATAGCTGGACACAGGCAAAAGACAGAAGTGAACTTGATTTTTAGTTTGTTTTCACTGGAATCATTGTTGATGCAATCAAATATGTCTAGCTGGCTTTTCTATAAATGTGTTGTGCTAATATATCTTCTCATACGTGGGTGTGCATTTATGTCAAGATGGAGAAAAAAAATACATGTTAATCTAGTGGTGTTTTCAAAGTTAAATAACCCTAAAATTCCTCTCTGAACAATTGCAATTTCCTTGAACTGACCACATGGCAGGGCTTAACCAGCAAAATGAAATTTATCACAACAAAATATACTTCCACTGCCTTTATTTAATGTGGTTACCAGAATTCCGTAAAAAACCTGTTTTGATGGAGTGACAACTATCTGTGTAGGGAACACACTAGAGATATTACATAAACCTGACATGAAATGTTGCTTTGTTTTGGAAGGAATTTTTCAGACCTATGTGCTAGCACAATTAACCATTGCAACTTCAGGTGAAATGGTTTGAGGTGTTGTCTTAGGACTTTTCTGAATATTATTGCTTTGCAGATATCCCTCCTTCAAGAGGGAGCTAGAGGAAAACACAGCTGTCATACAGAGGCATGTTCAATGGCTTTCCCCCTACACTTCCAGAGGTAGTAAAGGCAGAAGTTTTTAATGATTTATATTCCATTCCTCCTCTCTTGGTAGAGAAGATGAGCTAGGTCAAGATGTGAAAACGAAACACTGCTTTGATTGAGGAAGGAATGATATTGCAACTGTGTTCTTGTTTGCTCTACGAGTCAACATGCCTCAAGATTTCTCTACACTGCAGCCTTCTTTATAACCTTCCTGGCATCTCAGCACATGTGAAACCCATTTCAAATTCTGCAAATGTCTTTTACGTTATGTAGTAGACTGTCTGGTTTTAGAAAAGGGGAAATTCATTCCAAGGATGCCCTCTATGACTTTATTTTAAAAGGAAAAAACTCCAAAAAGTCTTAAAAGGGAAAAACTCCTTGGCACTGGGCACAGTTAAAACACATGACCTGTTGTTTTGATGTTTGCTATCCTGAAAGAACATGATCCAAAGGCCTCCAAAGTTCATGAACATTTTTTCTTTATCTTCAGTGCACTCCGACTAGGTTCTAAGTATAGAAAATAGCTACAATATTTGTCCTTAAAATAGTTTGTTACTGTGTATTAAGAATTTGAAACACATGCTCAGCACATCCATTGTCCTAAACATAGCAAAATGCCATGTGTTCTTGTCTCCTCCAGAGTGTGAATCCTTTTCAGTCTCAGAGTTCCAGCCTCTTTTCTTGCAGGCTGCTTATTTCAGATTCTGTTGATCAAGGTACCTACAGCCTCCCTTTTCCAGGGATCTGCCTTTCTGACAGGAAGATAAAACTGCATCTTCTGTCTCAACACTGAGAACGCTAAAGTACATCAGCATCTAGACAGAATTCTAGTCAGATGTTTGTTGGTCAGATTGCTTAACTATTAAGAAGGGAGAGATATCTGTGAGTCACATCTTCAAAAACTCTGTAGGCAAGATTTGCCATTGTGGAAATTTCTGGTGTGTTGGTAGAGCCAAACTTCAGTGTCTAATTTTCTTCTTGAGCAGGTTGTGATTTTCACCTTGTCTGGGTTCAGGCTGTTGCACACCATACATTACAAGTAAATGAAGAGTACTAATAGAAGTAACCAATGGAAATGCCTCAAGATGAGTAAAAAAACACAGCAAAAGTTACCTTCATTAAAAACTCTCCCAGCCTTTGATACTTTGCAGGTCAGTCAGAGATGATGTCTTTATGTCTAATAGATGTCAATGATTTCATTTCCATGTATTTGTTCAGTCACACACAAAACCCAGTTTAGCTCCTTGCAAACCCAGATGGGAAAAAAAAAACCAGTACAATCTGCAGAGGGACGCTCGGGACACCTCAGAAAGCTCCTCCGTTTACAGATCAGTAGAAGGACACTAGGCCTAAACTTATCATGAATGTATGTTCCCAGCTTTTTGTTAACATCCTGAACTTTGCTCCATCCCATCAAAATCCACATCAGAGAATAAATAGCAGCTCTGGCTTCTCATGCTTATCTGAAGACAGAGATCTTTAAGCATTAGATCAATGAAAGGATCTGGTGGGGAAAGAGCATAAACAACCAGATGGGTTACTATGAGATGAGATGGGAAGAGATCTCTTTCTGGTTAGGGATAATAGCTTGAGCATTTCTCTTTCAGAACATCTAGTGTAAGAAGTCCAGCAGTGATGATATGCTACAGAGTTTTCCCACTGTGGTGGCTGTAGCTGGAAGAAAAACAAAGTGACAAAAATCTTAGTAGTTTGATCCAAAGTGGTTGGTATAATATAGCAAAAGGACTGAACCTGTATTTTGCTGCCCAAAAGATCAAATTTATGTTTTGTTTAGGTACAGACCAAGCTGTAGAGCTGTTTCTGTGTGAAGAACTGGTCATCCTAGTAGAGTCTAAGTTTGTATGCAATGAGTTAAAACAGAACTTCCAATTTCTCTACTAACAGAGCATAAATCCGCTTACTTGACCAGTTCATCTAATGGATATGTGGAAACATCAATTTTCTTTTTCTCTGATTGATTTTATATTTTCTAAAGCAAAGCACATCACACAACTTTTTTCAGAACAACCTGTAAGGAAAAAAATCAAAACAAACCATTAATCCAACAGAAGGATGCTGAATGGAAATGTTTCAAAAGCTGAAAATATCTGGTATCCCTCAATACTCTAAAAAAAAAAAGTATTATAGGGGGCTTTGAATCATCCTCCCACAATACAGCTATTGCAGAACAAATGTTTGTTCATCTTTCCCTTTCAGCTGTTACTATTTTGACTAGTTGTGTAGAAAATCTGAACAATCACCTGAGCCAAATTTAGTTTAAATGCAGAGGGAGTATGTGATGTGAATGTGCAAAGGCCCAAATTCATTAAACTACCCTTTTTTCAGAGCTATTTCTGTTTCAAAAAGAGAAGAATACAAGAGAACAAGGGGACAAGAGAAGTCCAGCATTTCTCCCTGAATGTTGACATAGGTTCCACCTTCCTCTTGCTATCCCCGATATTCCTACTTACTCAATAAATAGGACATCCTATTTTCAAGCTGAAGTGGAAAATAGAGAGTTCTTTTGCCTTTGGCCTAAAGATCCAAGTGCCAACTACTTGTACTCACTCACAGCAGTTGCAACTAGGGTGAAACTTGTGTTTTACAAGAATAACTTTGCTATGAAGCTCCTGGATTGAGAGGGCAGAGGAGATCCAGGGATGAGTAAGTTTGTTCTGAGAATCATCTTTCAAGCAATTTGTACTTGCATAGCTAAGCCTCTCTGTTGCCTTTCTCAGGATGTCTGCCCAGATGCTGATTAATAATGTTTCACTAATGATTTTGCCCTAATAAGAAAAAAATATCCCTCCCTGCCTGCCAGGAATACCACCTCCCAGTCCACACTTAGAGGTCTGAAACTTCAAGGGAGAAACATCAAAACCACCAAAATTTGGTAGCAGGAGTAAACTTACATCAGTTTGGTCTCACTCACACACTGGGGATTGATTATGGGCCACTCAGACTCTGAGCTCTGCCTACAGTGTCGCCACTCCTGATTTCTGAAACTCACATCAGCATGCATGTATGCAGGAATTTTCTTTCAGTCTGTTTCTGTGTTTTCCTTCTATTCAATTTGTATGAATAAGAATTTGCTAATGATGCCAAGCCAAAAGCTTCTAAACCTTTATATATCCTCTGAAGGTTCCCAGTCTTCCCTCATTCTTACATTTCCCAATATGTATAATGGAGAAAAAATTACATTGACCCCAATTTATTCTGTCTCTATGAAAAAGCTCATCACTTACATGTGTTAATTAAAGAAGTAACCCAAGTAATGCTGCTCAAAGCCTCTTTGAAATGCAAAAAGTTCTTTCAACAATATTGTTGGAGGATTTATTTATTTTAATAATAACAGATACTGATACCAATATGCACTAAGAGCCAATTATGGCTAGTAAAAATAGCTTTTAGAACACAGACAAGTAATTTAAGTAATAATTTGTGATAGGAGTGGCTTCTAGTAAAATTCTCGTATTTGCAGCTTGTCTAATATTAACTGCTCCCTATCACTGCTCTCCTCTGTTTTCTGAAAAGTAATCTTAAAGACCAGAATATATTTAGGTATTGTTCTTTATCATTGTTTTCCTCATTATAATTTTTTATAAGTTTGATATCTGAAGGATTATAATATAAAGTAAATATATAATTTGAATGGAACTCAGAGATGCTATTCTTGGGACTCCTTTCAAAGCTGGAGTGGGACCCCATTTCCTGGAGGAAAAGCACCCACATGGTCAAAACTATCACCACAATTGCCACTAATTGGGAGACCTTGTGGAAGTTTGAGCAAAGACTAAGTTTTTAATAAGCAAGTAGTATGAAACACCCACTCAATACCTTGTGCTGGGCTTCTCCATGGCAGTGTTAGACACATTGTCAGGGCAACTGGCTGCACTGTAGTGCTTTCGATAATGAGAAGGCTTGTTTCCCTGGAATTGCTACTCTGCAACCTTGCACTAAAATCTAGTTTTCCTTAACTCTGTTCCTAAGAGCTAAGAAAAAAAGGCAATGTTATTTTGTCAGGAATAACTTCATTACAAAATTCAGCAGCTGCAGTTCATTGGAGACGGCTAATTAAATAATCTATATCACCACTCAGTATTAATTAGTGCGTTTCAAAATCTATAGACTAAAGAGCCTAATCAAACTTTCGGTCAGTTCCTGCTGTGATTCTCTTGTGTCCTGAAAACTGCTCAGTGTTTTCCTACCTATGAATTTATTACTTTTTCAATTACTCCCCAGTAAAGGATTTTACAAATCAAAGTGTAGCAGATGTTTCAGGAGCCCAGGAGACCCCACAAAGATGCTCTTCAGCACAAAGCACTCTGCAGGATACAGCCACAGAGAGCTCTACTGCATTGGATATGTGAGTAGATTTATATGGGAAATTATTGTACCCGAAACTTTCTTTTCCCCTTACCCCAGCACTGAGCATGGCTTCATGTTGCAAGAAAGAGAAGTGCCATTGCCTCTGTGGAAAAATCACCCCAGTGACAAGATGGATCATAACATTTCTAATATTGCCTGAACAGAGCAGAAAGCAGAGTGCAGAGGCAAGGAGCTGCCACCAGCAATGCTTTGCTGTGGGGAGGGAGGGGTGTCTGGAGAGAGTAGGGGAGAATTTAGGCTGTATTTTACAAGAAATAGTGAGTGCAACTGACTGGCTGGGAGATATTGTTGGCTTTGATTGACTGTATAAATATGCTTTTTAAAGAAGCAATTCAAGCACAAGCTTTTTAAAAGCATGGGTAACTATTCCTGGTTTGTTTGTGCATGTGTGGCTAATAGCTCTTGGCAGACAGAAAAGGAAGTAGGAGAGACATAAGATTAAGTCTTGGAGTTCCCAACCACCACGCAACCTGTTCTCCTCTCAAGGATGTGGCATCCTCATCTTCTGGAGAAGAAAGGGGCTTGTCTCTCTTCAACAACAGTGTCTCCAAGCTCCCAAATTTCCCCCATATCCTATTACACTGATTTTTGCCTGCAGAGACAGCCTGACTCTTTGTTATTTGTGTACTCACATAGCATAGATAAAGGCTCTGCTTCCAAAAGAATCTGATCCCAAAAATGCTCTTACACATGAGTAAACACAGCTTGGAACAGAAATTACTAAATTGGTAACAATGCCTGATCATATTAGTAGAGCTTTATTTAGGATATTTCAAAGGTATTAATAAATTAGGCATTTTTTTATTACCATGATTCTGTCATTGTACCCTCTCTAATCACTGTTTCCATTCTTCTAGGGGTGTGTCTGTGTACTTTAAAAAATGTGTTATATCAAAATTCATAATAGAACTTTTCCCCTTAATGATATAAAGAACAATGCATGGAATAAAATCTGATGATTTTTCTCCCTGCACCTGCATTCACACCTCCTACACGAGTTGGATAAAGTGGTTGCAGGAGATTTAACTACCTAAATTATCATCTGGTACATTGAACTCTGCCACTGTGCTCAGGGTGAGCCACATTGATTCACCACATAAGCCTTGCCTAAGCTAGTCTGTGAGGAAGATCTGGTGAGGGAAGCAAAGGTGCTGGCTTTGCATGGAAGAACTATTTATTTTTGCCAGTTTTCCCAGGTTTTAATTTTTTTTTCTCTTTCATCCTATGGCAATGGTGCTGGATCTTATTATAGAACGAAGAAAACACCAGCACTTTGCATCAAATCCAATCATGCTTGCATTCATGGCAAGGGTCATAAAGATCAGCAGGAAAGTTTTGAAAGGTGGGTATAGAGGAAGTGATTTAAGAAGAAGAGGGTGAGTTCAGACTAGATATAAGGAAGATATTTTTTATAATGGGGCATTGGATTGAGTTGTCCAGAGAAGCTGTGGATGCCCCATTCCTGGAAGTGTTCACAGTCAGCTTGTATGGGGCCCTGAGCAACCTGATCTAGTTGAAGATGTCCCTGCTCATTGCAGAGGGGCTGCCCTAGGTAGCCTTAAAAGATCCCTTCTAACCCAAACTATTCTGTGATTCTATGATTTTAATTTTTGCAGCTTTTTGTAGTTTTGTCTTAGTTACCTGTAGCAACTATACTGGGGGTAAGTCTTTTAACTCTGCTTTGTCTTTAACAACAATCATACATAAAATCCTGTGGTCCTTTTATAGCAATGTAACAATCAACTCAATGAAGTGTAAAATCAATGTTATAAAGCCAGATACTGTTTCAAATTAAATTAATTGCAAAAGTGCTTTCTGCTGATTAAATATAATGTTATTAACTCCTGGGCAATAGACATACACAAATAAAGATAATGACTCTTTACCAATAACAAAGCTGAAGAGGTTTACTTCAAAAATATTTTTTCTATTCCTAAACAGAATCTTGATTATATCGTGTGACTTTGTGTTATGAAATCAGATGGAGAAAACTAGAACTTCTTGAAATCATCCCCTCCTGTTGTGACAGAGATCAGTTTATAGGCAGAAAGCTGAATCAGTGGAACTTGCTTCTCTGGCTGCATCAGTAGGGTCCTAGAGAGCCCAGCCTTATGTCTTGTGCATGTTGCTGTGTGCAATTGCCAGGCAGCTGACACAATTTAGAGTGGGCCTGATTCTGCCCTAAGCACTTGCCAAAGATACCTTTTCAGAGCATTCTCAAGATGTCCAGGATTATACACGTGCCCTATAATCATTTCTGTTCTGTCCAAATCCTCCAGCTCTCTTTATAGTTAGGCTCTGTAGCAATCCAATGGCTAGGAATTGTCTTAGCATTGTTTCTCTTGGCCAGTCATCTTCAGTGACATTTTCAGCCTCTTGATGCTGGCATATCCAAGAGGGCAGCTCAGTCCTGCCAGAGCTCTCCAGGCTACCCTCTCTGCTGGCTGTGCATATACAGCTGCTCCCATGCATCTCAGGAGCATTGAGTTTGTTACTAAAAGGTCTTTCTTGGCTTTTTTCCCAGACAGTGCCACTGTCTGTCTTCTTTTTCTGAAAGAAAGTTATTGAAGTCCAAAAAAATAGGAAGTACTGAACAGAAGAGATTTAATGAAAAAGACACCATGCAAACTTTTAGGAAACACAGGAGAACAGATGTTTTTAAGTGAAAGGTGTTCAATCCAAAATTCATTGTACTGTGACCATTGTTTATAGACGTGTGACTTACCTCTGGTACTGAACATAATCATAAATTTAAATTTTGGAAATCAGGCAAACAGCAGGAATACAGTACAATACACTTTGTTTTGCACAATATGAAAAGCAGGAAACCTGGGTTGTTCTGTAGCCCTGTGTTCTTCATAGAAAAAATGAACTGGATATTATGATTTCAATAACTATGTTTTAAATAACAAAGTAACCAAATAATGAAAAGGAACTATATATTACTGGTAGTTATGAATTCATGCTACTCAGGCAGTATATGGTGATAGCAAAAGCATCGGCTGTTCTGGCCACCTCCTGCTCTATGCTCATGGCTGGTGTAAACTCCATCATCCTTCTTGTCCTGTTGGGATGACTGTTGCAGTTTTCCGATAAATATTTACAATCCCAAGTGAAATTGAAAAACAAGAACTGGTTTATTGATCATGACAGTAAGATTGCAAATAAGAAGTGGTCTGTTTCCTATTGTTTTGAGCACAGGCAGTTTCTTACCCCTATATTAGGAATTGAGGCAGCAGGCAAGAGCTGAGTAGCTGTGGTCTTCAAAACAACAGCCTGTGGAGTATTGAAATGTCTGCTTGGCAGACATGGCCAAACTTAGATGCGCAGCATAACACTTCAAGTAGTTGCTCCTTCTGGGGAACTTTATATTTCCCTGTAATTTTAGATCATATTCCTGACCCAGAAAAATGGTAGAGCTTGTGACAGTGCTTGTTGCTGAGCTGCTGCAGAACTGATAACAGACCACACACCGTGACCTGCAGCCCCTTCAAACTCCACTTCCTGCATGTAGACTTCCTAGGGCTTCTTGGTCTGAAATGTTTGGGAGTGCTTAAGATTTAGCTGTTCCAAGTAAGAACAAGCTGATCTGGCTCTAACTCTCTGTGCTGCCAGGAGGGGTGGTGTAAGGGGTACTTTTGATTCATTAAATGCCTATTAAGGTTATGATCACTTGGTAACTCTTTTCCTCCCCCAGTTATCTTTACTTGTATCCCTGCAGCAGCAGAGCTACAATACAAACATTAACAAGTATGAAGAAACAGTCTTTCAAGAACAAAACTAAACTAATTTATTGAGATTGTGTTAGTGAAATTGCTTTCCAAAGCAGGTTAGCAGCCTTGAAAATTCCCAGAGATGCAATGACTGACTTAAATCAGAACTGAAAATAACATCCTATGAGACACATTCAGCATTAGGATTCATTTCCCTCCAGTTCTTCCCTTCAGTTTTTTAAATTTTCCAAGAATAAACACATTGTGTTTCTTGTCTTTCGAAGCAGGAAGTGAAGAAAGGGTTTGAGGATTTAGGATTGATCCTATACCAGGTTTAGAATTATGACTACTTGTTCATCTGTTAGAAACTTCTTTATTCTTTGAAAGGAAAAGAGAATGTTCCCAAGTCAAATTAGACATTCCAATATTCTGCCACTGTTGTAGCTACTGTGTAAAGATAGCTGGGAAATATATGGCCACTGAAGGTGTTATAAGTACATAAATAAAATATTATTCTGCTCGGTGACAGAGCTTGCACTTGGCTTTGCAGCCATGTTTGGCTGTGGGAATTCCAGGATGATTGGAACAGAAGGAGACATTGATGACTTTTTATAGTTCTCCACTGAGTACCAAATAAGAGAAATATAAACACTAAACAGTAAATCAAATGTTGAAAAAATAAATAAATATGGAACAGATGGGAAAAAGATGTGTCCAGCTGGCTCATGACACTAATTTTTTTTCTTTTTTGAGCAGTGGCATGTGAGCAACCCACATGCAAAGTGGGTTGCGTATTGGGCTGAAACTGTATTTTCCAATGTCACACTGCATCCACTTTCTCCCACAGACTTTTAGACAAATCAGAGGAAAATTTTCTTTAAAAGAATTTTATGCAGGTAGTCAAATAGACAGGGTGTTTCCTGCATCTCACTTGCTTATGAGAAAGTTAAGTGTCAGGGCCCATTGCACCACTGATGACTTGTACATGTGATCATAATCATCATAATTCTGTGGCTGTACAACTCTCTGTCCTGTATCATGAACCTATTGACAGTCCCTGTATTGTCAAAATCTGTGCTCATGTGCTTACCCTCAGCTTTTGGTGAAGTATTCACGTGGACCTCCTCCAGGAGGCCTCTTCCTACAGGAGCAGGCAAACACCCCAACTGGCGGGGTCACTGGGATATTTCTTTGAGAACAAGTCTCCGTTTGTCTCTGCTACAGCTGTTGGTGCTGTGGGTGTTTAGAGGGATAGAGAGTTATTAGGGCAACATCTTCAGAAGAACACCATGGCTTTGGTGAAGCCTTGGACTAAAACTATGATTTCAAATTCTTTAGCACAAATACTGTGAATCAAAGTATTTACTCTATTGTTGCAGATTTCACAGCATAATGTAGGAGGGCAAAGAACTATTTTAGCAAGACCAGGTATTTAGTGTAGAACTTCACTTTATTAACCAATCTTGAGAAAGTAAAGTGGTACAAAAGCTAGATTCTAGTTTCAAGTGAAGTCAAGTTATGTGAAGTTATAGTGCAACTGATACTAATGCTTGGCTTAATTGTGCAAGGAGTTAATCGGATGGTCCTGGTAGGCATGTGATGTGATTTACAGACCTCAATTACAATCACAAAGAAACAGTTTGTTCTGATGAAACCTTTTTCTGTGCATAGAGGAAGGAAAAACAAACACTCTAATTATGCTCATGATATTTGAGAATGTCACTGTATTTTTTTTTCTCAAGGCGGATGCAATATGATATACCTGCAATGATAATTTCCAATGTAAATTATTCTATGATTTTATGATTTATACATTAAAAAAATCTCTGGGCAATGAATTTAGAAAAACCTAAGGTCTACAGAAAGAAAGCAAGAAAACAAATCTACAACTACAGTGCAAGAATTTCCCCCTGCAGTGCTCACTCTTAGAGTGTTCACTTCTGTCTCTTTAATATAAAGTGTGATTTGTATTTGGCTTCATTAACAACTGAAATGTTTATTATTTATAAAAAATGTTAATTAAACAGTGTTCTATTAAATTAACACTTGAAGGCCAGATATATTGATTGATAAACAATTTCAGATAAATCTTTGGAGACAGATATGGCAAATACTGGTTCAGAGTAGGTATAGCAAAGGCAGTGAAAATACAGACATAAACAGACCCCAGAGATGTGCCCAGCTTGGCTTGAAGCCACTCTACGCTAGTGAGGAAGAATACAAAAATCACTTTGCCCTTGCCATCTCCACCAATCAGGTGACTCATGCAAAAACACCAATGTTTTTGAGTTCATAAATATCCATTTTGTCCTCTCTTTTAAGCTAAAACTAATCCAGCCTTCAGTGGCCTGTGGTGAAATCAAACCAGCACTACAAGATGAGGAACACTCAGCCCACAGTCTATGATTCAATGCAGCCCTTTAGAAAATGACTCATCTGGCCCATTGGCCCTCTTTCCAGCTGCCTCCTTTAGACACAGAGCTTCATGCAGCATGAATTAATGTGGCAGCTGTAGCATCCTGCTCCTGACTGCCATCTTTTTCAGTAGCCTTTCCTGTATCTCACTGGGGGTTGTATGTGGGGCACAGGCTACACAGCGTGTGTGAAGCTGTGCTCTCCTCTGCGAAACTCCCAGAGAATCTCCACCTCATCTTCTGTTCCACCATCTCAAATTTTCACTGGGAATCGTGTCACTAGCTGACTAGCTAACAAACCTATCTCAGTCTGTGCTAAGCACAAAGCTTTCATCCTTCCTCTAAACATTTGGTGGCATTTAGAGAACAAAAATAGGCAGAGACAATGCTCTTACCTTCTGATGAGAATATATGTAGGGGAGGAAAGAAACAATACAGAAGAAGCAAGATGATGTACTAGTACACAAAGTCAAAATTAGTTATCACTTATTTTTCTTGCTAATAAAGATAGTGCTTCTAAGATTTATGATTGCACAAAGAAATGGATTTCATGCTTATGGGGATCTGCTGGCTATACAATATGTACTTAGTAATAAATCCACAATTTCAGATACTCTGCAGAACAGGTAGGAAATAGCAACACAGAATTACTTTGAAAAAATCTATTTCAAAAAAATTTCTAGTTCAGAAGGATACACAAAAAATACCTTTCTATTATGTTTATGCACAAAATCATGGACCTGAATGTTTACTTCCAAACCTACAATAATAAATTCTACTTCATGAAGTGAATTTTATTTTTTTAATTGAGGTATCAACTTTTACACTTCTATTTTTCTTTGAAACATTTGCATCTGTTTGTTTCATATTTTGTCAGGCTGTTTCAACTACATTTTTCAAAACGTTGGCTGCCATAATATCTGGAAACAGATTCTTATACTGACATAATCTTCTTTGTCTTCACAGTCTCATCCTCATCAGATACTGGCAAGACAAGACAAGTGATCCTCTGCTGCATTTCTTCATAACAGGGTAAATTCAGCTCTATCTGCAGCATAAGTCTCTGCTACCTTTCTTAGTTCTTCCAATGTGGAAGACCACGTTCTTCCAGGTTCACTGTGGTGATTGTACTTTACTGTGTGTTCTGTATCAGAAATTTGTGTTACATGGTCTCATATTTCCCCAGTGGTGTTTTGTTGGCAAATATTGGTGACTCCTAAAGGAGTGGTCCCTGTGAGGGGCTTGTCAGACAGCTGGGACACTTACAGGGAGGAGCTACAGGCCTCCCAGGTCATTGGAGGTGGGGAAATTCCTGATGAGTCTCTTCAGAGACTCATCAAAATGGATGGTGCAACTTTGTTGAGAACAGTAATATTTGTGTAAGCATGGGGATCCAGAGCAGTTTTTGGCACAGAGACAGGTTGGCCTTCTGAAAAACAGCAGATGATAAAGAGAGAAAAGAGTGTGAAGAGCTGGGCAGCTTTTCTATGTGGGTGGTCATTTATATTCATTGGCAGGCATCTAATGTGAGACTGAGTTATTGCATATCATGGATAGTCTTTTCCATGGATTGCCCAGTCCTTTGAATGATGAGATGCTAGCAGTGCTGCAAGCATGCCCTTTGTATCCCTACAAGAAAGCCAACTGGCTGAAAGGCAACAAAAGCTCTTAGGCACAGATTATGTTTTGCTCAGTCCCATTGCCATACCCAAGCGCTGGGAGTAGTTGGGGGTGGAAGAGGTTACCATCTGAACAGCCACTTGTGCTGCTCACCTGTGGAGCAGGTACACTGCACTGTATCCTGTCAGTAAGTACTTTGAGACACAGACTGCTCATTGGTGGGGTTGACTTATGATAAAAATAAATCACAGATCGCTTGCTGGGGACTCTCTTTCCTGCAGAAGAGCCCACCTAGCATGGCACTGATGCAGTAGGATGTCATGGCACCAGGCTTCAAAGGAGAATCATAGTTATTTCACGTAATGCTCGAAGCGCTTTGGTGTCATGTAATTGTGGCATGGAATGGTCAAATGGTTCAGTGCTGTAATTCCAGTCATTTAGGGAAGTGAATTACTTTTGTAATAAATGGACAAGATATACAAACACATTGCTAACACAACCATTTCATGAGATTGCTGTTCACTCCTTCAGTTTAGGCAAGCCTGATCATTCCATGGGCTGCAAGCAGACAAATCCTTACTGCTATTCCTGTAGATACCATCTGTACAGTCACTGAGCAAAATGTGGGCCCTCCCTAAAAGTTCAGGCTAACTGGTAGTGCTACTCAATTGTTCCACTTCCAATGATTTAAAACCAGGGTGATTCCCCAGCATCTTCATGTGGGTGGGACTTGCCTTTCTCTTCAAAACACGGAGAAAACTTGTATACATACTGTGTAGCAAGCAGAGGTTTTTGTGGTCACCTGATCTGTCCAGTGGGCACAGAGATCTGTGCAATATATTATCACAGAGCTGCCTGTTGTACAGAACTGTTCAATGAGAGCTGGTGGCAGAGTGTGTCGTTAGTGATGCCTCTCAGCTTGAGCACTTCAGGTCTTCTTCTCTTCCCAGATATTACAAAAAAATTCTTTACTGTGAGGGTGGTGAGGCACTGAAATAAGTTGCCCAGAGAAGCTGTGAGTGCCCCACCCCTAAAAGTGTTCAAAGCTGGGTCAGGTCGAATCTTGAGCAACCTGGGGTCTGGTCAATGGCACTCCTGCCCAAGGCAGAGGGACTGAAACTAGATGATCTTTAACCACTCTATCATTCTATGATCCTATGATTTTACTGTGGTCAGCTGCAAAAAAAAAAAAAAAAAAAAAAAAATTAACAGGGCACAACTTCATAAGGTACATACAGAGTTATTACTTTCTTCCTCATTTTGTGAAACAGGTGATTAAAAAATCCAAACTCAATCTGTACCAATTTGAGCTACTACAACTGCATTTTCGTGCATAACATGATTAATACTGGAAGAATTCCTTAAACTTATTTCCGTATTAGTAGTCCTCAACAGAATACTTGCTTAGAAGAATTTAGGTCACTAAGTGAAGATTTCTAAAGTTTAACTGACATTAGGATCAAGATAATAAAGGAACTATTATGTGGGTGGCATATGTTTTCTACTTATAGTGCCATTCCTACTGTGGTTAAAGGCAGAAAAAAAGAATGTTGGAAGAATAAAATATTCATTGGTATGCATATGCTGGAAAAAAACATTACTTGGAATGATGCCAAGAGATTTCACATTATTTTACTGTTGCAAAATGAAGGAGATACAAAACCCCACAATATTATTGTTCTTCTGATAAGGTTTTACAGCTCTTCACAATGAAAAGTACTGAGGGAAAATTATGTTTTTTATATTAGCCATGATATAAAGCATCACAAAAATGGCAACATTTTTGTAAAAAGCAGTGATTTGTTCACTGTATTAAACCAGCATATCTGGCTGCATGTTTTAAATCACAAAGTAATTTTGAGTATTTAAATGAATGGGATATGATTAAATATACAAAACCTAAAAATCAAACATAATGACTGAAAAGTAATCAGCAACTCATTTCCCCATGTTCAAATATTAGAGCGATGCACTCTAAGAAACTGAATCATGCACATAGTGCATTTCATCTTGCAGAACTGAACCTGAGACATGCAATTACCATAAACACTCAAAATAATTGAACATTTAAAGAATACATAGATGCCTCCATAGGATCATCTACTGTAACGATGCCTTCAGCTAAATGGTGTGCAGTAGATGTACACAATTTCCTTCAGTTGATAGAAAACATGACCCCCACAGATTGCTATGCTATTAAGTGAATAAAACAGCAAAGCCTCCCTTGTTTTCATTCGTCTCCTACACAGCTCAGTCTTTTCACAGCTTATTTGAAGAAAATATATATTTCAATTTCATTATTTACACAACTATCTCACACAAGCTCCAAGTGTATGCCAAACAGAGTTGCTGCTCCTGTGGTTAAGAGAAAGGGGCTATTATGAGGCAAGGTGGTGAAGGAGTGGCTCTGTGCTGGAGCCCTGCAGAATGTGCTGGGCTGTGCTGGCACTGTGGGACTGGCACCAGGAGCATTTCAGAACTTGTGTTGTATTGCAGTTTGATGTGCTTTGGATTTACATCTTTTACCTTTAATCAGCCACTTCCTCACCAGCTGCCATCACCTTACTCAGAGTATTTCTGTATTATTCTTGTTGCTGATAGATTGCAGTGTACTAATCTAGGGCATTTTTATTCTACCTCATTCTTAACATTTTCATATCTTATGCCCTGATGTGCTCAAACACTCTTGCACTGTCTTGCTGAATTACAAATTCTGGAAGCAATCATGAGGGTGGAATGGAAGCAAAGCCAATGGTGGTAAATCCAAGTTTAAGAAAGCATCTGGAGTGCTGAAGGGTTAGAAAGCAAATGTCTGTAGTCAAAGATTTAGCCATTACCTATCTGACAGTTCAGCCACATCAAACAGGGAAAATATTTACAGAAAATATTTAAGCCATCTCAAAACAAGAAATATTTAATTTATCTCAAATAAGAAAATTTGAGAACAGAGAAAGAGATTACAGGACAGAGGAAAGAACCAATATGAACTTAGCGGCACCAGGCCAAAGGCTGGAAGAATGAGGGGAATGGGAATGACCCAGCCTGAGGTGGAAACAAATCGAAAAATTTTTAATCAGGGAACCCATCAAGTCTGCAGCCTACTGAGTAATGAAAGCAGATACCCAGTTGCAAAGGCTATCACTTTATTAGAGTAAGATGTTCTGAGATTTTAGCACAAGAACCACTTTGGGAGATAATGCACAAAATATCTAAGTGCATCTAGCTTTGGGATGGCATTAAAACAATTGTTAAAAGAGTGTGTGTGACGTGACTGCCTGACACTGCTGACAAGGTAGAGGATGATCTCAATGAATCAGGAGGTCTGTTCCAGCTTTGTATTCCCATGGGAAATCTAGTCTAAAATAAATCTACAGTTTTGAATTTATGCATTTATAGCTGCAACATCAAAATCAAAATCCTCCCTGTAAAAGGCACATTTTGGAATGGCAAAAGGAGAAGCAGAGCCAATTCTGTAAAGCAGTATTTTCTGTACATCAAGGAGAATGCCTGGGATTTCACTTTTCCCTGGGTTTTACCAGTCTCTGGTGCTAGCATATGAGTAGTTTATCTTTAAAAGCAGAGACCCTGCTAGTTTATCATTTAACAAGCATAGTCTTAACCCCTTACTGCAATTTCTAGTCTCTGGCAAGACTGTGATATTTGACAATAAAAATTTCTTATTTTACAATATTCTTTTGCATAAGTTGAGAAAGGAGGATTGATGCAATTATGCTGATGAACACTGGTAGAGAATAATAATTCTCTACCAGGGACACAACAGAGATCTGGTTGCTAACATCAGTGAAACAGCTTAAAAGAAACCAGAATGGTTTGTTTCAGTCTCTCCTTAAGAAGCTGTTCAGACAGAATTGGCATTCCAGAGTCATTGTGATTTTAGGAGTATTTGTACACGTCAGTAGAATAATAAAATAGATTTTAAAAACTTGTCAGGATGAAACCAAAGATTTGAAAGAGGTAAGTTAGACAAACCAGAAGACAAATATGATGAGTGAATGTTTGAATATGTAGTAAAAGTGCATCATCTACAATTTGTTGCTTGTGAATTTAGATTACAGACTTTCTTTCACAGGAAAATGTCAGCAGTTGAACTTCAAAGCAAAAAAATTCTACACCTCCTTACACAAATACCTACAGTTACATTTTGGTATCATTCTTTGTTTCCATTCTGCTTGCCCTGGAAGCCGGGATGCAGAGGATGGAAGCTTAATGTGTCAGAGACTGTGATAAGAAGGTTTCGTACATACACACACACGTGCTCCAGTGCGCATGGGATATAAAGTTGCCCCTTATATTTTGGGGTTCATTGTTCATCACATTTTAATGCTGCAACTAATAAAAGGACCCTTTTTCCTTATCTTCTTTGGTAAACATGGATACAGAAACATCCTTTTTCTTGATGAACTATGTTTTGGAACCACATTTGATCACTGAGAATTCCAGTTTCTAAAGTCTCATTACATGTTCTCAGCTATGCCACAGCCTATGGATGGGACAAACATCTGTTACTACAATTACTAGTGCAAAAATTAATAAAAAAAAAGCAAGTCTGAGGATAACCAAACACCATCATATCATATCATATCATACAAACTACAGATACTTAAAAAATAAAGACAATCTTAAATATGAAAAGAAATCCTCTCACTACTTGCCAATAAATAAGTAACACTGATTTTAGTCACAGAAGAAAGACTGAGGAACTCAAATGGACAGACCTGATGGGTTTCAGCATGAATTTATATTTAAGAGATGCATCTTGCTGGTTTACATTGAATAGAAAATCAACATAATCATAGAATCTCTTAGCATTAAAAGCAATGACTTTGTGAAACTTCAAGTAGTTTTGAATGTATATCAGAGCCCACATACCAGCCTTTCTAATTTTTTAAGGATCAACAAACTGGAAAAAATAATTGAACAACCACAGTCTATAATAATTTTCCATGACATTTCTAAAACCATATTTCTCTGTTTGTTTGAGAAAAGTTCATTCTGAGACTTACATTCTTCATCAGCTGGAGCCAAATATATTACTCTGACTGTTGCTGATGAAAGAAAAGTATTTTTAATTGTACTTTCTGCTTCAGCATCCAGCCCTTTTTAAACATATGTTGAGAGGAAAGAGCAAGAAGAGAGTGCTCTTTGACACCCTGGGTACCAGCAGAGAAACTGTCAGTTCACTAACATTTGGAAACAATATTTAGACAGTTGTAGCTGTGTTAGAAAAGTCAAAAAACTTTCTCATTATTCTATGGCAAAAAAAAGCTGGGGGAAAAAGAGATAAGAGAGCAGGGCAGATCAAAAGAGGTATTTGATGGTCTGCATTCCGCAGTACAGAATTACATACAAATGCCTAAATGAATACAGCAAATACTTTTATTTTTTTATTCTATTCTATTCAAACAGAAACTGAAAATGGAGAGGCCTAAAGACCCTATTATTAAAAAGTTATTCTAGACAAAAAATTCTTCTAGAAGTATCTTGGATTATATGGAATTGGGAGTTAAAATAGCTATGAGGAATTGAGTAAAAAAGTTTGTTATATCTCTAACCATTTAATCAGTTTCAGCTATAATAGAGCTAGGTCTCACATATCTTTAAAAGCTGACACTAAGAAAGTCCTTTACAAACTGAAGACCCAGAGAAACTGTGTAGAACAAGGCAAAGGAAAAAAATATTCACCTCAAAAGAAAATTACTGTGTGTCTTGTACAAAACCTTTTCAACTCCAGTGAAAATATTCACTTTAATGACCATATTGATCGACAGAGAATTGGAAACACTACAGTAATAAGAAATAAAGTACAATTTAACACAATAGGGGCAGACAGAAAATTGCAGATCTTCACAAATTGACTAAAGAGCTGTATTATTTAACTAATAGACAAGGAATTCCATTGCAGTAATGAATTACAAAGAATAGCTGAGTACTGGAAAAACAGACATATCAAGAGTTTCCTAGCACTGTAAAACTTCTGTTTCCCACAAAGGAAAGGCATAGACATCTAGTTTGTGATCAGCCATGTTTGTATTGCAAATCATGAGAGTTAATTTATAGATTTACAAATTCTTAATTTGAACTTTGGAAGTCTCTACAACATCTGAATTTTTTTCTCTCTTCCCAATCTGTATTCACCACAATTCTTTTTTTAAAGTTTAATATGCAAATTACGCTTTTATACTTGGCTCATGAGCATTGAAGAAGGCCCCAGACAACAAGAGCATCTTGCTGAGTGAAAAATGTAGGGTCAAATCTCTTGCATTTTTTAGGAAGTCATATTCACATGCCATATGAAGTGGTGTATAAAATGTGCCTTTCTTTAAAGCTCAAAACCAAATTTATTTTAATTTTTTAAACTTGATTATCATGGATTGCTTTAATTTCTTCCACGACACCAGTTTTCTCTTTTAATGACTTACTGCAAAGGTGAAGCTGTGCTTCACGAGGTGTTTGAGACTGCTGCAGCTGCTGAAGTGGGGCTGTGTTCATGCCATTTTTAAAGAAAACATCTTTTTGTTATATAATCTGAAAAACAGATGCAAGCCAGAGTTCCATTCTTCTCTTCCCAAACACAATCTTCTTTTAAGTTGCAAATCAATCCAACATGTCTCAGATGTCTGCCTCCAGCTGACTTCTCCCTTTAAACATAAACAGTGCAGATTCCCAAGGCCTGTTACTCTTGACAACCCTATAATGCCATCCTTTAGACTCCCCAAGCTCTGTAAATCTTCGTTTCATCACAGCTTGAAGTGGACCAGTCTATTTTCACTGCTCAAGATATGGAAAGCCATAAACCAGCTTCCACAGTAAACTCATCAGCTTATAAAATTGTTTCAGTATGACCTAAGCACCTATCAATGAAGCAGATAAGTTGCAGCTTTCTTATTTTAAACATTTTAGTTTGTTTGCAATCTAATTATTCAGTGCTGTTTTACATCTACAGCTGGGGAGGAAAGCTCCATTAATTTCTGTAGTGACTCAGGCTGAAAAACTGCTGGGCCAGCAGAAGAAGAGGTGACTACATGTACTTGTATGAGGCACACCAGGGTGGCAGATGGCCTTTTAACATCTTTAAGTACCTAGTGATATGAAGAATAAGCACTTCCAAAATGCATTGGTGAAAATCACCAAACTCCAACTTATGGAAAACCATGCAGGGGAGTATGCACTTAACGGAGCCAGCCAGTTATCTTCTTTAGGAGGTTAACATTTGTTCTTAGCCACAATTCCAAAATTTCCAATGCCCTGCCATAAAGCAGAGAGATATCCATTCTTCATAGCAATGGTAACCTACAGAAAGGCCACTACTTGTTGCAATTATTAGCAGCTACAGGCTATACATCCAATGTCTTTTTTTTTTTTTTTTTTTTTTTATTAGAGGGGAAGGAAAGGCATTAATAATTTGGTGTGTTGGAAGCTGAGTGCTTTTTTCAGCCTTAAAAACAGTGCAAAGAGAACATGGTTTATTTTAAAAGGGGCTAAACGCATGCCTTGCTAGCAGCAAACACGATGTGCTGTTTCCATAGAAACAGAGGCTGGGATTATTAAAGGAAGAGAGGCTTTCTATGGCTGGTTCTCCTGAGGGACCCTCATTTACAGACAGTATTGGGTAAACTGGGTAAGTGAGTTTTACCACCTGTTGTTAAAGATCGTTAGATATGCCTCTTTAAAGCTTTATTAACTCTCTGCTAATTCATGACAGAAGTGTGAGGAAAATAATTATCCTCTACATATAGGTTCTTCTGGAAGATTTACACTAAAAATCGAAACCAAAGTTATATCCTCCTTTAAACTGAGTTGGCTTTGAAGGATGCTACTTGCCATTATCTTGGTAGAAGAATAGAGACATAATTTTGTCTCTGTCTCATAACGAAAAAAATTTCCCTCCTATTGAAGACTTCAAAATCTATATGCTTGAATAAAGAGACCCAGAGGAAACTTCTGAAACTGGAAAACTGAGTAGTAGAAAAACAGTAAGGTATTATTTCAGAAAGTTACTGAAGATTTAAAACTAAAGGTATGCATCTGACTATTTATCGACTCACATGTCCTGTGGTTAATCTAACTTTTTAATGCCATGAGGTACTTTCAGATGTGATAACATTCAATTCTATTTTTGTCAGTGCTCACTGATTTCTATAAACTGATGTTGTTTAAGTCATTGCTGCTCTTGGCATTTTCAGCTTTCAGGACTGGCAGAGTAAATGGCACATTGGGAAAGGTATCGGAAAGCATTCCCCATCTCCATTCTCTAAATACAGTATGCTAGGTGCTAAAAAAACAGCTGATCATGTTATAGCATCCTGTTGTCCTACATAAAAAATACAAGGCTGGTTTAGTGTAATGGGGCTGGAGCTAAACATTTTTTATTAACTCTTTTCTTTCAATTTTAAAACACAATTTCTTCATATCTTCTGCAAATCCTAAACTGAGCTACCCATGTTTTCTGGTTACATTCGAGGCTATAGGAAACAGTGGGCTTGGAAAGCAACATTTTACTAATTATGGACTACTCCACACAAGGAAGACAAGCAACTTTTGCCAAATACAGGAATCACACAGCCATCATGCTCTGGCTATTGTTTCAGGATTTGTATGTAATCCAGACATAAATGGTTTGAAAGGCTTGATATAAAACACAGGTCTGGACTTAGCATTATTAAAAAAAATCTTAGAGCCAGTGTAGGATACTTCACAAACTACAAATCTCCTTTGTAGAAATCTCCTTTGATCCCCATTTTTTTTGTTTGTTTGTTCATTTAAATTGATACATTTCAATAATTCCACTAGGACAGGAGGAGCTGGCATCACTCCATCAGCACACTGATTATGATTATGGTGCATGAACTTCAAATCTTGATGTTGCTTCTGGAAGCTTTGTTTTCATGTGTTTCAAGAAAGGAAAAAAAAAAGAGAAAAGAAAGAGAAAAATCTGCTTTGAAGTATCTGCTACAGAAGCCAGATTATCACTTGTTTTCTGTTTGGTGCCACATTTGAAAATGAGATTCATAGAAAGACAAGTTAATAATATGTTTCCAAGCTTCTAATCTTCAGTGGAAAACAAAAAGTCAATGTGCACACAGAAAGGACATATAAAAATTTTTGTCTCCTTGTTTTGCTCTCAAATAGCTTCTCTTTTCACTCAGTTTGCCAGGGCAGTTAGCCAGCACTGTTCCTAAAGCTGCCTGTTGCAGCAGGAGTCATCTCTTTAGTCCTCCTACCTCAGCATGACGACCTCAAAGAGAACCCCACTAAGCTCTTCAAAATGCAAATTAAAGTTGACAAAGGCCAAATCCTGGAAACGCTGATGCAAAATGGTAATGCAAAAGAACTTGGGTAAATAATAACTACAGAAAGAAACTGAGACTTGTACTGGCTCTGCATTATAAAATTTTCCCAGGCTGGAAAGACTTGGTAAATTTTGCATGGCACTTCACTGTACCTGCTGGTTTCTGCTCTGAGGCTGCCAGTTATGGGTCAGAGGGATCAGCAACAGAATGAGGGTCCTTTGGGAGCAAGAGAGCTACTTATCAGAAAACCCTTAATTGCTTTCTGTGAGGTATGCAAGCTGAGGTTAAATCTCTGTTCAGAAAAATGCTATCATGAAAAGGCAATATAATAAGTCAACAAAAGAGAGAAAGAAAGTGAGCAAGCTGCAGTAATTTTGATATGTTTATGCATACATGTATGTATAAACCCCAAATACATGTGTAGCGTCTTCAGCAGGAATGGAGAGTGAACTGAGACTTAGCTGTGTGTGCTTGAGACAGCTGGACATCCATCCCAGCTCTAAGAAAGGTGGGCAGAATGCAGATGAGCAAACGTGTGTGTTTAACACTTTTCTGCCTGCTCAGTGTCTGTGGGTAAATGAGCAGCACTTCCCCCCAGCGAAAGCTGCTCCAGTCTGTGTCAAGCAGCTGCTGCTGCAGACGTGCAGAGGAAGCGTCGAGCACCCACCAAGGACAGCTGGGCTCTGCACAGCCCTGCAGGGGGACAATGGAGAAGCCACCCCACAGGACCACGGGGGTGTGCCCAGACTGCTGGCTGCACATCAGACTAATTATGGGAGGGTATCATGTGTAGGGGGTAGAGTGATCCTGGTGATCCAGGTGAGCACAGCGTGAACCACAGAATTCCAGTGGGGACCTGTCCAAGCCGGTCTGCCCCGGAGAAAGGTGACGCACAAAGAGGAAAAGAGAATGAAATAAATCTGCCTATCCCTTCAAAAGGACACTCTTCAGGTTTAATTTTACATGAGAATGTTTTCTTAGGACAAAGTGAAGAAAAACTCTCTTGGGAAATACATGATTTCATTTTCGAAGAAAAACACTGTACATAGCAGAACAAAATTTAGAATTTGAAAAAGCAAGCATTTGACATTTAGAGGAAGCCTGTACAGCCTTAATTATTTCACTGTATGCCTACAAACTATGACACACTTTTATGATGTACCTTTTTTTCCTAACCGTCCTCTCATTCAGCCCAAGATTCTCATGCAGCTAGCAGCTATTTAATGTTTGCTTTCTTCTTGTTTTTCAGGTGCAGCTCACCAAATGTCATTTACTGCACTCTATAGCCTCATCTGAAGGTGGAATTATCCTCTGTAGGCTGTGTTTCTCCTTGCTATGATACCCGAGTGCCTCTTAGACCTGAATGTATTTCTCTAATATCCATTCAAGGTGGGAGGGGGTAGTTATGTCATCTTCCAAGATGAGAACCTGGACATGGGAATTAGTTTCCTAGGAGGATTTAGGATGTAATTTGTAGCATCTGCTTTTAAAATACTCTGCCATTTAGTGCCTGCCCCATCACAAACAGAGCAAACATCATTCGCTAACCAGGGAAAAGTATTGGCAAGAGGGGAACAGATTCAACACTCTTTTTCCAAGAGTGGGAGATTTCCATTCCCCTCAAGATTCACTGTCAGGGACGTACATCTGGGATAAAATGAGAAAGCACTAAGTGATGGATTCAGTGCCATTCTTCCTGTTTTCTGTAGTCTGTAGGTAATAGCTTTTATCTACACTAGATAAAATAAATGTGAATCCTTCTTCTGCATAACTACATCTAATTTGGATCAAACCTAATTGGATATGACAGTAATGAAATTGAAAACAAATCTATTATGTCATAACATCACCAGGTATTGCAGTACTTGTAGGTTTATGGGAGTCATGGTTTAGAGGCTGTTTTTTACTTCTCAATCCCCTCTGTTCTCCCACTGCTACATTCTTGCTGTGGAGCTGGGATCTGATTCTGTGGATTTTTTGCTAAAAACTCTTCCCTCTTCCTGCCCTCAAAAGCAAGGGATTTTCAAACTGGACAATGTTTTCTGGACTCCTGACACGTGGATGCAAGAAGAGAGCTTTCTGTGCAACAGCACTACCTGGAAAAGCAAGAGGGCTGAAGTCAGTATCCAGCAGGTTTGGGCAGTGCAGGACTGGGCTGGGCCCCCAGCACAGGGCTTCCAACTGGCATTGCTGACACTTCAGTGGCACATCATAACAGAATACATTTATTATCAGAAAACATTTCATTCTATGGGCATTTATATACTGTCCAAAACTAGTTTCAGCTGCCAGTCTTGCCCTATGAAGTTCATTTTATGTAACTACTCTTCACCAGATCAGGAACTACAACCTACCATTCCTGTCTCCCTGATGCTGGCCTCAGTACGCAGAATCTCTCCCTTTTTATCAGAAATTTTGAATCAGAGATGAGCCTGTTCTGTGAACCCAGCTGAGGCTAACCTCTGGAGCAGGATGTATGCAGCTCAGAATTTTCAAGTTGTAAGTTCAAGTTGTGGTTCTCTACACAAACGTAGCAAAGAGAAGGTCTAGCTATGAGCATCCTCTGGTTACTACACCTCTGAATATTTTCCTGCACATTTCCCTTAGGATGTAAGCAGATATTTTAAAGTAAAGAGCATTTAGGAACCTTGACTGGCCACACTATAAAGCCTACCATCTTTTTTTCAGCATGTTTGGCTTTAGACATGGAAGGACAGCTCCTGTTTAATTCACTTGAGCCTGATGTGTAAACCTGAAGCACCTTGGTGAAATAAGTAGAGCTACAGCCAGAGCTGAAAGGCAGAACAAGCAATTGGGAGTCTCATGCAAATTCTCACAAATTATTCCATCTGATGACTTTGAGACAAAAATAGATGTCTGAAAAATTGCCTTTAATGTAAACTGAAGCTTTGAACTCCACAGCAGTACTTGTTGCAGAGCAAAGATCTTGTTTGGGTAGTCTATCTTGAATTTTAGTAGTTGCAATATAAAGACTCTTGAAGAAGATACTTGAATATGAATGAAGTAAAATTAAAAGGAAGACAGTAAACCATAAGTCTGACATGAGGGATAAGGCATCATAAGATATGTCAAGAAACTGAGAAAATTCTCTGTTTTTTAAAGATGGTAGTTAAAAAATACTTTTTTGCAGAATATTAACTGACACTGAGACAGGCTCTACACCAAAACAGACCCTCCTTAGCACTGTGGGATGATGGAAGAAACCAACAGACATTTTAAGAAAGGGCTCAGTGAGGGAAATGCCACTTGCCCTGTATATTTCCTATTGCCCTATTGCATCAGTGCTTTTGGAATAGAACAAAAATGATTTCACTAGTAGAAAAGTGCCAGAACAGGGGGAGGGAGCTTCACAGAAAAAAAAAAAGAAGTGGTGAAACACTGTGTTTGGAAAGTGATGATATTTTCATTCCAACCTTATACTGCAAAGAGTGAGATGCAACTAAAAGCTCTGTTCCATGGAAAAGCCAAGCAAAACTCTTGATCAGAAGTAATAGTGTCTTGTTAAAGTGCAATAAAAGATATACCTTCATCTGAAAACAGCATCTTCTTTCTCTCTCAAGCTGTTGTACATGTAGTTTCTGTTGATTTCAGTGACATTTTGGAAAAAATTTTAGTTAGTTTCTTTTTTTTTCAGCGTATACCAGCAGGATGAACACAAAATTCTCCCTCCCAAAAAGAATCAGTTGCTGATGCAGACAGGAGAATACTCTATCACAGACAAAGGGAAGATTTTCTATCACCCCTTTTTGCCACACCAGGCTGATCCTGACCCCAGGAATCACTCAGGTCTCCCCAGACCTGAGTTTCTCGTGTTAACTGCACAAAGGAGAACCAGGTCAGTAAAGTTTACTCTGCAAAGTGTTTAAGTGAATTCATTTTGATTGGAGCAACTAAAGGTGCAGTTTACACAAGAAGCAGTTCACACTGCAAGAAGAAAACAAGCAATCCAGCCACTAAGTCTGATGGACAGTAATTTCCCACAGAGGAGCAATGTTAAGTGAACTAGGGACAAGTGTCCCTTCCACTTTTCCCACCACCACAGCTGGGTTCAGACCAGAGCAGCTACTGGCAATCAGATCACCCACTGTCTCCTGCAGAAAGTTCTGCCCTTTAAGAGCCAGAGTTAGAGGTTTAAAGCTACCCAATTAGGCAATTTGGGGAAATATTTTTTTTTTAATGCTATGATTTTACTTCAGTCACTGAATAACAGAAAATCCATATTTTCCTATGTCATTTTTATGACCACAAATCTGTGTTTTGCTGCCATCAGAAATGTTCAGAGAGTTAATGTGGTGTAACAGCAGTCCAAATGAAATTAATCTGCAAATTTTCATAGTGATTTGAGGTTGACAAGAATTTCTTCTCAGCTGGAAACCGCAGAGGGAGAGCTTCACAGATCACTTGGTCAGCTACGTGCCCCATTAAACATCACTGACTGATATCAGTGAAGGCTTATCAATCACCAGAGTCCCAGATACTGTGAAGAGATTAGGAGTGCCACAGTTTAGTATGGAAAATAAAATCCCTGGTGGGTTTTCTGCGTCCTCCAGTCTGCTTTGTTTTGTAGTGAAATTTTAATAGGAGTTCAAGAAAAAAAGATGGAGAAGGAATGAAGGTGCATTTCCGTCTTTTCTCACCTAATCCTTTCTCTAATGCTTTAGGAAGTTGCTGGTACAACCAGATTATCAGGATAACTTTGTAATTGCAACTTGTCTGGTAGTGAAGGCATTAGACTTTGGTATGAAACATATGCTTTCCTTCTGTTACCACAGGTGTATGTGGCCATAACTTTGCCCTGATATCACAAGATGAAGAGAAGATCCTGCTGTGTTGCTCTATTTCACTTGGTCATAATGTCAAAAATTAATGTAATACTCTTCCATCCAATGACTGAAAACAATGAAGCTTTTCTTTCTGGTGCTCTCATAGATAAGCTGTCAATTGCCTTGATTTAGCATCAGCAACAAGTTAGGACCATTTTATTTCCTAAATAAGCAATTTTCATGCTTAGGCACATACTCTAATATTGATCTTTTTACTGCTTGCAAACTACATTCAGATAGAAAAGTAAAATAAAAATAAATCAAAACTTGAATGACTCACAAATAAAAGCCAAAATCCCTTCTTCCATATTTTTTTCAGCCCTTTCTTTCAGCTGGAAGATGAAATCTCAAAAAAAAGCTTAAATAAGAGATTCTTCTAAATATGCAGCAATGAAACACTGATTGCATGTTTAGAAAAGGTCAAAAGTCTTAAACCTCCTAAGCTATCAGTTTTCTACTTGAAAAGTAGTCTGAAAATAGGACTATCCATTTGCATCCCTGCAATGTTAATTTCAGGACATGAATAGAAACATGAACTGCTAAGGTGCTGATGCCAGGTGAATGCCATTCTGAATCAGTGACAACAGCTTTTTGGGAAAATACAGCCATGCTCCATATCAGCAAGCAGAATGACCACTGGTCCATTACCAAGTTAGTTTGCAGAAAACATGCTGAGTTAAAGGGAGTGAGTTCTAATGCCAGTAACTGATTCTGCACATTACAAATATCTTCCCAATCACTGCTTAGGCAACATTTTCTTATCTACAAAGCATTTGGTCTGTGTACAGGCACAGCTGCATATCTTCGAAACTCAACAACACATAAATTTACCATTCCAAAACCAAAATAAGTAGAATTTATTAAAAAAAAATCCCAAACTTGCAAAGTAAGTGTCTAATCAAAATGGATAGAACAGAAGTGGTATATTTTTTTATAGAGAGTAAATTTCTAATGCCAGTCCTAGTTTTAGTTGGAACTTTAGCTTTTGGAGTCTTTTTATCAGTATCAGTGCACTCAAAATTGAAAAGATTTTCAATTTAAGACAGTAGAAGGAAAGAAGTTTTAACAAATGTCAGATCTCTCAAGGTGAAGATGAAGCATGTTTTAAAGATCAGTCAAGGAAGCCTGAATAAATGAGCCCACTGAAGCACCTACTTTTACTTCTAAATGTACCCTCTTTCCGTGGAGGAGGAAGGCTGTGTGAGCATCAATGCACATAGCATAAGGAGATAGAGGTAGGTGATATCATTCTTCAATTTCCATGAAAAATGTGGAAGCCCATCCGTTTCAAGAACTGACACACAGTCTCACCATTTGAAGTGTGTAACATCTATGCTTGATATCTCACAGTGGCAGCATCTGACCCATTGGTTTTGGTTGTAAGGCAGTGAGATTTCTCTCCTTCACATACAGAGAATGGAAGAGGAACTGAACTGATTGCCTTCAAGTTTTCACAGCGATAGTCATTTCAGAAAGTTTTGACCAGACTTTCAAAGCAATTTGATATGATTGTACCTCAACTCCAAATGAGCTCACCTCAGAAAACTGAACAAGCGAACAATGGAAGTTAAAATTCATATGACTGCCTGATAAAGTAATGCATGATTGCCTTGAAGAAAGCAGGCAGTCTGAGCATTTATTTGATGTAATTTAGATATGCTGCAAAAGCCTCTTCTAAAGGTTCCTTTTTTCCCCAAAAAAATGTATAACAGAAAGGCTGAAACATGTAGCTTCAAGCATGACATTAATTTTGTTCCAACTATACTGACTACATAGCAAAAGCTCTTGAGAGTTCTAAAATGTGCACATGCACTCTTTGGTATGGATTGCAGAAGCATGCTTGATATTGAAAAAGTCTTTCCAGACAGAGAAACTTTGATAAAATACATATTTAAAGGACAATTAAATTTAAAATATTCTTAGGAGATATTTCTCCATTTTTCAGATTCTTCTCCTTAGGCAGTAAAATGTCATTTAACTCTTCATAATAAAGGCAATATAGCATTTTTGTGTATAACAGCACTTCTCAGTTTTTCAGGACAAAATTTCTTGTCATACTGAAGGAATTATGCATCATAACAGAAACACAATAAAAATCTCACCCATTTTTAATTGCTTAGAACTGATTTAGGAAAAAAACCAACTAAATGGGAAGCTGAAGGAAGCTTTTCTTTAGAAAAATGTGGCAAATATCTAATTAATGCATGAGTGTCTGGAAAAAGGCCCGGAATCAGCAAGCCTTGGTACCAGGTCAGCTTTAGGCACGTGTATGAAACAGTAGTGATGATACTGCATAATTGCACCTGGAAAAGGCCAAGCATATGCATTTACAAGTGAGAAAGAGCTGAGTGAGATGACAGGATGCTCTGTGCCCACTGGGAACACCCCCAGCCTTGCAATCATGTCTGCAGCGCTCTGCTCAGGTCTCTTTTGCAGAGCAAGAGGATTGGAGCATGACTTTTGGCTTCTCCCTGTCAAAAAAATATAGAAATGCAGTAATTCCACATTCACATAGAGAGATCTTAAAATTTTGCTTTCTTAGAATAAAAATCCCTGTAGAAATGTACCATTCATTTTTGCCTACTGTCCCCTCAGTCACTCTTTAAAAACTGTCTGAGGAGAAAGAAAAATACCAAGAGATGACAACAGAAATTATGGGAATCATTTGAATTTTAGTCAGTTCAACATTAATTTGGGAAAAAAATCATTGACTAATGGAATTGCAGTGGATCTATATCAACATAATTGGGTGGAATTTAGTCTTATGCATTATAATGTGGGCTAATTATTTTTCCTAAGTCATAAATTAGGGCTTATCCAATTGCACTCTAACAGAACACAGATTATTTTCCTCTTTTGGAAAGAATTAATGACAGGTAAACTTGCATACAGTTCAAAAAAGTTTGCTAAAATTTGCTGTGAGAAAGTCATTTAATGTCTCTTCAGCAAATATTTGGAACTAGTTGCTAACTCTCATACAAGTGATAGATGCCCAAGTGCAGTCCGGATGACAATATTAGGCTATACTGAACAGACTTACGCCCACAGATGGGTTCATTACATTTTGCATATGCTGGTTATTTGGCATTTAGCTGGAAAATTCCTCTTTTCAAGGACATTGAGTACACTGATGAATCCTTGCATGTGTAAATTATTGGGTGAACTTTAATTATTAAAATGTTTTATTATTAAAGTGTAAAATTATTATCAACACCTATGAAGTGCTTAAGACAAAAATAATATATGCACATAAGGCACACATGCAAGGAAATATCAGAAATATAGAGGCACACAGAAATTATTGCTTTCACGGAGATTTATGTTGTGCAAAAGTTTCGGTCAATTATTGTACATGTTCAAATAATTTTTTTAAATACTTCTCCCCATCTGTCAGGAAAAGCACAAAAAAGATGGGTTTCACCTCAAGCTGTGGGTTTCTTCTGAAGATATTTTATTAAAATATTGCTTATGTGTTACTGAAATAATCAATATGCTGTAAAAATGTAATCGTTCACTGGGGTGTGGCCTAAAAATCCTTTTATTCACACAGTGAATGTAACCTTAAGTAAGACCACTTAAGGATGTACAAATGTGGAGTATCAGATGCTCAAATTTACTATTTTGCTCAACTCCTTGAAATCAGCTTTTAAAGACAGGATGTAACAAAGTTTATGAACTATTTCATAATATATGCAGGGGCCAATCACATCTTGCTGAAAATGAGACAAGGCATTTGCCAGTCTGTGCTTCCTAAGAAGACTTTGAAATTTAGTTGGAAAACAAAACACTGGCATGAAAACTCATACTGAGCATGTTAGCTTTTGGATAATTTTCAGCTTCTGTTTTTTTCAACCCAAAGTTAAAATAAAATGCAAAAGGTTTGCTTGTTTTCCCATCAGTTCCAGTTAGTAGCATGAAAAACAGAACTAGTCCTGGTTCAACCTGTGCCACACTATCAGATAAATCAGATAAAGAGCACAGATGTACAGAAATGTGGTACTGTGCAAATAGTAGGCTGAAATAATTACACTGGGCATTAGAATGTGCAACAAGTTGTCTGTCAAATTCCAGTCACAGATCTGTGGGTATGAAATTCTAAGGAAACTGCTTAAGCCCTCCCAGAAGGAAATTCTAAGTCAATTTATTTACACTACCCATGGGCAATCACATCAGAGGCATGGGAAGTCTGTGCTCATGTCATCCAAGACTGTGAAGGAGTCACAGAAGGAGCAGATTTGATAGGCTGCAGTTCCTGGGGGCCCACAAAAAAATTTAAAAATGCAAAATTTTCACCATTTGCACCATTTGCACCAATTTGCTCCAGTAGGAACTGGAGAGTCTTTATTCATTCATAGTAAGACCTTTTCTTCTTCCATTCATCCCTGAAAAATGGAATGAAAAGGAGAAAAGTAAAAAAGAAAAAAGACAATTTTTTTTTTTTAAGTGCTGAGAGACCTGTCAAGCAAAGCAGATTCCAAATGGCTCCCAGAGCAAGTGAGCTGTCATCCACCTTCAGCTTCCTCTCACAGATGTACACTGAAAGCCTCTGACTGAAACCACTAAGGTCAGGGTGTGACCTGAAGACCATTCCACACATGTGTGCACAGACATGCACACAGAGTGACCATTTCCAAACATCAAACAGATGGCAGGGGTCAAGAGAAATCATTCTATGACTGTTGGATCTGCCCTGAGGATTCTGGTCTGAAACACAGACAAGAGGAATTTACTTCCCCCAGAACCCCTGACGTACATGTTATTAAAAAACAATCTTAACAATCATTTCTTATGCACCCATGCAATGACTGTAGTGTTTTATACATAGTTAGTAAAAGAAAATATATTTCCAGTTGCATATTATCTTTTTGACACTTACTAGGAATACATTAAAAAGCTATTTCCATTCTTTATCCATTCCGTATCTACTGTTTGATGATAGAGTATTTCAGATGTAGCTGCTGGAGCCCATGTCCTAGGCTCTTCAGTAGTGCTTATTTGGGCAGCCATCATCTCAAGTTCATCGGTTGTGAATAGAAGTGATTTAATTTTGTGAAATGCTGCTCTGTAAAACTGGACACATCAGACAATCCTGTCTGATGATCCTGTTTAATCAGTGTCCAAATGTTAGAGACAGAAGATAAATTCTAGGAGCTTTTCTAAATGTTATTATGTGATGAGGGATTTCACCCCTGAGCAGAGCTAGATCAGCAAGCTGGCTGGTAACTTTGTTAATCTTCTAATGCTGATATGTTTCAGGAATCATCTTAGATTAAGAAGAAGCACACAAAATGTTTTTACCTGCGCAGCCTCCCTGAGACTAATCTATTTGTTCACCTGTTATACTTCAGTCCTTTGCTGCTTTTTTTTTCAGTTTTTTTCCTTGGCTATATCCCACTTAGCCATGCAGCCAACACATGGTCTACAAAAGCTATTTTAAACAGACCACAAAAGCTAGTATACTTTTTTCCTCAGTTGATCAGAGTAATCCCCAGTGAAATTTACATCAAAGATCCTTTTGAAATTTTGAGCTACAAATTACATTGGTTCAGGTAATGGAGACATAGAGTGTGGGTAAATAAATAGCAAACAACAAGATTTGTCTTATTCTCTATTGCATCAAATTAAATGAACATGTCTTTCTCCCTAGATTTGGTGATTTCTTCTTTCTTATAATTTTACTCTAAGTTTTTCTCTTTCCTCTCTCTCTGCTTTTCACTATAACCACTACCATCTTCTTCATCTTACTTTCGCCTAACCTGTTATAGTGCAGTCCTGCTGCATCTCCTTTCCTTAGTTTTGGAAAACACTTATTTATTTACACTTTACACATCACACCTATTGCCCTGCTGTTAGCCCTTGTAACCCAATGGTGACAAAAGTGGTTATACCACTATTGAGCACAAAGCTTCCCCTCCACAAACAAACTTCAGCTCCGCTGAAAGCTCCCTGAGGACATTTCTGACCCTATTTCCACTTTTCCATGTGCCTGGAATGTCACATCCACCTTTATTTTGACTAAGCAGTAAGACTCCAGCCAGGACAGATGAGTTCTGGGTTAAAAGCATTTAGTAGAGACATCTGCTTTCAGAGTCCAGAGTTTCCATTATTTTCTTCATTCACACAGATAGAACTGTTGTCTTGCTCAGCTACAAGAATGTCATGATGCTCAAGACCAGCAGCAGTTAGTGGAGCTGTTTGCCCACCCACCAGCATTGTCAGGTATCTTGCTTTATCTTGCTTTAAATGTTCTTATCCTTTATTTATACAGGATATATTTATCTGTGTCAAATCTACAAAAGACTGGATAAATATACAGATGACAAAGATTTGCACCAGAGTTAAAAAGAAATGACAGATAAATATTTAAACACCTGGAAAAAATTTCTAAAGCCTTTTTTAAGATCTTGCTAAATAGTTCTGATAACAGATACATTTATAATTGCGAGGCATTTTCCTTTATCCTGAGTTCATCTGATTAGGCCTCATAAAAGTTTGAACTACCATGACAGTGAATCACTAAGCAATACAGCTGTGTTCATTCAAAAATTATCTGTAAATGCATATGCTGCTGACTCACCTTCTGGACAGTATTTCATAGCTACACTATTACTGCAAGCCAATTTTGGAAACACTTCTGGGAGCTACAGGAAATATTTAACAGGTAATTTTTTCTAAACAGTATCTATTATATGGTTTTGAAGCGCAGATAAATGCTCTGAGAGCTTCCCAGGATTCACCGGGTATGATCCCAGGCAATTAAACAAATCAGGAATTGCAGTTGCCTATAATATGGAAAAGGGCTCATCATGCACAGTCCTGAGCTTGTCTGTTCCTGATTTGACCTGATCAGGTCATTGGAACAGAGAACCATGGATTGCTTATAATGTTATTTCTAACCTCCGGGTCAGCTTCAAATCAAGTTCTTGACAGACATAATTTTGATATAAACAAAATTATAGTTTACACTTGCCCACTTCATAACAAGTCCAATCCAGCCAATGCCACTGCAAGGTACAGCTATTGTAATTTGTTGAAGAATAAATGCTATAAGATTAATTGAAGCCCTAGTGGTAATTAACAAAACTTCCATTAATTAAATTCTATTTTAAGTGTAGCTTATAGTGTCCTTACTGCAAATGGAAGTTTGGTTAGTAGCTGTACTGGCAGTAAACATCACCATACTTTATTTAATTTCCTATCTTTGCTGCAAAATCACCGTTACAACTCTTGAGTATCCCAACAACCAAATGAGAAACAACTGGGTTTTTTAGTATGAAGCAATTTCTTTTGCAGTCATTTGAAGTTTTGAATTGGAGCAATACATAAAGATGTTTGTTTGCAAGGAAATATCTGTTTTCAGTCTATCATCAGCAAAGATGCACTTCCACAGCTTCATCCATTAGACCAATTACATTACAGGAACTAATCCTGCATACAAAATTTTCACATAACCTGAGTATTTTCTTTTTATTATTCAATTTCTGGTTCCACAGAGCAAATCAAAGCCATTGAATTAGTTTCATTTGTACACATTCATAATTGTATAGGCACATTATGAATCTGGGTCTACAGGCTATTTTCAGCTTCATGAGTGTATCCATGAGAGTAATCAGCCATTACAGAGACTAAGAATATTTTTAAAAGACTGAACAAAGTTCTTGTCTTTTTTGGGTGATTTTTTTTATTTTGAATTTCTTCCTGATTGAAATCAGACTATTTTCATTTTTTAAAGCATAGTATATTGAAATCAGGCATAAAAAAAACCTGTATTTCCACCTAAAGAAGTTTTAGACAAGTCAAAGCGAATATTTTACCTAAAAGGTGTGAGTCAAGCTCCCTGTCAACAGTCAACAGGATAATTACACTGCTCTAAGTGTCAAGAAAGAACACATCAGCATAAAATTCAGCAAGCACTTTCTTACCTTCTTATTGTACTTGTTTGCTTTCACTTTTTACAGTCCAGGCAGTGCTATTTAGTACTTACATGTGTCTTAGTGAGGTGAATTTTGAAAAATGGACCTATCGCAAAAACTGTTTTTTTTCCTGAGGACAGATAACGTCTCATCACACTGCTAATATTAGATGTGACTTAAAAAAATATATGTAAGATAGCAAAAATACATGCTGACTTTAGAATAGTGCTCATCACTATGAGTGGCCAATAACCTTTTTCAGTGAAACAAGGGGAGAGAATCTTGTGCTATAAGGTTGAAAATAGACAATCTGGTACTCATTGAAGGTGCTGAGGGAACTTCAAGATACCATGAAAGGCTTGTTCATTTTCTTCTTGGAATAGCATGAGATAGATTAGCCAAAAGAGTAGCTCCTCAAAAGAAGTGGAAGCATCTGGAATTGTTTGATTTCAAGAGAAACACAATCACTGCAGTCACCATTAGCAACAAAAGTCTTGCACTTTTTATATTCAAAAGCATCCTTCGGAAATGATCTCTGGAAAAATGTGAATGGTTTCTGACACCGATACCTTTGACAAATTATAAAATTTGAGGGAATGGCCTGAAGTGTCAGGGGAAGTTTAGGCTGGATATCAGGAAAAGGTTCTTCACCCAGAGGGTGGTGAGGCATTAGAATAGGTTCCTCAAGGAAGTGGTCACAGCACCAAGCCTGACAGAGTTCAAGAAGCATTTGAACAATTCTCTCAGGAACATGGTGTGACTCTTGAGGATAGTGCTGCCACAGGCCAGGGTTGAGCTTGATGATCATTATGGGTTCCTTCCAACTCAGCATATTCTGTCATTCTGTGATTTGAATTTCATAATCCGTGCCAAGTGTTATGAACACAGTCTTTTTCTTCCAATATCCCTTTGACAGCTACTTTTAGTCCTCATCAGCCTTTGCCAGGAATTAATTGTGGCAGTGTACTCAACAGACATGGCAAATGAAGGGGCTCTCTATGCAAGTCTTCTGTCTCTCAGAGCTTCATCCACTTCTGGCTGCTGGAGATATTGCAGATTTTGTCTCCTTGCAGCCTCTGGCACTGATGATGATGTCGCAGGACAAGGCTGTATTATTGCTCAAAAACATCCTGCAACCTAATTGTGGTGCAATAAGTGCTAGAGCATCAATGTGATACTCTGCTTACAAACCCTCTCAGCCAGGCCAATTAACCTAGACAGGGTGTTGTGTTAATGTGCACTGCTTTTGCACCCAAGGTAGCTTGGACATACTGCCAAGGCACTGCACTATGTCACAGAGATGCACCCAAAGTCAAAACTTGAGAAACTATACAAGACAAAAGAATTAGGAGGAAAGAAGAAGCATTTTGCATAAAAATGTCATGATCAAAATCACTCAACAGAGCAAACAAGAAATAGGTCTTCCATTGTCAACCCCACAATGTTTTTCAGAGACAAATGTGACAGAACTGCAAAGGGAGGCAGTTTGGGAGGAAATATTTCAAACTGGATGAACCAGGTTGAAGACTGGATATGGCCTTCGGGAAAAGGTTTTTGCATGTAGATTTTAACATCTGTAAGAAAACGGATTAATCTTTTCCTTGATTATATAGGTTCTGTAGGTTTCTACAGAAAATAAAATTACTAGTTTGCACATCAAGACTTGGAATTAAAAGTTCATTTTTGCCCCTACAACTAACAACCAAATGTGGCAATTGGAATTTCCCAAACAAGAAATTAAGTTGTTTTCCATCTGATCTCTACGTTTTTGCTCTAAATGGAAACAAAATTGCTTTCCATATGGAACAATTTTTCATTGAGAAATGGATAGGAAATACATTTCGCTTCTGCAACCTGTGTGTTACATTGAAAGATTATTCAAACTGAGTTTTAAAATGTTATAATCTGTCAAAGAATTCTGGGCTCAATGATATCTTACTCATTCTAACAGTCCCATCTGCTTTCCCAAATGAATACAGATTAAAAGGACATGGAATTTTAGCTATAGATTGAGAAGTAGGCTTTCTATTCCTAAGAAATCAGAGCTTCCATAAAGAAGCTCATATATCTTTACTAAGATTATGCAGCCACAATTGTTTTTCCTTTCCTAACATGGTCAGGTGTGTGATTTAGTAAAGATCTGGGGAGAAAAAAATTTTATTCTGAAGATCTTGCCACTCAAAATGTAAATACTACCTAAAGATTTCATATAGCACTTAGGATTTTTGAGGTATTAAGTTTTATGCAATAATGAGTCAGATTCTGGCAGGGTAATGTTAGGGTTAGAGCAGATACTATGCATTAAATTATAGATTACATGCATTCTTGGATAATGCAGGATTTTCTGCCCTTTTTAAGCATTATTTCAAACCATCTGAAATGCTTTTGAAACCTACTCTGAAATACATTATTTTTATCAACTCATTAGCTAGAAAACATTATCTTATATTTTATAAAATTATTAACTTTCCTCAAAGTACTTATATCTTAATACCAAAAAAAATTTGAACCTTAACTCCTGTTTGCTTAGAGTGTGCTGATTATGCCAGTACCTATTTATAAATACAAATTTTGCATTTCAATGGCACCTTTTGCTGAAAGTATCAAGCACACATTTTAAGGCCAATATGACTGTTGTCATAGGGAGTAAATGCAAAAAATTATCTTTAAGAGACATTCTGTGGGGAAAAAAAAACAACATGCAAGACAAAAACCCCAAATCCAACAACACAGAAACAGGGAACAGATCATTTTATGTATAATCCTTTCATTTAAAATGTTTTAATATTGCTTTAGATACATATATGGATACACTCATTATTATCCAAAAATTAATATGTGAACACTAAACCATACACAGAACATATTCTGCTTTTGTTTTGGCATGACCAAATTCTGGTTTGGTTTAATTTTTATTAAATGGGGTAAAACTGAAGTTTCAAGCTGTTTCCTTAGGTTACTTATCAAGTTGATAAGAATGCTTGAAAATACACATTAGTCATTGAGAAAAAACTATAGAAGTTCACTAGTGTAGTTCCAAGTAACGCATCAAAATAATTTTTATCTGTTTTTGTAAAATTAAGACACATTTTGGATTAATTTAAAATATGTTTTGATTATAAAACTTATTTTGTTGTCAGACTGTCCCCTTTACCAACGTGAATATGCAACGGGTTTATTTGAAATGTCTATGGTGGTTGCTTTGGCTTGAAGGTGTTGGATTACTGAAAGCAGCCCGGAAAAAACAATGGGGTCCTACCATTGTAGAGAAGTGGAAATAACTACTATTCACCAACAAATAAAACTTCACCACAGTTTACTGAGCTATAAGCAACAGAATTCACTGTCTGAAAAGACTGCCTGCCTCAGTACAAGCAATATAACTAACTCCTGGCATTAATTCCAAGTGTGAGTCTTAACAGGATTGTGATCTGGAACAATTACCACTTTCTAAATCTGATATCACTTTCATTTTACCTAGCCACATTATTTTTTTCTATTTGTATGTTTTTATATGCCTGATTAATTTTTAATTTTTAGGTCAAATATACAAAATTAACTAGAAACCAAAAATCTGACCAAAAATCACACCCAGCATTCTGTTATTCCATTGATGATTCAAGGATGTAAATGTTCTCCCCATGTGTCCAATTTTTAAAATTGTTTTCTCCTCAATCTTACTGTCTAATTTATCATTCTGACCACGAAAGTTACATCCATTAATCAGGACTTCAATTCATCCCACAGTAACAACAAAGTGTTCATGCATATTCGCTCATTCAAAATATTCTAAGCACGAATGTTCCCTTTGACCACACTGTTCTTAGAATGAATTGAACTCAGTTCACAATTTGTTTATTATCTCTAGAAGATAACTCTAGGAGTAATGTAGGTCTAGTCTTGTTTTGAAACAATTCCTAATTGATTGAAGTTTCATAAAGCGATGCACAGCTCATATCAAGTGTTTGTACAGCAGTACTGCAAAGCTACGTGCACGTATGACTCAGGGAGTGATGTGCCAGTAAAAATAGCCCACAAATCCCCTGAAAAGTGTAAGTTATGGAGCCATGAAGAAGAAAAAGCCAACAAAACAGGCTGAACATACTGAGAGAAGTAAAGATGGGAGCTTGAAAGTGCACTGTATAATGTGGTACTCAGAAATGTTTTCACAGTGAAGAGAAGTTACTGAGGGTGTCTGTTTAGATGTAATGAAAGGACTCATAATAAACCCAAGGCAAGATGAGATACAAAACAGGATTTGAGAGGTCTCAAAGAGGAATTTGGCACTCCTATTGTCTTTCAGTAGGACATAGCTGACATTTTTTAATGCTTGTTTTCATTACAGTGAGCATCATCAGCTTGTCTAGAGTTTCTTGATAAGTTGAACAAAAACATTTGGGTTTCTGCATAAGTTCTCTTTTGCACCCCAGGAATTTCCAGATGTCTGGAATTTCTAGATGTCCAGAAGCCCTAGTGGAGGAGTAGCTTTGGCCAGGCTCCAGACATCTGGAAATCCCAAATGGACAGATACTGCACATGCAGAAATTACTAGCACAAACAGTTTGGGGTTTACTGTGACCTGGATGCACTGATCGCACTGTACAATGTTGTCTGGGGCATGCATGTTTTTTTATATTTAAGACATACAGAGGGATATGAAAGCACTATTTATGTATTGATGAAGTATGGTAGAAATTTTGTTGAGGTAATTCTTGGAGAACATAAGAATTTCAGGGAATATGTGGTCCTGTACTGTGCAAGAAAAAGTGTAAATGTATCTGTCAATGCTGTAATTCACTGTTATACTCCTATTTTAAATTATTTGGATTTCTAAAGCATGGATGAGAAATGAGGACCAGTATCCTGCTTTTATTGAAATCAGAGGACTAGCTGAATCCTCAGGATCTCATTTGTACTCATACCAAAGAAAAAAGATAGTATATATTTTTTTCCTGTAAATGCTGTACTGGTTTTCAGTGATGAAGAAGGAAGACAGGTGAGCTGAGGAAAACCATACCTCTGCTCATGATTACCCTGAGCATCTGTGTTCACCAATACTATTGATATACCCCACAGAACAGCAGCATTTTAAAACCCAAAGTGAAAAGTGTTGACTTATTTGGTTGAAACTAAGAATGAGGTGAATGGAGATGAGGGTAATTATCTGTCAGCTCCTGGCCTCTGTATATCAGGAAGAGTTGACATGAAGAAGAGAAAAGGTGGGGAATCAAATGGCAAGGCCTATCCCCGGGGAACAAATAAAATGAGCAGAGAGCAGGTTATTTGCTGGCAGCAGAAGGAAGTTGTAGGAAAGAGAAGAAATCACTCTGTGGATGAGACAAACAACATTCAGTCAAGCAGGGGAGTGGATGTTCTCAAGGCTCTAAAATGTTCTTGGCAAGCCTGGAACAAGCCACCTGTTTCCTTTTTTCTTGCTTTTTTTTTTTTTTTTTTTTTTTTTTTTTTTTCTTTTAAGTTGCCTTCCTACCAAACATTGTTGGCTTAGGTCAGTATAGGTATCTATCCATAATGATTAATCTCAGCATAAAACTTGCTGAACACATAATTCTTGGGCAGTTCCAGTTGCAGAAACAGCTACACATACATATGTATATTTTTATTGCAGCCCAGTTTGTTTTTAAAATCCCTGACTTGCTAGCCTATGAATAGACATAGGGGAAACATGAAACTTGTTTTTCAAAGTGCAGCTTACCTATCAGGAAAGCTCACTGGACTTTTCTTCTAATATAGTTTCACGTCAGGGGCAGTCAGGACATGGTGCAGAGGTAAGCACAGGCAGGAGATCTCTCACCTGACATTAGATAATTAGAAATGTAATTGAAATCTTTTTGCTTGGCTCCTTGCAGAAATGTTCAGTGAAGCATTATGTGGAAATTCAGGGAAATTTTAGAAGATTCAAACTCAGATGCGAGAATTGCAAAGGAAAGTAAGCCCAAAAGTCAAAAAATCAAACTAAGAAAAAAAGTATTACTTCATCATTATCATAACCTCCTTCCACTACAGACTTATGTCTATTTTTCCACACTAGTTCATAATGGGGTTCTCTGGCTTTTCATTTAATAAACACGGGGTCTATGAAATGCCTTACAAGCAGAAGGGAAAATTGATAGAAATAGAATGTGTTTGAGATTGTAACTTATGCCAGGAAAAAGCAGAATTGCTATGTAAACAGTTGAGTGACCTTGACCAGTAGGAGACCCTAAACTCAGAAACAGTTTCCCTGCTCTGTAGTTTAGGACATACCCCTGAATCTTTTAACTTGCTCTGGCCTTAGATTTGGTGTATAAACTATTATAAGAACTTGTGAGTTCCAGCCTGTCAAGTGCTCATGTTATCATCTGTTATGGGTTGTTTATGCTCTGGTCCATAGCACAGGTTCCAGACAAGAAAATGTCCACTTCCTTGCCAAGGAGATGGGGCAGAACAAGAGGGAAAAGCAAGGAGGAGCCAACTATGTATGTGGGAAGCCAGAAACCATCTGCCTGGAGAGCCACCTGGAGTACTGGTTCTGCCTGAGGCCCCTGGGAGATGCTCAGCAGTGCTGCAAGGAGGGAGCCGGGCATCCTCCCGCTGGGAAGGGCTCTGTCACCTCCCACCCCCTGGCCGTGTGAGGCACAGTCCTGACCCAGGAGGAGGCAATCCTTCACAAACCACCCTGCTTGCTGGCCGGGCTGCTGCCTCTTGTGGATGTTTTGGTTTGAAGGGAGATTGTTTCTATCTGCTGGTAGATCCAGTCCCTGTGTTTACTCAAGAAGATGTTCAAGCTTTGTTTTAAATAGTGCAATAAATCAGCACAGCTGTTTGATTCAGAACAATCTGTGTACTTGCCCACATGTGGATGAGTAAAAATAATAGGAAATTAAAACATCTAAAAGTAGAAAGTGTGTCGGGGAAGAAAACAGTTTAAGTGTGTCATGTGAGCCAGTGCTGGTCATTTATATCACTACCAAACCACACAGGGCTGTTTCTTCTTCTGTCTTGCCACCCCCACTGCTCAACTCCTGTCAAAGGGAAGGCTCAAAATCCATCATGTTTCCTTTTTTCCCCTCCTTTGGGGGGAGCAGGAGAAAGAGCCCAGTGAGGCTGCCAATCTATGCCTGCCATGCTGTGTGCCCCTCTCACCTGCTTGAAGGTGATGGGCGCGTGTCACCCTGCAGGCCCCCGCTGTGCTTTGGGCTCTCATGGCAAGAGTAGCTGAGGCTTGAAGAACCCTGAGATTGCAGAATAATCACCAAGTTTGTCTTATTTGCTACAGCACCTGTTTGAGAGACCAAGTTTCCGTGAATTCTCAGCAAATCAACACCCTTCCATAGCTTTGCCTCGTAGGCAAAACTGGTGCTGGCATGAGCTGGTGCTCACGGGCCTGACCTCCAGCTAGAGGCACACCTCTTGGGAGACATTCAGGCACTTGGCCACTTCCACATTAGATTCAGTGCCTTTAATGCAGAGAGAAGCACCTGCAGAACCCCAAGGTGTGGAGAGATTGCTGGGAAACAAATCTTCCAGCACAAATTAAGGAAAATGCAAGACATTTCTACTTTAGCCTGGGAACCAGGAGTTTGGTAAGGGTAAAGCACCTGCGCTGAAAGGACTTCAAACAGTGCTGCTGACATTAGAGAACCAGTGAATCTTAGGCCACACTTTATTCCTTAGGCTTTATGTAGATGATGCCTGATATTCATGGAGCAACCATAGACTAGAAGGATGCAAAGCTAGTTTACAATAGCATTTTCCTGAACGGAGTCTGATGTAAAAAGTGATCAAATAAGAAGATGCCACAAGTTTTGTGAAAACAATCACGTTTTTGAATTTTAATGAACTGAAAACTGAAACAAACCCCAAACTTCTTGTGGAAAATATTTTGTAAACAGTATACCTGGATGTTAATCCTCATTGTAAATACCCACTATATCCACCATCCTTCTGAAAAAATAACAAATCTCCAGTACTGACTTTCATATCTGGTTCTTCCCCAGTTCAGTCCTGGTGAGCCCTATATGAATATTTGTCTTAAGAATAATCTGAGAAATCCTTGCAAAGAGAAGCTTGTACTGTTATCACTGCTTACAGTGCTAGAATGTACTTTTTGATCCTTTGATGGAAGGGGACAAAGAAAAAGATGTTAAAAGGGTGATGTTTTACACACTGATATTCTATATATTTCATAGATGTATGATCTGCCCTGGAATGGTAGCTCTCTCTTTTCATCTACTACAGAATACCTTATAAAAAAAACAACTTAAAATATAGGCTTTTGATCTAACAAAAGTCTATATGAGTATCATATTATTTCCCCTCTTTCCCCTTAACTAAAGCTGAACTAGGCTGAAGTGTGCTTTCTAAATTGCCTTTTTTTCTTCATTTTGTCTTCACCAGTTTCTCCTCAAACTGCTTTCTTCTATTCTGTGTCTTTACACTTTATGTAACCATTTATCTGTTTGTGGGGGGTGTCTTAAAACCCCATTCTGCACAAGCCAGGTGTAACCTTGGAGGAAAGGACAGTATTATAGTTTTAAAACTGGTGGAATTCTTGTGAAATTTAGATTGGTGCTTTTCTTACAATAGTATCTCATTTTCCACTTAGTATCTAAGATACTTTGGTGCTATTTAAAGACCCATACATTTTATTTGCATTGCATAAGGCTTCTAATAATACTGCTAAGATAGTACTGAAAAGTCAATCATATAATATGGACACTGATTAACAAACCAGTAAAATGGGGTATGACAGATGAGCAAACTGAGGAGTTAAGTGATGTCATAATCCTATGAGACACTATCTTAATTATCTATGAAGAGCTGAAATACTGAATTATAATCTTGCATAACTTAAGCTTTTGCTCCAGTGTAACTATTCACATTATTTTGGTAAGCAACATGCACAAGTGTATCCAGGCCAAGGACTACAGTGGTGATTCTGTGAAGTGGACATCCTAATTAACACTGGACAAAGACAACTTCAACAAAAAAGAGACTGCGTGATACAAGTCATATTTCACAGAGGACAAAATGAACCCCAGGTAATTTTCATTTAATTAAAGAGTGGAAGGAGACTAGCAAAGCCATGTAAATATATGACATAATCCACTACACTGAACTAGGCTTAGTACAAGGGTAGTGCTATGAATATCAGACTCCGCCCTAAGGAAAACACTGGTCAGTCCTCATTAACACTTAGCAAAAAAAACAGGGTCAGTGGCAATCAGAGTAAGGGTAAGAGTTGGCTAAGGATGACCTTTTCTCTGTCTGAGATAGCAGTTCTCCCCCCACTCCCCCCGAAATCTGAAAGAGCTGAATCGACACAGCAGGAGGGAGAGGCAGCAAAGCCTCGCAGTGGTATCAGGGGACAGCCTCGGCAGCTGACCCAATTTGCATTCAAGGCAAAAGCAGCTGAGTTCCTTCAAGCAGCCACTGCACTGCCAGGAGCGGCACCACATGGCTCCCTGTGAATTCCTCATCTCTGTTTTTGCACATCCAGGGCAGGTGATGTCAACTCTTACCTTTGTGTCCAGGTGGACCACATGACTCATGAGGAAAGGGATAAAGATGCTAATGCAGCACAGAGTGCATTACCCTATGCACAAATTGTCTTTCCGGATTAAAACCACATTATTCTAGTTCTGACTGACTGTTAAAAGAGACAAGAAAAGATCAACATCTCTTAAGGCAGTAGTGTTTTAAGTCCACTTCACTTTGGAGTCCTGACATACTTTAAAAATACTCATGAATTTAGGTCTTGCATGGTTGTTCTGCCAAGTCGGTACTGCTGTCATTTTGCATAAGTGAGAACAAAGGTAGAGGCCTTTCAAGAATGTAATTTTCTGCCAATCTCAGGGCTGCCCTTAAGATTTTCAGTGGATCTTGAAAGCATTACCTATAAACACAAATGCACCATCATTCACAGAATTCTGGCACTTGAAATTTATTTTCAATACAGCAGGGAACTAGATCTGTGAAGACATATAGAGGACTAATTTTCTTGAAAATAACATTTTAGAATGAATAAAATTTGCATGTGATACTTCATAACTGAAGGTGAAATTTGTTTCAGAAGTGGAATTTTAGAAGGTAAAATGTGCTGCTGCTTGTGTTTCTGTAACTGGTAATTCCTGTCCCACAGACTCTTAAAACACAGAGAGAAGACAAGGGTCTGATGGATATATACATATCAGCTGGGGAAAAAAATGAAGAAATAACAAAGTAGTGCTAATGAGCATGTCAGATAGGTGTTGGTCAGAATGTCCAACATTGACCTGAGCACACTTTTCACCCGAATGCTGAATCCTTGGGTTTTGTATTTAACTTCACTTGGGATTCTGTACATAAGAAAGTGTAGAAGTCTGGTTGGAAGGTAATTATGCTTTTTCTCTCCGTTGAAAGAATTAGAGAGTCTGTCTTGTCAGGAGAGAATCCAACACTACAGCAATCATCTCTTTAAAGCCTCAAATGCTAATCTTGTTTTCATTAACAGTACTTCAGTGATATGAGAATTCAACCAAAATTACATGTGATGTGATGGTTTCATGTTAATAGGTATTCAAGTGAAAGGTAAGGCATTAATCAAACATTAAAGAAATGTATGCTAAATTATTGTGATATATGTATAAGTGAAAAGATGTGTTGAAAGGGCAAGAGACTTCTCTCTTGGAAGAACAAAAATTAAAACATAGAACAAGGTGGAGTCAAGGTAAAATATTTTTGAAGATGTGCTGAATGACTGCTTTTATTTTCTCTCTTTGCATTTTTCTTCTACCTGTGGGAAAGAAGCAATTTGTCTGGAACAAGTGCTTGGAATCCATAATTTGATTCTATAAATGGAGGATCCAAAGGAAAGTTAGTCAGAGTTGTCTTTGTAGCTGCTAGGACAAAAATTATCATCCGGGTTAGAACTAGTTACCAGTCAGGCTTAATAAGGTCCCAAACACAGCAAATGTAGCTGTGATGGACAGTAACATTGAAAGCTGAAGTTCAGTTTATATAAAAGTGGGGTTCTTTAGGAGCTGTGAATAAAGAAATCAGCTGATGCAACTTAAGGAGTAATTTTGGACATATCCTGTAGTGCCTTCGGCTATTTTTGTACTGGGAGAGATTTGAGTTAAATTATTATTCTGTGGAGTCAAGTCCTTTTGCTGAAAAGGAGACAAGTGGCATCCACAGCCCCCTGTCCCATTAATCCCTGCAGAGCAGTGTGGGCTACTGAGGGCTGCAAAAGTACCCCAAAGCAAAACAGAACAGCTTGAAACTTGTTCTCTTCTGTATAAGACAAAGATTGTATTTGGATCACAGAGCTTTAAAAATAGTTTTAACCCACTTCTGCCTTTCTTAGCTCTGCAGTCTTATGACACAGGCTGTTGTGGCCCAGGGCTATGTTGCTCGGGAAAGGGAAGACTCTTGCCTGAAAGTTTCCTGTAGGGTGGGAAGTGGTGGGCCTTAAGAAGGGGGATGAGCTGGACAGATATGAAGCAAAAGCTCTTGTCTTGCAGCCAGCCTATATCCCTCAGTACCAGCACCTAAAGCAACCTCCCTTTTCAAAACTGGTGCTTTCATTGAAAACACGTGGTCCATCCCCAGTTCTCTGTCACGTTTCCTTCCTAACAAAGCTGTTACCTGAGTAGAACCATCTGGTCACCTGCTTATCCCTGTGAGGGAGCTGGCTGAGTCTGATGCCATCTTAGCAAGCTCATGGCAGATGGAAAATTGAGTCTCTACTTCCACCTTAAAACCCCCAAGATGCAGTGTCACTGCTAAATGCGTGGGATATTTTCAATGCTTTCTAAATTTCATTGTTAAATTCATGAATCCACTTCAAGCAAATTAATAGTTGCCATTTTGTTTACCAGGCCTGGGAGGACTGAGAGCCTGCAGTGACACACTGGGTTATGTCGATCTCATTAGCATTTCATTAGTCCTTTACTTCTTCTCATTAAAATCTCAACCTCATGTAATTTCTCTGCCTCTCTCCACAGATAAGAAAGAAGGCTCAGATGCAGAGAGTTAATGGTGTCAGGCTTTTCCCCTGTTTCCAAAGTACACTTGCTACAGGCACTTGCTGAGCCCTGTCAAGCTGATATTTTTAATAATACAGTATGTTCTTATTAGTCCTCATGCCTGTGCATCACATTGAGCTGGAAGAAATTTCCAGCAGTTGTAGGCTCTATGCACAGTGTGGTGTAACTTCCCTAGCAACAGGGACCTGATGTGACATGGCTTTATGCAAAATGTAAGCCTCAAAAACCTTCACTGACCTTTTGAAACCTTTGTGTATTATAGGATGACAACTGTAAAGGCTGTGTTGGCTCTTGAGGGTCCTGTCCTGCTCATGGCACATCAAGGGGAGGTCTGCCCTCCGATACAGCTGGCAGAGAGGTCAGGTACTGAGTACCAGGAGATGACTCTTGTTCTGATTTCTGGAAGGATACAAAAATCCCCCATCCTCCTGATGCCCATCACATCCCCAGAGAAAGATATTCAGATGTGAAACACGAGTCTCAGAGAGGCAGTACAATTCATCTTCTGGCTGTTGCAGTGGGAGAAATAAATACAGCTCCCCTTAAAAAAAAGGCACTTCAACAAAGGGAAGAATAACTTTTCTACAGAAAGAGAAGAGGTGCCATGAGGGAAACAATATTCTTGTCTTCTGTATGATGGTTTCTGAATATCTGGAAGTTCCAGGCAAAATTCATGAAAGCAAGAACATTTTAGATTCCTTTGAGCAATGTATAACATATGCTAAGACTAATCTTAGATTTGGGGGTGAAAATTAAAAGGCCTTTACTGGGCTTGGTTAGGAGATGGTAAACTTTCTTCGTGGTAGCTCATATGGTACTGTAGTTTAGATTTTTGACCAAGACAGTAGTGATAACACATTAACGTTATAGCTTTTGCTGAACAGTGTTTGCACAGTGTCAAGGCCCTGTCTCTCTGTCCCCCAGTGAATAGATGAGGGGTGTGCAATGGGGCAGGAGGTGACCAAAACTAACAGACCTGAACTAACTAAAGAATACTCCAGTCCTGAGTCCTGATTTCAATGTCATGCACAGCAAAATTAGAAGGAAAAAAGAGGAATGTTTTAGCAGTGTTACCTTTTATCTGGGAACTGGCTGAGCATCAGCCTGCCCACATGAGGTGGTGATTGATTCCCTCTGCATCACTTGTTTTGGTTTTTTTTCTCTCTTCTTCCACTTATTCTTCACTTGCTAAACTTTTGTTTGCTTGGGTTTTTTTTTGTCTTGACACCCAAGTTCTCTTGCTTTTCTTCTTTTTCCCTTCTCCTCTTTCACTGAGGAAGGGGGGAAATGAGCTGAGGGCTCTGTAGTGTTTAGCTGACCACTAAAGTTAACCAACAACAAAGACTTAAGAGCACTTTGCAGGTTTTCTACTGTTGGTAAACTTTTCTTACAGCTTATGAACCTGCCTGACATCTTTACTGATTTTTCTGTAAGGAAGGATGCTAGGCTATTTTCTGAGCATTTTAACACACTGCGGTTTTGTTAGTACTGAAGAGCAGGTTTTGTGAAGAAAGATGACTTCAGGCTTGTTCTCTGTGTGAGAGTCTATATATTCCATACCAGGAATAATTTGTGGAGTTCGAAGAACATAATTTCCTGTTGAAGCTCTCAGAGGTATATACTTTTTAGCCTTTAAGAAGCCATTTACAAATAACCAGTGAATGCTTGATTACAGGTTATTCGTCTTACCTCTTATTTTGATGATCACATGCTTGCAACCTCCACAGTGAATATTTCAAATGGGAATTATCTGTAATAGAAACTGTTTATATGTTGTGAGGACAGATTTTGGAACAAAAAGCAACTGATCTTTAATAGGGGTTTAAAGTGCTTCCAGAACAACTTAAGGGGGCCAAAAAGGGGCAAGTTCTGCTTATGATTTTAAATAATTGTAAAAAGGTAGTAATTTATATTACTCAGTAAGGAATCATATGTTTACAAATGGGTACAAGTTTAAAAGACAGGAAATTAGAAGAGAATAATGACAACATCAAACACCTAAACATCTATCTCCACTTGTATTTGTTTTCTTTGGTCTGCTACAAATGAGTTGGAGGTAGATGAGGAGTACAGAAAGATCAAAATTGGTTCAATGCATTATCATTTAGAAAAAAGTAAACATAATTTCTCTAAGTTTCTGATGGTTGTTCCATCAATCTTTATAAGAACGTCATTTTCCCCCTAGTGAGTAATATTTTAATTTGCAGGCTGCTGCTGATTACATATTCCTGTATAAATAAAAGGCACTTTACACTAAAAGGCAGAGATGAAAATACTCACATGACAGCATCTGACAAAGGAGTATGAGAAGCCATAAACAAAACAAATTTCTATTTGCTGATTGTGGTAATTGAAGGGTAGTTGGAATTTTCTATATAAATATTTCAGTGTATGTATATGTACATATAGACATTGAAAATATGACCTCTTTGAGAACTCCTAATTATATAAAAGCAGTCCTGTGACCTCGAGTACAACATTGCAGACACTGATAAACTGCTCTTCTCTTGAGCTAACCACGCTGCCATTTCTTTTGTTAAAAAATAGCTGGTCAAATTAATGTCAGCTGACTTTTAATTCCATAACATGTACAACATTAATAATTATTATGGCTCTCTCTATTTGTTGGATGACACAGTCAAATCCCTTCTTGTGTAAGATGCTAGTTCCTTACATGGAGTTCTCTCATCTGCTCTACTCAATCTATCTGCCTAGTCCCAAATCCACTGAAGTAGTTGAAAAGAATCCTTTTAACTTCAGTGGGATTCAAAACAAGCCCTGAGCAAGTAATTGTCTGCAAATGGTTTATCATTTGAGCCACAAAATTTGTTCAGTATTCAGCTTAATGGAGTATTTAATTAAAAAAAACACACTTTTAAGATGCAAAAAAAGGAATATTTATTGTTAACTGACTGGGTTTCATCTGAAAAAAAAAACAAACAAACAAAATCAAGGTTTGAAAAACATTGTCTCTTCTGGTTGATAATGAAGCTTAAAAATAATTTCCTTTTCAGATCTATGCCTAAAATATAGTAAGCTTCATCAGAAAATTCCGAAATACTCATTAATATAATTTTTTTAATGTGCTATAATTTTCATAACTCTGTGGTAGAAAAAAACTGAAATATGATGCTTAGACACCCTCCATTTCATTTGCAAGGTGTCTATATTAGGCATCCTATCAACAGAAGCAAGTTGGATCAAAGGGGCCAGTGACAGGGTCGGTGCTTCCCTTCCAGCAGGGCAGGGAGGCTGAGCTGGTGGCCCTGGTGCTACTCCCTCTCCCCAGTTTGCTCCATGTGCAGGGCACATCAGGCTGTAGCTCCTGGTGCCCTGTGCTCCTGGGTGCATTCCAGGCCAGAAGCACCCCTATAGGGTTGCCATCTGCTCTCTGCCAGCTGCAAGCCTTTGATAAATGAAGCATTTGATGCAGATATCATTCTTGCTGGCTAAAAATGTAGGAAGCTCTGTCTCCAGAGGCAATTCTGGGCAGCATTCTGAAGCTCTGGACACTTGCAGGGCTTAGTGGGGAAGCATGAGTTATGGGCACTGTGTGTCTCTGTGCTGGTTTTCAGCCTCTGCCTACATCCCACTTGTAGCACTTATATCCAAATCAGTCCCTAAAAGTGAAGAATGAGTCCTGATTTCAAATAACAGAAATTTGCTGTGTTTGAGGCTGTTCTTTCTCTTTGTCTGCACTGTTTGATAAGTGTAATTGTTCTTTAGTGAAGCTGCTGCAAATCACAAAAGGCAGAAAGCTGTGTCTAAGCCTGACCATTAATGAAACCAGTTCATTGATTCCTGGTGGTACACAGCGTTCCTGAATGCAATTAATTTATATGAACAGTAGAAGGGATTTTGTTCTTTAATTTTACTTTGTTGCTTTATAAAAAGCTAATGTGATAGAATAGATGAGACTAGTGCTAGCTCAAGGAAGAATACTTCAGTTTCTGAGTGTTTTACTTACAGGTCATCAGCACAGACATGATGTAGGTTTTAATAAATAGAAGAAGCTAGGGCCATTTAAAATGCTTTGTCAGTTCCCACATCTAAAATAGTTGCTTAATTTAAAACTAGCTGCTTGCTTCTGTTAGAGTATAGGAGTTAACAATACTCAGCAAGGCTCATGTTCTAGCCATATTGAACAGGAAAGATTGTTCATTTAACTGGAGCCCACATATTCAACTAGGGCAGCTCCTGGGAATTTGTTTCCATCTAAGAGCAGCAAGCAACATGAGAGTGATGAAGGCATAATTAAGATGTAGCACAGATTCCACTTAAGCAGAGTATCTATTCAGATACTGTAACCACCACAACTGGTGCTTCACCATGTGTGAACACTAAGCTTCAGTCTAGGCTGTCCAATAAAGTTTTGCATTTGCCCAGAATAAGAATTTGCTAAACAAAGGATGATCTAATTTTTTTTCCCTGCCTATTTTAGTTTTTTAATCCTTATTTTTGATATATTAAGCCTTTACAGATTCTGGTTAAACAATCTCCTTTTTAGGAGATTTGGCACAATTACAGGTTTTAGAACAATAGAGCTTTGGCTAAAATGGCAACAGTGCAATGTTTATATCATTATAGTTAATTAAGACAGCTGAGTTCAGCGTTAAGGGCAGGACAGAGAACTCTGTCTGTAAGTTGGAAGGAAAAAAAGAGACTTTATAACCTTTGAAAGAGGGAGTAGACAATTCAGGAGAAGTGCAAGGATGACATGAGGCTATTAATGAAGAAAATTGTAAGGGCCTAAGCCCAACTAGAACTTAATCTGGACACTGCTGTGTAGATAAAGTGCTAAGCAACAAAGTTCAGTGGTGGAACCAGCAGTGCTAACAGCTGGACTCAACGATCTGGAAGGTCATTTCCAACCTTAACAATTTTATGAATCTATGTTTTCACTGCAATTGAGGATGAAGGACACTCACTTGTGTGAGATTTGTTTCTATTTTGCCAACGTTCTTCACATGAAAATGTCTAAAGAAACTACAGCAAATGCTGCTGTGAGGCATTGCACACTCCCACTGCACAGGGAATGCAGTTGCCCTGTGGCCACTGCAGGAACTTCCACGCTGTGAACCAAATTCCTGAGTAGTGCTCCCTCCAAGCAGGCACTGACAGATGTCTCATTAAAATGGGAGGGTTTATTCTGACACTTCATCTGGAGATACACACACAATCCCTGTAGGCTTTAGGGTCTAGATGGAGGCCCTTTTTCCTGTCTGCTTCGTACCATCGTGGCTAGCAGGAATCTTCCTGCTGGGAGCCATGCTCCAAATTATGCAAGTCCACCTGCAGGCACAGCTGGACTGCTCCTGTGGAGGTAAAACCTGCCTGAAAAATACCTCATCAAAAGCAACCTCTATAAAAATCTCTTTGGGCCTGAGAAAGAGGGATGAAATAATTTCCCTGTGTCTCTTCCCCATGGAAGTCTCCAGCATGATCCCAGGCCAACAGAGACTTCAGAAAAGCATTGCAGCAAATGCAGCTGCCTTCTACTTTCCCTCAATAGTCATAAATCCCAGGCTGCAAACTCACCTGGATAGCTTTCAGTGCAATAAATATTTTACTTGGAGAATTCATGTAGGGAATTCTTCTTTTCTTGATGTATTTATTTCACAACAAACTAAATTCTGCAGAAAATTCCATTTTTTTTCTTTCTTCAGGCATTTCTTCGGGGATTCGACATCTAACAAGCTTCATTTCATTGAGCAGTTTTTCAGCTAAGGTGGGCAAAAGAGTGGAAAACAACATAAAGGTGCACTATGCTGACTTATAATGTGCCTACCAGATAATTTCAAATAGAATTTACAAGGTAATGCTGATTCTTGAGTTTTCTGACAGATAAAGTGAGTGAAGTAATGAAAAAGGCATAGGAAAACAAATATGTGTCCAAAAAAAAGAGGGACATGGAAGGGAGATGGAAGGTTCATAAAACAGATGGAATTATCTTTTATGCTAATGGCTCTCAAAAGTTTTCTTACTACTAATGGAATGCAAAATTCTTCAGAAAACAACTTAGGGATGCAAAAAATATTATAAAAATAGCACCTACATGTTTATATAGCAAACTGTCTATTTCATTATTGCTAAAGAATGCAATGTAGTTGTTGCAAAAAGTCATTTAACAGCTTCTTATTAAATATGTTACAGAATTGCAAATTTCTCAACTCCCAATACTATGTTTCTTCCAAAATGGATTTATTCTAAGATTTATTCCTATTTAACCAGTATTCATTTGCCCATGAGCTTCAACATAAGAAGATATGATCCTAGGAAGACCACATGAAAGCCTTGAGTGTACCCATCAAGTTAAATAATCAGATAAATTTCTGTTAGATGGGAGGATAAAATCTATTGGCATTTCACAGTCATCTTTGCAAGCCTTATGTGTGTCTTCTACCTTCTGTTTTTCTCAGGATGATCACAGGGCTTTAATTCTCAGCAGGAGACTGCCATCTCAAAAATCAAATCATGAGTACTACATAGTCTAAGAGAAATTGTCAGCGGTGTCTTTACTCAAAATGAACCACTTTAGGACATTTAAGAGAGTCCTCATTTGGGATTAACAACTTTGGATTCTAGTGCTTATCTGAGACAAAATAAATTGCAATTTGAAAATGAAAGTGGTAGAGAAGCCTTGGCAGAGGAAGGGGAGTTACAGCAGTACCCATGCACAGCTCAGACAGAAGGCAGCATCAGTGCCAGGGGCAGTATGAAGAGAGTAGGCAGAGGAAATTTAAAACCAGCTATGAAGAACTGTACATATTTTTAAAACTCGGATTAAAAAAAATCCTTTTCTTAGAATAAAATGTCTTTGGAAAAAAAAGGTTATTAGGCATAGGAAATAGTTACTGAAGCAGCTCCAGTTAGAGGGGAAAAGCACTAAGAGGGAAAGAACATCCCTCCTGCTCAGCCCAACACTTCCTTAGACACCAAGGTTTACCAGTGGGGTCCCTTCTGCTCACTCATATTCTTATCACTGAGTTTTAGCAATAATTTTCATCTGGTAATTTTTTTTTTATTATTTTTTTCAGTGAGAGCACAGTCACACCTTTTTTAAGCCCTCAGAAAAATGAGGAATAAAAATTCCAGTAATGCAGCTGCACTTATTTCCTAATAAATGTTTGTGCCCTTCTTAATTTATAGTAGTTACCATTAAGGACTTTTTAATAGCCACTATTGTCTTTATGTACACAGTTAATGTTATTAGTTACAGAGAATCACTCTGCAGGAAAAAATAAACAATTAATAAATGATGCCATTTTCATTACAAGCACTGTATTGTTTTGGAGATTATAAAGTGTGGATCCTGATGGACTTTTCTCTAAAAGCATTTCACCTTTTTTGCCTTTCCCATTCCTGCAAACCATTCTGTCTCTGTATATTATCTAGGAGCCAGAGGCATACTGTTAAATACATTGCTTTCCTTAATGAGGAAAACAGGCTGCTATGATTTTTTTTACCAGCTTTAGAAAGAAAAAGAAAGAAAAAACTTCTCCACTATAATCCATCTAAAATACAATTTTCATGCCTTTACCTGTATAGGAGATGGCTACAAAGACAGTTTGGTGCTTTTCTGCAGGTATCCTGCTCTGACAGAGATCTGTGGCTTGTAGCATGTGCCAAAGGGAACAATGAGTAGAGGATTCCCTACCTCCCTCTGAAACCTGTATGCTTACATGTGGGAAGTGGTGAGTGTGCAGTAAGGACGCACCAAGGAGGAGCCCAGGAGCAGTGCCTCTGGCATATGGCAGCATCCTGTCAGTCATTTCACCTGATTTCCCATTGGAGCATTTTCTTATTATTTTCCTTTGTTGAAAGTTATGTATAAATTAATCTAAAAAATGAGTGACATGAAAACTGAAGAAAATGTTTTTTGTAATAAATGCTGGATTTAAATGATTTCATATCTCTAAAGAGCTTAGCTTGAGTCTGCTACACCAGCTGTGATACATATCACAAGAAGCAATGGGAATTCTAAAATGGATCACTTGGTATAGTCAAGGGTATAGGCCGAGTGTAGATATTACCCTCCTCTCATTTCTTGGGTCACCCTTTGTTAGGATATCTGGTGTCTAGTTTGGAGAGGCTTGACTAAGTATGACGAAGAATGGAAAATCAATGTTAGAATAGCAGATACTATTTATTTCCTAGGGAACACTGAGCATAAGCTCTTGGAGAACATTACCATTCTGCTACAGACTGCTCAAGCGTACTTTTCATTTTATTTTGTAATATTTGCAGGCTTAAATAAATGTTTGACATCTTTGTCTCTTGGCATATATATGAGAAACAGATCGCCAACCTGAATGAGGTCAGTTTGTTCTTCCACTCAAATATGTAAAATATAGAAGAACTTCAGATGTAGACCAGACAGAATAGCTATAAATCAGTGTAAACTCACTAATACAAAGAACAGCGCCCTTACATTAACTGATAAAAATTATCTTCACTCAGCAGATGTCGCTCCTTGGCCCCATTTAATATTTTCTCAGTCTGCCAGTACTCCAGCTTTCATGCTGGGGAAAGCTCTGCTGGTTGCTACTTTTCTGTGCTGGCTGCTCCGAGCTGGGGAACACAGACTTAAATGGAGGCAAGCACAGCATATGTGTTACCACACACATTTGCCTGATTAAAAGGGTTACTGAAATGGCTACAGCCACAGACTCTTTGCACTTGTTTAGACTGGAAGAGCTTTTTTGCCTTTGCACATTGGAGAGCTACAGCAATACCATGTGCTCATCCAGAGGAGCCATACTCAAGTGTACCTCAGGGAGGCTGCTGATTTCTCTGGAGTTCTGATTCCTGTCCATTGCTCCCATGGGCACTTGCCAGTCTGGTGACCCAAATGGGCAGTCTTATCAAAGTCAAAAGAAAGAAAACTGGACCAGGCACAATAAGAATCCAAATAAAGCTGGAGTAAACCCACTGGGGACTGTATCGTTTATACACGAATATTTAGATGGAAAGCAACACTCAGTGTCGTGATTCTACTACAAAAGAGGACTGAGATGTGGCAGTGACTCTAGTGGGTTAAGGAAACACCATTAAATGTTATGGAAAATGTGTTGTCACAGGATCATGAGCATGTTCCTGACATAGCTAAATGTACTGATCTGAGTCCACAATCCTGGTTAAAACTTCACCACAGAACAAAGCCTGTGGGCATCCAGGGCAGTGTAAATACTGAGATTGCTTCAAACTAAATTTTGTGATACTGTAGTTCTTGACATCTCTAGAGTAGCACCAGACAAGGGTGACACCAACAATGACGGGGCCCACAGTGTTCTCTGTCCTTGGTGACACTGTCCTTGGTGCCTATTATAGGTTCTCTGGTATGTGACATGGCACAGTAGCCTACCTGCTTATAGTCGTGTATATAGTTGAAGGAAATCATGATCCTGTCACTGATATAACAGATAAGGAGAATAAATGTTGCGAATTATTTGTCCACCATTATTTTAGAATGAAAAACAGCAATGAATTTTTTGCTGACCTAAAACCCTTATACTTTTCCTCAGCAATTCTCACAGTATTATTAAAGACAAGAAGGTATTTCCTTTATATCAAGCATATAATATGGGGGCCATATTTTCATTTTTAAGTCTCTCTGAGAAAACCATATCCTTGTGTTATCCCCTAAGAAATATTCCTGACTAGATAGCCTATAAACCTCACTTAGCATAGCACTGTGAACAGCATTTTAGCTGTGCATGTCTCCTTCTGGGCTAGCTGCATGTGTTATCAGCTAAACTGAAACCTTTGGCAATGTGCCCATTTAAATCATGATGGCCAGTCCTCTACAGAAAAGTATGTGCAACTCAAAAGCAGCACAAAGCACAGGTGAGGAAATGACTGAACCTGCTTCTTCCAAAACATTTTAAAGTATAAGTATGCTCACAGACCCTGCAAAGTTAAAATCAGAAGCCAGAGCTACAAAAGAAACATATACTCTAAAGTGCTATCATTTTGATATTGCTCCCAAAAAATTACAGACCAAAATAACTTCTCATAGGTATGCTCATTTTATGCTCTATTACACTTTCCTCTTCACTCCGATTTGTTTTAATAATTATGCTTTGTTTTGACATTTTGAATCATTTCCATGACATTCAGCATATTATCTGATCCATGTTACAAGCTGTCACTGAAAATGTGCTGTGCAGAGAAGTTGGATCTGAGGTGACAAGCAAATGAGCTTTTTTTTTTTACCTATAAACTTCAGTTTCATGAAAACCTCATTTCTCACAGCATAAAGCTCTTGACAACAGATTGCTGCAGTGAATATTTGGCAAATCTTTGAATTTTCCCATGGCCTGTAATGGTTACATAAGGATGTGTTAGTCAGACCCAGTTTTTACTTTCCACTAAATATCCAAGATCACCACTTTTTTTTCTACCAGCTTTCAATTTGGAAATGTAAAGTGCAGAAGTGTTTGCCCATCCTTTTCTCATGTAATGAGCACCAAGATGCCTTCCTGGGGTTTTAGCATTAACAGTGTATATACTTTTTCTCTTGAGATAAAAGGCTTGATGGAAGGCTTGTTCAAATGAATGAAGACTCACTACTTTCAGAGGTTTTTAGATGAGACTGTGGAATAACATTTGGATAGCCGTGAGACAGCTATCACTCTTTGATCATGAATCTGTCAATTAAGGTTGTTTTTTTTTCATATTTGGCCAGCATACATAATTGCTACTAGATAGTGTACTCACTTTAACCATTCTTTTGGGATTTCTTGATGGGAACTACTGTCCATACCGCATTGTGTGGATCTTGTACAGATAGAAATCCTGGAAGCCACCAGCACATGGGCTTTATTCCATGCCCCTCACCACTGTTATCTCAGATACCTTCTTGAAAGATCAGTTTAAATTTGCAATGGTAAGGATTAATAGAAAAAGAATATGGATGGACAGGAGTTTTCACAGCTGTAAAATTTGTATTTATAGTCTGTCAGTTTGATTATTCCTATCTCATTGTTATAAACCTCATCTGTTCTGTTAACAGTATAAAACAGTATAATGTATCTCTCTGGGAATTCTTCACCTTGTTGACATATCCCTTTTCACTTACAAAAAAAAAAAAAACCCTCAATATTTCCTTGATTAATTTCATTAAGTTTAATTTATCTTTATTATTGAGCAAACAAACTGGGGTCCATTTTCTATGTAATTATTGTGATTGAAGTCTATTCCTTCTCGATTTTCCTGTTGATATTCCAAGATGAGCCTTTCCCAGTACAGCTGTCTTTCCTTCAGACTAAGAGATTTGACTCTCCAAATTTTTTATCACATGTGTCATTCTTCTATAAACCTATCAACTTGTCATTCTTCACCTGTCATTTTATAAGAGCAGACACTACGTTTTGGGCAGCTTATAATGAAAGAGCTGATTAAAAAATACAATAACCTCAGACAGAAAATTCTTTTTCTGATGTTTTCAATATTAAAGCAGAAGAGGGAAAACCTGTCTTGAATCCAAAGGAAAGTAAGGCCAAATAAAATCCTAGGGAAAAGGGTTTTTTTGATATCCAATGGACTTTGGAGGAATGTGAGGGACCCATGTTGATGCATCTGTCTCTCAAAGACTTTCTTAGGTAAACCCAGACTGCCAGTGTTTTGTCAGAATTTTATTAATTAAAAAAAAAAAAAGAAAGAAAAAAACAAGATACATTTTTGTAAAACATCTTGACCTTTAGTACTAAAACACAAACAATAACCACAGATGTAGAATGCCTATTATGTTAACTTTCAGGCTATTTCTCTGAAATGCCTACAGATCTAATTCAAATAAAAATGATTAAAAGAAATTATAACTTGCAATGAAATTCCTTTTTGTGGAGATGTCTTCCAAAACACAACATCTGCACTCATTTCCCAACTTGCAAGAGATTTAAGATGCTAGAAGGGTCAGCATGCCCTGTTTTGTTGCAGTGCTGCAGACAAGATGAAATTCAGCTGTTCAAGAAGCAGATTTTGCTAACAAGCTCAAAGCACTGTATTTTGGTTCCCGGAGCTCAACAGCTGGCAGCAACCGGCATGAGGGAGCTGGAGGGTTGCAGAGGACTGTCCTCCCTCCTCCTTTCCCCTGTTCTTGCCACAGGCAGCAGGAGCAGCTCCAGTGTCAGAAGGGCAAAGTCAATGAGGGTTGGGCTGCCACAGGGAAGAGCACATTCCCCAAATCCAGCTAATGCTGATGCTGAGCCAAACAGTTCGACCTTAGAGTTTTGTGAACAGGTTTTTGCAATGAAGTGAATATCATCATTTATAGATTCTGATGAGATTTTTCTTTTTAGTGTCTAGATCCCTGCATCTCTTTCTTTTTGATGTGCTCTTCATAGGATAAGGAGACGTTTTAGCGGAAGCGTTTGCAGATCAAATTGTTCTCCTACTGAAGACATACAATCTCACAGCCATTTGATGAAAAAAAAATTGCTCTAACAGAGGTCTCCTGCCTGATTCTTTTATTTCATGACAATAAATTAAAAATCCAAAGCATTAATGGGCAGGAAAAAATCACAGGAGGTAAATATGTGAGACCTTTATAAAGAAACTGTGGAGCATCATACCACCCTGCAGAGATAATTCATGAAACACAAGCAGCATATTTATCCAAGCAATGCCATCATTTTGGTCTTTCCTAAATGGGAAAAAGATTTGCCCATCGTTCATCGGGCATTCTCCTGAAATTGATACAGCCAAGCATCTCATAAGCAATGACTACTTGAAGTAGAGTCGGTGGGTGGTAAAGGAGACCACACCCATTACCCATAGGACAGCTGGAAGGTGGGGGGTTCCTATGCTCATTTAAACCCCAATTGTCCTCACTTTCCCCCTTCTATATGTCAGTTGCTTCCTTTCATGGCCTTTGACTCTAAGTGTAAGAATATGTGCAAGTATTATATGAAACACCTCTCCTAAATTTTTTTTTTTAACCATCACAAGCAGCTTGGTATGATACTTGGATAAATGTGGTACATGAATGTCGCCCTTGTGAAATAAAAAAGAAAAAATAAATGAGTGATTTCCATGAAATATATACCCAAAAGATTATCATGGAAACTGAGTTTATTTTAAGAACAGAGTTTGCTTGTGATCTTCCTGAGTTATTATTAGTCTAGCCTCAGAGAGAAAATGCAGTTCAGAAGTGGTGTAATTGGGTACATATAAGTAGTTACACAGTCAATAGCTGCAAACCTACATCAGTTTTCTTAGTAAGCCAAAGTAATTAGGGCAATTAAGTATGAAATTTATTTATGAAAATGGGACCCAAATGGTTTTTCCTAGCAGATATTGAGAAAGAGATTGTAAATGAGAAGGAAAAGACTCAGACTAGATTCATATCTAATTGTGATGTGATATGTTAATTTTTTAAATTATTATTTCTTTTACCTGAGAAAAAATATTTTTGGGATGAAAGAGATAGCTAATGCTTTCCATAATCAAAAGAAATGTGATCAATCTAAAGAATGTATTAATCATTCAAACAAAATCACAAAATCTGGTCCTAGTCTTTCAGTTTGCCTTGTATCCCCCGGTTTATGTCAAGTATGGATAAAAGCTGTACACTGGAAAGTTTTCAGTCAGGAAAATTGTACTGGTATTTAATTAGTACCACATATGACACAGCTCTTTCTGGTGCAGAGTACTGACTCTTTACAATTTTTCTTCTTTTTTTTCTATGTCCCAAAGGGTTTTAATTTCCGTTCAATAATCTCTTTCATAACTGGCAAGATCTGAGATTTCCACAGATTTTCTCTCAGTACATCCAGTTGTCCCATACAAGGAGAACAAATATAATTATGAGAGCAAGCTTCCAAGAGAAAATATCCTTATCAGCACAGGAGGACAAATTAAAAATGAATAAAGCATTCCTCTTCTAACACATTATGGCAAGTAGGTTACATGAGTTAGATTTTGAGATGTCAATATATGCGTTAGAGACATCAGTCTCTGAGGTTCTTACAGGCTCCTTTTCTCTAGATGTAAAATTAATTAAACAATAGAAAATTTAAACTGTTTGTTTATTTATTTGTCTTTAGCAATATTGTGCAACTTCAATAATATTCACAGTGGATGATTGATCATTCCTGGTACTGGGGATTATTTTTACTGCTGGTGAACCATCCCTCCGTCTCTCAACTCCAAGGTTTCCCTGAGCCTTTTGTAGTTTGTTTCTCTGGTCACCAGCGAGGTCCAGTCCACTCTCCATGAGGAGGTCTGTAAGTTTCCTTCCCACACATCCATTGGCAGGGTTGAAATTAGTTGAATGAGAGTGTTTTCATTTTTTGGTTTTGAATCTGCTTCTTGCCTGGATTTGCACGACGTACCCCAATTCTACTGGAAAAGACAGTGAACGATTTACCTCTATCATTCTTATCCATGGCACTCATAACTTTACTTCTGTCATGTCATCCTCAAATTTGTACTCCTTTTCTTCCCAAATAACTCGCACATTCCTCATGGAAAATGTCTATTTCCCGACTGTGCCTGTGGCCTTCCTTCAAAACTCATCTTGTTCTTCCATATCTTTTCAGGGATGAGGCGATTAGAGCTGAAAACTTTACCCATGATGTGAGAGAAACATTGATTTGTGCAATGACAGAATTCTTCTTAGTTTCTACTTCTTTCTCAGTAGTTCCTAATACTTGAGTAACTTTCCAGGCAGCAGCTGGGCACCAACCCAATGTTGTCATTGATCACTTGATCCTAATTACCAGGGCTTTAAGTTCAGAGTCTTTTTGATTCCCTGTGAAGTTATACCAAGGTGTACAAGGCTATTCTAACTGCTTCTTTCCTTTCTGGTACATACTGCCTGAGGTGTGGTGCACTGGAGCAAGAGACATGGAGATTTTGCAGTCATGTCAATATGAGTGGAAGCTTTTGTATGGAATGGACAGTTCTGCCAGAAACATTTATCTTAACGCTAATACAGAGAAAGAAATTCCATGTTTTTCTCACTGTTCTTTGTATTTTTTTTTTCTTATCTCCTACAGATCCAGTTTTAATTATACAACTTCTATTCCCATTCCACTTTAACTCGAAATTTAAAGAAATGCCAAAGGAGATAAGGAAAGATAATTTGTCTTGTACTAGTCAGCCATCATGACATGAAGACCTAAATTCCTTTAAAATGTCCATTTTCCCTGTAAGATATACAAGGTAAGTCCTCATGAATACATCCTAGAGCAGAAACAGCTGAAAGTAGATCTATTGCCAATTGTAGAAAGGGGAGGTAGTGCTCTACTTGGCAGTCAACTTTAGTTTCACCTTCCAAGCTACTTTGAGGCATCTCTTCCCTCTAAAGAATTTTCATATTGTTTAATGCAACTAAAAAGTCTATTCCTCAGCTGTAGTTATTAATAAAAAATAAGTGCTGTTAATAAAAAACTACTATGTGGAAGCTGATTCAGTTATGGCATTTCTACTTCTTAAGTTCTGTAAATGTCCTTTGTAGCACTTCATGTGAATAGTTCCCTATTAGAAAAATGCAATGGTCACTTTTATGCCTTAAAGAATTAAGGTAAGATTAAAACCGTTCAACTTAAATATCTGTTTCCTACTAAAATAATGTCCTGGTATATGTCTCAGAAAAAGAGTGTGATTATTGTGTCATCAATAATCTATGTCGGTGATGTTTTCTAAACAATGAAAGAAAGATATTTGCAAATTATGCAAAGCTAAAGATCTTTAACCCAAATCTTAACTGTTCATGGAAGCTAATTACTAAAATAGTTTAAACCAAAGGAAGTTCCAGAAAGTTTTAAATATCCTCTACTAGCTGTGGCTACTTCAGATGTCCATCTTCAGCTAAAACATGAAGCACATTTTGTACTTTTGTTTCTGTAGTGAGATCCATTCAAAACAAGTATTACCTCCTGTATCTCTTCAGGCCAACAAATTACAGCTATTGGTCAAAAGAAAAAAATAAATCAAGCTCTAAGGAGCTTTAGAGGTCAACAGAAATGCCCTGAAATTGAATTCTGCTTTTCAAATGAAACTCAGTGCATTGTTGTGGGCAAACTAGGTCATTTAGTACCAAAGCTCTCACTTAGTCTAATCCTCCCAGCCTGTTTGAAGCCCTGTGAGGAGATGAACTGTCAGATTCCTAGTTCTGGTATTTTCACTGCCAATGGAGCCCTACAGCTTCATTGTATCAAATATAAACAGCATGATCTTTCTGATTATCCAAAATTTAGCTGTGATTCATATGAAGGAACAGTACATCTAAGCTAAGCTTTAAACAGGCAAAATAGGAGAAATTCTGATAAAAAGGAAAACCTGTAAAAAAATTGTCTCTTTCTTTATATCCCTTGCTATCAAAACTGTCTGCCTACATGGATAAACTTGTTTTGAAATTATCAAAGTTTAGATCTTTGAGCAATTTCTATGAGTTATATAATGAATAATATAAATAAAAATCTCACTGACTTTGTTAGCAGTTTTAGATTTAGTTTTTCAGAAAGAAACAACTGGTTATCTCAGTTACCTGGCTATCTGTGCAAGTTAAAAGAAACAAACCATATTTTGCAACAAGGCATACAAATCTTCAGCAGCCAGATGCTGACACACTGTTGCAAGTGGCCAAAGCAACAGCAGATTAGAATGCAGATTTTCACAGAACCTAGGAAACCAGAGAAAACCATTGTGTCATCTATTCTGGCCACCTCGGCATCAGATTTTGTTCCATTTCACATGGCCATCATTTTTCCAAACCTCATAATCAGTGTTTATCTTATGCTCTTGTTACATTGTGCTCATGGGCATCCTGTTCCCCCTTCCCCGGGACCCTGTGACTCTGATCAAGATAACCCTGGACCTCTCCTCCCTGCCCCAACGGGGTTAGTGGAGAGCCAGGAAAGCCCACCCTGTCCAAAGTCTATATAGACCCCTGACATTTCCTGTTCGTCCTCTTTTGCCCCGCTCCCCAAGGACATCACAGAATAAAGAGAGCTGCACCAACATATCTCGGGGTAAGAGCCTCTTTTGGAAATCTTTGCCATCTCCTGATATTCCTCCCCTCAAAGCCTCGGATCTCTGGCTAGCCTGATAATTCAGGGGGGCTGAGGAAATAGTGGAGCTCTCTGTATTCGATATTTCTATTGTTTTTCTAAAGATAGCCTTGCATGCCATTATAGGATCCTGTAGCATGATTGCTGTGTCCTTAAATTTCCTGTCCTATGGCTCATGCAATGCCAAGAGCTAAAAATATGTCCTACAGCAAACCAGTCCATCCCAAATCTTTTCCCATGCATGATATAACTTTGCCATCTCAGCCAGTGAAGGCACCTGAGGGACTGATCCATGTGGGTGCCTGTCCTGTCTCCATAGAGTCAGTGGAGCCACTGGTGAAGCTCAGTGGAAGAAATCCCACAGTGTTGAACACAGAAGCTTGTCAATCACATGAAGTCATGTTTTCCACTGCAGCTAACTTGTTATAAAACAGAACGGCAACTTTTCTTTGCAGTGAGGCTCCCTCTCTGCCCGTGTCACAGGCAATGTCACCTTCTAGTAACATAACTGTCTCCAACAATAAGATTCAGAAAAAAAAAACATCTTTCAAGCACATTCCAGAATTAATGTGAGGCAAAAATGTCTCCTTCCACATGGGTTTTCAGAGTGATATGCTGATTGTCTGAGCATGGATTTCTTTTAAGTTGGTAAGCCTGTTTCCCTCATCCCCAGAATTTGCATTAAACAGATGTGTCCAACAGGAGATAAAAAGGGGGGAAACAGTCAGCTTAAGACATCTTCAAATTATGAAAAAAATACTTCACAAGCCCATTTGAAGGACAAAGACTGAAAAAGCAACTTTAAAGATAAATTTATTTGGGTTTTATCTTTAATTGGTATAGAAGGAAATACTACCATTTGTAATTTATATCATTTCATTATGAAATATTTCTGACTGCATAATAAGTATCTGCCATGCATAAATATGCTCAGGGTGTCACTCCACAGTCCTCCCACACATACCATTTCAATTCAAGGCAATAGCTTGGCAAAATTCCTATCAGCTCCATTAGGAAAGTAGCTTGCATAAAAATACAGGATTCAATTACGGGAGTATATTGTGGAAACTCAAATAGTCTCTCTCATATTCCTGGACAGCGAAAGTAGTCTGTAAGGACAAATTCCTATTATTTGCACCAAGTCCATTATGCAAGTGAACAAAGAAAATGCTAGAGATTATTTTATCCCATGAGTTTCCTTTTTAATTTAGACACACTGACATGAATTTTGTTACAAAAGTCTAGTTTTGAACTCTTTTGTCTGTTTTGCAGAAGGGCCTAATATTTTTCATGGGATTTTCCTTTTTGGTCTTCTTCTGTCAACATATACTGCAGGGAAGAGCTTATACACAAATTATTGTGTGGAAAATACACTCTTTAGGCACTCCTGGAGATGGTAAATGAAGTGAAGATGAGGTAAAACAAGAGATGGAGAGATGTAAAAATGACCCTCTTTTTTCCTAAAGTGGGACTGACAAAAAGCCAATATAATGACTTTGACTCTTTTTTTTCTTGTTTCTTCATCTGCAGAGACTGGGGAGATCATAGAATCATGGAACTATGAAGATTGGAAGAGACCTTTGAAATCAGATAAAAGAAGGAAAAGGATAATCCAGGCTTCAAACCTCTTTGCTGATTTTTGCATAATTTGAGATTATTTGGGTTAAATAATTTAATCTCTTCTGCCACCAGATAAATTGAAAATAGCCAGAAGGTCAGTATTTGTAGCACCACCGGTTTGGGTTTTGGTCCTATCCAACACAGACACACATAATACTAAAAATCAAAGAGTTCAATCATTGGTTTTGGCAATGTCCAGAGATAAAGTTCTACATGTCAGCTGTAATGATTCATCAATATGATATACACATACACACAGATAAGTGTATCTCATGCTAATAATTACACTCAACAGATGTAGCATAATACAAGGTACAAATAAATAGTTTGATTTAAACAGTCTGAAATATAATATACAATGTAAATGTTATCTATGGTTAGAGTGGCAAACCCTTCCATAAATGGGGGGTAAATACTAAATTGTCCAGTTGTCTAAAACACATGCTCCTTTAAGCATCTTAATCTCAATGCTGAAATCAACAGTGCCCTGTCTCTTCAGTGACAGATACTCTAATTACATTATAATCTACAAAAAGTGGCAAAGAATAAAAATTAGAACGGGTTTAGCCCCATTCTAAAGCAACAGCAAGATTGTCTTGGGCACTATAAAAGAGATATGTAACTCTCAACTGCAATTTCAAAGTTTTTACCAGCAAAAAATATTGAAGACCACAGTAAATAAAAAATGTTTTTACAAATATATTAATGACAAAAGGAAGGGTAAGACCAACCTTTGTTCTCTACTGCATGTGGGAACTTAGTAACTGCAGGGGAGGAGAAGGTGGAATTGCTTAATGCCTTCTTTGCCTCAGTCTTCAGTGGGAAGATGGCTTGTCCTCAGGACAACTGTCCTCCTGGGCTGGTAGATGGTGCCAGGGAGCAGAATGGTTTCCCTGCTATCCAGGAGGAGGCAGTCAGAGGATTGCTGAGCCACTTGGATGTTCATAAATTGATAGGCTTTGATGGGATCCATCCCAGGGTCGTGAGGGAGCTGGCAGATGAGCTTGCAAAGCCACTTTCCATCATTTGCCAACAGTCCTGGCTCACTTGTGAGGTTCCAGATGACTGGAAGCTGTCCAATGTGACACCCATTCACAAAAAGGATGGGAAGGAGGATCATGATAATTATGGGCCAGTTAGGCTGACTTCAGTACCCAGTAAGGTTATGGAGCAGTTTATACTGAATCACACAGAACTCACAGGATGGCCAGGGTATCAGACCCAGCCACCATGGGTTTAGGAGGGGTAGGTCATGTTTGACCAACCTGGTCTCCTTTTGTGACCAGGTGACCCACCTGGTGGATGTGGGAAAGGCTGTGGATGTTGTCTGTTTGGACTTCAGCAAGGCCTTTGTCACTGTCTCCCACAGCACACTCCTGGAGAAGCTGCAGCCCATGGCTGGGACAGGAGCACTCTGGGCTGGGTTAGGAACTGGCTGGATGGCCGGGCCCAGGGAGTGGTGGTGAACGGTGCTGCATCCAGCTGGGGACAGGCACCAGTGGTGTCCCTCAGGGTTTGTGCTGGGGCCAGTTCTGTTCAATGTTTTTATTGATCACATGGATGAGGGGATTGAGTCTTTCATTAGTAAATTTGCAGACAACACTAAGCTGGGAGTGTGTGTCAATCTGTTGGAAGGTAGGAGGGCTCTGCAGAGCGACTTGGAACAGTTGGATGGATGGGCAGAGTCTAACAAGATGAAGTTTAATAAATCCACATGCCAAGTCCTGCATTTTGGCCCTATAACAATAACCCCCTGCAGTGTTATAGGCTGGGGTCGGTGTGGCTGGACAGTGCCCAGGCAGAAAGGGACCTGGGGGTACTGGTGACAGCAGCTGAACATGAGCCAGCAGTGTGCCCTGGTGGCCAAGAAGGCCAGGGGCATCCTGGCCTGTATCAGGAATATTGTGGCCAGCAGGAGCAGGGAGGTCATCTTTCCTCTGTACCTGGCACTTGAGCTCATCCAGAGGAGGCAGCAAGGCTGGTGAGGGGCTTGGAACGCAAGCCCTGTGAGGAATGGCTGAGGGAGCTGGGGGTGTTTAATCTGGAGAAAAGGAGACTCAGAGGTGACCTTATCACTCTCTAGAACTCCCTGAAAGGTGGTTGTAGTCAGGTGGGGGTTGGTCTCTTTCTCCAGGCATCATTGACAGAACCAGAGGACACAGCTTTAAGCTGCACCAAGGGAAATATAGGTTGGATATTATGAAAAAGTTTTTTATGGAAAGAGTGATAAAGTACTGGAATGGTCTGCCCAGGGAGGTGGTAGAGTCATCACATCTCTGTATGTGTTTAAAAAAAGATTGGATGTGGCACTTGGTGCCATGGTTTAGTTGAGGTGTTTAGGGCATGGGTTGGACTTGATGATCTTAAAGGCCTCTTCCAACCCAGTGATTCTGTGATTCTACTGGAAATGGCAGATATCTGAGGACTAAGGTAATAATTACATAGGGTACATTCCATTCCTGAAAACCCTAGGTGAAAGACATCCTATTTAACACAGCTTGTGATTACAGGAGATATAAACAAATAAGGCTGTTTGTCGTACTAGCTAGATGCATAAAATTATTTACAACAACCCAACAAAATGAAAAAAAACAAAACAAATCCACTGAGAGATAGCAACACAAATGTTATCAGCTACTCAACCACCACTGAGTGGAAACTACCTCAGTGGTCAGGACTCTTGGCTGCTCTCAGCTCTTCAAAAAATTGGCACATTCTTGGCTAAAATATGGATTCAGGACCCTGTGAGTATTCATATTGCTTCAGTTAGGGGTCTGTCTACAGGCTGTTGCCAAAGGGAGGATACTGAAGGAAGCAGCATATGATTAGACAGATGACAAGTACAGGCTGACAACACAGTAACATATTCACTTCTAGCCCCTTGCTAGCCCCTGTCAGGGGCTTCTGGAGCTGGAGCAGCTTCATGGCTGAGTTTAACAGTCTTTGACAAACTTCCATCCATCACTTTGGCTAATCACTTTTCTGAGCCCATTTAATCTCTTGGTCTCCGAAACCTCCTGTACTAATGGATTAGTTCAACAATCCACTAACAAGGTATGAAAATATTTCCTTCTTTTTTTTTTTTTCCAACTTGCTTCCAAATTATTTTGCGTAATATCTGACTTTGTACTGTTTGCATAGTTTCTTGATCACATTCTTCATAGTAATCTCGTTTAATAAGTCTCTGAACATCTCAGAGAGAATCTTTCTAAGATGAAGAGGATAAATCTTGGCATCCACAGAAGAAATTCCTTACCTCTAATCACCATTATACTCTTCTTTATGTTTTTTCTCCATCTGCTCAGGAATGGAAACAACTGAAAATGTGTACAACACTGAAGATATGAGAAATATTTGCGACTTCTGTACTGGCATCGAGGTGTTTTCAATTTCTGCCTCTCTTCTTAACAATTAATTGGACTGTATTTGTCATTTTGTCTACTGCTAAGTGATGATCTGATGCTTTCAGAAGCTTCTATAATGATGACAAGATCTCTTTCCTGATTGATAATAGCTAATGAAGTCTGTAATCACAAATGCATCATTTTCCCTTCCATCCCTATCACTTCATGTTTCTGTTTCAACAAGCTTTTTTTTTTTTATCCAGTCATTCAGTATTGTATGAATTTTCTGAGGCAGTTTCAATCAATTTCAGTTGGGATTACTCTAATTTTTGCATAGTAAAAAATGTCATTGTGTCTCTATTTGCTCGCTCTTCAAGAACATTTGGAACACAGGTTGCAACATACACAGTGAACTCTTGAAGTTATTATATTTTTCTTCTCTGTCCCTGCAAAAATTTTAGTGTTATTAAGGTTTCATGAAGATTTGCTAGTATGAAAGTCAGACTTAATGATCTCTGCTTTGGAATAGTGGTTAGTTTAAAATTTTGTCATACTTGTCACCCTCCATTCCTTTCATATTGAAACTTCTGGTACCTTGTAACCAGTGGGATTGTGATACAGTTTTAGGTATGAGCAGGATGAGGATGTTACTCTCCTAATCTTTCATCTGTTAATTGGATGCTCTGTAGAGAATGATGTGAGATGTAATTAACGTTTTCAAGTTCACAGCAATTACCTATAGCTTTTGCTGAGAGTTGATTTTAGCATTAACCTTTATATGGTTGTCAATTAGTCGGAAAAAAATGCATCTTATCTTACTGTGTTTCCCATAACAATTCTGTCTGGAGACTGCTCCATCATTTCTGGTGGCCTTTATAAAGATGGGCCATGCCTATTCCCACTTCTTCTTCAAACAGCTGTGATGGAGCAAGGATGACAATTCATAGTTTCTGGAGATGATACCTTGGTGCTGATATTTGTTGAGGCTAATGATGGGTCGGAGTTACAGCAGAGTGACTGTGACCTTGCAGTCTATCTTTTAGTAATTATTTTAGTTTTTAGGAGGCAGTTTCCACCACCATTAACAAAAAGGAGGAAGTTTGTATAGCAAGCATCTTTTTCTGGTGGTCTACTTGTTATTTTTGTATGATCACACAGTAACATGAACCCTTCCAACACATAAAACTGCCTGTTTTGAAGTTTACACAAAGGCAGTTCGCACATTTGATTTCCCATGTTAATGAGATGTAAATCAAATGTAAACAAGAAGCAAGTCACTGGAGAGAGTCATGGCCCAAGTATGTCAGATGAAATTTCATGCTCAGTAAACATCAAATGTTAGAAAGTTTTATATTTTTTTTAAGATAACTGCCAAATAACTATTGCCGTGGATGGCTGTCTGCTTTAAAGAGGAATGTGTCATTTTAATGAAAACCCTCCTGCTGTTTCACTGCTTTTGTCTATTAAAGACACTTTGCCCCATTTACAAGGTGATTAAAAAGTGATTGCTTTAGTCTTTGTTTATGAGCAAGTACATCTGCTTACTGCATGAGTGTTGTACAGGAATACCTTTCAGCAATTTTGATTTTTGCTGAGTGAATAATCCAAATGGATATTTTTGCCTGGGTTTTGTTTGTAAAGTGTGATTTTTAAAATATGCTGGTTATTTTTCATAGTGCCAGCAGTATGCAGTAAACTTAACCTCTGAAAGGCCTTTTTATAAAGGTAATTTTTTCTTAGCTGAGGTTTGCTGCTGACTGAGATATAGCCCATTGCAGTAACTCAAAAACTGATGTTCTGATAATACTCGTTGCTATTGGACATGAAATGAGTACACAGAAGCTTGGTATGCTTAAAAGAGAAAAAGCGACTAATTTTATTTCTGACCTCACAATATATAGAATTTTAAAAGTGACAGTGGATTTGAGGATGAAATTGCCACCTCTCCAAACACACTGGTCAAACCAACAGTCCATCAATTCCCTCCTCCCACAAAGAATGCAAAACAATCATTATATACATGAACAGTGCATGATAACTCTAGTAGAAATATGTAAACATTAAAAGGCATGGAAAAGTTTTAAAAGAACTTTAAAACTTTCAAAAGAACTATAAAAGAAAACTTAACACTTTTAAAAATCAGGGCAACATCCACTGACACACCAGCAATGCACCCAGGAATCATAATTTCATGCCTTTATTTCAGAGATATGACTGTCTTTCTGACGTGATATTTCTTATTGGTATTGTCAGTTATAGTGGGCTATGTAAAAGCCACAGGAGAATAAATTAATACAGTAATTAACTACACTAAATCTCACTTAGCCTCTCATCTTGAAAGAAGGTTTTTCACTCAGGTATTGCTGAGATTTGGACCTCTACTTGGAGAGCTTCAATCACTTTTGGATCACTTCTATTTTGAGCTTAAGCAGTTCTGTGCAGATACAGCTTTTCCTGACAACGCATTTGTCTATCAGGACAGAGGTTCCCTCAGTTTTCAAGATGGGGATGGAGGAAAATCAGATTTCTCTGGTTTAACTTCCCATATGACTTCTCAGCATCTCCTTAGCTCTTTTCACCCATTACTGTGGCATCTATCCCTGCCATTCCTTGAGTCTGTCAAGTCTCATCTTTGGCTCTTCCAATTTCCAAATAGTTTTCCAGGACATTTGAAATAACAATCTGCTTCCTAGCATGGGCTGGGTCACTGCCAGCAGCACTTGGTATGCATCATTCTCCTGGGCTGGTTATGCTAACCCAGCAAGACACTCAGATGCTTACTTAGATTACTCAGCTGCTGGTAATAATTTCCAGTGATCTGCAATTAAATCACTGATGAAGAATACTTTTTTACATGCCAGCCTATTTCATTATCCTCACTAATAGATTGGGATAAGCAGCAATTTATGATTCCATTGTATCTCCTACAGCCTGGGAATTTGGCTCTTGTCTCAGAAAAGAGAAGCAGTTTTGTTCTGCTTGGGAGGCCACATCTGTGGTAAATGTCCCAGGGATCTTCACATGCCAGCCTCCAGTTCATACTGCTGAGCAACACAGGAGGGCAGGCAATAGATGATTCCACCTGTGAGGTGTGGTCCTTCCACAGGGCAGTCCCAAGCCTGAGCCTCCAAAAAGCTCTGTGGAGGGCACAGCAAGGCCTCAGTACCAGCTCCTTTGGTCTGTAAAAGTAATCCTATTTGACCCTTCTATTTAATAGTGTAGACATAGCTGTAACTCTAGAAATACAGGGAAATTAAATAACAGCACTGCTTTTCAGATGGCTGTTTCCTTTCTGTCCCAAGAGTCTTTTCACTCTGAAAACTTCTCCCAGTTGAGAAGGCTGGGAATAATGATTACAGTTTGACTTTCTTTAATAGAAGCTTTAATGGGACTCCATTGTGGCTTAACCTCAGTCAACAACTAAGCCCTGCACACTTGCTTGCTCACTTCCCGCTGGTGGTTTGGGAAAGAGAATCAGAAAAGTAAAAATGAGAAAACTCCTAGGCTGAGATAAAGACAGTTTAAATGGTAAAGCAAAAGCCATGTAAAGCAAGCAAAGCAAGACAAGTAATTCATTCACCACTTCCCAAGAGCAGGGAGGTTCTGGAGATGGCAGTTCAGCCATCCCCAGAAAAGCAGGGCTTCACCACACATAACAGTGACTTGGGAATACAAACACCATCACCCTTCCTTCCTTCCTTCCTTCTTTCCTTCTTTCCTCCCTTCCTTCCTTCCCCCAGTTCTACTCACTGAGCATGACACCATATATTATGGAATATCCCCGTGTTCTGTTGGAGCCAGCCCATCGTGGATGTGTCCCCTCACAACTGCATGCTGAAGGAGTGAGCTGAGAGGCAAATCAGGTCTTGGCTATGTGCAAATGCTGCTCAGCAACAGATAGAACACCCCAGTGTTGTCAGCACTGTTTTCAGCACAATCCAAACCACAGCCTCATACCATCTACTGTGGAAAAAAATGCACTCTGCTGCAATCCAAAGCAGCACAAACATGCATACAAGGAGTAATAACAGTAGAAGAAAAGATCAGGAAGAAAAACAGCTCTCAGTTCATAGTATCACAGAATCACGGAATTGTTTGTGTTGGAAGGGACCTTAAAGATCATCTAGTTCCAGCCTCCACCAGGAGCAGGACACCTTCCACTTGGTCAGGTTGCTCAAAGTCTTGTTCATATTGGTGTGGAACACTTTCAGGGATGGGACATCCACCACTTCTGTGGGCAACCAGTTCTAGTGCCTCACCAAGAGTCTCTTTCTAATACATAATCTAAATCTACCCTCTTTGAGTTTAAAGCCTTTCCCCCTGTTCCTATCCCTACGTGCCCTTGTAAAGTTCTGGGCAAATAACACCAGCAAGAAAAACTTTACGCAGGGGGAAAGAGAAAAACAAATTTTCAGTTCTCATCTGAAAAAAGAGTTGCACAAGGGAGATGGAAGGTAACCAACCACAAATGAAATCAGTTTCTAGGGCACTTGACCTTTACTGAGTATTATCAACCAAGATGAGAAAAAAAACCTGAATAAATTCTGGGTCCAGTTCTTTTATTTTCTGTACTAGAAGTGGCGGTAAGTCAGTCAAATCCTACACACTCACACACACAACCTCCATACACACACTCTGGATTGAGTTTAATCCTTACATGGCTTTGCTGCGTCTCTTCTAAGCAAGCAGGCAATAATATTTACATTGGGCAGGGGGAGGGCTCCCCAGGGAAACCCATTCAAATTTCCTTGTCCAAGAGAAACTCTCTGACACTGCCTGGAAACCTGCCGGCATCTACAGCGAGCAGAACGGCCCTGGGATTTCTGCCGGCACAAAGCCCTTCCTGATCTCTTCCTTTCCCAGGACCACTGGGCCCGGCTATCACCCGGCGCTTGGCCGTGTCCTACAGCATCGTTTGTAAGGGCAGTTGTGTTATTTCTTAGTGACACCAAGCGGCAGAATTTAATAATGCCATTTTCGACCGTCGCTTCTGACTGGCGAAGAAACCGAAATAGACATCTCGTTCCCAGTAGGAGAGAAAAAAATACCCAACAATCTAAGGCAGCAAGATTTTGGAAGTGAAAATGATAATGGGTGTTTTCTGTTTCAGGGCACAAGTTCACAGCCGAGCAAAACTTTAAAAGTATGCAAATCTGTAAGGATCTAGTCAGTGTAACGCTAAAAACAGAGGAGAAAGATGGCTTAAGCATACATTTAATTTTAAGACCACGTGCTGGCATATCTTGCTCAACAGGTGTGACTTGCACAGCTGGAATCAATGATACTGGTAGTGAACTCAGAAAATCAGTGGATGGAAGGTGGAGTTTCCAGTAGGCTGAAGCAACATTCTGTTATAATTTAATGAGAGCAAAAATATTCACCTCTTCTCAGTACAATATAATAATGAAAATTTACCAATCAAAATAAAGACAAAAAGTCTTAAACCACACTAAACTGTGGCTGCAGTTTCATAAAGCACCGAATACTTTCTGTAAGCATATGAACTTTACCAGGAGGTCAGCATGGCAAGCAGCAACATGATGGAACCATGTGAAACAAGTATTTTCCCAGATTTTTTCAGGTTTCTTCTGAATTTATCTATAAATAAAGGGAAAGTGGTACAGATATCAGTGCTACATAAAATAATTTCTGGGCTGATTTTCTGGACTGATTTTCCTTATGTTTTCCTCTAGATCTGAGGAGAAATAAACATATATACATTTCTGGAACATGAATTTATATTTGGAACACTCTCCAGATGGAATTATGTATTGTATAAAATAGCTGTTTGCAATTAAAAAAAACATATATTGCTACTGTTTTTGTGCAAATGCACTGCTCCATCAAGCTAACTGCAAATGTTGTTAGTATCAGAGAAGGAATTTCCTAGCATAAATATTGCAGTGAAGACTTTCTTCACTGGAAGTGCCTAAGCAACTTTTAAGAACAGGGGAGCTTCCATGCAATCTGTTTTGAGGAAGAAAGAGCAATGCAGATAGGTGATCTGTAGCTGCAGTAAGGGCTGGGAATGTGGGTGCAAACAGGTAGTCTGTTCTTTAGTGGAGAAAAGCTTTTTGCTCATTTCAGAAGGCTCTGACTAACAGAGTTTTCTCTCAAAAGCTGTTATTTATGTAAAAGCATTGGGAAACAGCACACTCAGTCCACCTGTTTATTCAGAGAGATCTTGGGGGCAGCTCACTTGTTATAAAGGGCAGCTTGTAAAATGAAAGCTGAATATAGTGTAACTATCTTCCTGTTTACAAACATGACAATAAAATGTATCACCATATAAACCAGCGCATAAGTACCATGTAAGGGCAGGTCTCTGCTGAGAGCGGCTCAAGCACTTGCCTGCAGCTCCTGATGCTACTCAAGATCTCAGGCTCTGAGTGGGATGCCTGTGGCTAATGGGTCCAGAGAGAGGGCACAGTCACCCCATCCTCTTCAAAGGTCAGCAGCAAGTACTTCTGCCTTCCTCTGCCTCTCTAGGCTGTTTTTCTTTTCCCATTCCTGAAACACTATGCAAATGTGTTCCTAGTGGATAGCCCAGCTGCACTACCTAGCTGGGGCACTGCACAGGCACCAGCAGTAACAGATCCCTGTGCTAGATCCAGCCTGTGTCCCATCAGAGATCAGTGGCAGCTAGACAACTCTCAAACTGAAGGCTTGCATGCCACCAGTTTACCAGTTACACTTGTAAAGTGTTTAGATACCCACTACTAAAAGGTTAAACCATATATGGCTATTAGGAAAACATGCTAAAGACATGTTTTGGAGGACAAAATTTTGAGTTTAATTTAAATAAGGACCTATTGACATTAGGAGTTGTTCATTATCTTTTCTGGGAATTTCATCCAGAGTTGAAATGCTAACCCTGTGTTTACACATCAGTCTAACATTAGATATTCTTTCAGCAAGTTGATGGTAGAAACAAGCCTTCCCTGCTCTGTAGCCACAGCAGTGAGACACAACAGATGGAGAATGTGTCATCTCTTGTCTGTTATGCCTCTGTTACTTCAGTAGGGACACAAGAAATGAACCAACTCCACTCTCTAATGAGGGTCTGAAATAAGATGAAAATGAAACTGTGAAAGCCTCAGTAACCTACAGGGAACTCATCTATTTAGTATTTTATGCATTCTAGATTAAAAGGCCCATTGTGATTACATAGCAACCTCACACATTTCCCAAACAGATATCTTCCTACTCTCTTCCTCATGCATCCATAATATGCCCTCAGAAATGGTGGGAGATGATCCTGAGGAAAATTTTCTACTGAAGTGCAAGATATCCAACTAAATCTCAGTTAACCTGACAGCTTCTTCCAATTAGTCTTTCTTATTTAAGCACATACCCTCTCAGCTACTGCAGACACATTCAATTAAGACAAAGAAAAAAATGCAGTAGACAAGCTTGACATTAATATAAATAAATGAGTGTCTTTTCTTCATGCACAAAGAGACCACAGTTCAGCCTTCAGTCGTGCTATCAGCTCAAGGGGATTTAAATACAGATAAACTGCATCACTAAAATCTCTGTTTGCAGTAACTAGAAGAAAGGTGACATTAACAAACAAGCCAAAATGTCTTTGAACACCGTGTACCTTTACATGGATCTCTGGAAAATAAAATTAAGAGTGATTTCAGTGTCTTCTAATGGCAATGATTTTTTTAATACTGACAACACTGTAAAAAGTGACAGGCAATTTGATAACAAGTATGGATTCCCTTCTTGTTCAGGGAAACACAAATCCATCATGAGCTTAGTCTTTTGCAAGATCAGAGAGGTGCAGTGTGTTCTCCTTCCTGCCCAGAAAGCACTGTGCACCATCAGTCAGGCTGTGTATAAAACAGTAAAACCAGTTTTATACATAAAATTCAATTAGGATACATTCTTCTCAGCCATCGCTCTTGAACACCTCTGCCATTTATTTCTCTCCATGCCAACTTCTTACTCTGCTCCATAGTATCAACTAGTTTTTCTTTCAGGTGGCCAAGAGACAATGTACTCAAGCTGAACCTGTTTGTCCTCAAATAATATTTAAGAAACCACCACCTCAATTTCTCATCTGGGAAAGGACTTCTCTCACTAGCAAGCTTTCTAGCCTTTTCTTTGCTGAAATGATGGGATAAAAAAATCCAAAATTTTCTGTCACAAGCTTCAGCTATGATGTCTGAAATATGACAGGCTATTAGAGTAGAATATCTTTGCAAATATTATGATTCATCCATTGAAAAACATGGATTTCCTAATTTAAAGTAGTGCTGCCCAGTGTGAAGTATTTGCTTAATGTCAAAATCCTTGGTTGAACAGCCCAGAATTCAGCTGAGGGGCCAAGCCCTTCAGGAACAGCAATTATAACCGTGTCCAAGAAGGCTAATTATGGTCCCTATTAATTAGGATCTAATCAGTGAGACATGTTCATAGGTGTTCCTCAAGGATGAGACACATAACATGAAACATTTTAATGGTTTCAACAGGCATCTGCTAGATTGTTAGAGGCATGGTTGTTCACACCTCATTTGAGGAAAGTATTTTTACCTGAACATTCAAAATACTAAAACCTGGCCATGTATTTCCATGCTTCACCATACCTGAACAACACAGGAAAGTATTTGCTTTACACAAGCAAGAAAAAGCCTTCAACTTTCTTTCCATCTTACAACCGAAGTCAGTTAGTTGAGAGTGTCCAAAAACGTAATTTTAATCATTTCAGAGCAAATCATGTATGTTCTGATTTAAATCATGACCTACTTTTACAAATATTCATATCAGCTATACTTTTTGCCATATGCTTACTTAGCTAATTATATCAAAATCTATTTCTGCATGTATAAGGATATGTACTGTGGACTGTTGAGTGCCACAATAACACAGAAGGCATGTGTTAAATCCTCTTCTTGTTTGTCCACAATAATAATATAAAACATCTTGAAAATGGCAAAGCCAGAATAAAATTTATTGGAGCAAGAGAAAAAGTCCAGAAAATCAAGGACATAGAAAGCTACAAGCTTTCAAGCTTACAAGCTACTCTGACTTGAAATACACTAATTCGGGGTTTGGAAGAATTTCCACCACACTTAAAAAGAAAAAGATATGTGAGAAACAAGTGCTGGGATGTTTGAAAGAAGAGAAGGGAGAACTGCATTTATGTCTGCGAGTTATGTTTTGAGTAATTTGTCTTGATGTCAGCAAAAATGGGAATTCAGCCAAGAACCTTTGTTTGATCTCATTGCTAAGCATGCAGATAATCTGATTATCACAAGGGTTGTGTCTTAAAAGGTCACAAGCACACTTTGAGCATTAGTGGTGCCTGCAACAGCACTCCCTGTATGAACAGCAGGGCTCCCTACAACAATCAGGCCAGGAGATGGATAGCTAGAGCTAAGCACACCCCCCTGCTTTATCAAACTTTCGTTATCTGGTGCTTCTCTTAACTCTGAGATAGCTCTGAATTTCAGAGATAAACCTGACCACTTTGAAAGCTTCCTGAAAAAAACCACAAACTTAAACACCACACCAACAACTACAACTACCATCTCTTGATATCTTGGTATCCAGTATTCTGGTTTTGTTCAGAAGTTTAGTACAGACCAACTATATTTGGACTTCTTAAAAGGAGAGATCATGCTAAAATCCAAACAAATTTGCTAGATTGTCATCTCAACATTTTTCTTTGCTCTCTAGGTAAACGTAGTCTGAAGTTCATCAAGGGAGGCATGGTTTAAAGATAGAATTAATACATTAACAAGGTGGATTCTTTTCTTGGGAGGAAACTGTTGCTCATCTCTGGGTTTGTGCAATGTTTGCTTTAAAACTTAAGGTTTATTCAAAACCAACACACTGTGTGTAATTCACCTCTTGACAGAAAAGCCACTGCCTTAGGTGATTTCAGCTAACTCATTTCATGGCTGAAGCATACAGAGTTTGTTATTACGGCTCAGCTGATACTGTGGAGGCAATTTTAACTCAGGTGTTAATGACTCTGATAAAGTACTTGCCTCCTGCAATGGCTCAGACGCACTGACATCGGCAAGGATGGATTGAAGCACAGTCTGAACTGCCCAGTCTGAGCTGTGCTGCAGGTCTCTGGGGGCAGAAGGCCACAAATCACTGCAGATCTAATTCAAAGCGCAATGCAAATCTCTGGAAAGGAAAATAGTCTGGTTGTCTTCTTGAGAAATGCATGATTTCTAGTTGAATTACAGCCTGGACATTTTAACTACCACAAATATCTCCTTGAAGATCTGAGCTTAGGAGGGCTTGATCTGAGCCTTTACAACCTGGAGTTGGTTTCATGTGTGGATCAGGGTGGAAACTGGGGAGACATGTCAGATTGCCTCACGTGCCATGCAGGGTTTTAAGTGGGGTAATGATTGGATGAGTTAAAACTTTTGTGGGTGGCTGTGCTTGCTTAGCTGCCTTCCCACCATGGCCACAATGCTCATCAGCATATGGGCCCACAGCTTGCCCTGGGACCATTTTAGGCAGTTTTAAAAATAGCTTGGAAAATACAAATTCTCTTGTATGTCTTTTTCTCTGGCTGAGCTCCTGTCCTGACACCTGCCAGCACAGAGGTGGCTTAAATTGCATTTTTCCTCTGGTCATTTAAATAATTTAGAAATACTGAGCAGAGGGAGTGTATATTTTGTATTTTAAAGGTCTGTCAAAGGTCCCTAAGACAGAATTAAGGGATACTGCTTGCAGTCAAGTGGCAATGGCATTAGCTTTTCTCAAAACTCAGAAGAGGTAGCACTTGAGACCAAATGTTCCAGTAACAAAATATTTAAAATAACTTAACGCTTTACTGAAAATGTATTTCCCGTTTTCCACAAGCACAAAAAGAAAGTCTATGCATTCTTGATCTTGTATAACAAAATGTTTTTCTGCACTTCATCTATAACATTCACATATAAGACACTCCATGCCATAGAGGTTTCCATAGCAACGAAACAGAATCTTTAACAACAGTAGCTGTTCTTTCCCCAGGTATAATTATCAGCTGGTCATAGCTTAGCCTTTGAAATTAAGCTTCTTGTCTTTATGGAGCTGCACATCTAGAGTGAGCGCCTATTTTTCACTCAGCTTGCATGAGTGCTGCCTTAACTCCAATTAGCTCATTTAGAAATAAGTACAGGAATTTTAGCAGCAGAGAATACACTACTGAGTCTGACATCTTCAGAAGCTTTGAAGAATGTATCCAAATCTTCCTTTCCTACTCTTAGGAATTTATTATCTTTTCACAGGAAACAAGGAGAAGGCAGAAGTGTGTAGAGAATGAGAGTCCTTCCAGAATCATACAAAAGCACTGTGCGTACAAAAGCAGACACTGAGATGAAGGTTTACATTTACAGGCTTTTGTCCTGTCTGGCACACCATCTTGTGGAGCACCAGTGAGATGCAAATGATTGTTTCTGCTCAGTTTAATCTCCCATCCTAGCTATGGAAAAGTTAAAATTAATTTTGTTTCCTCCTCCTTCATTTGATGGCTACTTGGGTATTTTTTCTGAAGGTCAAACCTTTCCTTGTATCTATTGTAAAGAATCAGTGTAACTCCATCCTCACTTCTGTTAGCACCACAGCTGGTTTCTGAGTCCTTTGATTTTGTATTTTCTTGGACTCACTTCTTTGCCCAGCACTCTTCAGGAAGGACAGTGCTGACCATGCATGTGATCAATTTCCATCTTCCAAAGTCTTTTTCAAGCAGCTATTTTGGCCTAAGTTTCTACGCATCAATAAAGTATCTTTTTTATCTTTTGTCTCAACCTATTCTTTTGTCCTGATTCATGTAGCATTTATTCAGGATATAGAGCATTTCATATTGCATTTCTTAATTGAATTGTACATTTATGTTACTAAATAGTAAAAAAGGCATAAAGGATACATATTTCATTCTTGTTTTGGAAAATGAATGCAAAAAGACAGATGGATGCTGGTTTTCCAAGGCCTGGAAGGACTGGAGACAAGCTCCACAATCTGCCATGCATCAAGAAGAGATCCAAGAGAAGGGAGACCTTCCTCCCTCCAGAGAGATGTGGCACTATGGTTCTCCAGTAGACTGTCCTAAAGAAGGCACTGCTAACACCTACCCAGCCTGGCCCAGATAATTTAAACCAACATTTTCTTCCACTCTTAACTGCCTTCTCTGCTTAAAAGTACCTAGTCCAAAGCGGCTGAGCTAACACTGAGAGGAGGAGGTTTCAAAGCAACCCACTCTGTGCCAGTGTCATGCAACATTTTGGATCTCTGAGCTGTCCAGGTTAGGGCTTCCCAGTCTCAGTCCAGCGGCTGAGCTGCAGCCTTTGGTTTCTGGAAAACCACAGCAAAACCAACCACAGACCCAGGAGGGACGTGATGAATCTGCAAGTGTATTGATTTTATTTTATGGGTTATCACAGCAGATGTTTTCAAGTTAACATTTTCACCACAAATATTCATTTTAATGTAACTCAGTTGCTCTTTGGTAATTCAAAAGATGATCAGTCACTTGACAGGACAAAGCACTGAAGCAGTGAGTAAATAAAGGAGACAGGTTCTGCTGCTGCCACATTACCTCTGTTTTGTCACACTGCATGTGTCACCAGGGAGCAAGGATTACTTTAATTACCAACTGCTTTAATATCAAATAGTTATTATGGAAAATAGCAGGTCATGTTCATTTATTTTTTCAGCATGACAAGGGGATGACTTTTAATACTTGGTAGTGGCTTGAGGAGACTAATGGAGAGGGAGGCAGGAGTGGAAGGAAAGCACATATCCACAAATTGCAGTTTCAGAGGGGTTGCTGTCATTCAAAAGAAAGTATGAAATGGCTTTCAAACTTCTGGGTTATCTCGCTCAGTCTATCAGAATTTCTACTCTGATAATGAGCTGCCCTGAAATGTTCACTGTCTTACATTTCAGCAGCTTATAATTGATGAAGTTGGCAGGAAAAGTTTATTCCTTTGACTTCTGCTTTTCCAAAAGCTACTGTAAACTTTCAAATGTCTCTGATAAATTAACATGGAAAGCAAATGGTCGCCTAGCTCAGTCCCTTGGAAACACCATGGAGAGGTATAACTAGACATATTTAGTTGTTTTTAACTTTAATCACATATTTGTGATTAAAGTATTTTTGAAACTTCTGAGTTTGATACCCCTTGTGGACAAGATATTGAGCTTAGATGAGTTTAAAAGGGGAGAATAAGCGCTGTGGTACTACGCTGTGTTGCATGCCTCTCTGCCCCTCCACCCCAGTGTCTGTCTTTAAGGGCCAAGGGAAGGTCTAAACTCAGGTAGTTTTTTGTACCTTTGCTTTGCCTGTGAAACTTCCTGCCAAGGACTCTCTGATCATTGCTGTCAAAGCTAAACACTATTTGTTCCATCTCCACCATACAGAAAAACAAAATAAAACTCAGTTTTGACTTAATTGTCAGTTTTCTTGTTTTGTGTTGTTTTTTTTAGATGATCTCAGCAATCCACTTTCCAGTTCATTTTCATGGAGAGCTGATTCAGTCCAAGTGAGGAAACCCTGAATAAATGTCTGAGGTCACAGATTTCTTAACTGTGCTCCTATGATATACAGAGAGCCGTACAATAGCCTATAAATTGCAAACCAATATCTCATGAGATTACAGAGAATTCAATGCCTTTCTTGATTCATACAAGAGCATTTTTCCAGGCTAAAAAAAATCTCAAACAAGAGATGTTGCTAATTAGGATTTTTCTTATCTTTGTACCTTAAAGAAATTAGGAAAGTCCAAAGTTCATCCTCTTTAACTCCTCTGAGTTAATGGGTACTTACAACTAAATCAAATATACACTGAAACTGCTGGAGAAGGAGGGGGGAAGGTCAGACACTAATACCCTCTCTATCTTTTTTATTCCCAACTGGAAATGAGAATACATGAGGGCACACGATCATAGCTGTTCCAGGACATGGTTGTCACAATCTCTTGTTAAAGCTTGAGCATTTTTCAGTCTTTTTGGAGCTTTCACAGCACCTGGAGGCCCTGGCAATCTCAATACAAAGCATTGGCCAACCTCTCCTAGGTCTCCTAAGAATCCAATGCCTTAAAGTAAATCATATCAGCAACATATATTGCTGTCTTCTTAGCACTCAGCAGGTATTTTCACTTCAGTACTTCAGCAAGGCAAAGCTCCCAGTCTCAGACTCCTCAGTCTCCTGCCTCCCTGGTTGGATTTTTCCAGGCACTTTACAGGATGGTAAAACCATGGTAGCATGGCAAAGACCAGGCAGGGGCTATTGGCTTTGGAGGTCCAGGCCCCCAGTGCTCAGTGTGCTCCTGGAAAGCAGCTGCAGTGCTCGTGTGCTTTTGCTGATCTGGCCTACACACCCAGTCCCTGTCAGCTGGCCCTGTTTCTGACGTGGTTTAACAGCATATTTCAAACCCATCCTTCTCTCTTAAAGGCCTCCAAAATTTTTCATTTCTCGAAAGCTACTACGACAACTACTTCAACTCCAAAGTCATAAAAAGGTTTCTTGATTGGCTGGTTTCTTTCTTTCTTGAACTGTCACTGTAAGGGCAATGAATGTGTTTGTTTTCTGTATATATTTTGCTTTTGCAAAGGAGAAATAAAAAAAAGAGATCAAAAGTATTTCAGAAACAATAACAAAATGCATTTCAGAAAACACATTTACATTTTGAGGCACACTTTGCAGAGTAAATGTTCCCCTGAGACTTCAAAATCAGAGGCAATGTAAGTTTGATAATCTCAAACTACAGAAGCCACAAGTATGATTAATATTTTCTGTGTCATTTCTGAGACAGCTTTGAAGGCTAGATATACTTTTATTTGGATTCCTCAAAATATCCTCATGCAGTCTTAAATGTAAATTGAACTCTGTCTTCCAAGAAGACTAGTTGGAATCAGTAACTTAAACTATTGCTCTTGCTTCAAGCAAGGGTGGATTGCAAGGAGATGTGCCACATAAATTGTCTTCGTTCTCCACACCTATTGCCTTCTGAAGATTTTTCAGGGTTATATTAACCCGAAATTCATCTCTGGAAAGAATTTGTCTTTTAATAAGAACTGCAATGTCTGAGTTATGTTTGATTTCCCATTTTTTTAAGTTCCAAGTATCCAGATGCTTTTGTGTATGAGAGTCCCAGAAAAAAATTTAATTTCAAGAATGCCTTTTATGCTCTGACTGCCAGATACCACAGAGAAAACTGGACTACAAACAGCCTAAGCATCTGTGTGTATTTAATCCCAGAGCAGCTTTTTTTAGCTCTGAGATTTATGCTAATTTAATAATTTATTTTTCAAAACATGTTTAGGAGGTTGACATCTTCAGTTTGCTGAGTTGCTGTGGCTGCACTATGATATCTTGAAAAGAAGAAAAATTGTTTAAGACAGAGTTGTGCTTTGACTCTACCTGGCATTGTTCCACTTAGGAGAAATTAAGGGGGCTGGGCAGACCTCTTAGACTCTTTAGGGGCAGGAAATTCTCTGCCCCTTCATGGGACTGAGCTTTGACCCAAATTTTAAGGAACCATCATTAGGAATGTACATTCAAACACACATTTTGTCCTCCTTGTTGAACCAACATACAAGACTACAGACACATGTCTATTTCACAATAGTTTTTGTAATAAAGAATACAGCCAGAGAGGCCCTCTGTGGAAAAGCTCTCTTCCAGATATTGGCACTATTATTCCCTGGATCCAAGAACAGGTTTTGCATTACTCCAGGACTTAATTTGATTACACATCACATGGTAAATCTCCCAAATCAACTGGAAACTAAGATGACAATGTACTAATGTTGCTCTAAGAAATTATTTAATGCATAAGAGCAATTATTACAGCTTTCTAAATTTATTTAGACATCAGATATTATGGCCTGTTTGCCCAGAAGTACTAAAATAAAATTTGTAATGTGATCATTGCAAGGAAATTATAACAGCATTTAATCCCCTTAGTATTTTCTATACTACTTAACGATGACAAATCACATATTCCCTTGAAGTCACCATGCCCAACAGCATGCCTGGAAGACATACCATGCACTCCTACAGAGCCCTACATTCTCTGTGGAAAAAGTTATTCTCACCAGTTTGTGCATTCATTGCAATTTTTGGCACTTAGCAGTGACAGCAGCAGAATAAATTCCCCTTCCTCAGTTCTCTGACCATAGCATGACACTCATTTCTTCACTAATCCTGATGGATTTGTGAGTTCACCTGGACTCCTCCTAGGGTCTGATCCTTCTGAGCAAGATTTTCTGAAAGAAAGCAGAATTATTGCTCCTATATAGCCCCACATACACTTTGTGCCATGCAGCATCTCTGGTTCACCAAGAGACCACAGAGACTGCACAGATGAGGCATCCCATTTTTTGGGCAGTAAGCACATCGAGATCTCCTATCCCCACACACACACCGCACAGCTGAAAGCTGCTGGGTGAGCTAAATTGAAACTAGCAGGTAAATTAAGACCAGCTTTTCCCCCAGGCAATTCAGATACCAAGAAGAAGAGAGCCAAGGAAGGGGACTCCTGGGAATTCCCAGGACTGCCGCTGCCATTGGAGTGGCAAGGATTCATTTGAACAGAGCTCTGTTGGATATGTTGACTTTTGCTTTCAGTGGTCAGCTTGAGCCTGGAAAGAGCCAAGGAAAGCATCATCTCAGGGATCTCCCTGTGAGATGAACAAGTATGAAGTTAGGGCAGTGTGAGAGTCAGGGATTAACATAAGAATCAGGGATTCAGAGCAGGGTCAAGCATGGGCAGTGGAGGACCAGAGTTCTCTTTGCATCCAGCTTCCTGGTACTTTCTTCTCAGGCTGAAAGTATTTCCTCCAGCTGATCTCAAGGGCTGATTTTCCAGACCCCATACCACATTTTCCCTGTACACTGTTGCATTAAGATGCAGACTGGGTGGGAATGGGGACAAAGAGGGGTACACAAAGCAAGCAAGGTCTTGAGCAATAGTGAGTAAGGTGGAATTAATGGCTGGCAGTCATATTTCCTGCACAAAAAACTCCCTCCTTGCTTCAGCACTGTATTTCTCAGTACATACAGGAGGATAAGTAATAACATTCAAGACCACTTTGAGTTTTGATAGATACCTGAAACACATTCAGTGAACAACACAAACATACTTCACTACTGTGATGCAAATATAAAATTTTGTTCTGCAGTCCCAGCTTGTAACTTAAGGAAACTTGCTTCATGATAGCATTTCAATGATTTGTTAAATTGGAATTTCCTTTCACATAATTTTGCTGCCTTCTTGTTAGCCTATCTTTCTATTACTGATGCAAAAAAATAAATAGAAGCTGGGCCAACATTTAATGAGCAATTATTGCTGCTGACAGAGACATAATAAATTCCTCAACAGCAATAAAAGTAGTTTCATAGTTCATACAAGACCTGTGATTCATAGTTCGCACCAAGATGTGATTTCAAAGACCAGCTTTGTGTCATCTGACAGCTGTTAGATCAGAGGCCAGAGGAAGGAGCTTCTCCCTTGGATTAGGATAGCACATAGCTGTGGGCAGGGCTCCCCTTAGGAAACTCACACTATAGTTGCAGACTTTTTAGTAGAGCAGATCTCTGTGGGTCTACAATTTATTAAGGGATGATGAACTTCCCATTTCACTGCAGTCATGAAAAAAATCAAAGGGATTATTCACTGATCCAGGAAGCATCTGTCTAACAGCAACTTATTAAGTAAAATAAATCTCTTTTTTAAGTCAAACTCCAGTCCTTGTCTGCTTAATTGTCTGTGAATAACCTTGCTTGCTCCTTGGGAGATACATCAGAAGAATGAGATATGCTAATAGTGTAATGGCTAACACCTGTCTGAGGCAAAGGATATTTATACATGTATATTTAAACACAGAAATACTATGAATTTTTTACATGTAAAAAATGGAAAGGTGAAAGAGGGGACAGAGGTTCTGCAGCAATTACGTCATTGCCAAAGTCTTGTATTACCCTTTAAACATTCACCAGAAGGTGAGGGTAACTCAGGCTCTTTTAATAGAGCCCTTGGGGCAGATTAGAGTGAAAGGACTCTAAATGATCTGTGGGTTAAAATATATATATATATATGTAAGGCTTATTTTAGAAGAATTTGGTTGCAATAGAAAGCAAGTACGTAACCATTTTGATTATTATGATGTATAGCAATAATTCAATATGAAAGCATAAAAATATCCCTTAAGAAAATGTATAAGGGGAAAGAAAGAGAGAAGGAAGGCAGGAAAGAAGGCAGGAAGGGAGGGAGGGAGAGAAAGAGAGGAAAGAGAGAGAGAAAGATAGAAAGAGAGAAAGAGAGAAAGAGAGAAAGCAGAAAGAAGGAAAGAAAGAAGGAAAGAAAGAAAGAGAAAGAGAGAAAGAAAGAGAGAAAGAAAGAGAGAAAGAAAGAGAGAAAGAAAGAAAGAGAGAAAGAAAGAAAGAAAGAAAGAGAGAAAGAGAGAAAGAGAGAAAGAGAGAGAGAGAGAAAGAAAGAAAGAAAGAAAGAAAGAAAAAAAAAGAAAGAAAGAAAGAAAGAAAGAAAGAAAGAAAGAAAGAAAGAAAGAAAGAAAGAAAGAAAGAAAGAAAGAAAGAAAGAAAGAAAGAAAGAAAGAAAGAAAGAAAGAAAGAAAGAAAGAAAGAAAGAAAGAAAGAAAGAAAGAAAGAAAGAAAGAAAGAAAGAAAGAAAGAAAGAAAGAAGGAAAGAAAGAAAGGAAAGAAAGATCCCACCTTTGCAAGATCTGTCTCTTATCAACCTCAAAGCCCCCTCTGTCTTACAAAAATGGCCACTGCAGACCCAAAAACTCACCTCCTCCCCCCACAAAGGAAGCAAACCTAGACTCAGTAAAGCACCCTGGAGCCTCCACAAATAGGCAATTGGTTTGAGCCATTAACCATTAACAGTCCAGTCCTTTACAACCTACAAACAGTATTTACACAGTGTCATGGCACGAATTTATGGTTTTTATTCATTTAAATGTACTTGTTCTACAATAACCATGGGCCTTGACCACAGAGAAGGAGCATTTAACATCCCATAAGTCTGTACACAGAAATACAGAAGTACAATTGTCGAGTAAATAAGATATTTTGGAGATAATCAAAGGAGATTTTGGCATTCAAAGGACAGAAAAGGCAAGGGAGCATTTTAAGGTTATTTTTAAGGCCAGTGCTCAGTAAGTAAAGAAAAAGCAATCATTAGAGCACATCTCAGTTCAATATCCCCAAAGGCTTTGTGAAGGAAGATTCTTGTTTTGCATATGCAAATATGATGCAAATGGTAACGAGTGGGTGAGGAGGAAGAGGTCTATAAGAACTGGACAACTGGACTTAGCTAATGTTATCCAAAAATCAGAGGGTGACATCCAGCTCTTCCTGTAGTTTGACTGGGAGAGAAGGAATGCAGTGCCATCATGCTACATCCCTCAGGGAAGTCCTGCCAGGAGCAGTTCAGCTGAAAATGAGCAATAGCAATGGGAAAATGGCTCATATTGGACAGCCTCTTTCAGTAGATACTCTCAAACACAGCAACTCATCTCTGCTTCTTTCTCATAAGAGGTTTGTTTTCTTGTCCCTCCCTTGTCATTATAGCATTCTGCCTTAGAACTATGTTCCAGACCTTGTTAAGACATTTTTGATGCCTAAAAAGAGTGGTGAGAGTGTTTTGAGACAAGGTAGGAAAGTTAAGTTTAAACCCACCAAGGAGCAGGACGTGAGCCTTTGCTTTGTGCTGGAACAGAACAGGTTCAGCAAATCACTGTCTCTGGTTGCTGCATCCTGCAGTAGGATCCAACCCCTAGTGCATGCTGGCCTTAGACTTCATTGGGTGAAAGAACCCTTCCTCCCACATCCCACCAAGACATCTTGGACAACAGTACTTTACAAGCCAAGGAGGGCAACAGCTCACTAAAGAGAGGCAGAGGAAGTGCTCAATTTATTTCCAGTGCAAGGGGAGAAGTAAAAAAAAAATGAAACCACAGTGACTTTCACCAGAATCTGACAGACCAAATCATTTAGTTTATTCACTTCACATTATCTTTAATTTTCATCCCTGTTAGCTTGCTCTCCAGTTTGCTTCCAACTGGATTTTAAAATACAGAAACATATTTTTTTAAAAGTTCTTGCAAGACATCCCCTTTGCAGGCTTAGAGGAGCCAGAGAGTTCGAGGTAGGCTGAAATAAGCTCTCAGAGGAACGAATGCTTATCTGAACCAACCTTTCTGAGGTTTTTCATGTAGCAAACAAGTACCTTAGCTGCAGTCAAGGTTATAAGGGAGCACATTGAGACGTGATGGTCCATCCATCGTGCTTCTATATCTGGCTCTCACTAAAGTCTACCCATCTGACCTTTGGCCAGCCATGTAGCCTCCCTCCCCCCCTCCATTGCACTTAAAAGGAGATAGCAGCGCTTCCTTTTCCTTCAAATATTGCTGTCTGCTATCTGTCCTTCATGCAGCTGGAAGAGGACAGCTGTTAAATGCTTAATATAAAGAATTCTCCAACTCTGTAGGACCCTCCTGAAGACATTGTTGTAATATTAAAATCATAGTTAATTAACAGTGTGGAAAATTGCAAAATCATTCCCTTCCTTGAGGAGTTCCTTAATTTCCTTCCCATGCTTTTTTTTTTTTTTTTTAAAGTGACAGACCATGCTTAATAATGCCATTTAGCAGAGACTTTAGAACTATATATTTAATTAGAAATAAATTCTTAAGAGTTTTGGACACTGACTTTTTTTCAAAGGAAAACTTCAAACATGCTCAGAAAAGTGGTACTAAATTGTGTAGTGTCTTTTCATGTCACCTGATCATTTCATATATGCAAGCTCATGTCTCAAAGTGGTGGTTGTCAGAAATTTAGAAAAGTCCAAAGATATGTTTGAATGCCTGACTTGTGAGAGCATCAATTAGAAGAGACGTGTGCTGAATTTCCCTCTCTTTGAATTCCTACCAAATTTTACTGATTTTTTTTTGTTCCTGTTCCAAACATTTTAAGTGCTTTGGAAGCCAATGCAGAGTAACTAGTGGTTGAAGTTAAACTGAGCTTAACATTAAGTTTTCCTACTGTCTCTTGATTTGACACATGTTCCAATAGTCATAGGAAGACAGACTGATATTTTGTCCTTTAAGATGTGACAATGATGGGAGTAGCTGCTGTTCCAATACATATATTCAAGATTTTGGCATAGGGATACCGTGAAGAAAAGTCTTAACTTTCAGCTTCTAACCCCTGTTTTATGCTTTATCCAGCTCAATAATCTGAGACAGGACATGTATCCATTGAAAAATACATCACTGGAAATATTAGGTCAATGCAGGTTTTCAGACAAGTGTTTGTTTTAAAGCCAAGACCTTAGCAGAGCATAATAAAAAAATTGCAAAAGCAGTTGTATGTATGAGTGTGAAATTCTCTGTAAACTGTGGTGCATTTTTCACTTTAGAGGTAGTAAAGTAGGTTGATGCCACTAGGATAAAAAAAAAAAAGCACATTGTCAGAGTTCTATAATTTACCACCAGCTTCTCTTCATGGCAATGAAAAGCTCTGCTGGTGGTTGAAAGTAATATGCACATCATGTGGGAGCTGGCATAATTACTCGAATAAAAGCATGAAAACAGGAATTTAATCAGAAATTGTACTTAATAGCAAATTCTCTTTAATTCTTGGGTTTTCATTCCCAAAGCATTTTTTTTTTTCACAGATTGTGCACCTTCAATGAGCAGACAGAGGGAGGGTTCTTTTCCTTCCTACCAAATATGTAGCCTTACAGCACAGCAATTGGTGAACTTTTATGGGGCAAGTGCAATGTGATATTAACTCTCCCCATTCTAGAGGAGCCCCAAACCCACTTTGTCACTAGAACTTTGTTCAGAAAAATTTGTATCTTCTGGGGAAAACGAAGTCTGTAACACAGAGAGCTAGCATAAACTTTGCAATTTGCTTTGCAGAAGAATGTAGATATTGTGCAAAATTTACATTTTTCAAGCGATATTTTCTTTGTGAATCTCTTAAGAGTAAAGTGCAAAATATCCCACTATGAAATATCAATTTGTTTATGGCTTAAAGTGTGAATAAAACACTGTGATCTCATCTTGGCTTTAATTGTCTCTCTGGTGACAGTGGTTTAATCCATGAAAGATTACTGAGACAGCTGAAGTCTGCACTTTAAGCCATGAAAATCCAACCAGACATTTGTAAGTTCAGGACTGGAAGGAGGGGCTTTCATTTCCGTGCCTCTGTTTCTGCAGCTTCCTCCTCCCTGGCTCAGAATGGCACAGTCAGGCCCTCTTCCCCATCTGCTCCCCGTATCACAGAGCACACCTGCAAAATCTGCCTTTCTAGACCATCAGTTTGAATCTCATTTTGCAATCTCTCCATGCTGCTGATTCTGTATGCTACAGTAGCCTTGACTACTTTTCTTTTCCAAGACTTCCCATATTCTGCCCCGCCTGACTGACCTATTTTTCTGAATAACACCAAGAGACTGAGACGCTCACACTGCCAGTTTGTACCATATACCCACGGAGTTTCAAATTACTACATTTTTATGTCTAAGAGGTGACCAGAAAGTAGCAACTTAAAATGGCCTTAATTACTGCATTCATTTACTTCTGGAAACTTTCTTTGCAATGACACCTACCACAAGCCATGGTCTCTGTGTTAAGTTTGTTGATTATTACGTTGACTACTGTGGTCTACGTTAGCGGTTTTTTCCTCTTGCTATAACCTTACTTGGGTTATACAGTCCCCAAGGCTGCTTTTTTTTTTGGCTCAATTTAAAGCTTCCAGAACTATGTATATATAATCTATGATGGGCAGTAGATTAATGCAATGCAGTAGAATGTTTTTAACTAACACTGTGAGCTGTGTTATTGGTGTTGGTGTAAAAAAGCAGTATGACCCACCTATGAAGTATTTAAAAAGTAAAGCTCCACTATTTCTGGGTAAGAATATTTTCTTTACAGTACTGAAAGGCAAAACTAAACCACTCCATTTCCCACAGCACACATTTCAAAAAGAGATGAAAACAAGAATTGAGAAGGGGATTATTATGAAACTAAGAACTGAGAAGGGAATCACTCCATGCATAGAAAACAACTCAATAAAGAAAATTAAACAATAAAATATTACTACATTACTGCTCACGATTTTACCAGATGTTGGATACCATGGCCATGTTTCAGTTCACAGCTGTCTCCTACTTGGCTTTTAGGAGAAGGTGACCATCTGTCTATATAGAAATACTTAATCAATTTTTTTTTTATTTGCAGGGAAAAGCACATTTCCATTCCAAGTTTGAAATTCACTGAACTTTGCAAGCTACACTTATAATCTCTTATATTGCTTTCCGTTGGTTTTATTTTTCTGCTTTTAACTTCATTCCTAGTGTATTACTAAAAAGACCCTCCAGTTTTCTGATGAAGGGAATAAAGGGAGCCATGTGGGATAGCTGGAGGCCTAGAAACTAGAGCACACTCTATGTTCTTGCAAATACTAACACTTAATTTAAGAGCATCCTATGCCATCAAATGTGTTGCTGGCAGGCCAATGTCCCTCCTAACAACTGCGATTGCAGACAAAGGGCAAATACTAGACAGGAAGATACAACAGTAACACAACCCATTGGGAAAGGAGGAATGAGGCACTCCAAGCAGCAGTGTGCTCTTCGGCAGGAATATAGGCTTGCTCTGGAACTCAGCCTTGCCTAGAAAAATTCACAAGCTGCCTGAGCTTCACCCCTTAGGCCTATCTTGAAAATAGACATTGTAGCCCTCCAAAGCACACAAACACACTGAAGACTTTATATTTCACCCCAAAGTGAGGTTGAATAGATGTGCAACTAACTTTCAGTGCTAAGGACCTGTATCAGATAATTCCAGTCCATTCACACTCCCTGGCAACACAGACCCTGACCAGATGGCACCTACATCCAGGAATGATGAGAAAGCCCCAAAAGCTCCTGGGAGCCAAAAGCCAGCTCCTGCACCAGAGGGGCCAGAAGAAGTTGCACCATGCAATCACCAGCTTCTTGAGAGCAGCTCACACCCCAACATGCACAAGAGCATTTGGGGTCTTCCACCCTCCACTGGCTGTAGGATAAACCTTGCAAACTTACTGCCAGCTGAGCCATTCCTCCAGCTCCTGGTACTTCCTTTCCTGCTACTGTGCCAGACTGGGTACAGACCACAGCCAATCCACTTAACTAAAAGAAAGAGGATGAGAAGACAGTAGAAGGGAAGAGAAACAAAACAAAGCAACCCCCAAACAACAACAACAAAAAGGTGAATGGAAAATATCTGAGCAAATTAGTTATATTTAAAAACTGCCTGGGCTTTGATGTTGCATCCTGCCATGCAAACTGGACAGCCAATGCTATCACATGGGCTAATGGAGAACAGGAAAATCATGTAAAGTTACTTCCATTCTTTGCTTACTTGCTTTTATTGCTAGAATATCTCTAATATAAAAATATGTATTTTCAGCTCATTTGTATTATTTATGGAATATCAAGGCCAAAATAGCTTTAAAACCACCTTAGTTACTGCAAGGTAAAATTACTATTAACTGAACCCATACAGGCTAAAATAGAGTTGAGCTACAGGGTTCAGCGGCAGCTGCCAGGATGTAATATTTGCTGAGCACAATTATTGTTTGTGCTGGCATGGATACTGCTTTCAGCTGTAGCCAGTTAGGCCTCTGGCCAATTATGGCAATAGAAAATCCCCTGCTAATGTCAACAGGCTAGCTAACTTATTCACAAAATGGTTGTAGTTCAGCTAGCATATGTGTTTGACAAGAAATTAAATGGAAAGAGCATGTCAAAACTGCATTTGTCTAAAGATATGAGTGAAGAAAAAAAAAAACACTATCTTTATATCAAGGGAGCTGGTGCTCTACAATTTTGACTGATGTCACTGCAGAGTTTCCAACCCTGAAAGCAGGTCCTTCCTTAACAACACTGCATATGTCAGGAACAAGCTGTAAGAAACCTTTTCATCTTTTTCTCTGAAAAAAAGAGAACACGGTCTCATGTAGGGAAAGAAACTACTGATGCAGTATGTCTTGATGTTAGCACACCTTTGATACAGCCCCATTTCTGTTCTCAGAAAAGAGCTTGAAATAAAGCCTATAAGGTAAATGCACATTTATATGTTAGACTATCTGCTTTAAATGAGAGGGTCATTCAAGTCAGGTCACACAGTCTCAACCAAGACAAATCTATTTCATGTCTTTATCAATGATTTGCGTGACGAGTTAGCATGTAGGTCATGCTAAGATGAAAAGATTAGGATTTAAAATGAATGTGAACAATTGAAGCGAATCTGAGAATTATAAAATTCAAAGTACAAAGGACCACAAGTAAAACTGAATGATACATATACTCTGTGGAAAACAGCCAAAATGTGTTCCAGTCCTGGTGGCTTTTGTGGCTTAAAACCTGAAAGTTAAGAGACACAGTTGCAAAAAAAGGATATACTGAAGGTATATCCTAAATGAACAGCTCTGTCCTGGTAAGTCCTGTATGAGAATAAAAATTGCCAGACAGACAAAAGCATTACAGCCTGGAGAGTACTTGAGACCTCCAGCTGGAGTTTGAGAGGGTCATTCTCAAAAAGTTGGGCATAATTCAGGGAAGAACAGACACAACTATAAATCTTTCAAAAATAAGGTAGGGAAATAACAACAAAAAGTGGTGCTGGAGGGGGGAGAATAGCTTTTTCCATAAATGGAATGAAAGAACACATAAACCAGATGACAAAGTTACAGAAGGTGTCAAAAAAAAGGGGATAGGAGCAGTCTGCTGCTGAAAGATAGAACAATAATTCACTTAATTTGCAGTAAGAGTCACTTAGGCTAGACAGCAGTCTAGAAGTGTCAGCATACCACTCATTACATGGTACCCCAGGGAAGCAGTATCTCAGGAGGTTACTGGAACCTCAGCCTCAGGGGGTTTTAAGGATAGGTTATTTTGACATGTTCAAGAGACACAGCTGCTCCTGCCCCTGCCTCAGAGGAGGGGTATTGGCTAGACAGCTTCCTGAAAACTTTTCCAGTGATATTCCTTTGATTTCCTGTATTACTTTCAAATGCTGGAAAATACCTACAGTGAGAATTATAGCTGTCCAGAGATTGTTATCTATGTGATCATAGCAGAGGGACAGTGAATGACAAAGAACTTCTGGGGTGTGTGTGAAGGAGTTAAAAGAAGAAATATTCTTAGGCAGCACAAAATAATTCAGCAAGTAAAAAGAGCAGATCTCCAAATGGTTACCAGAAAAACTGAATGTCCATCTCAGCCTCCCTTCAGCAGTTACCATAAAATTGTTAATGTGATAGGGGAAAGGGTCCTTGATCTTTATTTCATCATCGCAAGTAAATTTATAAAGAGAGAATAATATTTCATATTCACTGAGACAAAAAGCCAGTGAGGAGGTAACAATACCACCTTTTAAGAGTATTTTCAAAATAAGCTTAATGTTTCTTAGTAAATTTTTTTCTCTAAGATACTCTTGTAGCTTGAAAGTCTTTCAATACTCTGTGAACTTTTATAATGGTACAGAAAATTACTTCAATTAAGTCTTATTTTAGCCTGACAATGCTAACTTAGTTTTCTTAAACACAATCAACAGTCACAGAAGACTTGGCATTTAGGTAAATTTCCCTAAGTTGTACTGGAATATTGCTAATATCTGGAACAGAGTAATCCTCCCATATTTTTGGTACTACTTCTCCCAGTAACTCCAAATAACAGCTAGAGCAGTAAACTGAATGATTTGCTTTCATTTTCCTGCTTTTTTTTCCTTGTAATTTTGGCTAGTAGGGTTTAAACTCCGTTTCCTTACTCCCAGCAAGCAGAGTTAACAGGAACAGCATGTGTGCTCCTTATCCTCTTTTACCAAGTAGGTTATAGGAGACATTCTTTCTGTCTTTTTACATTTCAGCTGGTAGTGAACACTTCCAAGCTACATTATTTAGAGAAGTGAAGTAGGGAGATAAATGTTTATTTATTTTTAAGAAACCCGACCCTTTTTAGTAATCAAAAGATACGTGGACTTTGCTTTTACAAATTCTCGATAGCCAACAGTGCCATTAACTCAGTTGCTCTCAAACTTAAGCCACCAAAATTTCTTGTAATTCATCTCCCTAATTTGCCTACTGCCTTCTGCTTTTCTTCTTCCTTGTTCAGGCAGGCAGAACCCAGTAACCTACAGTCATTACTTTCTCTTGTGTTCAGAGCCCAGAAAAAGTCCCAGCTCTTTTCTGTGCCATCCCACCTTTTCCCCACTGATTTGTGATATGGGAGATGTTTCTTAGTTCTTTGGGTATGAACAAAGATACACTAAGTTACTCTGCTACTGATTCAACGAGATGAGTCTCTGCCTCCATCCAGCTCAAGGAAATCTGCCACCTACAGCTGCCCTGTGTGTCCTCCATCAACGGGACCTCAGGAAATGCTTAAAAGATAAAGCAGTTCCTTTCTTACTAAAAATTTGTGAAGATGGGTAAAAATTTTACTTCTGTTGCTGTAAAATTAGAATTGTGAGTGCCAGCATTGCTGGGAGGTGCTGAAGTCCCAGCACATTTTAAGTGAGTGAATCCATCAGTGCTTTGCACAATGCCTGGGGACCCTCAGATAGAAAGCCCTATCAGAACTTCAAATATCGGTATCATGGCTCTGCCAAATGTGCAAATAAGCACTTCAGAAAGACAGGAGAACGCATCTCTCTAACGTTGTTTGATTGTAACCCATTATCTGAGTATCCCTGAGTGCACTGTACTTCTGCAATCCACTGATTGAAGAAGAGTGCTAGATAATAAGTGCTGTTGGAAGCCATTGAAAAATCAGTAGGTCGCTGTCACACAACTAACTATAAGTGAAAACAGATAATGCCACCAAGATAAAAACAGCATGAATGGAAGAAACAGTGTGTGGGTGATTGGAAAAGAAAATTAATCAAAAAACTTTAAAAAATGAATTTTCACTAATTTCTCTCCAGCCTTTCAACCTACCAAAGAAGAAGCAGGCTGCAAAAATGATTACAGATGATTGCAGCTCTGCAGATGCCATGTTGTTTCTGTTTTTGTAAACAATAAAACTGCCCAGATAGTCAAGACTGATACATCATAGCCTTCAGATCCACACATGCACACACCACAACATAAAAATATGTTGCCAGGCAGAGTAGACTATGAGTTCACAGCTAAACCTTGATTACTGCCCAGGCAGGCACAAGCTCACCCGAAGAGTGATTAGCCACCACATGTTGACAGGGCAGGTGAAAATCTGCTTGGGGGCACATTCCCACTGAGTAGCCAGAGAGCTATGTGTTCATACACTTTTCAGTCCAAACAAACTAAAGTTTGCTTGATAGCACACTGGGACATAGAATCCTGAGCTAAAAAACCATAAAACATTAAAATACCTGCAGATCTTCCCAACCATCTGCTTTTATTTTATTGACATTTGTGACTTCTGTTTTTTTCAAGGAGTCAAAGTACTAAATGTATTTTTTGGATAAGGACCAGACATCTGTACAAGGGCAAAGCCACTGCAGGGAAGTTAAATTAATTCCTTTAATTAACTCACTTTGGAATAAACTGGGGAGACTCCCATGCTGGAATTCCTGGGTGGAGAATAATGGGGAACAAATATCTGAAATTTGAAGTGGCTGCAGATGAAGTTACTGAACTAACTGTGAAAATGCACAATAACATATCTCTGTTGTTCCCTGAGGACTTCTAAGAGAAATCAAGGATGAAGTAGGTGAAGTACCAACAGTAGTGGATAACTGTTTAAAACTGTCTTGGTGTCTCAGGGCTTGATGATGTAAAAACCAGTGAGTTTTACAAGAGACATTGGGAACTTCAGTGTGAAAGACAAATCAGTACAATTGCTATTTTAAGCAAAAGAGATTGCATTTTCTCTCACTTCAGGATCAGGTATTTTATTAATGTCTTGAGGTACCTGTACATATCAGGTTCAGAGTTTTGCCCCCTCTTACAGGCATATGGCCATCATATCAGCCAAATCTTACAGGGTCTATCAGCATTCTCAATACAATGTAAAAAGTCAGCAAGCTGGGGCAGCAGATGCTCAGAGCAGCCATACCTTTTCCAAAAGGGAATTATTGTCTAATTTCCCCTTGTTTCTATTTTACCAGTTTGAAGCTCCTTTATTCTACTTCCAGGCTCTGAAGGGTTTAACATTCATACTAGAGAAGCTGAATGGGGTAGTTTTCTGATGAGGATGGACTATCTTTGCCTTATCATTCTCAAAAGTAAAAGACCTTATAATGCTTTCCTCATTCAGGGGAAAAATGCAGTTGTTGCCCTCTTAAAATACTACATGAAACTCCCCAAGGAAGAACATCCACAATAATTTTTAAAATCATCAAACAAGGAAGGGTTAAAAACTCTTTCCTTGGTTTTACATGGTTGCATGTGTAAATTTGCATTTGTTGATACCAATGTCAGTATTAAGCATAAGGTTTTCTGGATATGTTAGAGTATAAGGAAGAACATGAAAGGTGGTCTGTCTATCTCCTTTCTGGGGAGAGGAGGAAAATAAAAGATCATTTCATGACAGCAGATGGCTACAACTCATTACTGTGTAAATGTACAGTGTGGAAAGTGGAATGACAATTAGCACTCACCAGAAATACATAACAGAGAATGATATGTGCTCATGCCATTTCATTTCATGTCACATTAATTGGGTACTAGATAGCTGACAAAATGTGTTAAACTAACCATAGCTTTTGCTGGCAGCAGCTGAAAATTTGTCTCACACAGAGATTTCATTTCCTTCCAGATGCTGTGACAGAGGAGAGGCAGCTTTGTACACACACTTCTCCAGCACTGCTGACCCACTTGCTGCTCTGTTCGTTTCACTGTCTGGTATTTTCACCCAGGGTTACATCAGGCCTTAGCCCAGTAAATTTTTGATTGCCCCTCTTCAGCCAGCTTGTTCTATGGAGGAACCCTTTTTCTCCAGAGAAGGAGCCTGTGCTACAGGAGGCGGTCACAGCTCAGTTTCCTGTGAGGGAATCTCGCAGGGAAAACCCATATTAAATGCCTGCCAAACCTGTAATGAGCAGCTTGAAACAACTTGGCTTTCTGGCAACAGTGGCACAGACAATTTTAACGTGGATCTTGAGATGTCTACAGCTCTATCTACTCTATGAAACTTGCGCTGTTTCTTAAGTATGTCTAATAAGGACACACAGAGATATTGCAAAATCCTCAGGTGTCCTGCAAAGTAGCTGAAGTGTCGTGGCTCAAGCCACTTGGGGAACACAAGTAGGAGCAAATAAGCCAATGTGCCCTAGAAGTCTCTCTGATCTGGAAGATGCCACTTTAATACTTTGCAGAGTTGTGCTTCAAATTCAATACAGCTACATATCTGTGCATGTTTAGCCACCAGATAAAATGCTTCTGCATTAGTCCCACCCTATAGCTTGTTCACAGGGTTCAAAACCTATCTGTGGTGTTGAGCACCCTCCCTCACTATCCACACTGCAGCTGTCCTAGCCCCACGCTGGATCATGGAATCATAGAAAATCCTGAGCTCCTAGCCCTGCACAGGACAACCCCAAAAATCAGCTGAGGCTAGGATCAGGCTGCCCAAGTAGAAGAATGTGGGGCATTTCCAGTTCAGCCTCTTGAGCTGGCTGGGCACAGCTGTAAATCTTGCCACGGTACCCTGCTATCAATCATCTTTTTTGGAGAAGTGGGAAAAGAAACAGTGCATTACTTTACAGCTACATAGTGACTCAAAACTCCCTGAGGTATGGTAGGGTAGCAACACTAGGGCAGCAGACATGTTGTAAAGTAATATCATAAGGTATTAGGTAACCAAGAGGGGACAAATGGCATAATTAAATTGAAACATAACACACAGCATAACGCGTTGGAAATCAAGCCAGCTAAAAAAAGTCACCTTAGATTTCACAACTGCTGTGATCACTTCTCTAGACCCTTACATAGTGGTTTCAGGATCAGTTATACATCAGGACACCAAATGAAAATCTGAGCCTCTCCTAGTTTCTAGAAGCACATCTTCCTACTTTGTTTGTTGTTGTGTGAAAAGCGAGCTGGCACTGAGCAAACAGTGATACAGCAAACTGCCATCACAGCTGGGGCCTTGGGATATGGGTAAGACAAAAAGACAGCCCTGTGTTACCACTGTACAACCATTCCCAGATCAGCCTGGCTCTGTCCTTTCAGCATATCAGAGCAGCACCGACTTTCATCACTCACTCACTTATCCACACTGCCTAAAGGTTACATTGATTTTATCTTTACTAATCAAGGAGAAAGCACACTGACAGGCAGCCATGAGCTTTCTAAGAGATGAGATAGAAAGAGATCGAGTTTGTTTTGAAGTGTTTAATTAAAAAGATACCCTTCAATTAAATACACTGCTTGAAGTCTCATGCAGAGAGCATTCATTGTATGGCTTCTAAAGATCCACGATCTTCCAACAGAGAGGGATTCAGGAGGGATGCTGCAAGACTAGTTTATGCCAGGTACAGGTGAAATAGTCCCTGTGCTGGAATAGGTGAAGAGCAGCTGGTCACAGAGAGTCATCGGGAACCAGTCTCATTAAATACAGGCGAGCAGTGGGCAGCTCGAACAAGAAACTGTACATACACATACACTAAAGTGGTAATAGAAATTAACCCATTTCCAAAACTTTTAGCAAAATTCTTCTATGGAGACAGTAAATATTTATTAACTTACAATATCTGACACACTTTAAAATTTGTATTTAACAGAAACACAAATAATTCCAAAAGAAAAATGTACTGGCTCTCTGCCTAGTCAAGGACAAGCATGACAAGCCATGAATATAAAAAATAGACTCTATGGAAAATGTCATGGTCAGAGGATATGGAACAATCAGATTTTTTATTCTTTCAAAATTGTAACAGAAGCTAGATGTTGGCAGCAGCTTGTATCAGGGTGGTTTAAGCAATAATGTAAAGAATTTATTACTCTCAATGAATATTTTGGTTTGTACTCAAAGAAAAGGTTCATCCATTTGTACCACTGCCAAATGTTCGGGCACATGTAGATTACTATTCACCAGTACAGGTGATAAACTTCAAAGCTGAAATTTAAATAACCCGTACTGAACTTTGAAAAATCAAGAAGCCTGAAAGAGGCCTGGAAGTTGGCCAAGAAGGTTTTGGCATTTTTTTCCACTTCAGTTAATTTTTCATAAATCTTAATCATAATATTGAGAAGCCCAGAAACCCATTATTTTCATGCCAATGCTCAAATGACCTGGCCTAGTTATAGGTAAAAAAAACTAAATGCAAGCCATGAAGAATGCAAAGATTGTTCAAAGAGATAGAAAATCAGAATATAAATAAGCTACTTAGCATAGTTTATGCAAAATAGATGCTACTTTGCTAATGAGATTACAAGTCTGTTTGATAACGTCAACCACAGCTTCAATACCCCTAGAAGTCCTAAGGCACTTGAATCAACAGCACAAGATGTGGTCATTAAAAAGTAATGACTTTTCTATATGAACAGAGCACACAAGTAATGAATTAGGAATTGCTGCAGGGATCTTAAAAGTCATATCCACAGGGTAGCTACTGCAGTGCTTCTGGTGGGGCGGTGGTTCCACAACTGGTAGCAAAGCTGTCTCCAAACTCAACCAGAAAATGGATCCAGTTTCACAATAATCTCATTAACACTTTCCCTAAAAAGCCAGAAACAGCTTCTGCAGCTTTTCAGCTGGATCAATAATTTGAAGCAATTTACACTATGCAGACACAAATACTTGTATTAGAAAAGTAACAAAGTAGAAAATCAGCAAAGTAGGAGAGGGGGGAAAAAACCATCAGGTAGAAGTTTGTATAAAATCAGCACTTCTAAAAGGTGCAGATAATCAAAGGCTTGATGCTAAGCAGTAAGAAGTAACAAGCAGCTAGGCTGTGTGATCTGGATCATTTGTTTGGTTTATCATGACACAAACCATTATGACATTTTCAAACAAAAATTTTCTGTCTAGAAACAAACTTTAAAAAGGTCTCTAAATTTTGCCCTGGGCAACCACAATTCTGAAGAAGACTGAGACAGCGAGCGTGTAATCCAAGTGCCTCCAAATGCTCTAGCAACCAGGGACAAGCCCACCTAATGAATGAAAAACTGATTAGCAAGTCGGAATAGAGACATGAATTTACCCCTAGGAGTGTCTCAGATTATGAGATTGTAATTGTCAGGATGCTCACATTTCAAAAGATACCTTTAAAAATTAGACAAAGCACAGAAAACCTGCAATAAAATTTCAAGGATGGGCAAAACCCTCATATTTCCTGCCGTGAGGAATTAAGAGACGAGAATGGGTAGCTAAACAGGAAAGAGATTGAGGCATGACCCTGCAAGGCATAGGTACTTTCACAAGGGAAAAATAACAGGTCTCCCAAAACTCCCTGATGCCCTGAGGACGGCACAGGGAGAACAAGTGGCTGAAAGCAGAACTATGACAAGCTCTAAACCAGATGTGAAGTGGGTGTTTTACATCGTGAATAAGGCATGGAAAGGGACAGGTGATTCTCTGTCTCCTGATCTTTTCAAACAAAGGCTAAGTGCTTTTTGGGAAAACAAGCCTCAGTCAATTTATTGGATTCTGCAAAGGACATGGAAGGAAATGAAATTGCCTGTAATAATAAAGATATCAAACTACCCGATCTAATAACCTTTATTGAATTTATGTTGGAGAGGAGAACGACAATTTTGATGTTCTAGCAGAACATCCAGGATAAAGATAGATCTAAATGCTCATTTAGCATTTTAATTTAATAACCTTAATATACATTTCAGGAAACCTTGTGCCTTGAGAGCCCCAGGAACTAAAGCCCTTTATCATCCAAAATGTGTTTTCTGAGCAGTGTAAACTTACCAATTTACCAAAGCCTTACCCAGCTCACCAACATCTATCCTGGGCTAGGGACACTTCTGGGAATAGCCAGCCCTCTGGGGCCAGTTCCAGCTCTTGCTCAGGGAGTAACAAGAGTTTTGACCTACTGGTGTGTGCTGGAAGGCTCTGTCCTTACTGAGCCAGGACTGAACTCCTGCTTCCTCTTTCTAACATGACAGAAATATTGATTTTTTTACAAAAAAAATCAGTCTTACAGCAAATTTTACAGTGTGTTCTCTAAGAAAGTGCAAACTTAGCTGTGCCAGATTATCTGCTGTGCATGTTGGCAATTTGCATGTACAAAACATGTGCATCTTGGCTTCTGCCAAGGCTCTTGAGCACCTGCAATAACCAGGTTTTCTTTATTTATTGTGGTTCAGTCTTCACAGGCACAACTTACTCTTTCCCCTCAGCACCAATAGGTATTTCCTTGCCTTTTTATATTCCCTACTAAAGCCATCTAGAAATTTGAAGAGAATATTTTCCTTTGGAAACTGTGATTGAAACAAAATATTCAATAAACTTGTGTGAAAATACATGTCTAACACACACACGAGGATGAACAGTAAAAGTAATTCCTTCCAACAAGGTAGGTGTGATGTTCATAATTTCTGGTGTTGGTTGGAAAATTTGGAAAATAGAAAGTCATTTGAAGTTTGAATTAATTCGTGTTCACATTTCTTGCATATAATCAAAATGACACAGCTGAAATAAGAGTTTTATTGGCTGTAAAATTAATGTTCCTTAAATTCCTTCTCACAGGAAATTAGGTTTCTGATTCAAGCCAAAAGAAAAACTTGGAAACAGCTGAAATCCCTGTTAACCATAAAGCAAACTTTGGGCAGGCCCACCCTGCAGTGCTGCAGGGGTAACAAGCAACCAGTTCTGTTGTGAAAGTCAGTGACAAAAGCCCATGAATCCATCTGTTTTCCCAAGCACACCCAAGCTCCACAGATCAGCCAGGAAACCATATGTTCCTGTGTTAGTAATCCACGCCTGGCCCACATTTCCCAGTTTTCCTCTGGCCGCGGCAGACAACACGCAAGGCATTGCTGCTGCAATCACCGCTGCCTGCCCAGCAGCAGAGCTGCCCTTGGCTTTACACAAACCATCACAGCCAAACCAGGCAGGAAACCAACTGCCTTCATGGCAAAAATGCGTTTGACCTCGTTTCCACTGCATTTGTCCAACTTCAGTATGGAAATTTGCATTACATGTCTGCCACACTGAGCAGACACGAGCCAAGTTTTATTCCTTATTGCTGAGACCAGAATTGGCAGCTGCCATTTCTCAAGGATGTTGTGCAAATGTGGAGAGCTGAGAATTTTCTTATTCTTCCTCAGCAAAAATTAACCACTTCCAATCTATCAGGTGCCTGAAAGTATGAGAGGCAGGTGTGACAAGCAAGTCAAGCTACTTACTTCAACTCCCCTGACTCACATTTGACATAAAGGAATAGTAATCACAGGCACACAAAATAACCCAATTTAAAAAAACCCACATGAGTGTTTTAACCTCGTCTGCAGGTATTTAGCACCCATAAATGTCATTAAGGTCCATAACAGGCATATCAGAGACGTATCCCCCAGCTCATTTTGTAATGTCACAGTGTTCAGAATTCACTCACAGACTTCACTCTGAAAAACTGAGCTCTCTGAGAGGAATTTAAAAAATATGCCAGAAGAGTGTTTATCAAATACTGCAATTGTTTTGCAAACCTGAGCAATAGCAATCACAATAGTCTAAAAAAAAAAGTATTAACTTTTCATGCACAAAGAAAAATAGTCTAAGGAATTTATTGATCACAGCTGACAGGTATCTGTTCAAGGAAGGAATTACCTGGCAGCAGATGGGCCTATAATAATATTAATATCTTCGCCATCTGGCTTTTAATCCATGCTTTTCATCAGTAGATCATAAAGCACTTTACGAATGAGGTCAAACATCTTGTAGGAAAAGTCAGAATAAGATATAATGAAGCTGAAGCTGAACAAGGATAAGCAAGAAATAAGACACACTCCATTTGCTCTTTTATCAATTACATCAGCAGGTAATTAACAAAACAAGGAATTCACCTGTAAATATTACATTCTCCATCACTTGCTAAAAAGACAGGACCTCAAATATCTTACAGTTCAAAAAAATTCAAATAGTTTTTAGGTGAGGTTGTTTGCCTCTAGAAAACAATAGGTGAAGAAAAGGTGAACACAGAAGTACCTCTTTCCCCTGAAAGTCTTAAAATCTACTGCATTTCCCCTTGATTCTAGCCTACCCACCTACCCAATTACTGAAACAAACCTTGTACAGTCTTTCTGGATGCTTGGACAGAACTGCTTACAATATGGTTGCAAATCTGAAGGTGTAGAAGACTATAAAACGACTAATCATTAAAAAAATTTATTAAGAAGATCAATGCATGCAAGGCGTAGTTTTGCCATAGGCTGGTGACCAGATGGGAAAAATGGAACTACTTGAACATTTAAAAAGTTCTTGAATTATCTGGCATATCTGCCCCCCCCCCGCCAAAATCATACATTTTCAACCTTACTGAGAAAGAAACCTTCCTGAGTTTCACTGTTCTTCAGCTGCTCTTTGGAAAGAATGCTGTCAGCACCATATCACCACAGCTTCTTGCCTCAGTGGTTTGGTCTGAAAACTCTTCAGAGCTGAGACCACATGTGTGCCTGTGAGAATGTACAACCCTGTTGTGGAATGCTCACCCTGAGTGAGCATTTCAGGTCTACTGTAAAATTAATAATATATCTAGGAAGAAGGTGTTTATTATTCAGAATGGCCTGTACAATGTTAGCAGATGACAGAACCCACACTGCTCAAAAGGCAGCAGCAGACTCACATATTGAGCCCTGCCCAGCCCAACATCCAAAGGTTTCAAAGCCCTACATTACTTCAACACAAACTTTTAAACTTTGTTGTTGAGTAACTTTGTGGGTGAACTCCAGTACTACTGAGATCACAAACAAACCAAAGTCCAAAAAGAGATAATGGCCTGAGCAAAGGGCAGAATGTCCATCAGGAAAAAAAGGAAGAAAGCAGGATAAATAAGGTATAGCCTTGGAGACCTTAAGGATCTGGCTTGGCACATTTGCCAAAGAGGAAAATGAGCATAGGTTATGTATTGTCAGTGTTTGTGAGGGAGCTGCCTGGTTATGTTCTCTTTGCTTGGATCTTTATGCCCGTGGCTTTACTCCTGCTGCTCCTAATTGTCTACTTCAGGATCAAACTAAGAGAAGGTGAGTCAGGGCTTGGGGACAAAGACGGGAGGGAGAGAAACCTTCTCATTCAACAGACAATTTAGGCTTGTACCATTAACTAAACTGAAGGCAACTATGATCAGAAACAATTTTATTAAGTTGTACTGTATTTTAGACCATTTTCTGTTTGAAAAACACTACAGGTATTTGTTTAAAACTTGAATTGACCTCTGACTTAAAATGCTATAGTTTTATATACTATATTATAGGAGATTTTACTGTTTTACATTATAGAAAGGGCAACCAGAATGAAAAAAAGGGCAGTTAAAACATCATTTTCACAGATCAGTTTCTTCTGTGCTTACACTGTGCAAGTCTTCAATGAGACAGGTAGCAGCAATTACACCCATAAGTAATTGGGCTTTGAGTACGTGTCTATGTTCTTCAGAAGTATTTATTTGCTTTTATTTTGTACTTAAGCGCACATCTACCATGTTATCTTTTCCATTTTAAAATCAGCTTAAACTCACTTCAAAAATCCATTTTCTGAATAAAACAAAAACACCCATCCCAATGCAAATGTGCAGTGATTGTAACACATCTGTGTACTGAGAATTAAGGCTGCTCACCTGGCCCAACTGGGCTACACTTGTAGCAGGCAGGGAGTTCCTTTTAGGCAGAAGCATCCTGTACCTCAGCCCTTCCAGTCTTGATGGGATGATCTTCATGCCCTCCAGATTTGGGTCCCAGCTGCAGCAGGAGATCCCCACGTGCTCTTGTTTTAAGGGTTCCAGCTGCCAAAGCCAGCCTTGGGGCACATTGGCTTGAGGCCTCAACCATTCTTTCCTTCAGCTCTTTGAAAGCACACTCGCTGACACTGGGCTAAGCTTGATCCTCAGATTATCAGTCTTTCGAACGTTTTCTCCATATGGAGTGTCAGGAGAGCTCAGAGGACAGCCCAGGTTTTCACTGTAAACTGCAGATGCTTCTTGATACAGCTTGGTAAAAACCCTGCCTGGGACAATGTTTCACAACTCTCGCACTACAGGTTTCAGCTCCAGCAGACCAGGCTGGGGCAGACAGGCCAGTCCTGTCCACAGGGCTCTGCAGATCAGCTGAAGCCTCGCACCGAGCTGGCCTGGGGTGCATCAGCCCAGCAGGAGAAGGATTTACCCACCAGTGCATGGACAGGAAATAAATCTCTCTTAGATGCCAGGCCAAACACTGTAATTTGGGCTCTCAGATTTTGCTCTATCCTGAAAATTTGGATGCTTAGCATAAGACAGGTCATATGCAGCCAGAAATGTAAAATAAACAAACTTCCTGTTTTGTGTAACATCCCCGGGCATTTACATCTGAGGCTTTAACAGAGGAAAGGTTTTGTTTGCATATGAGCACACAATTCAAGTTACCTTCAAGCTGCTAAAACTCAAACATTTCCTGTTCAAGATGTGCTTTCAGATACTGAAATCATCTGCAAGGGCAGCCTGCTCCTCATGCCTAATCCAGACCTGCATTAGGTTATAGATTATTCTTAGAGTAAGGTGCTAATGGTTTTTCACACGCTAATAAAGCAAAAACAAAAACAGTGCAATGCCAAAACATTGTGCAATTCAGTATCTGTGAGGAAATAGGAAGGCAAAGTAATATGAGCTCTGTGCTCATATAATATAAAGCCAGACATTAGTTATTATGAAATAATACAGAGTGCTACTGAAGTCCTTGTTAGCTAGTGCTGCTCTCACTTTTCTATTCCAGCTAGGATGAAGCAAGACAGGAAAAGCAAGTGGGCTACTGGTCCCATCAGTTCAGGTATTTTGCTGGGGCTCAGAGAATACTTTCATTAAACCAGATTAATCCATCTGAAAAAACCCACAGACATTTGCATTTGTGATGCATGATCAACTGTTGAAACAGACTGTCCTGCCTTTTTTTCACAGCACTCATATCCTCCTTATGCACACTTTCTGCAGGTTTGTAAATAATCTACAGCTCCAGATGTTAAATTCTGCTTCTCTTACAGCACAGAAAATTTAGCCTTGGATTTGTAATGAGTTTAAACAAAGCAATGGTTTCGTAAATTTTCTGAGATTAGTAATCAAGGGTGTAAGAGAGAGGTGAATGAGGTAGTTGGCAGACTAATTTGCCAAAGGAATATTGCTGCTGCGCTTCTCTTTCAAAACCAAGGATGCTTGAAGGGAATCATCTGGCTTTTCAATGCCTCAGGAAAGGAGAGAGTTTAGTTTGCAGATCACAGGTGTTCTGGCTGGGATTCTAAAGAGGATGTGAGATGAATTCCTGTCTATGTAATACTTCGGGCATTGCATTCTCAGCCTGTCTCCAAGATCTTCTTTTTCTTAAGCTGAGACTGTCAGAGACCAACCTACTGTTCTGGCCTCCAGCCAACTTACACAAAAGATCCGAGCAGCTCTCCCTGTACAAGCAAGTGCAGCCAGCTTTAGCTTAAGACCATCAGGTGAGAGAAACAGATAAGCCTGAGAACAGAGTCCTTCAAATGCTATCTCTTCTACAGTACAACAAAAATTCTGAAGGTTTCAGCTGCCTATTTCCCTAGATCTCTTTTATTGAAAAAAAAAGGGAAAAAAAGAAAAAAGGAGATAAATTTTTATTACTAAAATCAAGACTGCTTTGCTTTGTTGTTAAATAAGTATTTTTCTCTGTGCAGCGAGAAGCTCTGCATAAATTTATCACTATATAAATATCTTATAAATAAAATGAAATCATCTAATACAAACAGTCCACATTTCTTCTGAACAATTAGCAATAACAAGTATTTAATGGGGTTTTAATTTGGTTTTTTTTCTCTGTTTCTCCATCCTTCTTCAAATAATCTCCAAGCCTCCAACAGCATGGTCATGTTCTGAAGATGTCCAGTTATGTGGGCAGCAAGCATTTTTCTGCTTTGTCTGTACCACAGGCAGCATCAGGAGGATCAGGCCAGCTCACAGTTCTCACAGCACAGCCACAGTTCTGTAAAGCAGAACACGAATTGCCAGTATAAATGAAATATGCTCTTTGCCGTTGGTAAAAAGTTTTATTCTGGTTGGAAGCTGTGGAGGCAAATGAAAACAGAGAATTTCTGCTGATGTCAATAGCCCATGTTAGCGCTTCACTGGGCATAGTAGCAGCCCCAGACTCACACTCAGACTTCCCTCTAGAATCATGGGCCAACTAGTAACAGCATGCTCTTTAGACAGCTTCACCTTAGCAAGATTAGTTTTTATTAATATAAACCAGCTCTTTTTCTTTATAAAAACTCACCATAAGAAATCAGCATATTCTTACAGAATTCTTGTGTTGTTTGGATTATTTTTCAGTTGATGAGGAAATGGCCATGGCACAAGATTCTAGGAATGCCTTTCTGAATCACCGTGGCCAGTGGAAGAAACCCAGGAGATCCGGACAAAAAGAGAACAGATACAAGAACTCAAGGACATTTAAGGGAGCTTCTCGTCTCAGGAAGCAAGCTTAAGCCCAGTACTCAGCCCTGAAGGTTTAACAATAAATGGCTGTAAATAAATACCACACAGGAAAACAAAACCGGAGAGGAGAACCCAGTAATGAATTAAACAGCGGCCACCATCCAGAGTTCTTGCAGCTGAGATGACCAGCAGAGAGCAGAGGCCTCCTGCAATGACCTGCATTGGTTCCCTTGCGCACCCCACGATTTGTTGGGAGGGACAGTGCCCTGCTCACCAGCCCCTCCCTGGCCTACCAGGGAGAAAGGACACAACGAGCTCCTGAGAGAGCTGAGCTGGCACATCCAAGGCAGGCAGCCTTATGAAATTGAGATGCATAAGTAACAAGCTGGTATCAAGCACTGACATCTGGGAATTTGAAAAGGGTTTTGAAGGGGAACTGACATTTATTAGCTTGTACACATTGGGAAAGATTGTGGAGTTTGTAAAGTATCCTTTCCACAGAATTTGGAAGCAAAATGTAACAGTAGCAGGGAAAAAAAAAAATTCTCTCTGCTGACCGAAAATGCCAAATTGTGAAACCATGGAAAGATTTAGCCAGTATTCTGTAAGGCAGTTATTACTCTCCTTTAAGGACAAATGGATGACTTTTGCAAATAAAAAACTGCAGAAGCATGGAGCTATCTTTTTAGTGTGTCATTTGACACACATTTTAAAAAAATCTTCCTGCCTGCTCCCTTGTAGCTGTAGATGTACAGATTTAGTGCATCTCAGATTGCTTGTAGCAGATGGCCCACAACAATGCAACTCAGGTTTGCAAATAGCACTGGCTTTTAGCTTCTCTGATTCCACTCTCAAAGCAAGGAATGAAAAGTGACTATCACTACTGTCCTCAGTTTTTACTGTCCCTGTCCGCTAATGATTGCAGTCTGCAATTACCTTTCATTAAAGCTGTTTGTCAGCACTCATCCTGCAAGAGCAGATAATGCCTTGTCTGAGATTATGTGTGGTTTGCACAGTTTCAGTTCTCATAGACTTTTAAGAACTCCTTAGAATAATTTTATAGAAATACTAATGAGGTCATGACCACAGGTTTAAAAAACCCAATGTAATTTATCAAAGTCTGTGGAGAAAAAAACAATTTAAACAGCAAATATCCTTACACTCTTTCCCATTTTAACACTACCCAAATTAAAAAAGACATAATTCATCACACTAGTTTACATCTGTGCAAATAACAGAATACATTGCACAGGTGAAGGGGCAATTGTTTGGAAATGGAAACACAATCTTTTGCAAGGAAGTTGAGACAGCTGCTGCAAAGAATTTACTTTCTACATTTAAGAAGGATGCTGCCTTCTTAAAGCAGTGATCTGGGAAATTGATCAGATCCTAAAGAAAGTGTAACATACAGAATGCCAAACACTCACTCTATCACTGCCCAAGAAAAGATTGGCCAGGACCACATGTAAAAAGTACAGAATGAAAATTGATTTTTTTAAAATTCCACAGTGTGTATGAGAATGGGGCGATTTGAAATGTCAAGAAGTGGTAAAACTCTTAAACAGCACTTCATTGTAAACTAGTGGTACAGATACCAAAAATAATGCTGTATGCATACACTCCGTGCCTTTGACAGAACTGCTTATTGAGCTGTAACTGCTAACATGTAGGAGGATCTGACATTCACAACTTAGTAACATGCAAGGGAAATTCTCATTTTGCCTTCTTGTCTTTAGTTCCATTACTGAACAGTGTCAAAAAATATGTTTTCATGGTACCAGCATGAAACACAACATAATATCCCATACAACTCCTTCAAAAAGGGAAAAGACATATAAATAACACTGTAGAACGACACCTTTGTCTAGATAAATTGTACAAGTTATCTAAATAGATATGGAGACCAATTGCAAGCAAGCATTCTACACATGTATATTCAATTACTGCTTTCACTGAGGAGTCCTCTCTCTTCCTGTCTCTAGCAATAATGTGAAATTAGACTCTACTCCACCTACATAATTTGAAACCTTCCTACCTGTGACTACTTCCCCTTCGCTTCCCAGAACAGAATTTCAAGCCTCAACATTTAAGATGGAAAGGTACTGAGAGAGATGGCAAAGCACTTTTGGCTGGGGAATGACTGGAGGCTGATTGATAGGTGTCTATTCCAAAGTCTGCAGTGATGCTGTCCAGGGATGCTAGAGCAGGGGCAGGTTCAAAGACACAAAAATGCTTTTGGCTCTTTTTTTCCTTATGCTGGCCAGAGGAAATTTTAAAAAGCAATTAGCTAAAAATCCAGAGGCAGAGAAATAAAGACTGATACACCAGTGAGTATTCAAAAATTGCTCAAGGCTGGAAGAATATTTGGGAAAGTACTACTTTCTAATATAGTAATCATAGTTACACACACCCCAAGGCGAATACCAGTAGCCTCAGAGACAGAGATCTGGGAGAGTTAGTCACTTAGCCTGGCCCAGCAGAGACATTAATTTAGACTTACCTCCAAAAACTCTGGTAGGACTTGCCTCAAACCAAACAGAATATTTTAACACTACAGGAATTATCACAGCATTTCCAATGCTTGTAATTTGTATTAATATTACTACTCTATCTTTTCAAGTGCAGTATGAAAGCCCCAAAGAACTGAGCAGCCTGAAAATCAGAAGTTTCAGATCTTCCAGAGGTGTAGTCAGTATTGTATTCCATCTGTTTGATGTCTTCTGTGGCCCAATTAAAAGTTGCTATTCAGCTAGACTGTCAAATAGAAGAATACTTCAAGAAACACTTTGTACTATAGTTCCTCATTGCTTTGAACAATAAATCTTTTGTTTAAAGTTTTTCATTGGATTTGCATGCCTGCCCTTTACAAAAGCTTTATCTGGGAAATAATTTGTGGAATGAGTCCAACATTTATTATGAACCCTGAGGTTATCATTATTAAAAAGGCAGATGTATTAAGTGGGTTTTTTTTGTAAGACCCACATGACTCACTTTTCTAAGTATTTAAGCAGAATTAATTACTGTAATTATATTTGAAATTGCCCATGTATTATAAAGCTGGTTTGTGAAGTGCCTTGAGAACAATTTCTTTTTTTTTGCATGTTGTAGTTTTTGCTGTAGATATATTATATATAAAAAGGAAACAATGAGATTTCAGAATTGCACAATATTCCAGATAATTTGACTAATTACATACAACGTGAATCTTTAAACCTTGACTATTTGTATGACTGATCACACGTAGGGCTTATGTTTTTCTGCATGACAATGGATGTTTAATTAGTACATATTTAATCAATGCAAGTGACAGCGATGCACAAGCCATGCTGACCTGAAAATACTATTAATTTTTCTGACAAAAGGTTCTATTAGTATTTGAAGACATATCTCAGTGAAAGTAATATTTTTTCAACAATATTATATATGCAGTTTTAAGGATTAAATACAAGTGCAATTAAACCAATATTGATCTACTGTCTAACTAATCAGACCAATCTAAAATTAATGAATTCAAGCAACATGCTATCCACCAAATGAGATCTGCAACTAATACTACACCATATCAAAAATACGTTAAATATTTTTATATAGCTTTTTCTTACACTTTTGTAGGGAAAAATCCACTGACACATCCTTCTAAATGCATGTGTGTCCATTTTGACCTACATTTACATATCCCAAACTTGCCACTTATTTGACAACCTCACATGCTGGATGGGGTTCTCTTCCCCTTTTTGAAAAGCAGAATACCTCTGGTTTTGAAGGAAAGCAGGCAAGACTGTTATCTGCTAATTCTCCAGGTAATGTGGATGCAGTTGAGAATGACTCCATATGTATAGAAATTAACATCTCTGTTACTCTTGTCATACGTTATCCAAATTATGCAGAGCCAAAGCTAATGAGAACTTCTGTTACACAAGTGTGCTGACAGATGGCAGCCATCTAAACTGAGAATAGCACCAAAAATACATTGCTCAGAAGTGAATAAGAATGTACCGAGAAGTTTTATGATTTGTTTTGCTATCTGAAAACCACAGTAGATTCCATCTCAGCGAACTCAGTAGAACCACTTGGGGACCGAGGGGCATTTCAACTTCCAGTGTGATGTTCAAATCTACTCTGTTTTCGCAGCTGAAGATTTCTTCTCTAAACTACAGAAACCAGGAGTTTATTGGAAGATGTTTAAAAAACACTGGTACTTAAGTACCAGGCAACTGTGCCACCCTGCTAGCAGCCCTGCAGACCACTTGCACTAATCCCTGTTTTTTAAGGTTCTGTGACCTCTAGAACTGCAGTTCTCAGAAGTAATCTGCACACTTCAAATATCCTCCAAGCTTATGTCTGAGTACCAAAAGTGATACAGAGAATAAACAACTTTATTTTATAACAGAATTACAGAAAGCAAAATATCACTTAATACAACTTCAAGCTACTATAAATCTAATTTGGCATTTTAACTATACACAGAGTCAACAGCAAAAAAAAAAAAAAAAAAACCCAAACAAAAAAAAAACCAAAACCAAACAACCCCACAGCAAGAACAAATGAAAAATAAACCCCAATATAATTAACAGGTTTTTGCCATGGCAGTCTCAACTGATGGTACTCTCGTACTACTTTATGAGTGGATTTCAACTTACATTTTTTATTCAGTAGCCTAAAAACCTGCATTAACCATTAGAGGAAGCATGTGAAACATATACCTTCTCTGTAACAGAAATGTCAGTTCTAACATGGAGACACAGTGAGGTTTAATAGCAAGCGAGCATTCTACACATGTATCCAAATAGTGGAAGTATTGGAATTGGGACACAGTAAGAAAAAAAAGCACTACGGTTTTAAGCTGCCTAGATCATCTCTTGTTGGAAAAAAGAGAAAGATATTTTGTTCTTCCTTCTTTCCTTATCTGGAATGCTGCAGACAGCAAAAAGTCTGCAAAAAGTTGAGCATTGGCACCAAAGTGCAAAAAGAACACAGTGCTCAGTCAGAAGAAATCTGTCTGCAACTCCTTCTCCTCTACAGACTGCCACACCATCTCTGCTCTGCAGAGAGGAGAACCTTGGAAAAGAAAGAGTTACAGAGATACCAGTATAAAATTTATCCAAAGAAATATATTTTTTCAAATTTTAGCAAATGTTTTATTTTTATAAAAAACTTCATTATGTGATATCATGTATTTACCTGAATAATCTGAAAAAAGTTCTGTAAATTACTCCAGTAAGAGATTTCACTTGAAATATCTGAAAAAAACTATATCTAAATTAGTAAAGATCCTCCTTCCTGCACAATTACCACCTGTTCCAGTGAACAATGATTTCCAGACTTCTTTTGTTCACTTTCATATAATTAAGAAGCAGTTTCAAAAATACAAGTATTTGTGTGAAAGAAGATCATACCCTCTAGAAATTCATTTAAAAAAACCTGAAAACTCTAAGACTGTTAAGAAGTGGTTATAAAAATAAACAAGATACACTGTAAGGGAATATAGACCAAAGATGTTAAAATGGAGTTTGGTATTGGCATTTAAGTCGTGAACATCTGGTCATTGTTGCTAGGCCTGGTGGATTCAGTGGAGTCATGATGACTTGGAATGACTACAGTTCTTCGTGGTCAGTGACATTTCTATTTCTGGAAGAAAAAATGATATGGAAGGTCACATAAGCATTTGTAACAGATACCATGCCAATGTTACATCAGAGTCAGAAAGTAACTATCTAAGAAGGGTTCTTTTAACAAGAAGGGAAGGTTATTTAATTTTAAAAATGTTGCATTGACTAAAACCCCCTTCAGTCATTAGGCATATAGTACTACACTTTCTCAAAGTACTCATCTTGCTTTACAGCATTTCTTCCCGCCCCAAAATTCTCATTTTAATTGCAACCACTTGTACAGTTTACTGAAAATTTTAATCCACAACCTAGAGCATAAATAAAAAAGGAAGGTACTTGTTCAATTCAGCAATCCTTCAGAATTAGAATGCAGTATCTTTTACTTTTATTAGAGAAAACAAGTCTACACCAAGAATACTGCAGCAGTCATCAGAGCTTCCATTGCCTCAAAAACAACTGCAAAACTGCAAAATTCATTGCATGACTCCATTGACTTAGCACAGGAGAGCTAAATATTTTCCCTAAAGTTTAACTGAAAGGCATCATCAGTCAAACAAGTCTCCAGGTCTGACACAAAAGTAGCACAGAGAAATATCCTCTTTTATTCTCTCACAAGCATTGAAGACCAGGAACCTGTAAACTCAGGTTTACAGGTTTTAAACCAGGAACTTGACAAACTCAGACAAGAACAATTGACACACTCTAGTCCTTTGCAAACAGCCATTCCACAACATGTATGTTTCTCAAGAATGCAAAAAACCACCCTCAGACAATGGAAGGAATTCTCTGAATGCTTTTTTTCCCTAAATAAAATTTTAACAAATTGATGAAAGAACAGAATCAACTTTTCAGCTGGTCACTAGTGTAGAGACATGGTGCAAACCTGCCAAGGTAATTTTTCCCCTGTGACCCAGTCCCCTCTAAAAAGATGTAATTACTTCTATGGGATAGGTTGTGTTGAACACTGATTTTGGATTAAGGTCGCATGAAGAACCTGGCACATTCTACACACATGTAAGGGAAGAGGCAATCCCTGCTTCTAAGACCTTTAAATTCACACTGATTAATAATGAATTCAAAAAGTGACAGTAACACAAAGAATAGTAAAACCCTGCAAATCCAAACCATCTGTTCTGCTGTTTCAGTGTCTCTTTCTACCTTAGATCCTGTGATGGAAGTGCTGAAAATATGCAAGGAGTGGTTTGAGTGTGCATGTTTTATGTTGCTGTGTACCAAGAGACCAGTGAAATCACCCAGACCATAGGCATTCTCCTTACTGCAAACAGCTCTCACAAAAGTGATGTGCATTTTTTCAAGCCTTCTAGAACATTTATGTGATGTGGGGACTAATCAACACCTCCCTGTCTCACAGTTCAGTACAGATCCCTGTCCTCTCCTGTGCTTTTAAAACAAAACTGGAGCATACATGTTAAACTCATTTTCAGTATCACTAAGCAACAAAGCCATGAAACAAACCCAACTGAATGCAGAAATAAAAGTACAATGAAAAACCAGACATTTGTGTGGTATTTCTTATTTTTGGTGCTTTTCCCCAGCTGTCCCACACAAGCAACACAATCTCCAGTGTTATTTTTAGTTTCTAGCATTATCTTATGTCAAAGTAATTTTTAAAAGTATTAATGCTAATATGAATATCCAGGTGAGTGCTCATCCAGCACTTCCAAACATGATCCATGTTTTTTCCTGGTCCGTATATTTATTAACAAAAAAATATTAATTTCTTTTTCAAACACAGAATAATCTGACCAAATCTGAAGAAATTTTCTGCAGACAGCCCAAACTCAGTTCTACTGTATTTTGCATCCTGAAAAATGATGCAAATTTACATGCTGAGAAGCTCAGAGAAAAACTAGCCAGAAAACACTGTCTAAACACACATGACCATAACAAGCATTGTAGTTCTAATACAATCTGTACAAGGTCAGGAAGGGAATTGGAACCACTTTGACAGAGAAGATGGATGAACTTCCTGTCTGCAGGCAAAAGGCAGGCCATCCTACTCTCATACTCCCCATGGCACTCAACATTGCTGCTCTATGCATACAGTGGGAGTTCAGGACAAGCTCTCAGCAGGGTTATGTGTACAGCTATGAGACCAAATAATTCTGCCAGCAGATGTGAAAAACTCTTGCCCCAACAGCCCACCACAGGTTTAACTGACCATATCCATGTCAACATCAGGCAATGGACATTAGCTCTCCCCTTCCTCAGCCACACACTCTCATTATGATCCAGATGTTAAGAAAAAAGAGACTTGTAGGCAGATTAAATAAACTAAGGCTTTAGTCTATGTCTTTCCGCTGAAAACATGCATCTGTGATCAGACTAGCTCAGGAAGTGCCCAATTCCTTAATAATGGTCATGCTCCATGGAGCAGCATTCAATAGATGTACTTCATATCCTCTCAACTGATACTTGAATCTTTTCTCTTCTGAATCCCAGAAGTGATACTCAACAGTTATATCTTCAGCTTTTAGAAAATTCAGGCACAGCAATAAAATAGATCATTTTAACACAACAGATTATCAGGATTATGTGAAAAACACCCTCCCCTCTAGTAGCTTACACCAAATTTGGAATCAAGTCAGTGTCTCATTTTTCATATATTCCTGGCATTTCATGGCTGTGCTCAAGTTTTCTGAAGCTGCAGACTGAAATTTATAATGGCTAGTTTCCTTGGGTAAATAATGTTGTTCAATAGTAAGGGAATGCCTGCCTGCACAGGACGTAGAAGCCTCTTGTCCCTGGGCCACAACCACCCTTGTATAAAATACTGAACTGGGGAAATAAGAATCATGACTACTCTCATTTCTTTAAAACATATAAAATGTATTTCTTTTACCTTGTCTCCCCCTTCGTCAACATTGATCAAAGTGCATATTAGAAGCTCAAACTTGTACTAAACCAATTTTCCTTCTTGAGATGTAACACAATAACACTGCTGCTCTTCCAGCTAAATACAGAGGCTAGTCAGTAAAAAAATCAGAAGCCTAATGAAAGCTTAAACCCCTGGTTTTTACATTTCTTTATAAAACTCTCCCATTGAGATAACTATTTAACCAATAACAAACCCATCAATTTTGAAAAAAACCTGAAGCTCAAGTCTCATACTAACAATGTGACAAGCATTGGAAATCTGAAGATTTACACCCCCAAATGGTTACAGAGCTTTAAGACATCAGCCTATAATGAGTGCAAGAGCAGATTTATTCAGTGTTCGACCTGCTTTTTATATTGAATACATTAGGGAGAACCGTGTTTTTTTCCTTTTTTTTTTTCCTCAACCTAGAAAGGAGGGCCTAATAAACTAATATGACTTCAAATAGCTGATAAAAGGCTTTAAAACTTGAGCTTTTACATTGACCTTCTTGCCTGGGAAAATGATAAAAGGCCAAAAATCTCAGTGTGTTTAGGATTAAGGATTAGCTGACTAAACTGAAACGTCCAAGTGTGTCCTCTCATTACTGAAAACTACACAGTCTTCCCACTAAACAAGGAAGATGTTAGGCAAGAACTATAATTGTGCAGGTAAGCAGAAAAGTGTGACACATCCTTCATATTTTGCAGAAATAGCCCAAACCCACTTCAATATAAACTATAACAACTTGCCCAGACATTGTAGAAAATGCTGTGAGTATTGTGACAAAACTGGGAGACATATATAGGAACATCTGCAACTGAAATTCATGTCAGATTAGACCTAAGATAAAAAAATCTTATACTAGTAGTCTTCTATTAGCACCTGTTTCAATTCACCCTTCTGGGAATCCCTATCTTAAAGATGCCCCAGATTTTTCAGCTGAAAAGACATGAATGCAACAGAAAACAGATACCACGTTTTCCTGTGTTAATTATCTACATAAGCTTACCTGAAGTATTTGCTTGAGGGTATTTTTGATTTTAGTCTTCATCTTCCTCAGCAAGTTCAGTTTCTTTGTGCACCACCACTCTTGTCACAGACATGTCAGGGTGCTGTTCTTTGGCTTCTTTGATTGCCTGTGCTAGGGCCTGCAGATGTATTGGAAATATGGAACTTAACAAAATCAAGAGGACATTCATGTGGGGCCAGAGAACAGGAGAGTACCTTTGGAAAATGTGGTTATAATTTTTCAGAACTGCAAATTCCTGAACCTGAGATCAAAGGTAAAAAAACCAACTAACCCCCAAACCAAATCAATTCCCAAAACACAAAACCCATAAGAAAGAAAAAAACCCCAAAAAACTCCCCCCACCATGTTAAAAATTTACCAAGATTTCCAGGAAGTCACAAAGTAACCATGAAGTTTTAAGATAACTTTCTATCTCGTCTTAGATTAAAAAAGTATTTCTATATCCCAGAACTTTGTGAACTTCTGCAAAAGGTCTAACAAATACAGCATAACAAGAGTTTAAGATAGTACAGAAAAACAAGAGTGCCCTTCAGTTTCCTGAACAAAACAGAAAGATACTTTGGAATGTATACTGTGTGTGGTACTGAAACTCTGGAATAATATCATAACAAATTTCTCAGCACAAGAATCCCATTTTTCTCCTTGTACTAGCTTAAGAGAAATTTCTCTAGCTTAATTCGAGGAAGTGTAAATGCAAGTGACATTCAGATGCTAATAATCTCTCCCCAGTTTAAGAAATTTTATCATTTAAGCGATGTACCGATATACCCAGTTGGATCAGATGACCATCATAAGTCCCTTCCAACTGAAATGTAATATTTTATTCTACATCATAGTCAACCACATAAAAGTGCACTCTAAATCATCACAGGTGAAATAGCACCTGGGCCCCTCTCTTTCTTGCTGACATCTTAGTACACATCTTTTTTCAGTGAGCTGTATTACTTCTGGAACCTAATGCAAGAAAAAACCTGAAGACATAGGAAGGTATTCAGAAGCAAAAGTAGACCTGTTCTCCTTAATACCAAATGCAACTAAACCCCTGCAAAATACTAGAAGGAGCAAGAAAAATATAATGCAACAAAAAGGTTTATCATAATTTAGAAAAGTGACTATTTCCTGAGCTACCTACAGGTATTAAGTGAGAGAAGATATAACTAACTCTGAAAAGAGATCAAAAACACCAGCATTAGGCACCTTAATTATTATGTGACACTGTATTTGAAATCCTGTTAAGGGAATGATGTGCATTGGTACAATACTGATGTTTGTTGTTTATGAGCAATGAAACCATAAACAATGAAAAAACCCTAAGACTCTATCTGGTAAATTACAAGTAATACAAATATTTGTATTCTGAAACTCGACACTGAAATATTGCTTTTCTATTGAAAACTGTTTTAGTAATATAGGGAGCTAATAGATATAATAAAAAACATCTAGCATGTAGTTTGGGCATTTAAGAAGATTCATATTCACTTAGAAAACATGGTAGATATTTCTTAAATCTCTTAAAAGCTGCTCACTGCTGTTTTAAACTTCATTGATTAAAATTCCATATTGTACTTCCTTTTTTATAATTTCAGTTTTTGCTTCATTAGTCACTTATTGCAAATTAAACAAGGGCTTTGAGAATTGTCTGGTGTACTAAAGCTATTTTGTGACCTTTCCAGACATTTGAAGTGCACTCTGTGTGTGTCAAGGCAAACAAGAGCCATCCATGCCTGATGCTAAGCAGCCCTGTCATCTGATTATGAGTTTCAAGAACAGATTCAACTTGCCAAAGACACTTCCTGGACACAAATCAAAATGTGAAAATAAACTCCTTGAAAACTCTCTATATATTACAATTCATAAATTAAACTGAACCCTGTTATGCTGATTTGTGAAGCCTTCATGAAGTTAGAAATGCATTCACTGCAAGGTAGGCTTTTCTACTTGTATTAACCAATGACTGTTGATTGCCTTTGTTACTATAGTTTCTTAGATGAAAAAAAACCCTGTGTAATCATCACTACAAAGACTAGATAATTAACTTTTCTCAATTATTTTCCTGTGTAGTGCTCAAATTCAGCCTTATTAATTTGGAACATAGAAGTGATTTTAACCTTAGTTACTAAGTAATTGTAAAATACTACTTTGTACTGATGGAGATAAAAGGTATATACAATTACAGCAGATCAACAATTACTTTTGTTAGACATAATTCTACAAATACTGGCCAAAACCTCAGTTTTAAATTCAAGGAGTTAATGTTCTAATGCATTGCAAAGCTTTCAATCAAAATGAGTGCTGCATTCAGATGCTGCTGAAACAATGCAGAAGAGACTCCTATCTATCCAGATCAGTGTATCAAAGTCAAGATTATTTCAGTAATGTTTTTCCTCCCAGTACAAAAGCTGCACTTAATAATCTGGGTCTTCTCTAAAAAGAGTAATCCCTCTAAAAACAGCAGAAACCCATTCACATGATCTATGATGCTAATTTACAAATGCTGTTTTTCTTTCACATATATTCAAAAGGCTTATTAATAGCAAAACACAACTGTTTAAAAACTATGACACAATTAACAGTCTCAGGGACTTTCTATATAGTTTTATTCAATTTTTCTACCTTTCTCTTACTTCATATTTCTGAAACATCACCTAGATCTCACCAGACTACAAAATCCACATTTTAAATGTTAAGTTTGCATACTCACCTCATCATGGTCAATATCTGCATCTCCAGTAATGACAATGCGTTTCTCAATTCTTGTTTCTGATACTCCACCTTTTACCATCTACAGAAGTCAGAAAAATTAAAAAAAAATAAAAAAAACAAAACAGAAAAATATCCCTATGATTAGTCCATATCTCCACAAAGCACAACCTTCTGTTGCACTGAAGCAAATAGATTTTTGTGTCTGAGTTGCAATTAGCAGTAAATACATTCAGTACTAAATCATTCCCTCCCTTTTCAGCTATACAGCTGGTCACTCTCTAGCAATTGCTAAACTTGATAAAAATCAAGCAATAGAGAATTACCCCTGTTACTAGCTCCCACGTCTGGCAAACTGTAATTCCAGCTTCTTCTGCCATATTAATCTGGCAACATAGAAATTCCAAGAGTATTTTCTTTTATTCCAACCCATCTATCAGGGGCCCCTCCATAGTCATAATCCTGTGCCATTAAATACAAATATGATCTGATTTTCAGTTCTGTCATTCAAGGACCTTCATCAGATATTTCCAACATATTTCACACTGCTGAACAGTTTAGTGCTTTTTTTCTTAATTTCTTATTCTAATGATTAAAACACTTCAGCTTTTAAAAAAAAAATCTCACAGAAATAACATTATTTGCCTTTTAAATCAGCCTGTGTATGAGAAAAGAATAAACTACTACTTAAGATATCCTGACCAGGGAAGAGCCAAGATGACTCCATTAAGAACACCATTAGAATATTAAAACTATTTTGGAAGGTCCCTTTATCAGTAATGAACAGTTTGCAATGCAACACAAAATGTCAGCTTAGAAAATTCAAACAATCTTGTTACTGACTGTTTATCATAAATTCAAAAAACATAAGGATCTGCTGCATCATGGTAATTCCAGTAATTTTTCAGTAGAAGACAAGACTGAGACCATTTTCTTCAACTGTTCCTTCCAAGAAGCAAGACTATTTGACATCTGAACTTAACAAGAAAATGTACACTTCCTGTCAAAACTGTGGTTCAATTCACTGAATAAAGATTTTTTTCTTAAAATGGTGGTGGCCTAATGGTTCCAAAAAGGAGAAGGAGTCTGAAAAGGATCTATTGACTAGTCTTTATAATCAATGTATTTTTAACATATGCATTTTTAATTCTGAGCTTACTTTATTTCATGTGACTCACTTTACAACATTATTCTTCCACTATCATTTTGTGCATATGACTTTCAATCTTCAATCTTTGGAAAATATATCCAGTGAGCAGTGAATTATTATTCAATTGTGTCATGTTGTAAAACTTCCGTATCTTGGTGGGGGCGGGGGGAGAATCCTGAATTCACACTTTGCTTCCCTCTTCCATTTTTCTTTATCCTAAACAACGTTTTTTGTAATTTTCTTAGAAAAAGATGCTAAGGGTTCAAAGGGATGTGTTGTTTAGGCCTGCCTAAAATTTGACAAATATTTACATAAATTAGCAATAACAATAACCATCATGCTATGGTAGGTCTAACACACTCTGGCACCACACATTACATGTTTCATGTTTTCAGTGAAACAGATGTGATGTCCTGCTAACACTGAGTTTTCCTTTCCTTTTCAAGCATGGAATGAAAAGGAAGTAATTCAGTACCCAAGCACACTTGCAAAGTAATCTAAAAGAATGATCTGTTTTTAAATACACCCTAAACCTGAAGCACAAAGATGAACACAAAGTCTGGGAAACATTGTTTCAGTTCATCATGCAGGGCTCCTGTGCACCTCAGGAAAGTTAGTTACACTAGCAAAGATTCTGTAGGATATCAGAATCAGAATATCATGAAAATGGCTCAGAATGTCGTCAGTGGGTGACGACAGGACTGAACCTGCAAAAATTTAGTTACATATTAATTTGGCAAATACTGAAATAAGACCTATATGAACTACTGAAAGACCAGTAATCATATTTCCCCACCTTTCCATGTCCTATTCCCAGATATTCCTGCTTATTTATTAGGACTTCCGTCTTCAAAATCTGTACAGAAAGATATAATTCTCACACATGCCTGGAATGAATCCCTTCTATTTCAAGTTAGTTTGCCTCAATGAATTAGCAGATATACAAGAAACTTCATGTAAAATTATGTTTTGAGGGTCCAGTGTCTTTTTTAATTAAGAAAAACAAGAAATATAATTTACCTTTGTGATGTGTGTAGTTGTGGTAGTAGAAATGGACTCTGATGTAATTGTCTGTGCACTCACCAGCACACCAGTATCACCAACAGCATTGCCGTCAAGCTATTAAAAAAAAAAAAAAGATATTATTGTATATTGGCATTTAAAAAAATTTGTTTTCACAGGAGAAAAGTCTAGTTTTCTTACTAAACACATTCTTTAATTCAGCTAGAACTGATCTAAATAGAAGCCAGCCAAGTTTACAGAGTCAGGTAAGGCTATTATTATGGCCCATTCCTGTGGAGAATTCATGCTCACAGTTATGCATTCCTTTCAGGAGAAATGAGATATTTTAACCAAGTTTCCAAAACAGGATTAAAGTGAGTTATACTTTGCAGTCAGCAACTAACTCTTTATATAGCAAAAGGAAATTAAAACTTCTTAATAATATGGTTTTGTAACATTTCACTTATCTAATTCATAGTCAAAGTATAATCTTATCTGCTAGGAAAAAAGTATATGCTTTTGAAAAGCATTTTTGGACATTATCTATGTTGATCTACATAACTGTAATAAAAATAAGATTGCAAACAAACCAGTCACCATACCTGTGAAGATTCATATGTGATAGTTTTAGTTTCTGTTTGAACAATTGGAATTTCTTTAGTTGAGATTTCAGTTCTCTGTGTGGCATCTGAAATGGTTACCATCTCTGTTTTCACTACTGGAGGCTGTGATGCAAGAAATAAACAATCAATTCAAAAGACAGAAGAAGTTTTGTAAAGTGGACCAAGATAACACAACCAAAAGCTCAAGAAAAGCATAACAGTAAGATAAGTATTTGCCTGACTTCCCATACAAAAAGCATGCAATAAATAAGCAAAATGAAATTAAGATTACTACATCAGTCCTCTAGGATATCCATAACATTGTAGGAAAATGCAATCTCCTAATAACCTTGTTAAAGTTCAGTGTTTCAGCCAACAGTACATACCAAAGAGCATTTCTAAAACAAAGCTGCAACACATTTACTGAAAATGTGTAAAAGCATCACTATGAAAAAAATAAAAATCTTAGTTTGCAGAAAGAAATTGACAGCTAGATCAGACAAATAAACTGTGTATTAGAACTAATCCAGGAAAATACCTAACACTCGTCAAGTCTGCAAATCAGGACTAAAAATTCCATAAACATGTAACTTTTTAATATACATTACTTCTGACCAATAAAAGCTTTTGCAAACTGGATTTGAAGCAGTCTAAATTTTTCTCAAAGTCAATGACTTCTTTTGACAAAAATTCAAAAAAGCTACTTCAACAATTTAGAGTAAACTATTGGTGTTCTATGCAATATCACAAACAAAGCAATTAACCTGGGGTCTGTAAGCTAGTGAACTCATTACTTATCTTATTGGAGCAGATTTTCATTAGATTTAAGAACTAAAGCCTTTTGATATTTTCCTAGATGCATCAGCTTGTATCTTATATTGATTTTGAATACACATAGGGTAAAAATCCCAGGAAAAAATCCCAAACACCCTTTCATGCTTGCACACACGGGAGTCCTTCATCCCCTTTTTCCAAACTATCTATGCTTTTAGGAAGTGTGGGAACTTACAAATTTTAAAAGTCTAATAAACTAATTCTTTCACATCACTAATTAGAACAGCTGTGCATGCAAAAGACAACAAAAGAAAAAATGTGAGTTGTTTTGATTAAAAAGTGCAGAAAAAAAATATTTGCCACCATTACAAGAACAAGCAGGTAGAGAAGTACAAAAAACTCAGCGAACTGGTGAAAAACTCAGCAGAAGATCATAACAAATTTGCAAAGACATACATGCCTGCCTCTCATTTCTTCCCTTTCTACTTCTTTATCATTTGCCCAGTAATCAACTCTTCAACCTTGTTTGGCTTAAAACAACTGGTTGTGACAGGAACTCATGCATGCTTCCTAAGTATCTACTGCACTAGAAGACTTCACAGAAACATTGTGATAAGAGCCTCACCACTTAACAGTGCAGCGCTCTCACCTCTGCAATTTCTAGCCATGCATATTCTAACCTACAAATCCATAATGTTTTATTGAAGGAGGGGGAAAAAGGGAAGAAAAGCACTGAGTATGAGGAAAAAAGGAACAAAAATTTGTGACAGATGCCTTCTAATTTCAATTTGCACTAGTTTTCCAATCACGATTACATGTCATGGACTTGTCAAAAACAGTTGACAAATAAACAAGACAAGACTAAAACACTGGAAACATGCAAATAATAAATACACATTATGTATGTGCATATAAAATACGGAAGAGATTAAAAAAAAAGAGAGATCTCAGTCTTCGGAAGGTTTGCCTTTACTGGTGATTTTCACTCAGTTCTAGCAAAAAGTCAGAAACCATAACTGAGGGAGACAGAATTTCACTGCTCATCAATGGTTTCCCCTTCCAAATGATCTGAATCTTGTTGGATGCCAGAAGACGTGGAGGAATAGGAGAAGAAGAAAGGCAGGTATATTTTCACCCCAAGAAATATCTCTGCTTAATCTAGTTGTCATACTGTTCTACCATTTACCTCAGAACAACAAATTAATTGTGGTGCAACATCAATGTCAACATGAGACACATCTCCATTGAGTTTCAGCTGTTCCTCCTCTTTTTCTTCACCTACATCTTGCTTAATTTGCTCTGACAAATTCTTCTCTTCTGTAGCTACAGTAATTGTATTTTCCTGGACCAAATCTTCAGCTGTAACTTGTGTGTGCTCAACTGGTACTGGTTTACTGCCTTCTGGTATGGCTTCCACATGCTGCGTATTTTCTTCATGTTCTTTCCTTTTCATGTCTTCCTCTTCTTCCTGTTCTTCCCTGATGACTTCCTCAATTGCCCTATGATGTGGATGGTATTCTCCCACCTCTTCATCCTCACTCTCACTACTACTGCTGCTGCTACTATCTGATGGCAATGATGAAGAGTCCTTTTTTGACACGTGCTCCACCTTACATGTCTCCCCAGCATCAGTGGCAACTTGCATTTTCCCTTTGTTGGTTTCGTCTACGACTAGTGTTTCTTCTATCCCAAACTCTGCCTGCTTCTTCTCCTCCACTATGTCCAGAGTCTCATGTGAACTCTGCACAAAAAACATGGATGAGGATAAACAAAAGAAGAGTATATGAATAAATTAAAATGATGAAAATAAAATTAGCTGGTTCATGTAATATGGAAGACAAAAGATGTTTGTGATGGTTAACTGAAAAAAGAAGGAAGGAAAGAATGAAAATGGATTGGAAGAGTTAGAGCCAAATTTAGTCATGGAAAAAAATCTGCAGAACCTTATCAGCATCGCTGACTCCAGTACAAGGACCTTCTGCTCTGGAAGCATGTCTCTGTGAAACAAAAAGCAATCAGAGGACACAAATCAATGCATAACCCTTTTCAACAGTGCAACATCCTCCAAGCAAGCTTTTAAGAATGCATACACATGATACTAGAGAGATGCTACATAGTCACTGCAAGATGCTATTTGCCTTACACTTAATCTAAATATTCAATCAAAAGTAGGTAAGAATTATGGAAATTATTATTGGTGTAAGAACTGAATCTAAAAACAAAAAGATTGTACTAGCCAGTGATGCTACCGAGGAAGTTATTGCTCTCAGTTAAATCAGGAATTAAGAATAAATAATATTAGACAACAGTAAAGAGAAAAAATAATGCTCTGCTACCAGTTTGCCATAATTTAAAAAACAGTAAGAAAGGCATTATTGCATGGTTTTATTAGTTGTTTGTTGTTGGTCTTTTACTTTATGCAACTTAATAGATAATGAGAGGAAGACTGCTTAGGGTAGTATGCTGTCAGAATAGAAATACATGATTACAAAAGAAGGTCCTATAAGAATTCAGTTTGGAGCCAAAAGGATGATATTAAAGCAGCTTTACTAGGATTTGTTCCATAACAAAATAATGTCGGCTATCAGAAAGCCTGCAGTAAATGATGTATTAGGGTGTCAGGTTTTTTTAATCGAACATTCAGTGAACAGTCTGCAGCAAAATTAAGAGCCCAAATGAAAAGAATACAAAAACCAACACATCATCTGTGACTTAATTCTAGCTTTTATTGCCGTTTACCTAGCGCAGCACCTACGGAGCCTAAGTTTAGCCAAGCACTGATTCCTCCCTGCTTTTGGCGTGCTGCAGATGCAGAGTTAAGCTTTGAGGCAGGCACGCCGCTCCGGGGCAGGCCGGGACGGGCGGGAGCAGCCCGGACGCGTCCCGATCCCTATCCCTATCCCGGTCCCTATCCCTGTCCCGGCGGGCCCCGGCCCGCGCCCGAGCAGCACCTGGGGCCCCGGCGCGGCGGCGCCCGTCTGCTCCCCCGCAGCGCCCTCTGCTGGCCCCGGGCTGGCGGCGGCGAAGGGCCCGCTGGTGCCGGCGCCGAAGCGCTCCTTACTAAACAAAATGGAGGTTATCTCCTCTTCCAGGCTCTAGACGGTCAGAGAAGGGAAAGGAAAGAATTAGACAGCGGCGGACGGAGCGGCAGCCACCTACAGGGGGAGAGGTTTGGCAAGAGAGAGACGTGACAAAGGCACCGGCTCGGCAGGAGCGGGGGGCACGGACAGGGGGACACGGCACAGCCGTGCGCTGGGGCTGCGCGAACGAACACACCGACATTTACACACCGACATTTACACACCGACTTCTCAAACGGCACAGTTTACATAGCTGGTAACTCCGTATTTACTACCTGGGTTTTTTTGCCCTTTTAAAATCCATTTGTGACACCTTCTACAGCCCAGCTGGATCAGAGCTCTAGGGCTGTCAGGCATATTTGCTTAGGATATATACCCACAGCGCTGAAATGTTAAAATATTTCTTACTTCTTTATAATAATTGTTATTTTTTTTAAATACTTAAATATCCTAAGCAAATTCATGTTGATTAAAAATCTGTTTTCAAAAAGCCTTTCCCATTTCAGCGGGAAAACTTGTATTTTTCAAACATACATGAAAGGTGACACATTGCTTTAAGGCATATGTTCATAATGTGGTCTATTTTCTGCAGGGCTATAAATCTGTATGGTTAAGCAAACTTTGAAAGTTCAAGTGGGTACAAGCCTCTGAAAAGGCCACAATTCTTCATTCCAGATTTCATTCCACACACTCTGGTAAGAAGTTAGAAGTAAAAGTGGTTAAAATAAAAAGCCAAGAACGTACAAATGCATAACACGGACATAACACACATGTTGCCAACATTTCACGAGATACATTTCAGCCTTCCCGAAGGGCACTACAGAGAATGATGCCAGAAGCAGAAAGCCGAGGTGCCGTGCACACAACTGCAGCCCTGGGGACTCACCGTGTGAGTGCTGATGGGGAGTGTGAACTGACAGAGGTTACACACTACTGTACGGACACTACAACACGTATGGCATGCAGAAGAACAGAGAAGGGAAAAGAAAAAGAACCCCTAACTCGATTTTTTCTTTTCCTACACTAAAATCCGAAGTTTATTTCAATGGTGGCTAAGAAGAGGTAACAGGAATGCAAGTTTTTAAACCTGCCTTCATGCAACATTGAATAACCAATCGGGCAATGTGTTCCTTACCCCTACTTTCTTTCCCTAGATTACTCCACCCAAGAAACATTAATCTATTAACAGATTACATCAAAAGGCAAAAATGTTCATGATCCTCTTTTCATTGTACTCTGGTAACTTGTTATCTGACCACTCAAAGCAGAAAAAAAAAAAAAAAAACCCAAAAAACTGCAGGGGAAACGCAAAATCTTTATGTGGTAGGTTGTCTGACTGTGTGCATCTCTCTCTATCCCTGCTCCCCCTTATCTCATATATATAATTAAAGGCAGGCATATAACACCCATCTTTTAGCATTTTCCCACCTTCAAATTTTTGGGTCTTCCAGTCTTTTAAAATGAAAACCTCAGTCACACAATTCATGTAATAATGCTCTCTGTTCCCTGGAGCACTTATTAGAAAGGATTAAATGTATAGATAGAATTAATCAATTTTGTATCAGCCTGTGTTTAAATTCCTGGCAAAATCTTCTGGTACACAGTCATACACTCTAACATGAAATACTGTTTACAAGCTGTGGGGGATGGCTTAAAGAAAAAAAAGTATTGTGGGTATCCATAAGATAGAAATATTTCTCCTATTTGCAATCTATATCAGTGTGTTAGTTTTTGTTTAATTAAGTCACAGATGCTGTGCACTTGCAGGAGTATGGTGGATCTAGAAGTATAGTGACACAAATGAGATGTACCCAAAATAACATTTCTAGGACATAGAAAATTACTTGTAAGCATTTTCGCTGAAGCAAAAGAAGAAAAAGAATATTAGCAGTGGCATCCCTGCTTTATTCTCATCTATTATTTATCTATCCTAAAGGACAGGCAAGGATCAACAGGCATCCATCAACAAATAATTCAGGATGGAAATACAGTTCCCCAAATGTCATATTTATATATGTTAGTGAAATAGGATTGCCAGCTTCAGATTAACCTAATAGACCAAAAGTGATGTAAAAAAGCAACATCACAATTGCTACTCATCATCACTATCACACTGCTTCTAGTCCCACTGGTTAGAGTGCTTTTCATCACATAGACGTTATCAGGGACAAAACCTCCCTCTTTTCCTTAATGAAAAGACAGGTACAGAAGTGCAGATGTATTCAGAACAGGTTGCTTTTGAAATGAAGCTGCTTACACAGCATTACTGATTTGAATAATAATTATATAGTGAACTTACAAAGCAAAAGTTCTTGTGTGAAGTGTCAAATAACTGCAAGCAATTTTTTATATATAGAATGAAAATACATGTTTTTGCTGTCACCCTAGTCACATCAAATACAGTAATTTTCCAGTATTGAACAGTAATGAAACACTGGGTTTCTCTTCGGTGGCCATTCAGAACTTCACGGTTAGTCTGATGTTTAAGCAAAACGTTGCTGGCATTCACATACATGTGTATGTATACACATATACACACAGAGATCCTGGTTTACAACTCAAAATTATCCTTTCAGTATTGGCTTTAAAAAATTATTTCCTTCAAGTGAAAAAAAAAAAAAAAAAAAAAAAGAAAAAGAGAGAAGTGCCCAAGCCACCAAGCTACCCCACAGCAGAACAGCGAAAAAGCAGCAGGTTTCAGGGCAGCCACCTTATCGGTTTCCTCTGGTTTTGCTCCAGCAATCCATGGCATTGGAATCCATTGTTTCTCCTTCCCAGGCAGTGTTTTCACTTGGAAAATGTGGTCTCCTTTTTTCTATTTGGTTTTCATTTTATAAAGCCAATGTAAATCAACAAGCAATGAGACAGACATGCACTATACATCAACATAAAAATAAATTATCTGGAAGTAACAGAACATACGAAATGAGCAAAAAAACTCAAACCTCCAGATATAAAGTAACTTGCAAGGTCCTCAACTTAAAGAGAAGAAATCAATACAGAAAATACACAAAACAATGTAATAAAAATTAAGTTACATTTTTACATAAATGTCTGTTTCAGCCAAAAATGTATTTATAGCTATTAAATGAATCACTGTGTCATGAATATTTGAAAATATGACCAATATTTGTACCTGTGCATATACCACTATATGTAGAAATATTAAGGTACTACTCAGAAATTTGAGGAATTTCTTGTCAGTAACCACAAATTAACAAAATAAAGAAGTGATGCATGGTTAGTTGCTGTGTTCTCTGTATGCACATACTCACAGTTCAGATCATTTACAGATCTTACTGAAATAATGTCCTATTATCAAAAATAATTTTGTAGCATCAGGCCTGCTTAATTGAAAGCTCACCTTTCTGTGGACTAAAAAAAAACCTGAAGAATTTAAAGGGATAGGACAAAAATACATTTAAGGAAGGAAGGGTAGGAACCATGGTGATAGACAAGGACAACAACACGACAAACTGATTTCTTTGAAAGACCGATGTACTCATCTACTGTATCGAAGAAACAGTTAATAACCCAATAGAACTAAAAGTTTCAGCATGAGAAATTTGGGTAGGTTTCTTGCTACAGGCATTGAGGGTGATATTTGTAGAAAACTGTATTCCATAGTGCTGTTTCAAGGTTCAGTCAGAAAGGAGAGGTAAGAGAAGTAGATAAATTCATTTTACAGACTTTTATAGACTAAGATAGGTAAATTTTAACAACTACATTAAATGTGTCCTGAAGTCAACACTGTAAATTAACTGATCACATAAAGTCTTTCTGAAACAAAACACAGATTGTGTGTGTATTTATGCACAAGCTGTCTATGAAGAGATATAGATAATATATAGAAAAGGAAGGAAATTTTCTACTGTCACTGAAAAATTATTTCTATCAATCTGCGTAAATCAGAGTGAAATTTAAAATATCCTTAACATACAAGAAAATGCTGCCATCACTTCTGTTTCCTTCTAATTCAGTTCTTCATGTAGAAGAATAAAATTCCACCCACTCTTTAAAGTCAGGTCCAATAATAATGGTAAAAAAGTTAATGTATACTTAGTATAAACAAATATTATATCAGACAAAGTGTTAACCTGAAGGACAAACTGCATTTGCTGTATGACACAGAGGGTTGTATGGACAGGCATGCAGACAGGTGTGTGCAGTGACATACCCCTTGTGTCTGTAGGGACAGAGGTGTGATACGCCGCTTTTCCCACTCATTTGGGCGTGGTTCAGGTGTGGATTCCATGAAATTGCGCTTGAGCTCACTAATGCTAGCCTGGTGTTTCAGTAAGTCGTCCTGGGTCTTATCCAGGTCCTAGCAACCCGCAACATGAAACAAAGTAGGACAAAACACGACAACAAAAGCAAACTTAACTGAAAAAATAAAAAAAGAAATAGAAGCAGTCAAACCAAGAAAAGTGCCTTGTGTCTGAAATGGTGACCTCCTTTGTAGCACCTCAAAATAAAAGTGTTTAATACTATAAGGGACCAAGATTTTCTGGTTTTGTTTTTGTAATAAAGGTCTTACTCATACACTGTTTCTTCCATATTTTAAAGCAAAGGAAAATAATGCTGGCTTTTGCAAAGAGCTACTTTAGTCCAAAAATTTCCAGGAGCTGTTTGTTTTCACCTAAAATTTGTAACCACAGACACAAATGTTTCAGGATACTGCACAGCTAACATAACTGAAGGTAGCTGTAAGAAAGAACAGGTTAACCCAAGGAGCATAAAAATGCATCTTTAGTGATATTACAAGCTCTATGAAAAATACTTATATCTGTGAACACAACACTAAAAGGCCAAATATACAAGCAGCTAATACCTACTTAGCTTCAGAGAGGCAACTCATTGTGCCTCTCATGCAGGCTTAAACTTACTGAAAGAATCAGATTTAAAGACTTAAAAGCTGTTACCTGCCAATTCTACTTTTAAGAACCTGACAGTAGATAGACAAGTAGGAATAGTTTTTGTGCATGCCAGTATGAAGAAAATTATCTAAATTGCGCCTCCATAGATCAATGCCAAAGGGGACACCACAGTGTGAATTGGATTTTCTCATGACCATTGAGGCCAAACTGCAGCACCTTGGATCAAGTAATTACAAGGTATTCTTTCATTTTGTATCAGCTACAGGACAGAGGTAAGGTTCAGAAGCTATGTCAAAATTTAACTGCTCTAGTAATTGGACAAAAATATATATGCTTAGCTTTCTTGAGAATTCATTGTCTTCTAGATACAATGGCTGGGATTTGGTGGGAGAAGCAGATTTCACCCTGCTTTCACAATTTGTCCTCCTTCCAGAATTCCAGGTCTCAAGAAAAGACCATGTTGCTTATGCTCACTCTAACACAAGAATATTTTTCAGTAGTATTCTATAGTTATATTCAAGTTTAAGCCTCAGATCCATTTTTAGTAAAGTACCAAAAGACTGAAGATTGAAATGAAATATTGTCAATGCAGACATAATTATTAAGGAAGTTTTGTCAAAAGAATATAATATGATATAATTATATAGGTAAAGAATCTGGATTTTTTCAAGGATTTTAAATACTTTTTAGAAGAATGTTCTAAAATCTACCATTTAGGTCAGGATTTTTATTGTCAATGATTGCAATGCAAAGATGCTTCACATTAAATCACGAAAAACCCACACCCCAAACTCCTTAGGTTCTAGTTTCTTTTCACTTGTGTGTTCAGCCCCAGTAAGGGTTTGGTGCTGCACATCTATTTCCTAACCTTGTGGATAAGCCTGCATGCATTTTGAACATTTGAATCTCTCCCCTTCCAGCAACTCTGTATGTTTGTAATGTCACAGGACCACTTTTCATCCTGGACTAACAAATGAGACATTAAATATGTCCCCCTAAAGTTTGTATTTCCTGAGTGAAGTAAAATCTTATGCCAAAGGCATTCTGTTACACAACTGAAGCTTGTAACAATCCTGTCATTATTTTAAGACCTGTCTTGACTTGACACAAGGCACATTTCTTGGGCTTGATCAAAGCACAGTTATGCAATGCACACTTTCAGTGCTTCAGTAAGTTATACACAAGCAAAGTTTCAATAGTGATCAAAAAGCTGCAAAAAGCCATAAAACATTAGTTGGGTTACTGCGATCCACACGTCTCCTTATTACTGAACAAAACCAATGATTTTCAAAAAAAACTGATTTTGTGACAAATGGAATTATTTATAGCCCCATCTGGATGAATGAAATAAAGACAGCAGTAGGATTTTTAAAAATATCTTCAGTTACTAGCTTAAGTTATTAACCACAAGTTAAATGATACTAATAATTACTACAGTCCCTGATAAAATAATTGAGATCAACAATCATATGAAAATTCTTATAATAAAAATCTCTCCTTCGGTGACAATGCACTACACATGAACATACTGTTCAAAGCTCTTTGCTGTTGCTCATCTGCAATGAAAACCAACCTTCAAGAAGCAAAATTTACTTCCATTGGAAAAGGAAAAAAAAAGCAAATATTTCAGAAAATATCCAAACATTCCCTTCGAATATCTGATCCTTGCATCATTTTTCAATGTTCCTAAAACCAGTGTCAGAACCAGAATTAGTTTTCTATACTTTTACTGCTTGCCCCTTACTAACTTTATTTATTTAGCTCATGTATTTGAGGAAGGTTGATTAAACTGGCAAAAGCTGGAAACTCTACTCATTTGAATTTGCAAACATTGAGGTACAATGTACAAAAATTCATATAGAATTATGAATTGCACCCATATGCCTGCTGTATCTAAACAGGGCTATTATTCCCAGTTGCCACCTTGAAAACATTTAGCAAAAAATACACAAATTTACATTCAGTGTTCAAGCTGAGGGTTGGTTGTGGGTATTTTGCTTTTGTTTGTTTAAACTCAGAAACTAGAATGGTAACATGCAACATTTCCAAGCCGGTTTTCCCCATGCACTTCATGCAGTGTGGCCGTAACAGCCTGCAGGTGACCTCCCATCCCATGCAGCCTGGCAGCCCGTGAGAATGGAGAGTACTTTTTGTATTACATACAAACCTCCAACATTAAATTGCTATGTCTGACATAAATATTTTCCCCGTCTACTCTCAAGGAACTGATCTGTGAAATTGAACCACATAAACAAAAATAAAACAAAAACAAAACAAAACATAAAGAACGTAAAATGGACCAGCAAGTAAATAAAAAAGGACCCTTACAATCAGACAGTTAAATAAAGGAAATAAAATGGTGAGGTGAAAAGGCACTATTCAGACAAAACAAAATTTAACAGAAAATTTAGGATGCTAACAAGGCAGGCAGCCACAGCCAGGTTCAATTGTAAAAGAACAACCAAGCACCTTCTGCTGTGCTTCCTCCTCTTCATATTCCACCTGTGCGAGTGCATGACAAATTATCAAGAAAAGGAAGAGTTAACACTGGCTTACAGACTAACACAGAGGCTTCACCTCTTTGTAAATGCTGCAAAGCGTGCTGGATTTTACAGACCTTTACTCTTTCGGCCCCAGATGTTGAAATTAAGCGACTTGGGTCTTCTTGCACCTACATTGTTGTAGAATGGCTGAAGTAACTTTTGGCATAAGTGGCATGAAAAATGGAAGTTTCACACTGTGTCCCTTTCTTGCTGCACTTTTTTTTTTATTGTTTCCCAGGTGAAAATTTAAGAATGAGTAACAAACAAAAATGATATGTATAATTTATATGGTAAGTGACTTAAATTCTGCAACAAATTGATGGGAAAATGGAATCTAATCCAGGAGTTCATTTGGGAAAAGAGTTTAGGGTTCAAGTCAAACACTTAAACACTGTATTTACAAACTGTCTTCAATTTTAGGAACATTACTGTCTTGGGATGAGCTATTTGCACATATACACATACACCTCTTGTTAAGTGAATATATTTATTTTTAAACTTCAATTAATTCTGTTGGTAATTTTCTGTAGGTAATCTTCATATCTCATCTCCAAGTATTCTGAATGCCTTAAGGGACAGCATTCTTTATAAAGTGAAACACTTCCCAGTTGTCTCTCGACAAGTAATAATATCAACTGGCAATCTTAGGAAAAGATTTACAAGTCAACACTGTGCAAATCCATAAATTTGAAGATGGATTTACTGCTCATACTATTGCATTTTGGATTCTGTGTGCATGATATGGTACATATAACATTTTTATTAATTTCTGACTTATCTGGGGTTGTATTTTCTGTAACTACACTAAAAATTATTGATTGGATTAGGCTATGGAAAAACTGAGAAAATCTTAAAGTCATATTTTTCATTATTTTATACTTAGACTGGTATTATAATGGCATCGTGTCTTATTCAGCAGGTCTTTAATATGTACATGGGTTTAGCAAACTTTGTTAAATGTAACACTAAACAGATCCTCCTCCATTTTGATTCTATAATAATTGGTTTAATATTTTCTTTGAGGATCAAAATAGAAGACCTTTTTCTAGTGGTATTGCTGTAACATGTGCAGCAGACATAAAGAAAGTAGGCAGTATGTCAGCCACTCCAGATGATCAGAGCAACATACTGGTGTGACTGAGGCTTCTGTACATTTTAGCAGTGTATTCCAAAGAATGCTCAGATTCTAGTGACACAGTCTGACATAACCTGCCATCCCAGCTAATGAACTAAATCAGTCTCAACTGCTGCTAGAGATTAATCAAAGCATGTAAAAAAAGAAAATGTGCCTTGGGCAGACTCAGCTTTGCACACACCCTTGTAGAGCTGAAACATCTGAAATCAAAACACTGATTTTAAAGTATTCACAGTTTTCTGAATTCAGCTTTTAGGAATTTCATTTTTCAGATCTAAACAGAACTTCAGAGATGCACATTCCAGTCAATGCATGCGGGAGACAGGCATTTTAAAACCAATTGACAGTGCAAATAGAACTTGCAAATAGTATCAAATAACATATCTATTATTACACAGAGCACTTTCAGTATTCAGTTTTATGTCCTCATTAACATTTTGAACTACAATGCAAGCCCACCTGCAGCTTAGTATCTGTGGAATTCAATGAGATTATGCATGCTATAGGAAATTAGGCAGAAAAACCATAAGCTATCTATTGACTAAAAATCCCACAATGGCAATTTTTCACAAATGAGAAATGCTAAAAAGATATAGATATACACATGTGCATTTGTGTATTGATATATGTATTTACAGGCATGTACACAGACACACCTCTAAACTAGGAAGTGTGCAAAACTGAGCAAGCCTTGTGAGAACAAGCATAAATGCAATGTGCAAGAGTCAACATTTAAGCAGCAAAATTACACACCTCCTCTTCCTCTGCTTTGTCATTCAGGTCATTGCCACTAGAGCTACTAAAGGAAGTCACCTTAGGCTCCAGGTAGCAGAGGGACAGAGCAAGAGGAAGGGAAAATGTGAGTGAAAAGGGAACAGACTGGAAAGCAGACAGAAGCAGGACAAAGACAAGGAGAAAAGAGGGGATGAAGGAAGGAGAGGTAATAGGAATATAGTGCTGAAGGCCAGGTGGGAGGAAAGAAATGCAAATATCAGGAAGGCTAGGAAAAGTAATATAGCCATCCTCATCAAGCAACGAACGGAAACTAAAAGAAAGGCATCGGAAGAAGCTGCATGACACGCACAACTCAGTGCTTTTGTAGTCATTTGTATGGATTCTTCCCTCAACAGCAGGGGAGCCTTGACTAGCTAGGGGTCTCATAGATTCAAAGGTATTAATTGGTGAAGCTGTTCCGGTTTTATTATGATCTGATGTTTGTTCCATGGAACTGCACTCTGAAATGTCTGGAATGGTAAGGAGGGGCTCTTCAAAGGGATCTTCCTCTGAAATATCTGAAAGCATGTCGATCTCAGGGACAGGTGACAAGTTTGTGAGATGGGATGACACAGGATAGATGGGCAGTGATGACGGGTGTATGTGAGTGAGCTGAAGAAAAGAATTCTGTGCACGGTGAAAAATGAAAGCACAACAAAAATGCAGGTTTGAAGGCACATGAAAAGGGGAAAAAAGAGAAATTATTAGTTAGTGAAAACTTTTACTTAGAAGAAGGGATAGCTTTACTAATGCAATAGAAATAAAAATCCCACCGTATTTTACAAGCAGCCAACTTGTTTACTTCTGTGGATTATGAAAGGAACCCATTCTAAATGTTTTGTTCTCAGGCTGTAAAGAACTGTGCACTTTTGAACTGTAATAGTCACTTAAAACAGATAGAAGCAGACAGACATCCAGAGCTTTAGCAGAAAGGTCAGAGGACAGTGCAGTACACAAAAGACAAGCTGGCACTTCTTGGGTTTATAACTGTTTTCTCTAAGACTTAAAGAGAACCAAAAAGGAAAAGAAGCATCTCCACTAGGGCAAAGAGGAAAAGCTGTTCATAGAATAAGTGCATGTAACAAAACCATACTGAACAGCTTCCTGGAACAACCTTCCAAAATACTGCCTTCCCCTCCCTTGGTGAAAATATTGAAAGATACACCACTTTGAGAACATGGGAGAATCACCATTTAACCAAGCCCAAAGGCAAAGCATAGTAATTTATTTTACTATTTTTCTCCCATAAAGAAACTGCGTGTGCCTTTTTTTTCATATATTTCAAAATTATTTCAACTTACCAGCAAACAAAAAAATGCAGCTGTGTTATTTGCTCTCTTCCTACACTTGTATGCAGTGGGAACATATAAACTGCAGAGAGAAACTCAGCAGTCTCACCAAGAATAAAATGGGTAGCTAACTTGCAAAAATGTTTGCGGACAAAATTACTCTTTAAATATTAAACTAAGTTCTGGAGAATTGTTGAAATAGAAATGATCTCCAAGAGAGAATGAGCAGCACAAGCACTTTGGGAGGAAACTTTTACATCAAATCATACAAAATATAGATTAAATTTTTTTACAATCCTCCTGTAGCTGAAACAAACAAGACAAGCAAACAATTGCAACAGGAACAGATCACAGTACTTAACTTTTCACAGGAATCTATACCTTAGTCATAATACAAGTTCAGCAATTGCTACTAAAAGAAAATTGTTATCCATGGTAATAAAGCTCAGTCATAATATACCCAGCTCTGTAGACTGTACATAACCATGGTATATTAACATTTTTACTCAAGTCTAAACTAAGGAAGTGAATAAAACATGATTTACCCTTTTAAACATTTTTTTCAAGAACTTATGCAAGCTTATTGAGCATTTAAATGATATTTACAGCAATAAAAGAAAATCTAGGTCAGTGCCATTTAAAAGTTTGTATTCTCTTTTGCTTACATATGGTTACATTAATTTAAACACACAGAAAACACTTGACAATTTTCCTTTATATGATACTCAGAACTGATAGACACTAAATAACCTCACATGGATGCACACATTCACATGAATAAATAATTTTGGTGTAAAAGTCAGACATACCTTTCCATCCTGAGTAAATTCTAATTGTGGAGTTTTGAGTGGACTTTCATCTTCTTCTCTGCCACCTTCTTTTAACTTGGCCTGACCAGCAGCTTCAAGATCAATAATTTTATCTCCAGCAGCCTGCCCTCCAGCAGCAGAGAAGTCTCTTACAAGACCTTGGTCTGAAATACCCATGGGAGCTATTAGAGAATAAAATAATTTTGGCTAATTTAGAGAAGCTGAAACATTTTGGTTTTAAATCTTCTTAGGAAAAACACTTTATAATGATGTCAGCAATGATCAATACAGGCTAGTTACTAAGTGATATAGTATTTTTCAGCTTCTCAGCTTTACAAACAATCTGTGGTTCCCATTGCACTGGTACGAATAGCGAAGTACCCCATCATAAAACTTGCACTTTTTTTGTATGGAAAATACTCTCACAGTATCAGACAAGTATTTATCAACTTCTTGATTAGTCTTGGAAGATAAATAGTAGGTAATGATCTTTTGGGTGTAAAAATCACCATCAGAAAGAGAGAGAAATATGGAAGAGTGTTTTGTGGAAATACACTATTTGAGAGGACTACTTTAATGCAATCTAGAAACAGTTATGCATATAACTGTCACAGTATTTTTTGCCAGAACTTTAGCAAAACTGCACAAACAACTCAGTGAAAGTAAGAACTTTCCTCCCTATATGCTTGCAAAAAATGGAAGGGGGAAATACTAATAATGTATACTTGAATATAGACAAAGCACAAGAGAGTGAAAGGCCTTAAATTATCTTCCTCTTATTTGACTCAGCCTAACAGGACTAATGAGAAGGATGGATCTTTTTTTAAATCATGATGAGTGGCTTAATCAAAATAGTAGTAATGAAATAGAAGAGAATTCATTAAATGAAGGAGTTTTAATAAATACAACCTTGATAGAAACTTAATTCATTTAGTAATGTTATCTAATACCTCCATTAAAGCTGAGAGGAAGAGGTGTTTCTTGGAGTACCTTTGAGGGATATCCTCCTTCAAAAAGTCTAAGCTTCACACCAGAGATGCCCTTAAGATGCTAAGAAGCCAAGCCCAGCTAATGGGAAATGTGGCATTTGGGATGTAAGGCTTTTGGGAAGTCTCTTCTCTATAAGTTCTGCAGCTTCAATTTCTGATCCCTTTGTGGGTGGCAAATGAGAGCATTTCTTGGGTATACATTGCTCAGTAAGTTTTGATAAGTCAGAGTAACTTAGGTCAGAAGGAACATCCAGAGGTCAGCTAGTCCAAACCCCTGCTCAGAGAAGGTCAGATTAGACCAGATTGCTCAAGGGCTCGTCCAGTTGAGTTTTAAGTACCTCCAAGGTCTTTTTAAACAGGCAAAAATTTGTTACTTGTAACTGAAATCTGCTGTGTCTCAACTTGCAGGCACACCTCACTGCCTCATCACCAGGTGCCTCTGAGAAATACATGGGTCTGTTTTTTCTATAGTCTCCCTGTCAGTAGCTGTAGACAGCAATACCTCATTACAGCCTTCTCCTTTTAAATCTGAAGGACCACATTTCTCTCAGCCTCTCCTGATATATCACAGCCCCCAGCCCTCTGGCCAGCTTGCTGCTCCTCACTGAGTTCATTGTAATATGTCACTGCCCATCTAGTACTGTGGAGCCCAAAGATGAACACAGTATTTCAGGCACAGTCTCAGAAAGTACTGAATAAAGAGGAACTATAATTTCTTCTGATGTGCTGGCTACACTTTTGCTAATACAGCCCAGGATACAGTCAGCATTCTCATGTTCACTCTTGTTCAACCTGTTCTACAGGAGTCTCCAGATCCTTTTGTGCAAAGCTGCTTTCAGAACATTGTTTCATCATGGTCAAAATTTTGACCCTGATGTTTCTGTAAGAGTGAAAGTTAGGACCTGAAGATATATGCCTGTGTGCCTGTATTCTGTAGATGATGTAAAAGGGATGCCAGAGAGGCTTGATTATAAAACTGTTGAGAGTTGTGAAGAATTCAAATTGTTTCTAGCCAAAAGAAGAAGAGGAACAAAACTAGATTCAGAAACATTGATGTGGTGTTGGGTCTTTTGGTTGCCACAAGAAGTCATTATGTGCTATACTGGTGCAAGGACTTTTGCCTCATATTTTTACTTTAGTTCTCAGAAGGTAAGATTTGGTAGGTTTCCCAAGGAAGTGTCACAGTTTGTTCATTTCTCATAGTACACAGAATGAACATTTGCTAAAGTAAAACTTTTATAAGTAAAAGACTTTTTTTAAGAAAATACGATAAAGTTAACAGCTCAATTGTAGCTAAACTCGCATCACTATCATGGTTCACTTTTATTCCAGTGAGGTTGTGCATGCCTGAATCTAAGTCAAGTTTCATGTTATTTTGCTATAGTTTTTTTCTATTATATATCATTGCAGAAGTGATTTTGAGTAAAACATGTGCTTTTACATCTCTCACACATAGTGTTGCTATACCTGCCTTTGGAAAGAATGCCTGTTTCCAATAAAGGAAACCAGAAGGTATTTCTGCTCAAAAAGACCAAATACCAGTAATGACAAAAAAAACCCTTTAGCTATTCAAAGTGAACGTAAAAATGTTTAACTAAACACTGAGGTACTGAATATACTAGGATAGCAATATACTGAACAAAATGATGGAAAACTCTAAGGAACAATTTGTTCAGCCTTTTTTGTTTAGAGAAGCGCAAGACCAACCCAGATCTCAAAAGATGCCACTGACTAAACAATTTTATTAAGAGCCTCTAGTGTGTGCCTATGCCTTCAAAAAGGTATGAGTAGTGTACATAGATGCTACATACCCAAGATAGTGAGCTCCATATACCCACAGCAGTGCCATACCATTTAGGCAGTAACTGAACTTAATGTTTAGGTCACCTAACACTGACAAGTACCTAAAGTGGCTTTAGAAATTGAAATTTATAAATCTGTCAAATGACCTTCTGGCCATCCGCAACGTTAACATTTACCAGTGCTGGTCAGGTCAGAGTGACAACACATAATGTAATCACAACACTGAAAAAATAACTCAAATTTCATACCTCCATCAAGGCTTCTGGAAACACGCTTGCTGGAAGTGCGTTCGAAGTACGGAGCTGGTCTGTCTATGAGGTTGCTGGCCTGTCGTGTCTGCGCCTGCGTACGGCCGCTGTAGCGGAACTTGGAACCCAAGGTCAGGAACTTCGCTTTGGGAGGCTGTTCTGGTGATAGAAGTCTGAAAGGGAAATATGAACTAAGTCAGTGTAAAAGGCTTTATTTTAAGTATTTAATGAGTTAATTTGAAGCTACTTATTGTACTTCAGCTTCAGTTCACAGTGCATAGTTTGTGCTTTCCAAGAAAGGATTCTACTGTAAGCTCTTCAAAGATCTTTTAGACAATGCATGTTATTTATTGTTTGCAGTTGGAGTAATGCTGGTAACCATCACATTTTTCCACAGCATGACTAAGCATCTGGGACTCTTATCTTTTGGTGCTATTTTGGTTACATTTTAATTTTTTGTAGAAAAACCTGAAAGCTGAAGCCATTATAGGTCATGTAGAATACCTCTCAGCCTTAGAATGTTACTTATGGCAAAAGCTATACATCCCACTTCCACTACCTTTCCTATATTTTGATGTACCAATACAGCAACTGCTCTTCCACAAAGTTAGGGAAGGTTTCTCAAAGGTGTATAAAAGGGACTATCATGTGAAAAAAGATTGAGAAGACTGGAGAGTTGTTACCCAACAGCAAAAAGTTTAACAGTCTACATTCAGACTCTACGTTCTTTACAATGTCACTTATAAAATTATATAGGTTGATGTTTGCTGGATATAAGGAGTGGGGGAAGAAGCATATTGTGAAAAGGGTGAGAAAGAGAGTTATATGTACTCTTAATGTCAGGTATGTGTGTTTGTACAATAAGTGTTGGAGTCCTTGCCAGAAAGTCCAGAATGGGCTACCCAGAGAGCTGGTGGAGTCACTGTCACTGGAGGTGTTTAAAAAAAGACTGGATGCGCCACTTTATGCCATGGTTTAGTTGATAAGGTGGTGATAGGTCATAGGTTGGACTTTATGATCTCTAAGGTCTTTTCCAGCCTGGTTGATTCGGTGATTCTGTACCATCATCACGTGAGTTTGAAGACATCCCATCCTTTCTACATCCCTGAATTTCCTTCAGTAACTTCAGACTTCAAGATCATACTCATCTAACCCTATTGCCTCTATTTTGTTTTTGAAATCTGATCATCAGCTGCAACACTGAGGGTCCACTGCTATCCTTGCTGATAAAGCAAACAGTCATCACTGCAAGAAACTCCTCCCAGTCCCCAGTGCTCTGGAAAGGCCTTTGAAGTTGTTTTCTGGATCAATGTAATGTTACAATACATGCTCACCCATTATGGTCCACTCTCTCTCTCCCTATAAAACTATCAGATTATTGCAGACAAAGCTTCTTGATTTGAGAATTTGCAAAGAATGAGCAGCTCACTGAACATAAACTTCTTTCAATCATAACCAGTAAATCATGTGCCATTTGTACTGAGGATGGAACAAATGGGCAAGCAAGAGTTCACACTGTTTGACTTTGTTCCCCTCTTCCGAAGCACTTGCACAGAAATATCTGTGTCAGAAAAATCCGATCCAACATATGTAAAGGCACTATCCAGTACTGGGTTCTGAAGACTGCAACAGTCATTCTAAATGAGTTTCAGCAAAACTGAAGAATTTTCAGATGGCTAGCAAACAGAACAGTGAGCTGTGGTGAGCTGATCCTGGCTGATACCAGGGCCCCATCGAAGACACACCCCTTTCTCAGCTGGACAAAAGAGAGAGATGTAAGAAGCAGCTTATGGGTGAGATAAGGACAGGGAGACATCATTCACCAATTGCCCTCATGAGCAAAACAGACTAGACTTGTGAATAAATTAATTTAATTTCTTATCAATCAAATCAGAATAGAAAATTAGAAGTAAACCTAAATCTTAAAAACACCTTCCCCCCTTTCCCATAAGAGGGGATGTTTATTGGAGCACTAGCCAGAAGCATACAATTCCCCATGTCTAAAATGCAAATCTTAATCTGTTCCAACATTTATAAAGAAAACAATTCAAGACTAGTCTTTCTCCCCAGTATTTCCAAGAGGGAGTGCATTATGTACTAGGACAAAGAAGGCTAAAAGGGTTTTTCCCAGGTTCCTTCAGTTATTGATTTTCCAGTCTTGGCAAGGTTGCAGCATTAACTGCCATTTTTATCTTCCACCCCGCTGAGATAAACTTTTAATCTTTTAATGAGGAAAAAACAAGATAACTAATTACTTCCTGATTAAGGGTATTTGAATGGATTGTTGTATTACAGGTTTAATTACGTAAAATAACTGAAAACTATGTTTTTACCACTTTAAGACATTCTGAGGAGATACTGAAAAAATCATGCAAATATAAAATAAATATCATAAAGCAGAAATAAAAGCACATTTCTGCAGGCACTGGTTAAGATCCAGAGCTGTCAACGAAGCTTACCTCAAAACTTTTATGTAGATATATGATTTGACTGCATTTTTTATGTAGATTGCTGCTCTTTGAAAACGCTACTGGAATCCTCTAAGTTTGAGCTGATAACAAGTGAATACAATGCCCTTTGGTAGTCCTTTTCAATACAGTTCATTACAATTTTTATAAATAGCTTCATATACTAGTGAAATTCCTATACATTATCAGAACAGATCTTATTGTGATTATTTGAGACAAACTGAAGCATTACATAAGACAACACAAGGAATCTTACCATGTTATATAGGACATGCTAAGAGATTTGGAAGCTAAAAATATGCATCTAAACTGTATACAATTCACTGTGGCATCATACACAAGCTTTACACAAGCTCTGGATGAGCTACAGTCTCTTGGACTGTAGCAATTGCTTTCTGCTTTTTATCTTTGAAGGGAAATAGAGCTGGCTTTATTTTACTGTTTTTAAATCAGGATGAGAGATTCTAAGGATTTTGTCTCTGATGACATCAGTGGAGTATATGGATTTACAGAACGGTTCAAGTATTTGTTACATAATTCTTGTTATAATGTCATTCTTGGTTAGGAAAAGCCACTTCTGATTGGAATAAAATCCAATTATTTTTATTATGTCAGAATTTCTGTAGTAAGGTTATTTCATAGCTATTAATGCCCTGAAAGCTTTCAGACTCGCAAATGGGAGTTGTCAGTTTAGGATTTTTGACTTCCATAAGATTTGCTTTTTCCTTATTCAGGTCTATTTTATTACTATAAAACTAGGAAATGCATCTTACCAACAAAGCAAATCACTGCATGAGTTATTTGAAGAGTATTAATAAACTCTTCACTGTAGACAGAACTGCATGCTATTTGTGGCCAGAGACCACCAACCAAAGCAGACTTCAAATTTTCAAGAATAGAATGCTGGACTGTGTTAATAAATTAATCCCATCAACATGAAAAAAAAAGTCAGATCAGGATTTAAAAAAGAAGTGCTTCTAAATTAAGCATTTGGAGACTGATTTATGCTGAGATTTGGCAACTTCAGCCTAAGTTCTACCTTTGCATTCAAGAACATGCTACATTCAATGAAAACCTGAATACTGAAAACCATCCAATGAGACAGTTCCAGTAATCATCTGCTTAGACCTCCTGGTCCCCAAGTTCTCTGAAGTTCTGTCTACTAAGCATATTCAGCAACAGGATTGCATCTACTTTAAAACACAACTGGTTTTTTTTTTAACAAACAGGCTACTGAAGGAGAAAGCTTACCATTACACAGGTACCAGTACCTAGGTACTGTGCTTTGAAGCAAAAACTCAGATTCAATGCCTATCCAATTCATAGGAGATTCAACCTAAATCTGTGGCTCCTAGGCTGCAGGGAGCACATGCACACCCTCATGGAATGTGTGTTGTTATAAAAATGAAACAATGTCAAAATCCTTTTTAGTGGAGAAAGTAGACAGAGGAATAGCTCTGAGGCCCGTTGTTAAGGTGCTCATTTACAAATAGATCACAGTTTTAATGACCAATTCAGCGTTCTGTGTTCCTCAATTGCTGGAGAAAAAAAAAATGCAGAGGATGTTACGGATTACTATATAAACAAATAGTCTGTTTAAAGTGATTCTGTTTTTTGAAGAATGATTGTGAATTTGTGAACTCAACCTAGTTCATAAATAAGGAAAAGTTCAGCTAGAAGCATTTACACTCAGTAGAATGTTCAAATAAATTAAATGAAGATTACTGTCAAGTCCCTCTTGTGATGATGTATAAGGCCTTTTTAGATGGTGATTCTGAAAAGTCAGTCTCTCAAGAAAACAGACCACAAATCACAGAATGTATCAGGTTGGAAGGGACCACTGCGGGGCATCTGTTCCAACCTCCCTGCTCAAGCAGGGTCATTCCAGAGCACATGGCACAGGACTGAGGCCAGGCAATTCTTGCATACCTCCAGTGCTCCATGACCACTTGTTTAGTTCCATCCTCTTAGCACTCTGGAAGTTTGGATACAGCAGTTAATTGTACTTGAGACTTTAGAAATTGGTGATTTGGGGTCAGTTATTGTCAGGGTATCTTCTGTCTAACAGGTGATACTGTAAGGGGCAAAGAAGGGGGAAATCTTTACTTTCCTCCACCCTTTAAAAGAAAGATATGAGCATACCTTGCAAAGTGAGGGAAGGATAGAATTATCATTTACCTGAAGAAAGTATGGTGCTCCACACAAACCTTCCATAACCTTTTAGCAGCCCGATGGTTTGGCAGTTTGAACCCAATAGTGCTCTCAAACTGTTCCAGCTGGAAGGAATCCACAAATAAATTAATCAATTTCCTTAACCTGGCTTTTAATTAAGAGGTAGAATTCAGATAGTTCCATTACTGTATCAAGCTGTAATATTCCTGCCATAAGACTTAATAAGATTTTTAAAATTTACTTTTAAATGTCAGAATTTCCAGCCTTTTAAAAGAATTATACTTGGTAGGCTATATCATGGTGGCTAAATTGCATGAAGTAATTGTACTGCAGGTTGTGCTTCGCACTTTGCTTGGATTTAATAAACATCTGAAATCTATATGGCAGTATTAAACTTATATGATCTGTATCACTATATAATACTTTCTTAGCAAAAATACTTAATCCATGAACAGCATCAGTGAATGCAAGAACAATACATCTGCATTAGAAAACTTACATAATTGCAATGTTAGTATTGTAAACTTGATGTTTGGATGTCTCTTTTATTTTATTTATTCACAAAGTAAAAGCCATCTTAAACACTTTACAGTATAAACTTAAAGAGCATTAGAATATTTGACATTTTGGGTTTTTTTAAAATTTCCTGTTACAAAGGGTTCAAAATGTTAACATGCACACAGCCCCTTCAGCAATTCCCAGAAACTTTTAGCAGTAACTGAAGAGAAAGTCGAATCCACTACTTCCATGGCAGCTAACAAAGTTATAACATTCTACTGAAGAACTCAAGCCTTTGGTTGCAGACACAAACTTAAGGTGCTGACATTTAATGGACAATTACACCCAAAGGGGAAGAGCAGCTGGCTCTCTCCCAAGACTGCAAATTTGCACAGTCAGAATATGGCCAATGTAACTAGCTTTTTGCCTAAAAAACCCAATAAAATAACAAGACAGCTTCTATTAAAAAAAAAAAAAAAGGTCTTCTTGGTTTACTTTTACTAATCAAGACAGATGTTTAATACAATCATTAGAATCTGTAGAGGAAAAAACATTCTTAAGTTCGGCTTGAATATATCATAAACTTCTGAGGACAACTGTGGAAAAAATGAGGATGTTTCTTGTTGCTGGACAGAAATGATGTCACAAAAGAAACAAAATTGAAAGGTGCTACTTACTTCTGCTGGCCTGACTTTGATGTAGAAATTACTTCGCTTGTAGGAAATCTTCAGAATTTTTGGCCAGGCAAAGCGGTTGATTCGGAGTCTGTCTTTGTAAATCAGCAGACCATTAGCACATACACCCAGCATGATATCCACACCTTCAGAATCCTACCAGGTATGAAACAATTTCATAAAAATCACTTCAATAACATTCCAAACAAGTAATTATTGCTGACATACCTTGAGGGAATATCATAACTGGGACATGTTTCATATGCAAACCTGACTCTGACAATAAGATTCTTAAAACAGAAATAGCCAAGTATATTAATTTTATAGGAAACACTTTGGACTCTTAGTAATGGTTTTGGCATTCATATGCCACAGTTCTGGGAAATTCTTCAATATTCTGGTAATAGGGACTAAGATAACAATTTAAAAGCAGGAAAGGTATGGCCAATGTGTGTGCCAGCAATAATTTCGACAAATATTAAAAGAAGAAAAATGACAACCAAGACTGTCCCATATAAAGCAGTCAGTGGAAGTCTGAACAAGCTGGTGATCAAGGTGATCTTTTACAGTCATGTACTATTCCAGCAAACATAGAGGAGGTAATGGATAGGTTTCTGAGCATTCTCTTTCACTGACAGCATTTGATGCTAGTTTTATGGGCTTACAAAACTAATCACTTACTGATACACTACACAATACAGCAGAATCTCATGTCCTCCCCAACAACAGATCAACTACATCAAATGCCAACACTGTCATTACAGAGTTGCTTCACTGGCAGAACTAACAAAACAAAATTTAACCATGTTTCTCCAGTACTTAAAAGTCTTGGTTTTCTTTTTTAAATACAAGACTGATATGCTTGCAATACCTTAAGTTTACTAATGATTTGAGATTCTGGATTTATGAGAGGGAGTGGGAGGAGGTTATTAGTTTGTCTTATGAGGTTTTAACAAAACAAAAAAAAAAAATTCACACTTGAAATGAAAACTTAAATTGACCTACCCCAGGAAGTGGAAAAAGCACCAAAATCCTCCCCCACAACCTCCTCTCCATATTTTTTAACTCTCATGGTGAAAACTCAGGTAACTTGGAATATTTCTCTGTCTGCTATGGGGTGTCCTGACCCCCAGGGGAGCACTGACTTTGACCCTCATTCATGGAGAAAACTTCCAAATCCTCAAGGTAAACTATAAACCACAAAAATGTGAAATAGATTGTAGAGATTGTAGAGAGTAGCATAGTATGTCACATGGGTGAAAAATTTAGATTTTAGGATTTTTAGTATGTTATAGATGGGTGTTGAGTTCCCTTCTTTCTTCTTCCTCTTTCTGTTTGGGTTTAGGTGGTATCTTGCAATTGGGTAGAAAAGTCTACATTGCAGGTTTTTAGGGGTCAGTTATTGGGTTAGAAAGGAAAATAATTTAGGCGTCACTTCTTAATTGGGTAGCTTAGTTTTTGATTGGACTTAAAAGACCTTGCAACAAGAGATTGTCGGCCATTTTTGTGCTGTTTTTCCTGTACACAGAGTCTGGTGCAGACAGTGTGCTGATGTTTTGATAAGATAACAACAAACAGAGGCTGAAGACCGAAAAAGTCCAATGTGTCTCTCATTCCTGACACAGAACTGCTCCTGCCAGGGGAGCTCCCAGGGAGTTGCCCAATTTGGGGCCCACAAACTCACATCATGGTACTATGAAAACAATTACATGTTCCTTTAGGCTTTACTTTATTGACCCTGCATGTCCTTGGCATAGAAAATATGACATTTTAAATGTCTTTATTTGTTCTTAGGAGTGAAATGTTATTTCCAAGCTGCACATGTTATTTAGTCCATGCACTAAATAAACTTATATATAAATTCTACTGATGTTAGAGTTGTAAATTGAGTAATTATTATAACCAAGAGATAAAGGCCTACAGCCTTTAAAAAATAACAGACTTTTTAAAAAATAACCTGTATATACAGTATTTTCTTTAATACTTAGCATGTCTATCCTAAAACAAAACCAAGCAAACCCAATCCCCAATACCTTGGCATGATGTAAATCCACTCCATACATGGAAAGTCTCTTAGCATTTTCTAGGAACTGGGAATCCGCCTGTGCTGGAGTCAAACCCCTGAAACCATTGAACAAACTTTGAGTTTATCAGCAAGAAACTGAGTATCAAAACTTAGTGGAATCCTGGAATTCAGACTGATAGAAAAAACCTCAGTTTATAAGGTATCAAGAGCATTTTTGCTCTACAGGAAAAGTGTTCTTTCACAGCATATTATTTTACTTGAGTACAGATTTCTATATTTACTCCTTCAACCAGATGCATGTTGCTTAAACTGATTCATATAAAAATACTTTTTTCCAAAAGTTCCCTATCAAGACCTCAGTGCAACTACTATTTTCAAACTCAACTGTCTAAACACATTACAGTAAGAGCTTTTAGTTACATAAGAAATTATTTCCAAAGTAACAATAAGTTGACCTCAGCAGTTTTACACACACTCTTAGAAGAGCTGACATAAATGTGACAAAGCATGATGACTTCTTTTAATCTCACTGTATCAGACATACCTGTGTGTTTTGTGTAGCTCAGCCACTTTCTCTTCCATTTCTTGAGTCTGATTGGGTGCAAACTGGAATTCACTGATATAATCACTGCTGTGCTCTGCTGGGTCATGATCACCCAGCTCAGCCTGGAGGGTATATGAACCAAGGAGGGCGTGAGTCACAAAAGAACAGGGCAGCCGGCCAGATACAATATCCTGGCGAAGCTGAAGGCACAAGAAATACCTGCAAGACAAAGGAGAAAAAAACAACCAGAGACAAAGAAGAACAAAGAAAGGGTTACCTATTGTACATAATGAGAAATACGGCAGAATTCATCAAGATGCATGTAATTGGGTAAGTGTGTTTTAAAGTAAGTGAATGCATTCATAATGACCTTATATTATTTGAGCTTTATTACCACACAGTAAATTTCACTTGATTTTTAAGGGTCAGTATTACTTTCATAAAAATTGTGAAAAACAGGAAAAATTCTGATTTCCAATAGAAATGAGTAAAAAGCTATCTAGTTTTAAACAAAAGCTGATTTGGGAACTTGTTTAGTTCACATTGTAGCCTGTAGGTAAATATGGTTTAAAAATATAAGCTATGCATTTCTTTGACATTTCCCTTTGGTTTTGAACTTTTATATCTCTTGCAGTTCACATGCTAATCATGTCATGCAATACACATGTAATACTGAAACCATAATTACCTTTCTTAAACCATGTAGGTATTAGAATTCAGTCTTTCAGGTACTGTATACATCCTTCCACCAAATTTAACAAGTTAAACATCAGCAGACATGCCCACCTTAGCAGAGATTTTTTTTTTAAATCCCTATCTGTAGCAATGTATTAGCTGCATTCTTGCATAGTTATCTTATTTTGTGCAGAAGACTAATTCAATGCAACATGTAGTAGTAACACATATCCTGCCTCAGCAGCCAGCTAACTCTAAACAAAAATATTTAGGTTTCCTGTAATTCATGAGAAAAATGAATCAGTTCCCTGCACTCTATCTCCAGTAATCAGCCTTGCAATGCTACTTTTAGGTGCTTAGTGTCCACCACATTCCAAGTATTTTCTATCTAAGAAATTTGGAAGATAATTATTTCCAGGTTTTATTCTGTTTTATGGCTTTATTTAAAGCACATGGGTAAATTCACATTTTCATCCACCTGGTCTACATCATTACTGAAGTACCTTGGATCCCTTGAGCTTTGCTCAAGACCCCCTTGCCCTCATTTGTTTCATTACAAAGCAGCAGTCTGACAATAAACCACTGGCTTCTTTCACATACTCTCACTCACACCTTATCTGCTGCCAAAATCATATCCCCACTTATCATTAAATTCTTCTTGATCCAGTTTTTTTCCAGTAGTTTTCACTTTACCTTTCCAACCTTGTTCCAAAAAGCAGTCGATTTATGTAAGAATATCTATAATGGCAGTACCCAGAAACTGAAGAAGAAATTCTATGTGCTTTTAAATGAGATTAACAGTAATTTAAAGTTTAAAATTAGGACCTGTGCATACCTAGTGATGTCTTCAGTCAACTGTGACGGATCAGGGGGATAAAACTTCACATTAAAGGTGAATATCCAAGGTAAACCTAAACATGGGAAATATCTGATTGTTAATCTCAATTAAGTTCATGTAAGCAAAGAAAAAAACTTCATTAAAAAATGTTAGAAAGTAGAATAAATCCTAATCACTGAAATATTGATGGAAGATTTTTTGTTTTTTACTGTACATTATTAAGAAGCATAGATTATTTTCATTAGCAGGTAGAGACCCACAGATATAATGAAAGATTAGCATGCTAAAATTATTTTAAAATAATGTTTTACAGTAAGTTGCACAAATATCAGAAGACATTTTTAATTTGAAAAAGACCATAGTATATTAACACTTCGAAGATATTATGTATTAAAAGGCACTCGTATTGAATTTGTGTTTATTTCCAGCTCCTCCAAGGCTAACAGTCTGCACCTGTCTAAACTGAGTTTGAGAGACTGTACAGTAACTGTGAACATGAGATATCAAAATGAGCTCTGTGTTGTTGTATATAACAGAAAGATAATAAATTATTCATTTAAAATGTGAAAAATATTCACATGAAATATTTCATGAAAATATTCATGAAACTGTGTGGAAGACAAAAATATTAGCCATTCCTACTTTAAAATATTTTTCTGGTAAACACCACATTAAACAACTACAATAGCAGTGATATTTAGATTCTCATATGTTATAATTGTTAAATAACACATGCATTTTTTTAAGCAAAAGCATGCCTAAAACTAATAATAATAATTTGAAAAAGCATAAGATGTTGCCTTTAGCCATAGCTCTGTTTTTAAATAAATTTTTAAGATTTGAAAGCTAAGTCACACATCAATAATTAAAATACATTTTCAGAATGTTAGTATTTCGGACAGTAAATTATTTTAGAAATCTGTGTTTTAGAAATCTGTGTTACACAGATAAATCATGCTTTGAAAAATATGTCTTTCTACAGCAACAGAAAAAGACTGAAATGCCACTTTCAACACAATGCTAGAAAGAAATGCTGACATTATTTAAGGTTACTTTCTTAAAAAAAGAAAATCTGTTCTGAAATTCCATATATACTGAAGTTAAAGAGGTGTTTCAGAATTCCTAATGTCTTCCAATGTTTAAAAAAATATTTTGGTTTTTCAGACATGGCTATTCACTGAAGCAATTCAATTTTTGTTTAAGTGTGAACCTCATTCTACACCTGGCTGCTAAGCCACTATTTCTTTTTGAGAGCTCCGGGTTTTAGTGTATCTTAACATTCCCAGTTACCAAGTTTTTGTACACTTTTGTGTACAAAATAAGGCAGGACCCTTAAATGAGGTCTTATTTACCATTGCACTGCCTACTGCAATGCAGTGCGAAACAGAATTAAGACAAAAATACCTTGGGAAAAAAAGGTCTAATAGTAATGAATACATAATGAATACACATGCTCAATACAGTATAACAAACACAGTTGATGATGGAATAGATTAACCTACTTCCATCATCTCCCAGGGAATCAGCATAATTTAATGAAAAGACGCTGATATTAGGTAAACCAAAGTGATGAGTATGAGCAATAGGGCCAAACTATCTACACAAAAAGCATTCAAGGAGAGCTATCATGCTAACAGAGCTGGAGAAATGGATGAAGGATATGTCCTTCCAAACTGGTACTAAATCAGTTATCAAGCTTTTCCTGGTCTAAAATTGCAGTTAAACTAGTCACATATGAATTCCTGTTTAACTGCTGCCCTTTCTGGTTAGCATTTCTATAGCTAACTTTCAGAAAGCACAGCAGCCAGGAGACTTAGGTGTGGTTTGAAGAAAAAAAAATTGAAAAAACTATATTCTCTATAAAAATGCATAAATCCTATGAGTGTGGTTTGGTTTTTTTGGTTTTTTTTTGTTTTTTTTTTTTTGTAAAAAAAATCGTATCTCTGCTTACACTGATTAAATTGCTAATTTATTGAAAAAATATTGAGATTGATTTTGTACTAAATATTTTCTGGACAGCTCGTGACCATGTATTTTACCTGATTACTGAAAGCACATTTATCCCCTAAATATATAGTAGCAAGTTTATACAATGTGCACAGTCTGTATTTCCACTTCACACTAAAGCAGACATTTTATAGCTGCACAGACAAGGCATATAATCATAGTTGCTCTGACATAATAATGCACATTATTGCTGGCTCTCCACAGAGTTGCTAGCCAAGACAAAAAAAACCCACCCCAAAGCTGATTTAAAATTGTATTTAGCATTCTGTCCCTGATAAGGCTCTCTGTTTTGTTTTTCAGTAGTATGGGCTACAGAAATGTCAAAAATTTTTCTAGCCAACTTGTTACATCAAAAATGCTTCTGTGGCAACTTTAGGCCCATTCTTAGAGAAAAGAATGCAATATAACCAATTAGCTAGCAGCATACAATTAACATGATTCCTCCCATTTAAACTGGGAAAAATCATTGAGGGTTTTTTTTTTCCCAGTAAAGGCTTTTTCTGGCTTTTACTCATGATGTCTTGTATGTCAGCTTTTGCAAGAAAACCCTTCTCTTGGCACAGGTACTTAGTTCTCTTCAACAATAACAATCTACACTCTAGTGTAATCAGCTTAGATGAAAATTAGCTACAACTCTTACAGATATATAGCTAAATATATATAAAATAGAAGGATAAAAAATAAAGTGAACCTGCATAAAGTGACCACCATATTTTGATGTCTGAGCATACCCATACATTTGTTAGCATTAAAATCAGACAGCCAGAGTTGTGCATGTAAAATGCGAGCTCTTTCCTAATTAATTAATTAAAACTTATCTTAGTTCTCCAGCCTATTCCATCCCCAGAACATGTGAACCCTCTCAATTTCTTACAAGATATAAACCACAAAATATGTGATGTATTTTTTGCAGCAAAAATACTAACCATGCTGCAGGCTAGAAAACCATTAAAACTACATAAAATTACCTTTGGTTTAAAAAGATAGATTCTCAAATTGTATTTTATATAAGGGTGACCCAACACACCCTCTGTGTCATCTGAGATTTGACTATTTCAAGGTCATTTGCTATTGCCTGTACCATCACAATATTCTAGCTGTGATTCTCAGTTTTGCAAAAGCCTGAATCCACTTGAGATTTACCAATTTTCAAAAAGATAGTGACAGAAATGTAATTACCTACCTGTCCCTGAAAGAAGTAATTAGAGGTTTTAACACATGCCAGTGGATAGCCAAGTATATGAGTTAAAAAAAGTCAAGAATTCATTTTCCTGAAGAGATCAGGCTGGCTGAAAGCAAACAAGATTTTTGTCACCTTTGTAGCCCTGAGAACAGAGACAGTAATTTGTGGATCATGTTCATTAGCTGAAGTAACATCAGTAATTGCTGAGCTCCAACATAATTGCCCAGCCAAAGGCCAACCTGTACAAGTAAGAGATTGCACAGAGGGGCTGAGGACTGTGACACAGCAAGAGACAGCCTGCAGAACATGACCTGGGGGAGATTACAGGATTCTTATTTCACCTTTCGCAATCACAGGTGGTACATACATCCCCAATGTGTAGAGTATTGGTGTTGCACACATTTAAGAGAGAGACAGAGATTGTAAATACTATGTTACAAACTGATGTGTTGAACTACATTCCTGGAAGTATCACCTTTATGTGTTGAGATCAATATATTTGTCCAAATACACTTATCTAGCATGCCAGTGCTTCAGTTTGAGCCATACAACAGAAAAAGAAATCACCAAATATTCAGAGCTGGAAGGGACCCACAAAGATCAGCAAGCCCAGCTCTTAGGTGAATGACCCATAGAGGGGATTGAACCTACAACCTTGGCTTTTTTTGTTATTTTAGCACTGGGCTGAGTTAATCTCAGGTTCAAAAGTTCATTTGGTTAATGGTCATTACCAGCTTTCAAACAGACTAATAGGTTTTACGGTTAACTTAAACTTAATGAGTATTTTTGCACACAGGATTTCCATTCTTGAATAAAGACAAATATATTAAAAATTAAGTCTGAAAATAAAAAAGTCTCATTACTTGATACTTATGTAGCTAGAGGATTAAATGTGCCTGCAGTAAGATTTCAATATCTGGAAACTTTAATAGACTAATGATGAGGAATACAATTAACAGTATGCTAATTACTTGCATATTGGTGTAAGCAAGCATCATTTTAAAATCCTTAAAATCATGTTCTTACTTCACTGTTTGTTTTATTGTGCCTATCAACTCTGAAATACTATAGACCAGAGGAAAAAAAATCCTATCATGATTCCTCATTCGATAACTGGACTTGCTCTCCAGTATAAAATGTAGGTCTTCATGCCGTATGGAAAATCAAACCCCCTTAACATATTGCATATGATATAGTATTAAAAATAACTTTGTCTAGTGCATCCAAAACAATTTCAGGTCAGTTCTTACACTTCAAATTTGTGACACTAACTTGTAGGCTAGATAGCATGCAAATTGTGACAGAATACAAAAAGATATCAACATTTGTATCAACAAAGTTGATAGAGAAAGTATCAACATCCCCCATCTTTTGCTGTCTACTAAAACCAAACCAAACAGCCTGTACCCTGCTTTGGACAACTAACAGGTTTTCACTGAAGACCTGCAGAAGTTCCAACACCAGTAACTTTTCCTTAATTAAAGGTGTGCGTGCTACTTGCATATTAGTACATTCACCATTTTAATAGGTCTAGTTTGCTTACACAAGAGCATGTTGGATAAAAGAAACAGCTTCCAAGGATGCTTCTGTAACTTTAATTTCTATAATGAGAATATAAACCACACCTTCCTATTAAGGGATTTCATCAATGGGCAAAGATGTGAAGAAAAAGGAATTAACACCACTGTGACTTCTGGAAAAAATTAGTATTACCTTAGAAGAGTGGAGTTAACAGCGGCAAACAAAACACCTGTTTGTCATTATAAATAACACATTGCTGTTCTTAATTACAAGTACAGTCAGTTTCTTAGCTGACTGTACTCTCGTGTTTTAAGTCTAGGCTTGTAAATATTATCCTCACCGTCTTCTCCCCACCTTCCTATCTGGTACTACCAAAAGGTTTCCATTAAAAACAAAACAATAACGAAAAACCTAGTTTGGACACAAATGGGTAAAGCAACGGCAATAAGTTCAGTAAGGGCAAGGGCTGTCTAGCATGTTTTAGTGGCCACTTATTCTGTGATATGTAGACTCAGGCAGAGTATCACCTAGATTTACTCTCCATACACTCCCCATTTACTACAAAAGTTACCCAGCTAGTGAAGAGCTTTGAGAGAGCTTTATGTAAACAGAGTAAAATAAATTACTCATCATGTACTAAGTATAGGAAGTAGAAAGACATTTCAAGCAGATTCAGTCTGGAAAGTACTGTAGTGAGACATTCCAAGATTATGCTCTCTATTCTATCTCCATTCTGAAAATGATGGACATTATCAAAAAAGTCAATGGTGGACTGATCAGTATTGAAGAATATTAATTTTCTGTAAAATATATTAATTCTCTTTTTGTAGGTTCATATTCTTCTGGTGATTCTTTAAAGTAAGAAAGTCCATGGCAACAATCATGACCATATTTACATGATCGCATTCTCCATCCAAAATCAGCACAAAGTTAAAAAACATCTACAGTTTCAAGATGCAAGAATATCGACTATTACTCACAAAACAAGGGAAAATTTTGGAGCACTAATATATTTGATTAGTTTCTAATATAATATAATGATTAATCATTATAATATAGTGATATAACAGTAACATATAAGATAGCATAATCATTAACTTCTACAGCATAATGCTGAGTGACTCCCTCTGCTCTACTTAGACAGGGGATGGAAATAGAAGATTTGCTTCCTGTTTTAAGGTGAATACATCACTATCAGATATAAATTATTTTAACGCTGTAAGCAATTGACATCCAGGCTACTAAATTTATGAAGCATGTTTCTGTGAGACAAAAAGAGGAGCATAATAACATCTGAATACAGAAGTACTTACTTCGAATTTGTCTCTTAATTTCCTTTGAAGAATCTAGCCAGTTCTGAAAAAAAACAAAACAAGCAAGCCACAGCCAGCATTTAAAATCTTCAATACCAAAAATACTTCAATATAATCTGTGCAACATATTAATTGGCTTTTACATTTCAGTTACTACTGACATGTGCAAAGAGACTGTTTTGTGAGAGATCATCCAAAAATTAACTTTTGGAAGTAAGACTAAGGAATCTGTAACATATATTCATCAGTAACTCATACAATCCTGTTTACTAGTTTTACCCATACATGCTAAAAAAAAAAAAAAAACAGGTTAAAAGACTAGGAACATAAACCTGAGACTTTCCTTCATTGAGTTTAAACCGTTATTTCCCATGGCCACACACAAGCACATTCATGGAAGAAACACCCATAAATAAAGCCAGCCTGACAGCAAGTCTTGTAACGTTTCAAAGACAGCCGTGAAATGCAGGGAAGAGTCAGACACTGCCTCAGGAGGCCAAGGAAAATATCTGCTTTTTCACCGTCCACTGCAGGTACTTGCAGTTTTAAAGTCTGAGGGAATACCTCAGTGCAGCACAAATGTTGCCAAAGGCTTATTTCTACCAATGTTTCTCACCTACCTTAGCAAAGCAGAGCATCCTGGGTATAATGTGGCCCACTTTTTTCAATCGATGGTAACAAACAAATTCCAGATGCAACACTCTTTCCCAATACCAAATCTCTCTCTATATTAGGGGCTTTTGCACCCAAAGTCCATCCTCTTTCAAGAAGACAAAAATGCTAGGCTAGTTTCACAGATCTGTGTGAATTAGGAGGATGTGGAACTACATTTCTGCAGTAGTGCAAACCTTTAACATAGATTGCCCCTGCTGACAGAGAATGTGTCTCCCATGAGTATGGACCAACAAACCAAGATCCCTGTTGTAAATGAGCTTGGTCCAACTAGATTTCATCACCAGTGTACCATATGCATATTAGATGAGTATTATTTACAAATTAAAAGCAAACCCCCTTTTTATAATTTATTACAATGGCAATGTTTTAAAAAAGACAATAATTTTCACATTTCTTGCTTTATCTGTGATCTCTACTTTTCCATAGCTATCATAATTTTTCCAGAGAAGGCAAAGTCCATAACATTTTTACAAAGGAAGAGTTAGAAAGCACTTCTCCAATATCCTGGATACCATTTATAATGCTTAAGTCAGAAAAAAATGCTTTCTGTTAGAAGAGCCTTGACATGGAAAGGCCTTGGAAAACAACATAAGACTTCAAATAATTTTAACCGAGATGCACTTCAGCTACAGCTGTCATCCTAGGTTTTCAGTTTTGGCAAGGATTCCATTCTGAAATTACCTACCACCATATTCTTGCAACTACAATAACCAGAAGTATCTCAAATCCTTACATTTTAAACACAGCATCAAGTAAATAAATAGAGAATATAGCATGGAATAACTACAACAAAAAAATAGGATTTCTGAGTACATAATACTTTCACAATGCTTCATGTTTCGTCACTACAAAGCAGGAGAAAAGAACATACAATATAGAATATGCTGCCAAGATGATAATCCCTTCTTTGCACAAGTTATACAGTTCATTTTTTGATTTTTCCAAGCCCGAAATAAGCTTATTGGAAGCAGACTTAACCACCAACTTTCATTACTGCTCTGTCAAATAAGATCAGATGCTTATATTCCATTTATAAACCCAATTACAGTAGTGGGTTTTTTTGCATCTGTGCCTTTTGTCATGGATAAAAACAAACACCAGAAAAGAATTTACCCTAAATTAGAGCTCTTAATGCAGGTCTGTCTTGCAAAATAAAAGACAAAGTGTATACATACAACTTTGCTCCAGTAGGCAGAAATCTATTTGTTTAATTTGTGAATGGTAAGGTTATAGATGAGACAAAGTAATGTATTGTCAAAGAACAAAATGTTCTCTACCAGTACAAAAGTATTTTGTACAAATCCAGAAAAGCAGCATTTCCAGCTGGTGCCCAAAACATAAGAGCAGAAGCTTTCTAACACTTCTGCAGACCAATTACAGGGTGAATGGAGCATTCATGAACTTCTGAGGGTGCAATGCAATGAAATCTCTAACTAAACTTCAGGGTAATAAATTTAACATTTCCAAAAAATGAAAGAAATCATTAATTACTATTTTGGCCTAAACAGTTTTAAAATGTGTATTAAAGCTAACAAAAATCAGTCTGATTGGAAGACACAACCTCTCTCCCAGCTGCACAGAACACCCATGGAGAAGAGTTAATGGGACTCCTCCTCCAATGGTACCCCGATGGCACATTGGGGAGCAGCTCCAATTCAACAGAGTGCCTGGCATTCAGCTGCCACCCGCCACAGCTGCTGTGGCATTCAACAGCTGGCTCATAAATGGGGGTTGTGATGAGTGCACAAGAATGGGAAAAACACATCATTCAGCATTTAGTACTGACTGGCCTGGAGATAAGGGATTTGTGGCATTTTGATCTAAAAAACCAACTGAAAAAAAAAAAAAACCAACCAAACAAAAAAAAAACCAAAAAAAACCCCCAAAAAACAACTGGTACCAAAATTAAAAAGTAACAGAGGTGATCCAAAAAGAGGAGCCTAAACATAAATTTGCTAGGAGAGAGGTCTTTTTTAAGTTTCTCCAAATAACACTAGGAATGTATTTGTATGAAGAAGACAAAATTCAGCAAATCCGGTTGTTTAGTCTTCATAACAAAAACAACCAGATTTCCCCAGAAGTTTTTAAATAAAAGCCTGCTCCTGTCCATAACTCAGGTGAGAAGTGATCTATTCTACTTTTGAATAAGGACCCCATTATCAGATATTTCTCAATTTATGTAAATACTTCTTAATTTTTGTAAATACTTAAGAGTGTTTCTAGCTACAGTACCACTCTCACAGTCAATTGATAAGGAATTCAAGGACTCATTCACACTGAAAGAGACCTCTGGACATAACTGGTCCAAGTGTGATTCAAGAGCCAGTTTTGAATTAAGTCAGGTTGCCCAGGTTCAGATCCAGTCAAGTTTTTAGTATATCCAAGGAAAAAGACATATGAAAAAACAGATGGGGTCTTTTTAAAGAGTGGACCTCAGTTTCTCTATTCTAATGACTGAAGAACACCAAGAAAGTCTTAGTCTAACTAGAAAAAAGAAAAAATTAGGGGGAAAAAAAAGACATAACCCTACACCAATCCAGACTTTTTTGCTTAACTTCCAAAAATCCAAAGTTCCCTATTTTATCTCCTGGGATCTACTCAATGGACTATTTTCTGGTATAGGCCAAGGATCACAGGTCTAGTATTAGACATATTCTCTCTTGCCAGAGATCAGACTGCTGTTTTATGTTGTTTTCTTGCATATATACAGTATAGTTTTTCAATACTGAGAAGCACAAATAAAGCAACAAGCAAAAATAACATATAAGATTGATATTACTTAGAAGATCAACAAAGATCTTCTTCACCACTAGACCAAAGAACTTCTTTGGTCTAGTGGTGAAGAAGATCTCTGCAAATGGTTTACAAATCAAGAACAAAAATTAAATATCTAAGTAATACTATAACAAGTTCATTTTGTATATAGGGATTTTTAATATAGAGGAGTTGAGTATTTTGCTCAATACTGCACAGAAAGCTTTGCACCAAAGCAACTAACTCTAGAAAACAGCTTTATCAGAATGGAAGTTGTCAGAAATTCAGATTTATTCAGACCATGAAATTACACTTAATTAAAAAAAAAAAGTGTTAAGAAGATGACAGAAAAAAAGCAGTAACTTTTAGATGCAGTATGATGTAAAGATGCTTCTACTACAAATACCGATAAAAAAGATATATAATTTTTCCAGCTTCAATTTGTAATTATTTATCTGGGAGATTTTTTCTGAAGAAAAAGATGACCACACATAAATCTTTAGTTCATGGAGGAAGAAACAGGCAGCCCATACCAAAACTGTAAATGTTAAGATGTTAGAAAGATAAATTGGGTTTTGTTAATTAATAAAACACTTGCCACTGACCAATTTAAAATTTTTCTTAGCTGAGCAATCTAGGTGTGCTCAACCATCCAACATAAAAGCAAGTGCAAATGAAGATGGAAGTTACCAAATGGTATTTAAGAAATCCTTTCAAATGCAGTCATCTCAAATGCCATGCATTTGTAAAATTAGCATCCAATACCATTGATGGACTAGCTTCAGCCTTATTACAAAAGCCAAAAATTTTCTTTAAATTTAAAATTAATAATAAAGGAACTCAAAAGGCCTTACTGACTTAGGTCATTACAGACTTATGGGCTAGATTCTTTTCATGTTCATAAACAAAGCATTCTTACACATCTATGAAAAAAGGCAGCAGAATTTACTCAAGTGTTTGAAACAGTAAACATTTAATAGAATATACCTCACTGAACTATTGAAGTGAGTGGCAGTGATGAAAAACAAACAAAACCCTCATACAGGCTTACCTTCTGTTCTGAATTCTCATAAAACAACAGCCCAAAATAGTCCTTTTCCAGTAAATTGAGGTGTTCACATACTTTATCAAACAGCACTTGTCCTCTGGCTCTTTTCTGAGGGGTAGGGGGGTAGGAAAAGAAGAAAAAAAATAAGGAAAAATAAGAAAAAGGATAAAATCAAGATAAGTAAATCGGTAAGGTTCTTAACTATAGGTACTGTTATTCAATGATATTATTCAGGAAAATTTAAAATATATATTTAATGGATTATAAAACTATAAACTTTCTTACAAAGATTGTTCACCATACTTCAAAGCTATACATATCCTTGACAAAAAAATAGAGAAATTTCAATGTTTTTTTCAAAACCCAAAACAAGAACAAAGTAAATATGCAAGGAAAATTCAGTACCTGAAAAATTTAAAATTTTTTAACTGTTAAGTGTCACTAAATGGTCTTGCCTTTTCTAGATCTTTATCTTTAAAGTAACAGAAGACTTCTTTATTTGAGGCAATTTTTTCTCTATTATCTTCTAAAAATTAATATTGTTTCTACACTTTAGCATTTAACCTTAGCATTTTTATCATTCTGGAATACACCTCAGTGACTTATGAATCCCATTATATGAATGCACTGAAAAATAAAATATGTTATCTGCAAAAGACAAAAAGAACAAGCAAAACACTAAGAGCTGATGCTCAGACCAGCAGAAGCAGCATGCAAGCAGAAGCTGAACACACGCAACGTCTAGTTGTCTATACTGCAGTTGTTTGTTTCGAGGGGCAGAAAATAAGATGGCTGCTTTCTATCTATTTCTGAAATCTCAGTACCCAAGAAATTCATTAGATGCTCAAAAATAAGAAATCTTCAAGAAGTTTATTTTTCCTAAAAGTATGATTTGTGGAAATCAGTAACAAAGGAAAAAAGGTTTTATTTGAGGTTAGTTTGCATATCATAGTCTGCTGCTTTATAAATATAGTAACTGAACACTAATCATAATTTTACCATATTCTTAAAAAGCATTTTAAAATGGCCACTTTCAAGCTCACTTGGTAAGCTCAGTATTACAAGAGCTGAAGCAAATGGCAATCAGTACTGAAGTTTTATCTGTTCTTCTTGTGACCTTTCCAGCAGCCTTCCAGTATCTAGAGGAGGCTTAAGAGAGAAGGGCAGGAAAGGGCATGTAGTGACAGAATAAGGGGCAATGGCTTTAAAGAGAGTAGGTGCAGATTAGAGATTAGGAAGAAATCCTTTACTGTGAGGGTGGAAAGGCACTGGAACAGGTTGCTCAGTGAAGCTGTGGATGTCCCATCCCTGGAAATGTTCAAGGCCAGATTAGATGTGGCTCTGAGCAACCTGGTCAGGTGGAAGGTTTCCTGGCCTAAGCAGGGGCTTTAAAAATCAGGGTACCTTCCAACCCAAACCATTCTATCACTCTGTGACTCTTGTACCTGAAACTGGGAATGTAAACATTCCACATGTCTGTAGTGCCACTAGAGAAAACAGGTCCAGGCTGTACTTCTTTGCACCAGGTTTTAAGGAAAAACTTTGCCTCCTGCTGACAGGAGACAAAGACTTAGAGCAGACTGCCCACACCACATGCTTAGGGGTGGGACGATGAGAAGTTCGTTCCACAGTTCAAATCTGACCATGACTGGCATGCAGTCTCCAGTTTGAACCAACTGCTTCATGACAGCTCTGCTATTTGTGGCATTTATCATAGAGGCCACAACATGCCCTTTTCAAAGGTCTGACAGCTTATAGAAATTTTTTGCATTTGCTTATCCTACAGATTTCAGTAGATGCCACACACCAATGCCATTCCACAGAAATGCCATCAGCAGCCCCTGTGTAGGCCTGGGTGACACTGTGGCCATTGTCCCCGCAGACAGTGGTGGAGCACTCCACGTGCCCCATTCCGGCACTCCCGCAGCTCGGCTCCACGGCACAGGGCGGTAAAGGCCAAGAGCGGAGGGAGAGGGGAGAAAAGAAGGTATGCACTGAGCACAGAGTGAAGGCATTGTTGATTTATTCCCCAAGAATCCAGAGTTTTATTCAAAATTGCAGAATGTCCAGCAGACATTCTACTCAGGAAAATTAGACAGCTTTCACAGAAGCAAAATTATAAAATTACCACATTTAGTTGCCCAAGTAGCAAGGCTAAATCAAGAAAGTAGAAGTCCGAGTAACTTCTGAAATGGGGAGCAGGGAGTTTTAAGTCAGTTTGGTACTTTCAAAAAATCATACTCTTCAAGAAAGATTACTACTTCCTCTAGGCATCTGAAGTAACCACTTAATTTTCCTGACAGCTTTACCTTCAGCTTAGTAAGAAAAATCATCAATATAGAAAAGGGGTAAATTGAAAGCAGAAAAAGTATAAGCAAGAGAGAATTCAAAGAATGTTAGATACATGTAATAGATACCACTTCTTTTCCAAAGTCAATGTGCAGGTCAGTGATCACATCTTGCAAATGCAAGCTTCATTTATACAAATTCCAGTAAAGGAAATCTATAGGTTAGTGCAAAATAATATATGCTATCATATCAAGACCCCATCTGGAATCAGATACTTTTTTATAAAGTGTATATACTAAAGCCCACAGTTTATATCAAGTCTTTTACATACAGAAACATAAAGCAGGCACATCTACAGGAAATACATGGCAAGTATAACTGTAAAATATTTTACAGTTTCTTATTAGGAAGTCATAATAAACAAAGAACTTGGATATACTAAGCAATGTCCACTGTATCTTTAAACATCTTTTTGTCAGTTCATGGTTCTTCCTCATAACGAAAAACACTACCATGTCACAAAGCCCAAGTCTGTGAGTCTACATTCTACACAGCAGCAAAATAAAAAGACATTATATCATCAGCAACTAGTATTTATAGAGCTCTGTTATGGATTCAAAAGGATAAGCAGCCTCTCAGTACCAGCAATGGTTTTCATTATAAGATACTACTTGTAGAATTGAAAGACTCTGAGTTATTTCATATATATATGTGTGTGTGTGTGTGTGTGTGTGTGCATAGAGTGATATAGTGATATAGTTTTAAAAATCTAAAAGAGTATTTAATTTGAAAAACCAAACTTTTCAAGTGCAATTTCTTTGTAAACCATTTGGGGACAGGCATTACTACACAGTTTAAATTATATGATAACATAACTTTTCTGGAAAAATTCATGCTCCTAGTAGAATGTCTCTAAACATGAACTGAAGGTAACTGTTGTGATCCAGTCAGTTCAGAAGCTAGTAATATTTTAATGGAGCAGGGCACTTAAGAAGGCATCATCATGGTTTGCACAGTTTGTTACTTTTTAAAATGGATTCCATTTCATATTCCACCAGGTGTTTGAGATGTCAACTGATAATCACAACCAATGTGTAAATTATAATCACTATTCTTATTATATGTATGCATAGGTACACATTTATGCATCCATATATACACACATATGTGTTCATAGCACAACAAATACTCATGTTCCGAGTTAGAATGCAGAAATATCAGTAAAAGTGTAAGTCCATCCTTGCTTTCACAAGAAGGGGAACACATTCAACCTAGATATACCAAGATACTGAGAAGTGAGGAGATGCTCACAGAGCCAGCAGTTAAAACACAAGAGTACTCGGCTCAGCAGTATTCTGTATTGCTGCCAAGTTATGCTTTCTGTTGAGAACATAAAAAGAACACATGTAACCAAGGTTATTCTAGTACCCATTTCAAGCCTGTACTTAGACACTGCAGATGCCACCTCATAATGCAACACCTCATAAAACCAGAGGTAGCATTTTTCTGTCCTTTATATCCTTAAAAAAAGAGCAAACAAGAGCAAAGCAATTGCAGCTGACATACACAATGGAAATTTCTATGCAACTGGGAATAAGGATATCATGGATCTGTTTGCCTATATAAGACTTGCCAACTACTCATGCAATATAAACATTCACAGCTACCAGTTCTGTTCAATAGATTTATCTATTATAGGGATGCAGGAGTTGAATGTACTATTAGCAAATTTGCTGGTGATACTCAAGTGCTACTCACTCCCATAAGGGATGAGAAACCCTACAGAGCAATGTGGATAGATCAGAGCATTGGGCAGTCAGTGGCAATAAATTTAGCAAATGCCAGAGTCTGTATCTGGGACAGAGTAATGTTGGACCCAAGTATAAACTGGGACAGGAGCAGTAGAGACCAGCCCCGCAGAAATGGATCTGGGAGTGCTGGTCAGCAGCAGCTCAGTGTGAGCCAACAGGGAGAGAGCCCAGGCAGCCAGAAGGGCAAACCCCATCCTGGGATGCATCAAACCCTGTGTTCAACCATTCACACAAAAGAGGTGATTATCCTGCTGCACTCAGCTTTGATATGGCCACACCTCAAGTACTGTGAGCAGTTCTGGGGCCCACAAATTAAGAAGGATGTGAAGGTCCCTGAATATGTCCAGAAGGCACCAACAAAGCTGTGGAAAGGCCTGGAATGAATGTCCTATGAGGACTGGCTTAGGACTTTGGGCTTGTCTAGGTTAGAGAAAAGGAGGCTGAGGGGTGGCCTCATTGCTCCCTGCAGCTTCTTGAGGAAGGTGAAGAAGAAGGCGCTGAGCTCTTCTCCCCAGGATGAGTGATAGTACATGTGGGAACAGGTCAAAGCTGCACCACAGAAGGTTTAGATGTGACATTAGGAAGCATTTCTTTGCCACAAGGGTGATCAACCAGTGTAATAGCTTCCTAGAAGGTGGCTGATGCTCCAAGCATGTTAGCGTTTAAAAGTCATTTGGACCTTTAGGTCAGCCCTTGTGGCATGAGCGTTTCCTTACCCTTTAAAGGGTTGGTCATCAGACAGCTGAACCCAATGACCACTGGAGGTCCTTTCCACCTGAAACAATCTATTCTATTCTTATCCCTTCCTTCTCATTTCTGGAGCAGTACAGGCAGAGGGAAATCTCAATATTTCTTCCCAGCCCTGCACTAGCAAAAAGGATTGAATGGACAATCATGTCCCAGCCTAGGCATTGAATGCCTCTGTGTGGAAGGAGGCATGTACCGTCTGATGGGCGTGAGAGCTGTGGATTATCTCAAACTAATTCAACTATTTAATGAAATTGGGGGGGGAAGGGGTGGGGGGAAGTGGGGAAGCCAACAAAAACAAGAACAGTTTTTAAGTTTTCTGTGTTTATTCAGTTAATCTGGGTTTCCATAGAATTGCAAAATTCCACATAGCTCTTCAGAGATCAAACTCTTAGCCAAATGCAGGACATGCTTCCAAACTGAGTGACTTTTTGAAGGTGAGCAATACCTGTTATTTCCCTAGAGATTTTTTTTTCTTCTTGTACTCATTTTTAGAAATGATTGAGCCATTTCCCTTGGAGAAATGTACTAAAACATTTTATAACATTTGAGAACAGTACTCCATCAAAGCAAGGGTTCATCTCGAAAGTGGCTAACCACAAGTGTCTACAGGCAAACACAGGAGCAGTACCCAGAAGCTGATTAACTATGAGACTGGTATTTGCCTGAAATGCCAGGCTTTTTTCAACTCCAAAAGCATTTTCAAAGACACATATTTACAGGAGGAAAAGGGATTTGATTTAATTTTATTTTTTCTAAATCTGTTTAAGAGGCAATGCTCTTAAACATAAACATTGTGTTAATTCTTACAGGCATTAACACAATGCAATTCTGTAGCCAGGCCCAAGCTAATGCATTCTTCAGTTTTGTTTAAAAGATCAAAACATCCCTTGCAGTCTGGCAAAGGCAAGGCCACAGAAAGGAGAAGCTGGAATATGAACCAGGCAGTCCCTATTTCCTGGGACCTGAAAAATAAGGATTGGTACTGGTTACATGCAAAAGAGGAAGAGATGTGCAACAGCCTGGATTGTTTTCAAAATTATGATGCATATCAATGACAAGCATATTTTTTGGCCGCAAAAAATTGCTTTGCTGTGCTTCTTGGCCAGTGATGCATGAAAAGTGCTCTCATGCCTAGCCTGCGCTTGTATTTCATGCAGGGAGAGCTGAAAAGTGCCAGTTCCTGATGCTGCAGCAAATCAGAGTGCCTTGTACAAACAAGAACCCTGGGGAAAACCAAGCCAAGAGAATACAGGAGTTCATTCCTGCTACAAACTTGGAGTGGCAAAGAAAGGCAGAGAGGAAGGGCATGAGTGGTGCCTTGGAGGCTCAAAAGCAGCAGGAGAGAACATAGGCAGAATGGCTATGGAGCCCTTGGCAAGGAGCCGTGCTCAATGCTGCAGAGGAGGCAGAAAATCCCCAGAGACTGAGATGACTTCACTCATAACCATTACTTTCAGTGATGTCTGTTAAATCTAGACAAACATTTTAAGAATGTACCAAATTTAACATCATCCCTATTTTCCCTTTTCTAAATAAAAGATGTCATACTTTAAACAGACCACTAAGTACTTGAATAAACCTAGACTAGACATCTGAGCAGTCAGAAAAAAGATGTGCAAATCAAAACTCAGCTACAATTAAACATCTGTTCCATATCAGCTTAATTCTGAGTTTTCTTAATTCAGGGTTAAAGACTGATCTTAATTGTACATTGAGCAAACATATTTTTACTTCGTATTAGCAAACTGTAAGTAACCATAGAGTCTGTGTCAACTCTGATATATTTCACTTGTTCATACGTGCATAAAATGCGGTCAGTGCTGGCATCCTTTAAATGCCTTTTGTCATAAATATTTAATTAGACCACTGACTGAATGCAGTAAACAAACCCAATAGGATCTTAATTTGCTTCTAACTAGCAATCATTATGCACTTAGCACTTCTTTTTGTTTCTTTGAACTGTGTTGTTCTCTACTAAAACACAGTTTATATTTCAAACAGAAAATCTAAACTAGTCTTTACAGCAGATCCCAAATTCAGTGACAGAAATTCTTCACAACTATCTACATAACCACAGAATGAGAGGAAAAAGGCAAGTTTATTTCCTCCACAAAAGCAAGAAGTAGTTCACAGTGACATACTAGTAATTTATACCTCCCACAGAGATCAATTATCAGTAAAGGAGTAGGTCAAAATTACATCATTTGCACTGTGTTAAAAAAATTAAAATTGCTCCTAAAAATTAAGTCTTAAATATTCCAACATTTAAGCTATTAAAAGCTGCCCATTCAAGCTATTAAAACTCAACTGCCATTGCATCTCAAATATTACACTATTGAATCATGAACCAAGGTTATTTTATCCTTTAATATGGTTCTGTCATTTCAAGGAAGCACAAATGTTCAGTCTTTGGCAAATACCACTCATTAGCTTTCATCCTCAGTACCTTGAGAACTGTCTGTGATAAACTGACAGGCTGTTATTCCTTCAATTCTCTTTAAAGTAATGAAAGGTAACTTAAAGTTTTTTAACAGTTCACAGCCTGTGAAAGTTGTTTTAAGCCATACTCCTCCAGAACTATTCCAACAATAGCTTCTTCCTCTTTCCACCTCTCCAGGCATTCACATATTACTTTGAAGATTCTGAGGCTAAGTGGGTGTTACCTTTAAGAGTTACAATAGTTTTAAGTTTAAAACAATGAAAATAATTGCTCATGCTCTATGAATGCACATATTGTGCACATGTAACTCATGCTTCAGTATAGTACTTGCATGCAATATTATTTTGCGATTTATTTCAGAAGACTCCTTTAAAGTAACAAAGCACAGAAAATCAATCTCTTTTATTAATATGGAACCTATGGACTTAAGAAACTAAAATATTAAAGGTAAAGGAATTTAATATAACATTGTAATGGAGGATATTTTGCTGCTTTATAAAAGTTTACAGGTTCCAAAATAACAACAGAAAGCAAGTTTGAAAAGTGGCTGGTATAAATCTTCGTAACACTACTCCTACTCAAATTTTAAGTTCCCAAAGCAAGCAGCCAAGATGCACAGTAATTATTTACAGACCGCATTTTATCAACAATGCAAGATTACAATCAGCATCTCTGCATTGGTGAACTGAATGCAGTTCATTTCTGGGAAAGACCAAAAACCACAAAACACTACAGTGAGAATTTCAGACTAAAAAGAACTGAAGAACAGGTTTCACCTAGCACAAGGTTCAGCTCTCATATCATGGACTTTTCTAGGCAGTGGAGTACCTTAGGTGTTGTATCTATAGTGGCATTCAGACAAGGATACCAGGAGAAGCTATACTCCAGAAAGATTACAAACCAGGTCCTTCAAGTTTGCAACTTCAAAAGTAAAGAAAGTAAAAAGACAGATGAGAAGTAACAATAAAATAATCAAAAAAGAAACTGAAATATCTGTTCAAACAGTTCCACAGATAAAGAATTATTGACTTTAAGTTTAAACTGTCAAGTTCACATTACTCAGAAGATCTACTAGGGCAAAATAAAGAGTTCTCGGGGGAAAATAGATGACTCTCAGAGGTGATAAATTAAGTTACAAAGTAACACCAAAAAAGACAAATATCTGAGATTTGCTTTGTACTGAAATCTAAAGATCAACCATGTCAGGCATGCCTGGGGCAGTGGGAAAGACATGCAAAAACAAGCCAAAAGAAATAACTCCACTGTCAAATAACGCTAGGTGGCTCCAAAAAAAGAACTTAAAGTAATTATCAATACACAAAACCCAAGTGGCAAAGAAACAAGAAAGGTTCAGCAATATTTAATGACAAATTCTGAACTATGGAAGAACAACATCAAATTACAGTCATTTGCAAAGATGTTTTAATATCCCATTAAAAACATGCTAATTCACCAGGAGTGAATTTTTCTTTTTTCCCACAATTTCATGTATACTACCTCAACATCTTAAAGCTATATTCTTTGTAGAGTGGGGGAGACGCAGCAATTCTTCCCAAGTGAGCACCTCCCATCCATTTCTAATCTGTACCACTCACCCCAGGAATTCACTTTCAGAACATTTTGCTACAGAAACTAGTTTTTATTCACTCTGATATATTTCTCAATGCAACCTGTATGTCACATAGACTTCTTTTTCCAAGAGGTGCTTTAACTCAATACAGATTCCAAGAAAACACCTCATTAGGCAGAAGTTAGATCAATTTCATATTAACTAGATTTTGAATTGTAATAAATCCCTTTTTTATTGAACATAATAGATGCTAAGTTTGCACATATACCTAATTCATCCACAATAAACTGATCTAGTTAAAGTTAGAACAAAATGCACATACATGAAAACTTTTAGCTATTATTATTAATTGGATTGCAATTTTTGCTGGTTTGTAATTTTTTTAAATAGTACATATATATTCAATTTCTTACATATACTTGCTCCAAAAGCTCCCATCTGAAGATTTCAGAGTACAAAAAACAAAAAAAAAAAAAAGGGTGACATGATATATGATTTCTTTATGCAAAACCTACTTCCATCTGTATTGTATCAGCTGACAATAATAATGTAGCATTAACCTCTTGCTTACAGGGGATCTTGCTGTACTGAGACAAGAAGATCCTTGAGAATATTAAGATTATTATTACAAAACCCAATCTGTGGTAGCCAGGACAGAAAACAAGTAAGTCAACAGACACAAATTTGTTTCAGCCACATTACAATTACAGGACCTCACCAATTCACTTAAATTAATCCCTCTGCCTACCTCAGCTTTATTCTACGGAACTTAAATGTTTCAGAATATAGCTGAACTCAATTTACAGCAAGTTAGGATATCCACTTGTCACTTGGTAAATATGAAATTTCTAAAAATGTTTAGTGAAGCATGGAAAGCCTGGTTCAGAACAACCTCTACAGAGCTTTTGCTGCCTAGTCTAAGTCTCAGAGATGACACATTTTTAAAAAAGCTAATTCCAGATGAACTGTCATTAAACATCAACCTTAAGCAAAAACTGTAGCCTCCTCTTTTCTAATACAACTGTTTTACATATTCTGTAACAACTCACCAATACTTTCCTGAATTGAAATATCAATTTTTTAAGCTTGAAAAAAAATCTATTTCTGTCATCTTTGAGAAATTATTCTAATTTAATATGTACCAAATCTTGCTTTGCAAAATAAGAAACAAAATCAGCTTCAATGTTGGAGGGGAATGGAAAGTGGGGGAGTGGGTCGTTGTGTATGTGTAAAAACTGAGTTTTGTACAAGACATTATATGAAACAATGTTTTCTTCTTTCCCCATTCAAAATTCAAAATCATGTTATAAAAAATTAAGTATGTTGAAATGTTTTAAATCATTGAAGCTGAAGAAACATAACCACAAATGTGTCTAAAACAAAATTAAACTCACAAAGCAAAAGGGAATATAAGCAGGATAGAAATCTAACTATCACGTGGACAGGAATTTATACAGCAGTTTCTGGTCTACTGAAATGGCATTTCTTCCTAAGCACACAGACTATTGTCAAAGGATATTCTGTTCTCTCAGGAAAATATATGAACAGGATGGATGGACAGAAAATAGAATGGAAATAAAGTTAAAAAACCGGTCAGAACTCTTCATCTAGCATCTTTATCTATACTAAGAGTGCTTTTTAAAGTAAGGAAAAAAATAGAAGGAATTTATGAGAGAGGTGTCAGACTAAACAACTGGCATATATCACGGAATTCAATGAGCAGTAACAAAAGAGCTGCTATTTTAGAAGCTGTTAATAGGAAATGCTAGGGATATTATACCTGAACTCATCTGCCCTTCTAGACAATATGAAGTCTTAAAGTGCAGGCTTGGAATTTTGCATGTGCAGAACAAGCCTATGAATACTCAATTACTTAGGGATTTATCTTCCTTAAAAAAAAAAAACAAAAAAACAAAAAAAACACCAAAAAGCTAGACAACCATGACGAGTAAGTGAGATTTTATGCAAGTGTTTTTTCCTACAAGCAAAAATAAGTGAGCACTAACCTAATATTGCTAAAAAGGCCATACAAAACTATGAATTTTCAGAACCTAAGATGGCATTAAAAAAAAGTTTCTTGAAAATAGGAATGACATTTGCTTTTACAATCCCCCCAAAAAAGTCCCAAGAAGTTCCCCTAACTGCTGGGACATTTCCAATATGGTCAAGTTTGGCCTTGAAGGAACACCAGCCAGCTCACTGAGTACTGGTGGGTGTATTCTATAAGGTCCCATGGGACTTGTCTCTGCATCTCAAATGTTCCTACACGTAGCCATAACCCTCCCTTTTTCCATTAGTTTCCAAATCACATCTTCACGCTCTTGCCATTAACCTTTTACTGATTAGAACATACTCAAGCTGGAAGAGTAAAGCTTTTCTGACTGAAACAGCTTATGTTCTAAGACAAAGGCATCAACACTTATTTTTAAGAAACAAAGCATTACTATTAATTCAAGACTTTCTATTTAGATTCTAGTGAATCTAAGGTATACAATAGCTGAACTCAAGTATTAAGTCCTCATATTGTTACTAATTACTGTTACTAATTAATTGTATAATATTATATCTACTAATATGCCACAAAACTCTCAGTATTTAGTTACTGCTGCAAATCCTGATAAGTCTTGATCAGTGTGCTGAAACTGAAGCTACTGCATCATGGCTTTCTTTTCACTTATGCCTGTTCCCAGCTATTGCCTTATAGAAAGACACATACAGTAGGAACAAACAACTGGCAAAATTTAACAGAGACTAAATTAATGGGATTTTGTTTTCATATTTTGTTTTCTTTCACACTCCTTTTAGTTTATGTGAATACAAATTGATGCAGTTCTAAAAGAAAAAAAGGAATAGGACTGCAAGTCAAACAGAAAAATCCTCAATAGTGTATTAGCTCAGATTTTATTACTGATTATCACGAAGGTTTAGAATGGCTATTAGAAAAAGGTAAGATTCTACCAAAAGCCATCAAATAACAGTAATGAAAACAAGGTATTTTTCACTTTTACTTTGCCATTAGCAAGTATATACTTTAAATATAAAGAAGCTGGTCTACAATCCATAGTAAACTGGAAGAGGCATCAGGAATGTGAAAATCATGACAAGTGCCCCAAACTAAAACCTGATTTTCTCGAAAATCAACCAAGATAAACTGGGGTTTGATGGCATAAATTTTGATTCTTTGCTTTTTCATCCGTGTATCATTTCAATAACTTTGTAAAAGCAGAAATAAATGAACATTTACCCAAACACTAAATATTGAAGGAAGACTAAAAAAAGAGTATCAGAAATCTACTAGGATCTTTAGCAGAAAGCACAAACTGAAATTTCAGTTATCAGTTGATATAGCTTTCTGAGATTTTAAGTATTTTGATATGGTAGCAGAGCATAAAAAACTCTTCATGTATTTAAGAATCTGAATTCATCCATAAAATTGCAGTCAGCACTGCTCATGTCCTATAAATAATTCAAATGAACCTATAAAACAAATTGTTTCTTCACTACTTTTTTTTCTCCTCTTTAATGACTTTTACTATTGTTCTCACAGGAAACTCTTACTGCAAATAATGAGAAAACTTGTTCTTGGCAAATGACTCAACTGGATCATGACAGGCTTAAAACAGTGCAGTTATAAATACAAAATGGCATATTCTTGGATCTGTGGTAAGCCACCACTTCATTTAAGTCTCCTTTTAGGATGGGGAAAAAGCCCAGGAAGATAAAACTCACACAGACTTTAATTAAAACAGAAATACCATTCAGATTTAAACATCCTGATTTGTGTGGAAATAAAATCCCAAACCAACAACTACTCCAGGGTTACTACCCTGCAGTCAATTTTTGTGAAAATGTGGAACTAGAAGAGAACTCTGAGTATAAATATTTGTTTTATAGCTGTAATGGAATTTTTCTTTCTGAAGAAAATTTATTTTAAATTTTAAAGTTTAAAAAAGTTTAAATTTATCCCCAGCCAAGATAACTTTAAAAAAAATTAATGAACTCAAAAAAACTTTATTAGTACATGTCCCACTACCTTCAGGAAAACCTTAATGTTTTAGAATAATAATCAAGTTTGAGCTGTCAAATAATCAGCTGGTTTATTGCATTTTTAAGAATAAACTGATATGGTTTTAAAGATGGAATTTTAAACTGAAATGTTAACTTATTCCTAGCCATAGTGTTAAACATTCAGTACAGTGAAAGCAAGTTTTCTTTTCCCTACAGAAAAAGTTCTTTATATAACAATGTGATGCCTTACCTCTAGGTCACAGCTGTATTCTGTGCCATCCAGAAGCATCACCTTACACTGCACAGTTTTGATTTTCTTTGGAGACTTCTGAGGAACGTTATCTATTTTAATTTCAGCTGTCTGCACTTCTTTTGTCTCCCTTTTTTCTTTTTCTTCTTGTTTTTCTTCCTTTTTCTCTGCAACTTCCTCTACTTCTGTTTCTTTACCATCTTCTTTGGAAGGCTATATAAAATACAGTTAAACAAACTCAGAAAGAAGGATTATTTTAAACTTGTTCATTCCTTTTATAAGCTACTAATAAATAAGTCAGTAACCATTCATTAAAGTTATGCACATACTGGAAACATAATAACCAGCATAAGCATTAAGGTCTTCTTTTAGGGACCAGATATTCTTGCTCTCAAAGCAGAGAAGGTGCCTTTTTTCCCCTTTCCTTGAAATGAGGTTTGGGTTTTTTTAATATGAGTTATTGGCTTTCTTCCAAAGAGAAACAAATTTATTAAGAAGCTCCAGGAATTATACTAAACTAAACCCCAGTGTTTATGAAATCCAAGTGATACAGAATCACAGAATGGTTGAGGCTGGAAGGGATCTCTTGAGATCTGGTCCAGTGCCCCAAGGGCCACAGAGGGCAATTTGCCCAGGACCATATCCACTTGGGTTTTGGATATTTTCATAGGGGAAGACTTCACAATATCTCTGGTCAATCTGTTGGATGTCTGACTCGCCCCTTTTACCACCCTAGGAGGCCTATCATCTGCACCAGCACCACCTGGCCATGTTCCTTCCCAAGCAAAGGTCCTATCACCATCAGAGTAAAAGATTTTCTTGCAATTTGAAATGTAATTCCATGGGTTTTATTTGGGTCTCTTGCCTTTAGTCATCTAACTGCCTACCACTGAGAAGGGTCTGGCTACGCTGCATTCCTTCCATTCAGGTACTAATACATATTGATAAGTTTCCCCTTCCTCCTTTTCTCTTCCTCAGGCTGACCAGTGCCAACTGTTTCAGCCTTTCCTCATACAAAACATTCTCTATGCACCTTCACCACCTTAGAATATGAATGTTAAGAACAGATGTGCAACTTCACAAAAAGCAGGACTGGAACCTAGCAACTGGAATATATGTCATTTTTTTCCCCAATATGATCTTAACAAAGCTTTACATTAATTAAATAATTCATTAATCAGGTTTCATTAAAATTACTCCAAAGTATCTATGAGCCTTCCCACACATACCTGTATTTCAGCACTACTAATGGAGTGCTTTTCTTTGTCACCTGCTTTAGCATTCTGTCGGTTTTCAGTTGCTTCTTCCAAGCTCTTTCTTGGCTGAGCCACCCCCTCTAGTGCCTGGCTTTCACTTTCTTCAACTACTTGCTCTTCCCCTGTGGCCTTTTTCTTGGGCTCATCTTTGGGCTCTGCCAAGGTGTATGACTTTTGTTTTTTAAGCCAAGGGGGAAGGAAACGAGAAATTCCCTTGCTTTCAGGTGAAGATTTTTCCTTCTTCTGGCTACTTGGACTACTTTGGTTAGTTGGTGCTGGGACAGAAGAATCTTGAGCTTCTCCAGAGAATGTTTCCTTGGACTTTTGATCTCCTGGAGTCTCTGATGCTTCTTCAGGCTTGTCCTTGGCTTTGTCTGGTCCCAGCTGCTCAGAATCCTTCTTTACTTCAGTCTCTGAACCAACTTCAGTTGTCATTATCACAACTGACACTAAAAGAAGCAACAATAAAAATAGTTTTAATATGCAGCATCACTACTTTTATTGACTAATTATTTGCAGTAATTTGTAGTAATTCATAAACTCTTGTAGATTATTAAACTTATTAGGGATAAAGAAATACTTCTTTTCAAATTTTGAGTTCACAAGTAAGACCAGTAAGCTAAAACTTAGTGCTCTGCAGATAAAAGATCTATGGGTTCTTTCTCCTTGGTAAGATTTCAAGTATGCTCACTGAAAGGCATTTGTTTTATTATAAGGTACTCCTAATGTTATTGGCCAAGATTATTTCAGAAGTAACTTCAGTTCTCTTTCTACTGAGCTCCTCAGCAGACCCAGAAAATTAATTTTCAGAAGAGCAACCACCTTCCCTAGTAAAACTGGTAAGTACAGCCTCCCTACTATTTGGTGACATTTACCAACTTAGAATAAATTATTGGAAGTGAAAGAGTAAGATTATCAAAGAACAGGACACAAGGAAGTTGAGCACGATAGTGAGTAAAAAAAATTGAGAAATTATAAGCCAGTGATATTACTGAAATTACTAATAATGCTGGGGAGCATACATTTTTAATTAAGCTAGGATTGGGTTTTAATAAGCAGTTTATACCAATCAACACAAAATCATATATAACTCTTATACTCTCATCACTTCTGCTTACTCTTCCTTCAGTGAAATTAAAGATAAATCACAATACTGTAACAACAGGACATGCAATAATAACCTTTCAACATAATATTAATGGTATTTTTGCAAAAAAAAAATTAACTAGAATAAACAAATGTTGTTATTTGTGTGGCACTGTACTGTGCTGTATTGCTTTAAAAGTGTAGTATAACTACTTTTTTCCAATTTATTGAAGTGAGCCAACATACATAAGCATACAAGGGTCCAACAAATGTTTATAATGGTTAGATTTCATTATTCATCATGGGTATTTACTTACAGTCCTCTGTAAACAATTAATTTTAAATTGATGGTCTGTTTCTCTGGCCTAAAGTTTTGCAGTAAGTTACAATCACATTTATATTTTTATAACATGGGAACCCTCTCCATTATGATTATCTTTACTGCATGCCATTAGAGGCAGGAGGCTCTTAGGTTCAGGACTCTTGCTGAATTCCACTGCTCTCACCCATGCCCAAAAAAGAGTCAAGAAGGTTATCAAGCTCAGGCTTGATGCAATTAACTTGCACAGCACTTTAAATTGCATTTGAAGCCAACTGAGAACTAGTTTAGACCACAAGACAGCAGCAACACTTTGCCTCCAGGTTTCCAAAGCACATCCACAGGCAGCCAGAACTAGTTAAACCAAACCAATCCTAATATGAAAGAAAGAAAAAAGGAAGCTAATAGAGACCTAAATATACAAGAAAAGCCATTCTGGCCAAAGAGATGAGCAACACTGAGCCAAAGGAAACACCATCTTGACAGTTACTAAGAAGCCTAGACATGGGAGCCTTGAACTGTCTACAGGCAAATTCACATTAAGCATCTTGAGACCAAAGTAGCTACAATGGTGTGTGGGGTTTTTTTTTTTTTGTTCATCACTTAACACTTCACTATCTAAAATCAAAGCATTCCCCAAGGGGGAATTAAATGAAAAGTTAGTACCTTTACTGCTACACTGGAGACTTCTGAATACATGTCTAGCTTAAATATTACATTGGAGCCATTTCTACTACTTTTTGTAAAACCCTTCAAGTTTCAATACTACTAATTAATACTATTTCAATACTACTAATTAAAGATTGTGATAAAGTATTAAACATTATGTAAGTACTATTTATCTCAGAGGTTACAGGCCTCTGAAAGGCAGTATTCCATTTCACTGTTGAGATGAAAGAATTTGCTATTTAAAGTATATATTAGTATGCAAGCTTTCAAGCTGCTATTAATCAAATTACATTTTGCTATTACCTTTGTATCTCACACAGAAATGCTCCTGTTCTTTCCAAATGCTAGCTATCTTATTAACATAATAATGTGAAACTTCATCAACAAAATGAAAAATGAACACTATCTAGAAACCAAGCTCAATTTTCCCTGAGAAAAATTGAAGATTCTGCTGATCAGAGAGTAACAATCCACACTGCTTAATAAATTCATAAGGGAGGTTTCATAAGTAACAGAGATGGTGGTAATTTTTTTTTTCACATATCTCTAAGAAAGAACCATTTTTTTCTCAGAAAGTAGCTAAAAGAATTTTCTAATACTTGATATACAATCTTCAAAGAATTTATAGGGAAGTCACCATATTTCCTGCACTTTTTTGTTTTTCTTTTCAAAATATGCAGAAATGCATGAAATACATGTACAAACTAATAAAAAATCATTATATACCACTCTCAAAATTAATTTCACAATTTGATTATAGTCAAAAAGGAGATATCTCCAGAAAACACCTTAGAACTAAGCAAAATAAGTCACCCTGTAAATGCATCTCTATGAAATTGTTCTAATAATAAAAGAAATTGAAGATATCAATCTATGCATTGTAACTGATTAAATTTAGACAGAATAGCAGTGGGTGGCACAAACTTGCTCAATGCGAAACAAGAAAGGTTTTGCATCTCCAAGTGTCCAGGTTTTCATAATCAAAGTTATTAAGAGAAGTTAAAACTTTAAACTGCAGATGCAAGGGAAACTTGTTACATCCCCTGTCTGAAGAGCTCTGTCCATGTTCACTTAATGCTTTTATTTGATGCCTACAGCAGGAGGGATTTCTTTCATGAGCTCAATTTCCTATAAGCTTGAAACTTCAGTGCTTTTTGGGGCAGGGAGGGGAGAGGTAGAGAAGAGGACTAGACAGGAGAACCCTACAAAAGGAAGCACACCTCTCTGCTTAGCCTGTACATTTCTTTATGCTCCCAGTAGTCTCTGAATTAACTGTGAAGAGGTGGATGAGTTAACGACACAAGGACACTGACCAAGAGTGTAAGTTATAGTCTTCCCAAAATACCTACCTTCTCTACCACATTAGCTTGATACATTTCTCTTTTCCAGAGTTGCATGTTGGTACAAGAATTAGCTATCCCTTGAGAAACACAAAATTGGGTCTCGCATTCCCTAGCTCATTGCTCCGTCAGATCCTCCAGTTTTGTAGTTCACATAAAAAACAGATAGGGAGGGAAAAAACACTGGAGTTCTGTATTACTGCAGTTTGTAAAGTCTCTGATATTACCTTCAGAACAGTCAAGCAAACAAGAAACCACGTTTTCTTAAAGTGGCTTTTCCTGATTCCCTCCTGCCCTGATAGGGAAGACCTCACATGATCTCACCCAGCTCTAGTGTAACAGCCAACAGTGTGCCAGAAAGCTAATGGAAATAAGCAGCAGACAGCATATGTCTCAAAAGTGATATAGTGAAGAAATTAATCAAATCATATTGCAAATTTAGAATTCTCAACTTCAACTGCATGTTTTCTTGATTTCCTGTCTTCAACTCTCATTTATTCCTACTACGTACATGAGCATACTGAATATTTTTGCCCATATAATCTTTTGTAAGCTCTGTAACAACTGCAGCAGGATAGGGTTGATAGGGTTTTCCTTATCTCACAGTTTTTGTATTGCAAGGTAACATTCAAGCTCTGTTTCATTTGGACTGAGAAAGGAGAATAACAATGTTGCAGCAAGAGTAGACTACAGAGAAGAAACCCTAGGGTGATGCTCAAATAAAGGCTTACCAATGTCTGAACAGAGAAAAGAATAATCTTGGTAGATTTTGCAATTGACATTAAGCCCATGAACATTATACCACAAGTGATAACAGCTGTATCTTTTGTAATCCTCCCGAAAACTTGGCTCATGCCAACTGAATGACAACCTAAACTGCAAGGATGAACGTGGGGGTGGAATGGAAAAAAGTACTGCAAAACACTTCACAATTTCTGTCAAGAAAGTGAGTTTGTTAAAACTGATCCCATTTTTACAGGAAGCAGATGATATGCCCCATTTATAACTCTATCAGCTTCCCCAAGCAAGGGTGCTGACCAGGAAGCAACTGAAGACAACATATATTCTCACTCCTCTCCATTCATCCCTCCCTCTCTCTTTTTATTGCACTGAGAAGGAACTTAGTGCTGGCCCAAGTCCCCAGCTGAAAGCAAAAAAGGATGCTACATTCTTTCTTTACACTCCTTCCTCTCAGGTGTATAAATTGGTCAGCTAGTTGATACCTTTCTTCCACTTTCTAGCATAAATTCTTGATACATAGTTTTCTGACCAAAAGGATTCCTGCCACCATAGATAAACTAGAAACAGAAGACATATCAAATATAACATGAAGTTTAAAAAAAAAAGGAAAAAAGAGATAAAAAGAAAAAAAGCAGTGTACCTCAAAGATCACAGACAATATTAAAACCAACTGCAATAAAATGAAGTTTTCTTTGATTGTGAAATGAAGTTTTCTTTGATTGTGCATGTTTTAATTCACTGCTTCTGTTACAGTATTTTTTATTTATCAGCACAGACGAACAAATACAGATCCTTTTCCCATACATTTCTGGATCTCATATTACTTATTTTCTGAGTACATAAAAGTAGAAAATGCAGCCCTAAACTTGTTTCTTTTTTTTCGGTTTGTCACTGAAATTCATAGCAAACTCAAGAAATAAAAATCACTTTGATAGTTTTATGTCCATCAGTCTTCTAGGATTCACAGAGCAACCATCATGTCATAGAAGCAAAAGGGAAAAAAATCAACCTACTTTTAACAGAAATAAATTACAGCTCAGTGCACTAAAAGCCAATGTGTGTTTGCGCAAGTCAGGTAATTTTCTGGATCACCATCATATTAAAAATGTATTTTTTAAATCACTACCTTCATCAGTATTCCAAATATTTATCTTACATGGGCTACACACAAAAATATATCACAGAATATTTCTAACATCTCAAAAAATATACATGAAAATCTGAAACAAGGTCATGTGTATTTCAACTGCCTAAAACAAAGCAAAAAAGCTCCCAAATAAAGTTGTTTATTTCTTGTCATGTTATTGATCTGAAGCTCAGCAGAAGCCTGATCTGCATTTCACAGACGGTTAGGCCACATAATTCATGCTTGCTGCTTTCAACATGTAAGATTTGTTGATATAAAAGCTATAAAGAAGTAAAATCCTAGCTGGAACAGTTATTCATATTTTAGAATGTAAAAGAATCTGGTTTAGACAGAAGGTAATATCTGAGGAACTTGATACTACAACTGTATTTTTCCAAAAATATAAATCAGTTCTTTTCTGTACGGTAATTTTTATTTCAAATTTGGCTGAAAGTAGTAACTAAATAACTTTAGTTTAGATTTTTGCTAATTTTAAAACCTGTATTTTATCATTGGTATGTAAACAACAAAACTCGTGGTATATACCATGATTCTTTGTAGCATCATTTTGCTGAAGGTGCCAATGTAACCTGCACACATTCTATTAGCAGACCAAGCAAAAAGCAAATCCAATTTCTCGTTTTAGTCATTATTTAAATAGATTACTACAATTGAAAAGATGTGGAGTGCTCTGAATACCAAGGAATAAATTGTACTAAAGAATGAAGTGCTCAATTTTGAGATCCTTAAGAAAGCAAAAACATCTCTAAAGTTGGCTTAGATCAATTTGCAACACTCACATCATACAGTTCCAAATTAAATATTGTCCTGCAGTCAAATATCAACCCTAAACCACTTCAGTTCTCTGTATGTATAAATACACAGAAGTGTTTATACATACACACAGACTTTGAAAGCTGAATCTAATAATTTGGATTATATTAATTTTTAAGTTCATTCCTAAAACAAAAGAGATCATATAAAAGTCAAAGATAAAGTTCAGCAAACTAGTGAGTATGATAAAAAAGATACAACAGAAAAAGCAGAGGAAATGGGTTCATGTTTTATACATATGAAATCCAGCCACCTATTTTGAAATGATTAATCAAAGACAATATCTAGCAACTGAACCCAAACCTAGGTATTAACACACACTGAACGTGACAAGCACTGTTCCTGTCTGCTCCTTCCCTGATGATCACTGTGCACAAAAATCAAGGTTAACTGCAGGGGCTGAAGAGACAGACTGCAGACTCAGCTTTTTGTGAGTCTCTGCAGTAGCCACAGGGCAGAAGCCCGTCAGAGTCCATTGGCTTCCCAGGCTGTGACAAGGCCACCAGAGCTGGGGCCTGGACACATCTCCTGCTGTCATTGCTCTCCATTGCAGGCTTAGAAGGTAACACATTGAAAAACAGACTACCAAGAACAATCCTGTGCCATATATAGACAAAAAAACCCCAAATTCCTTCTTTTAAAGCTTCACAGTTCATGGAGGAAGCTTAAGCAATAATTCAGGTGAGTAGACAACTAAATCTGTATTGATTCAGACTTTTGCCTTTGTAATAACATCTCCTAGTAACAGTTTTTGTCGAATGTAAGACCATGAAAAAATTGCCCTTTCTCCTCATGATTCTGCTTCAGCTTCCTCCTAAACTGGGAGCTTATTCTCAAGGAGGTAAACAGGTGAGCAAACTGCCATTGCCAGTCTGTGTATTGGTCAGCAGATGGTGCCATAATAGTTCTGAAAGTCAGTAGCACATTTCAAATGCCAAACTGTAAACAACAACAATACTTCAATTTCAAGTGTAATTCCCAGATTATGAAAAGTGATGGAATGTTTTCATAGAAGTATTAGCATAACATATTTTAATAAATATAACTTCAGAGCCAGACAATGAATCACAATTCCATGACAATATAAATCAGTTACACATGTACCTGAACATGTGTGTGTCTAAATACATACACATATTCACATAACGTCTATGCATATCTCCAAGAGTAGAAATGGCACACAGTGGTGTCCTCCCAAAGAACCCTATGCCTATCCAATCTAGTTTTCAGGGAATTACAGGCATGTCACAGTGGCTAGCAGCCCCTAAGCCAATAGAAACTATATTCATAAGAATCCTTTTATCTATGTAACGAAGTCACCATTCAAAATAACAAGTATTTTATTAGCCTTCATGTTTATATCAATGCCATCATACACTTGATGACTTGCAAACATGTAATATTTCCCTCCCAAAGACGTTCTTGTCCTTATTTAAATATTGAAGTTTCTAGAACTCATTTTCATACTGTGAGAAAATTATTATAGTTGTGTAACCATTCCTTCCAATGCACTGAACACAGAAAGCTCATCATAAAAACACTGGCAAGTTCCTACATAAGATGGTGAGAATTTATAAGGTAGCTCTGAAAAACAATGTAAGACAAATACTAGTGTAATTCTGAAGATTGCTGTGAAGACAAAGAAAAAAATTGAGGCTATAGACAGCAAATTGAATGTGACAGAAAAAACTACTTCTGTCTGAAATTGCAAAGTGAGTATTCATAGTTTAGATAGAATATTTTCACAATAAAACTTTTATGCTGACAAATTTCTGTAAATCAGCTCTGGGTAAATCATCTCTACTCTCTGTAAACTCAAACTACATCCTGGAACTTTACTATTTCCCAAAATCCTTTTTCCTGTTAAAGCAGCACAACACATACCTATTACTTATCAGCCAAGTGCCTCAGCTTTTTACAGAACACCTGCCACAGGCCATCTCCATTTTGCCTGGTGAATAACTTGGTTACTGAAATCCATATAAAACTTTAAAGGTTTAGTTTTAAAGGATAAGTCAGTTGAAGGAAAACTCCAGAAAGGAAAGATAATCCTACAAGACATGAAAGCCAGTGAGGATTCTTTAAAAGCTATTTTTGTTAAAATTTATCTCCTGACACTGTGCAGCAGTCGAAAAATGTGCAACAAAACTAATAAAATAATGTTGGAAAGTGCTGTTTTCCAGACTAAATGAAATTCAGTGTAAACTGCATCATGTTTGTAGCAGCACTTACAGACCATATAAAACTCAACCCCAAGGCCTTAAGAAAATCAGAACATAAATACTACATGTAGCCAAATTGCAATGCCCACATTGGAAACTGGGATCACATTTAAGCAAATGTACATCCAGCAGCTCTCTTTGTGCTATCTCTGCCATACACAGAGATAACAGAAATCTGTTCCTTCTGTATTTTCAATCTAGAAATACACTGCTGTAACAAGGCAAAGAATAAGTCTCAAACAGAAAATTAATTTTAATCAAGAAATTTGTCTTTGCCAGAGTACCTATGCACAAATATAATCTGTTTATCAAGATAGCTTTGTGCTCTTCCCCAGCACTGAAAAAAGTGTTGTAATCTGATGAGAATCTCCAACAGTCATTTTGAAAAGCTGTATTGAACAAGTGACCCCACCCAGGCCCTGACACTGCTAGAGAAGGACATGCTCAAGTGGAAAAACGGGATTTAGTTCCAAATTCATTCCAGCAGACAGAAAATGAACATGGGTCAAGAGACAGCTCTGTTTTCCTGTTATCTGTCCAACAAACTAAGATCAACACAGATTTTGAGAAAAATCTCTGCCCTACTTTTAAAATCAGCTCTGCAAGTTTACAGTGGGTTTTAGCTGTTCACATTAAACCCTCATGATACCCACAATTTTAGAGATTAAAACCAGCAGTGACTGTTCGTTTGTTCCGAGCAATGCTGTCCCTCCAATCTCCATTCCTATCCTTCCATTCTATCCCACCTTGCCAAATGGCTGGTTCTATGACAGTGACACAATTTCACTGAAGCACAGGCAAACATTTACATTTTCCCAATTTTTAATAAAGAAGCTCTAAGGGGTGAGGGCAGACAGTAACAACCCCATTTGGGTTCTGTAAATTATTTGTATTGCTCTGATTTGGAGGTGATTGATTTGTAGATGCCAGAAAAAAAATTCCATTTCCAACTATCATTCCTTCTATTTATAATGTATTGGCAAGATTAAAAACTAGTTCTTTTTATACTGACAACATTATGTTCACTCTTGCATGCAGTATGCTTACAAGGCACTTACAATAACATAGTTAATCAAACCACTTGCCAACTTGGTGAAAAATAATGTACTAGTACCCGAGAATTTTTTGTACTGCAAACTGGAAGGCCTCAACGTAATAAAGTTCCTGAATGGTGGAATTCCAGATGCACATCTTTGTTTTTACAAGTATCTATTTCCTCTTCAGTGGAAGTCATTTAGAGAATTATTACCCTCTCGCATGTTCAGGAAGTGTACAACAGCATGCAAAAAGAGAAATCTCTGCAGTACCAGAATTCAATGTCAGGGGAAAAAAAGAGAAGCAACTAGTCTGTTCTTTCAGTAGAGAGAGAGGCCAGTACACACACATTTAAAAGTAATTTTCATAAGCAGATTCAGCCATTACGTTTTTTTCACAAGCACATCAAGGCTGAATGTCATACAGATGTGGATGCTACTGAGATCACATACAAAATGCCTGCTAGCTTTTTATTTCAGCTCATCCAACTTAGGAACCACAAAACACTAAGCCAAAACACAACTGACAAATGCATTAAGACAGTTTGCCCTGGCATGTACAAGACCAGAGTTCAATCGACAAATGTTTACAAAGCTTTAGGGTCTAAACATAACCACAAAAGTGACTTCTTTGGCAGCAACATCCATTCTATATTTCCATTTGAAAGGTCATCTCATTTTTGCTATTGCCAAATATAAGAACCACAGAGTTCTCTTAGGCAAGCCACTTGAACAATACTGGTAGATGTTTGCCATTACTGAGGGAAACAGAATTGGAAAAAGCGACAATAAAAATATAAAGCTTTTTAGGCATATGACAGGAGAATCAGCTCCTGCCACTTTTCTTTTTTTAGTGTCTGTTTTTCTGAACCAGGATTCAAGTCCTAATACTGATAAATATTATATATATAATATTTATTTATATATATATATATATATAAATTATATACTAATAAATTCAGTCCCAAATACTTGATTAAATTATATCCCTGGCAATTAATCTTAAAAAAGCTTAGACCAAATTCCAAGTAAGTGCAATGTCTTGAGGTATATGATTAAGTATTTTTCGACTTCTGGAAAGTTGCAGCTGTGTCTTTGCTGGGTAAGTTGTTACCAGTATGTGAATCATCTGTTGAAGAACCTGTGGAGAGCTTAATGCACATGCAAGTAAGCATAACCAGGTTATTAACTGTATAATATCATAAAAAAAAAATCCCAAAACAAACTAAAAACAACTACCACAAAAAGTACAATAGTTAAAATCAGGATAATTCTCACCTCCTGCTGCAATGAATAAAAGCTATCCAATATTCCCTGACTGTTCTCCCACATTCCCCAAACCACAGCGGTTAGCCACCTGAGAGGTCGTGTTTTGGTATTTTAGTTTTTGTTTGCAGCTAGCACAAGCTAACTGAGTCTTTCATGCGCTACTGAAAGGGAAGTGTTCCCTTGAAAAAGCAGAACCAATTTGCTGAGTGTTTCCCACCTACTCAAATAATTATAATACAGGTCACATGATATATGTAAAGCACAACACAGCAAACTATTTCCTACATACTTTTGTTTACTGAATATATAAGTACTGAAACTAGAGATAACACTGCTCTTCTAAAAAGTATGCATCTATTGCTCCTGTGGGAGTTAGCTCTGCCAATCCCAAGCAACAAAAAGCAGTGGAGATGCCTCTTAGCTGAGCAAATAAAACTGGCAGCCAAAACTTCATCACTCCCATGGGCTCTTCTGAATGCTGGTATTTGATTAGAAAAGTGAAAACATGAGCAACTTTCTAAAAGTTTCCTACTTTTCATGGCGGTGACTTCACAACTAGCAACACTGCAACCACTGCAACATCTCTGGGCGAGACAAAGTGAAAGAAGCCTAGTTCATGTCTGAATCTAGAGGTCAGAAACAAATTTAATGGATAAAAAAGGCAAAAACCAATGCTAATAATGCTGGTTTTGTGCCTAGACTTCCACACTTAACATGCTTATTAGTCATCTAAGTGCTTTGGCTGTTTTGTGCTTTTTGGAAGGACATTCCCAGCATGAAAGATTGTAATATAAAACAGATAACAGGATATGCATGAAAGCCCCAAGGGAGTAACTATTTAAACTAAGTTTTCTTTGGAGAGTTAGGAAATGACAATAGATAAGAATGATTTAAAAGAATAATTCATTTGTGAACCCCAAGAACAAGGTGGGGAGGAGTATTTAGAACTGTCCTGTAGAAAAAGAAAAAAGAATGTTGTCCTGCCAAACCACAAATTTAATTATACTCCCATATAAATATACATCACAAACTGCAAATTACCAAAGCAGCCTCACCCATTGCAGAAAAGCCTTTTAATGACCACATACAAATGGGGATGGTGTGTTGTCACAGTAAGCTTCCAGGCCAAGCAGAGGCTTTATTCTGCCTTCTTGGGGTGTACTTTCAGTTCCCATTCCGTACATGCAGAGAAGTTTCAAAGTTTTTAAACAGTCCTAAGCAAACACAGCTTCAAGACGACAGTAATTTATCATCTTACAATTCTGCTATCACAAACACATACAGAATGATACTACGAACTCTGCACTGAAAAGACTTTGAGTGACACTCCCAGTCTGCATTGGTTTAGTGGTTTCTTGCTTCCTTTTGGCTTATGTGCTGACTGAAGAAATGGCCGAAAGCATATTTACCCAGATGATCTCTATGGGTATGCTTCTCATGCACTGAATGTTAAATCCAAAATCATGTTTGAGCTCACAGTCATTGATTTCCTTTGTCCTATCTAGAGTTTAAGAATCTAAAGTACTTTGAAATATAAAGCAATGACAACATTAAAATTGGTGAAGTGTAGAGACAAAATTTAATTCAATATTTTTTTTACCATGGCATACTGTTTAACAACTGGGGTTTTTTGCAAGACCATACTCCTGGAAGCAGGAGAGAGCATGTGTGGAAGCAATAGAGAGCATGCATCAACTGAAAAAAGGACAAGAGTCACAGTCCTGTGACTCTTTAAAATGACATGTTCTTTCACAAATCAGGATAATTTGATTATTTCTCAAAGTGAGATGTCAGAGATCAAGAACTGGAGCTCTTGTCTGGATTATGTCTGAGGTATGCTATTTTCAGAATTCTGCCAAAACATAAGAACATCAACAAAACCGTGTGAAAAACTCTAGAACTTAGAAAATGTGTGTCTCTGGCTGGGAGAAATACAGCTATGTGACACACTTGAGTTTTGTGAGAGAATATGAATACCATGCAAATTAACATTTAATAAAGTCACTAAAAAGTGGATACAAAAACTCTCTAAAAGGGAAGGATTGATGCTATAGCTCTCAACTCTTTCTTGCTCTCTTTCTTTTATAAAGACAGAACTTGGAAAAAGCAAGCTAGCAATGAAACGAAATAGACACCACTGGACAGAAAGTCAGGAGTGAAAAAAAAAATGGTGTGAGGGAGGGAAGGAAAAAACAGGAAACAGACGCTGAAGACAAAACAGGAAAGAAAGTCGTGATTTGTCTAATAGCCAAAAAGCTGCAGTGAGGCCATAGAGGGGGCAGGGTGGGAAGACACCAGAATTCCAGCACAGGCTATGTTATATCACAGATGCTACTGGTCAGGCTGTAGGAGATCCAGCATGTATATACACCTTACTTTTAAGGCTCTTCCAGAGTAGCTTCTTCACTTTTTTACATCAATTTTGTTACAAGTCTCAAGATCTGCTCCTCTGTTGTAAGATTTAAAAAAGAATATGCCTTCCCTTGCACTTGTAATTATTTAGTGTATTTATTTTTAAGCAGCAAATGCTTGCTTTGGATTACCTAATGAACTAAATGAAAAGTTGGACTTCCTGGAAAAACTGTGTTACTGTATCTCTAAATCCATAAAATGACAGTATTTTGATTAGTTCACTTCTGTTTTTCTGGCTTATTTACACATCCTTAAGTTCCATTCAGCATCAACATCAGAGGCACGCTGCCTCAACAATTCAACTACATCTTTGGCTCACCAGTTCCTTCTTTCTGGTTTAAAAACAGATCAGGAATTATATCTCATTTACTTTCTGTTGAAGAGTATAAGACCAAACACCTGTGTAAAATATCCATCTGAAGATGAGCTAAATGCCTTACGGCTATAAAATTGACCCATCTAAAGAAATATTTCTGATTTTAGCAAAATATTTTTAGAAACAGACAAACTTGAGCAGTATGAGGAGAAAGTGATACACAAGGCATGCTCACTATGACAGTAGTAGAACTAAAACAAAAATAGTTCTCAAGGCCTCTGTTCTCAAACACTGACATCAAGTACTTCTAATTGTTCCATTTAAGGAGCCAAAATTATAGCCTTTCACTTATTTTCAGTTGAAACTCTGAGGTCACTTCTCTACTAAAATATAAGGGTGATAGTCCACAGGTGAAGCTTAGTTTTCTCTAGACAAAAGCAATCTTGGTAAATTCACAGAGAGAGAAAAAGTGGAGACAAGTCTTTTTGACCTGTTTACATCATGAGGTCGTCTAAACATGCTCAAAAATTGCATGACATGTAGAGTGTCAGAATGGTTTATGTGGGAGTTATGAAATTAGCTTTTTCACTTTCAAAATTATAAACAAGAACAGAAGTATCCCCAGGTTAATTTCTACTGAAAATTATCACACAAGCTAAAAGTTTCTGCACATCAAGAGAGACAACATTCTCATGTTGAATATTCCAAGCTAATTCATGCTGTATGACATCACTGAAAATCTGACGTGCAGTTCAAGTCCGGAGGAAACAGACAATATTAACTATATATTACAATTCAACAGAATTAAATCTCACCACATTTATGTACAAAATGAACCAAATGCTCATCAGGTAAAGAATTCTGTGTGGGCAGATTCCTCCTATGATGTATGGCTGTCATCACATAATTCCTGGCAACTTCATTAATCACCATGACCACATTTGCACAGAAACAATTCCATACTTGAAGCAAAATGAATATGCAGTCTTCTTTCCACATAGAGCAACTGCAGCATTTCTCATGCCAATTAAAACAATGTTTCATTGTCTTCTTTAACAAAGGAGAATGAATTTTAGACTGCACATGTCTACAGAATACACTAACTGTATACAGTATACAGAATACTCGAGATAAAAATTTAAAATACTAAATTTACTGGAAAAGGGAAACAGAATGGAACTGAAGGCATTGCTTTTATGATATACAGGTAAGTAACATGGCACATTTGGTGTGACTTCCAAGTAAGAGTTTCAAATTTTTAAAGAAAAAAATATTTTTTACCCCACAAAGATTATGTGAAATATACAAACTATTGTACTATACATCACTTAAAATGGAAAGTATGTTAAACTACCCAAAAATATTTCAACAAAATTATTTATATAATTCTTATTCTACAAATGCATTATCAACTTATGTTACTCAACACTAAAATGAACATTTAAGCCTTTTAAATATATTTGTAGTCATACAATCAAGAGACATTTAGACAAAAACAGTAAAGAAAGAACTATGTTGGAGCACATGGTTCCATAATCCTGTAATAGGAAACAGATCGCCTAAAATTCCCAAGACATAGCAATAAGGCTGTTTTCATATATATGTGGGCTTCACCATTAGTAATATGCTAAAGTCCTTCTTACTTCATATTATTTCACATATAAGAATCTCTTCCATCTTCTTTTCTTCTCCCTCCCCTCTAGTACCTTCACTTAATCTTACTTGCTATTTTTAGAATCTTCCTGATTATCTACTCTTAATTCCATCACCATTGCTAGAAAGCCAGGGTGCCAAACTGTATCAAGAGCCTGGCTCAAACCCAGACAGTTTGTGCCTCACCTGAACAAAAATAATATAAACAATTTAATAGGCAAGCTGGATTTTTCTTTCAAATCTTATCCACAGAAGAATAAGTAAAATAAGCTGTTCACTTTATGAATTATGTGACTCTCCTTATTTGCCAACTGATGAAAACAAAAAAAATAAATTCAAATGTAGTACTTAAAAGTCATTTAAGTAATGACAAATTAAGCCACAGGCAAATACATAATATGAATGAAACAGCTTCAGAAATAAGAATACTTTCTGCAGCTAATTTTTTTATGAGAACTATACTACAGTTTAGTATTGGGATTTTCTTTCTGTCCAAAGCAACTGGAAACCAGTTCAGCCAACATATCACAAAGATGTCCTCGGAAGCTGAAGAGATTCAGTTTTATTTCTTCTAAGCAACACAACTTATGTTCCAGTGAGCATTTTCAACATCCCAAATAAATGGGAAGTGACAGAAGTACTCTTTAAACAAAGTGGTAATAATATCTGAGAATGTTATAAATTACCAGATTTTTCTGCTCACATCTCTCAAAGTATCTTGTTCTGAAAACCATGGATTACGTTCTTGATCCGTAGCCTATGCAGACCTTTGTGTTCCCTAACCAAAAGGTTTACAGGTATCAGAACTGAACATCAAACTTCCTTTCACATGGAATCTCTTCCAGAACAGCTCCTGAGTAATGGAGATGAAAGTGGCAGACCTAAATAGTTCTGATTCTGCCTGACAAAAACCGCAAGGCAAAGCCTGTGTAGAAGAAAAGGATTGCATGCTCTGTTGACGTTGTCAGCGACCTCCTTTAAACTGTCATGGCTGGGATGAATAGCCTAAGTCACCAATCCATTTTATGACTGCTCAATCTGAGCCGGGGTTTAAGCGCATGCTGTGCTGCACAGCCTACGTTAATCTCAGTACACATTTAAGGCACATGGAGAGTCGCAATCTGCCCGACAAATAGCCCTCATCTTCACTCTGAAGGAGTACAGTGTTTATTTAAGAAGTAAATTTTCCAGTTCAAAGAATAAATATAAAATATTATCAAAAAATATATATATTCTTCATTGGTCAACTTGGAGCAGGTTTTACTGCTTGCAGACTTCCTGCAGAGGTAGTAGAAACATCACAGTCTTTTTTCTTCTCTCAATTTTGACCATGACACTACTTTGAGAATTGGCTCTAACTAATCTGTAGTAATCCTTTGGTATATAAAAATAAATATATCCTTGAGTAAATGAAAATAAACCCAGCAGGAACAAAAATCAATTATCAAAAAAACTGTAAGAGGGAAAGATGCCATTTATCTTTTCATTACTTCCTAGCATTACAGTCCTGCTGAAAAAGAAAGAATACTGAAGCTTCTTGGAAGCTCTGCAATATTTCTTCTACTTAGTGTTTAATCCCTTCAGGAAACACAGCAAGAATAAAAGGAATGCAAACAAATTTTAAGAAGCTCTGTTACAGCAAGTTTTTCTTCTAGCTCTGAGCACTTTGAGAATGATCGAAGAGAAGTTTTTAACATTTAAAAGCCAAATTCATTTTAAAAACCTAACATTTATAAAAGACTTTTAAAGAAAAAATAGGCTATTTTGTAAATAAATTTGTATTCCTGTGTTTTAAAACCTCTTTTAGGCTGTTTTAATTACAGATGCTCTAACAGATCTGACAGCTAACTTGAAAACGTTAAAAACTTCAAGTTCGTTAATGAAGTGACCGCAATATTCCATAAAGCCACTTTCTAAAGATGTTTCAAGTTTTTATTAAAGACATCAGTGATGTCTTTAAAAGACCCTTTTAAAGCATTCAGTTTAATCTTTTATCAATAAAGAGAGCATTTTCTTCTAAAAAGAATAACAAGGAATCCTAGAGTTCTGTATATGGCAAAGCAACAAAAGCCCTCAAGGTTAGATGCTAACTTTTAGGTACATTCTAAATAGAGCTAGAATTGACCACCAACTGAAAAGGAGAAGTTATATTTCTCAAACAACTAGAACAGTTATCCCACTGTGTTATATATCCTACTCTTAAATCAGTTGCCCTGTAGCCCATATTCATTGACCAAGTCCATCAATAAGGGGGTGAAAAACCTTTTATATCAAAAGGTCAGCACAGTCTGCAGAAGGGTATTATTTCTGAGGATTTCTAAACACACAGGTTGTACTAATTTGATGACAAAACTATCTTAAAGAATACATCCTCTGATTTTAGTTGGTTATCAGTCCTTACTGTTCTGTCAAACTATGTGCATATGCCTGCACATAAGTATTTTCAGGCTTTTTCTCCAAAAGCCTCTAGGTTTTTTTGTTCAGTAGTTGTTAAAATGGATTTTTTTTTCAGCAGTAATGTTATCTTACATTTGGCATTGTGGTCATGATACTCAATTACGCACATGGTCAACACATAAGGTCACTTACAGTATACAAAGAAGCAAGGTCTTTTCCCCAAACCTACTCCCTAATCTCTTGTACACCTATCAGAAAATTCCAGTGATCCTTTACAGCTCTGCCATGGCACTAACAGTCTGTCACTCTATTTTGAAGAGTAAGAAGATGTATCATAAGTTCTTCCAGGCATGGTAGAAGCTTGCAATAGATAACTATAATAGTACAAATGTATCCAACTGATATTTGAGCTATCCCTCTTTTGAATTTAAGTGTGGTGTCCAAATATCTATATTCACACAAATTCTTAACAGGCAGCATTTAATTCCCAAACAAAACTACATGCAGCTTAAGACAGAAGATGCTCTACCACAACTGACAGTGCTATTCTGGACACATCCATCAGCACATAAACTTGTTGGTAAATGCTAAAGAGCATCAGTACTTGACATACTTCTTCTGCTGATGTAACTGTATCACAAAAAATGGTATTGCTGAAAAACACAGACTTCTTATATAACATTTCCCTTTTTAAAACCACAAATCTCTAGAAAATGTATGTTGTCACAGCTGCTTTTCTCCAGGATCTCAAGGCAGCAAGTATGTGTCTTTATACACACAAACTACTTCAGCAACTAACAGCAGTTAAAAAGAAATAACTGTAATACTCAGTGTATTGGTTTGGCATAAACCCATTATATTTTGGAGCTACTACCCCAAGTTGCAGCATTTTTGGTACTTCATCCAATTCACTTAAATACACTAAGAGTAGCTGCAGTCACATTTTTGACCATAGGATAAACACATTCTGAAAACATACAAAAAAGAGGGTAAACAAAGCCACTGGAAATAAAGTCTGTCGAATTTAATTTCTCTTATTAAACTCTATTCCTTACCTTTGTGTAACTACAAATACGTAATCAGCAAGTAGGTAAAGTGACTAATTCTAGGCAGAAGTAAGAGTATTTTGATTGAAATCTTGACTCAAAGGTGGTCTTAGTGAGCCAACAGATTTATTTCCAGTATGAACAAGAAGTATGACTACTATATAAATAACACACCCTCCCTAGCTTTAACCTAGATATCACCAGTGCCAAAAAAGATACAGCAAGTTCTGATGCCCAGAGGCTATATTACCAAATCTCCATATTGTTCTAACAAAAACTTTAACAGAACAAGGCTATTAGAATAATATGTATTATTCTGTTCATATCTTAGGTAAGTTTAATAAACTGAACAGCACCATATTTTTTTCCCTAAACACAGGGATTTCTTTTCAGGCTTGAAATCATGTATGTACTCTTGGAGAATGAAACACTAAAGAAAAAATAATGACTTAACTATTATAGAACCAAACTTCCCATTCTTAAGGTGTCCCAATTAACAGAGCTGAGTTTCAAAAGAACAATAAACTCATTTCCCAATTAGGGCCTCTTCATGGCAACTGCCACATGACTATTCAATGTATTTTGCTACTTCAGGATCAGGAGCCCTCCAAGGAAACTTTTCATACAAACTCTGCAGCTGAATAGCATAAAACCAAAAGTAACAACTTTTTCCACATCCATGTATGGTAGTTCCACCTTGCCAAAACACTTCTAACAAATTACTGCCTTTGTATTGGAGCTGCATAACTACTCAATGAATTTAAGACTGAACATCAGCAACCCTTTATTTTAAACTTGTATTTTCTTGACTTCTCAATATCCATTAAGATTTTTTTGTAGGTTTTTTTTTGCAGATGAAATAGCTACAGTTAAATGAATCAACAATCTAGCTGGCTTAGTGCTCTGCACAGTGCAGAGGGACCACCCAGATTAATCTGTCTTTACTGGCAATGTGCAATACAATTTGAATTTTTCCCAACATTAATATCAAACCAGATTTTTAAACCATCAGATCTATCAAAAACATTAAGCATTTTATACAAAAAGTGTTCCTCTACTTACTACTTACTCTCCTTCCTCCATTCATGATACCTCAGTACTGTATGATACGAACTCCAACACAGCTCTACACAAGGCTGGCAGCTTCTCTGCTCCAAGCACTTTGCTGGAGAGCCACACAACCCCACTTCTCAGGAACATAAGAAAGGCAAGATGCTGGTCAGCACAGATCAAAAGAGCAATAAATTTAGGGTGATTAATAGCAATTCTTAATGAAGTATCTAAATATGCTTGACTTACTGAATATTCTGTAACACATTACTTATTAATAAATTTGATATTATGTAAGCATAAGGAAAGCATGTTTTAAGCACACACATATTATGCTCATTTGTTTGCTGTAATGCAAAAGCTACAACAGTTTCAGAATTCCCCTACCACTGGATGAGGAAATCTGAACTATATAGTAACAGTACAGTGGAAAGAAATTGTAAACAATTTAATTGAGAAAATCTGATATAAAAAATGAATGGTTATAACTATATTAAATACATGTTAAGTGATTTGGGGTTTTTTTTATAAAACAAACAAATGAGATTTTGGGACCAGTTTCCCTAAAAGGCAACAGGATTAACATGCCAAATGGTACTTGCAAGGTCTTGAAATAGTTATTTTCAATTCTTGATGACCCAGGAGACCTATGCTGAGTCTTTCGTACCTAACAATTCAAAACTCCTAACACTTACCAAAACTGAAAGTATGACTTTGTCAATTTACATTGCTATCACAGCACTCAGCATCTCCTTTATGCACCACTTCAATTTTTCAGAATAGGAACACAGAAACCCAATGTCCTTCCTCTGCTGCTTTGAAGAGACAACTCTCTTTCTAGCCACTCTAGGAATGTGTTCTGAATTCTCTCATAATTTAATCACTGTCAGTCATAACAGCCTATTGAGAAAAATAATCCACTCATTTATTTTATCATCAGTGCATTCAAGCGTGGTCAATTTACAAGCAACATAGTCACATGCATCAGCCACGAGAGATCCATTACAGAGCTGCTGGAAAGCTTGTGAACAAACAAATTGCTTTTCTCTGATTATCCATAGGCTAAATCTAGAAGTCTCACAGTCTTCCATCATCCTAGTCTCACAGGAGAAACAAAAAGTCTTCAAGAAATAGCGGTAGTAGTTACCTTAAAACATGCTCACAATAGCAGGCTAATCAAAACTTTAAATTTTAAATTACACTAATAATATCTCATCCAAATCAGGTGCTTATGGAACAAAATGTCATTTTAATCCCATCATAGTAGCTCACAGGACATCTGACAGAAGAAGCTCTTTGTGCTGAGAGACCAAAAGTACAGCTGCCATCCAAAGTGCAGGAGCTGTAGAAGGAACGCTAAAAGGCTTGGGAGCTACCAGGCTATAGGACGATCAGGAGTTGCCAAACAGCAGCCAGATCAATACACTTGCTTGCATTTAACAAGCCCTGCTCACAATGCCAAGTTAATGAAGTCATGTAAGTAATATTTATGAGCCCTAAGAGATCCAGACATTGCTAATCCAAGAACTGTCACTACGCATTAGGAATTACAACAAGATGGAGGAGTTAGGTGTGAGCACACACATTTCTTCAAACACTTGTGCACAAATGTATGTGTGCCACTCAGCAACACCTGGACAGGCTTGAGACCTGGGCAGAGGGAAACCCAATGAAGTTCAACAAAGACCAGCAAGGAATAACCCCATGCATCAGTAAAAGTTAGGAGTTAACCTGCAGCAGATCTGCAGACAAGGACCTGGGGATCCTGGTGGACAGCAAGCTGTCCATGAGCCAGCAGTGTGCCCTTGTGGCCAACAAGGCAAATGGTATCCTGGGATGCATTAGAAAGAGCATTGCCAGCAGGTGGAGGGAGGTGATCCTACTCCTCTACTCATCTTTAATGAGGCTGCACCTGGAATTCTGTGTTCTGAGCTTCCCAGTCCAAAAGAGACAAGGAACTACTGGGGAGAGTTAAAGTGAAGGCTATGAAGGTGATCAGGGGACAGAAGCACCTCTCTCAGAGCTGTGACTGTTTAGCCTAGAGTCAACCAAAGTGATCTTATCAATGTGCACAAATATGTTAAGGACAGGTGTCAAGAAGATGGAGCCAGACTCTTCAGTGGTGCCCAGTGATAGGAGAAGGGACACAAACTCAAACACAGTTCCATCCGAGTATGAGGAATGTGTCTGTGAGGGTGACAGAGCACTGGAACAGGCTACCCAGAAAGGTTGTGGAGTCTGCTCTGGAGACATTCAAAACCTGTCTGTTCATGATCCTGTACAACCTGCTGTAGCTGAACCAGCTTTAGCAGGGGGGCTGGACTATGTGATCACCAGGCATTCCTTTCAACCCAGCCATTCTGTAATTCTGTACATCTGCCATCCAGCCAAAGATTCCTCAGGAAATACCCTCCAACATGTGATATCATTTAAATTTCTATTATAATAAAGATTGGTCAGAAAATCATTCCAATTATCATAAATGCTAAAGCCTTTTAAGACATTTCAACTGGTAATTGTTGAAACTGAATATGTAAAAAAAATTTTTAATCAGAGAAACTCATTGCATCCTGCTTTTTTGTGTGCCATATGCAGAACATTTGCACAATATCCAGCCTTACAGTTTTCTCATCTCTTTCATTTTAAAAACAGGATATAATTAAAAATGCAGTGGTTAAAAAAGCCCATATTTGCAGTGTTAACATTTTCAGTTAGGATATGCAGATAAACCTAGAAATTATCTACAACTGAGTTTAAAAAGAGACCCAACTAAAGAAGTATCACTTCACGCAATCAGCCATTAAGTTCCTTGGCAAGGTACAGAAGCCTCACCCACCCATCCTTTTGGCAGCAGTAGGATGCTACAGGGCAACCCATGTGGGAGACATGGCAGACATCACAGTACAGTCTGCCAAAGCCTCACACATTTATCTTGAGAAAAATTGTGGAAGTACTGCATATGCTGACAATTTGGAATGCTCTGATTTGCATTATATTGTGTTTTGCAATTCACCTGACCAAGCCAGCATTGCAATTCTCACAACATAGAGAGATTAGGTATTTCTTTAACTCTGACAGAAAAAAATTTCCAGACAAATCATAGATAATTTCTTTTTTATTGCAGCAAGATTTGCTTAAGAGTCAGAGTATATTTAATTCTCCACACAGATACTCAATCATGTAATACAAGGCACTCCAGCTAATTAACAGAGCCAATGTATTAGGCAGTTACTAAAGCATTGCTTGTCTTGAAGTGAATTTTTGGCTGACAGAAGCCAATGTGCTTTGAATGAAACTGCTTTTACAATTGAAGTTAAGAAGTGACTTCCATAAGAAACCCACAGTATATCAGAGCTGTCTAAGAAAGTATATATACACATAAAAACTGGTGTGAAGAGCATCATGCCTATTCCCCCATTTACAGAAATTTAATCTAGCCTCCAGAAATATTTTGTATCATGAAATATGACTTTTTCCAGTTAAATGAAAATTGCAAATTTTGAGCTGTTTCTTTATAAGCACAAAAATATTCGTATTGCAAAACGTCTGGTTACTTTCCCACTAAAATTGAAAATTACCATTCAACTGGTAGGTGTCAAAACAGTAAAGCAATAGAGCAGCATTGCAACTCCCAAAAAAACCAGAACTAACTCAAGCCAATACCTTTCAGGCTCTAAAGGTTACCATTGTTGAATTTTCCAGAGTACTCAGTGAAAAGCAATTTTTCATGCAGCGATCAGTATTGAAGTTTGACGAGCCCTCAAAAAAAGGCTGAGAACAAAAGCTGGAACTTATGACCCAATTAGGTCAGACACACCAGAGCCTCAATAAACAAATACACCAAGCCTGCCACAGTTAGAACGTCTAACTCAGCAATGTTCACATTTCTCAGGACTCACGCACTGAAAATGAAATTCTGCCACTTGTCAATTAATAGATGTAAATTCTAAACAAAATAAAGCAAGACAAAAGTCCATGCCAGCAATCTCATCCACAAAATAAGGTTATCGGGCTTCTCTTCAAAAAAACGGTGGTTTGATCATTGGTTTGTTAACTGTTTAACTTGTGCCCCTGCTACATCCCCAGTCTACAAGCTGTTTCCTATCAGAAAGCACTGATGGTAATGTCCCTCACTATATACCCTTATACAGATATTTAATATCTATAAACTCCCAGAAACTGCCAGTTGTCACTCTCATAGAAGTCTTCAGTTTCAGAATTAAAGTCTGAACTGTGATGTGTTTTTCAAATATTCTCTATGGACTAAGCAATACAAATGTATTTATATAAACAAGACTTACAGAAGCTAACTAACTTTTACCCTTGAGCAACAGACTGCCTGGGACAGTGGTCCCAGACAGTCCACAACTACAGTAAATATATCTTCTGGCAGCCTAGAAAAGGGTCCTCTTCAAATTAATTATCAATATCAGGCTATCACAATGGCAGCCAGGGTCACCTAAATCACCAAAAACCATAGGAATATCACAGGATCATCCTGAGGTAACAGTGACCATGTGGACACACCGCACTCAGCAGTCCCACTCATGAACTATTGCTGATCCTTCCCTCTCTAGAAAGAGTCTGCAACTCCTGGATTCTCAAAAAACAAAAATCTTGGTATGAAATCATAGGGCAATGAAGTTTACTGACACTTTAACAGCAGTGCTGCTTTAGGATGGCACTAAACAACTATGAACAATTTAGTTTCCTACTGACTGTTAAACCAGGTGTGTTTCAATGCCCATTTAAAATCATGGCTATTTCTGAAAATTTCAGGATAATTAAAGGAATACTTGCTATAAGGAAAAAAAAAGAAGTGACTAAATCTCTACTCAAGAGAGTTTCTCCTAATCTCCTTTGGAAAATTTGCATAGACTGACATAATACAATGATTTGTATCTGACTACACACAACAAGGAGTTATTCCACAGAAATAAAATTTTCAAGGAAAACTTGTTTCATCCAGGTACACACAGCACCTTACTTTGCAATGACTGATTTCAGTCAATATCTCTAACCTGTGGCTGCATTTGGAATATAAATATTAATATAAATATAATACTATTATAATATAAATATTAATCGTTCCAATTTGAAGCATAGTGTATTGCAGAAACTGAGAAATATCCTTCTATGGCACTATATGCATTAGAAGACATAGGAGATACATTTGATCATCTCAGAACTCACTGTCAGGGCAACTTCAAGACTGGCATCCAAGTAACATGTCAGGTATAACAAATATTAATGATAAATTCTCTTCAAATGGTTGTACTATAAAATAAGTAGAAAACAGTCTAAAAGGTGAATATTTCATATCTCCAGAAATATTAGAAAGAAGCAAATTTGAGAAGTGAAATCTTTAGTAGTAGAAAGTTTTCTATAGCCATGACACAACTATCTTTATTCCAGTGTAAGACTGGTTACTCTGCATTGACCTTTTTATAAGAAACTGAAGACTTTCGTGGTTGGTAACATATTTGATTTATAAAGGATTTCTTGAAGTTTTTTTCCGGAATACAGTTTTCTACACAGTGGATTTACTGGTTTGGCTAGTTCCTCCAATTCTAACAGCAAACTAGAGCCGTATCATAGGTCAAGCACTACATTTCTCAAATTACCTTAGCTTTAAGTTTTGTACACATTATTGAAACACTAAAGCTTTTCAAGGTCCCTTCAACCCTTTATCCTATTTCTAACATCTTTGACTGATAAGCCAAAGAATTAAAAGGAAGCTTATTTTAAGAAAAGCTATCAGAGGAGCTGTGTGATATAACTTATTATGAATACATTGTCAAAAACAAATCACAAAGATGCTTTTAAGTGTAGCTGATATTTAGTTTTTGTCTGTTCTGTTAAGAGGCACCAGTCACATGACTAACACCATTCATTTGAAAGTTTAAGGACCAGGCAGCACAAATTAAAGGCTTTCCAGGAGTACTGAGAAAATTGGCTTTTCCCAGTTAAATTCACTTTTGCTGCAGCCACAGTACGAGCTCCAACTTCCATCCTTTCTTCCATAGTTTAGTGACAACCCCACCCTCACAGCTGTTACTGTGCTCCTGACTTCTCTCTGCCCAAATTACCAACCTTTGACAGCTTCCCAGAAACCTGACCACCTTCAACCAGAACAGAAACAGAGCTAAGGATAATGCAGGAATTAAGCTTTGCTCTAGCTTGCCTCTGCCTTTTGCAACAGACAGCTATTGCAACAACACGCAGCTGCCTTACCCTCCCTCACCATCACAAATGGCAGGACAGGACAGGGCAGGATGCAGAGGCAGAGAAGTGGGCTGCAGAACACCCTCAGCATTAGCACTCTCAGCCATTCATATAGCTTTTGTGCCAAAGCAGACAAAACAGAGCCTCCACCCAGAGAATCTTATCCTTTGGTTTTAGACTGAAGTTTTGCTGCCCTTATCAGCCTCACTTACAGATAATTCAGTGACAAAAACTGTTAAGCAAAGCATATAACAAAGGCAAATTTGTTTATGCCTCCTCCTTCCAAAAACATTAAAACTATGACTTTGCCCTCAACATTAACTTTTGGTTATAAAACTCCAGCTGTTCAGCAAACTTCTGTATAATCATTCCAATGAGCCCTCACAGGGGTTTAAACTAAGCATTTCAGTTAAACTTCATTATTTAGGGGAGTGAGGTTGGGTACAGAAGGAAAGCAGGCTGCTACTACTACTGAAACAAGAAGTTAGTTTGTTTCCAGCTACTGCTGAATTCACTGTGAATTATTTAACCTGAACCTCCTGAAGCGCCTCAGGAGACATTCTTCTGCATTAAGCTTGCAACTACTCTACAAAGCTATACTATAAATTCCTCACCCTTTTACAGCTGTCCCTCTGCTTACAGCTATACTTACCTGAACTGCTGTCATCAGCTACCTGCATTTTACAGAGATTCAGGGCATACATATATATTTTAAATACCATTGTAATAAGATCTGCATTTTCCTTCAACACTCTTCTTGATATCTGCAATATCAACAACTTGACAGTACTTCTCAGCCATAGGCTCATTCTTTAAGTTTAAAAGTTTAAAAACCATACTCCACTATTCTCCACAATCTGTCAGTCATCAAGAGCTTTGCAGCTTAGCCAGAATTATGTCATAGGCATAAAGTATTTTCATTAATAATTTCAAAGAGTTATTTTTGTATATTATTATAGTGGTAAGTATGGTTACCTTCATTCAGGAATACCAAACAAGTGCATGATTGAATTGGTAGATAGGATAGCACCCTTTTTTAAATTATGGTATCCATCTGGTTAAATCTAGCCCCATTTGGTGCCCCTACACCAAAAAATGCTCTACCATGCTCTTTCATTAAATTTTTCATTGCAGTGCACATAGAGTGTGTCCATTCCTAACCAAGCTAATTTTCAACTAAATGAATGAACAGCAGTTCCCTACCTGGAAGAAGGATGTTCCTTCTTCTTCTACTACATACCATCTAGTAAGGCTACAACTGCTCATTACAATTTCGGTTTAATACGTGACTCCCCAGCTGATATCTAAAATGAACAATTTCAGGTATGTTGTTTACGGAGAAGCCACCTAAACAGCAAATGGAAATAAACAAGAGACAGTATTTCTGTAGGCTGTGTGAAGAAAGTTGAAGCAACAGTCTATTAATGTGGTAAGGAAAAGACAGAATACAGAACTGGGTACAGTGGCAAAAGCTTCCTAAATGAAGAGCAGCTGCCAAAGGAATTATAAGAAGTAATCAATCAAACCTTTCTGTTTGTTTTCATGCTATACACATAGTAGAGACTTAGTCTGGGAAATCACAATAACACTTTTCTCCTAATAAACACCAACTCATTGAATTATCTATATGATACAATTAAGGCAAATAGTAACAAATTATGTCATTTTCTTTCCCTGCCTATGGTTACAATCTCTTGTGAAATACCACATCCTTAGAAATGAGATTCAGGATCCTTGACTCATGACAGATACCTAGAGGTAAAGACCAATCTTGACAAGTTGTGGTACTGCCTTTGGGAATCCACTTCTTAAATCTCTGTACAGAGAAATCTAGTCTTGTAAAGTATCTTTAGCTTTGACATGTTTCCAATGTTATGAACTCAATTTCAGATTCCACGATAAGTTAAAAAAAAAACAACCCTCCTTTATCTTCATGACAAAGTCTCCTTCAATACCTTGATTCTAAAAAGATACAAAACACTTCACATGAGGCAGATACAGGGAAACTGTGGAAAACTGCTTATTTCAAGAGTCCTTTTATTGGCAGCACTTCAGTTTGCCCTTGAGGAAAAAGAAATAATTTGTTTTGTTAAACCAATTCCTTTGCACTACAAAGAGTAGTTTCTATATGCACGGTAACCAAAGTTTTCACTCTTTGTAACTTCAGCTTTCCTTGTTCCAGACTTAAAAAGCTACATCTGAGATCAAACCACAGACCAAGAAATATAATAAAACTAGGCTAAGAGCACCAACAATTTGTGTCAGGCATTTCACACAACCAAATAGGTAGACAGGAAATGTACATGCCATAAAAACAGATCTCAATACATAGCTTACATGAGGTTAAAAAGAACGTCAGTAGATAAGTTTCCATTTTTTAAGATACTAACTTTAGATCTCTTTAGTGTTAGAAGAAACTGGCTGGCTTTAAAAGATTTAAAAAATCTTTTAAAAAAAAGATTTCCAGAAAAAATTCCGTCTTAACCAAAACCCAAATATGTAACTTAACTGCTGCATAAAAGCAGTTTACAATCCAAAAATTAGTCAAAATATTCCTTCTACATTGCTCTCCCATCCACTAAAAACATTAATTTCAATATTAAAGGGAATACCCTAGATTTTAATATGTAAGCTTTACACATTTAAAACAAGTTTTAAATGCAATAAAAGTTGCTTGAAGGCATAAGTTGGAAAGACATATGAAATTCCATTATTTGCTACTCTGCATATTCATTCCACAGAATGATAAAATGGATTTATAGATGGAATATTCCCATAAAATTTCAGAACTGTATTCTATTCAAATGACTTGGAAGAACAAGAAGTTGACATAACACTCAAACTGTATTAACATAACACTTTGGCTACCTTATTAAGCATGTTTATGTAATCACTTTGAGTATCTGAAAGAAACAAGCACTAAAGGTACTAAATTCTTCTTGAAAATCAAAGGATAATTGCACATCCAGCCTTTTCCTCAGAATATTTCCCAAACAAGGACATCTACTCTTCTTCATTTACCACCCTTCACAATCCAGTTTTATTTATTTAAATAATGTAATTTATTTCAGCAGCATGGTCATCACTCTCACAGAAAATCTTCACAGCAAACATAAAAATGCTCAGCTATTTTTTCCTCATTCTTGTGTAAATGGGGAAGCTGCTGCTACCTCAGATGGCACAATCAGTAATACAGGTCTGAGCACTGACAGAAGATTAAAGTTCACAACATTATGTTTGGTCCTAACAAAACTTTAATAGATATTTACCCTTTAACTTTTCATTTGATAACCAAGAAAAGACTGTCCACAATTTCTGGAATGCCTGTGTGGGCAATGCCATTTGTAATTCTGGGGGTTGGTGCACTCAAACAATGGTTTATTGGAGATCTTTCAGATACAATTAGATTGCAGACCATCGGCTCCATCACAACAAGCCTGGATTCTCCTCAACCTTCCACAGGATATTTATTCAGGGGTTATTAAACTAGGATGCAGAGGGACTTACCAGAAGCATGACCACAATCTTGCCTTCTCCATCTATCCCCTACCCTCTCTTTCCCCAGTGCACTTGGGAAGGAAAAGGAGCCAAGGAGACCAAACAGTACCCATTGCCATAGACCTTTCAGCCCCGCTGCAGAGACTGGGATTTATAATCAAAACTGTCTGGGACACAGACTGTTGCTAGTGTTGCCTGCAATGCTGGCAGGCTGTTAGAGTTACAAAGAGAAAAATGTGCCAAAATATGTATTCTTGCTTGCCAAGCATATAATCCTGATGCATACTTCCTGATAGGAAAAGGATTTAATAAATATGAGAAAATTTCCTTTTCCCTTTGCTTAGAAATTATCTTCTTTCCAGTCAAAGTCTAATTAGAAACCTGGATATATATAAGTTGAGGGATAGCTTCTGTTGCTTAAAAAGGCCAAAGTAGTAGAAAAGTAAATTTGTGGACCCGGGAACCAAGTAATAGACAACAGTACAGGGCTGAAACTCTCAAGCTTACTTCATTACTGTAGCATGGCAGTGTTCAGTAATTTATGTAGTATATTACTAAGAGTGATACTTGTAAAATACTACACAAACCAAGGCTAGAATTTCAAAAGACTACTCATTAAAGAAAGACTAAAGGTAGCTAACAACACATTCAACAGATCTATTGCAAAAACAATGTGAAGGAGATACTGATAACTGCATTAAAACACTTTGTCAAAAATAATCTAAATACACTTAAGAAAACTCTTACTTTCATAGTAAGGATTGCAAAGAAAAAACAGTTGTCATTTAGATCTAACAGAGTTGAGTTCCAAGTACTGAAAGATACCCAACAAATTACTTAAGTGTTACTAAGGTAATAATCACAATTGTATTTTCCCTACTTACAACATTCTTCTGCTAGTTAACATCTTTTCCTATTTGCAAAAAAGGTGGAAATAAAACCTTTCATTCATAACAGGCTGTCAGAGACTTCAGTTGCTAAATTATATTCAGCAGTGTGAACATAAAAACTTAGAGAGGATATAGGAAAACAGCTGACGTAGTGTTTGGAACAGAAGTTGCAAGCAAGATGAGTATCTGCCCCCCAAATAACAACTAATAAGACAGGAGCAATACAGGCCCAGGCTGCATCAGGGGAGGTTTAGATTGGATAGAAGGGATAATCTCTTCACTGAAAGGATGGCCAGCGCTGAAACAGGCTGCCTAAGGACATGGTTGTCACCATCTCTGGAAGTATTTAAAAGACTTGGAGATGTAGTGCTTGGGGACATGGTTTAGTGGTGGATTTGGCAGTTTTAACCGAACAGTTGGATTTAATAATCTGAAAGGTCTTTTCCAACTCAAATCATTATATGACCCAATGAACAACAGAGCTTATATAGCAGCAAAACTTCGCCTGACAGCAAAAGGCAGTCTACAAACACTCACTTTTACCAGAAGTATTAAGCATTTTTAAAAGTAAAAAGCAGACAAAAGGGCTAAAGATTTCAGAAAACCTGCTATTAATCTAATCAAACTGAGAGCAAGAAATATCAATCATCACCACATGTGTTAAGAACAGTTTGGAAAAGATTATTTTGAACTCTTAACAAGAATGCTGTTTGAAACATTACAGTTGTTGGCCTGGTTTCCAATAGAAAGAAGATCTATGCAATCAAACTGCCTGTTCATCTGTTTGTTATTCTCCTTTACGAATGTTTAAGTTCAATGGTCAATTTTAACCAAATTTAGCTTAATTCTTAATTTATACATGCAAAAGGGCATGCAAAGCCAGTCTGGTAAGAAAGATATCCCAATTAGTGAAGAGTGTCTAGTATAAACCCATAAGTAAACCTATTTTATTTGCCTTACTAGCTTTACTGTCAGCACCTACCACCACACACACAAAATAAATACTTATCTAGTGATAATTTGGATGGTTTGGCATCAAGTATAGTGAGAGAATAATGTAAGAAAATGAAGAAAAGAGGTACTGACAGAACAAACATTTATAAGTGACAGGGGAAAAAAGCTGATATTTTGTTATGAAGGAGAGCATGAAAAAGTCATGGAAGACCATGCCTTATAAGTTCTTCCACTGCAACTCAGTTTTAAATATTGAAAGATCTGATACTTTCAGGTAAACCTGAAATGAATGCTGAGGAGTATTACAAGCAGCTCAACAACATGTTTGTTATCACTAGCTTTGAAAGGCTAGTATTCCAGTATTCACAGAATTATTTGGGTTGGAAGGGACACAAAAGCAAGTTTCAAACCTCTGCCATGGGCAGGGATATCTCCCACTAGACCAAGTTACCCTGTGCCCCATCCAACCCGGCCTTGAACACTTCTGGGGATGGGACATGCCCAACATCCTTGAGCAACAGCCACCAGTTCCAGTGCCTCATCATACTCACAGTAAAGAACTTCCTAACATCTAAGCTACGCCTATCCTCTTTCAATTTCAAGCCATTATTCCCATATTACTACTTCTAACTATTACTGAATATTGTATAGTGGAGCATAAGAGCATGAAAAGAGGAGAAATGAGAAAGAGCATGAGTGGAACAATATTTCAAATACATGAGAAAATTATTATTACCTAAAATTTCTACTTCTCATCTCTTGTTTTCACTACTGTATTGTTATTAAAAGTAATTTGAAATAAGTTAGCAGAAGAAAATCCAGCAATGTAAGACAATTTCAGTGGATATTAGATGGGATTGCTAAATCCAGTTCATTCATCTTTCAGGACTTATGAGTTTGCATTTTGGGTTTCTTCCACCTCCGCCCTATCCACCACCACTACACGTTCAGAAACTGAACTAATTTGTGCTTTTAACCCAAAGAATCTGCAACTCAAGCATGTCAATAGTTAGCTGAACATAAAAACAGAGATAGAGCTGCAAAGCTATGCCTGCTGCAGGTGCATGAACTAATAAAGCAAAGAAGATGATGTAGAATGAAAAAACCCAACTCTGTCTCCCAGATTGCTAGTTTGACCATTTTGGTCAAATATTCACGCTGGTTTTGGAAGTATTCAAACTGAGTCTGCTTACACTGGTTATGAATATACCCTAACACAAAACTTCAGAGAGTCACCCTGAAATTTTGGCAGCAACAACTCCTCAGATTACAAACAACTCATAACATCATTTCTGTAGTCCTCTGTCACAAAGACAGAGAATTTGTTGCAGTTTACTGAGCAAGCAAACACATCAGTTGTGCATGGAAACAGAAGTATCATGTCCTAAATCAAAATATAACCTTTACTCACAGCTGGGTAGTCTGTCTACTTCCAATCTGCGCACTAATAGACAGTTTCAAAATGCAATGATGGCTTAGACAGAAATACCTTCAGAGATAAACAGTATATAAAGCATTTTGGTGTCACCCAGGGAACTGACTATGCCAAATTCCATGTATATTCTTTTGAAGAACATACCAAGTTCAGCAGGCTATGTTAGAAGTATCTAACAAAATACATCAGACAAGTTCACTTTCAGGCTTTGTGGAACTGAAGCTGCTTAATTCTCTTAACTTGGTAGAAAATAAAAATATAAATCAAGTTACGATATTTTTCACTCTGTGGGGAAGAGAAAAATGTCAAGAGTCTTTGACATCTTAGTACAAGAATTTGCCAGATCTGATTTAGAACTCTCAGTGGCATCCCAAACTCTTCTGAAAGGTCAGGAGACAACCTCACAGTTAACAACACTCTGGTCTCCTGAGCTTATATAAGCTACAGAGCAAACATAGGTAATACAGTCACAAGACCACCAAAAAGAAAATAATGATATAACATTCAGAAATCTCTTAATATATCCATCTCTACATTTTGAGGATAAAAGAATCATAATTTTCATCACACTAAATTCCTCTCAGAAAGTTATTTTCCAGATGCCTATCTACTGCATCTACAGCATCCTCCCTTGTATGAACCACTAGTAATGATTCTATAAAATCACTAAGCATTTTGATGTAAGCACTGATTTAACTGAGAGATCAGTTTAAAAATACGGTATTGTTGTAGGCAATGATGGTATCATAATCAGATGATATTAATTCCTTTAATTAAATACTGTACAAGAAAAACAGGAGTATTAAGTCAACACCAACAACAATCACTGAAGATGTTTTAGAAATATTATAGCTTTATAGACAAAATTAAATGTTTAAGTCAAAATGTCCTGATATTAAGAGGAAATAAAATCCATTTACAGGAAACAAATCAATATTTCACTGATCACACATTGCTATGCTGCCTCAAACGCCTTGCAAGCACAAACTTGCAGCAATGCTGCTTCACTTCAGACTGTACATTTGATTACTCCTCACTTTCTCTTCTTTATGCTCTTCAGCAACTAGCTCTGAGTCAGACCTTTAAGTATCACCACTTGCACTATGAAGCTCGAAAAACAGCCACAAAGCCTTTTTCTCTCACACCAGCTGTGAGAGAAAAAGACTAGAGGCATTAACCCATTAGGCAAAATAAGAATAGTTTATCCTACCAGAGTACAAAAGTCTGCAGAACAAAAAACAAGTGACCCAAAGGAAAAAAAAAGGCTACTTTAGATTCTTCCTTATCTCGTAGTTCTCACCCCAAAAGTTAAGCCCTCTTTAGCAATCAGAAATGGAAAGTTAGTAGAAGTCAAAGCCCAGGATCTCTGTAACTATGCAGTCTACATGCAGTGACTTTTCCCCTGTTATCACTTCTCCCTGTGTAAGAGCAAGCTAAGAGTTTGAAGAGTTTGATCTTTCTGTTCAGTTCTTCAAAACTTCCATGCTAAAATTTGCAAGCGTATTTTGAAGAAGAGCAGCAATACAACAAAGCATAAAAATAATTCCAAATAATACCTACAAACAAATCAGTGGAAAAAACTTGAAAACTGAATACAGTAGTACTCTATTGGCTGAAAAGCACTGAATTATTGGTAAAACCCTTGCAGACTATTCAAGCCCTTTGCAGAATTACCAGCCTTCAGGGTATCAGCAAAGACAGCTCTGTCATGTGAACTGATGCGTACTATTGATAAGTAAGCATAGCCTATGGCAGTGCTTTTCAAGTACAAAGACAGGTCAGAAAACTGACAGGTTTTTCATGCAAAGGAAGATACACCTTAATTGCCAACCAGGCGACTCCTTTAGTCTAGGGGGGGAAAAGGAGCAACAGCTGTTTTCAGAAGAAAAGGTCAGAAGGACTGGCTGAATATGACAGCATATTAGGCTTAGCTTGATTCTACATAAGATGTTACAACCATATTGATGTAAGGCCTATATTAGATTATCTCATTACATCAATATGTATTCAAATGTATTCTGAGGTGACTGCTTCAATTCCAGCTAAAGCCCTGAATGTGATCACTTTCACATAAAGCAACAAGAAGCCTTCCATGCTAAAATAGTGCTGTATTTTAAAAATACAGCTGTGGATCAAGTAACATTTTACTACTCACATCAGAGACAAAAAGCTTTGCATAACTTCACAGCATGGAACCATCAGACCACTCTCAACTCACTACAAATGTTTCTTTAGCGATAACTAGCAGAGCAAAAGCCATCTTCAATTCTCTAGCAGCACAGAACTTTGTAAACAACAACAGTGTTTACTTTAATTCAAGGGGAAACCAAAAAAAGAACAGAAGAAAATCAAGTGGGGAGAAGAGGTTACAAAAGGCTTGCATGCAACAGTACATCTACTGATGAAAATGAAAACCCAACTTCTGTTGCTTAACACAACCTCCATACAGACTAGAGATACTCAGCCTCCTAAGTGCATTCTTCTTTTTAAAGGTTCCACAATAGGAGCAAATAGTTCAAAAGCATTATCCATGGACACAGAGCTGCCCACTGATAAGACTACGTAAATTAGCTCAAAATTAGTAATTCTTTCTTCTTCAATACTATCTAGCTAGTGACTAAATTTGCTGCTCAAATGTTTGCACATATAAGATAGACATGATCAAAGGTACAAAAGCCACACTCAAAGCTCTCCAAACCAGACAAACAGTGAATCATAGTCAGAAACATCCCAAGTATCCCCAATTCCAATTCACTCCTACACAGTGGTACATTTTCCCTCTGTGCTATCATAATTTACATATGATATCAGGCTAATAATGCTCTGCAAACACATGTTTTAAAAATCCTGTAATTTTACTTTATGTTACTGAAAAATGGAAGTAATTGTAACTTTAGGCTTGTAAAAATACCCAATGGCAGTGCATTATTATAAAAAAGTGCTAATACCCTAGTAATAGCAAACAATTAGGAAAATGGTACAGGTAGAATTTCCATTACAGCAGAATCTTGCTGTTCTAATATTTAAAATTCATGAGGCATTGATTTGACAGATGACAAATTTGCTATTCTATGATTTTGTTTCTCTTTAATTTTATTAAAGACATATACACTGCAAAACTTTCCAACTTTGTTTCTGGATTAAAACCAAGTTAACTGTTCTCTCATGAAAGAGAGCTACTTAAACCTCTGCAACACCCAAAAATCTCAGTAACAGAATTTCCACACAGCTTTTCAAGTACCAGTTAGGTACTTGAACTAATACTTTACCTATAAAATATTATACCTGAACCATCTGGGAAAGTAGATTTTAAGAGTAAAACAGCAAGATGGACATTGTCAGATTCCAGTGGATGTGTTCAACAAAATAGTAGCTATGTCCCCACCAAGCAGCAAGAAGGAAACACAAGCTTTCCTAGGCACTGTGGGTTTTTGGAAGATGCATATTCCAGATTACAGTCAGATTGTAAATCCTCTCAATTAAGTGATCCAGAAAAAGAATGATTTCAAGTGGAGTCCTGAACAACAACAAGCTTTTTGAATATATTAAACAGGAGATTGTTCATGCAGTAGCCCTTGGGTCAGCCAGGAAAGGACAAGATGTGAAAAATGTGCTTTACATTGCAGCCAGGGAGAAAGGTCCTTCCTGAAGTGTCTGGCAAAAAAGCACCCAGGATAAGCCCATGATTTCTGCAGTCAGAGATGCCAAGGATCCCAGGCCTGTTACTCTCCAACTGAGATACCAGCAGCTTATGGAAGAGTTTGAGCTGTCTCAGAAGTGACTGGCACTGAAGCTCAGCTTCTTCTGGCACCCCAACTGCCAACACTGGGCTGAATGTTCAAAGGGAAAGTCCCAGCCACACATCATGTCACTGACACTACATGGAGTAGGCAAGCTGTGTTGATCACACAGCAAGCTCAAATAAGAAACCCCAATCACCCAGGGATCTTGGAAGTCAGCAAGAACTGGCACGAAGACAAAAACTTCAGACTACCATCATCAAAGGAGAAGGTACCACATGCTGAAGAAGCCCTATCATATAATCAACCATCAGAAAATGAAAAGCACCACACTCTCTTTATTGCCAGTTCCTGAGACACATTGAAAACAGGAAGCTGCCACATGAAATCCTACACAACAAGCTGTAGAAGCTATTGAGCAACAGGGTGGATCAAGCCAGAGAGCAGAGCTGAAAGCCATCCAGCAGGCTTTAGATACTGCTGAGAGAAATGGCCAATGTTCTACCTCTACACTGACTCATGGATGGCAGCAAATGATGGAAAAAGGTCAAGTGGCAGCACAGAGGGAAACCCATCTGGGCTGCTGAAATGTGCCAAGGTATCACTGCCTAGGTGAAGAAGTTGGCCATAAAAGTATGTCACATAGATACACACGTACCCGGAGCTGGGCTACCAAAGAACACTACAACTACAACAATGGATCAAGCTGCCAAGATTAAAGAGTCTTAGGTGGATATGGACTGGCAACAAAAAGGTGAGTAATTTCTGGCTCAGTGGGTCCATCATGCCTCACATCATCAGGGAAGCAATACAACATACAGATGGGCTTGTGACTGAGGGGTAGACTTAACCACTATGTCCCAAGTAATCGATAATGGTGAAATATGGGCTGCAACCAAGAAGGTAAGGCCTCTGTGGTGTGGTGGACTATGGCTGAAAGAGAAATATGGGAAGGCCTTGCTTATCAACTACATCACGCTGCTGAAAACCCACTAAGGCAAGGGCTACATGCTTACAGTAGTGGAAACAACCCTTGGATGGCCAGATACATACTCTGTGCCTGATGCTACTTCCCAGAACACCATCTTGGGCCTTGTCCTTGGCAACACAGCACCACTGAGAGAACTGACCCAGACAACAGGACTCATTTCAAAACTAGCCTCACAGATACCTGGGCCAGAGAGCACAGGACTGAGTGAGTCCACCCTATTCCCAATCATGTGCCAGCCTCTGGGAAAATTGAACAGAACAATGGATGTTAGAAACCACATTGAAAGCAGTGGGTGATGGGGCCTTCGAACACTGGAATCCACACTCAGCAAAGGCTGCCTGGTTTAGTTAACTCCAGAGGCTTCAGCAATCAAGCACATCCTGCCCAACCAAAACCCCCACCTACCGTAGAAGGGGATGAAGTCTCCATGGTGCATTTGAGGAATATCAGTTTGGATATAAGGCAACCTGTGCGACTGTTTTTGTTTGAGAAGTTGCTGGGTAATGCAGAGGGATGGGGAAACACAATGCATGCCTCAAAGGGATTTGATTTTTGGGCAAGAACAGTCTGTAATGTTGACTTTCATAACACAGGCTGCTGAATGGCACTGCCACTCTATGCCATAACTACCATGGGTAATGAATATGGTCTGCTCCAGATACATGGGGCTCCTGATGCAGCTCACAACCAGCCAGCAGCACATCAGCCCTCCTGCCCTGGAAGACATCTAGATTGTAGAGACCAAATTAACTCAATGGACACCTTGGAGAGACAGCCATTGACTGCTGAAATTATATCTGTGCTTGTGTGTATGTATATATGTACATATATAGCTGGTAGGTATAGGATTTGTGCATGATATGAATGGTATCAACTAAGGGGAGGATAATGTTCTGGTTCAAGCAAGAACAGGGTTAATTTTTACAGTAGCCAAGAGGAGGCCTCACCAGGAGACAAAGATTATTCTATATCACATCATTCTCTGGGGACAGGGGAAGGAGTCCCTTCTGCATCCTGTAGCATGGTAGTACAGTCAGGTATTCACCAGGCCCTGCCTGGTGAGCATTACATGTGACTCGTTCACCTCCCTCATACACTGTTATTAATATTCTTGCTCTTACTGTTCCTTTTCTTATTTCATTGCTATTTCCAGTAAATTGTTCTTATCTCAACCCACAATCTCTATCTTTTGCACTTCCAATTTGCCTCTCTACCCAACAAAGGGGAAAAGAAGGAGGGGGGGAAGTAAGTGAGCAGCAGCACATGGTTTGGAGTTTTCCAGTGAGAACACAAAATTGAGGAATTTCCTTCCTAGACCTTCTTTAGGATGCCTCACTGCCATACCCACAGTCTGCCCATAATCACATATAGTGCCAATAAAAGGAGATAAGGGACTGGTTCCTCCAAACTGGTGGGAGGCATACTCTGATATCAGTCAACAGAAGCTGCTCTTCTCTTAAGGTAATCAAAAATTATATACCCATAAAAAAACCCACACAAACCAACTTTGTTTCTCAAAAACAGAGGGATCATCTTTATTCCATTTTTTACTGAAAATCAGGAGTATGATGAAAGAACAAGAAAAATCTGACAAGCTACAGAAATTACTTTTAATTAATTTTAATTAACCAATTAATAAAGTTACATTAAATAAGATCTCTGATAATATTAACTTTATTTTCCTTTAATTTGAGTTGCTACCTTCATGATCAGTTTACCAGGGAACACATACAAACATATTGCCTGAGTTACCTGAAACAAAGCATTAGACAGGCATGTAAAAAAAAAAAAAAAGTAAATTTTAAAAATCACCTAACACCCAAGATGCACTAGCAGAGAAAAACCAAATTCTTCTCAAAATAAGTACTTATGCTTTCGCCTTCTTGATATAACCAAAGATCTAAAAATAGTCATAGATTATAAAATCATTTGTTGTGCCTTATACTGTTAGTTTTAACTGCTTACATACTGAGCCTTCCAGCAAGAGTCATGTACTGTTGTTAACCTTGGGAATAATATAACATGAAAACCCACTCAGAATTTTAAAAATAACACTTGCAGAAAAATCTCTGTAGCATAACTAGTTCAAGTCTTAAAACATTTAACCAAAACCATTAAAGAAAATCTGACTTGTTTTAAATATGAGTAAAATAAGAAGACCCTTGTAAGCTTCTGAACAGGAAGGATCCACAGACTTCTTCCTAACCGAGTATGCTTTACAAGCAAGCACAGGTCATTCAGCAGTAAAAGAATGAAGCACGTTGATCTTGACTTGAACAGGCTTAACATGTGGACCACAACACACTAGCCTTTTTGCCTCTCTTTTTTCACAATTGACTACACCAGGCAAATAAAATCTTCCCACATCATTCAACAGTTTATGGAGACAAGACGTTTCAAGACAGAAAATCAGGGCTCACAACAGTGACTAAACAGCTCACCCAATAAAAGCTGTTTTCATCTGGTCCCATTCCAAAGTGTTAACATACTACATACAGCACGTCTCACCCTTTATCCAAGACATGATGTACCACCACTGAGTAATTTTATGGTAAGCCAACCAGTTTCATACTAGGTGTTGCCTTGGAATACAACTGAAGATTTTTTTTTAATCAAAAATCAGGGAAATTGAGCAAAATATCTGAAAAATGCAAAGAAGCTGCACTTCTATCAAGGCAAAAAAATGGTTGAAGCAAACTTGCTCCCAATATACTGGGAACATATTTTAACCTTTCTCACACTAGCCTTTAAAAATCCAATTGCAAGCAATAAATGAAATACTTAATTCTTAGCCCAGTATATCAAATCTCATGATTCCTCATGATATAGACTTAGATTTCTTAGATGTTTCAAACAAATCAGCTCAGGCAAAGTATGCTGCAGCTAATGTGTGGGTGTTTCTATAGAGCTTCATTATGCTTTTTGAAACAAAATGAACAGAAGTCCAGAATACACAAGAGACAAGAACTAAAGCAGCTTCTAGTCATCCTTTCATATCAGGGCTAAAATTGTAAAAACTCCTCCTTCAGTGGTAACTGTCTCACATTTAATACCTGGTCTCTAGTTAAGACTGGAAATATTCTGTTTGGATTCCTGACCTTGTAATGGTCTAAGGATGAAAGTAGAATGTAGAGTCATGTACCTTTTACTAAATTTGTTAAAACCAATGAGCATATGAAGGGGGCAGCAATGTTATAGGTGTGGTTTTTTAAAATGAGATTGGCCACACCACCCTGCCACTCCCCCCAAGTTGGAACACTGTCATTTCTTACTGTGTTCTGTAGCACAATTTCATTTTTGCTTTGGATTAAATTTTTAAACATAGAACTCTCACAACAGAGTTAATTTTACAGAGCATTTCTACGGAAAAGGCACCTTTCCTCCAAGAATTTTCTCACCTACAACACAGGGTTGCAGTATTCCTAACTTCACTTTTACATAGCTTAATTTTTTCTACAGTACATGAATAATGTGCTGGTGACAGTGTAAACTTTTCCCCAAAAAACCCTCAACTATTCAGCCTCAACACCAAGTCATTATTCTGCATATATGCCATGGCACTTAAATAGCATCCTTACTTTCTGAAATGTCTCTAGGACTAAATCCAGAAGTGACAAAAACCTATAATGTTTTAATATGCTACATGTTTCACCTTACCAATTCAAAATAGTAAAAAAATCTGGAGACTATGAAATATCAGCCTTCAGAAACATGTCTTACATCTTACATATTCAACATGCTTGGAAATAAAATGGTCTCAGTATAAGCAAGTACAAGAGTAGCAGGGAGGGGTGGGGAACGAAAAAAAAAATCTGTGAGTGCACAAGTTTCATTAAGCATTAATTGCTCTCTGTAATATATTCTTAAGCATACACAGAGTCAAGAAAGCACACTGGGAAAGTGAGGCCAAATACCCAACAGCTTAAGTTAACTAATGAGATAATTAGAGGTCCAAAACAGGTTTAATACTAAAATCACATACAACTGGGGTTTGTAAAGAAGGAGCAGTAACACTGATACGTAGCAATCCCAGCCTTATTACAAGCAGCTGCCTCTAACCACAATATAATATAATCTTTGACAAATGTTATCTACAGAGGGGACAAGGCAACCATAAGACAACACATGGACTTGAAAATTAATTTAATGCTACAGCATTCTTGGGTTCTGGTTGTAGGTTTCCTACTCTGTCCACCCTCCCTCCACCTCCTTCCCTCCTATACACTAGGTTGATTTCAGACTCGTGGTCAAATAATGAAATACTCTACCAGGAAAAGTCTCAAAAAAGCCATACAAGAAAAAAGGATTCAGTCCTTGAAGAGAAGATCAATGATATACAGGGCATACTTCTTTAATTGCTTGATGATGAAACAGCAGCAGTTACAGTATTATTTAAAAACAGCTTTTAAATACAACTTCAAAAGGAGAAGCCAAATGGGATAAAACAATTTCTTTCAGCTGAGGAAACAGCAAATAAGATTGTTTACAAATAATGTCTACAAAGTACAAAACACTGTGTTTGGAAATTGAAAGTTTCAGATCCAAAACTGAAATGTTCAAAGAAGTTTGTAGGACATACTTAGTATATTCTGAGATATTTTAATTGATGAATCCCTGCTTTTGTGAGTAACTGAAAGCAATAAAAGTGTTTCAACAAATGTGAAACCCAAGCACATTTTTATCACCAAATTTTAATTTTTGTTTGATTTTCAGAAGTAGGAGGATACACGCTGAATCAGTATGAATTCAAGGATCTGCCCAGTATGAATTCAAAAACTTGAATTAAGAATATATATTTTAAATCCCATATACAGGATAACTGAGTATTTCAGATTAGAAAAAGCTGTTCTAATTTTCCATTGTGGTAAGACAGCACATCATGCATTTTAAATACATACTGAAGCTTTCCATACTCTTAATAACATTCTGTGTTCTTAAAATGTTGTAGTCAAATTCTTATCCAGGCCACTATAAAGAATACCACAGGTATAGTCTATACTTCTCTACCCACAGTAAGGGGATAGCAGTAAATTACAGTAAAATCTGGTGTTACATTTAACTGTACAACACTACTAATTAGAGAGTAATTTCAACAATAAATATTTGGTTAAACTCTGCTTTGTCATCAGTGCAAGCAATTTAAGATGAAACTGATCTTTCAGAGAGTCTGTGGGGTTGTTCTGGTTTTTTGTTGTGGTGTTTTTTGAGTCTATTTTTATTTTCTGGTTACTGAGTGTCTTTTCCTATTAAACAGTTTTCCAGAGCTACTGCTTAGCAAACAGAAAACCACATAGACAATGTCAGAAGTAAAAGGGAAGATTCAAGCCTGGAGGACCATGGCAATCCACAGTTCTCTTTAAACTGTCCTTAGCTAACCCTATTTTACTACTCAATGGCAAGATCTTCTAACAATGATCTTACAGAGCACATAGGCTGCGTGACTTAGCAATAGCAAGGTAAGCTAAAAGACAGGCTTTATCACACCCTTCAGAAAGAATACAGGGAAGAGAAACCAAGATACAGACAAATATGAGTCCTATGGTAGATACAATATCAAGTAAAACACCCAGTTAACCCCCTAGACACTGACAAGTCACAAGTTTTTTAAAAGAGAGGCTCTTCCTGCAATTCCTCACAAGAACTCTCTGATGAGCCATACTACTATTAATAAAAGCACTACAGAGATGAACAGTAGTAGTACCTTATCTCCTTGAGAAAAAAAAAATCCAATAAAAGAAACAAGCAAACTACCACTACCTGCTTCTGAGAATCTGCAGAGACATCAGTTTTTACACAAGAGGACAGCTTCACTGAAGTCGGGCCTCAAAAGCATCCCATACTTTAGTGCAGTCACGAAAACATTATGCCATCAAAGGCAGCTGTGATGTGCACAGCAAAGGGTTGGCATCCGACATTCTCTTTTACAACATCAACTCAGAGTTGTAATGCAGTGTTTGTGTAGTGCCTCTAAGACATCAGACACTACAGCAAGTTGAAAAAAACCTTTTACCCCAAGTCTATTAAAAGAAATAAACCTGCATTCTTGCTGAGTTGTCCCACCTGCAAGTCTATAATCTCATAGTATACATGGAACATACTTTCCTTATTTCACTAGCCAAACAGAACAGCTATTTTTGGATTACCAATAGTAATTTATCAATATTCTGTTGATATGGCCTTCACTTAGTCTGTAAATCTTTACAAAGTTCTCAAAGACAAGGTGAAGTCTATGGAACAAATAAGTTACCAGCAAAATTACCTTCACAGAAGAGTGCACACCACAAAGTTCTTAAGTAGAAGTCAAAACATTTACTCTATCATCTAGATGTTCTTTTCTATATACTATCACAAAACTGACAACTCAGGATATGTAAATTTATCACGTCAATAGCTAAAGTAAATGGGAACCTGAAACAGAACACAAAAGGCTGTCTATTTAGTAAATTCATACAATGAATCTTCTGATCTAAAAAAATAAACTACAAATTACCTTTCACTTCAGTAGGAATCTTGATTTGTAGAGTGATATCAACTATGACAACGGGATAACAGCACAGTACCTTGCTTGCCTGTAAGGGAATAATTAAGAGTCACCTAAAAGCAAAAAATTAACCCACCAAATAAATTAGAAAACCAGATAAGTGAAATTGAACAGTAATAAAATGATAAACATTTTGAAAATGTGAGCACCCTGACAAAGAGAAAGAAATCCCGCACCCAATCATTTAACTTGCACTTGGATTTTTGTCTCTTAACAAAATAGAAGTGCGGCAGTTTATTTTAAAGGCTAACATCCTTTAAATTTTAAAGTAGTCTGCTTTCAAAATAGAAGGCCAGAAATAACCCCTTACAATGCAGTTTGACTTCTTGTATAGCCCAGATTACAACAATCAGATGCTTCCACATCCCCTTTTTTTGCTCCCATCCTCCTTCCTGTGTCCACCCATTGTGCGAGTACACAATGAAGAGTTTTCCAACAGTGCTTTTCTTGGGTTAATTTTGCTTGCAATGAGGAAGACAGCCTACCTTCCCTCTCCTCACTTCCACCTATTTAAGGCCAACTCCAGAATGAAATCACAGTTCGACTTAGTACATCTTCCTCAGGAAAGTATTCAACCTTGCTTTAGAAGTATCTAGTGGCAAATATATCACAACCTACAATCTTTAGTAAAATTACTTTTAACCTACTGAAACTTACACACAGTACGCTAAAATGCAGAAAACTTCCTCTTTCAAAAATTAGAGTAGAGCTACACATTACAGGCACAACTATTAAAAATATAAACAATTTAGATCCTTTTTCTGCTAGTGAATACTTTCATATCTCTCATCCATGTAACAAGCATACCTACCATCATTTTATTTTGTTCTCTCTCTTTTTAATCCTAAAATAGATCAATCTTTTATATTAAAAAATACTTCCCAGGTTAAGGCCAAAAGGCCAGTTCAAAAAGGAACCCCCACAAGCACCAACTACATAATTTTTTACCTTGTTATATATTTTAAACATTTCTTATGAACCTAGTTTGATTTTTTTGAACATCAGCTTAAATTGAATGTATGCCCAAATTATTTACCACAACCCGCAATACCTCCTTTATATGTCTGTACTTCCCAGAACACTTTTCTATTCTCCATCTATGATCCACATTCTTCATCTTTAAAACACAATGTGGGAGCTGGTCCCATGAAAAAGGAATATTCTGCCTATATCCACACTCACAAACTGATTCCAATCATACTGGCTACTAGAAGTAATACAGTTATTCTTCAGGTTACCTTCTCTAAATGAGAGCTCCTCAGTGATGCCACTGAATCCCCATTAAAACATCAGGAAGACAAACTAGCTTCAGAATGCTACCTGTGTAGCCCTTGAATCTAAAAAAAATGTATTAATTTACTGCAGTTACTGGAAAATTATCCAAGCAGAAGTGGAACAAAAGGTCTATTTCCCCATGAATGAAGCCTGAAGTTTATTTCACACAACCCTGGATGTTATAAGAACTTTGAAGTCCCTCTCTTCTCCACTATCAACAAATGCCCAAAGAGAATATGAGTATTTTTGAAAGTCTTGTCTAGACCATTTAAATTATATTTTTACACTGCAAGCTCATCTACCACAGATACAAATTGTTGGCAGAAATTTTTGAGATCAATAACCTCAGAAAACACTGAAGGGAAGGTAATTTTCTAAGCCCAAAGGTAATGAAACTCAGCAGAATGTTGCAATTCAATCAAAAGAAGGCAGCTCAACTTCCCACCAAGAGGTCAAGAGCAGACAAAGCAGCATGGCCAGCAGAAATGGAAACTTGTAAGGGAGGAGAGCAGCAGCTGAAGCAGAGCACTTCTGCTGAACACCCTTCCAGGGCCACTGCTGCATAACCCAGGGTGCCACCAAACTGCTTCTGTTCTGTAACTGGTTGGCACTGTAACTTAGGGACGCCGTTTCTCTGCTGTTCAAAGCATGATGCTAAAGGACACAGCTTTTCTTTTAGACAGTCTCGCAAAGAAGCATTTCCTCACTCCAACCTCGGCAGGACTGGACACACACAGGTTTATGAGAATTTGCTGAAGGCTGAAGTCTGTAGAGCCGTACTTGTTGCATTTCGCTAACACTCTGGAAGCACCCATGACAGCAGACAGAAAAGAAGGCCATAAAGCTAAGAAAATGAATATATGTGCTTTAAAGCAAATATAGAATATATCATTTAAACAAAGTCTTGGAGAGCTTTATAAGAAGTAAAAAACACGCCAAATCAACAGCTTGCTAGTTTTTACTGGTATCAAAGCGCCTTAAGTTTACTTTAGCTGGCTATTACTTGTTCTCTGGCAGTGATTTTTTTTGGAAGGTGGAAATCATAATCATTACACTGACAAACCCTCAAAAGAACTCCCTTCACGTCAATCAGCAATCCTTCTAGCCACACACATGTGTGGACAGCACTATTAACATCAAAAGGGATTAAGTTCAACTCAGTGGGATCTTTGCCTGGGGAAGAACGCTGCGCACTAAAAAAATTTTACCACAGTGTTAACAGCTCTTTTGAGTGCATTCAGACTTCAGAATACTGTAATCAAAGCCTTACAAAGAACAATAATAGGAAAAGAACTTTGGACCTAAATTTATAAATAAAAAACTTTTTTTTTTAAAGATCTCAGTGCATAATGCTCAGAGGTTGAGTCGTCACATCTTGAAAGGAAGCCTTATTTTAAAACAGTAGACACAAACCATGTAAGAGGATTCTACACTTATTTTTACCCTAATCCTGAAGGGAAGGGAAATTAGGGATGCGAAGTCTTCCTCGATTTCACTCCCTACCCGATTCTTGGCAAACAGCCTCAGTGCGGGGGCCTGTTTAGCTCATTTTTCTGCAGTTGCTAACTTACAGACGAAAGAAAGGCACAGCCCAAGATGCAAACAGATGAAGTTATCAGGAGGAGAGGAGTGGTGCTCCGGGAGGACGGGAATTGGGAAACCAACCACTTCTCTTCACGCAGCATTCACGCGACGGGTGCGGGAAAGGCACCACCAGCCAACGGGACAGATTTAGTCGGGGAAAAGCACCCCTCTCCTTGTGGCCCAGATCAGAGGCGGGCGAGCCAAGAGCGCGGCAGCTGCGGGCACGGCAGGGACCGCGGGAGCCCGCGCAGCGCCGGCCGGGCGCGCCGAGCTGCGGCCGGAGGCGGCGGGGAGGCTTGGAACCGAGCAGCGAGGCGCGGCCCCGCACGGCTCGGCTCGCCGGGACCAGCGCCCAAGGCTGCGGGAAAAGGGAGGGAGGAGCCAGCCCCGCCAGCCGCCCCGCTGCCCGCCCGGGGCGGAGAGGCTGCGGCTCGGAGCCGCTCACAGCCAGCCCCGCCAGCCGCCCCGCTGCCCGCCCGGGGCGGAGAGGCTGCGGCTCGGAGCCGCTCACAGCCAGCCCCGCCAGCCGCCCCGCTGCCCGCCTGGGGCGGAGAGGCTGCGGCTCGGAGCCGCTCACAGCCAGCCCCGCCAGCCGCCCCGCTGCCCGCCCGGGGCGGAGAGGCTGCGGCTCGGAGCCGCTCGCCCCCGCCACCCCCGGACGCGCGTCCTCGGGGCCGCTGCCGCCCCCTGCCGGCCGCCGCGCTGACAGCCCCCATCCGCCAGCCCCGCCGCCACTCGGGGCCGGCACAGAAGAAGGGAGGGAGGGAGGGGGCCGCTCTACCCGATCAGCCGGGCCGGCCCCGCCCGCAGCCTGCGCATCCCGCGGCAAGCGGAGCGGACCAGTGAAAACGGCGACGGATACGCGGCAAAGCGGCCCCGAGCGCAGCGCTGTGGCTGCCCGACCCCCGCCGCCCCCCATCCCCCGCTCCCCATTGCCGGCGTAAGTCGCGCTCCCCCGGGACCGCTCCCACCAGTACCTGCCGCTCGCACGGCCACCGGCGCCCGCACGCTCCCGAAGTTCCCGGCCGCGGCCGTCAGCCCAGCCCGGGAGAAAACCCCGCCGGCCCCGCCCCCCGGCCAATCCGCGCCCCGCCCGCCCCCGCGCCCCGCCCCGTCCCTTCCCGGCCGGGCGGCTCTGGCCCCGCCCCCGCTCTAGCCGCGCCGCCATTGGCTGGCGCAGCCGTCAATCTCCGCAGGCAGCGTATCACCCCCGCCCGCTCTTCCTAGGCCGTTTCCAGCGGCCGCTGCCCGTCGGGGCTGCGGTTTTAGCCCGGGGCAGGGACGGGCTTCGGGGGCGTCGCCGCAGCGTCGGCATCGCACCGGAGAGGCACTGTCCGGCAGCGCCGCTGGCGAGCCATGGCCCCGGGCGAGTCCGGGCAGGGTGGCACGCTGCCGCTGTCCCGCGGTGCCTCCAAGCGGAATGAGCTCCGGCGGCACCGCGGGAGCGGAGGGGAAGCGCTGACCCCTCCCGGCTCTCCGCAGCCCCCGGCAGGTGCCGCCGCCAGCCGGGCCCCGCGCGCGGTCGGCACGGACACACCGCCGGGAGCCCCGCGGGATCGCCGCGGGGCGGGGCCGGAGCGACCCTCCCGTGCGGGGAAGGGCAGGGTCGGGACTGGGATAGGATCGGCACTCGTGGGGACCTGGCCGAGAACAGGAGCCAGGGGCTTCCATGTCCTCCTGAGGGACTCCGGGAGTGAGGTGAAATGACAGCATCGAGCGGGGTGTAAGGAAAAAGTTACTCATGCTGCGGACAGCTGGGCCGTGGGAGTGGGTTCCGCAGGGATTTCCACTCCCAAGCAGATGCAGTCCTGAGCAACCTGGACTGACCACGCAGCTGGCCTTGGTGTTGAGCTGGAGGTTAAGTGAGAGGCCTCCTTACAACCTGCATTTTCTAATGGTGTTTGGATGTGTGTGTGGATTCTGACTGCTAAAATCCTGGATATGAAAAACTCATGGCAACTGCTGTGCTGCACAGGCTGCAGACCCTGGGAGTGCTATGGAAACAGAAAATTATTTACATTGTGTGCAGTCATACTGATTTTGCAAAATGCAGCACATAATATATGTTGCCTGTACAAGTTCACCCCTTTCATGCATTATAACCTAAAGTTAACCACAGACTTCTTGCCTAACCTTCATGTGTACCAGGCCATGCCTTTTTTTACAGTGCATAGAATAGCTTTTTCTACTATGGAGCACAGCTATGTAGTAAAATGAGGCAATTTATATGTAATGCCTGTGTAATTGCTAGGAAAATTAGAAGTCAGGGATCATGATCATGACTGAGGTTGCTGACTGTTCTTTACAGAATTCTGAAAAAATTGTAAGATACCAAGTTTGCTTTCTCAAAAATCTCTGTGTGATGTCATGTAACATAGCTTTAATCTGATTTTTTTTGTGAAGAGGTTGAGGCACGTGTTTTCACAATGCCAATCATGAGATGCTGGGGTTTCATTTAGGGTAGTCTGCTAGTGAAAATTAAGTTAACAGGCAATACACCGTTTGATAATGTGGAACGTCAAGAAATCAAGTCCTATTTGACACCGATTAATATTTTTTCTTAAATCTAAGTGCTTCAGAAGTAAAAGCAGCCATGCAGCTCATAGGAGGTTGCTCTTAAAGGAGATTAATGTAAGCAGAAAGAAGCAATGAGTTGGCAATGAATAGAGAGCAAGCACTATTAGGTATCTGTGCTTAATTTCACGTGTTCATTCTGCATCCACTGGAAGAGGTTAGGGACCAGTAATTAAAGAAGGAATTATAATGTATATGCACAAGTAGTTTTGATTTGTTCCAGATATATTGCTTGATGTTGTAATCTTCATGTTTTATGTATTACACTGCATAATTTAAATAAAGCTGATGAATTATTTTTAGTATCTCTTGCTCCACATTCAAAAACAGCACTAAAAAAGCCTTTTGACTCTTTCAAAGAGGAGATGATGGAGTGTCATTTTTCTTTTTCAGGAAAACCCATCACTGCATTTTTTAATTTGATACAGCAGATGCTACAATTACCACAGCACCACTGGGTTAGGGTTTTATCTCTAGATTCTTTCTATATGCAGAGCAGACTCTAAAATTCTGATATTTTCTGGTTCATTCTGCAGATGCTCTAACATCACTAAGCATGAAGAATGATAGCAGAATACATGCCTGTTTCTCAAGAAAATAATACAGCAGCTTCCCGTGCATGCCTAAAACCAGTAACTACTACTGTAAAAGACTTAACTTATGGGTGCAATAAGAGACACTTGGTCTCTGCTGCTTTCAGAGGCTTCCTAAGTTTGCACCATCCCAGCTGCTGTCTGTCATTGCCAGTACTTGTGTGGCTGCCAGTCTTTAATACCATTGGCCTGAGCAAATGTAATTGACACAGTACTAAACCAACTGCCCCTGCTACAACCTTGTCTTCATTAAGGTTTCCAATGTTGCTAATACTGGTGGAAATGACGGCAATGAACTTTCCCTAGATTAGAAAATTCAGGAAAACGTCAAAGGAACTGCTTCTTTTTTCCTCTTTTGTCAGCAAGACTTGGACATTTATGCTCAGAATCCCAATTAGAGGTACCTCCCAGAGCTTTATTTACTCTCATATTTCTTCTCACACTGGTTTTAGGACATTTGTTTCTGGAGAAATCTGCTGCCCTATTACAAACTTTGCTTCTCTGATCTGCAGTTTTGTAAGAGTAAATAGCCTGGCAGTTTCATTAAATTAAAAATAGATGTTGCCTTTCTTTAAACAACATTAAATGTAATATATGTTTTTGGTGTATGTGCTTTTCCTGAATTTTTATTGTGGGACAAACATGTCCTAAAGAGGAGAAGGATGTAGAGAATTTCTTAAGCAGAGTAATGGAACATCTGGGTGGCCAAATAAAGTCTGTGTCATTCTGTATGCAGCATGTCAGGTGGTGATTTTCATAGTCCTCTGATTTTCACAGAATGGGTGAAGTTCGACACAGTGTCTGATCCAACCTCCTTGGTCAAAGAGGATCATCCTAGAGCACAATGCCCAGGATATTTCTTAAATATCCATTGAGGGAGATTCCAGAGCCACCCTCACAGAAACAAAGTTTTTCCTCATATTCAAGTGGAACATACAACGTTTTTGGAACATGTAATGTGCTGTACTAGCACAAAAGCCATTAATGTAGTTTGAAGTATTTTTCTTGATCTCCTTTCCACTTCTCAGAGTTTATATCTAAATTTTGTGTAGGTGCCACAGTGATAAGAACTGTTACCAATCTGTTGTTGCAGTCAATATGCAAAATTTCTTTAAAGGGCTGATACAACCTACACGCTGTTTAAGAGATAGAAAGGCTGCAGTGTAGGAGCTGCTGCCTATGGACTATAAATCTATAATCAAAGTGGCTGTCTGCACAACTCTTGCACCATTTTGCTTCTTGGCATTCCCTAGATGATACTTTTATAATATTTGTTCTGTAGTCTCCACATTAATCTGTTGGCACAACCATGGACAGTGTCTGTTACAAAAGAAAATAAGGGGAAAATCGCCATTGCTAATTATAAACTATGTGATGTTAACATAAACAAGACATAAGGAAAAATACTTATGCTGCCTTCTTGTATGTAAAGATGTCTCCTTTTCAGAGATTTTGAAGAAAAAAATGAATGAGAAAAAGATCCCAGAAATGGCTGAAATAAACATAAGAAAACTGCCTAATTTATTCCTGGTAAAATAATATAACTGGTTTGGTTACATTTAGTTAGTTATATTTAGTGACTAACTGCAGTTACTCAGCAACATCATTGTGGTTTCTAAGTAGATTACTGAGTGGTTCCTAAGATGAGTAGATTCCTGAGTGGTCTGGAAGCTGGTCCTGAAAATTGTCTCTCTTTCTTCCATAAAGTTTTCTTATAGGAAAGAAGGAAGCTTCTAGGAGGCTGCTTTCTGGAACGGAAATGTATTTTTTGCCCAGAGGTTAGTTTGCTGGCAAATCTATTGGCATTCAGCAAGGTTCCAAGGCATTGGATTAATGGCTGAAAATATCTTCCATAATGAATAGAAAGAATCCTACAGCATAAAAATGCATGGTAGGAGAAGATCATTTTACCTACAATTTTACTGTGATAAAAATGCATAATTGATGAAGACACTTATCATGAACAATATTTTCAACCTGTTGGCACAGGACACTTCGTGTGCCCAGTAATATCATTTGTATGCAGCATCTGGAGCTCAAAGTTACACAATTTATGCACATGCATGATGTGAAAGGTACCCTTTGGCATCACAGGAATGGATGCTGCCTCTACATTTGATTGCTGGTCAAGGAATGCCCCTTCTGACTGGGTACTTTTTTAACGTGTGAGTCTGCTTTGTGTTTCTGGCAGCAGAACAGTGCAGCGGATTCTTTCTGGCCCCAGATTTGACATATAAGATACAGCGACAAGTTATATTGCTGCAGTGTGAAGGCATGACTTTTCTCACACTCCAGCTGTGAGGGAGGACAAATGCAGCAATCCCACTCTGACAGCTCTTGTATAGTAATTATAAGCTGATAAATTTAATTGTGGGGGTTTGGAATTAGTAAGGTTCTGATCTTACAGACACTACTGGTTAAAGGACTCATTCCTATGACTGCATCTTCTGAATTGCTAAGATTCTTCTTGGTTACTGCTATAGTGGCTTAAGGGTTGGCCTCAAGTTAGGACATGTCTCTGTAGATGTGCATTGTTGGACCATCTCATTAAAGAAAAGAAGCCTGTATTTATCTCTGAAGAAAAGGCACACCTTAAGGGCCTTTGCACCTTTCATAGCAATAGAAGTTGTGGAGTCTGGAGTGTTAAAGGGAAATCACAAAATAACAGAAAATCCTGAAGATGAGTAGTTTATGTAAGATAAACAAAATGAAATTAAACTTTTCATTAAACTGGAGTGAAGGGGTGGAGGGGGAGGCTGGGGGAAGAGTAGAAAGAGAGGAGACAATCACATGGGAAATACACCACGTTGGTCATGAAATGAATACCCACAGGTTATACTTTTCCTTTGCCTTTAGATTGCCCATTTGTTTGATTCTGTAGTATTGTTAAGTGTCAAAATCAAAGCCACAACATAAATTCCACTGAACAGCAAAAAACAACTAGTAGTTCAAAGTGACTGCTGATGTGAAAAGCCTGTGTTCCCTTGATGTTGCTGCTTGGCATCACTACCGACTGGGTAGTGAAGCGGATAACAAATATTGGCATGGGTAAGTGGCAAGTGTTGCTGAAGACCTAGATTTTGTGTGTAGAGCAAACATCCACAACAGATGGAAAGATCCAACCTGGCAGGCCAAGTAGGGCTCAAAATCAGTTATGCCTAAAGAAATGTAGTTGAAATATGATTGCGTGGTAATAAAATAGAGGATGAAAGCCATTAAGGAAGAAAATAAGTTACTTATTTCATAGCTGCACCAAACCGACCAACAGAGACTCCAGAGGCATCTTAAGTCAAGCAAAGGAAGTGTATCTTCTCAATTAGTATACAATCTCTGTTAATATGCCTAAAATGTTTCTGATTCTAATATACTAAGCAGTGATGAAAGCTTCTGGACTCCAGTTGGAGAGAGCTTATGTCATAATCAAGTTTTGTGAGAGAAAAATAAATTCACACTTAGGTGAAAAAAGCTGTAGGTAACTATCAGATTTGAAAGGTATTTTCATGGGGCTGATAAATAAAATTGTGAAAATGTAAGCTGGAAGGGATGTTTTTTATTTATATTGGAGTCTCATGACAGCTGTGCCAAATAGGTTAAGGTCCCACCCTGGTCCCATTGTCCTCAACAGTTAAATGGATATTTACATCTCCAATATAGTGTCTATTGTACATATTCCTAAAATCATCCATCTTAAGATCCTGAGATCAAGATGTGGGAAACCTTGCCACTTACTAATGACTGAAGAAACTGGGGATGATTGTAACTCAGTATAAATCACTAAACACCTTGTAGGATCTGATTCACCAGGATTATTTAAACAAGTTTTTTTATCACAGTGTCCTGTGGTAGGAAGCCAAGCCATTAACTAAGAGCGCTTTGGAAAATGTGTATCACAGTGTGGCAGACCACACAACGAGAAAAGAGGACATTGGTTAACTAGATGAGTTCCATGCTAACCTCATGACTGAGTGGAAGCCTTGGCACCACTACTTCAATATAGGCAAATCAGAATATAGATGAGAATACTTGTAAAGGAATAAAGCCAATTTTCTGCAAGAGTTTTGAACAGAATATTTCTTTACTTTCCAAAAATTCTAAGTTTCTACCATGCCAGACTATTTTCCTGCTATGTTTTGAAACTCTCCAATAGCAAAAGGATAGGAATTCACAACACAGGTACAAAATCTAATCAGCAACACCCACTCCTCCCCTCCCCCCCCCCAAAAAAAAACCACACCAAAAATCCCCAGTAGCAATGGTACTTAGCCATTTCTTCTCACAACTATAGCAAAGGGGGAAACTCACATGTTTGATATCATAACCAACCATTTACCTGTTTTTTGAAACAATAAACTTTTCAAAATAAAAAACATATCCAGCATCCATTCTGCTTCTCTTCTTTAGGATATATGCTGAATATGTTCTAAAGCAAGCTTTCCCAGGCCAGAGTACTGGTGGCATGGATAACTTCTGGTTCCATTTGTGGAAGACACAGGGCCAACCACAGAAACTGCTCCAATGGAAAAGTAGTGTTAAGAAAATATTCAGTCTTTCCTAAGTGTTCCAGCTGTGGTTCTGGCCTTCACTTTCTCTGTGAGGACAGTGCATACAAGAGGCAGTTAAGATACTTATATTTGTCCCATTCCAAGTGCTTAAATAAGATTCCTGACTTTTCCTGGATACTCCTACAAGTATCTGGAAGCAAGAAAGCAGCTCTATGCATCTTATCAATTATCTACAGACCATTAGAAAATTGTCTGCTCACTCCATCTTTGAGATTACTGCTAGGGAATAAATCCACTTCACTTGATTGTGACATAAAACTTCTCCAACAGGTCATGCTCATCAATAGCTCAATCCGCTACTATGAAGATACAGATATTTACAGAAATACCTTTTTCTCATACATGTTTTTAATAGGGAAGGCATTTGTAGCAGCTGAAGAAGACAGGAATATTAAGGTTGGTGTTAATATGTAAAAATAGCTTAAAGTTTCCTGACTGGGAGGGAGGGTGGGAGTGAGGAGGCACTTCTCTTCATAGAAATGTGTCACTGGAAAGATAGCAATAATGTGGTTTTGTGACACTTCTTCACAACTAAGAGATAAGTTTTTTATTCCAAATAACTGTGAGTTTTTTTCCCACAGTCTCAGTGTTTCTCTCTAAGTTTGTCCACATATTTTTCTACAATTATGTGTGTTTTTGTAAGCACACATTTCCAGTATCTCTGAACTTGCTTCCCAGGTTATGACCCAATCATTAAGGCTGAACTAGTCAAGTGATTTAACACACGAGGATTTCAGGTAGGGTGTAACCGGAGGAGAGAATGCAGCCCACCCAAGTCTGAGACTGTGAATGCCAAGTTCAAGTAAATTTACTAGCAGGCTTTTTCCTTTTAAACCCCTCCCCCCCCCCCCCCAAACATATAATCAAAAGGTGAAGAGTTCAGTTATGGAACAAACAGGACCTCTTTAAAAATATGTAGCTGGCTCTAGCCAAAGACAAACTATGATGTCATTGGGTGGGAACTTCCCCTCACTGTATGCGAGCAACACTGGAGTGATGCGATGCAAGATGTGAAAAAAAAAAGCACAGGAGTGATTTTAGTATCTCTTGGGGTATAGTTGTTGCAACTAAACTGCAGTATCAGTGATTTTCTGTTTCATACCTTTGAATGTTGTTCATTTTCCACAAATTGGTGCCCACACAATTTTCCATTCTTAGCCATGCTATACTCATAGGCAGACTGAAAGCTAATCTGATTTGCAAAGTTGTCAATCACAGCATTGATTAGATTGTAGATAATGGTGTTAATGCAATCATTAAATGGCAAGCAGCTTTTGCAATGTTTTCTTTGAATAGCTTGTGGGGCCCCATCTATGTTACAAACACAGCTGATTAGGGGAACCTGGCTACAGACAAGTTACCCTATACTGAGTGTTAGCATTTATATTGATTGATCCTGCAGACAGTATGGTACCTCGTTCACATTTATGTCTGTTGCAGAACTGGAAACTGGTTTTGCCCTGAAGAGATTTCCCATGCAGCCAGTTAGGCTTAGCTACCTTTACAGCAAACTGGTTGAGAAAAGGCCTTATGTGCTGCTGTCAGAAAAACGTGTTTTACAGAAAAACTGGTACTTATCCTGATGTTTCTAATTCTCAGTATTCTATGTAAGACTCTTAATGGTGACAAAAGAAACCAAGGTCAAATCCTGGATTCACCCTATCACTATAAATCAACCTTTCTTGACAGCACAGGGGGCCTCTATTTTATCCTGTAGTATGGCCATCAGTGTGAATCAACTGATTTACTTCCGTGAGCTTTGGCCAACATAAGTTAAAGAAGCAAAAATAGCAAATTTAATTTTTTTCCCCACTACAATATGGGCATAGAATTCCACACAATCTTTTCTCAGGATTGATTATTAGAAACTTAATTGGTCTGTGGTGAACTACATCATTATATATATAGTTCAGATATGTAGAGTTAGATAAAATATCTGTCTCTTCTTCACTTTGCTTTTCCAAAGGAGAATGGAATGAATGTTTCCTTTTTAATTAATTTGACTTTTCAATTTTGCTGATGTAATTTTCTTTTTTATTAATCACACTCAAGAAAAAATGGTGATTAGACAACAAACAGCTTCACAACTGGCATTGATTTTCAAAGAAATCTGTTAGCATTTTTCAAGTACTGTATTCACAAATGTCAATAAACTTAAAATGGACAAACTCATTGTCTGAGCCTACAGACTGCTAAGGGGAAAATATGCTTCAAGAAGTGCTGATCCCTTTAAAATCATCTATCTCAAGTCTTTGCCTCAGGTAACTTTTTAGCATTACAAAAGCATACCACTATAGCCATGACATTGCCAAGACATCTGTGATGTCTTATATAAAAAATAATGAACATCCTGATTTTCAGATAACATAAAATTTGTCTGACAGACAACCAAACACTTCACACTCATCTTTTTTTAGATATGCATTATTCATTTTGTTTTTTGAAAGGAAGAAATTACAATGAATATCAATATTGGGCCCAAATATCAAATTTCAATTTTTTTAGTACTTCATGATTGCTTTATTAAACATAAAATGTTTAATCAGCATGGTTGCTCTACTGATATTTTATCGTGACACTAACTTTGACTATTATCCATACAACATTTAGAAGTATTTCAGTTTTATACAAGTAAAAGCATCTTTCACACTTAAAAGTGTATGTGACTGGTTATATTGTTAGTAATGAAAATTATTTTACTGTATGCAATTCTAGATTATTGTGAATTAGGGAGTGACATTGTCTTTTGGGTGAGTGAAACAGCCATTATATATATAAAATCAGAAACAATGTATTTGTTGACATCACTACTATTTAGCCTAGAAACTCTCAGAAACTAACTTTTGCATTGTACACACAAAATAACATCTTGCCCATGCAAGCTGTGTACAGACCAGGTTAGAATTCCTTGCAAAATCCATATGCACCACATAATTTCACTTTAATTTTATTTGAAGTGTCTGCACAGCAGGTGTGTGCTAAGTATTTAAAGTGATTCAAGGGAGACTAGGAGTGCAATTCCCTGTTTGGAGCAGGCCTACTACAGCATTTGAAAAAGAAGCAATAACAGTGTCAGCATTGCTCACAATGTGCTTTGGAGCCGAGCAGAGCGGAGGTGCCCCTGGCAGCTCCTTCCAGAGACAAGCGTTCCGCTGCGCTACTGAGCGGAGCGGGGAGTTTGCCTTGCCCTGAGACATGGCTGACTTCCCCTCAAATGCCCTCTCAGCCCGTAATCCACAAACCCCACTAATCTGCACTGGGGCTTCCCTGCATTACGGTGGATTAGTGACGTGCTGCTGTATCATATAGCATATTTACGCACTGTTTACAAACCCTGGGCAGTTTAACCCATTACAAGCATGGGTCTGTAATCTCATGCGCTGTCAACCTTGTTTAGTACAAGTATAAAAATATAGATATAAATAGTGTTATGCTTACTTCACAGGAGAGTTTTATACAACCTACTGCATGTATACTTTATAGCCAGCTTTTCACATTCTTGGAAAGGGAGGTTGAGTATCACTCGGCACGTTCAGCCATTCCTTTGCACAACAGCAGCCTCTCACAAATCTGTCAGGAGGCAATGGTGTTCAGGGACTTCGCATGGATTCCCCTTTACTCCACAACTCTTTTCTAGTGGCTTGGCTTCCAGCCTAGCAGTGTTACTTATTCTTCCTCTCTCAAATAAAATCTGTAAGCCTCTATCCTGCAGGAAGCCTGACAGCCTTAGACTCCCTGCTCCTGAAGGCTTCAATTACCCTGGTTTTTAAGGTCTACTAGTAGTCATCTGCCAAGCATGGCTCAGTTCAAAAGTAGTTGTGACTAATTCAAAAGGAGAATCAATTTAGAGGATGCACTGAGTTCCTTTAATCTCACCATTTTTTTTCTCTTTTCACTATGCATCACCATTATATTGTCTCTTTTCCTTCATTTTCCTGTGGTGAGCCAGCAGAATAGTTACTGTATCAAGATCAGGAAAATTGGAAGTGTTCTTTGCTAGGCTTTTCAAACTTCTTCTGGACTTCCTGTGCCAGATGTCTGGCACCTAAGGCTGTGGCCCCTCTCCTCCCCCTTCCACCCCAGCAGTCCACAGTCTCTCTGGGCATAGCTCCCATATGCAGTTGCCATCACCAATGCAAAAATGTGCCCACAGGCCATATAGAAGGATTGGCAGCACTGAACTGTTTTCTCTTGTTCAGTAAGCAGGGCCAGAGCCAAGCAGTGGGGTGCAACGTGCAAGATCCAGCAAGGAGTAATAGGGTGCTATGGGAAGGACAGTAGGGCAACCATGCCAGGAGAAAGAGTAACCAAATGCCTTCCTAAAAGTCTGCTTACAGCATATGGATAGGCACACAAACAGCTCTGCATCTCTGCACTTCACAAAAACCTACACTACAAATTCCCTACGTTGTCCTTCTTTAAGAAGAAAAAATACCATACCTGGAGTTTCTCGGAAAGTCATGTCTATCCATTCCTCCAGGGCCCAGTTGGGGCACCCCTTTTCCTTTTGCACCTCACTTGACATCATCTCTCTCCTCTGCAACCTCCTCCTTCTCCTCCTTTTCCAGTCTGACTGCTGCAAGACCCTGTATTCAGTCCCTACTCTGCTAAAGCTTCAGCAAAGTTATAAAATGTGGCAAGGACAAGCATAGGGGAGATTCTGACACTGGTAAGATGTACAAGACTGAGTCACATGGATGACTAATTTTTGTGGCAACAAACTACTGATTATTGCTGTAGTCTTTAGTTCTAACGCTAATTTCACTATGAACAAATTGCTGCTTTTTCTATAGAATATATTCCTTCTCTAGGTACTCTGGTGGCTTGCTGTGCTGTATGTACCATTTTTCATTAACAAACTTTAAATAGAACTTAAAGAGATGCATATTTCTTTCTCTTCTAATATGGATGTAATTTTACGTTTCTTCTTTGGTACATCTTACTTTTTTACCAGGATTGTAACTACACTGAAGGCAGGAAAAGTAAAGTCAAATGAGATTTGTGGTCTATGAATCTCTGGACTACTTAATCAGAGTGTTTGGTGATAATTACCTCTTTCTTCTTCCCTTCTTATTCCCAACAGTTGGGGTATTTTTATTGTGCAGAATTGGGAAGCTGGCCTCAGGAAAAACTCACATGCAGCATGCAGTAATGACAGAATTTAACTGTATTCTCTACTCTTTAAAAAATGCAAAGGGATGTACCAGGATGCTGTATCTGTGGAATCAGAACAATTAATGCCTGTTGAAGTTATCATCCTTACTGAAGCTTTTTTTTTTGCTGACTTTGTGCAGAAATCTTGGAGAGGCTTCTGTAACCTGTGTCTCTGTTGAATTTTATACTATATGCAGCATTTATCAGCATTTCTGAGGAAATTTCTAGGCAAAATGAACTGCAAATTTGCTTTATATGTGACTCTGGCATACACTAAGAAACCACCTACTTTAGAGAAGTAGTGGGAACACTCTTCACACAACATGCAGAAGCCCTCTTATGATTTAAATGTGAACAGACTATATATCTTTGCCATGTTAGCTCAATAATCCAAACTTCCCTCGGGCAAGTTGCCTGTGTGTCTAAACAGCACACATCTGCTCTTTTCCACCACTTGTTTACATGTTCTTCCTCTCTGTGTGCTTGCTCCATCCTCATTTTAAAGACATTCCTTAATGTTTTGTTTATTTCCCATGTACATTTCACAACTGCATGCTCTAAGAGTAGTATGTGTTGAGTGCTTGTTTCATATAATTTGTGATCCAGTGTTTGTTTTTTAATGTATTAGTGTGTATGAAGAATAACTCCATGAAGTCATTCAAGGTTAAAATCAAGCTTTCTGGCTTCAGGCTGACTGGGCAGCATTGCAGAATGCCACATTGCATGGTAATGTAACTAATGAATCTACAGTGATACATACTGTAATACAGAGTAGGGGATTTAGGATAGGAGAGAAAAATCTAATTAAAATTAGTAATTTAATAGTGTCATCCAAAACATTAATATATTCTTTTACTAAGCATAATAAGAGGAAAAAATGTACACTGAATTAAGAAGAAACATAATTTTTTTTTTAAAATAATGACATCTTCAGTCTTTTGTTTTCAGGTATCAAAGAGTCTGATTTTCAGAAATGCTGAGTAAATATTTGTTCAGTAGCACTAAAAAATAATGTTGGATAGGTGAGAGGAAACTTCTATAAAGTCCACCGTTTTTGCAATGTTAGTATAATGTTGTAAACATATCAGGACGATGAAGATGCTTTTTTTACCCTAGGACTGGAGTAAAATATCCATGCAGTTTGAAAATTGTTACTAGAGCTGCCCAGTTCTGAGAAGTATCTTACAAGCCTTTTAGCTTAACATTATTTTGTGTTTTCTTTTTACTGTTTAAAGTGTTCTACAATTAATAAACCAGATAGCCTGAAGTGGGTTGTTTGTTCCTCTACTGAAATGACAATGGGTGCTACTAGCGCTCAGCACAGGACTTGTTTACGTGTTTAGTCTGCTTGCTTATCATATTTGAGTGCTGATCAGTGCTGCTTCAGTCTCGTTTTCCAGAGCCTCTGGTTGCCAGCCTGGAGTAGAGCCTACAGTGTGGGTTTTTATGAAATGCTTAACAATGAAATTAAAATTCAGAGAAATATTTTCCCTTTTTTTATGTAGAAATCTCAGCAAGAATATGAAAAAGTCTATGACATTAGGAATGGGCACATCTGACATTTCATTCCTGTAAAATGCGCCCACAGACTAACAAAGCATCATTCAGAAAAGAAACCAAGTATTTAAAGGTAGAACATAAGCAAAAAAGCATTCCTGTACATAAATGAATATTACTGTAGGAAAAAAGGTTTCTGCTGGTTGATCTGTTGGAATTACAAAACTCTATAATTGACAGAAGAGATTCAGTGTGGAATTAAATTCAGTGTGGAATTAAAAATCAAACACTGAGGAACTCATTGAGATGATGATTTCTGCTCCTAGGTTTTTTTTCTTTTTGGAGAGGGAAGTAACTTAGCAATGCAAGTCTCTTCTATTTGTGATAGCTATAAAAATGCAAAAATACTTTTGTAGATGTGTATAAATACTATTGCATAATGCCATGTTGCTCTCTGATCCTTGTGAACACAATTATTTCCTTTGGACAAAACCCTCTCTTCATTAGCACTGAATGGTATTTGTCAGTCTTTTTCCTGTTTAGATAATTTGTTCAGTGTTGATATATTTAAAAACTTTCAATTGGTTGGAATAGTATCTGCAGCTTTCCATCAAAGGAGTGATGGCAGTGGCTGTGGGTCTAAATCTCAAAGCACCACTCTGTAGACTTCCTAAGCGATTAGTACAGAGTATTATCGCTCTCCACCATCTGGCTATCTAATATGGAAACGATATTAAAGGAATCAGAAGACCTATACAGGCTTCATCACATTGGATGTACACAATGTCACAGCAAAAATGTGGAAGCTACATTAAAAACAACAAAAGATATGCTTAAACATAAAAGAATTATTTCTATTTGCAGGGAAGATGTACGTCTGTCCTCCCTCATTTTAATTATTTGCAAGTATATAAAGCCATACATATGTAACCTGAGATAATGCAGCTTAGCACACATAGGCAGGCTACATGTTTAGCATGCTAGGAGTGAAACCTGTTTAAATTAAGCGTCTCATTTTGGTTGGGATGTCACTTCAGTTAGTTGATAGGTTTCCGAGGCTTTGATTCATCTATGCTTTAAAGGTTTTGAAGTTAAATGCTTTGGGTAAGGCGGAATTAAAGAATCATCAGAAATTTCTGTGCTAAAGCCTCACAATCCAATACATAAAAACTCTTGTAATTCAGTGTACTGTATATCTTTGTGTATAAAAATATCCCTTTATAAGGAAGAACAAAAGATACGCTTCTCCACTCCAGGAACATTACATGGAATAAAGAGCCTCTGAAAACCTCTGAAGCACAGAATGCAAGCTTGTGCTGCCAGACAAAAGTGAAAGCCTATCCTGTTTTCTCTCTCCCTGATGTAGTTGCTGTGTCAGATGAGGGCATCAGGGCAGATTCAAAAGTCAGAATGAAAAAAAGAGAAACAGTGCAGAGAGAAGTGTGGTGAATTTAGTCCTACAAACACCTAGGTTTTCCCTGTGCAAGCCCAGCTATAGGTTTTTTAATTTGTTTGTTTTACAGAAGTGCAGATAAAGGTGGTAATTAAAAATGAGTTATCAGATTCCACTCATTTGTAGGTGTTGTGCTCCGGGGGATTGTAAGCCCTGTATCCGGCAAAGAGGAAAGAAGAAAAAAAGGGAGGTCTTCTCTCCTGTTTCCTTCAAGCTGTTTAGGAAGTTATTTCTTTACTTCTTTTTAAATGGTTTTATTTTTATCTCACAATGAAAATCAGTTTCTTTGCCTTGCCAGAGAATCCTGAGCTAGTGGCTTTCTACTCATGTCACAAAAGTGCTGTAGCTGCTTATGAGGAAACAATGTTTGGCTGAGCAGCACAACTATTAGAGTCTGATTTGGTAAAGATGTCTTTTGGTCCTGAAATCTCCTTCCCCACTGCAGTGATCTCAGGTCCTCCTCCGTGGCACCTGCCTCAGACAAAAGATAGCATGAATTACAGCTATCCTGGAGGAAGGACAGTAGCAGAGCAGAACCTTTCTCTCTGCTAAAGAATTATTTTCCTTTCTCTTCTTGCTAATGGTAGGGGTTTAGGGGTTTTTTTACAAAGCTTGTAAGGCATTAATTATCTTTAAGATTACTATCCTCTTGCGCATATTCCTGAAATTGGTCACTGACTTCAAATGATAAAGGGCAGTGGCGGACAGCAGTCACATGAGCCTAAGGAAACTAGGCTATCAAATCACTTCTAATATGTGGTTTTATATTTTATATTCTCAGTGCTTTTGACCACAGTTCTCTGACCTTTGGCTATGTTCTTCATGATATCCAAGCAGCATAGTAGTAAGAAAACCACAAAAACACCATCTTCTTGTCCAAAATTTCACTTCTCTTTCTTCTCTTTGTATCATGAAAAGAGCACAGCATCTTTTCCATTTGTTTGCAAGATACTTATTATACACATGAAGGCTGTGGAACTGTGTAGCACTGCTTTTGGCAGCAAAGCCAGCTTAAATCAAGTTGATGAGCTTTGTTTACTGCTCCCAGTCTGATCAAATCTACATTGTACTTTGCATCCAAAGTTGTGTAGACAGAGCTGTCTCTGGACTCTAGGATAAGGTGGATCATTAAAATGACACACATTAAAAACTCTACAGAATAAATTCTTTAAGGTATTGTTAATCCAAATTTTATTCAGCATTCTCATTTCTTCTGCTTCAGCAGTGCAGGGGCAAATGTGCACTGCTGGAGTGGGGAAAGGAGCTGGGACATCAGTCTTAAAGCAGATCAGCTACCAAAGTGGAATAATTTTGAGTTATTCGTGAAGTGTGAAATTCTGTTCTTACTGAAGATACAGAAAGTTTGTCTTTTACTGCAGAGTGGATAGAATTCCATCTTGGGCAGCCACAGCACCAGGGCAAGAATCCAGGCCCTGCTGACCTCAGGAGTAAAATATCCCATGAATTCAACGTTGTGGCACTGAATAAACGCCAATAGTTGCAACTCTGTTTAGGAGAGCTGTAAAATCTATGAAACGTTATCTGTCAGTTGAATCTCCCCTGCCATTACAAATTCCAATCATAACTATGGAAAAAATTATTAAAGGATCACAAGATAAAATTAAAATTGCTCCATACTTAACTGTCCCAATCTTTTCAGAAATTATTTAGGATACAATTAACTTTCAATTCTACTGTGCCTACATTTGCATGCATAGTTTAGGCAAATATTTTAAGAGTAGATTTAAAATTTTTTGGTACGATTTTTTTTTTTTTAAAGCCAGTGTCAATTAGTACAGACTGTGACCCATTTTCCATAAAATTGGCACTAACAAGGCAGACGGGGCACACAGTTTGGCAGTACTAAAGACACAAGTTTCACATAGTAAAAATAATCAGGTGCTGGCAGAATATATAAGGAGAGAGAAGAATTGTCAGCCTCTGTGCAGGGTTCAGCCAGTTCCTAATAACTTTCCATGTCTGGTTTGTAATGTACAGGACCTTCTCATGAAGTCCTACTCCTGGCAAAGATTCCTTTCCCCTGAGTAAGGAGCAAAAAGCAACCCACACAGTGAACACTTGATAACAAGGCCTATGAAAACTAGCACTAGAAAACTAGAAAGATTTTGGTACAGAAATATGCATTTCCCAAACAACTTAGATACTTTATTTTCAGTTTACACCCGGAAGTATCAACATAGTCAAGACATTGTAATAAGCTAACTCTGTTAAATGTATTTATTCTCAACTTTAACTCATTGTTAGGCATGTACAGTCTATGGGTGAAAGCAGGAACACAACAGCAACAGTGTTTTTTTCTGATCCTAAGAGGACAGTATTTTTGGCAGAAATTGCCTTGGTATTCCATAAACTACTGTGTCCCTCCAGTGTGCTAGTGGTCTTGTATTAACTGTAAAATCTCTATACAGCATAATCACAGTAAGCATATACCCCTTTTGTCTGCAAAGGATTTATCAAATAGTCTACTGTCCTCATTGTAGAGAGGCAATACATACATTCCCTTTTTATGGTGTAAATTAGAGAAAGAATATGAAAATGCCACTTTCAAAAAACTAGATTAAAATAAAATATAAACCTCTTTATAATTCTCTAGACTATTTCTTCTAGTACAGTTTTATTACAGCTTTACATCCCAGACTTCTACCAACATAGATGTCATCTCATGCAATTAAACTGGACCGTTTTCAACAGTGTTGGATGCAAGGAATCACTAGGAAATCTTTATGAAATATACCTGGGGGACAGTAAATTTTTCAAGTAATAATACTTTAAAAGATTCAGGAACAGGTATTTACAATAAGACAATTATTTTATGACATATGATTTATTGGAATTCTTATGTGTTTTTCTGAAATTATCTACTGGTAGTTTAAAATCAGATTTTAAAATGAAGGTTTACAAAGGATATCAGCTCTTTTGTCAAGGCTTGATACTTATCACACAAACAAGAAGTTACTTTGTCCAGTTCTCATTAGACAGATTTTTGTGGTGGCCGTTTCTTTTGTTGTAAAGCAGAGAAGTTCCATCTGAGATAGACAGACTGGCGTATACACCAGGAAGCCATATGACTAGCATTAAACGGCTTAGAAGATTGTCTTAGTGCATTATTAGTTCAGCAGTTGTAGGGATTATTGCTGTTGTTGTTTGGGATTTTTTTCTGGCAATATCATAGTAAACAACAGTTTAAAGGAGAACAACAAAGTCGTTTTGCTGGTGCTAACAGTGGTATTTTTCCAAACGGAGTGCAGAAAAAAACAGAGATTCCATGTCTGCACAGTACTAACACAGCATTGCCCACAGATATCTGAGCTACTTCTGAGTGACTTACATTCACACTGGGAGCAGAACAAATTAATTAGTGCAGTGTTCTCATTGGGCTGTTTGCTTGGCTAAGAAGACCAGTATATTCATCCAGATGCACAGCCACAGTAAACACAGCCATCCAGGTCCCAGTACCCAAGGCCAGTTGTAAAGATCTGGACTCTGCTTCTCTTGAGCCATGTGGGCACAAGTAATATCTCCTGTTTAAGTTACAAACTTTGCAGAGAAAGAAATCAATCTTCTCAGTATTAAGCAAAGATAATTAAGGCAGGCATTAACCATAAAGAATAAAAGTCAAGACATCTAAGTTGTATGCTAAAAAACAGAAGCTGAAGAGGAATGTAAGATAGGTTATACTGCAAAAGTTGAAATTGTAGAAAAAATTAGCTTTCCAAAGACTTTCTAAATTAATGTACAAGGGAATTAAATTACATTTCTCAAGGCCAAAGGAAAATAAGTAAGTTCCAGTGCTTGAGACATAAGGTGAAATCTGGACAAGAATTTCAATAGTAAGCATTACAGTTTACATTTACAAGACTCTATCTTAGGTAAAAAGTTAACTTCTGCCTAACACATGACAGATTGAGAAAAGAGCTTTGAGAGGTTTGAGACAAACATAAAGCTTATGTGATAAGAATTAACTGACTGGCAGTAGCTGTCCCTCCAGGTGACTGAAGGAATATGGAGAGCAAGGACAAGGACAAAACGTGTTTAATGATGCTGCACATAGGCTGAAAGCCAGACATCCACAAGCAGATGGTCAAAGTCAGGCTGAGATCATAATTTGAAAAATATGAAGAAGAGAAAAACCTGAAAGTGCATTTGATAAAGATGGTAACTTGTTTATTAGATGGAAGAAATTAAATGTATACACAAAGGGGTCAGGGAATAAAACAAATCCTCCAAAGGCAATGCAGAAATGTGGGATAATCATGAGTCAATGTTATCATAAAAATCAAGTGAGACAAGGTTTCAATGGCAGAAGTTTGACCCTGATTTGAAAGATGTCAACTAACCACAAAGAGCAATTATGGGCCTTGGGTCATTTGAGACTTGAGTGAAAAGAGATTCAAGGCAGACAATGGACTGTAGAACATGCAATCTTAAAAGAACTTAAACAACAAATGTAAACAAAATATTGACTGAGGCTGGAGATGTAAGATATAACAATTACAAAAGCAAGTACATACAGAGTTAATTTCAAAGGCACAAAGGCCCCTTAGGTTGCCAGATCCCATGAGCAATCAGTGAACTCTACCTCATCACACTCCCTTGCTCTGAAATCTCTCTAATTATCATTCTAATTACATGGATATGACAAGTCAACTGTCATCAGTGGTACTTCCCATGAGTCTCTAGAGTCCTGCAAATACAGTATGTAATTGGAAAAGCCTGCTGTAGACCCACACATAGATTTGACACATGTGCAACTCAACATATCCTTCAGCAATTCAGTTTGCTTTTTTCCCCCTTGTTTTTCTGCAGGTCCTTCTCCTCATCAGTTAAGGGAACAGATCCTTGCTATGCTACATCACTTCAGGAAAGCATTAGCTCTTTCACTGAATGTACCTCAAGTGAGGGATCCTATTATTGCATTCCCAATTGCAAAAGCATAAAGCAACCTTTTTCTGGGTATGATTTCACCCTTTTTGAAAGTCTCCATGTACCTTACCTGTCTTAGAGAGCTGTATTGTGAAGAAGGTCATTCTTAGGATTGTAGACACCATTTTGCCAAGACAGAAAGACACCTACATGTCCCATAGTATTATTTGTCTACTATTCAATTTGCTTGTTATTTTCAATTTTGATGCTCATATGTTTGTTCAAAATCTTGATGATGTTTTTAGGAACCAGTGCAAATTAGAAGGAAAGAGAGCAGTTCTGTCACCCTGTCATGCTATGTTACATGGGGAGTTACAGCATTTAGCCAAAACACAATATCTCATACTGAATATTTGGAACTGAGTATGAATTGCATGTCAAAAAAATTCGATGATTCCCCGGATGCCCACCAAAAATAGAGTTTTTGAAAGAGTGCCTTTTAATGTGTGCCTGAGCTCCTTCCTTTCAGTGTTTCAAAGCTTTCATGACTTTTAAACTGTAGACTGATTCTCTTACATATAAGCAAGTCTGGCCCTCTTAAAATGAAAACCACCCAGAAAGTGAATAAAAATAACACCAAATAAAACAATTTTTTTTCTTCCCTACATGGGTACAAGTTCTCGTGGTAAGACCAAGTAGCTGTTTTGATCAGACCAAATGAACTACAGTTTTTTTAAACAGCTGTTAGACCACTATCACAGATGCATGATATTAGTCACATGTTTGCTTATGGAGACAGACTGGATGCCTGACAAAATGACCCAGACATGGTTCTTTCAATAGGGCTGTTTAAAACATCGTTCTAGCCTGGACTGAAAGCTAGATGTACTACTGGAAATGTAAATGTTTTTATCCCTTTCAGTTATTGAAGATCATCTAGTGCCAGAGTGTGAAAGTGAATGGAAATGTGGCTCAACAAAAGTCTGCAGTATTGAATAAGAACTGTATGTTATAATCTATTAAAGACATAACAGTGTGCTAATCTGGAAAATTAAAAAGTGTCTCTTTCCCCATTAGTCAGAAAGTGTTTTTCTTTCATTGCATTTAGGTTTTTGTTCATGATTTGTCACACTAGAATGTGGACATGAGTTAATGTCTTTGATCTAGGTTAAAATCATTATTGTAAATAAGGGAGTTTTGAACTGATTCATCCTTGTGATTTTATAAATTAAAACCTTAAGCCTCAAGAACAGGGTCAGGAAACTCCACCATCAGCAAATAGCCCCAGATCCATACATACAGATGGATCCAATAACTCTTAAGAGATTTCAGTGACAAAAACTGGATGCCAGGTGACATTGCTCCAAGTGTGAGTGGTAGCTGAACTAATGTTAGAATTGAGATCTCTCATTTCTGTTGAGGTCAGGGGTGCTTTTATTCTTCAAACAATAAGTTACTGTTTCCCTGAATATCTCGTAGGAAAGGTATTTTGAGCATCACTGGTTTTTTGTTTTAGACATTAGGTTAAACATAAACAGACATCTTAGGAGACTGCTGATGTGAGAGGTAAGGGGGATTTTTTTCATGGTTACACCCAGCAACACGAGGAGTAAATCAATTTCAAAATTAATGTGAAACATAAAACAACACCGCTTAATTATTTCTTCCTAGGTAGGCTCTAACTTGGCAGGATCATAAAACCTACACTGCGTGACATTTTCTGAGCACTCGAGCTTTTCAGCATTAGCCATAGCCATAGCAGGTTCTTCCATCATGATGAGAGTTAGTATAACAATCAAGAAAGGCTGTTTTGGCTCAAGTGTTTCCAGTTAGAGAGCAGATGTTGAATTTATTTGTCTGGGCTTCAAAAGGCTTTGCCAGAACAAGTACTGGGCTAAAACACAAAGTTGTTTTCCTAATTCTAAACCAGGCGATAACAAAATTCAGGTCTTGATCCATTTCACCCAACTTCAGCCTTCTAACCAACATGCAGATTATAGGTTGTGTCTAAGCAAGACACAATCCTGGTTGTTCAGGGAGAGAGTAGAGCTTGTCTAGAACAACTGTTTACTTATTATATGAATTACAGTTCACATAAGCCTCTGTCTTTATTGACTGGTGAAGAGTCCCAAAGCACATACATTCACACTACAGGCTAAATGAGCAACTGTCAGAAGTTCTGATAGTGCTTGTGAACTAATGTCTGGGCTCCTCTTAAGAAAAACAGCAGGTACAAACCAGAAATGCATGAAAAGAGAATGATGAGCTGAACTTCAGGAAGAATTCTAATATGTTCTGGCAAATAAGGAACATAGATTTGTTTTTTCTTAATTGGACAATGGGCTGCATATACATGCAGGAAAGATGCTGCCTTTATTCCACAGACATCCTAACTTGATAGAAAATCCATGGATAAGAGAAGGAAATAGATACAAGGCCACACACAAAGCCTGCATAGTGGTCACAAATGCAGTCTGTTTGTGCAGTACCTGAAGCTTGAGAAAGTAGGAAGCCAGAGCTAAAAAGTAAGCTAATGTCTGAAGGTAGAGACAGACAGAAGAACACGAGGAGAGCAAGAAACAGAACAAACTGGCAGCGTAAAATCAAGAATTTTCAGTTTAGTAAGTAAAGACGTATTTCCCCCACCCACATCTGGAATAATATGAATTCTGGATTCAAAACTGCATTCTTTATTTGCTTAAGACTCCCAGTTAAGTGTCTTTTGCTCAAGGAATGCAGGATCTAGTTAGTGTCTCAGCTGCATGACTTCTGCATGTAGTTGGCCATATTCACTCAAACTTTTTAATTGCAGGCAGTGTCTTCTCTTACTTAACACTTTCCATCCACTTTTTCCCTGCACATGCTTTTTTTGAAATCTCTTTTTCAGTCAGAAAAAAAGAACAGCTCCAGGAAACTGGACATTCCAGATCAAACCTAACTTGACCTCTAGAGCTAAAAAGTGAAGTGGGTTTAATGAAGTTCTAAAAAGTGAAATCTGCTTTTATTTCAGTGTACAGTCTCTCATATTGCAGAATTGTGAAGGTTTCCTATCAAACAGAATGTTGTCTTCACCCTGCTGACTGGTCTCCAGGACAGGCAACCTTTTGCTTAAATGCACATTATATTTGTCAATAATCAGAAAAACAAGATTGTGGTAGTCAAAATCACTTAGAGTTATTTTCTATATTATGGTTTTGTTTGCATGTATATAAATATTAAAAAAAAAAAAAGAAAAAGAAAGCTATCTACTGACAAAAGATGAACTACTGGAGATGTTTCATTTTATTATTTGTATTTGAATTACCTCACATTCTGGAAAATGTAGTGATGTATATCACAGTGATGGAATTTGTGCTTCTGAGACAAAACTAAAGAAATTAATAGCTTCTGTCAACCCGACGATGGAGCAACATAGGGAAGACTGATTTTGTTGACTAGAAAAGGATGACATAACTCTGGTGGAGAATGAGGATTTACCTACATGATTTCTGGTGGATTTTCTGTGTTGAAAAGTGAAAGGAAGATTAAATCAGGAAAAACATAGATTGGGAAAGCATATTATATGTCTGCTGCTTGAAGTATTTAAGAGGAAATATTAAAACTAGCCAATGAGATAAAATTTGCAAGGCGAATGGGTAAAGCAATAAATTAGGTATAATAAATACTATGCTCAGGGAGCAAATTCTGTAGGAGTTCAGGCTAGAGATTACATCTAACAATAACACCTAGTGAATAGTCCAAGTTGGTAAAATATATCATGGACCATTAAGTTAGTGCAGATGTGCATCCAGCCATTTTGCCAAAACCCATCAGGTACTAGATGCAAGGTTGTACAATTGTCTTTGTTGAATATCAGGTAGCAAGCATGTACTGTTCCACTTTTCCAGCCTATTGGGGTCCCCCTAAATGCCAGGCAATCTCTGCCATCATGCTATCCTGCACCTGCTTTCCCATTATCTACCATTACCTCTCTGTCAGCATACCAGCTTTTAGCTCTTCAGTTGTCTTCCAGTTCTCTTCCATCTTAGGTCTGATGGGACTGCTTCTCCATCCTTCAACTGAACCTACCTTAAAACCATCCTTATGAGGGTGGTAAGTCAGTTGGCAAAGACATTCTGGTCCCATTTTGTTAAGGTGAATCCTTTCTGCACCAACAGATGTCATTCCTCAAAAATCCTGGAAAAACCTGGAAGTGTCTGAAATACTACATTGACATTAACAGCATTTGTTTGTCTATGCTGATCCTTAGCCCATGTCCCTCATAACAGGTTGCTATCCAGAGGGTAGCAAGTGAAGAACTGCTGCTCTTGGTAAGCAGTTAATTTATCAGCTGCTTTCTGCTGTTCTGTTCCCTCCTCCTGAAATGTAAATGAACTGCCTGTGATCAACAGGTCATGAAAATATCCATTTATATTATTTTTTCATGTCAGATGTCAATCAAATACACTCTCTATTTATTAACTATATCTGATAGCATCTTCATGCACGTCTTCCTTTTATACCAGTTATTGTAGACACTCCAGACTACTTGCTTTTTGACCTTTCCATTCAATTACCTTATCCTAGGCACTCCTCTACCTCTCATTTTCCATCATCCGTAGTACTGCAGCTCAAACTTTTCTTTGTTTCTCTGACAAATCTCTTATTACTATCAAGTCACGGTCTGTTATTCTTCTTTACTTGTCAGAATACAAGATGCTGCATCAGCAGCAACAGTAATGAAGGCTTGTTTTGTATCAGTTACGTACTCCCTTCTTATCACAACAACCCAAGCTTCCCCTACAGCTTCCATGCCCTCTCATTACAATACCTTCAACTGCCTCCCATGTCCTATACAATATCCCAATGTCTCCTCTAGGCTCCCTGCAACATATCCCGTTCCTGCCTTTTTACTACCCAACTTCCCTCAGTGAGTCATGCCCCAAATACTCCTAGCTCATAGCTCCTCCGTATCTCCTGCTTGACTAAGATAAGACATAATATGTATTGATAATATGTGCAATGAGCTACAGTGTAAGGAGCTGGCCAATACTCATGGACAGCCACTCTTGGAAAAAAAGACACACAGCACTGTTTCTTCTTTCCCTCATTTGGGAGCAAAATGGATCTTTCTTTTCTCCCATAACTACCCACTTTCAGGAAAGGTGTGGGAATATCATACCTCTGAATCCTCTAACACTCTACAGAATTTGCCTGAAATTAGTGGGTGGATAAGAGAAGGAAAGGTAGGTAAGAGGCTAACAGGCACTGGCAATGCAGTTGTGTAAGCAAATATAACCACAGAGCTGACCCTGCTTCCTCTTTCTGCCAGCGTCACTCAGCTGTCATAATGTGATTATTTTTTTCCTTTGAAGGGACAACTGTACTGCTGAGAGGTTAATCAGAAACTTTCTTTAATAAAGGCAAGGCCACAGAAAATTGATAAAGTGCTGGCTTCAGGCCAAACCTAAGCAGTAATGAAAAGCAGTTTCTGCCAGGCACCAGGTCAGTGACCTCGGTAAAACTTGTGCAGATTTTGGGCAGGCAGAAAAATCACAACTTGTTACTTCATATTTCTAGTCCTCAACTGAACATTTCTCTCAAACACCACTTTTGTGATTTGTAGGGACAATTCATGGGAACTGCTACCAGCTCTAGCTGAGGTACTTTTCATTTCTCACTTCCTCTCATCCTGGAGGTAGTATATTTAGGCAAGTCGTGTGACCAAAGAATACAGCTACAGGCATCATTTTAATGCCAGGCTAGTGGGTGCTGGTTACAGACAATTTTAGCTCCATAAAAATGCACTGCATTTTCATTTGTTAAGAGCACTAATTAAATGCTACCTTAATTTGGACTCCCCTGTCAGAAGTGCTTTTTCCTAAAGTTTTCTCGCTGAAGATTTCTGAAAAAAACTTAATGAATTGATTTGGAAAAGTTTCAGATCCAAATTGCTTTTAAAATTCATATTTACAAAAAGATACTTCATTCCAAAAATGTTTTCTTCCAGTATTTGATCGATAACTCTCTAGAATCAAAGTTTGATGGAAGTATTGTACTTGACAATGGAAACAGGCTAGGAAGACATGACCACTTATGCATTTAGTCTCCTAATGATAGCTGATATTCAAATGAAATGGAAATAAAAATTACCAGCAGACTCATCCAAAAGCTTCTCTTGGATCCCACAGAACTCAGACTTCTGCATCACATCCAACCTTTGGCCTCTACAGAACTATGGAAATCAAATAAAAATTCTATGTGAAAGGCAAACACAGCTCAAAATGGATCAAAATAACGGTAAAAGGAGCAGTCAAATACAGGAACTGGCTTCATTTTTCGCTCTTCTTTCAACCAGCTTCTAACCTCCAGCAGTTTCCTCCAACCATCCTATTTTATTTATTTGCTTTTGCCATCCCTGAAGAAATGGACATAAGCATTTTTTTTCTCAAACATTGTGACTGTTACAATGGGAAAGGTGTGATCCAAAGATGTAGAGGTGGGGCAGAACTGTTCTGACCCAACTTCCTGCTTCACCTTGACACTTGTGCTCAGTGTCCCTGTCCCCACTCACCTCCTGTGGGAGGGCTCCAAGGGCTGGCTGTGCACGCATCAACAAAACAGGGCAAAAGATCTGGTTTATGTAAGAGGCTTGCACCAGGTTATCTAGAAAAGAAAGCAGGTCAGGCCCTCTCCTGCTCTTTTCCCTCTCTTTCACTTTCTTTCTTGCGATCCCAGCTCCAGCCCCTCCAACACAGCAGGACCAGTGCAGGCTCTGAGGACTGGTGATATTCTTTGTACTCTCCTTCCCTTTTCTTTCTTTATTTCTCTCCCCGCTTGCTCTGCCTGGCAGAGCATAGCCACGGCCTGTCATATTCTACCTCCCATACCGAACTTTGCTGTGGGTGTATGGAGCTCATGGAATTGCGTTGTGCCTCCTGAGACAGCACCTTTGTGTGGTTTGTTTTGCAAGTTGAGAACATAATAAAGTGTATGGTATAAAATTAAGGACTTGCTAGCCACCACTTTTGTGGAAATATATTGTAAGGAATTTACGGGCTTGTTAGCCAACAACTTGAGGCTCAACAGTAGGCTGGTTGCCAAAATTAAAAATGCAAGAGTTCAGCCTTATGACAATTTACAACTAACATCTACTGATGTGTTGTGACACGACCCCTTACTTTGTGTTCACAAATGAAAGTAGGAATCTTTATCTGCATATATAGCACCTGCTCCCTCAGATCCGGTTTACATGGATAAAGCAAGTAGCGAAAGCACCAGGTGGCATTTAGCTTGGCTTCTCCCACCCAACGCCCTGACAGGATTTGGCTTCCAAGAGGCACCAAGTCTATTTACGCAGGAAAAGACCGTCTCCCCTTCCTTCCTTCGGACAAGCAGCCTCTCCCATACACAGCCCTTTTTATCTGTCTCTCCACCGGTTCCAGCCACTCTTGTAACCCTGTGCGCATACCTTTACATCCTTTTATCTTTCTTTGCCAGTCAGTTTTTAAGGTCTATTCGATAACTTCAGGGAAACTCAAAATTTCTATTCTTTATGCAATTTATTACCCTTGAGGCCATTCCCAACACGAGAATATACAATCAGAGCAGAGCCCTTAGCGCCGGCGGTCACTGTGGCCGGGGCTGCGTGAAGCAGAGCACATTCAGAGCAAGACTGTCCATTCTCCGCTGCTAAATCACTGTTAAATATCGCTTTGCCGCCCTGAGCCACAGCCGGTTATTCTGAGGGAAGCCACATCCCGCTGGCTGCAGCCCCGCGCGGGGGCGGGCGCTGGGGCAGCCCCTTCTCGCTGCGACACCGAGCGCGGGCTGCGGCCCCGCCGCACGGAGCGCGCGCTGCCCAGGCTGAGGGCAGGGCCTCCCGCCGTGCGCGCCGCAGAGCGTGCTGGGAGCTGTAGTTCCGCGGCCGCACGGCCCCGTTCCCCCACCGCTTCCCCGAGGGGCGCGGCGGCTCCGTCAGACGCGCTCCGGCCCCGCGGCTTCCCGGCGGGCAGCGCTGTTCCCCCCGGCCGAGCATGCGGCCGCTGCTGCGGCGGCTTCTCCCCTCGCTGTGCTCGGCGGCGGCCCGAGCCCTGCTCGCCCGGCGGGCCGTGCCCATGGCGCTGCGGCCGGCGGAGGCAGCCGCGGAGTCGGCAGGGGTCGGAGGCGATGCCCGGAGCGCGGCCCCGGAGCGCGGTGAGCGGCGGCGGGGCAGCGGCGGGAGGCAGCGGGCAGGGCAGGGCTGGGCAGGCGAGACCCCGCGCCCGTCTCCCCCTGGGCTGCGGGCGGTCGCTGGGGCGTGCGGGGCGCGCTGGGGCGTAGGGAAAACTTTTCAACTTAATTATTAAGTAATTAATTTTTAAGTAGGGCTCTTATTCATAAGGCTCTGGTGCTTTCCTGACTGCCCCGCTCAGTCCCTAGGCTTGCCGACAGTGTATACATCCGACCTGACTGAACACTAAATCTACCTTTTTACTCCCTAAGTTCACTACTACTCCTTTTCTTCTTAGTTCCCTGTGTATGTGACCTGGCTGAATGCTAACCCTGCCATTTTTCCACGAGAAGCTTTTATTATTATTATTATTATTGTTAGTAGTAGTAGTAATTCCTTAGCTATGTTAACTGTAGTGCCAGTACCGGAGGTTCAAAATGCATCGACACTAAGACTATCTACTTCTACAGCAGCTCTCAGTTAAACTGATTCTAAAGGATTTATTTGTTGTTGAAAGTATGAATAGAAAGCAGTGAGTGAAAGCTCGGCAAGAGTCAAGGAGCCCCATCCCTCTTGCCATCAGGCAGATGGGGCAAATGGAAAAAGGTCCCTTCTCAGAGGTGGAAGAATCTGCTCCTGGCATCCCTTGCTTCCCTAGGTGTTCTTACAGAATAGGTAGGAGGCTCTGGATCTTGAGGGTCAGGCAGACAACGGTGGAGAAGGTTTATCTGGAGGGTCTTCCGGACTAATGCAGTCAACCAGGCAGATCACAAATGCACTTATTAAGAAAAAAAACGAAGGATAGCTGTAGTGGATGACTTGCTTCGGAGGGGCACTGAGGGCTCTGTATGCTGGTTGGACTCATTCTACAGGAAAGTCTGATGACTTCCTGTGGCCCAGGTAAGGGATATTACCAAGAGACTCCCTGAGCTAATTCTGCCCACTGGTTACAACCCTCTGCTGGCTGTCCAGGTTGACAGTGATAAGGTTGATGAGAGATGTACCAGGGTAATGAAGCAGGAGTTCAAGGCACTGGGTTGTCTTGTTTAAGGGACAGGAACACAGGTGATGTTTTCCTCGATTCCTTTGGTATCAGAGAATGCCAGAAAGAACAGGAAAACCCATGTGATCAACAAGTGGCTTTAAGATGGTGCCATTTGTGGAATTTGGTTTTTTTTGGTTTTGTTTTTATGTTTGTTTTTTGTTTGTTTGTTTGTTTTTTTATCATGGGGAGATTATGTGGCACCAGGCCTGCAGATGGTGTTCACCTGTCTAACAGGGGCAAAAGTCTTCTAAACAATGAGTTGGCAGGGCTGACTGAGAAGGTTTGAAGGGGGAAGGGGATGAGACAGGCTCACTAGGGATGAGCCTAGGGGCTGCATGCCAGAGTTAGGGATGAAATCAGTAGCCCAGCTGAAGTGCATCGACACCAATGTAGGCGGTGTGGGTAAGAAACAGGAGGAACCAGAGGCCATCGTGCAGCAGGAAAGCTGTGATATAGTTGCCATCAGGTAAATGTGGTGGGGTGACTGTCATGACTGGAGTGCTGCAGCAGGTGGCTACAAGCTCTTCAAGGAGATAGGCAAGGAAGAATAGGGTGCCTCTGTACCTCAGGGAGTGCTTTAACTGCACAGAGCTTGGGGATAGTGGTGATAAGACTGAGTGCCTAGGGCTGAGAATCAGGGCAAAGGCTGGTAAGCCAGATATCCTGGTGGGAATCCACCACAGACCATTCAACCAGGATAAAGAGGCAGATGGAATATTCTGTAGGCAGCTGGCTGATGTTTTGTCATCACTAGACCTTGTTCTTGTGGGAGACTTTAACCTGCCAGTGTCTGCTGGAGACCTAACAGTGGAAAGGAGTCAGTCCAGGAGGTTCCTAGAGCATTTGGAAGATAACTTCTGACACAGCTGGTGAGGGAGCCTACAGGGACAGTGTCCTGCTAGACCTGCTTTTTATGAACAGGGAAGGGCTGGTGGGAGATGTGGTGGTCAGAGGCTGCTTTGGGCAGAGCGACCACAATGTGATAAGAATTTTCAGTACTTGCTGAAGTAAGGAGGGGCATCAACAAAACCTCTGTCTTGGACTTTGAGAGGACAGACTTTGGCCTATTCAGGACACTGATTTGGAGAGTCCCTTGGGAAGCAGCTCTTAAAAACAAAGGGGGCCAGGAAGACTTGACATACTTTAAGAAAGAAATCTTGGAGGCGTGGGAGCAGGCAGTCCCTGTGTGCTGAAAGACAGGCTGGTAGGGAAGAAGACTAGCCTGGCTGAGCTGGGAGCTTTCACAGGAACTTGGGGGAAAAACAGAGGGTGTATCACCTTTGGTAGAAGGGCTAGGCAATTCAGAAGTATTTCAGGGTGTTGTTAGGTCGTGTAGAGAGAAAGTTAGAGAGCTGACAGCTCAGTTAGAACTTACTCTGGCTACTTTTATTGGGGAAAATGAAAAGTGTTTTTATAAACACATTCATAACAAAAGGGGGCCAAGGAAACCTCCATTCTTTATTGGGCATGGAGGGGATTATAGTCACCAAAGACGAGGAAAAGGCTGAGGTACTTAACTCCTTCTTTGCCTCAGTTTTCAACAGAAAAACTTGTTATCCTCAGGGCAGCTGGCCCCTGCTGAACTGGTAGACAGACAGGAGAAGCAGAATTGACCCCCTGTAATCCAGGAGGAAATAGTAACCTGCTTAACCACTTAGATGCTCACAAGTGTATGGAGCTGCATGGGATCCATCCTAGCGTGATGAGGAACTGGCAGAAGAACTCATTAAGCCTCTCTCCGTTATCCATCTATCATCAGTCATGGCTAACCAGGGAGGTCCCAGGCAACTGGAGTCTGGCCAGTGTGATGCTCGTCTACAAGAAATGCTGGAAGAAGAATCTAGGGAACTACAGGTCTGGCAGCCTGCCCACAGTGCCCAACAAGGTGATGGAGCAGGTAATCTTAAGTGTGATCATACAGCACAGGCAGGACAACCAAAGGATCAGACCCCACCAGCACAGGTTTAGGAGAGACAGATACTTCCTGGCCAACCTGATCTCCTTCTATGACCAGGTGACCCACCTGGTGGATGAGAATAAGGCTGTGGATATTGTCTACCTGGACTTCAGAAAAGCCTTAACACCATCTCCCATAGCACACTCCTGGCAAAGCTGTCAGCCCATGGCTTGAACAGCTGCACTCTTCCCTGGGTTAAGAATTGGCTGGACAGCCAGGCTCAGAGAGAGGTAGTGAATGGTGCTGCATCCAGTTGGCAGCTGGTCACCAGTCGTGTCTCCAGGGATCAGTGTTTGGTTCAGTCCTGTACAATATCTTTATTGATAATCTGGATGAGGAGATCAAGTCTTCTACTAGCAAATTCACAGACAAGATCAAGTTGGGTTGGAGTGTTGATCTGCTGGAAGGTAGGAAGGCTCTGCAGAAGGACCTGGATCGATGGGCTGATTTCAGTGATACGAGGTTCAGCAAGACCAAGTCTGGGTCCTGCACTTTGGCCACAACAATCCCCTGCAGGACTAAAGTCTGGGGACAGAATGGCTAGAAAGTGGCCCAGTGGGAAAGGACCTGGGGGTACTGTTTTGACAGTCAACAAAACATGAGCCAGCAGAATGCCCAGGTGCCCAAGAAGGCCAATGGCTTCCTGGCCCGGATCAGCAATAGTGTGGCCAGCAGGACCAGGGCAGTGATTGTCCCAATGTTTTGGCACTGATGAGGCCACACCTCAACTCTTGTGTCCAGTTCATGGCCCCTCAATTCAGGAAGTACATTGAGTTGCTGGAGTGTGTCCAGAGAAGAACAATGGCACTGGTGAAGGGTCTGGAGCACAAGTCTGATGAGGAGCAGTTGAGGATGTTAATCCTGGAGCAAGAGGCTCAGGGGGGATCTTATCTCTCTCTACAACTACCTGGAAGGAGGCTGTAGCCTCCCCAGGTGGGGATTGGCCTCTTCTCCCAGGCAACCAGCAACAGGACAAGAGGACACAGACTTAAGCCACACCAGGGGAGGTTTATGTTGGACATTCGGAAGAAATTCTTCATGGAAAGAGTGGTTGGCTATTGGAACAGACTGTTCAGAGAGGCATTGGAGTCATGTTTCTGGTTCTGTTTAAGGAAAGACTGGACATGGCAGTTAGTGCCATGACCTTGTTGACAGTGTGGTATTCAGTCATAAGTTGGACTCAATGATCTCAGAGGTCTTTTCCAACCTAATTGATTCTGTGATAAATCTGTTAAACACATAAACATAGTGAACAGGGAACAGTGCCTGAAGATCAAGTCTCACTGTGATCTGTGATACTTACATGTCAAATAATAGAAGATTGTTCTATCTGAAACAATAATCTGAATATGTACAGAAGGCAGCTGGGATTTGTTGCTCCTTGTTTTTGTGGTCTCTCCTTTATGAGGTAGATGTATTGTGATCTTTTTTTTTCTGCTGGAACAGATGGCAAATGCTGGTGAAGATCAGCAGTCTCTTAAATACAAATAAAGGAATAATGGATATACCTACTCATATATGAAATTCAGGCAAATATAATTAAGCATGCAATTATGAAAAAAGAGGTTATCCCATAACAGCTTGATGGTCAAGGAGTTCCTACAGAAGCTAGCTTTGTACTCTAGGCTTCAGATTATCAACATTATGTCAAGAAGTCTGAAAAATCTTGTTTTCAAGTTGTATTAGTAAGTAGGATGCAACTCTTGAATTTTGTTGCTGATTTCTTTAATTAGTATTTTCAAAAAAGCGAGGGAGTTTTTTTTTTTGGTAGAAGCACGACCTGTACAATTTAGACACAGTGCCTATTCAGGTGAGTTTACTGAAGGTGCATAGTTAATTACTTCAGCTGTGCCTTTGCCATTGTGAACAGACTGCATTTTGCAAAGTGGTGCAAGTATGTTGCTTTTTGAGCAGAACTAGCAAAGGAAACCCATTATCTGCAATAAACATCCCTCAGACTTATGTGAGTCCTTGTTCTGTAGCTGATGCTACCTTAACAAATCCGTTTTGCTCTCAGCTGATGATTCTGCGCTGCTGAATTTTTAGGTTTTCTGCCCCTGCCCCTACTTGTTTGTCAGTTTCATGGATCTCTGTCTTTTCCTTCACTTTGAGATCTCTTTGGATCCACGGTTTTCTGTATACTCATGGATACCAGAAACAATGTTGTGTGTGAGCTTTAATCTAAATGTTAAGTAATTTTATTATTGCTTTAGCATCTGTTTGTTATGCATAGTTCTTTAGTGTCTGCAGAGGAACAAATCTAAATACTTTGTTTCCTTTGGATAGCCTGGGGGGATAAAGTTAGGTGTCAGGCTACAACCAGAGAGTGATTTATGCTTCCCTACTTTAGCCTGGAGTGAATTAGCATTTAATCAGGTTGTTCTTTTATTTATCTTCCCTAGCATAAAGTGATATGTGTAAGAAACATTCCTCAGGGTGATAATCACCTACACTGGTTCTGTAACATCGATTTTATACATATGTATCCTTGCATGCCTTAAGCACATAGTGTACACTTTTGCTGCTGAATTTATCTCTTAGGCCAGATTTGGGCCATCTGCACTGGTCATGAGAGGAGCTTTGAAAAGTGTGTTGTCTGTAGTAATGAGCTGTCCTGCGATAAACTGCAAGTCTAACACACGGCTCCTTCCACTACAGTAATTCCATTGTGGAGTTGTCCCAAAAGAGTATTTCTGGGTTCCTGATATATGCCCATTTTTTGATGCTAGAGAAGAGTTTGCTTATTCTTTTATTTTAAGGTATAACTTAATATGCCAGTGTTAGGGTTTACTGATGCAGAAGTGTGAAGGAGACATAAGGAAATGACTCATGCTCAGTTAGTAATCTTGGGGAGAAAGACTTTTTAAAAAACTTGTTAGGTGACATTATTCTGTCCTGTCTAACTCAAAATATTCTGTTATTGTGGTATTACGCTAAGGTAGAACTTATGTATATCTTTGTACATGTAAGATGTGTTTTCATTTACATTGACTTCCTTCTATAGCTTAAATACTAGAAGTCAGTTTTTAGAACAAGAAATTAAAATCATTGATGTCTAAAACATGCTATACTGAGTGGGAGATGCAGGAATACAGTAATCATCTCATTCCTGAACGGTAGAGTCAGCTGAGAACCCTTTGTTATATGTGGAATGCTAGGATTCCCTTCCTGCTGCTTCTTCATGGCTCATTTTCAGTATGTTTACAGTGAAATTAATTTGCCAGTGTTTGTCTGCACTGAGTTTCATATGCCGTTACTGTTATCTAAAATGAACATTATGTGATGTTTGAAAGGTATTATTTTTTATGCTCAGTTATAATTTTGGGGTTTTTTTGCAGTAATTTCATTTACTTTAAACCAAATGAGACCATAGGTTATTAAATTATAGAAAGCAGAACTCTATTTTTTGCTATTTCATATAAAATGTTGAGGTATTTTTACTGATCTGTTGAGAAAGACGAAGAGGATCCTTGCAGGGTTATATGTCAATATTTCTTTGCTGATAATTAATGAACTGTTTACTTCATATGTTGCTTATTTGTAATGTCTCTTAGATGTTTATGTCAAAAACTAAGATCCAGTGTGTTATTTTAAATATATTACAGATGGGCTGGAAAATATACAGCAAAAGAAAATCTTTAAAGAGAATAATGAAAAGACACAACAGAGTGAAGAGCCATGTGCTGCTGATTCAATAGATTCTCTAATGGCAGAAATGCCATTTGTGGACACAGATATTGAAGATGAATGTGCTAGTAAGTACATTAAACAGAAGTAATGTGAAAGCATAGACACATCATGCACTCAGTTCTTGGTCCTACCTGTTGGCAGGGTCACATGGGTCATGCACATGGAACAGTCTCCCTGAAAACAGGTTACAGTCCAGAGCATCTCTTATTACTATTCAGTCCTGCAGTACCTGAGCACATTAAGAATTCAGCCTTTTGTTATCCTGTTGACCAATGAGTCACAGAATAAAGAAATTTCATATGTCAATTCACATTACTGTATGTGAGCTTCTGAGGTGATGGGTTGTGTGAGCTGTCCTTCAATATGTGTATTGCCAGCATGAGACTGGAAGTACATTTCTAATTGGACAGTGGATGTCTGCAACTTGGTCGGCTTGTGGGTATGTATCAAGAATTGTGGTGGGAGAGGGTCTGCAAAGGCTCAAGGAAATGAGCCAAGAGAAACACAATTATGTGTAAAGGAAGAACTGAGGACACACACATTTCTTTCACTATATCAGAAGGTATCTCTGGGAGTGGAGGAGGTAGAGAGCAAATCTGTCTGGGATGATATTTTCTTCTGGGCTGGATTTGGTTCATTGGTGCTATTGGTTGGTTATTCTTAGTCTAGTACAACTTTTAGCTTTGATAATCCTATATATTACTGCATTTTATATTTAAAAATGCAGAATGCATGGGATTTTTGAAGTTTAATATTGGCACTTCTGCTCTACAGTCATGTCCGTGTTCAAGTATGGACAATTTGCAGGCCTGCTGTCCTTCTGCATATGTTGAGTAATGGAGGCTCGGTGGTTTGGAAGCCATGTGTCTGTCTGTGTTAGCAGCTTATAAACTCTGCTTAGAGGTGTAGGCTGTTAGTTCAGGTGTGCTACTTCACTTGTATGGCTACATTAATTCAGGTGAGAGTTGGATCCCAGGCAGACAGTTCAGAGCATGGGCAGAGCAGGTCAGTGGGAAGACATGCTCCAGTCAGTTGACTCAAGTACAGCTCCAGTTGTTTAAGAGTGTCTTTGTTTAAATGTCTGTGTGCTGAAAGTGACTTTTCTTTTTTCTCTTCAGTGCATGCAACTTCTGAACTAAGTATTAAGAAGAAAAGAAAGCGGACTATTGGAAGGGAAATTGAAGAAGGCATTGAGAGAAAAAAGAAAAAGAACAAACAGTATCAGCCAAATTATTTCATTTCTCTTCCAATTACTAATCCAAAGGTGATATTCTTTATTATACTAATATGGTATAACCAGAATTACTTCAACGGCTGCATGTTTTTCTAAGAACAGTGTTTGCTATTGTGCAAAACATTTTTTTTCAGGTACATTTAAAGAAACATTAGCAGTCTATTCAATGAATAATGCTGTGTTATGTAACATTTTTTGTGAGTAAAATTGCTTTTCTAAAAAAGACTGGAGGAAAAATACTTACATTTTTATTCAGTTTGTTAGTCTTATGGATTTCACTGAATCTTTCTGAGATTTCCTCACTGCAGTGTTCAGTATAGCCTATTTTGTTGTTCACGTAGAATAAGGGGGACATTCCTATTAAATGTAATAAGAAAAATTCTAGCGGTATTTTTAGATTTCTTTATAGATGCAAATTTATATTTGGATCTGGTACTGTTTTAATTTGGCAGTTTGTAGTTTAGCATTTTACAGTAAAATGGTTCATCTTATTTAAAATTCGAACAACTGTTGTTTTAGTGAGATGTTGTTCACATGAATTCAGGAAATGCAAAGAGCTCTTTAAGAAAATGTATTTCCTTGCAATTACATAAGTTGTCTCATTTAGGCAGTAAATGAAAATGATTTATTACATGCTGCAGGTTGTCTCTGGTACATCTTTGATATCTTTTGTGTCTGAAACAAGGAAAGTGGGTGCCTTATGTTTAAAAAGTTGAACCCAACAGTTTAACAGCATTTGCAAATTTAGTTAGTCTTTTTTTTTTTAATATCAGAAACTATCTCAGATGAATTTTAAGTCATCCTGTATCTGTATTATCAGTTCTCTGAAAAAGTAAATAAGATTAAGAAAATATGAAATAACACTAAAATAGGTTTGAAAATGACACTGCAGTCTTTGATTCTTCAAAACATAATATGTGAAGAAGAGATTGTAAAGCCTGGTTTTATAAGATCCAGGATAGCCTGTTACAAATATTGTAGGATATCTTTTGTGACATTTTAAAATATCTTTTCTTCAAGATCTGTTTAACAGATTCCATGATTTAACAAGTGCAAGAATAATGTAGGGTTATATAATCTGGTAATTGAGAATTCCTGCTGACAATCATTGCTATGCCAAAGAGCTGGTTGGGAAGGTCTTAAGTATGCTCGTATTTTTATATGTGATTATTTACCCATATCATTTACAGAGGTAAAGAAACAACTCTTTAAATTTAATCTCAGAGCATTTGGGAACTCCAGGACTTTGTTAGAAAGTTTTGTTTATACTTGCCTTAGAGGTAAAGTTGTTCTGAAATTAGAAAATACACATTGGAATTTTTATAGGCAATATTAGCCAACATTTAAATTCCCGTTTCTTGATAGCCAGAGTGAATCTGGTAATTGCTGGTAGTATTTCAGTTGGTAATGAGAGACCTTTATGTTTTGAAGAGCTTATTTTATTTCAATGAAGTATTTTAAGCATTAGTGTCATTTATTTGTATTTTCTGTAGTTATTTAAGCTTTACACACAGGAAATTTTTTAGTAAAGGATATTTTCGAAACATTTAATCAGCTGTCTCTCTTGGAAAATGAACAGTTTCCTTGTTTTCATTTTAATTGTTTTGAATCTTTAGAAAAGTGTTGTTCCATTAATTTTGAATTTATATTGAACTTTGCATTATTATTTGTGTAAAACTAGTTAAATAGATTATGATCATTGTATCTTTTTCTATTTGTTTGGGTTTTTTTTTTTTAAAGTTATAACTTACATGATGTGTTATCACTTGGTAGGTTAGCCTTTCAGGGTTCTCCAGTCTTGACTATAATTGCTATTGATCTGTTAAATCTTTAAAGCTTTACATTTACTTACTAGTAGTATCCTTGTAATAAGCAAAATGGTGTTATTCTATTACTCCTCAGAATAATGTACTTCAAGTAATGGGAGAGGAGATCTTGAAATCAGTAGTTGAGGCCTTTGTTTTTTGAATTGTTTTTTAAAAATTCAGAGGGAGGAATTGTTAAGTGTGATCAGCCTTGAAAAAGCTTTTGAATTATGTTAGGACATTTAAGTAAAAATAAATAGCATGGTAGCTGTGGAAATCTAAAACAATACTTTGTAAGGTAATGTAAATAACAGGTTTAATAGCAATATACAGTGGGTCAAAGCTTATTATATAGCATTGGAAAAGTCCTAGTTTGCTTCATTAGAATAGTACACTCAAATGTTAATTGCAGCTTAGATTTATTGGAGAAAACAGAGCAAATCTGAAATTGTGATATGCATTCTGATGGCACACCTGTTTAATAGCTGTTGTGTTAGACTTTGATTGCATAACTTTAGGGAAAACATCTGAAAAACAAGTTTCCGAAATTCAGAAAAACTTACTTGAAAACTTTTTTTTCTTTCCAAATGATGCTGATTGTGTAGAGCATTGTCATTGAGAGAGAGAGAGAGAAAGAGAGGATGTGCTCAGCCTTCTTTTTATTTTACCTGTATCCAAAGGACAGGATTTTTTCATACTTTCTTGATGGATTCAGCAATAACTTTTCTCTGGAACTGATAACTGTCTGTCTTTGGACTTAATCGTGTTCCAAAGCCATATTATTTTTTAGGTTTTTAGCTTCATTTTCTAATGGAATTTATGCAGCTATGAGCCTGTCCATTGGGTTTTTTGGGTTTTCAACCTGTTGTCCAATTTTGGACAGAAAAATTGACATCTCAGAGGTATTAATTTCCTACAGTTTTTGTGTCATTGGTGCTTGCATAAAAGAGTGAGCCTTGAAAGAGCATGCTTTTGTGGAAGTACTACTAAGGGAGCTGTAGGAGTATGAGGATGTAGGGTATTGGCTGCTAAACTGAATGCTGAGTAATATTGATCTCTTTCAGAGCTAGGATGGTCTTTACTTCTTTGATAACAAAATGCCACATCTGTCTTCTGTACTCTGAAGGGATTGTATGCTTACATTTATATTTTTTCCTTTCCAGCTCACAGGTGCAAATTAAATTTAGAAGCAATAGTTGAAAATAATAAAATTGCAATTACTATGACACATTTAATTTTTGAGTTTTGTTTCTTTTTTTTTTTTTTTTTGATTGAGATTATAAACTTAAATATTCAGACAATACATTGTACTTAGTGGGAATCACATCTACCAGTTCTTTGCTTAAATATGGATTAAATTCCTCCTGTATCTGGGACAATGAAACTGTTATTTAACCAGGAGGAGATCAGTTCTGGCATATGATGAAAGGGTGGTCTTATTACAACATGATTTATGATAAAATGTTGGTGGAATTTTCTTCATTCATCCTACACTACTTAAGACACGTGTGGTTTTGTAAATGTCATATCCCCTTTTCTGGCAAGTAGCTTTTACCTTCTATCCTTCTCCCTACCCTTGCTAGCATCGGTGCCTTTGAGTTATAATTTAATTATATTTATATGACACTATTAGATATCTATGGCTTAGTGGGTAAAACTTTCTGCATGGCAAAACTCATTTTAAGAAATTCAGTCAGAAAATACTGAACAGTCCCATTAGATTGAGGATTTTTTTCCCCAGGAAATTTGTGTTCTTTATGATTAACAGAGCTACCAAAATACATCAATGCTTTTTTTGTACCTAAGAGCTACTTGTGCTTATCTTATAAAAGTCAAGTCTGTACAGTACATTTGTGAAGTATTCACTACTGAATTTCAAATAAGTAAACAAAAAAAAGTGAGATTGGAGTTTTCAACCTGCTTCTTTAAGACTTTATGAACCAAAGATGATTTGACTGTAATGTTTTTGTTCACTGTTTGAATTGTTCACTTAAAGAAGTAATTCGTTTTGTCAGATGGTCCGGTTTATTTGACTTGATCTAATTTTCACTAATGTACTCAAGAATTATTGCAGGTTTCTGGTATTTTGTTTTTTAAATTGCTACAGTACAACTAGCATAATGTCTAGCACAGTAAACATTTTGGATATAATTTATAGAGCATGTATAACCATATAAATAATTTTCAATAAAAAATGTAATTCAAGTATTTTTAAAGAGAAAGATTGATGAAGTTAGAACTCTGTACCTGTTGCAAGGAAATTTGTCTAAATACATTTGAAGGGAGTACATACATTATATCTGTCTATCAGATAATATAATCAGAATTGCAAATCAGATATCTCTACAAATTATTTACTAAATATTCTGGTTTTGTATGTGCCCAGTCCTGCAAAGATCAGGTTTCTTTTCAGTCATTTACCTGTGCATAGCAAGACAGATGTTTAGCAGAGTGGGCAGAGAAATTCCTTGAAGAAACTTTTTGTTGGTATTACTGGCAGTGTAAAACTGGATGATCTTAACTTGCTTCAGTTAGTAATACTTATGGGAGGAAGCTTCTATTAAGATGTGATGAGGACTGTCCAGTGATTTATTAATCATTCTATTTGTATACCCTGTTTGGGTTCACTCAGGTCAATTAGCACAACTTTGTCAGAGGATAATACTTTCTTCCGCTAGAAAGGTTTTTACATAAACATTTGGTTTTAGATTGTGTGCTTTCTTGTTCACTTGCATGATGGGATACAGTAATTGTTGTAGTGGGTAACTGTTGTTTCTGTGTCTTTCTTCCCAGATTACTGGCAGTATTCAGGCTGTCCAAGATGCAATAATACAAAAGGATCAAAGGCTTTCCAAAGCAATGGTTCGCCCTGGCTCATTGCATGTCACCATGTTAGTGATGCATTTATCCAGTGAAGAAGAAATTAGTATGTAGGTGTTTAGTGGAATTTAAGCATATACTAGTATTTTGGCTTAATGTGTTCATAAAGAGACTAGCAAGGTTAACTGACACTTTTTTGTGCCATACACAGCCCTAATTTATTATGGTTATTGAATGTTTAATTCATGTTGCTTTTAAAATGTAATCTTAATATTGGCCATTTTCATAACTTATGGTATGTCATAAGCTCTGAACAAGTATGTGGTTTTCCCTTGCATTTTACCTACTGTGTACTGAACTGGCATGCACATATGTCATGTTTGCTAAAGTAATTATTTTAAAACAATGTTTTTATATAGGGGACAGGGGAATTAAAAATCTGTTGAAGTGCAGATTGCTCATAAGAAAGCAAGAATCCAAGGTAGCATGTAGGAACCGTTTGGTAGTCAAGGGCATGCTTCTCATAAGTAGAAGTATTTTGGCTGAAAGCATTTGACACACATAAAAATAATGAATGATCAGTATATCTAAATCAGTTGCCTTGTTTTTTACATGCTTGTTTTCTTTGAATGCTATATCTTTGAGGTCTCTATACTCCTACCAGTCTTCTACTGTGAAGATGCAAATTTGTCAGCATCAACAGTCTAATCTAAGGGGAAAGAGACAGCCAGGGACAGAGAATAAAAAGGCAAGCAAAGGATAGTAGATCTGGTAGAATCCCTCCCCTCTCCGCGTGCCTGGTTAATGAGTAAACTGTGATAGCACCTGAAAATTGGTGAGAACAACCACCAGCTGTTTATGTGAGATTTTTTTTTTTGAGGGCTTGAAGTACAAACTTTTAAAAAAAGGAGCATGGGATAGTACCTCAAAGCACATGTGCCTCTTCATGAGTATTTTTTAAGAGCCCAAAACTGTATACCAGAACAAATATTCTCAAATTCAGGATATTCTGCTACTATGTGACCCCCTTCTCAGCTTCCACTCTCTGATTGCCACCGAAGCAGTGACTTACAGAGTTCTTCTCTGCCTCTCCCAGCAGAAGTCTACAGTCCAGGCACTCAGAACTGTCCTCTAGTCAGCAGCAGTTTCCTCAGAGATTCACCCTTTTCCTGGCCAGATGCCTCCTATAGGTTTCTAGCTCAGCTATCCTCAGGTATTCTAGATTGCATGTTCTTTTAAATGAGATTTAAAAAAAAAAATTCATAACTGATGTTTTTTGTTTAATTTTCTGGGAGATCTGAAAGAGTAAAATGCTGAATTTGCCTTCTTTTTGCTTCACCAATTTTTGATATGGTTAATGGAAAGAAGGTTAATAGAAAGAAAGGTTAATGGAAAGAAAACAAGATCCAGGCTGGCAAACAAACCTATGTGTAATGTAAGAGGAGAGTAATCTCTCAAACAAAGTGCAGCTAGTCAACTGGGCATCTGAGAGTTCACAGATCCTTAGGTTTGGATCCATTGAGTTACTTAGATATCTACAGTTTTCCAACTGTGTTTGCACAATAGTGCCTCTGTCTATACAGAAATGAAATGTGTTGAATGCTATTTGAAGTCAAATGCGTGATAAGAATGTGCTAAACATAACATTCAATTCAGCACAAAGCCCTTTGTATGGTATTTTAGTACATACAGCTTTCACCCTGAAAATGGAAGATCTGTATTCTAGGCCGCTCTTTCTAAGGGAATCCAGATCTGCAATCCTCATGTCAGTTTCCTATCTGATTGACTATGGTCTAGCCTTCGTGAATACACTATACATCTCTTTTTTGTCGGACTGTATGAAATCAAGAATGTGAGATTTTGAAACTAGAAAGAAAGAAAGCAATCAAGACTCATGTCAGCACTCCCTTCAAGCCAGGAAGTTCTACTCTATGCTAACTGTGTATAGTCATGGGATCAGGTGCTAGAAATCAGAATGCCTGCCTTTGCATTAAATGCCTAATTATGATATTATAGTGTCAAGATTTTCTTGCTAGTTTTCTGTTAAAGATTCTGTGAATCTCACCTTTGCATTACAAATAACAGATTTGATGGAATTGAGTTTGGCTTTGTTTGAGAGATCGCTTTTTGAAACAAGTGATAAAATTAAAACTCAGAAATTTCTAAAAAGAACCTTGGTGAATTTTAAGTGCTACAATATTTACATTACAACAATATAGGAAGATAACAGGCGCTGCTTCTATAATTCTAGCGTGTATTCACTTAGAATATACTGTTTAATTTTCTTTTTTTTTTTAATTTCCTTTTTTGACTTTAGACCAAAGTGCTTGTAAACTTTTTGGGTATCTCTGTGGATTAGTTGCACTGAGTGTAATTACTAGATGGTATTGTAAATACTATTTGGTATGGAATAACAAGGAAATACCACTGTTGTGTTTTTAGCTATTGACTCAGTAGAAATGTTTGTCCTTGTGTGTTACTCTTACAAAGCAATTGTTAGATGTTATGAAGTAGTTGATGGAATACAAAAGGCAAGATATCTAGAGTGAGATGACAGCTGTTTTTCTACATATTTTAGTGTTTGCAAAATTTTAAATAAAAGAAAAAATAAAACTAGATCTTTGCTACCACTTTGCTAAACTGAAAGCACACTGCATTGTGTGGATTGACCTTTCATGGAACTCGTCGGGTAGGCTTGGGCTGGTCAGTGAGTTTTGCAGCAGACCCTACAGTATGGAAATATAAATCTATGTTCAGCTGAGGAACAGAGCTTTCCATGGACTTTCTGTGCACCAGTTCTCAAATGTAAAAAATCCAGAGATGGGTTTTAGATACATTCATGAGTCAATACTTAAAAGCCCTCTGCAAGCTTTAACTTAATTTGACTAAATGTATTTGAAATATCTGTACTTGTTTTGGACCAATTTTTAGGTTTGTGTTGGTAAATAAATCTATGCCTGCTTACATGTGAAGTAATCTGACAGGTAGAACCAGTATTAGATGGTGTTTTTGAAAGATTTTGAAGTACAGCACAAAAGGAAGACACAGGAACAGGCTTGTCTAAGAGTGATAAGAGGGTAGCTAAGTGACAGAGACTAGGCTTACAGTAAAATATCTTCGCCAAGGAACACTGGTGTTTAAAATGGTCATAAAGGAGCTAAAGTACTTCTAGCTTATAGTTTAAAGCCCTCTAAAAAGACCACAGGAGGGCTCTATCAATGAAGAATATTATGTCATGTAATCAACCTTCATGTGTTTCTTAACTTGGCCTAGGTTCCAGTTAATGCACTGTTCAGATCAAGAGTCCACCTTGTTAAACACAATGGGAATGTGTAGAGATTCTTGGAATTGTACAGGCTTCAATTAAATTATGTAACCTACTGTAGAAATCGGTGATTGCTTTCATCCAGCTGAAACAGAAAAAGTAAAAATACCTCTTCTGAGCATTTTTAACCTATTACTGCCACCTAGCGTTTATAAAGTCTGCATTGATTTGGGGAAGAGATTAAATTCAGGTTAATGGAATAGAATTAGAACTGTGAGAGGTGAGAAACCTTTTAGAAAACACTAAAAATGTTTATGTGGTTTTTGTTTAGAATCTAAATCACTTTAAGTGCTTTAAGGTCAAAACAATTATTTCATGTAATTGTACATACATTTGATATGGCTAATTAAGATGATTATTAAAAGGTTTGTACCTTGTTTTTGCAGTCATAGTGTGCGTGCCTCATAGCTCTTACAGAAAGTAAATGTAAATTGAGATTGTACCTCTTTTAATAACAGTTCTCCGTGAGCTTAATTGTAATTTCCATGTAATTTTATCATTATATAAGTAATGTTACATCTGTTTATAATTTAGCTAAGACTGTTCTAACTTTGACTGAAGAAGAATCCTAGTTCAATTGACATATCAGGAGAGGAAAAAAATTAATTTAAGAATTGAAAACTAAATACTTCTGAGTAATCATCTTATTTAAATGGGATTCACAAAGTGAATGGAAACGCTGTCATGTTAGTATCTGGATGCCTTGAGGACTGAGATAAACACTTTTGAGGAATTACACCCACTGCTAAGTCTGCTTTTATTATATGTTTGGTTTTACAGCACAGTGTATGAACCACTTTACCTTTATAAAAAGGTGGTAATAATAATAATAATAAGAATAATGATAATGATAGAAACTAGTGCAAAAGTACCACAGTAGATAATAAATTGGTACTAAAAAATCTTTGTTACATTTATTGATATAATGATTAATACCAGAAATACATTTGACATTGGTCTTTTCTCTCCTCTCAACAGAGCAGCTGGTGCTCTTTCTGACAGCAAGGTTTTTGTAAATGATCTCCTGAAAGGAAAAAGAGTGGATTTGTCTTTTCAAGGAATTGATCACTTCAGAAATCAAGTTGGATTTGTGAATTTGGCAGAAAATGATCATACAACACTCCTTAAGGAAATAGCAGGTACAACTTGTCAATTTAGTTTAAGTGTTTTAAAGACTTCTCAACAACTTCAATGAGAATGGAGCTCAAAGATAAGTTGGTGCTAATTTAGTCAAAATTAAGTTACCTTTAACAGCTGTAAATGCTACATAATTAATTTCCTAGCCTACTTTGTGTATTTCAAAATGATGTTAATGAATTACAGACAGTACTGTTCTCTGATAACTTTTTATTTAGTATATGTAAAAAACATAGTGCAAATCTGTAAGTGGGATGTAAAGACTCCATGCTACCTTGTTTTTGTCCTATTTTTATCTGCTTATGAGTCTATACTTAAGCTATGTTGTTTACAGATATTTAATAAAAATTCTCAAAGAACAGTACTGTCTGTATTTCATTGGTGTCCTTTGAAACTATCCTAGCAATTCCAACTATTCCTTGGAAAGATTCTTTAAAAGAGTTTTTCAGTATTGATGAATTATCTTTTGTGTTCTGAGGAATGTGAGGTCACACCATTTTTTAATAGAGCAATAACCCATTTTGCAGAGTAGCAAGGACTGCTGCTGTCACTCTACCTCTTTGCAGTCCAGTACAGAGGGAAAAATTGAAAAAGTCTTTATTAATACAGTGTTTTCTCTAACTATTCATTAGTTTAATTTCTGAAGTGCAGCTGGTTTGACCTTTTACAAAGACCTCAGTTGAATTTATTAAGGAATCACTGTTTCGCTACTTCAAGATTATGTATGGCTTCTGCTATGTTCTAATGTGAATTTTGATTTCATGTTGTTATTTTGTGTTGTACATGAATGAAGGAGAAATATTGAAAACATAGTCAATAGAAAATAGATGAAGTTAAATTAGCTTCTACATTATAGGAAGCCATTTAGTTCTGTAAATTATACAGAGAAATTGTTGGATAATAACATCTGAATGTGGTCACTGCATGTCTGCTAATAACCAGTGTAGATGTACGTTTGCCAGAGATGGAAGTCCAGGAAAAGAAGAGCTAATGTGAATCTTCTATTTGCTCTGATTTCCTAGTTATTTCCCAAAAATCCAAGATATTAGCATCATTTAATTATCTACCAGGAATAGTGTTAAACAGTTCTGACAGAGGTTTGAAGAATATTTTAGTAACTCTTTGTCAAAGTCTTTTTAGAAATTGTGCGTTTACATGACATATTACAATTACAGGACATTTTAAAAAACTTTCTTCTGCTTTGCTGCACCACAGAATATTTGAAGGACTGCTGTGCTGCTGTGGTTTAGTCTCAGCTGACAGCTCAGTCCTGCACAGCCACTCACTCACTCTTCCCCAGCCATTTGAGGGAGAGTGTCAGAGGAGTGAAAGTGAGAAAACTTGTGGGCTGACATAAAGACAGTTTAATAGGGAAAGTGAACACCATGCACTCAAGCAGAGCAAAACAAGGAATTCATTCACCATTTCCCAGGGCAGGCACATATTCAGCCCTTCAGTGATTCAGCAGGGCTCCATCACTAAGAGTGACTTGAGAAGATAAATGCCATCCTCCTTCCTTCTTTCCACAGCACTATAGATGCTGAGGGTGATACCGTACAGTATGGAATATCTCTGGGGTCAGCTGGGGTCAGCTGTCCCAGCTGTGTTCCCTCCCAGCTCCTTGTGCATCTCCAGCCTGCTTGCTGGAGAGGTGGGCTGAGAAACAGGAAAGGTCTTGGCTCTGTGCAAGTGCTGCTCAGTAGTAACCAAGGCATCCCTGAATGATCAGACCTCTGTTCAGCATAAATCCAAAAAATAACCCTATACTAGGTATTATGAAGAAAAGTACTCAGCCAAAACCAGCACCAAAACACTAAGTGAATTTGGGAAAAGTAATGAAGTACTTGGTTTTTATTTTGATAACTACATTGTAAATGCTGCTTGCAGCTGATAAAAGTGAATAAGTGAATCCTGTTTTTTTACCTACAGGATTTGCAGATGTTGATTTTATGAATTAATGATGTGTGTTATGATCTGACCATGAGAGGGAGCTAGTATTTCACAACAGAAAAATTACTCTTCTGTTTATACATACAAATGTTTCATTTGCTTTTGGTCTTTTGATTTTAAGAAATGTTGTTCTGTTGGCTTAAATACTTTGATAGTCAGGACTGCACTGTAGTACAACTCTCAGGCTGACATGCAGTACAACTAACAATAATTTTCTTTAATTTTAGTTGTGTATAAATGACATTTAGTCTAATCTCTTCAAATTGATTTCCTAGCAGTCCACACTAGAGAGTGAGAGAAAAGGAAAGTGAGTCATACTGCCCATCTTCTTCTCTAGATACTACAGTTTTACTTGAGCATGAACTTACATTGCCACCATACCAAAGCAAACTGACCCTTTTGTGCAGCCACATGGAGAATTCAGCTTGATAAAATTAACATTTTTACCTTTGACAGCTAATTTTTAGCCTATTTAGCTTGCCCATGAAGTTTACTGTATAGCTACGTAACTGTTGGTAGAAACGATAGGAGCACTGGCAGGCATGGGGCTGGAGCAGAGCAGTCTATTCTGACAAGGATGATAGTTTAAAGCTCATCAAGGATGAGCTTCTTTAAAAATTGTGAATCCACACATTTAGCATCCATTTGAGGGTGAATTGCATTGCCCTCCCTTCAGGCAGCCTAGGGAAATAGTTTAATTCAGTTAATTTAGTTCACTTTAGTTACAGATGGCTGAAGCTGTGATAAATGAATTTTGCCTCTTGTCAGTTGTTCTTAGGTCATTGAAAAAATTAGGAACTCAAAAGTGTTGTAATTTTCCTTTAGAAGAACTGATTTGTACAAAGTGAACAAAAAGATGGCAGTCCAAATTGCTGTTGTTTAGTTAGGTGGGACTGGAAGTATTCTCTGAAATTACTAAATGATTCTCTGAAATGATGAAATGATTCTCTGAAATTGTACTGAAAACGAGGACAGCAAATGCTTTTATATTTTAATCTACATTCTTTTTCATATTGTGCTGTCTAACACTGAATTACAATAGCTCTGATAAATAAAATGAAGCAATATGCTTATTGCAGTTTAAAAGAAGGTACTATCACTCCCATCTTTTTGTGGTCATAACAAACTTGTAGGAAGTATTAGAACGGATTGAAGCCATTATAAGAAGAAAATTTTATTAGGAAGTTCTACTTATGTTTCTTTTTCAGTTTAGGCCTTTACCTTCACATTGTCATTATCTTGTAAGGCTTAGCTCAGGTACTGACATGAGCACGAAGTGGGGATTGCTATGCCCAGCTGCTCCATGCATCCTACTTTATGAACGAGCTGATCTTTCTTATGTATATGTATGTGGTGATGGAGAGAAACAACAACCCACACATACTCCTGATGAGTGCTTGAAATAACAATATAGCTTGCTGATACATGGCAGTGGTCTGGGACAGTGACAGCTCACTGTAGAAAAGTCTAATACACAAGCAAGGAACTACTGGGAAACTGGTCTGACTCTGCCTTATCTTTTGGACCATCTCTTAAAAAACCCTAAGAACTTAATAATTTTAGCATGGCTTAACATGATAGTTCTAATGATAAGTTATCTATGCTCAGCTTTTCTTCATTTCCAAGTGTAAAGTAAAAAAAAATCAATAAAAAGATAGAATACTGTTTCTAAATTATAAACCTTTTAATTGAATGAACATGGTTTTGAGACAAGCAGAAATTAATAGTCTGGAAGTATACATATGTAGCAGGTTTCTGTATCTAATGAACTCTTTGGAAAGAAGATGGCCATTTGTATTATGGAATATGGCTCAATAAGCAATTTTACCATGAATTGTTCTGTATTGATCTAGCTGTTGGATTTTTGAGCTTTTCCCATGTAAAGTGGTTCCGAGTAAGCTTCAGATATCACATTTCCATCCTAATTATAGGGAAAGAGTTATCTAATGGATTCAGCTGCATTCAGCGTAAGAGGCAGATGACATTCAGTAATTTTGACATTATAAAAATGAGGTACAAAATTATATTACAGAATACTTCAAACTGCATGAAAGGCAGTCTGAAAACTGTCCAAAAAATTTGTTCCAGGAAGTCACTGTGCTTCTAAAAATAGCTTTAACATTTTTAGAGTATACTTTGAAGCTGCAAACATCAGTCAGCCTGAGGCTAATAAAGGAAAACATAGATTTTGTTTGATTTTTCACTAAGTAGTAATGATAATGTCTGGAGGTAAGATGGAGGATACTCGTTTGTCAAAACCCCTGGACATTTTCTATTTTTCTCATCACTGGCCTCTAATTTCTTTTAGCCAGTGTAATTCCCATCATTAACTTTTGTGTATTTGCCAGTCGACAGATCCACTTTTATGCTGTCTCACAAGCCTAGAACTTTCTCTTGCCCACAGCATCCATGTGTCCTTTCCAGTTTCTGCTAAATCCCTTCTTGTAGCCACTTCTTCAAAGAGCTTAATGGATATTAATAGCATTACATTATCTTGTAACATTCCTGTGCTCTGAGGAAAACATTTCTCTTTATTTCTTTTTTCCCCCTCTACTCAGTCAGATTTCATTCTATTTTTCATTATTTTTGAAGAAGGAAACATTGTGTTAATTATGTTCATAAGTTACCTTAACCAGTAAAATGTCACTGTACTTTCTGTACATGTTAAATTCTACAGAACTGGGGCTATCTAGTCCCAGCAAGCCCAATGTCTTGAGCTGTGATGTTTAGTATGTCTGTGCCGTGACAAAGCTGTGTGTGAAGTCTGATACCCCTGAGAACATGTGTAGACACACACCTACACACAAGTAAAACTGTTAAATTTAAAACTGCAGTCTGCCTCTCCATGCTTTTCTCTTCTGACTCAGGTTTTCATTGTTTTTTCTTGATTGGAATTGCCAGGTATGAAAGAGGATTTTGGAAAGATAAATTGACCAGATAGCAAACAAAGCTATTTTGCACAAAACGAAGACAGGCAGTCCGGTGGTTCTGTTCAGCAGGGTACAGTGCAGGTGCCCAGCTGTCCCATCCAATTCCCACACAGTCACAGCACTGTGTGATCGATCTGTCCTGCTGAGATCCCTGAGTTCACAGATCAGAAGCACATTGGCAAACCTCTGCTCTGGTACTGAGCTCTTCCCGAAGTTAGGAGGGGACACCTGGAGAGGTGCAATTCTTCATCAGCACAGATCCTAGTTGCAGACTGTCAGATAAGACTGCATGGCCTAAGATGTGATGGCAGAAAAAAATTGGAGTTTTCAGAGGGAAAAAAAAAAAGACTGTTATGAACAAGACTGAGTCAGAACATCACATGGTAATGGTAAACCTGGGTCCAGTAAGATTTACCCTTTGCTGGAATATCAATGTCAATGGGTCCCCGAATTGTGCTGTTTAGAGAATAGATACAGGAGACAGAGAGCTTAGTGGGGGTTCAGTGTAAATTTAGAAATGTCTCCCACAAACAAAATTTAAAATAATACAAGTAGAGCAGCTGTACTTGTGTTATTTGCTTCCTGATGGGATGCTGTTTCTTCCAGGTGTCAGAAAAACGACTGTTGAACTATGAAGCAAAAAAATAATATATTTAAATGAGCATACATTGTTTTGTTAAGGGCTAATTAAATTTGTGATAGAATTTATAATTTTTCCACTATTTTGATTTTAATTTCATTGTATGAGTGAGCTAGACCTACACCTAGTGAAAAATTGGAAGTTGTACTTGCAAAGAAAAAAAAGATTAAGGTTTTGTAATTTTTCTGTTTTTCAGCAATAGAAATACTCTATTTGCCAGTATTATTTTTATCACAGGTTTTTTCAATTTTATATAACCCTTTTTTCAAACAAATTTTTCACATTGAAAGTATTTAATCTAAGAAAAACCCCCATAGAACATAATTCAAAAGTTGAAAGTATTTAATCTAACAAAAACCCATCGAACATAATTCAAAAGTTACACTGAAATTTATTTCCAAGAAATTAAACATTACATTGGGCAGAGGAGTTGTGAAATAGTAAACTAGGTCAGTGTTGTCAAGTTGTTTTGGCCTGGACTGTAAACAGATAAACAGATAAAAGTAGGAAAAGTACATTAAAAGTAGGAAATTAGCTCAGAAGGCAACAGTGAAGCTTTAAAACCCAAGTAAAAATCATCAGCACACCTAATATGTTCTCTAATACTGGCATGTAAATCCAGTGCCAAAACTTAGAACTTTGGCTTCCAAATTTGCTTTGGTCTGAGTGGGAGATTACCCAAATACAGATCATAGAATTCACCACAGAATACTGGTTTTGAATTGAGAATTCTGTTATAGAGTTTTCCTGAAGATTCCCACACTTCTAGTGAGAGTGACTGCTGAACAGTGCTAATGTTGAGTCTCTATTTTGATAGCAAAATCAGACAGCATGAGCAGCTTTCTAATTGCCATTATTTAACTGATATTAACTGCAAATGTTTCACATGAAATATTATATCAATTTTCATGGGAAATAGTATAGACCTCTGAAGGAAGAATATGTACCTTTGAAATTAAGTATTAGTCTCCCTGCCTTTTTGTACTAATCATCTTGTTTCTTTTATGTGAAGCACCCATGACTAAAAATTACATTTGAAAGCACATTTTAAGCATTACAGTATGTAATACCTTTGTATTTATGCAATTTTCTTCTCCTGTCAGAGACTATGAAAAAGATATTTCAAGAAAAGGGTATCATGGCAGGAGAAGAAAGAGCTTTTAAACCACATCTCACCTTCATGAAGTTGACAAAATCAACAGAGCTCCGTAAGCAGGTAAGCTCACATTTGACATAGCTCAGCAGCAATCTAGGAAGTTTAATTTGGAGATGGACAGTGTTGTTTATGCTGTAGCATCATATTTGCTACTTTGAACCAGCTGAAGAGGTTAGAGTTTAATACTTGTCTTTTAAAGAAATAATTAATGTATCTACTGTTTAAACAGTCCTGTACTGTAATTTACCACTCTTGATATTCTCGGTGCAGTAATATCATGGTCTATTTTCTGCTGGGAAATTAGACAAGACCAAAGCATAAAAGTACTTGTTCAGAGTTGCAGAACTCTCATTAGGTGGTAGATTGTATGCATGCAGTTTGTTTGTTGAGTTTTGCTACTGTATAGGAGAAAATGTGCAAATAAACAGTAGAATTTCTGTTTGGATTATGCATAGTAGGCAGACTGTTAGTTCCCCACTGAATATGGTTTGGTGAATTTCAGAGTAATGAGGAAAAACTATATTAATAAATATATATAATATAATTTGATATATCTTCTACATTCTCTCTTGCAGGCAGTTATTTCTTGCCTATTAGGGTTTTTTTGACAAAATACACAAATACATGAAGATAGGATATAACTGTGATAAAAATGTGTAGAAGCAATACTAGTGTACCTTTTTTTTTTTTCATACTAATTTAACTGTAGTACTGTATTACATAACACAAGGTATACGTCCATACGTTTTTTATTGACATTGTGTAGAATATTTTATGTGATTCTTTAACATTGACTAGTAAAATAATTTTCAGAAAAAATATTTTAAATAAGAATTAAAGTACATAAAACTAATCTCTTAAGCTAATTTTTCCTCAATAATGGGTTAAAGTTAATAATTAAGCTTTCAATTTTAATTAGAAATATGTCTAAAAATGCTGAAGGTGCATGTTTTAATTAAGTAGTATTTTGAAATCAGTTGAGAGAAGGTAGTGATAATTGAGATACATCAAGAAAATTTGAGGGTATGCATACTTTTCTAAAATAGAAATAGACTTAGCCTTTGGATGCAGGTGGTATATGATAAATATTAAATTTGTAAACTCACAGAAGCTTTTGCTTGAAATGTCAGTTGCGTTTTTAAAATATTAATTTTAAAAATCCACAGATCTTCTAGAATATCAGCTCTTCAGTGATTTAACTGGTTAAAACATCTGAGACAATCAGAGTGGAATTTTTGCTATTCTGTATTTTTACTGTTTTTTGGCTGGTTGGTTGTTTCATTTGCATTTATCTACCTTCCATGAAATACTAGCCAGGATACATCCTTTCTGTGTTCTGATATTCACTGCTGGTGACAGAACCAGGTCAATGTCATTCCAAATCATCTTCCTGAGCCTTCCGTAATGCTGGATAATGCATATGATCTGCTGCATAGAAAGATACTATGTATTAAAAATCTGTACATTTTTCTGTCAATTCAGTGTGAGGTATAAACATCAGTCTTTACTACAGTTTTTTCTTTCATTGTGTTCCTGCATTTAGTTAGATAGTTTCATGCACTTACAGAAAACAGTAAATAAAAATACGTATCATAAAAGGAGTAATTATTTGGCAGTACATTTTAATACGATGTCTAATTGCATTTTCAGGTCATACAGCAATATGAAAAGCAAGAAAAGGGAAGTGGATGAAGGTTACATGAGCAAGCTTATAAAAGAGCAAATAGTACTGAAGTGGTTGAGTATAGTTCTCAGCCATATCTTTATATAACTATATTACTTTTTTTTAAATGTAAGCTTCCTTATTTGAAATAATAGCTCTTCTCAATGACATCTAAATTCCACCAAAGTTACATTTTGGGGGAAAACAAATCTGTTTTTTAAACCTTAATATATCTGCAATCATTTTGAAATGCATGTATTCTGTAGAGATTTTAACTTTCCCAAAGTTAAAAATTATGTTTACAAAGCAAAGAGTTTGAGAATTCAGAATTAAAGATCTCAAGAAATAAGGTTTTCACTTTGAAGACACATAATTAAGCTAACAATGGTAAATCTAAAAAACTTGGAAAAAGATATTAATAAAGGATGAAAGTGTGAAATAAAGTAGATTAGAAAAGAGCTATCTGGTTTACTGTACCCCCTTCAGCTTCTCAAATTAAAGGACTTATTTACCTATTCAGAAATGGGACCAACTCATTCTTCATGCTTAGTTGGACATTTCTCAGATCAGATGGGCCGCTGAACACTTCCCCAAAAACAGGAGGTATAGTGTGCTCCTAGATGTCCTTGTAGAAGGTGACAAAGGTATATAATTTACTTGCACATGTTCAGCTATTGCCAGAATAATTTGAATGAGAAGAATCCTGGGTTAGCATCACTATCTTCTATGCAAAGAACTTAATGAAGCACAATAAAAGAAGCAACTGGAGTTTTGCATTTGAAGATAATGTTTTCACAATCCTGTTTCTTTCAGGGTGTGTTGTGAGGCACTTCATAAATGCTGTAGGACGTTTGAAGGTCCTTTGATACTTAATACTGCCAAAACTGCAAATGCTGTGAAATAAATTTCATAAGTAGAAGATGACTGACAGCTAAATTGCTCTGATGGTATCTACTTAATTAGTGCAGAGTATATCCCTAGCCTAGACAGTGGTAGACAACAAGAAATGCCAAAATGATAAGTCATGAATCTTTTGTATATTATATTCTTTTGTACGGTGTATCTTTAAGATGTTGCATGTATAGGTAGTAAAAGGGAATATATTATTGAGAAAAATATTTGTATTTGCAACACTTCTGAGTATTGCAGGAGCCTGTTCAAGGCCTGATCCAGTGCTGCCATTCACTTCAATGGTAACATCATGATACCAGATATTATGCAGACAGTATTGTTATGATTGCACTGGAAATAGCATTAAATATACAATTCAGTAATTTATTATTGTATTTTTAAATATAAATTATATTAAACTTCTGTCACTTTCCAGTTTCATACATAAATAGCATAAGGTATTTATTTGGTAATAATTATAGTTTCCTTTATCATCAAGCAGGAAATTCCACACTGAAACAAACCCAAAACAGTGTCTCTAATTATACATCTTTTTGATGTATGCTGATACTCATCTTTTTGCTATCTTCAGCTACATATACCAGATAACATGTTCAACACTGATAATTACGAAGGGATTTAATTTTTTTTTAATGTAAATTTTCTCTCAGTTTATGTGACATTAATATTTTTGGCTTCTTGAAATGACATATAGATGAGAGATATAGTATGTCTTTTATTTGCCATAATGTAAGTGGTTAGAGCAAGTTTTGGCAGACAATAAGCTATCTAATGTCTCCTCTGTCTTATTTACATGAGGAATATCAGGCACTTGCCTGGCTGCAGGAGAGGTTATTGCTTTGATAGTGTTTAGATATGGCTCTTGCATCATAAATTTGTTAATGAACTTTTCTTGCATGTGCATACATAAAATACTATATTCAGTAAAGATCCTCTGCATGACAAGAGAAGTGAAAGGGAATCCTCCCTTTGTGGTGTTAATCCTCAAATGTTAATAATTGAAAATAGAATAGAAATTTCTCTCTTACATTACTAGATTTGTCATTTTGCCTTTATTTATACCCATGTGGCATAGACACATAGAATGCATGATACAACTGTATCATACAGGACCTTAAAGAAGATAATAGTTCTCAGTAAAACTAATGTACTTCTATTTATCAGTCCCCATAGAATATGACCACCAACATTCTTTTTATAACTAACTCCTGGGATCTCTGGCATGAAAAGGTGGTGTAAGAAAAGCTACAGAGCCATTAAATCCCTCTGCATTGCTACTTATGCCAGCCTCTGTGTCAGTGGTTTGTATTGTGACAACTGTTAATTGTTGGTACAAGAGTCTGAGCCATGTATTTATTTGGAATCTTTTATGCTGATCCTAAAATGGCAGAAACCATCACTTTGGCACAATATGAAACAATAAACATGTTCCTTTAGTAGTCTTCTAAGATCAGCAGAAATGTGTTGTGATTTTTCTGCTGATTGTGATTAATCTGAGGTTCCAGCAACAGGGACAGAAAATGCACAAAATGAGTGACCCAACAGCTGGAGGAGGTTCTTAAAATTCTTCCTCTTCATACACTCATATGATACACCATATTGCAGGGATATGTAAGTACTTGATTTAAACAAGAAGAAGGAGGAAGGACATAACTGCAGACAGTTTGTTACAAGCTAAATGTCCTGTGAGGTGTCATGTCATAGTGATCATTCTTTGAAGTACCGGACTGTCCATGGTAGATATGATGCAGTCTATGTGTTTACACATACCCTTGCTACAGGACTGAGGCTGCAGAAGGCAACACCTCTTTAGACATGAACTCTTCCAAGTCCACTTGGGGATCGTCAAGGTCTATGCAAAGAAACTTTTCTACAACAGACTTGCATTTTTCCATCCTATCACATTTTGAAGGATTATCGAGACGTTTGATAGGTTTTCCGTTGCGAATCAGTTCTGATACTTCCACTCCTCTTTCAATAATTTTCGCTGGCATTCCCGCTAATGCAGCGATATTGGCAGCATGACTAATGGTGGACATGCCCTGTTTGATCTGATAGAAAAATATCAATTCCTCTCCATCCTGATGGGTCTCCATGGTCAGGTACTCCAGAAGAGGTGTGTCAGGCAGGAGTTCTAGCTGCATTAAACTGTGAAAATTAGTGGAGACAAAGACCTGTGGACACTGTGTTCCTTGTCTGATCCAGTACCTCAGGACAGCAGCCAGAAGGGACAGGCCATCCAGTGTGTTGGTGCCTTTACCAAACTCATCAATAAGTACCAGGGACCTCTCTGTGGCATTGTTTACAGCCTTGGCAACCTGGTTAAGATCAATCATGAACGTGGAGAGCCCTACGGAAACTGATTCCCTGCTGTGGATTCTTGTGTAAATCCCATCAATTACTCCAATCTCTGCCTCTGTTGCAGGGACATAACTGCCGATTAGAGCCATGAACACTATAAGACCTACTTGCTTTAAGTAAACACTCTTTCCAGAGGAGTTGGGCCCTGTGATGATCTTTATTCGTCTGGTAGCCTCACCACTGTCCACAGGATTGGCCACGAAAGTCTTTGCACATAGTTCCATGAGTGGATGCCTTCCGTCCTTGATGTGGAAGCCATGGCGGTGAGTAAAGCGAGGTCGACAATAGGCATTCTCTCGGGCCATCGCTGCCAAGGCTAGCAGCACATCCAGGTGTGCAGTGTACTCAATCACGCTGTTAAGTACTTCAGACTTCTCCAAGATCTTTGTCTGCAGCTGGTGCATGATGAGTGCTTCCTGGTCTCTGATCTCACTGTGCAAGTCACCCAGCAGGCTGTCTAACTCCTTGGTCCGGGCACTTCTGTAGTGCAGCTTATCCTCTGACAGGAACATGAAGTCCAAGCCTTCAATTTCAAAGTCAGTCTTATCCACCATATTTGGTAGGCGTGGAATGGAGAGAAGGAACCCGATCAAAGGAATGTAGATCACAGAACAGGCGGGAATATGATTGTCCAAAGCCTCCAGTTCTTTTTGTGCCACTTCTGTAAGGAAGTCTGGGAGTCCCATCAGCTTTCGTTTCTTCTCATCAATTGCGGCATCTACATTGGGTCTAATAGTGAAGCGGTTCTCTGAGAGGCTGCCTTCAAAGTCTACCACTTTGCTGATCAGGTTAGCAATATAGTGCAGATCATCAGTGAAAACACGTGAAATAGTCTGAAAAAGTTCAATAGTGTTAGGCAGAGAACGACATGTGTCTCTAAGGCACACTGCATTGTATGCTGTCTTATACAGTGCTTGCCAGTCCCTAACTTTTGTGTTGGAAAGAGTCATTCTCTTTAAAATAAGAGGCACATTTTTAATATTCTTGAGGCAGTTTTGAAGAGTGAGGACTGTTTCATGATTCTGAGCTAGCAGGAAGAAGTTGATAACATCCAGCCGTTTGTTCAGCTCTGTAACGTTCCGGGTAGGTCGTGTGAGCCACAACCTCAGCAGTTTTTCTCCCCATTTGCATCTGCAGCGGTTTAAAATTCCAAATAAGCTAAATCCTTCTTTAAGTCCACTGGATAGCTTGTACACAGAAGGATGGATATCACTTTTAAATATCTGCAGGACACAGTAAGTGTCTTGGTCCAGATTCACAGTATCTGACAGCACAAATTTTTTAAAGGCCAAAATAGGAACTGCTATACTGCTGTCTTCGAGTTCAACTCCAACCCTTCTTCTGTCTAGAAACTTAAGGAGGCCCCCTAAGGCTCGTATCATGAGTGGACTCTCAAAAGGGATGATTGAGGACAAATAGAGAATTTTGTCTGTAGCAGTCATATGGGATGGGATAAATGGAAATTGCCTAGACAGGATCCGTTGCTTGCTGACTTCTAGACCAAAATCTATGTTGGGAAACAGGACAATTTCTGGTTTTCCTATGTCTTTATCACCAGAAGTAGCTGTAAGGTTGGTCAGGAATTTGGCAATATTCTGGTCCTGTTTTGCACTGGTCACTATGCATTGAGGGTTAAGTTCCCCAATCACTTTTTGCAGTAGCTTGAGGTCTTCATTATCAGGTATGTCAGGCATGAAGTAGACTGAGCAATCTTCTGTATCATAGTAAGTAATTGCCAGCTGCCCTGCATACCACAGAACAGACATATGTGTCTCCGAGCTCTCTTGCTCCTCTTGCTCAGGCTCAAGTGGTGGTGGCAAGGCACAGCTTGTGGCTGATGTGGCACTCATCTGTTGGCAAGAGGTATTTTTATTCACAACTCATCCAAAACGTCTTGAGAAGCAACTTTAAATGACAACAGGAAGTTAACAGGAAGTCAGTCTTCCATCACTGGAGAATCTTAGATGCTACCAGGAATTAACTATAGATGTTCAAGTGAAAAGACACAGCCAGTAACTACAGCCACCATCCGCTTCCAAGGAAGGAGTAACAGAGTTAACTACCAGCAATAGTATTACAGTTTTCCTTTGTGTCCTTTATATTTTTTTAATATAGGTGTACCTAGTACACCCAAGTACCCATAAATACAGTAACATGCATGGACATGTATATCCATGCACAAAATCATCTTCTCTCAGAGGTTCGTGACACACACCTGCGCTGACCATGGCTCCTCCCAGCAGTGCAGCCCCAGAGCCTGGCCATCATTTCAGGGTCGCAGCCCCATGTTTATGCTGCACCATCACACAGCGACAGCTCCTGGAGAAGCACATAAGGGAATCGGACGTACCAGTCCCTGTCAGCATCTCACTTCCAATCCTCTCCCACTTCCAGACCTCCCCCACTTCGCTCGCTACTCACCCTCCTCAGCACGGCCGGGCAGCTCGTCCCAGCGTCACCATTAGACCCAGTGCGCCTCCCTGCAGCCCGAAGCCGCGGTGCTGTCCCCTTTCCCTGCTCTCCGGGCGGAGCCGGGCGCTCTGTCGGGCGGGCCCCTCAGGGGCCGGAGCCGCCTCTGCGGCCGGGCCGCGCCCGCCGCGGGCCCGTCCCGCCTGCCCGGGGCCGCCTGCAGGCCCGCCCGGAGGGGCGCCTCGGCGCTGTGCTGGGCTGTGGTCTGCCACACGGAGCCTGGGGGGGCTTGCGGCTCTGCTCCCTGCGCTGTCACCGCTGGAGCCTTCCCGCTCCTGGTCCCGAGGCTGACGGTGGCAGGAACTACGGGGCCTGCGTGGGGTTGAATTGCTGGGATAGCGGGCTGCACCTTCCCAGAGACATGGGCAGAAAAACCAGACATTGCAGGGCTGCCAGCGGCATTCTCCTGGCGCTCTGGCAGTCCCGCCTTACTCAGCCGTGTCCTTCACAGGCATCATCCTTCACAGTGCTTCCTCGAGAGGCTGATGTCTTTCCTCCTTCCCCTTCCAGCACCAAATGCTTCAGTGTCCTCTCAAGTACTCTTGTTTCTCACCTCCTCTATCATAGCTTATTTTATTATCAGCATCTGTACTGTTCCCATGTGGTAACAGCTTTTCTCTTGCATCTCTACTGCTCCAGACCCTTTCAGTTAAGAAATGAGCCATGACCTTTCCATTTGTCTGCATTGCTTCATCCTTTCACATCTCACTGCAAGCAGCACTCCAGAAATTGTTCCAGTTACTAAAAATACCATGGTTTTCCCATGGTTGTTTTTCCAAATACCTTTCAGTGGTGCATCACAAGCACAGCTCAATTCCTGAGCCTTCAACATTTGATTAACACCTTAGCAACCTGTATTTGACAAGCAAAATCCCAATCTCTTGTAAATGTTATTTTTTTTATTGGAGCATGAAGTTGTGATTTTTATCTTTTCTTCATTTCATTTCAGAAGAACTCAAGGCTTCACATTTTGACAAGTGTTCTGGCTGAAAATGTCTTTTTTTATTACTAATTGATGTCTAACTGTATTTCCTAGAACTGTCAGCCAAAAAGCAAGGAATGCTGATTTAATGACAGAACAACCTTAGTACATAAGGACTAGCCTAGCCATAGAATATAAAATATTAAGTAATTGCTGTGAGGATGGAATAAATGTAGACTTCCAGGGAGATGTAGACTCCCAAATTTCTATTTCCTGAAATGAAAACCATCCACCACTAGATGTCATAATTTCAGAGATTAAGGAAATGGAAAGACATTTGACCTTCGCTAAAACAGACTTTACTTTTCACACTGATGAGCTGCCAAGAAACTGCAGGCAAACCAGGACTTTGCAGTTGTTGGGGATGTAAAGCCGAAGGTCCGGGATGTTGGCAGGTTGACTGTGCAAATGCATGGGGGTGTGCCGGGGGAGAGGTTGGAGAAGAGCACAACAGAGGAGGGGAAGGTGCAGGCTGCCAGAGCAGCCAGCCCTGGTTAAAATGAGGCTAATGGGGACACCTGTCCAACTGATTGCCAAACTGTGTATGGGGAGTGCAGGTGTTCACTGCCAAACCTCAAGCTGGACCAGCCAGCAAGTGGGAGACCTGTGGGCTCAGTAAGAGGCCAGCAATTTGGGCAGGGGTACTGGGGGACAGAGGGGCCATGATGGTGTTTCAGGAATGCACAAACATGTACATGGAGAGAAAGTCATGCCCATCCTACACTGCTGACCTTTTGTCCCTGCCAGAAGGACCTGCACTTGTGTCTCCTGTGAGCCCCATGTGCAGGTGCTGATGAAGGCAGTGACATCCATTTAGCCAACCATGTCCATGTTCTTTCAGCTGTGGTATGTGTCTCTGGGACATGAAAGCAGCAGGTACATCATCAAAGACTGAGGGTCCCGCATGCTGGACTGGACTCCAGCAGCCAGGCAGTAGGGAACAACCAGTAGGGGCTGAAGCTGCTAAAAGCTCCTAATATTCCTTAGCATAGAATAATGATATTTAAATAGCAAACAGCATTATTGGGCGGTAGATTGAAGGAGAAAATACTGAATTTCTATGGAGATCATATATTTTTATTGACAATGCAATGCAATGAGGACCCCATAATTCTTAAAATAACTACTGAAATTATGTTTTCTGAAAATAGCCTCATAGAATATTTATTATATTCTGCTTCATATATGCAAAACTGCTAATGATTCCAATATTATAAATCCCAGAAAGTTTTTAGATTTACTGAAATAAAAGAAGTCTAGTGCTAGTAAAATTCAACCGTTTTTTCCTGTGGGTTGATTTTAATGACTCAGAAAACTGCCCTTTATGACCATTTGAGATTGTTCCTTGTAGCAGCATGCCCAGTGATGACAGCAAGAATAATTTCCAGTTGCATGTTCCATGAACACTGTTGCAAACCATTGGAAGTTAAAGCAGTTGTAGCATTATGTATGTCTATTTGTTTCCTGCAAGACTGAAAAGGAAGTGCTAGAAAGGAGGACTAATGACACTTTTATTGTATTGTTATTTTCTGCAGTAGACAGTTCTTCCCTAAAACGGAAGATTTGGCATATGATTATTTCTATTTTTTTTTTGCATCTTGAAGTAGTTTTCCATACTAACTATTTACGGTTAAAATGAAAACTATAGGAATTAAATATGAAAATACAGTGTCCAAGTAGAATGCCTAACTGAATTTTATGTTTCTTTTTAAAGGTGAAAAAAATTGACTCTAGTCTGTATGATGATTTCAAAAACCATTATTTTGGAGATGAGATCTTGCACCGCTTTGATCTTTGCTCCATGTTTAAAAAAAAGCAGCCAAATGGTTACTACTACTGTGAGTCCTCCATTGTTTTTGGTAAGTACGTAATAATCTTCTTCTCGTCAGTTGCATATCTGAGTTATATGTGCAAAAAGCCATTTTTTCTGGAGTATGTTAGTTGATTCTTGTAAGATCCATGGAGTCTGACAGAAATCTCTCCCTCATCCTTGGCTCTGCAGGAACTCTGTGCAGTGGTTCTCTCTGACAGCTGAAGTTTATGTTCAATTATCCATCTCCACAATCCCATTCCATTTCTCATCCTAAAATGAGTGTTTAAGATAAGTGAGATGTATCACTCCCTGGAGCTGCTCATCTCTCTGTTGACTTTAAAGACAGGCTGTGTGACTAAGTCAGATTAGACACAGTACTTATAGATGATTAAAGCTAAGTGAAATGTCTCTGGTATGGCAGAGATGTGACCTTACTTTCATGTACTGCATTCATTTACAGAGAGAATTGCAGTGGTACCACAGATTTGATAATAAGTCTTCAGAATTAGACTTTAAACATTGTACAGACACCTCGCTAGGTTATTACAGTGCTAGAAATCAGAATTATGTCTTCAGGCTTTGTCTGAACAGAAATACCACTGTTAGAGGTTAGTGCTGGTTTCAGGACTACATGTAGGGCTTTGGTGACAATTTGGTTTCTCCCTTGTGGTGACTTCTTTGTGCTGCAGCATTGCTGCTGGAAGTGCTTACTGGTCTTGAGGATTCTTCTGAGGATTTTAATTAAATACTTAAGCATGCCAGGCACCTCTCACATTCTAGCTGCTGGTAATGTTTTGTTTGTGCTTAGGGTCACCTTTATTTAACTTGGCTAAGTTGTTACCAAAAAATCTGAAGCAGTACAGAGGAAAAAAAGTATAGGATGTGGCGAAACTATTGCAAAATCCAGATCAGACAAAATCAATATGAGATACATTTATACATATTTATTTATCTATGTATCTGTCTTATCACATTTATTACCTTGGGTTATGTATGTCTCATAGTTATGTTTATCTTTGTGTTTGTAACTAGATATTTGTCTTCTGTAAATGTTTATGCATTTAAATATTATTTATATGCATCCAAATGACTGAGAAAGAAAAATTACAAGATCATTTAGAATGGTATAAATTTTTTTATTTGTGTGAAATTGAGGCTCTGCTATTTAGAAATATTCTTTAGACTATTCTGGAATATGATTAAGGAATTTGGTATATAACTAATTACAAAAAAAGAATCCACCAAGTAGTATATTTGGTAGATATATTTTTCCCAAACATTTATTTAAATCTGTCTTCTTGAACTTGTCCTGTTACTGACATCTCAGATTGCTAAAATGAGACAGTTTTTCAGCAGTGTTTTGAATGTGAGTCCCATTAAATGGTTTACAACAGCAGTCAATCAACCAGTATTCAAAGCAAGAATCAGATGCTTGTTTGGCTTTAATTCAATCCCCGTATGACCATGCGTAAAGAATTTATGTGTCATTTTCACAGGCCAAACAGAACTTTGCTTTGAATTATTTTTACATGAGCACTACATCTGACTTTCTCTAGCAATAGAGAGAATGGATGTTCTTTGCTGATATTAGATTACGAAAGGGCACTGTTATTATTCCCATTTTTTCCAGTTCTATATGGATTTAGATGCATCTTGGTGAAATATGTGCATTTAATTTCTTGGTTTTGTACATGTTAATATATATTTATTTAAAGCCAACAAGTGAAGGAAAACATATATTGGGATGGAGTTTAAATTAGTTATTTTGTAATTTCAGGGAAGAAGAAATTGTATTTTAAAGAATTTTGAAAAATTTCTTTTGATGTGTTTTAAAATGTGATTTGGATAGGTTTTTTAGAATTATACATAGCTAGGACATTAAAACAGGGGAGGTAATGTAGCTCTATAAATACATCAAAAATAGTGAATTTTGAAAACTACTTAATACAGACAAAGCACTGTATCCAGGTCTAGTTCTTCCTACCTGTACATGTACTCAAGCACTTATCTTTTCCTTGAAGCACACAGAAATTACAGAAAGAGAATTTACTTGTTACCTAGAGTTTGGTCAGAGTTGAGTGTTTTGCATTTAATAAGATGAAAAGATCTGAAGGGGAATCAGAATTAATGTCAGAAGTCTATTCACAATGGAGACTTGCTTACTACCGCGTCCTGGCAGCCAGGAAGGCCAAAGCATGTCCTGGGGTGCATCAGGCACAGCATGGCCAGCCGGGCAAGGGAGGGAATTGTTTTGCTCTGCTCTGCCCTGCACTGGGGCAGCCTCACCTCGAGTGCCAGGGGCAGTTTGGCGTACCACAATATAAATAAGACATTAAAGTATTAGAGAGTGTCCAAAGGAGGGCAACAAAGATGGTGAAGGGCCTTTAGAGGCAGCCATGTGAGGAGCACCTCAGGTCACTTTGTCTATTCAGCCTGGAGAAGAGGAGACTGAGGGGAGACCCCACTGCAGTTACAACTCCCTTGTGAGGGGAAGCAGAGGGGCAGGTACTGATCTCTTCTCTCTGGTGACCAGTGACAGGACTCGAGGAAAAGGCATAAAGCTGAGGTGAGAGTGGTTTAGGTTGGATACAAGGAAAAGGTTCTTTACCCAGAGGGTGGTTGAGCACTGGAACAGGCTCCCCAGGGAAGTGGTCACAGCCTGACAGAGTTCAAGAATCGTTTGGACAATGCTCTCAGGCACATGGTGTGACTCTTGGGCTGTTCTGTGCAGGGCCAGGAGTTGGACTTGATGATCCTGATGGGTCCCTTCCAGCTCAGCGTATTCTATGATTCTGTGGCTAATAAGTGTCACAGCACATATCAGCTACACATTTATTTAAAAGTCTGTTTAAAAATAGGGGAACCAAAAGAGATTGATATGAATAAAAGGCAGAAATACAGTACTTGCTGAACTGCATCAGTATACACTGTGGGTAATCAGGCTTTGACAGGATGTTACAGAGCAGCATCCATTAACTTCAGCAGAGTCTACAACTGCACCAAAAACTTTCTCTGTGTGCTAGCCCCACAGGGTATGTGTTCAGGAATTAAAAATTGGTGTGCTAGTGAGGGTAATTTTGAAGCTTCATCTTCAAAGTAGAGTTCAGTCTGCTGTTTAAAGCAAACAGAACAGCAAGCCAACAAAGTGTCCTTCTATGGACCACCCACCTCATGGCAGCTGTTGTATGGCACCTCAAATCCCAAAGAAGATGAGTGAATGCTGGAATGAGTTGAGCTTTTCAATATATGCTCCTTCACCTGAATGATTGGTCAGTTTTTGATATTGTGGTAAAGATGTTCAATAGATCCTCTGACTGTCAGGAGGAGCATTATGTAAATCTTATGTCAAATATAACTTTAGCATTAAGTATCTCTGAAATATTTTCAGGATCCAATAATGAAGATTTCTGTAGACTTGTTTCAAAGAAAATTTGTTTGTAGTATTATAATGTAAAATGAGATGATACATATTAAAGAAAGTTATCACATGCCAACCTGTTTTCTGTGATGTTTCTTCTGAGTGGCTTGTAAGAAGTTTATACATCAGACTTCCTTTGTGCTATCTCTGAGGAAAAGAAACTGCAAGAAGTGTGTTGCTGGGTGGAAACCACCCAGCAGATTACTGTTACTTTCTGCACTGCCAAAATCCATATTTCTGGAATGTGGACCAACCTGGAGGTTTAAAGTTCTCTTACAGTCCCCCTTAATCCTTGCAGTCTAGCGGTAGCAATATGGAAAATAAAATATCAGACTACAAATATCTGGTTTATCTGCATAAAAGCATAATCACATGGTAAAAGTTAATGCTTCTTTCTGGTCAAGTAATAACTCAATGAGATGCCTTTTTAAGTCGCAGAACACTAGTGGATCAATTTGCTTTTCAGTGGATCTATGTACAAGTTTGGTGTCCAGTCTGACCTTGTCACCAAGGTCATTCTACAGTCTCTCTGTGATGGTAAACACCTGCAGAAAGTCATTCTTCTGATCCTAAATGGAGTGTCTAAGTCAGGATCTAAAAAGTGTCTATGATAGCCAAGCTGTGAGCATAAGATACACTGCGTGAGCAGTTGTTAATATTTGTTAATTGACTTGCTTGCTAATTCCACATATGTGTATATATAAAGATACAAGTCTTCAACTAAATAGCAAAAAGTTACATTATATTTGCAGTCTTTATTTCTGAGAGAGATCAATAACATTGTGCACATAACATGTTACAAAAAAAGTTAATTCTTGCCAATTGCTGTTGTTAGGCTATTAAAACCTTTTAAGTAACATTTTTGTTCCTTTAATAAAATTATTTGGGCTTTCGTGGTGCCGTTTATGCTTCCACATTACAATTCTAGCTGTACAATGGCAGCTGCTCAACACCCATGTCTCAAACAAAGAGTAAGATACTTCTGATAATAAGTTTCATGTGAGCCCTCCAGACTGAAAATAAGTTTGTCAGCAATAGGTTTGGGAATAACAACAGGGAAAAAAGAATTACAGAAGAAAGAACAGAAGAAAGACTCATCTGTACCTGAAACAGAAAATAGACATGATAGTGTCATTCTATGAACTCTGAATAATACTGAGAAGAAACAGAAGACTGAAAATAAAGGAATTGGAAACCAATTGATAGTTGAATAGATTGTCAACATCCCTCAGTCTGCTCTTGATAAAAATGCACTTACAGTGTCAAGCAAAAAATACAGTAGCATTTCACCTTCATCATCAAGGATGAAGATGTTTCAAATACAGTATGAAATATATAATAAAGTATCCAATATGAAGTTTTGCCAGTTTGTCTGAAGGTTTTTATATTTGCATGACAGTCAATCCCTTTTTGTAAAATAATGATACATTCTTTAGTTTTACCTGTTATTTGCCCTTCTTTCCTCTTTGCAATTTCAAAATTCCCTTAGGCTTGTTTCTTTCACTTCTTAATTTTCTTTTATTGACAGTCTATTTGTAGCCTAGCTTCTACTTTTTCCAACCTATTAGGTTTTGAGTAACTGTTTTTGAGATTCTTGCATATCTGTGGCACTTCTACCAAATTTTAATTAACTATATGGTAGTCATAGTGCTTCTGGATAAAAATCTCTTGGGTGGTTTCCCATAGGCTGTTTCTTAGCATTTGGAATTAATAAATAAATCACTTTTTGTGTTGAGTTTATCCAGAACTGCTGCAGTCCTGTGTATGCAGGGTGCTGAATAAGTATTTGCCTAAATAAAAAGCAACAGGTATTGCATGCTAATCAGTAAAGTCTTTCCCTAAAGCACTGTTTCTCAGCTGAGTCATGTGGTAGAATATTGACTTATAAAAATGGTTCTCTTAAACATGGCAGAGAAAAATTAACGTATTTGTTATTAACCTAGAAGCCAGGCTCTTTATGGATGCTAACTAGAAAGTTGTGATCCAGGGGTTTCTTAAACACATCAGATATTTTCCTAAAGACACCAGAGTGGTGCCCCATTGATTCCTTTTCACTGCTTCTGCATTAGAACTTGATGGATGGGGTCTAGCAATGTATCTCATCTTGTATTGCTACACTGGGCAGTTGCTTCTGTATTTGGTAATTTTCTGCTATCAATCATTAGTATTGCATTTTTCATGAGATAGCATTTTTATATTTGTTTTGTAATACCAGTTGCAGCCTAAAAGCTGTATGGATACTTACTATGTCAGGATAAGGAGAAGAAGCTAGTTAAGAGGGAGGTAACCAAAATGGTTGGAAAATTGAAGTTTTCATTTCAGAGTAATATTTCATTATTCTGAGGCAAATTCTAATATTTGAGCTTTAATGTTGGCAAATGTATGACATATTCTTCATGAGACAGTGACAGGGAGCTTCAAAGACAGGAACATGATGCTTAGAATTCAATCATTCATCTCTTAGTACTGAAAACAAGCGAAAAACCTTCTCATCACTTTCTGTGATAATGAGATTTATTTTTTGCATTTGATTATGAGATTTACTTTATTGTACAGGATCATTTTTGCTACACTTTTAAAAAAATACCATAATGCCATTCTGTTCAAAATACTTATTTCCTTTGTTTTTCAACAAGAGTATTTGAAGTAGTGATGTGTTTTATGCCAGAGCTGTTATCAGTAGGTGAAAATAAGTCAAAATAAGATTTTCCAAAATGGTTTTAAAAATATGTGCAAACAATGGGATAAAACTGATGATGTAAATCTAACAGGAGAGCACAAAGTCTTATTTCATGTCAGTAAGATTGTGATTCATAGCTGAAAATTCAGTTGAGTATGTTAAAAAAGCAGAATTGATTTTTCACAACAGAACATAGTGTGCTATAAATATACAATTTAATAACATCCAGCAGGTTTTTAGTGTCTTAAGTATTTATGTTTTAAAGATATTTTCCTCAGCAGACTTTCGTTTTCAAACAACTAATTTATTTCTAAAGTTAATATATAAAAAATACATTGAAAATGTGTAAAGCATAGATTTCAATATACCTTAATTGCAAAAAAGTAAACAGACCACTTAGGTGGTGCAGAGTAAACTAAATATGTAATATTCTTTATTGAAAGGATCAGTAAATATATAATATTCTTTCACTGAATGGATCAGTAGAAGATAATTAATTTATATTCTTAAAATTTTGCTAGCTAGCAAGGTGCTTTTGTTCATACATATTACTTGTATAGTGTTGACATCAAATAAAATGTATGTTTGATTTACCACAATCAAATTTTACTCTTTCTGCAATTTCTGGAAAGTCTTTTTCAGTAGTTTGAAGGACCTGGAATGAAAGGACAACCAGTTTTTCACTGCTCAAATATCACCATTTTTTAGTTGTTTCTGGTTAGTGTAGAACTCTTACCCAGTGTGCAGCATGGTTCCAGAGTCTGTATGCTTCCTACCTAATCCTTATGAGGTATTCTAAATAAGATATGGTTGCAGCTCAGTAGAGGTCTGTACCTCAGGGATTATGACAAATGCTGACATAAAAATTTAGGTGTTGGGGAAAAGGGCTTGTTTTGAGTAATACCACAAGTTGCATTTCTCTTTCACAACAGTACTCAGCAATTTATGGAAACAGGTGTTTTTAGGATAGAAACAATAGTTTTCATATTATGACTGTGCATAAAATATTTTTGAGGCCACTAGTATTTTTAAATGTGCATTCTTTAAGTGAAAATAATTTCAAGATAAAATGTGACAGATTTTAAAGATGCATAGTTAATGTGGCTTGTAGTGTCATTTCTTGTTTCCAACAAAGCCATAATGTGCAGTTTCTCATGGAAGCAGTAGAATGTAAGAGAAAGATTACATCAACCACAGGCTGACGTAACATCATTGTTTTAACAACAGTCTGCCAAGTTACTTTGTTTTAATCTGTTCTTAAACACAAAAGAGAGTGTTGTCACAGTACCTGCTGAATATGTAGTATGTGATCTTCTGTTTTTTAAATGAAGATATTTAAGATCTGCATTAATATTTGATGACAGCTAAGAGACCTGAATCTCCTCTCTGTTTATAGGACAGTTAGGCAGATATGTTGGATACAAAAGGTTGGAGATGTCACTCAAGCAGTAAAGACCTTTCTGGGAGGGTGTAACATGCAATTCACAAACTTGTTGCTCCATTACATATGTGAAGAGTTTTCATTTCTTCTTAGTGAAGTATATCTGAGTCTGTGTGTGGTCCCTTTTTTGTCAGCCATTCACCCAGGGACAGTCCAGCATTGCACATAATCCCCCTGCCCCACACGTACCAGAGGATGTGGGGTTTTTACACTGTCTTTCATGCTAGTGACAATTCCTTACCTGCTCCATTGCAGGACTGAATGTGCTAACCACCCATGGCATAAGCTATGTGGTATTACTCGAGTATTTGATGTACCTCACTCACTTATGCTGTGGAAGTGGCAGGGAGAACTTGAGATCATGTGGAGATGACAATGCTAAATGCAGCTTTTCTTAGTGCTCAAGTGTGGGTGCCCCACGACTAGGCTGATGCTATAATCTTTAGCTATGTACTAATTTCTGTACCAGCAGCTCAGGAGGTTTACATGGCCAAAGCTGTGGTACCCACGCATAGGTTGAACATGCAAACATACTCATACTTACCAGACATACTTACAGACATCTGAAGGTAAGCTTCCAATTTTTTAACTTTCTAAACATGCCTACTCTTTATTTTCTGAGACAGTGTGGGTTCACACTGCTTGCATTCTGAGCAAATATCTGGGCATATGTGGTACTGAGCCAGAGTACGGAGCTTGACAGTTTCAGTTGGCAGCACAGATTTCTATTCACCTGGATTTGGATCAGCTATTGGTACAGCATGAGTGTCCTCTCTAGACTGTGTGGTTTTACTTTAGGTAAATAGTTTACTTTCTGAAGTCCTAAGACATTACAGTTGACCTATACTTTTAAAAACCTCTGCTATTACTTCATGTTTTGCAAAGAGCAGATCTGACTTACGGAATCCTGAGTAGCCATCCATAGCCTAGGGATTACACCAGAAAGTAATTGCTGACTGTTTGAAAAACCTTTTGCCTTTTAAATCATTTATTTAGAGAAGCAGTGAAAATGGCACTAATGAATCTTAATACCTAGGCTGCCTAGCTTTTTTTTTTTTTTTTTATATTTAAGATGTTTTGAATCAGAAACCTTAGATACAGAACTTTATTGGTTTAATCAAGAGAACAAACAAAAGCCTTTTTTACACATATAAATGCTCCTAATTAAATGCTTTTGGAAAGTGGGTCAAGCTGAACAGGAACAAAGCATTCTCTTATTCCAAAATAAGTGTTCACATATGGAATTATTCAGAAACAGCTCTTAGTACTTTAAAATTCCGAGGCAATGCTAATCTGTCTTATCTTTCAAATGCAGGCAAGCTCTATAGTTTTTCTTCCCCATTCCTATCATTCTGTAGACTCAAAACATATTGGATGTTAAAAATTTTAATCACTTGATTAGGTTATTACACCATGTCTGAAAGAAAGGAAGATTTGTGTATCTTTAATATTAGAAATGTTATTTTCACATTAAAGCAAGTAAAAGCAATCATTATTTTGCATGGAATGTACTCTTTCAGATGATTATGTTAAATTCTTTATTACCTTTATTATTGGTAAATTCAGCTTTCTATACATTGTAGTTTCCTTTCCTGATGTATACAGTATCTCAAATAACATATCATCCACAATCCAGATTATGGTTATACTGTCTTTTTCCAGCTGACTTGCAGTTAACTAGTCAGAGCTTCTCTTTTTAATTTTTATTCCCAGATAAAAATATCTCGTTTAACTTTATTCATAATTCATTACTTGGACTGGTTTGAATGTACTTAGTGACTATCTCTAGTCTTGGGATAACTTTGCTTAATTTCTGAGAACACAAAACACATGAAGGTATGCTGTGTCTCCAAATGCATATTGAAAATACTATAGTACAACTCTTTCTATATAGGCATAAAACCCTATGCATTTCAGAGCAAGCCAAAATCTATAATTTGAAATACAGATGTGTAAACCCTAATGCCCTAGTTATTTGAGAATTATTGCGAATTTTTTCCCAGATAAAGAATCATCTGTATTTTTACTTATTTTCTGTATCATGGTGCCTTTTATTGGCTTATATGAACAGCTTCAACAATGTTGTTGTGTTAATTCAGGTGCTTATGAGGAACAAGAACTAAGGTTTTAAAGATTTAGTTCTTTCTTGCTGTTATCTGCACATTCAGTTTTAAACTCTCCACTTACTTTCAGTCCTTTTCTTCACTTCTTTATCTGTTTGGGACTTAAGTAGTACGTCTTAGGTGGTGAGGCTCACCTAATGACATTCTAAGGAAAAGAAAATTATCTAGGGAGAATATTGCTTTGTGCTAGTAGATTTTAAAGGTGAGAATTATAAAGTAGAATGCAATAGCTAAGTACAAAAATTTTTTGATTGTTTGAGTATATTTGAACTATTTAGCATCCCTTTTGTTTAGAGGAGGATCTTGTCTAAATGAGTTGTGCTGCGCAAATACATGGAATTAGTCAGCTGTGTACACCTGATAAGTTTCTCTTCTGTAGTAGTAGCTATTCTGACTGTTGAATTTTTATTTGAATACTTTTTTCTTTATGCTTTATTTAATATAGTGGAACAATCTGTAAGGGTTTGTGTTTTGTCACATGTATACATTTTTTTCAATATAAATTTACATTTGTGCAAATTCAAGTGTAATGACATGTCAGTGCAGTTATATTAATAACTTTATTCTAGTAGGGCAAATACAATAAGAAATTTACAAATCTTCAGACTCTCTTTTAAGAGCTATTTTCCCAAACAAATTTTGGTCCATATTGTTGGCCCACAGTGTCTTGCACTGTGAAATACAGCACATACTGAATGTATGTTATCGACCTGGCTAAAAAGTGCATTTCATAGGTGTATTATGAAAAGTTCTGTATATTTTCATAGGTGTATATTGAAAAGTTTTTCTGTTTTGTATTAAAGGAGGGAATTGTTTCATATGCTTGTGTATAAATGAAATTTAGAAGTCAAAAAATGGTTTTAGATTACTATCTTTTGTATTAATTTAGCCCCAGAATGAGATGCCTTCATTTCCAGTTGTGTGGAGTCCAGTATCCCCAGAGTAGAGTCAAGAAAGGCTGAACTGAATGCTGCATTGAACAAGCTGGGCATCACCACCTCTTTGTCTTCCTTTGATTTTTGAGTTAGGCATCTCACCCAACTGGGATCCAAAAGCTGTGCTTATGATACAATGGTACTTAAATCAGGTTTCACATTTTATTTTAGAGAGGAAATACTTTTTCCATACATAGTTTGCTTGCAAATGAAACTGGACATTGGGACATTTTCCTCTCTCGGCTTGGGGAAATTCAAGCTCCCAGACTAGCATATGGCAGCTTAGCATGGAAGCTTAATGATGCACCAGTGTTCTTCAAGGAGCTTCACCAGAGCAACGGAGAATTCAGACATCACAGAGCCAAAGAATGAGCCCCACTACTGCCCCAAATCAGACTGTAATCCTGTGATTATTTCCTGGAGTGTTTAGTCTTACAAGAGGTCACAAACCCAATGCTAAAATACTCACTGAACTCTTAATCTTGTGACTGATTTAGAAAAGGGAGTGTCCAGTTTCTAGATCCTAAGCCCAGGCTGTTCAAATGGAGCCAGTTCTGAACATGACTATTTCTGCTGCTGGACAACAGGAGAATATGTGGGGTTTATTCAGTTTCTGAAAGCGGATGCATCACTGCTGGCTAAATGCTCAGTTTGGTGCTTGTCTTTTTTTGGTTTACATTAGAAACAAATTATCGATATATAGGATTCATACGTACATACATACATATATACATACATATTATATTTATGTCCCTCTGTGTACGTGTGCATGTTGGCATATAGTGCACAGGCATGCATGCTTACGGTAAGGTGATGCAAAACACTGCTTTTAAGCAGCTCTTTTCTTGCTGAAATCCTTGTAATCAATTCAGACATAGCAGTGGGTGATGTTCGTTCACATGGAGGAGGTTAAAAAAAGCACAGCAGAAAAGCATTGAATATGTGTGGGTTTGGACAGCCTTTGTCTATGGGACTTATATCCAAGCTGCTTCCTTCCAGTTGCACAGTAGATGAAACATGTACTATTGTTAGTACATGTTTCATTGAAATGTGCCTTTTCTTTGGAGACAGTTCAGAGAATCTCATACATGCATGTACATTTAAAGGAGCATATTTTTTTAATGTTGCATGTTGTAATCTTTTGTATGTGAGCTTATTTTTCAAGCTATGATAGCTTTTGCATTCTTACATAAAAGGTTCCTTAGCACTTTAAAAATTCATGTTTAACATCATAATTAAAATACATAGATAAATCCTATTTTATCAATTAGTACAAAATGGCAATTTAAAAATCGGAACAGATACTGGTGGTATTACCAGTGATTTCTCCTCTCTCCCAGAATATTTGTCATTGCTAAGGATGAAAACAATGTCTGTTTCCCTTCTCAAGGAGTTGTACAGTACACTGAAATGTTATGGAAATAATCAGAATGAGACCAAATAAAAAAACTGTTTTATTTCATCTAATACCTACTTACACAAGTAAATTTTGTAAAGAAGTACCTTTCAATACACTGAGGTTAAAAGTAAGAATTTGTTATTTCACTGAGTTGATATTGTATCCTCTTGTTCACAGAGCAAATGCAGAATTACATTGCCTTTTTTATGACCTTTATAAATACCACTGTGTCCTTGGAGTATAGAAATATGCAGGAATGCCCACTCAGTTAATTACATTTTACTCAGTTAATACAAGTATCTCAGTCTCCCAATTCTTAAATTCCTTTTTGAGGATTAAAATATTTTTCTCAAAATGGCACAGTTTTTGTACAAATAGGTAGTAGGTGTTCATATATGAAACTAAAATTCCATAATACCCTTCATATTTATAAATCTTAAATACTGAGATTGGAAGGCAATAAACGTATTTCCAGGTGAAGATACAGGAAGGTTGTCAAGCTGTAGTCCTAACTGGCTTATTTTTGAGAACCTTCCAGTAAATTGCTCCTAGCGGTTTGGACTTCACAGTTTTCTAGAACTTTAAGATTATGCACTTTCAGTGTTCCAGATCTTGTATTACGTAGGTATCACTTTTATATCTTTTTATAGAGATGTGGTAGAAAATCACAATGCATAATCTTTGCTTCACTTGTTCTTTCTTTACATTTTACTTATTCCAAGTATGCATAACATTCAGATTAATTGTTGTCGGTAATCTTATGTGAACTACAAAGAAATGTATCAATTTATTTAAAAATGCATATATTTTAATTTTAAATCTGTAAGCATATTCTGTTAATGTCTGAGTCTCTTGGGTAAATCCTATAATTACATCTACATTATTTTAGTGAACTCCAATATTTTTTCTCATCTGTAATTGGAGGCCAGTGAAAAACTGGCAGAACTGTTTGTTTAAATCAAAATTAGGAGGCTATTGATCTGTAGCAAAATAATTGCTGGGTTCTAGATTAAGTGTCTGTTAACTTTAGGACAGGACTTGATTTTTTTGTTACTTAGGGAGTTTAGAGAAGAATGTATGAAAGGAATAACATGACTCTGTGCATGAGTAACCAAAATGAGTTCACAGTCATCTAAGAACGCAAAAGCTGGCTGGCATTCCCAGTTATCCTTTTCTTTCCATTTAGAACGAGTTTCCTGCTTTGGTTTCAAGAAAATCTTGGAGGAGAATAGCGTAAGAAATGAGTCAGTGTTACTGCCTGTCCTGATCCTTTAGCAGAGTCTATCTGGCACTTCTCTTTGTGATGATAAATCTGGGAGATTCACACATAGGCAGTCATGGCAGTGTAATGCCTTTTAGTTAAAATTACACCAACAGTTACCCAGCTTTCAATCCGTTGGTGTGTTTGTGATGTGTTGGTAGACCATATGCTAAGGGGTCAACTGGAAGTGATAAATGCAGATTATTCACTACTCTTACTGCAAAGATATATTAATAATGAATGCAATTTTTGCGCCTGTTTCTGAGATGAACATTTCAAATTCCATGGTCTTTTCCCCTTTCCTTTCGTAGTGTAAATTTAAACAGTGTTAAGAAAAATGCAAAAGGAAATAAACAGCTTTTTAAAAGTGCAGTCAGTAAATGATTGCTGGACTAAATGTTCACAATATTCAAGAATATGTGAGCTAGATCCTGAAATATTTTCCAACTTCCAATTTTTTGTCTTTTTAGGAGGGAGTTAGAGCAAAGTTTTCCTGAAATAAGTTTTATTTTATCTGGTATACTCAGAAGAGAGCATAACAGTTTAGTGCATTTGTTGTCTGCAAAAGATTGTTCTTTGTTTATCAGTTTTAGCTGAACATAGATTTGAGCTTCATCTGGCATGTACTGCTTTAAGTGACATTGTGCATGTCAGATGAAAGCCATGGTGCTGCACATTAATCAGATAAGACAATTCAAACAAAAGGGTGGCCTGAAGGATCCATACTTGGTTTTTATGTGAAACTCAAGATAGCGAGCCCTTTGCTGAGATGAATGAGTTTAGATAGCCCAAAAAGATGATATTCCAGAAGGAATCTCACAGATGTGTGGTACAAGTGTGAGATGGGAATATTTTGCCTGCTGCTAGTGGCCAAAACATGAGCACTGGGGGAGAATTAACTGCTTGGGAGACTAAGCTGCTTTCTCATCTCATTGGCATGTAGGAAACTAGAATTCTCTGGGCATTGACTTTGACCTGACTTCTTGCCAATTTTGTGTGTACATGCCAGTCAATCTCTTAAGATTGAGGATTGATTAGGACTGAACATGATCACTGGTCAGGGCATCCTTCTTCCTCCTTGCTCCTTTTACAGACCTTTCCACTGTGGCTTTTATTTTTGAAGGCCTGTTGGCTGTGGAAGAAAAGGCTGTATTTAAGAATTTATTCAAATCTAGAAATTCATTTTCTGAAAGGTTTTGAAGTAAAATGTGTGATTTCAAAGGAAAGAATGAATTCTTTTCTTTCAGAATATTTATTTTATTTACAATCTGACCAAAGAGATTGGTTAAGCTGTGTTCCATGTACAGTTTACTAAAGCAAAATGTAGCACATGAACAGATTTCAGTAAACCATATTAACATGCAATCTAACTGATGACATTGAAACCTTCCTTATTAATTGTGGTTTTTAAATACAAGTTGTACATGGATTCCTTTAGTGACTTTATACTACTTTCCTTTCCCCCATCCCCCCCCCCCCCCAATCAATCATTAAAAGCCTTTGATACAGTCCCAAAAACGTAGCTGTAATGCATAATAACCAGTATTGGTCCCTGCATTTCTGTACTTTAATGCTAAGTAATTGTTTGCGCAGTACCAAATACCTAATTTTCACTGGCATTCAGGAATAATATGGCAAAATGTTGAAGAATTACATAAAATACAGGGTATTTGTTCTCACTAGAAAGTCAGGGAAAAAAACCTTTTACTACCGATTTCCAGAATTTCAAATAGCATAGGACAGCTGTCTATTCAACATTTAATTTTTCTTCAGACTGTAGATGTACATATTTAAGGAACCTTCTGTGGTTGTACCATCAAGTACTTCTAAAATAAATGAAAACTTTTACAGAAAGGACCACCTTAAATATTAATTCTGTCTTGACTTGTGTTCTTGCCAGCAGTTTTAAAAGCAGGGGAAAAGGAACTTCGTAATTTCTCAGAAAATTAACAAATGGGCACTGGAGTGCCAAATGTAGGGAAAAGCTGCAATAGGAGTGTTACAACAGGAGTGAGAAGGGGACTGCAATAAGGACCTTCCTGTGTAACCTTATTCCAGCTAAATTTTGGGCACATTCAGTGAGTTATTTATGTATTTAAGTATTACAAACCCGAGAATAATTTTAGTAAATAATGGTAATGAAGAGCAACACGTCTGCAATAAAATACTGACTAGGGTCAGTGAGCAAATTGGATACACAGAACTGTGGTACAGTGTCAGTGCATTTCAGTGACTTTCATGACAGTCTTTGATGGCAAAGAATATTAGTAGTCACAATTAATTGTAATTTCTTTTTTTCTTTTTGAAAAAAGTGTATTCGATTTGCTTGTTCTTAGTGGAGAACTCGTTTCAGGTTTTTTAACAAGAATTGTTCTTCTAGTCTATACACAACACTCAGCATTTCAGAAAGAAAAATTTAACATAATGTGATCAAAAATATATGCTCATTGCAAAAAATATCTCACTGTGCTGTGTGCATAAGGCGTTTTATTTTAAATATAAAAATTTGTCATGTTTGAATGGAGAACAAGAGAAAGATGTACAACAACAGATCTCTAACTTCTTTTTCTTGGTAGCAGGGTTTCCCAGTTCTTAAAAATAATAATTCAGAAACACTACATGTAATCAGGAAAATAAAATATTCAAAACAACATTTGGAGAAAAAAGCAAAGTCCTCTTAAAACAAGGCAAACTGCATAGTGATAATTTGTTGGAAATTAAGATTTAGCAATGTAGATGTCAGAACATAGTCATTAGACCCTTGCGACTGCCACATCTTATTATTGTTTAATTTTTATACACATAGGAAAACCACATATCATTATTTTGATATAGTAAATAGCTTGAAAACAAGAGGAATCTTTTATATTCTCCTTAAAATTTCTTTGGTGCCCTCACAGTCAGTTTAACTTTCAGTAAACCATCATTGGACAATAATAGCTGTCTGTAGCTAGTGACCACTTCATAGAATTGAGAGACTGCATGCTAGGAACAGAACTCCTTTCAAGCCTTATTATCTCAGCTGTTCAGTTTCTTTATTTCAGAAGGAAAAAGCATGTAAGTACCAAAAATTCCCCCTTGACTTTTATTACAAATTTTTGCACACGTGGCATTTAATAATTTGCATTAAGATAAGAGAGTCAGGATTTTAAAGGGCGTTTCCCTCACAATAAGGAATGTATCCTTTAGTTTCTGGTCCTCATGTTTGTATACAATCTTTCTTTTCCACAGAAACAGCAAGAACTACCTGAATATTGAATGCGATTAATGCTTAGGAGGTCTCAGAGGCTTAGGCTTGTAAACTGAGCCTTGGCGAGATCCTGAAGTGTGAGGAGGACCTTGCCCTGGTTTTTCACATTGTCATTTTCATGGGACTCATCTACAAGTCTTTATATGTCAAAGGGGATGCATTCTTGTACTGGCAAGCCAGTATGAAAGTCCCTCTCATACACATCCTCTCAGTGAGGCCAAATCACTTCAGGAATAGATGGGCTACCTTGAGATGTACACGCTATAGGTGGTCACATCCACTCTGCAGAGGAGGGTGCCATGATATGTTTGTGGTTTGCTCCCAGAAGTGCTGTCTGGCTTATTCTAAACGTGGCTCTGAATGCGCTCCTGAGGGTAACAACTGTACAGTTTGCAGATTTGGTCCTGAGCCTTGCCCTCAGGTTGCACTAAAAATAGAAGGCAGGCTCATTGGTGGCTGGCATCCCAGCCTTTCCTGAAAGGTACAGTGTGTTCCAGAAATGGAATTCACAGGAATAGCGATTTGCAGTGAGTAGGAGCAAGATTCTCTCTCTAGAAGGCAGTGTTGTAAAACACATATTAGTGGTGAGAATTCCCTGGAGGATGATAATGTGGTTTTAAAAAGCATAGCTAAAATATGCACTCGTGTTTTATAATGCAAGTGCCAACTCATTATCGTCCTTTTTTTTATATATATTTCTAGGAATATTCTTAATTATTGAAATAAAACAAAATACATTAAATTTAATTTAGGCTTGTCATTTAAGCTTTTTCTCAAAAAAAATAGAATTGGAAGTGTTTTCAGAAAGACACAATTGAAAAATTGTTAGAATTATACAATGCATTACAAACCAAGTATCAGAAAGAAGTGGGAGCATAGTCTGCACTGTCAAACACAGGAAAATGTTTGCATATTGGCAAGTCCAACAGATCATTTATTTATCCCTGTTTTTTCTTCTAAATGGGGATTGTAATTCTGATTTGGTACGTGCTCCCAAAACAAAACTTACAGTGATATACTGCCTTCTGCATTCTGTGTGTGTGTATGTGTGTTTTTATACATAAGCTTGGGAACAGCTTAGGTTCTGAGTGCAGAAATACTTTTAAATTGAAATGCAGATCAGCTTTTCCTCCTCACCCACTTTTTACATAGTTTGCACCACAAGCATCGTCTAAAAAAAGCTAGGTTCCTTCTGATCAGCTGAACAGTATTCAGGAGCATTGAGAAAGCTGAAATTGCTTCTGCTTAAAACAAATACATTTTAGTTTCTCTTAGTCTTTATCTGCTGTAAGGAGAGAGACTTTTCAAGATTCAAAACCATAATTTCTACTCAGGGAGGCAGATAGTTCTGTTTGCTGGTTTTGTTTCAACCACTTTGTTTTAGCTAATTCTGAACAGCCATCCTTGATAAAGGATGGTACCTTGCCATTCCTTACCTGGCAAAATTTTACCCCTCCATTTCAATGCCAAGTTGTCCTTCAGTTTCTCTGCCTCCCAACAAAATATATACCAGTACCTTTTGGGGCCTATTCATTTTTTAATAATGCTTTGGCTGTTTAGGCCTCATGTGGCTGGAGTTATTATAATTCTATATCCAGTCACATATGCCTGATACAGCTGAAAGCTTTGCTGCTCTGATGTAACTTCTGTCAAAAATGTACTTTGTATACCTCACCAAAATTTCAAGAGCTGTTCAAACAGAACAAATGGCAGGCCTTGAGCTAGCAAAGCACTGAATATGTGATCAGAGCCACTTTTGTTACTGAATATCATGTTTAAAATATTTAAGATGGACCCTACCCAGCTCTGGAGGTTTCAATGGACTTGATGGTCCCTACCCTCATCCTGGAAGTTAGAATGCATGTAGAATGATGGCGTTAGTGTTAAAAGGCCAGGGCCCTCCTTGAATCCTCTGTTTCTTCCTTTTACCCACATTCATGCTTTTGTATTTTGTCAGTTTTGGCTGAAAGATGCCTTATAGATGGATGAAAGTGGTTTATCACTGATTGTGACTATTCCAGAATTGCTTAATAGATTATTGTCATCCTGACATCCATGGATTGCCAGGACTGCTTAGAAAGTGATCGGTAAGAACTGTGGTTATTGCATATTTTGACAGAAGTTTTGGGTTAAAGTACAAGAGGACTTTGTGCTTCTCATACTGCTTGGTTAAACATACTTGTGGAAAGATGAGAGCACCAGGAGCTCTGTATTCATTTAGGCACTATAGAGATATGATATTTGTATATAGAAGGAGATTATGCTTACATAAAACTGAAAATTGTATGTTAATGTTTGTTTTATTAATTGAATGTTTTTGATTGTTTGGGCTTTTTCTATTTTTTAAGGTTTTTTTGGTTGAGAATATTTGGGGGTTTGCCTAAAATGTTGTCTGTGTTCTTGCTTTGATCCTGAGCTGACTGGAAGATACTCTTAGAAATACACTCTTAGAAATACTTTCTTCATGCTTAGATGACTGTCTTCACTTATGCCCTCTAGTATTCATGTTTAATTCATTTATGTTGTAGAATATGGGTCATGTTCTTTTCCTTTTGCTCTGGGTTAGGCTGACAGCATCTCCTCAAGTGAGGCAACTCACAGCTCAAAGGAATTTCATTGACTATAGAATGTAAAAGTTGTTATAGTTGCTTAAAAAACTTGTATACTGTCCTCATTTTTTATTTCTTCTACTGGAAGATAATAATTCTTTAAGCAGTAGATGATCTAATTATTGTTAATAATATAGTAGTAATGGAAAATAATAAAAATTGTCACCTACTGACCTTATACATTTAGTTTTTTAATATTATGTCACTTAAAGACAATTCTAATTTTATGAAAAACCATGCTTTACAAATATGTTAAATATATTACACTTGTTCTTCTGAGATAAGCTGACTTATCTCTGTAAAAAATAAGAAATATTAAAAGGATTTTCCAGTCTGAGATTCTAACTTTTGGGAAAGCAAGCATATAATTTATTGAATAAAATAGTAGTTTGAATGTGAAGTAGTAGGCATTTTTGTGAAGAACTTCTGCCACTGGTTAAATTATTGGCTTTATGGAAAGCATGTAATATGAACTAGAACATTTTAAAAGTGTAGATTAATAGTAGCAGAATTCATACCTTCATCTGTGTGGTGACTGGATTCTTTGCTCATAAGTATTAATCTTTATAATATAAACAAGAATAATAAAAAAGTCACCTGAGCCTTATGTTTTATTTCATCAATATGATGAGAAGAAACTTGCATGCTTTAGCATCCTTCATATTAATATCAAATGTTAAGAACCATTGCTGTCACAGGCTGTCTGTAATGGTGTTCAAGTGTCAGTGACTGCAGGTGTCACCAGAGGAGATTTTAGGTGCAAGATTAGGTCTTTAAATGAAAAGTAATTGTGGATTTGGTTTCTTCTGATTTATTTTTACTTTTTGAATGTAGAAAAAATTACTATCAAAAGCAAATTGACTGCAGTAATGAAAGGCTGTTCTTTCAAGTGTACATGGATGATCTCTCAATGAAGCACCATGGTTTTTCTGGATCTCCTGGACAGGAAATTGTGTTGTGGTTTAACAGCAGCAACTAAGTACCACACTCACTTCCTGTCCACCCCCAGCCATGGTGAGGTGGGGAGAAGAAACAAAAAAAAAATTAAAAGCTGTGGGTTGAGATAGGAACAGTTTAATAATGGAAATAAAGTTGTTGATGATGATAATAATAATAATAAATAATAATAATACAAAAGGAGAATAATAAAACACATGATAAATGAGTTATCAGCCTGTCCCCAAGCAGCTATTGGTGCCTCCCAGCTAACTCCCTCTGCTTCAGATACAGGTTACAACATTCTACAGTCTGCAATATCTCTTTGGCCAGTTCAGGTCAGCTCCCCTGGCTGCACTCCCTCCCAGCTTCTTGTGTGCCTGCTCACCTGGCAGAGCATAGGAAACTGAAAAGTCCTTGACTGAGAGTGAACACTGCTCAGCAACAACTTAAACATCAGTGTGTTACCAGCATTGTTCTCATCCTAAATCCAAAATACAGCACTGTGCCAGCTATAGAGAAGAAAATGGAACTCTTTGGAAAATGGAATGGAATGAATTCCTTTATTATTAGCCAAATGATAGAAGATCTGTGGGATCGTGTTTTGCTTATGTGTATGTATGTGTGCTATCTGCCCATTACAACATTTAACTTTAAAACTTTTACAACATAAACTTTGTTGGCAGATTTCTGGTAAACTAATCAAATGTAGAAATCTTGAAATATTAAATATCTGTATTTTGGCAGAAATACACATGTGGAGAGGAGAGATATTTTATTAATTCCCACAATGAAGCAAAAATTGCAGTATGAGCTTGGGTTTTAAGAGCCACAGGGCATCAGGGAGTTTTGCCACTATGAATGGCTGACCATGGGTCAGTCTTCAATACGAGTTCATCGGACACCAGAGAGCTACTTCTCAGTCATGTCATGTACATTCCTTGTAATTTAACAGAACAGTTTGTGCTGACAGCTAATTGCAGCAAAAGCTGTGATATTCACATAGATTTACCCTGTGAAAATGCTTTGATAGCCAAGAGCATGAGCACCCCAACAATGTTTGATTCCTCTAAATTAAAGGAACCACAAGACAAAATAATAGAAAACTGGGTGGTTTTGGTTCTGGTGAGTGGAAGAATACTTAAACAAAATGTGTGTCATTTCATTTGTTTTTACTGACTGACACACTTTGGCAGAATAGACTCAGTTTGCCAAAGCTGTACAGGCTGTGCTCATTTACTATCCTTTTTCACGGTGTATGCCAAGCTTTCACTCCTAGGTGCTTTATCATTTATTTACTTTCAAGTCAATAATGACTGTGTTGAGTAATGTTAGGACTAATACTAATCCTTGTAGGATGCCTTTGATTCTTTTTTATCTTTAATCAGTAACCAAGGATGCATCTTGTTAGTATTTTATTACCTTAGAAAATCCTAAATTTAATACATCCACCAGGTGACCTTCATCCCCCACACTTGCAGTACACACCCTGTTGAGAAAGGAGAACTAGTAACCTGGAGTGAAGGTGGTCGGCTCTATTACTTCTGAAGTCGGTGGCAAATCCCCACCACACCCAGAGCCATAATCCCAGTTTGTTTCTCAGCATCTCAGGCTAGGGCTGCTATGTCGCTCCTCCAGATGCTTGAGCAGCTTCCTTCCTTAGTCTTGTAACTTCATTTGTCCTTATTGGGGGAAAGAAAGAGAGTCCATAAATTAACTATAAATACTAATATATATTGACATAAGAAGTCCTTAACAATATTTTTTCCCGTTTCTCAGCACACGGCCGTGGGGCGGAGGGGAGCAGTGGTGGCAGGGGCACTCAGCCCCACTGGCCGGTGCCGTATTTAAGGTGGCCAGACGGCTGCCTGGATTTTCTAGCGCCCATCCCTCCCGTACCGTCAGGACGGGAAAGGGAGGAATTTGCAGTCTTTAAGCAAAGAAGGATTTTGCTGTCTTTAAGCGAAGGAAAGGGAATTTGCTGTCTTTAAGCAGCTTGGATGTCAGGGAGACAGGTGCAGGATGCCAGCGATCCCCGGCCCCGCGGGCTGGGGCTGGGGCTGGGGCAGAGGATGGGGCTGGGATTTGGGCTGGGGCTGGGGCTGGGCGGGGGCGCTGGTGGTGCCGTGCCGGGGGCGGGGCGGGGCGGGGCCGCCGCTCGGTCCCCGTCTCCCGCTCGCTTCCCGGGCGGAATAAGCAGTTTTTGCACGGACCGCCGCCCGACTTCCAGGCTTTGCTTGAGGTGCAAGCAGCGAGGACGAGGGAGAGGCTGCGGCGGCCGGTGCCATGGGCCAGCTCTGCTGCTTTCCCTTCTCCAGAGGGGAGGAGAAGATCAGTAAGTGCGCGGCTGTGCGCGGCGCTGGCTGCCGCCGCCGCGGGGAGGGAGCTGCGGGAGCATTCCTGCGGGGTTTTTCCTTTTGGAAATTTAACTGGCTGCTTTTTAGAGAAGGGGTTGAGAAAAATGAAGCAATAATTCCTCCAAGTAGATGAAGATTTCTTTCTAATAGAGAGAAGTGATCGGGTATAATTTTGTTTGTGAGCATTCTGTCAGTCCATTTCTGCAAGCAGATGTAGCTGAAGTGAGTATTTTGATTTTCCTTTTTGGCAAGTGCAGTTTAGAGTGAGAGATGAGAAGGTTTTGATGTTTTAAGAATGTGTATGTTGATGGTAAAGCTCATTAGAGACAGATAGAAAGAATGGAGATTTTGTTGATGTCAGTGTTGACAGATGACAAAGGATTTCCATTTGGGTGTTGGTTGGATGTGTAGTTTTAAGATGACCAAGTGAAGTCACACTTTATGTATGGATCTGGTAGCATCTGGTTTTGCTTTCAGTTGAGTACATTTAAGTTGAATCAGAGGGAGCAATTCTGATATCTTTATCCTTTGGTGTACTGAGTCAAGCTAGCTAATTTGACTGGAATGTTGTTTCTGTTAAATCTGTGCTGAAAATTATGTTTGCCCTAAATTTGGTTGCACAATAAAATATTTGCTCTCGACTTCTTGCTCAGTGAAATACTTTCAACCTTTCTTCTAGAAGATACAGCCAAATTTCTGTCACATTGTGTCTGAAATCAGTTTTAACTAAATTCACATAATTCATTAGCTGTAGGCTAGAAAGTCTAGTTTTCTAATCTGGTTTATATTCCATTCTTGTTTCTCAGGAAGCTGTCTAGGTATAAATAAAGTGGGAACTTATACCATCAACTAAACAATAAATGTGTCTACCAACAGTGCAAGAATCTAGAAAACAGCCTCAAGAAGATGAGTTGGCAGTTATTTTAAAATGTTTTTCTTTCCCAGAAAGAAACATTTACCCTGGTACCCCATGGTATGAGGGTAAATGTTACAAATTTTGCACTAAGGAAACAACTAGGAACATTTTATATTTTGAAACTATTTTTTTCATCTAGCCAGTACAGCATGTCTTTATATGAAGAGCAAGTAAGTAGCACATCTCACCTCTAATATACGAATTGGTGAAGATGTAATTAATACAAATTGCGTTTTTTAAATTGTTCTGTTGACAGTAAACAAGAGAAAGAGAAAAGCACCATATTCTGCATCCTGCTTCTTTCAGTCCCCTCACTTCACTGCTTTTTAACTTTTCTTCTGACATCACCTGTCGGGCACCAGCTTTCTTTGTATGTGCTCTTGTGAGTGACTGGAACATATACTGAATGTAGCATTTAGCACAGCATGAGCTCAAACTACATGTAATCAAAAAATCATTCAGGAGTTGTCATTATGTATGTGCAAAGTCACAAAGGCTTTTGAAAGATGTCTGCTTTTGGCATGTAGCAACTGAAGGGTGTGGCATAACCCCTTGAGAATGTGGAAAGGAAGAAATGCATAGTTAAAGGATGAAGAGAATCTGAAGCAAGGAGATCTGGATATGGTGAGGTAAAAAGGTGGTGTCTCAAATGAAGAGAAAAAAGTAGACATGGCACTGTTTTCCCAGTGTCAATGGCAGAGTAACATGACTGAGCAATCTTAAAAAGGGAAAGACAGAGGAAATATAGGACGAGTATGGTGAACGTGATTGGTTTTTCCCTTCATTCAGCACTGACTGAAGAAAAGGGAGAGAAGGGAAATTGCTTTCCTTTCATCTGGCCTCCCTCCCTCTCTTCTGCCACATCTGTTTCTCCCTCTGTGTGCTGAGAAGAAGCACTGCTGGGCATCCAGCATGGCCCCAGCTAGAGAAGTGGTTTGAAGCCAGCCATGAGGAACAGGCAGAAGGGAATGTATCTCACATCCATTTTTCCTCTTCTTATCATATTATCATGGTGACCTCTAAACTAATTGTGTTTAGAAAATAACCCAGGCTTTTTATTACTAAATTATCCTGGTTAGGAAACACACAGGTGCAATCACAATCATGTGGCTGTTGTACACAAGAAACAAAAAGTACTTTATAAAGGTGCAAGCATGTGCAGTAAACAGCAGCTCACTATGCTACTTGACTCATTTCAGTTGCAGTGAAAATGTATGAACTTCATTATGGTTTTCCTATAAGTTTTGTTTTAGCTGAGGTGCCTCAAGTGAACTCAGCTTTGAAGGTTTGTTCCTTATGCAGTAAGGAATTTTTTCATTTCATGTAAAGCATAATTTCAAAAAGTGTTGTAATTGTATTATCTGGTACTGTTGCATTGTACATCTTTGTGTTGAGTGAGGTGAAAGCTCAGTGCTTTCACGGTGTGCTTTTTAAAATTTGAGTTTAGATCACAGCAAGTGTGAATGGAATTTAGCTTCAACTCAATCTACATTGTTAAAAAAAGTTAACCTATTTTACCTTAGTAATTAATAGGTGCTTATGATTGAAACACACCAAAGTGCTGACAAGTAGAAGCTGAGTTGTATTATTACGTTTTAACAGCCACTTGCTTACATCTTGTATCCACACACAGGTATTTCACATCCCTTTCTAGCCCCTTCAAATTTAGGTATAGCCATGGAAAACATTTAGCCAAGTTTTGTGGTTATGGTAAGATCATAAGAGTGGTTGTCTGGACCAGATTTAGGATCTGTCTTCCTAACACATGCCTAACATGCATTAAAGCCATTAAAAAGGGGAGGTGTGTAAGAAGGTGTTTCCTCAAAATTAAGTTCTAATGCTGCAGCAGTTCAAGATTTGTGGACTTTGTGAAGCGGGGTGGCATCCTTGATAATCGTGAGTCTTTAATTTTTTTTTCCAGTCTCCTCTTGAATCTACAGATGTACTATCTTCTGCCAAGAGGCTTTATGGCTTAAATATGGTTTTTGTAAAGAATCTTACTAGCCATGCTGACCTATACAATTTCATTTACTGAATATTATCTTAGTAAGAACAATTATTTTAGTTTTTCTGCTACACTTGGTAGAAATCAGTTCCCACAATGTACTCTGGGTAGATCTAGGGTATTCTGCAGTGAAGGAAAGGAAAAAAGTATCTATTCTCACCACTGATTGTGGGATAGACACAAATAAAGCCTGAGTAGAAACTGTTAAAACTTAGACATGTAAGACTTTCACAACCTGTTCTTTCTGTTGTCTTAGTGAATGGTCATGTAACCACTGTAAGGCTGAGAAAGCTTTCTATAAGGATACAGACAGTCAATTCAGCATGTTAAGTTCCATTGAAGATGGTTGGAGTTTCAAAACTTGACTCACTGTGTTCAAGGAGGAGCTTTTCAAAGAGTATATATTTTAAATAAAGATTAGTGTTTAGTCTAACAATTCTTTATATTTCTGAGATCATGAAGGAATTGCCTGCATGATAACCCTGTAGTTAGACCTTGTATTCATTTTGTTATATCAATGCTCAATAAGTTTTTTTTCATTTTGGAAATGGTCTCAAATTATTTTCAACTGCTTTTTGAAATCATCTAATTGCAAGTTTATTTCTGGTCTAAAGTTGTTTGTTTTAACTTCACAGCATGACACTTTTTAATCTGACATAAAAGAAAGCACTTTACAAAATAAGCATTGTTATACATCATTATAGCTGTATATATGCTAGCCCATTTGCTACTTGACAGCAAACCAAGGAACATAGACTTGGTTGTATTGGCCAGAAATTGTTTAAAAAGGCTGTTAAATATTGAATGCATACAAAATCCCTGTATTATACAACTACTGATGTGGAAGAAGGCTGGTCATAAAATCAAAATAGCATATGAAACTTATTTGCATTCTAAAAAATGTGATTCTCAACTTGAAAGGGCAGAGGACAGCAGTGTGAGCACTTTTGCCTGTTTTAATTTAATGAGATTTAAAAATTTGCTGTTTGATAGCTATTGTAAACAGACCAAGAGCAGCCACGCCCAGAAGGACTTGGGGATGCTGGTGGGTGAGAGGCTGGACATGACCCAGTAATGTGCTCTCACAGCCCAGAAATCCAGTTGTATCCTGGGCTGCATCCAAAGCAGTGTGGCCAGCAGGGTGAAGGAGGGAATTCTGCCCCTCTGCTCTGGTGAGACCCCACCTGCAGTGCTGCATCCAGCTCTGGGATCCCAGCACATGACCTGCAGGACATGGACCTGCTGAAATGAGTCTAGAGGAGGCCGCCAAGATGATCAGAACACATGTCCTACAAGGAGAGTTTGAGAGAATTGGGGCTCAGCCTGGAGAAGAGATGTCTTTGGTGTGAACTTATTGCAGCCTTCCGGTACCTGAAGGGACCTGCAAGAAAGATGGAGAGAAACCTTTTACAAGGGCATGTAGTGCCAGAACTAGAGGAAATGGCTTCATCTGAAAGAGCATAGGTTTAGATCAGATATTAAGAAGAAATACTTTATTGTGACAGTGGTGGAGCCCAGAGTAACTGTGGATGCTCCTTCCCTGGCAATGTTCAAGGCCAGTTTGGATGGGACTTTGAACAACCTGGTCTAATGAAAGGTGTCCCTGCCCATGGCAGGAAATAAATGATCTTTAAGGCCCCTTCAAACCCAAACCATTCTATGATTTTATTATTATATGTCAATACTCATAATGCATATTGAACATAGAGTGGGTAAATAGTTGTGGAAATGAGTAAATAAACACAGGGTCTGGGGCTGTGAAGCCTATATGGAGGAACCAAGCAAGCTGGCAAGTTCCAACATCCAGCCAGGCCAGCAATATGCAGTCCAGATCTTTTGGGCCTGACCAAAAATTACCCAGCTGTATCAAATGAGGGATTGGTTTTTGAGGGTAAAGCAAAGTTCAATGAACAGAATCCAACTACTTTTATATAAGTCTTAGATTGATTCTGAAAATACTGAAAGTTACATTTGCAAATCAATGACTTGATCAAATTTGCAGTTTGGTGCAAGTTATGATTTGTTTTGCATTTACGTAGCTGTAGTACAAAAGTTGCATTGTCTGGCTTTCTGTCATGAGAGACAGGACAGGTTTGCCTACCACAAATAGTAAGTCAATCCCTGTTGTTGAGCAGGCCTTGTACATTTGCCAGGTTGTCCAATACTGATTGCTCCCTGTCCTGCATGTTCTGTCCTTCTCACTTCTGTTTTGTGAGGTTTTAACTCTTACTTGCTCAAAGCGATACCTGCTGTTGTACTATAAAGACACTATTCTTTTCCCTTCTTCTTCCTGAAATGTGAAAGTGCACTCATCAGCTGAGGTTGGTGAGTCCTATTTATACTAATTCTTCAGTGCTTATATTCTGTCTTGCCAATCTCCCTGTGAGATGTTGTTTCTTTACTCCTACACATAAAGAGGTGCATGATGTGGATGCAAAAAAACAAACAATTGGAAGGAAAGGTGCATTCCTCAAAATGACATTTTGAATAACAACTAGGTGTTGTTTGTCTTTTTCCCTCATAGAACTTCACAGTGCCTGTGATTAGATTGCTAACATTGTTTCCATTCTCTATGGGAAGAAAAGAGGAAATTTAACAGTCTAAGCCAAAACTAAGTATTCAATACTTACCATGTAAAAGTTGAAAATTACACAAGTATTCACCCTCCTGCAACCAACATTAGGTTTGATGACCAAGACAAAAAGCCCAATCAGGGCCTGAAGACTGACATTAATTAATATCAGTAGAATCATAAGTATCTGACATGTATGTCCATTCTTGGGTCTGACAGTGTCTGTCAAAAATAATCCCTCAGTAATGCAGCTAGATTGCTAAGAGAACCCTTATTATCTTCACACTAGTGAAGATAGAGATTTTTTTTAAATCTAGGAGAGAAAATAAGGTATGAAGTTCACTTTCACTGCAAAGAGGTATCAAGTGCATGATAGAAGGACAGGCTCTTAAATCAGAAGAATAATATTTAAGAAATCCATCAGAAAGTGGATGCCTTTTTGAGGCCTCAAGAATGAAGAATATAGTCATCTTGAAGTAAAGAGGATAAAAATACTGGTGACTATGAAATTGGGAAGTTTTAAAAATTTTGTTGGATGTTTCCATATGTCTTAGGCAATCCTCCTTGAAATTAAAATGTCTGTGGTTCATAAGCAAAAAATGTCAAGGTTAATTTGTAGCTGTTCTAAAATACTGAACATTGTAAATTCTGCTAAGAGTCTAATCCTTATATAATATACACTTATGTATGAAATGAGGATGTATCTGGGGCTGAAAGCCTTATTTGGAGTACTGTTGGCCACAGTGATCCATAGCTACATTATGCTGAGAAACTTTAGGGAAAGTCTTAGCTAAACCTATTTGTATTAAAAGGCCTGAAGAATAACTCCTGAGAAGATAGGAAGAAATTTCATTTCAGCTGTAGCAAGCAAAGACTAGGATTAGCTAGATGGGACAGGTACCAACACTTGATCCCAGTATGAGAGGATGAGAAAGAAAAGAAAGTTCAGGAGACCCTGATGAGAGACTTCAAAATGGAGATGAGGTCACTAAAATTGGCTCCATGTTGATGGAGTTGGAACTTTAATGAACTCAATGATCACTTTTTGTAAAAAGTGTGTCAGCAGAGAGCCAGTCTCCAGTGAATTGTGACTGAGAACTGCCCAGGTAACCATGCAGCCATTCTCATTATAATACACTGTTTCCTGTCTTCCACTGATGTCAGTGGGAGAAAATGTCTGGTTAAGATCTTTCTTCAGCTTCCATCTAGGATGTTTCTGTGGGCACTTCACCAGTGTGTGTTGTATCTAGACAGTCCATTAGCTTAAGGGCTATCTTTCCTTCAGCTTAATTGCCAAACCATCACTCTGCATAGGTGGAAAAAATAAGTACCTTTTTGGCTATCAGGTGACGCATCATATTGTGCAGAAGTATTTACACAGATTCCTCCTATATTATTGAAATTGTATTTATTTTCTACATTGAGGTCATGTTCTCTGTCTTCCATTCATGTGCTACTATTACTTTACTGTCAATACCTCTGGAACTGTCTTAGGTTCCAAACACTCCCAACAAAGGGAGTGTTTTTATATCAGTTAAATGACTGGCAGAAGAGCATATACATAATGTAACTGTTTTTTGCTCTCACCCTCACTATAATTCAGTTCTCCTTACGCTGATGGGGAGTTGTGCAATCTTTGGATAAGACTACCAACTTGAAAACTGACTACACTTTTAATAGCCCTGCCTGTAGTTTGTGGGAGGTTGCTACAAGCTGCCATCTTTCATAGTGAGTTCTAGCAAGAAATATGTGATCACCTGCAATACAAGTTAACCTGGCTTCTTACAGATAGATGTTGGTAGGAACAAAAATAAGCAAAACAATAGTGGTTTGATGGCCATAGAACCCTCTCCTCTTCTAGATTAAAAAGTGCTGACAGAAGAAGTTGCAGATCCCACAGAAGCATTGCTGTTGCCATCCCTGCTTGTGTGCACTGTGCACTGGTGATCTGTGCTGTGTAGACTGATCCATAGCAGAGCAGGTTTTATATGAGCACTCCTTTAATAAAGGCAAAAACACCTCAGTGAGATTAAGGGCTTCTCCATTATTAGCTGACTAACCTGGATATTTTTGTTTTAAGCAAATTAAGGAATTCTTACAAACTCTGGACCAGCTGATGGTAAGGGTCACATAGCACAGTAGCTTTTTCCATTGTATGACTGGATCTAGTGAAGAGTAATATGTAAGAGAAATACACAGGCTCAGTTTCGCACGGTGCTGAGCAGCTTTGATACCTTGTGAACATGTGCACGCACACATGGAGATGCTTCCTACTGCCAGCAGACCATGCTGAAGTGGCAAGGAGCTGAAGCTTCTGATGCATGTGGAAAGGACTAGCAGAGTGGGAAGAGGAGACATTGACCAGAAAAGCTGATTATGACATCTTTCTCAAACAGAGTATACTGCTCTCTTGGTGTAATGAAAGGGTTTTTACTATGTTTAAAATTGATTGATCCATTGCTACCTGTGGATTAAACATTAAATCATTTAGATGTCAGATGGGTCAGCCTTTCTGCTAAGTGTAGCAGTCTCAGGATAGTGAAATGGTGTCTCTCTACCGACCCTGGACTCAGATGGAGAAAACAAGGAAGACCTGCCTGATTGTAGCCGAGTGCTTTTCAGAAACTGCAGCAAAACCAGTTGGAAGGGCAAAGCTCTGAGAGGTGTATGGACTCTGTCTCTCCCTTCTGCCTACCCTCTCAGTTGTATTGCCTCGTATGGCTGCTGCTCCGCAGGGTAAAGTCCTGTACTTCTTATTGGTCGGCCAACTTCCAAGGTCCTGTCGCATTTATCATGCTTGTATTTCACAGGAAGGTTATCTTCATGTTTGTGTGCTTTCCCATCCTCTTCTGATCTGCAAAGCTATAATTCAGAAATGCGTTTATTGACAAAGAAATGATTGTTAGTTAATGCTGGTCAGAAAATATTAAGAGACATGAAAGAAAATTTAAAAACTGATGCAAGTTTTTCTGCTGTGAAGGGCATTGTATGAGCCATCTGTGGATATTTAGGTAATCACTGTTTAGTCCTGTTACTACTTCAGTGGATAACTCTGTTATGGGACTTTTCATTGTGGGAAGATGAGAGACAACATTAAAACTGTTTTATATACAGCTGAAGGCTTCTTTGCTGATATGGGAAGCAAGCCTGTGATCCCAGTGAGTCCATACAAAGGTCACCACTGCTGGAACTAGTCAGCATACTTGTCAGGCTGACAGAGGCTGCTGCTTGAGCGGGTTGTGGTTGCATTATTAGTTATACTATGGTTATGCACTTTTCTGAGTGGAAATTAAACACAGTAAGAGGTGATGATGAGTACCATGCAGTATTGCTGTTGTATGTGTGGTACTGTAAAGGAAAGAAAAAATAATCCTCTGTCAAGCAGAGGGACCTCTCTTAAAGTGTTTATTTTACTGCACGTTGATGCAATTAATTATTTCTGTGATTTGCTTTCTTGATTTTGCTCTCTATTTTAAAAATTTATGGCCAAATAACATTTTAGTACACTTGGCTACAAAGTCAATCTATGTAGAGAAGTAATGCACTGGAAAGTTGCTTGCATGGAGAAGTTTTGAACCATGACATTAGCCAGACATTTTGTTCATTGTTTCTGGAAAGTATTTCATTCAAAAAAACACCTGAATAAAACCAGCAAATTCCAAAGGAACACTAGTATTTTCTTAAACTTCTTACTGAGCACATTGATGCTACATCAGTTAAATTGACTGATGAAAGTTTGGGGAGACAGGAGGCTTCAATAGAGGCAGAATTGAGTCCTGTATTTCTTAGATTATATAGATATCAGTTAAAATTCCGTTCACCATAGGTGATTTCCTTGCCCTATAAGGGGGTGGGGGAGGGGAAATAAGGCACAAAAATATAACCGAACACTTCACTGACAATTGGAAAAAAGAAGCTTTATGATGATCTGGAATATGAGCAAATTCTGCTGCAATCACACTCAAATAGCCCCGAGCATTACTGTGGGCCACCAGCTGCAGTGGCAGATTACAGCTGAATGTTGCATTTAGAATTCCAAACTGTGCTGCTTCTTGGTTCAAAAAGCCAAACAGACCAACGAATAGCAAGTGCAATTTTTCATGGGGCTAAATATTTTAAATGCAATTTGTTTTGTAAATCTCCAGCATAAAGTTAGACAAAAAGCTTGAATAGCAATTAATAACTCTTTTAAAATATACTGTAATGATTAATTGCTTTTAATCTTTTATAAACTGGTAATAACTGACAGTTAACTATTGTCTATCAGTTTGCAATATAACAAATAAGAATACATGTTGCTTTTGCCCAGAAGATTTATTTCTGCATAATAAAGTAACTACGCAGGTAATTTTTCTGGTAGTGGTAAAATCTCAGAAAAATTTCCAATGTCCAGTAACTGAATTATCAATTTTAATAATTTTTATTTTAACTAAAAATTATAATTTCAATAATAAAATACCATTTAGCACTGCAATGCTTGAAAGCTGTCTAAAAGGATGCTCAGTTGGAATATTCAATTAGCAACAAGCTAACAGTGTTTAAAGATTTTTTGCTAAACATGCAAGTAAAACCATGAAAGTGAAACATATTAACTGGGGCATGAATCAAACGGTACTGAAAATGCCAAGTGAAACCCTTAGCAGGACTAAGCAGGAATATTGCTGATTTATACCCAGCAAGGACCTGGCCTGCCAAGTGTCGTGGCTGTGACAGTCCACTGGCAGCCCCTGGAGTCCAGAGTTGCAGCGAGATGGATGAGAGTATCTGCCAGCCCATTTAAAAGCAGACCTTCTATAAATAATACCAGAAAGATTGGTTCAGATGGCAAGCCAACAAATTGCCAACTCCATCTGGAATCCTCTTTCTAAGTACATATGTAGCAAGGGAAGGAGCCTGGGTAAAATGCTGTTTGTGCAGCCCTGAGCAGTAAAAATCAGACTGGTAATCTGCTCTCTTGGCTCTTGCAGGAGATTTCCAACACAATTTCTTTAATAGAGAGTGAGTCTGGAAAGAAATTCAGATCACTTTTAAATTTGCATTTACACTAGTTTTTCCAAGCCATGTGTCTGCTGCCGTTCCATATTCTTTTTGGGTTTAAAAGGGAAAATAAAGGCCAAAAGAAAAAGTAAATGTACATAAACGTGTTGTGGGTGAATCGAAGAGCATAATTTCCCTGATGGTCCTGTATGCAGATGTTCAACATAAGAACAAAAAGTGTAATGGATTTCTCATACTTCTATAAGTATGCAGGTTAAACATTATTGCTCATTAGTGGAAAATATGTTTGGTATCCCCACCATATGCACCTAGATATGAAATATTCAGTCTTTTAAGCTGTTAAAATGATTTATAGATCATTAGAAACAACATTGCCACAGCAAAAGGAAGACTGGGTTCTCAGAGGAGCTCTGTTTGCTTTACTCTAGATATATTTGAATAAACAAAGGTTACAGCATTATGTTTTTATTGATTTTCAGAGGGTAAATTACAGGTCATTGCTATCAGATAATATTAAAAGCTGCCCTGTATTCCCAGTGAACAATATCCAAATACCTTATTCTGTATTATGGAAGTACTATTTCCCTCATTCATTATTGCATGCTCCTGTCTCAGTTTACTGAGATTTGTGTGTACTCTGGCACAGTGCCTCTGTCTATTCACTGTACAAATTGTGCCACTCTTTACACACCAAACAGTAGAAGGAGCTGCATGGTTTTCTGGCTAAATGTTTAGAGTTATGAATTTTGCTTTTCCATTTCCTTACTTCTGCAGGTTAAATCAGAACTACAGCAGTGAGATTTCATTGTAGTAAAAGAGGAAATGGAAATTCTGTTGTTCCCACAACTCTACTGGAGTCAGGAGCCAAATCCTGTCCTCTGGCATACATATTACTGTAGCTACTACTGCCTTACTCTCTGAAACTGTTCTTAGTTCTTACTTCTGTTTTCATTTGTGCTGGCCTGTTTCGGAGTTACGATTCAAAACCTCTGCCAGGAGAAATCCACAGAAGTAACTGTTCCACAAATGCAGAGTTTGGCTCAATGTACTTCTCAGCTTTGCTACCTACAGACACAGCCCAGCTCTGTGACTGCTCTGGGTGCCTTGGACCCCAGTGCACTGTATGCCGGAGTGTCTGGGGCTGCACCTGTACACTGGCACTGCCTTGCCCATGCCACCACTCTGGCATGGTTCTGGGCCTGGCAAACATCCTGGGCACTGGTTAGGAGTTAGCACCAACCCAAGTCCTTCCCCAGCAGGCAGTTTGGATATACAGCCACAGCATTTCAGAGACCTGCAGAGCTGGATGGGATGGACCTGGCTTGCTCTGTGCTAACTGGCCTTAGAGCCATGTACTGGCGTTTTAGAGCTCACCTGTGTAAACATAGGCAGGTGCCTCTGCATGAAACACCAGGTTTCAGAAATGTTTTTCATGGTACTGTGAGAACAGGTGTTTGTCTAATGTCAACATAGAACCCAAGCTGAATTTTCCTTCTCTGTTCAAAAGTGATCCATAAGCAAATCCATGTTACAGCCAAATAGAAAGTGCAACATGCTAAATATGTTGAGTGTTATGTGAGTATATGTGAACACCTACCCCTTCAACTTAGAAGCTCATTTGCTTTGAGTATTGTCTTGCTATATGACAAGTCCTACTGTAATCTAATCCCTGTGAGTTTAGACTGGAGCCACTCACAATGCAGAAATTGTACCATATGGATAAAAAATGTATTATAAAAAAGAAATAGAATAGCCACACTTGAGAGTAGGAAAGTGTTTGTTAAACAACCAAAATGTGGTAGTTGTCTGCTTATTCCAAAGCTGACATTTTAAATGTACTTTTTCCCCTTTGTACTGTCTGATTTGTGATGTTTAATGCTAGGTAATTGAGTATTTTGTTTGCCAGTGGAGAGTGGTATTCCTGGAAGCAGGCAGGCATGTTCTAGCCTCAATTCCAGAAACCATTAAAAAATGATTTTTTTTTTAAATTACAAAATTGGTCTGCACAGCCTCCATTTAAAGATGCCATATAATTAAGAAAGTGAAAATTAGTTATTTTGTTTTCATAAAGGTGTCTAGAAACTAGAATATAAACTAATAATCAGACTCAATTTTGACATTTCTACACTGATCTGGAATGATCAGGAAGCTGTACTTGGTCTTCTTTCAAAAAGGGGTGAAAACAGATTTCATCTGTGGAAAGGTTCACTTCTGGGAAGTAAAAAACAATCCCCAAAATCTACCTCTTTTCCCCTCCAGCAAGGTTGTGTGCCACCAGACCTATAACCTTTTAGCAGAAATGGCATGCATGCAGTGCTGGCTAAATCTGTCCTGGGAAGATCAGAGTAACTTTGTCCTAGAAGCTCAAGAAGCTCATGGAGCAGAGGAAATAGATGTTTGGAGGAAGGACTGTGTTTCCAAAAGAATATAATGCTCAAAACTTGAAGTAGGAGCGCTCAAGGTGTGATTCAGAAACTGGCTGGGGAGCTCTGAGAGGTAGCTAGTTTTGGGAAAAAAAAAAAAAATAAAAAAAAAAATCTTGAAAGCCAGAAGGCAGGAGGAGGAATGGTTAACATGATTAAGCAACTGTTAGTATAGCATGGGATTACTTCTATTGCATCATGTGAAATGAGAACAAGAGAGAACATTTTGTATATATTTCAGGGAAAGCTTCCTGTCAGTGACAGATGCTGGGCTGCAGAGAGTCTACATTTTGCAATGTTGTGACCAAGATTTTGAGATTAATGCAGACAAACAAAGAAGGCAAGACAAACAACAGGTCCTTGGTGGAGTGAGGGGTTGTCCTTTAGATGACATTGGTCTGTTATTATTTGTGAAATTATTATAGGCAAAGTGGAAAACAAGATGCCTTGAAAAGTATCATAGCAAGACGTACTGATGCCTTGTTCAGCAGCTGATTACTGATGGTTTAATAATGTTTTTTGCCAAATTATTTTGCCATTCCTAAAATTTGAGTGGTCCTGTTTCCATAAGCATCGAGAAGCTGGAGAACTGACAGAAGATACCGGGATTTAGAGGAATAGAGGTATATGGTTGTATAGCCTATGTAAATTAGCATGATGACCCTGCCCATGGCAGAAGGCTTAGAACTAGATGATCTTTAAGGTCTCTTCCAACCCTAACCATTTTATAATTCTGTGGAGCATGAGGTTGGAAATTGTCTTAAAAGAAAAATGAACTGGGTGCAGGCTGTCCCTGAGCCTTAAGGAGCTAGAAACACAGTGTACCAATGACCAGTTTGGCACTGCCAAACTTGTACAATAATCAGTACTTTTAGACTTGTAGTTCTGATGTTAGCATACACAGCTGAACTTCTGTCAGGCTCTTGACCCTGCCTGAATTGTTGTCCTAAATTGGTGTAGGGAAAATTCACTTCTTATTAGATATTCCCTCTGGATCCCAATCCCCAAATCTCAGAATACACCATTAGCTTTATCTTTTCTCTGATGGCTTAATCCCTTTGAATATCTGCCAGTCTCAGGTGAATTTGATCTGGGCACTTGCTGAGTTTCCTGTAAGTTAAAATCCTCAGGCATGGATAATTCATTTCACCCACTGGAGAGATTGTATCCTTTTGCTGAGAGGTGAGTTGTCTTACCCTAAGGTAATTATTGCTAGGATTTTATTCTGTTTCACATCCTAGCAATAATTTTTAAATGACATTTTATTCAATCTTTCATTTTACTGCAAAGCACAGGGATTGAACAAAAACATATTAAGACTCAGCTATGTTTTCTGTATCACATACTGTGGCTGAGTGCAGTCAGCAAATGTACATTTTTTTCTGTCTTAAAAATCCATTACCATCTACTATAGCCTAATGCAGTCAAAAAGGTTTTCCTTTCTTTCTCTCTCACATCCTCTTTTGCTTTTCACATACACCTCATTAATACACTGTGAGAGGTTTTCCAGCACAAAATGATGAGTTTACTCCTGCAGTTCTACAAACTGTAACCTGTGATGAGTTCTAGGGATTGAACCCTCTCTAAAGTCAGGGTTTACCTTTCTCTGTTAAAATGAAATTTGCTGTAGTGTTTTTGTGTTTTGAAGCACAGTTGATCCTCTGATTTAATGACATAAATGTTAATTTATGTTGGCCCCCACCTGTGTGCCCTATTCATACATTGCATGTGTGTTCTCTGCTACAATTAATCTAAAACATTTGGAAGAAGAGCCACATGTGATACAACCCGGATCATGGAGTCACTGCCTGTAATCCTTGCTTCAGCACAAGTGAATAATAGTAATAATAAGTCCATTCCAAAAGAAGTGCATCATTTTACTTTGAAAGATCCATTTTATTCCCTTTGCCTTTTTTTAACCATAATCTTTAAAGAAGGCATAAAATAAGAAAATAGTACAGGATTAGACTTGAAATAAAAACATGATATGTGTTAAAGTCTGTCCAAGTTTAATCTTCTCCATCAGCAGCAGGATGCCTGTGGTGCTGCACCCAGGCTGTGAGGAGGCCAGTTCTCAAAAGCTCTAGGTTACTGCTGCTGGTGTATAGCTCAGTGTATAGCTACACCTGCATTCATGGAATTCAAACCACGTTGCATCGTGCTGAGCAACTGTTGCATGTGCTTTCCTGTCTCAGGAAATCTCAAAATAATGAATAACATAATCTGCTCTTGAGGAGAACCATTGCCCATTTCTTTCCTTCTCCTCATCCTTAACAAACTTTTCTTGGCCCCTCTAGTCAGATAAGAAATGGGAGAACTTTTCTGTATGGAAAATATAAAGGCAAAGTAAACTAATGTACCAGCTTTTTACCACACAGTTAGTTCTGAATAGAATGAAAAGAAATGCAAAAACTGGTTATGGCATGAATATGTACCCTTTATTCTTTTACTCTTGAATCGAGGAAAGGCTGAGAACAATACTGCTTTCAAATAAGAGGATGAAGAAAATATATAAAACTCCAAATCAGAACTGTTTAGCCTGATAGAAATAAAGGCCCAAAAGACCAGCTGGCATAAATAAGCAGTTTTCTGCTGATATTATGGGACAGATTTAGAATTATTGAGATGCTAAAGAGGAAGGTGTGGAGCTCTGTACACTATGTAGGTAGAGAGAATTTTTGTGAATGGAAAAAGGAATGGAAAGAGATGAGAACCATCAGTTTTAAGGCATAGTAATGAGCAATCCATTATGGTACAGAGTAAATTGGTAAAAATTGTGATGTTTAGTTCAGTTTTTGGCATAGCAGACATATTTTTTTCGATTTATTTCATTGAAGTGTTGCTAGAATACTCTTTGACTCACTGAGTTTGAGGAAGAAGAAATATGGGGGAAGAAAGGGAGGGGGAGTTATTAGTTATTATTTTGCTAGAATGCAATGTTAGAGCTGTAGGGATTTACTCTCAATAAAGAAATGTTGCTATTATGTAGGGAAATGGGGTTTTTAAGGAGTTTTCTATTGTTTCAGAAAGAAAATGCTTTTATAACTTTTTGATATTTAACATCGGAAGGATATGGAAGTAAGGTCCAGTGGTTTAAATACAGTAATTAGGACTCAGTTATTCTTGATTTTTAATGGTGATGCAGACTCAAGAATAATGTTAATTTTGATTATTAGGTGCTTGTTCACTAAATGAGGTTATTTGTTCTATTCATAAAGAACATAGGAAGGAAAAAAATTAGTACTGTCCTCTCATATTGTTTCAACTATTTCTTGCCCAAGATTATATAGTCTGTTTTTTCATGTGAAGGATTAATTGCATTAAATTTAGTTCTACGGCATGGTAAATGTTTCAGGATTTTTTTCATCCATAGGTTTTGTTCTGCTATCCTCTAGCAACAATTTTAAAATTTCTGTGAATTAGATTAAGTGAATTGTAGTCATACCTTCGGCATTCTTAACTCTTTATCTACAGCTTTTCTGATTTCATGTCTGAGGTCATCAAAACTACCATGACACAGAGCAATTTATTATGACTAAGCACATGCCTGAATTTGCTGCTTATCTTGTCTTTGTAATAGTTTTCTTTAGAAATCAAGTGGGACTTTTTTCAAGGTCATGTGGTGAAAAGACTTTAAACTGAAAGAGTCCAGAGAAGTTGGAAGTGTTCAAGGCCAAGTTGGATGGGGCTCTGAGGAACCTGGTCTAGTAAAAGGTTTCCCTGCCCATCGCAGCAGGAGTAGGACTAGATGAGTTTTAAGGTTCCTTCCAAACCATATCATTCGGTGATTCAGTCTTCTTGCAAGTGGGTATATTTGGGCTTTTAGAGAGTGATAAAAGTTGAGGAAGAGCTTGTCCTGAAGACCATCCCAAACAGTGTTTTATGGGTTTAAGGCCAGAGCATTTAAAGTGAGGCCTACACTTCTATGTACTAGTATTCTCCAAGTATCAAAACCTTCATGTTTACAAACTTTTGTGTGGATGAGCAGTGAATATTTATATAGCTACATCTCATAATATCAGTTTAAAAACTGATAGCAAATTCCAGCTTTCCATTTAAAGTGGAAGTTAGGTGTCAAACAAAAGGGAGGGAGGAAGGAACAAAACTAAATACATCATTTAAGGCAATATCTATGATAGATAAAGGGGATTCATATAGGAAAGGCCACGATAACTACTTAATGTTAGGGGGTGTTTTTAAATGCAATTTGAATTGATTTAAGTGTGTCTTGTTAGTTTTCCCAAAGCTGTTAGCAAATTTGGTCAGATTCTGTAGACTTGATCCATGAAAGGAAAGACAGCAGCAATACTACTCATATGTTCAAAAACACATAACTTCATGGTTTGCCTAAAAAGCTTATGAAGTGGGTTCAGTTCCTTTCAAAGGAAGATCCTGGGGGAAAAGGATTAGACCCATCATTTTGACTGCCTTTGGGTGCAGTTATGCTACCAGTTCAAACCTACCTAAGATTCTCATACCAAGAGAGGGGACTCTAACCTGCTTCCATTAGATTCAGAATCTAATTAAGTATGCTTACAGAGATGTTATAAGCACCTTACAGATAACATTTTTTTCATTATAATGATACAGTATTTAAAATTATTAAATAAAATTTAAATTATTACAATATTTTATGGACACTCTTGGACATACTTTTGAATTGCAATTATATTTTTTTGCAAGTTTTCATCTTCCTTTTGCAGTTCAAACAGTATGCAGCTGTGTTTGACAACTCATGCTTCTGCAACTTAAATAATTAAATGAAAATGCATGTTGATTAAAATTTGACTTTTCTGTCCATAACTTATAAGTATATTCATAATTGCTTTCACCAGGAAAAGACATGTACTATGTGAGAGATTGTGATAGCATGAGTTTGTATGGAGCCTTTATCTGAGCTAAGGAGGAAAAACAGCACAAGTTCAGCTTGTTAAGATTCACTTATTAACACTTGTTTAACAATCTGTCTTAGTCCAAAAAAAGATTGCTTTTTCTAGTATACTTGACAGCAGCATGGAAAAGTCACAGCCAAAATAGCATCCTTTTGGAAGCTGTGTAGTAACAAATGAATCCTAAACATGTGACATTGAAGTTCCCATAGACTATGGGAAGGATAAGGAAACAGTAACAAGAAGTTAATGTCTATAAAATTACTTGCCTTGGCATGCTGGTGGCTGACAGATCCATAAGCAGGGACTTTTAAGGTTTTGCCAAAATATTTGGACTGTGGCAATTAAAATCTTTGTATATACCCTTTTCATTAGCGGCTGTGTTTTTGGGCCCACATCTCCCTCATCTTGGTGACCTAGCAGGGTGATTTTCTGCCTTCAAGACCATCCAGCTCTTTCTGTGGTCATGGTGACCGAGGTTGATGAAGAAGCAGCCTATGTGTCACCCATAGTGTGTTACATTCTCAGTATTATTTCTGGAGGACCACTGAAGGCAAGGCACTGATGTTCCTGAGCTCCTGTTCTAGAGTTCACCTTTTCCCTGGGAAAACTGGGAAGCCTGATCTCTCTCTCTCTTAGGCTCTGAGAACAGCAAGAGGCTTCTCCCTTGGCACCATCATAGAGGGCAGAGGAACTCTTCTGTTCTCCTTGATCAGCCTGCTGACCCAAGCTGCCTTATTCCCTGTTCCTGAGAGCTGCTGGCACTGGGCAGCACAAAGGGGAGTGAATAATGTTGCCTGATGTTTGCTATCACCATCTGCCTCAACCATTTGGTTGTCCCATTGCCATCTTGCACAGTGGATGTTACTGTGGCTATGTGAAACCACTTCTGTAACTTGGCCTGTTTTCTCTACCAGAGTTTTGGTGCAAAAAATCAAGTAAAACTCACAGCTTTTTAAGCCATCTTGTTTCCTTTGGCCACTTTGCTATCTTTCCTGCCTATTGCACTAGACTTCTTATAAATTCGTTCAATTTAAGCTTTAAACTACATTAAAGGAATCGGGGAATTTCTCTGTCAACAGATCTCTTTTAATAGAAAATATAAACCCAAGATATTTAACGGAACTCCCTGTATGCCAGAACAAGAGTCTTACATAACTTTTAAAATTTTGTTCGTTCTGGAGGCTCTTGCCTGTGCATCACATCCCTTAGTGCTTGCAGAGGTTTAGCAGATCACATCCTCTTTCTTCATTTAGAGGTGGTCAGAACATTTATATCAGAGCTTCACAGGGTTTTATGAGAAACCAAACAAACTTTTGCCATGTTTGCCAAGTCTGCAGTTCAAAGGGTCCTGCAGCTACTCCTGTTGTCATTACTGAATCTGGCAAGAGTACCACTTTCCCTGAATAGCTGCAACAGCCTTAATTTCCTCTTTAGTAGAAATTCCTGCTTTATCAGGTTTATTCCATCATGTGCCAAATTAAATTAAAAAAACCTTTCCAGCAAATTAGAAATCATGTATTCAGCATGAAGGACAGATTGGTGTTGCCTTTTATGACACTCCTGTATTTACAGAGCAATATATGTAAACCTAAAGAAGTTTGTTAGCTGTCTCACATCTAACAAAGGTGGGAACATCCAACAACAGAAATGTCATCACCCTCATATCATAATGAGATTATAATTTCACCTTCCTCCCAGTGCCTTGTGTCAATTTCTAAAGTGACCACTTAAGAGACTTTTCATGCAAGTCCTTCTTAATTAACAAGGAAATGTTCAGAGTTGTGACTTTCCTGTCGCTACTTGCCTTGTTGATTAGATATGGGCATGTGCTCATATTTGTTTTCATAGAGTTTGTAAAAACTGTATTAGAAACAATTATTGGAATAACCCAAAAGGTAGATAGAGGCATGTCTGCTACCACAGCCCTCTCTAGGTCCCAGAACAGAACTTCTGCCACACAATTTCTCAGCAGGTCTTGGTCATCTATTCAAAATACTAGGGGTCTCTTTTATAATGTTCCCCATGTTATCAGTGTTTTGTTGCCAAGAAAGGTTGTTGGAAGGAAGAACAAAACCCAGTGTGTTGAGGCCACAAGGAAAGGATTGCAGAACATTGTCTTGGAACATAGCTGGTAAAATAATGTAAAACTGGCTTTTCCTCTAAAAGGGATCCCCTGTTGCTTCCTTCAATTAAATCTGTTACAAAAAAAATCACAATCCATGGGCTAATCATATGAACAATAGAGGGATTCAAACTGTCCTGCCTCTCTCCAAATCTGAGACACCTACATGCACTCTAAACAGGCTATGTCAGGGCTGTGAAAATGCTGTACCAGGACGATGATATCTGATTTATTCCAATACAGTGTTTCAAAATTCAGCTCACAATCTTGTAATGTGTAGGGGGATGTAGACTTGGAGAGTAAACCTAGTCCAGTAGAAAGATACTGCAGAGAATTTGAATACAAATTTGGCTGTGGTTGCAGGCATCTGGTTCATGTCCATAAGTGCTAGCAGTAGGATGTAGGATCATAAAGCCTCTTTTGAATAATTCTGTGGAGCTGATAGTTCCCTTTGTAAAAAATTATGGTCATTTCAGGACAACTGGTATGCTTCAGTTTTAGTAATAAAAAAGCTGCTCAGCATGAATGCATTGAGGTACATTCACAGTGTATGAATTGGTTTTCATATTTTGAAAATTATAAAAGAGAATTCTGGGATAAACAAAATGAAAGGTTTTTTCATTTTTATTCTGAACAACCTTGAGGAGAAGACAGTGGAATTTTGTTTATTCACAGGCACAGAATTAAAGTAGTGTCACAATATTGATGCAAATGTAGTGCTGTGGTATATCTGTTCCCTTTTCAGAACAGAGATTACAAACAGAGCAAATGTGAATTTTTAAACCTCCCTTTTGAATCTAAGACATTCATCTCTGCAATGACTTCTACAGATATTCCAGTAATTCCAATAATTTTAGACAGTGCACTCAAAGAAGCATTTGCCTGCTGCAAAGGAATTGTATTCATCAAAGAAGCAGGCAAGCAGGAGCTGCAGCATGGGAGGAGATATGTAAAAAGGACAGATGTGTGTTAAATTGTCAAGTAGATATAGATGCTCAACACTTATTTTTAATTACATGACCTGTTTCATCTTATCAACAGTCATGAATAGGAGCGATACAATGGTAGCCAGCTACCTTGCTAGCCAACCATGGCATTGCAGACACTCCCGCAACTGCTGCTTTGGGAGTATGAGAATAGAAACAGAGCATCAGGGAATCACATAGGCCTGTGTGCCTGTTCACCAAGGTGGCTGCACAGATAAATCCAAGCACAATCTTCGTGCAAGGATGTGCATGCATTTGCATTCACATGTCAGTCAAATATCTTTCCAGTGGGAGTGCAGAGCTCTTAGGAGGTGCTACAGTCTTCACCCCAGACTTTTGATGAGCCTTGAATATCTCAAAATATTAAAAATAAACAAACAAAAAACCACAAGTCCATTCTTCTGTAGCTATATAAACTGAACTTATAAAAGTACCATTTTATAAAAATCTGATGTGTTTCATGCTTGAGAAAATACTTATAAGTGAGCTACCTGCTTATTTTGAAATAATAAACACAATAGTAGCTATATGGGTTTTAGACATATATCTGTAAATGAGAACTGTTCTGCAGAAAGTATTCATGGGAGAAGAGCTCTGGCCTTTTTCAGACCATAATACATTATGTACTACAACTAAAATTACACTGTGAGTAAATATAATCAGTACTGTTGTGTGGTATCTGGAGGCCTCTGTGACTGATTAGTCATATTCTGCATATTAAGCACTAGAGGGTCAAGTGTAAGAGTAGCTGAGCACCATATTTCCTATTGATTTTTTTTCTGATTTGCATGGATAGATCATTAGCACTATGTGAGTAATAATATCTGTGACCCCCAAGCAATTCTGAAAAACAAGAAATTCTGCAACTGGAAACCAGGTTTATTTTAAATAATCATTAAGTATTTTAATTATTTCTTCTAGTGATTAAATAGACCAGGGCAACCAAGACATTTTTGAGCATCTTTACTAGAAGCAAAGGAAATCAGTAATCAAAGGGCTTCCTTCAGAGGAGTGTGTGGGATCAATTCAGAAAAGCTGTGAGGAGATGCTCCTCATAAATACCTTGGGTGCCCTGGGAGAGAAGAGTCTGAATTAAGTCCCTCCTTCCTGTAAGTTAAAGGATAAATTTAGACCCAGGATTTAGAGATAGGAGTGATATGGTAAGCCGTGAGTCAGAGAATGTGGAGTGTGTAGCTGTTTGGTTTTGGGAATAGTGCCTCTGCCTCTGTTGCACAGGAGCCTGAAATATTTCTCCTTGGAAATGATAATTCTGTTTTTAATGTATTGTTATAATACATTCTTATATTTGTTTTTAACCAAAACTATCCCCTTAGATATTCTTTTTAATATCTTTAGAATATTTATCTACACTTTCTCCAAAATGTAAAGAAATGCTTTACCAAGATGTAGTCTAATGATTCTTCAGGGGGAGAGCACAGTTCTTCCTTGCCTGTACTAACAGTGCTGTGGAGGCCCAGAACTGCAAGAGCTACTGTTCCAGAGCAGAATGATCAGATTAACAGCTAATAGAGGCACTGCCTCTGAATATGAAGGGTTTTGTTTCCTTCTCTCTCTGCTCCTTGAATCCCCATATGAATTACGCTTTATCAGTGAAATCACTCCCAGGTTGTGCAGTACACTAGGAAGACTAATAAAAGTCTTTCTTAACTGTTATCTAAATGTGCTGCAAAACTTTAATAAATGTACATATATGAAAAGTGACAAATTTAGGTAATTGAACAGTACAAAGCTTTGTGCTGAGAGCATACAATAATATCTCTTTCACCAGATGCATGTGACTAAGCAGCCTCTTATTACTGGTTGCAGAATGCAAATGCCCAAACAAGACACAAAATGTATGACCTTTAAATACAGATGGAGGGAAACAGTTATTTACCTAGTGCAGGGGACTGTGAAATAGCAAATGGCATTACCAATGAGAATTGGACAATAAAATTTGCTTTTCCTGCAACTAATTCTTCATAACAGGAGGATTCTGCAGTAGGGTTTATAGTTTATTAGAAAAATGTTTCATGGAAAAGTACCATTTCAAGTTACATGTTATGATGTATGAGAATCCCCACTATGTATACTGTTGGTTTGTTGAATATGTTATTCATATGAAGTTTTAGCAAAACAGGGAAATGTCGGCTTCTTGTTTTTAGCAGCAGATATTTAAGAATGGACTGCTGGAACTTGCAATCCTTTGATGTTAGAGCTTTAACATCAAAGCTCTAGTGGCAGAAGAGAGCTTTGAGAGGAGGGACTATATGGTTTTTCTAGGTTTTATGCTTTGTTTAGAAAAATATATGTAACCTGTGCTTGGAGTGCTTTAGTAGTTTTTCCCATGAGAAATTCCTGAATTACAAGCAATGAATAAATAGATAGATTTAGATTTATTAAGCAAAATCACAAAATGGTGGCACCTAAATTTAGGAATGTTACTGAAGTGTAAATATGCCTTATGCTATATTTGATCCTGAGATTGGCTCATTTGGTCAGAGCATGGGGCTTATAATGCCAAGTTTGCAAGTATTATTCCCTTAAGGGCCATTTACCTAAGAGCTGGGTTTGATGATCCTTATGGGTCCTTTTCAACTGTGATCTTTGCTCAGATGTCACAGGTGACCACTGGCCAGAAAAAATTAAATTTGCACACTTACTCTTCTAAGCTGAATGAAAATTTATAATGTTAGCCAGTGGCTTTTGCTGTAGTATTATAAGAAACATGATCAGTGAAATATCTTTGATCTAATATGCTGTACACATCTTTATGGAACACTTTTGGTTTGGAGCTTGAGGTGGGGGGGGAAATCACTTTTTACAATCAGGAAGAGGCAGCTAATAACTTAGAATCCAGCTCAAGTCAGAAGCTTTTGATACAATGACAGATACTGTCTTTGCATGGCAATGAATTCCTTCTCTTGTCTGTTGTGATGCATAGGTGAAAAACAAGCAGCAGAGCCAGACGATGCAGAGCTGGTGAGCCTCAGCAAAAGGCTGGTGGAGAACGCAGTGCTGAAGGCTGTGCAGCAATATTTAGAAGAAACACAAAACAAAAGCAGGCAGACTGATGGGAGCCCTGCAAAAACTGAGGAAGCAGCGAGCAGCAACAAGAATGAGAGTGACAATGATAACAGCAAGTGAGCACTGTGCAAAAAGCCTGGGAGCAAATATCCCACCAAGAATAACTACAAAAACATGTTCTGCTCCCTGCTGAAATTTGCAAAGTGGTGCTAGGTGTCAGGCGTTCTGTGAGTCTCTTATCGAAAGTTTGTTCTGAATCAAAGGACACTGTCTACTGGTTTAATAAGTGCTTGCACTACTGAAAATCTGTCGAATGCTGGGAGGGATGGACGGTGGAAAAAAGACAAGAGTGGTGAAGCAGGCGGCTCCAGTCTTCACTTGCTCTGGATACCAAGAGTCCCTTTCTTTCTTTTGAGGAGAAACTGAACATTTTGCATTTGTCATTTGGACTGTCGTGGATGGTTATGGATGAAGCCTTGCCATAAGTAGAAGCGATGCCCTGCGCCCGAGGGTTTGGCAGCACTGCAGGGCTGCTTGCTCCGTGTGAGAGCACGTGCTGTTTCCTAGTCAACAGCAGTCAATACCAAGCTAAAAATTACCACTGCAGATACTCATTGCAGATACTATTACACAGTATGTAATAAGGCAGGAGTTTCCCTTAAATGTGATGCTGTACTGTTCTTTACATTTTGGTAGCATTTGTTGATGTAAATTATATTTTTTGATGAAATACCTTTTTATAAAAAATCTGTATGGGTGAAACACTGAGCACTTACTACTGTCCAAACCAGATATGATCTCTTTATCTCTGTACATTAATGATTCTAAATCACATTAGTTGTTATAAAATGTATTATATTGTTGTTTTCCTCTAGGAAAGAGCCATGAAGCAGACTTAGTAAAAGAAGCTTTACGCAGAGAAACGCAGGCCCTGTTACCCAGACTGAATCAGATAAAGGAGCTGTTAATGAGTCCCGAGATCCGCACAAAAATTAGCAAAGAACTCTTTGAAGACAGGCACAACCGTAACAGTAAATGGAAAAGTTGTATTGACTCTGAGTCTCCAAATGCATGACTGTAAATTGCCATTGTGGAAAATCTCATCAGGTTTTTTAAAGACAAAATATTGTGGCAAGAAATTTTTCAGGTTGGTTTGTTTAGGTTTTTTTAACTGAAAATGTGAATGGGTATAAAATGGTTCATGAAGAAGCATGCTGAAATACTTGCACAGAAGGATCATATTTCATAACAACGAAGTAAAGCTGCTTCTCAACACTGTATTGAAACCTGTTGGAGTGTGCAGGCATATGTCATGACTCCAAAGTAGAACAATACTGGTTTCAAATAGATCTGAGCAAACACTGTGCCCTTCCTTTATCACTGTAAATAATTTAGTTTTTTTCTCATATACTCCTTCCCTAACAATGACGTACAAGTACTAAAAATTGGTGGTTTTAAATACTTAAAAATGTATATTTGGGAAAAAAATTCCTCTTTTAATTATCTGCCTTTTGTATATGTACTGGCATTTTGGGTTAGCGTTGTATGTTTTTTATTGTTTTTTTAAACAGCACTTGAATACTTGTATAGATGCTGGCATTTAGTTTCTGCTGATGTTTACACTAAAGCAAGAATGTTTTAAATTTCAGTATGAAATTCAGGCTCCACTGATCTCAATGGCATACTCTCATTGGCTTTAAATGGGGTCAGGATGCTGCAATTAAGATTTCTCATGCAAATAATATTCCTTGGGATAATATTTACCTTTTTACTTTTGTAGAACAGAGTTTTTATCTTTTGTTTTTGATGTTCCTCCATCTCTACCTTCTGCTGCCTGAGGTGGGGTGTCAGTTTGCTCTCATTGTTCCCTCCACACACCTGCAAGATTGACTGAAGATTTGGATGATGGACAACAATGCAGGAGTAGGTCCAATATTTGCAATTTTTATAAACATGGTCATAAAAGCTATATAATATGTTGTGATTGGTATCAGAGTTGTGCTGTTAGAGCAGCTGTGTGCATGTTCTTAATTTGTCTCAAGCACTGTTCATTTATCTCACGTCAGAGCTTTTTTTTCCTCATTTGATATGTAACAGTATATTCTGAAATGCATCTTTTACATGTCATGTTCACAATAAAATATTTTTCATTTGCACTCCTTGTATGTTTTCACCTGTTTCCAAATGGACTTGAATAAAATTAAGTGCTTGCAAGTAACAGGGTTACAGGAAAGAAATAGTGCTCCAGTGAATTACACCATTAAGTTGACTATAGGGTATTGTGCCAACATACTACTCTGGAGCTTGGCTGCTGAAATCATGCAGATAAACTAGACCCAAGTCATTATTATTTTCAAGAAAAAATCTTTAAAATTCTTGGGATTAATTTATGTTCTGGGCAGGGCAGGTTTAGAAATAAATACCGGTTACAACTTCCTAGAGGTCCACTCTTGAAGTGTGAGTTAAAGGAGTAGTCTCAAAATACTCTATAATGATAGCTTTAAAAAAAAAATCTCAGTCTGAAATCACCCCTGGAGACCATTAGGAGGTAGCTTTTTATAGGCTGTCAGGCCATTTAAATCCAACTTGCACATAAGAACACAAAACCAGACACTCAGCTGCGAAAACAGGAAAAGAATTTTTTGTATTATATCTGAATAATGAATTGTCATCTCCCATTCCTCTATACAAGTAATTTCCATCATTAAGGGCCTTTTTATATCATTCAGCTTGTAACATTCTAATGTTTCAAGTAAAACTGTGGAAATTAATCACTAAATTTATGTCCAGGCACTTTGATAGATGACCTCATTATTTGAGAGCTTGCTCATTTAGTTCCTATGGATGGCATCGAGAATAGCAGCTCTGAAAAATGTTTAGGAGAGTCAAGGGCCTGAGCATAGGCATCATCTGAGATGTACTGGAGTGAGTCTGCCAGATATGGCGCAGTTCTACTGGATCAGGAACTGTGGGATAGGGGACACCCCAGAGCCTCTAAAAAGACTCTGGATACCTGTGTTTAAGCAACACATGTTTAAAAAACCCAAACCCATCTTTAATTTTCAGAAGTTTTGAGACAGGAAAATCAACAGGGTTTTTGTTTCTGAGCCATTCACATTCTCTTAAAATAGCCTTTACTTCTGGTTTTGACAAGAAAGACTGTTAATTTACTCAAAATTTAAAACAATAGGGGGGGAAAACCCTTGCATCTGGATTCATTCTCTTATGACAACCCTTCTTGCTTTCTCAAAGTTTTTTTTTTTCCACTGGCAGTGAAGCCTGACTGCCAAATTGAAGGATAAATCTCTTCTATGGAGGTGTGAGATGAGCACTGAAGAATGCAGATACATAAAGACTGAACCTAATATAGGCAGGTGTGAAGCTCAGAGCTGCACCCACCAGAACAAATGTGTTGCCTTCCTCACACTTACAAGTCATTTTCAGACAACAATTCTGTTTCTTAAACAAGCTTTTCTTCTGAGGAATGTCTTAAGGTAGTGATGCACAGGTTATTCTAGGAAAGTGTTGGCATTTCAAAGCAGATGGTGCAAGTTTGTCCATGTTTTGTTTTCAATTCTACCTTCCAGTTTGCTCATACTCAAAGCGTATTTCTATACTACCGATTGTAGAGCTGTCTATGACAGACAGTAGCTCAGCTTCCAGGTCTAATCTAGCTGGAACTGCCCATGACCTACTGAGAAACTTCCTGACATCTAGGCTTGGTCCAGGCATAGATCGAAAAAATTGCGTAAGGCATGCATTGGATGTCAGAGCAACCCATGCCATAAATTCCCTACGCTGTTGGGCTGTGCATGAGAGCTGTCTAAGAGTTGACAGAGTAACCAGAGAGACAGTAAATCCATGTAAGTCCTGCCTAACAGACACCAATTCTCTGATGAAGGAAGGGAGGCTCTTGTGGAAACCCATGCCTCCAAGCACAGGTGCACGTGGCATAAGGATGCTCAGTCTGGTAGCTAAGGGGTAATACACCAGCTGAGTGTGCATCTAGTCCTTTGTGAGAACGAAGCTAAATGGTGTTTCTGAATGGACTGAAGGTGACCTAAAGCTAAAATGGATTGGAGCTTAAGGTCAGATTTGAATGCTATGTATATCCAGATATACAGGTATTGAGACCCATGCTGGATAAGGCCCTATGTCTATTGAATTGTTTAGTAAAATACTACTTCTTGGCAAGGTTTACAGTCTGTAAATTAGGATTCAAGAGGCTTCATATTACATATTTTTAGAAGTTTCTGGTTATAACTGTGCACACTTCTGTGTGTGCTATTTTAGCCTAAAGACCAAGTGAGTGTGTCATGGATCAGAGTGTGAGCCATGCTTCATTCTGCTGACAAGAATGATACTGTTTCATTTTTATGTCAGTCTAGACATGACTCACCTATTCTTGTTAGAATTCTGACTTTTCAAGAGTCTTGAGAGATATCCTACACATTTATATAGTCAGCAAGCAGGAAAAATAGAAGAGCAGGGCTGCTGCCCTCAGTGGAACTTTTAAGTTGAAATTCGGTAAAAACACACATTTAATTTTTTTCCAGTTATGTCCAAGAATATGGAATGAAATGCAAACTGAAACTCTTTCACTGCAGATGAAATACTACCTGCACAGCTGCCTGCAGCCCAGTGGAAGGCAGGAGGAAATCTGTTTGCCTCAGGTGGAGTCTGGTAGCCAAGCACCTGAGGGTTGCTTAGCTCTGCTTTTAGCCTCACAGACTTGGTTTTGCACAATCTTTTTCAAAACGTTATTTTATCAGTGAACACCCTCTGCCTCTGTTCAGCTGTTAGGGGTATATTGTCTTGGCCTGAAAAAATGAGGGGCTGAACTTCTACTGTGGCTTTCAGCTGTTTCCATCCCTTTGGAGGAGGGGAGTTGTTGTTGCTGAAATCCTAAAGAGATTGATGCCTTTGCAGAGACACCTCTGGTCTCTCTCAGTGGGCCAGAGGGTGAAGAAGGGCCTGCACGACTGTTCACTGAAGTCTTCATCTGGCAGTGACTACTGTCTGATCCAGCCCAAAACCACTGGGCAAAAGCAGTTTCCAAGGGATGTACCCTCCAGAAATGGGATGGTGAGTGGGTCAACTGTGTGATTAGTGAGCAGTTGGATAAAGCAAGTGGTGTTTTAGCTTCATGAAAATTATGTCAAGCCATGATCATGTAATAATATAATTTGTAAAAGCCTTTTGGAATTTTGATTCATCTGTAAGTTTTCACATAATGACAGGGGGTAATCTCTGAGACTGATGAAGGTGCATATGCTTTCAAAGAGCTCTTTAGTACCACACCATAATCTTCTATAGAAATGCTTTGTAATTTTTATTTCAGTTAAACAAAGTCTTTCCTGGCCTGGTTTCAGAGGCAAGGAGTCACACTATTCTTATGGGAAAGGAAACTGTTTGAACCATGGAAGTAGGAGCACGTTAATGCTGACATGTGTTTTACTCTGCTGTTCCTTTGATCAATAGTTTCTGTATAAGCAACTTCTTAGCATGCACTCATCTTCTCATTTATATTCTCCTCATGTTAAGCCTTTATAATGAGAACATTTGTACTGAATGAAAATCAGTCCCAAGAGACGGCTGGGCTGAGGAATAAAACACACTCATAGTGGAGCAATAATTAGAACAGTACAAGGGAAAACAAAAAGCGATATGCCTGCCATTCCTGGCATAGCAAAAAGGGCACTCTGCCATTGATAAGCAAATAATTCTGCAGCAAGAGACTGGAGTTTGACTGCTGGTTTGTGGTCTCTGGTCCCACTGCTGTTTATGTTCTTTGTTTAGTAACTCTTGGATGAAAAAGGCATTAGCAGAGACTGGGACGTGGAACTGTTTCTTCAAGGAACTCTCCTCATTGCTGGAAAATGAAGTCCCTTTTTGCTCATGGTGATTAAGGATTAAACCAATCCAAAATGCAGAATTATGGTAGTTAAGAGGAGATAATTAAAAAATTACACATGAGGATTTCAGTAGAAGCTTATCTGATAAAAGTTGATTTTCTTTCATATAAGAAAGGCAGAGATGATTTGAGGTCAAGATCAACTCTAGAAATTCTGGTGGGATTTTTCTAGCAAAACTACAGTTTGAATTAAAACTCAGAGAAAGCATTGCATTTCCAGAATACTTTTTACTTTATTTTTTTTTTCTTTCCTTTTCTTAGCCATACAGAGAACTTCAGGCACTGAAACACTCAGAAGATAAGAAGAAAACATGCTGATATGATTTAACTTTAGTCATAACTGAGAAAAACAAAGCATAACAGAAAAACAAAACAAAGAAGAAATACCAGCAATTAATGATAAAATTCAAAGGTAGCTGGCAGTGTGAAAAAAAATAATAAGTCTAAATGTTTAGAAGAATAGAGAATGAAATTAAGTAAAACAATAGCATTCTCTGCATCTGGTCAGTCAAATAATGGACACTTGTGTTTGTCACTCTGCTGGACTGTGTAGGCAAATGTCCCATTTCGCAGTCACATTTTCCAACCAGATACATCCAAGGAAGAAGGCTGAATGAGCATGTAGTCACTCTAGCAGAGCACTGAAGTGAAGGGTTACAAGAAATATTGCAGGATAGAGGCTAAGTCAAGGTAAAGTCAAGGCAGAGCTCAGGGAGATAATCTCTGGAGGAGCAGGAAGAAGCAAAGGAACAAAGTGTGCGTTTGAAGCTCCATTTATCATTGTGTAGGTCCTCTGAACCTTCATCACTTTCAGAGGTTACCCCTTGTCACTATGTGAAAACTTACAGAAGAATCAAAGTTTCAAAAGGTTTTCACAAATTAAACTAGTACATGACCATGACTTGAAACAATTTTCATGGAGCTAAAACACAACTTACTTTATCCAACTAATGGCAAAGTGAAGTAAGTAGTCAAGTCCTTAAATGTGCAGAGAACTACAGGGAATTAATTACAAATGATCTTAAATTCTGAGGCATTCCTTCTGCCAGCCAGCAGAGTAGAGTGAGCAACAAACCTCCCTCCTCCAGAAACAAATGGATGACTGAATGTTTGCAAATGGCTCGAGGTGATGGCTGCAGCATCAAGCCTTGTTTTTGCCAAATGCAGGAAATTGGAATACAAACCTCAGGAAACTTATTTAGGTTAATTAGCAAAAAGGGTCCCTGCAAAACCAGGCAGAATCATCAAGTAAATATAATAACTTGATAAATTAAAACCTTCTTTACCATTGTGCTCTAAAATTAGATGTATCACTGGACTGGGATGGATCCTATTGTTTGTAGAATGATTCTTAACAAAGGGAATATGTGGAGAATGGCTAAAGCAACATAGTAAATTTATAATTCTGCAGAGGTAAGGAAGGTGTTTCAAAAGTGAAGGTGCAAAAAGGAAAATACAGATTAATTTCTTAGTTAAAATTAATATTTAATTAATATTAATAATATAGCTAATCTTAATCCCATCCATCCATCCATCCATCCCAGTAAAACTTCAAGTGCAGGGACAAGTCTAACATGTATAGTTCCATTGCATTTAAAGTATAAATATATGCTAATCAAGGAAACATAACTGAAACTGCTTTTAGTGGTAGATGTAGAAAACATAGAAAAATAGATTCATTGCTCATCAAGGTAGCATTGCCAGTCACCTGCCTGTTACATATTTATTCTATAATTTTCCATGTAGACATAATAGTACTTTTTCTAGAGATGCAGAAAAGGCACCAAAATACAGAGAACAACCACTTAATTTGTACCTTAAGATTAAAGAAAAGGAAATTAAGTAATAATTTTTTTGAGAGACTAGAAATCAACTTCCTTAGTTATAGACTAAGTAAATTTTTTTTACTTCCAGACTATAAGGGTGTACTATTTTGAAAATAACGTGGAGAAAGTACATTATGGAGCATCACTGGGTTTAATAATGGATTTAGTTACAGAAAAGATGAGTACAGAGAAGCCACAGATCAATTTGTCTTGTTTTGTCTTGTTGCCATCCTGTAACCTCAGACGCTTGGAAGACCACTTTTCGTCTCTCATAACTGCAGAGATGCTCCTTAATAGTTACTTACTCTCTGGGTTTTGTACTGCTGTAGTATTTCTGGATCATCCACATGAACTAATAATTTATATACATTCATAATTTACAATAGTGAGTATGATGGAGTAACAGAGGCTGAAGGCCATGGGATCAAAGGGAAGAAGGTTCTTTTCTGTAGTCAGTGAAGTTACATAGGTCAAAATATGTTATGGCTGCTCTCAGCTTAGTTTGTTTGGGCATCTTTAACCAGGAATAAAGAGACTCCACAAACTGGACATGCACAACTCAAAAGCATAAACTGACTGTTTATTACCTAACACATTAAAAAATGGGGTTTTACAAACTACTAAGCTAAGCTTTAACATGCTCCCTATCCCAAAATCTCTCTGCTGGTTGGGTGGCCATAAATTAGGAAGAGAGGGGTCAGTCTCCATAGTCCCCTGGACCAAAGTCTCCGTGGTGCAGAGCTGCCACCTGCCACCCCCTCTGGCAGTGCTGGTCCATCAGCTATGAGAGCCAGTGATTCCTGCATTGCTGACCTCCTGGACCCCATTGCACATCCTTCATCCAGCCTCCATCAGAGCTATGCAGGGCAGCTGTCAACATGAAACCTTGTTCCCAGGTTGGGGGAGCCACACCGTGCCCAGCAGCCTCACCACATCCCCATCTGTCATGTGGGCTGTTCTCCACAGCAGCAGACATTTCCATCCAAATACTACATTATCTTATGCATGGGTGCATTAATGTTATTATTTGTATTCCAGACTCAAACTGGTCCTTGCTAGAATTAGATGAAGGAGGTTTCAGAGAAGTGTTAGCTAACATTTGTTAATCATTATTCTTGAATGTAATCTCAGAGCACTTGGCTCTGCCAAAATATTGGACATTTTCCTCACACTGTCTACTATCCTTCACTCCAGAGAAATCCAAAAAGAAGCTTGCTTTAGCCACAGCTGGCCCCAGAAGATTAGTCACAGAGGCACAGGAAGCCTATGGACAAAATCAAATGGAACCCTATGGCAATGGACACTGAACACACAAATAAAATCTTCATATTGCATGCAGTCCTCTCCTTCCTCTGGTTTACTTGGAAGTCATCCTGCAGGGCTTCTTTGGTGGGAGCTATGCAACATGGGAATGCTCAGTTTGGCTGTTTGTGAAATTCATCCTTCACTAGTCATGTTATTTAGATTTGGAGGTTTGTGCAAGACCAGTTTAAAAATAAACACAAGCCCAACATAGACCTAGCACAGTCTGGTGTGAACATGTTGCAGCACCTGTGTTAAATTCTCCTGATATTAAAGAAACTTCGTAATTCTCTCAACACTAAGCCTGAACTCACACAAATATATTAAGAAGCTTTCAAAGGAAATTAAGAGTGGATTTAGCCTCTATCTCAAAGTTTTATTAATTGTACAAGCAGACACACAAGGTTATGCACAAAGCACTTGTGTGCACTTTGTGCTGCTGCTGCAGAAGTCTATGTCATGTAAGTTACATGACAAGAAGAGTTTTGCTCATTCGTATGAACACCATAAGGTGCTTCATTGGAGAGAAAAAGAGGCTCAGAGTAGCAAGACACCCAGAAGCTGAGCAAATCTGGGCTACGAGACACCAGATCTAGAGAATCTGGTGTAATCATCATCAGGGACTTTCATCACCCAGATTTCTCCATTGAAAGGACAGAGAGAGAAGTAGAATCCCAAAACAGAACCAGTAAGTATTTATTAGGCACTTGTTTATAGAGTGGGCTGCTGGCATGATGTCTAAAATAGACCTGTTTTTAATCAGACTACTTTGGAGTGTGTTTAAAAATGGAAAATGCCCTTGCTACCCAAGTGAGGTAAATTTCCCCAGCAGTCTACGGGAAAAATATAACCAGGGTGTCACATTTGCATTAATAGAAATTAAAGTATACTAAGGCCAATACTGAATAGCTTTAGAAACCTTGTTCTGAGCCTCTGGGATAAACACTGTTAAATAATGGCAAAATAAACATGCAAGCAACTTATAAATTCATTCCACAAGTCACAATGTTGCTTTTTATGAGATCAAAAATCATGCAAAAAATTATGCAAGGATATTCAGCCAAGTTTTTTGTGCCAAAAAAAAAATTAGAGAAACTCAGCATTTTTTTGTCTGTTTTTGACTGTTTCCCTTATGGGCCCACTCCACTGAGAATATTCTGTGGTTCCAAAGCCAAATGAGACTAGGAAACCTAGTTAACAGGTAGCACACATAGCTGTAGCTTACGTGCATTAACAAATTTCTTTATACCAAAAATTTCCCCCCCCCCCCCCCCCGCTTTACTCATGGAACTGTAAGAACTAGCACAAAGTAAGAGATAGCCCAAAGAGCCATGTTCCCAGTTTCAGGAGCAGTGGCTGCTTCAGCTAAGTGTTTCTTTCCCTGGCACATCCTCCCTGTTTCCAGCAATCAGCCCTTAAGGGACTTGGTGAGTGGGAAGTTGCATCTGGAACTGGAGGCTGTGATTACTAGCCTGATTAGCAAAAATGAAAATTATTTCCAAAGAGCAGAGAAGAGACATAAGATGATAATAAAAGACAGTTGAAGTAGTAAGTGAATTAATGAGCAAAAGAAAAACTCAGTCCTATTTCACAACAATAATTTGAGTGCTGTTTGGTATAGTCCTAGCATTCATAGAAACAGAAAAATTGGCTGAAAAATATGGAGTGGCTTGGGTTGCTCTTATGCCCTGCTAAGCCATGAATCTGTACCCACAGTGTGCACAGGAAGTGGCCAGGCCCGTACTACACTGTGGTTCTCAGCACCCTTAGCAAGGCTTCCTCAAAGCTCTTTGATGCTCAAACTAAACAGCTGTCCTTGTATTGCAGTGCCAAATCCGAACTTTTTGGCTGCCAAGGTCAGGGAGATGCTCCCAGAAAAAGGTTGGTGGGCAGCTCTGTTTTTCAGTAGGACATTGCAAATCCTCACCCCCTGGGATGATTTGCCTCCAGCTGAGGCACCATGGCCTCCAACTGAAGAACAGCCATGTGGTTGTGCCTGGCATAGAGGCAGTGCCTTGGGCAAATCACCTCTTCACAGGCAGGCAATCTGGGTAATTTACATCCTCCCAGGGCAAATGTACTTCAACTAGACCAGAGAGTCAATGCAATACTTTGGACCAAATGCATGATAGATTGTGATTGCAGAAAATAAATACTTATTTTGAAAGAAAACCTTTTTAGTGTGCTATTAGATCAGGACAAAATGTTGCCTGAATAATAATTACAACTGAAATTACACTTTTGTTTTTCTACTTTGGGGTTTGGGGGTGAAGTAGCATTGCCAGAGCTAGGAGAAAGTCTGGTTCTTCTTAGTGCACCAAAGCTGCTAACTGGAGAGAATGTATCATTCATATTGCTTTTCTGTTATGCTCCTTTCCTATTTATCTTCTGTTAAATAATGCTCCTTCTTGAAGACATGCCAGCAGGCTGGGTCTATGTTATAACTCAGTGCTTCAACAGCCTGGATCCTATCAAAATATTGTGTTGCAATAAGGGACATTAGAGAAAGCTGGCAGGGCACAAACAGAAGAATGGTTTAGTATACAGTAGATAATCAACCTGCAGAACCTACTGCAGAAGGGTCTTGTTGGTGGAAAACCTTTACAAGTCTTGGGGGATGAATGGATGACAGAAAATACACTGTGGGTTGATACTGAAACCACAGCCACTTTAGGAAAGCCTCAGCTGTAAAGTTCTTTCTGTCTTTTAAAAGATGAAATTTTATTAATATTTCATTTGGCCAGTTTGCAAAACATGTGACCTTTGTTACCCTGACTTCTTGGGCTTTGGAAAATTGCTGTACTATTCATTTGATCATATACAGGAAAAGCATTGTTATCAAGCTGAGATTGGATTACCAACAGAAATACAATTGTAGGCTTGATAAATTCACAAGAGCCTACTCAAGGTGATAATATGTGCAGATTGTTCTATTAAAGCCCAAGGAGATTCTCATGCTTCAGAAGTATTCTTCCCACCCCTGGCACAGGGAATTATCCTCATCTCATGCACCTTACCTGTATTTAGAACTCCTTACTAACACAGAAAACACACTTGCTATTTCTCTTCTATTTGAGAGCATGTTTTCTTCTCACATGGGAACCATTTTATATTTCTGTATTTTTATCCATGCTGGCCCATTGTTACACCTCTTGTGTCCTGGGACAGACCTTCTGGACTGATGTGACTAGAACTGAAGTCGTTGTTATCATTCCAGGGTCATATATAGTCTGGCATGATTATGTTTTATTTTTATATTTCCTATTTCTTTCCTAATAATTCATAACATTCAGTTAACTTTTTGATCATTGCCCTGAACTAAGGTGAAATTTTCAGAGAAATACTCACAATGATTGCAAGATCTTTCTCCTGGGTAGCAATAGCTCGTTGGCACACCATTATTGTGAATGTGTAATTATGGTAGGTTTTGCATTGATTTGTATTTACCAGTATAGAATTTATTCAGCCACTGTGTTATTTATTGATATTCTCACAAAATATTTTTACAGGTCTTGGTAGACTTAGCTTTGACTATTGTGATTAATTCAATGTTATCAGCAAGAAGTGTCTCCTAAGTCTTCACTTTATTTTCACTACATTCCTTCACGACATTTCCTATTACTCTACTAATTTTATAATAATAATTGCTGAATTTCTTTAATGCACCTTAAGAAGAGACATTGTTAAAATGATTTGATGATTAGCTCATCTTTAATTGTATGCTTGTTGGTATCTTCAAATAGCTCTAACAGCTTTTACTCTAAAAACCATGTTGATTCATTCCATATATAACATATTTATCTATTTTCTGAGGTTTTCCCATTAATCTGCTCAGTAGATAAGGCACATTTATCTCTTTGTAATTCTCAAAATTTCCCCTGGGGTTTCATTAAATATTGATGCCACATTTACCACTTTCAAGTCCTTGGGATCTGAACTAATTTTAAGTAGTGGGGTACAGTGTGGTCATTTCAAACCATCCTAGAACTGAATCATGCAGAAATTACTCATGTTCTGGTAGCTGGACTTCAGCATGCCTGTTTTGCTGTATTGCTTCATTTTGGAGGAAAAGCAGTGCAGATTTAGCACCTCATCCACCTGCAGATGAGCATCACATTTCACTTGTATCTGTTGCTTTCAATTCCAGGACTTTTGGATTTGCCATACTACTTATAATGTCATGACGGGAAGTAGTAAGAACCAGCACCTGCTGCCAGTGACCTAAGTGGACAGTAAAGTGCCCTTTCAGCTGGAAGATTTTAGTGGTCCCTGTGCCAAAATGTACTGTGAAAACTGTGCTAGATCCATTATCAATACAAGTGTAATAAAACTGGAATGGATAAGCTAATTTTCCTATATGAGAAGCTCCAAGAGTTGTGTCCATGTGCAACTGCTTACTTCTCAAATCAACAATTACCAGAGAAAAAACTTGGACCATACAAATCCTCACAACCAAAAAGAAAAAGGGTTTTTCTACTCTTTCAGATGAACAATTTGGCTGATAAATGCTCCCAAGAATGGGCTCACCTCAGAGGAGAAAACAGAGATCCCAGTGGAGTAAAATTACAATGGCTCTCTCCTATCATACTTCTGCCAAAGCTCATGCAAGTGAAATTACAGCACAAATCCAGACAGCCGTTCATCGTAGGAAGGAGGCGACGGGAGAACTTCCAAGTATTACAACAGTTCTTTACTGTATTTAGATTTGATCAGTTTGAGGGGTAGAAAATAAGGTTCTGAGAGAGAAATAATTTAACAAAAAGAAAAATCCTGCATGCTGAAGGTAATAATATTTTAAACAAGAAACTTTGTTTCTGGCCTTCAAAAAGAAAGATGCTTTCAATTTCCTGTAATGATAAAGACATTTTGCACCATCTGGACTTACGTTGCAGTTTTCAAGCAGGAAATTTTTTCATTCCTGTGTAACCTTCATATCTTAGTTACAGTGATCTCTAAAACTCAGCTACAGTAATGTTATTGTATAAAATAGACTAAATATCAAGCATCAAATACCAGACTGATTTTCTCTTCAGAGATTCCATTTCTTTAATGTGCAAGTTATTTTGTCCTTGCAAGGAGTCTGTTACAGCACTTTCCTTTCTGCTGGTGGTGGAAACAGAACCCTGTTCACCCATGGCTTAAGCCCAAACCTGCTAAGTGTACTGTCAATGCTGCCTGTGATTTTAACACTGTGGAAAGCAGACTCGAAAGACTCAAGGTCCCATTAAGCCTTTGAGGGATGTGGCAAGAGTAACAGATTCAAGAATGCAATTTAAGTCTTCATTTTCAAGTGTAGAACTCAGCACTAGGGAAGATCTTTGGGATATACCGATGTAGTTTTATTGACTTGAGTTTATTTTACATCAGGACAAGCCTACCTGAAAATTTACGTTTAAGATCATGTTTTCCACAATGACAAACAGATGTATCCAGACAAAAAATTTCTTATATATATTTATATTATACATATATATACATATATAAGTGTGTATATATAAATATATATTTATATATATATATGTATATTGAGACACAGTCCACAGCACAAAATTCATTTGCAAGAGTACAAATGCTTGAACTTCAGTTCACAGAATCTATCATCAATATTTAAAGTAACTTCAGAGCAAATGCAACAGTCTCATGCCTCCAGTTATCACAACTTCCAGCAGTAAGTTATCATGGCAAATCCACTTAGAGATAACAATAGGTGTTTAAACACACAACTGAAAATGCACCTTAACCTTGTGCCTGCATTAGAACAAAGTTTTCCTTATGATTACTTGGATTTCCTGCTTCCGTTCGGGCTGAAACTACTTTGAGAACAGTTTCACTCAACTATGCAACAGTTTCATTTGTAGCAGCACCAGCAAAACAGAGAACAAAACATGGATAAGAAAAAAATTAGCAAGTCCTAAAAATACCATAATATTTGGCATTAGTTATTATTCTGAAATTAAAATCTGAAGCAGAAACCTTCCTTTAAGGAGAAGCTGCTAATACATTTCTTTTCTTGGAAAGGTCTCTTCCCTCATAAGAATTCTGAAAATACCAAGAAACAAACATGTGATTTCTCTAAGTTTTTCCATCTGGGCAGCTTTGTTCAGCTAAAATATTCTTAATCTCTTAAGCGTGACCTGATGCCACTTATTTGCATGCTGCATGAATCCTCTTCTGACCTTGCAAATTGAGTTTATATGTATACTGATCTACAGCTGCTGTTTGCAATGCCAGAGGCAATTCAATTGTTTGGTACTTTCATTAGTCTCCTATTGATCGGTTCCTCTTCCTCCCTGCTGTGCACAGAAAAGCACATTTCCTGCTGCTATTTGCTGTTTAACAAAACCCTCTTACTGGTTTTTGGCATTTTGATGGTATTTGATACTAACCTGGTTGTTCTTAAAGCAGCATTTTAATTTAATATTTTATTTAAAGCAAACTTTGAAGCAACTTTATATGGTCCTGGAAGTTCTGAACACTTAGTCAATCACTTCTCCCTCCCTCCCAACATCTATTAAACTGAGTACTGGGCTGAGAAGTGGGAGGCTTTCCTCACCTAGCTGAGGGCATTCCTGACAAATACTGCAGCGTGCCCTCTAAGGCTGCTGTCCAGCATATGCTGGGAAGCACAGCACCCTCACACACTGTGGGGTGTCATCAGCTGGGACACTGGGACCTCTGAGGTCTCACAGAAGAATCTGCCATTTCCAGGTGACCTCACTGGAGTCAGGTGAGAGAGCAGCCATGGGAAAACCCTGACCTGCCTTGTTCTAGTCAGGGGTGTTACACAAGATTACTATGATGAATTATTTAAAACAAGTTTTTTTCATGCTGTAAAGCCACAGCACCCCCATACCGTTTCTTAAGCTGGTGCCTTCTGTCCTAGGACATTTGCTGACCCATGGGAAAAGGGAGCCTCCAGTTTGGAGGCAGTGTTCTTATGGCAGCTGGGATTGCCATGGGGGACACATCTACTGTCTGTTTTGTGTTTTGCTCCCATTCTGTGGTCATCAGAGAGTAGGACTTTGTTTTCAAGTTAAAACTCTCATTCACTTCAATATATTTCATGCCATTGATTTTGTTTTATTAGGGTTTTGAACATTTGAAACAGCTTGGACATCTATAGGTCAAGGAGAACATGTTGTTTAAATGCTCACTAGCACAGAGGAAAAACACTTCTTTCACTTTTTTTTTTTTTTATGGTAAATCCTAACATTCATACCATGTCTTTTAAAGATATTATTTTTAGATTGTTGATGCTTGCATTCAAGGGTCTTTAGGTGAGTTGCTGGAGCAGTGACCAGCTGTGAGGTCTCACAACATATAATTTGAGAGGTGCACTAAACCTTCGGGGCAGAGGACAGCTGACTTTGCTAGACAGGAAAAACTACACTAAACTTCCAAGTCTGTGTGTTTTCATGCTCCCCAGCCTGCACAGAACAGCACTAAAGTCATTGGAAGTGGCAACATGCCATTTCATCAGTGCTGAATCCTTCTGCCAGAATGACTCAACTTCAGCCATGTGATGTGTAAGTAAAAATAGGAATAAGCATGGGCATGGATTTATGGCATGAAAGATCAGATATTGAAAGTTGAATTGTTACAAATTTTCTTTTAATCTGAAAAGTAATAGGAAAGACATGAAAAATCTCCAATATTGAAGTTCTCAATTGCAAAGGCCTATCTTGATGCTACTGGAAAATGTCAGCTGAATTTCTGACTCAGTCTCCAGCAGGGAAATCCTCCTGCCAAAGTCACATGATCCAGCATGGAAATCCCAAGTGTCATATAATATATTCCTGAGGGTAAATATCAATATAGAAACTGTCTTTTTTTTTTTTTCTGGCTGTTGCCAACCACTTCTCAGAAATTTGCATTCATCCATTAAATTTGTTTCCATGGACCTCTTCTTTTTCCTCAGCCCTAGCCCCTGCTGTGGTTCAGACAGAGCTGTGCTTTGTCCACCTGTGAGCACATGCAGGGGCACCAAGCTCCCTCCTGCCACAGAAAAAACCCTCTCCCTGCTGCTATCAGTGGCAAAGCCACTGTCTGGGACAAGTTGTGTGGCACACAGCTACAGGGTCCTGCTCCATCTCAGACAGTGATGGGCAAGAGGAGTTACCAGAGCAGGGTTAGAAACACTGAAAGCCTCAGGGAAGGGACCCCAGCACCCGCCCCTTTTCAGCTTTGCCCCAGTGACACAAGAGAGCAGCCTGGGGTGCTTGGGGTATCTTCCTTATCCTGAACCCAGCTCTGATGGACACCTTCTTTCCCTGCCCGCATGCTGTGGTTTTGACCACCATGTTGGGAGGACATTAGGCTTCCTGGTGGCAGGAGACCCTTCCCCCTGGGCTGGGACATCCCATTTAGATCCAGAGTTGGCCAGAAATGGCTTAATATGGTGCAAAGCTCTTGCCTGTGGGAACAGAGTCACTGAACTGGTCTTAGGACAAGTTCTTCATCTTCCTTCAGGGAAGTCAAGTGTCTCATGAGCCACAGCAGTTCCTGAGCTGGCTGGGGCCCTCCAGCCCTGCCCCATGTTGCAGACTCACCACCTCCCTGCAGAGCCCCATTATGCCATCTATCATTTAAAATGACATTCCAGTAATGCCCAAGAACCCAGGTACTTGGTAGTCTCTGGAACCGTGGGGGTTGCTCCTAGACATACTTAAAGGCATCCAGATGATGGCAGCAAAAAGGACTGCGTACAGCCACACAGTCCTCTGCATTTCCAATCTTTAAAGCCAATACAATGCTCTCTACTATAGCTTACACAAATGAGGAAGTTTTAATTGCGTCCTGAGAAAAAACAGTATGATCCTTAGTGCCTTGAGAGTTCAGATTTCTGCAGAACAAACACTTTCCTTCAGCTCCCCTGCTTTATTTTGTCCTCACTTCACTGTATAAAACAAGTCCTCAAACCCCCTGTGGATGAGGGTTAGCCAAGGCAACACGGTTCCAGGCTTGCCATATACCTAGTGCTGAACATGGCAAGGGTTTAGTGTCTCATGGCTGGTTTGTGAAGGAGCAAACTGAGCAGAAGAAATCATCACAGCTTATTTGGCATGGGATGAACCCCTGGACTCTGAGGTAAAGCGCCACTCAGGGGCTACAGACTGCAAGTTGTGCTATCCCACTTTCATCCAGTGCACATGGCTGCCTATTGGAAGTGGAATGACAAAACCAGAACTAAACAAGCAAAGAACCAAAATAATCACATTTTGAAGAGCCAGAGCTAAAAGGCAGCTTGGAAATGAAATGTTTTCACACAGGCTGAAACAACAGTAACAATATAATGCTGCAGTTACCGCATGCAAGGACTGACTTTGTAGGAGTGCTCAACTGAGGCAGACCAGCTTGCACACAGGTGATGGATGGATAAAAAGGACACTTACAGAAACCATTCCCAACAAATTGTAGCAGATTTAAAACCTGCTGCAAGAGATGAAAGCCAGCAAGTATTATGGGCTGGAGATTCATAGGCATTGCCCAGGTTTCAGATTCACTGCATTAAATGAAACCTCCAGACAATTACAGAAAATGGATCATAACCAAGTGAAAACAAGCCCAGAACATTCAGTCCTGTCCCACAGACATGCTGGAAGGATCACCCAGACAAAACCAGTTCAGTTTTGCATGGACAGCTGGGGTATATGAATCTGGCATGTGGGCAGTTGTAGGTGACAGAATAGCAGGATGTCCACGTCCTGCCTCTGGGTGCATGGCCCCTGAAAAAGGGAAACTCTTTATCTGAAGTAGGCTGCAGATCACCAAAATAGCACCTGTCAGACATCTGAAAGCTTTTACATTTGAGCCACCATCTGGACTAAAGTATCTATGCTGAAAGGCAGCAGATCGTATTTTAGGGAGCGGTTATTTTCCTCTCTCCAGGGAGTGGAGGGGTCTTGCCCATGCCCAGCAGTGTGGTGTGACAGAACTGCTGTCACCAGCTCTGTCTCCCTGCCCCATGCACTCACACTCATCTTGCATGGCCAACATGCACTGTGGATTCCTGCCCTGTTTTCCTACAAATAAAATACATTCAGCTTTCTCTGGAAAACAGCAAGAGATTTCTTCATTTCTGTAAGCAGCTTGTGCCACTAAGTGCCCTTGGTGGTAAAAATATGATCCTAATTGCTAATTGGATTTCTATGGATTTGCATTCCAGGAAGCTTTTCCTTTTTTTTTTTTTTTTTCCTCTGATAGCTTAAGGAAGCTCTTTATAGCTTTTAGTTTCCACTTGGAAAGAAACATTCATGCTGCAATCATGCCACTATTACTACCACAATTATCACCTGGTAACTGAAATGAACTGAACAAATCCTATCAGAAGTGATTCTCCATTTTTATTTTTAATTACTACTTTTCCTAAGACTTGTGGCAGGCTGCTCTATATATATTGCACTGCATTATTCACAATGCTATTATTTTTAAAACTATTGGCACTATATTATCACCCTTCCACAGCATCTGAAACTTATGTTCTCTTAATACAGAAAAGCCTTCTCAACAAACTCTTTTAGGATGTAGATATCATCTAATTTTAATTTATTATATCAGATTTTAATTTATTCCCTGAATTTTCTTAACTTCCTTAGGAGTTACTAGTGACATTCTAATAGGATACAGGCAGCTTGAAATATTTCCAGATACAGAACAAAACATGGAATAAACATGCAAGATTTTTAACGTATTCACAGAGACAAAGTGGTTGATTAGTTTTCAATAGGATTCACAAGTATCTGTACCCCCTTTTTTGTAAGTCCCTCAAATTTTTTGTATTAGGTGGAAACATTAACAACTGCCAGAAATTTTAAGATCACTTATCTTATTGCATGCCATCAGTTAGGTTTGTGTCACTTTGAGCAACATGGCCATGCACAGCCAGTGCATGGGAGACCAAGCAGAAATTATGCTACTGCTATTTATCATGCATTTTCTTTTAAAGCAAAAGATAATTTAAAAATAGTAAGATTATTTATAGCTAATGGATACCACCCACCAGAGCACACAGGGAGGTGTGTGCTCAGAGACACGGACTGCTCTGAGGACTTCAGCTTAACTGAACATGAGGCAGGTCCAGCACAGCATGGAAACAAATTTCATCTTATGGCTCATTCCTTCAGTCACAGAGATGGTTTGTGTCCTACCAGCCTAGAACATGAACATAAAATAAGATCTATATTCATCCAATAACACAAACCCTCAGTATACTGTCTCAGTTTAGTTTCAGTCTCTGCTTTGGACTGATGTTGAAGGGGTTTTTTTGCTTTAATGCAGAGATCTAAGCCAGACTGTGTTATTTCATCATTCATTAATTCAGCCTATTTATTTGATAAGAATAAGAAATTGGACTCCATGTGAAGACTAATAAAATGAAGAGATTCTATTGGCCGTAAAAGTTGATCAGGCTTTTTGCAATTCAATTGATACATTTTGAAGGCATATTTAACAACTTCAAAGGAGAAACAGATCTTTGAACATGCACATCTCTGTTACACCAAACTATTGCTTCAGGCATTGTTAGGAAAATACTGCAAGCACAATTAAGTTACTGGGACACTGTGTAAATGTATTCCTTTGGATTTTTCCCCCAGTCTATTTCACGTATTAGAAAATCTATGCAAGGCTTGCCCAGAGATCACACAATTGTACAGCTGAGTAGCATGTGCAACTATGATAAAGAATGTATATTCAGAAAGCGAAGCTTTTCCAGTTGTTATGAGTACAGTGCAATCTAAAGACATAGCAGTCATATTTTTGTAAATGTTTACCAACATGTTTCTATCCTGAATGTGAAAGGAAAATGCATTTTGCCAGGAGTGATCCAACTCTTTTTGTGAGCAGCTAACAACAACGGCAGAGAAAATACTTGGAACTTTCTCAGAGAAATCCTGCTATTGTAGCTCTCCAACCATGCTGTCCTGCTTCCAGGTAAATAGTTTTTGTGCCTCTGAAAAAAGTGTAAGGTTCAAAGGCTGGAGAAGAGACATGCCAGAGTCCCATGTATCCAGCAGGTAGAGCAGAGATGCCTGCTGCCCTGGCAAGTAGAAAGGGGGTGCCATGAACAGGAACAAAAGCCATATCCAGCACCTGTGTTAGAAACTGGGAGTGTGGGAAAAAAAAGATGCAGAAACTTCTGATGGTTCATTAATCTACTCCCACAGCATGATTAGATCAGTTGGGTCAGTTTTCTACAGGCTCCATATGATTGAATTAGTCAAGGATAAGTCAGATTATTTCTGCCTTACTGCCATCATTACAGTGCCATAAACATATCAATTAAACAGTTTGCTCTGACAGGATTCCTGCTGTTACTAATTCAATGGCTCCTATTGTAAAGAAAACCACCTCGGTGGTAGCCCTGAGGAGGCTGTGGCAGCTGAGTGTGTTGGAATGCCTTGGCCTGGGAGCCGAGAAATATCTCTCTTTTTCCTGGGAAGAGTACACATGACTAGCTGTGATGTAAAGGAAGCAGTCATACAGGGCCAAGACCTCAGGTTTGGGTAGCAAAGATTTTATCTACACCAAGTAAGAAAATTCATTTGTGCTTGCTGTTGGAAGTTTTGGGGGCATTTCCCGTCACCATGGGCTTCTTACCACCAGTTAAATCAGCCCCGGTGCCATACCACCCTCCCAGCTGGGAAATAACTCTTTTCCCTGGACACTCCAGGAATATATTGCAAAGATGCAGTCATACCATCACCACAGTGTCCACTGGGCTTTTGAGACTTAAACATGAAGACCATTTGGTCTTCACACCAAATACTTTACAGGAGAAAAATCTTCAGACTGAAAGAGTCTCATCTGTACTTCCTCAAAGCAGAGAACAATGCAGAAAACAAGAACAATGGTGTGGAATAGTACCACAGTTGAGACAGCCATGATATGTGTCACCATACAATTTCAGAAAGCTTCAACCCATACAAAGTAACACCACACCTCATCAGAAGGCATCACATGTCTGCCCATGCTGTTGCCTTTATAAAGGGCAATGGGCGACCTGGTTCTAGGGGCAGCACGGCGGTCTGGCCTCTCCAGACCGCTCGGGCTATCGACAAAGACGCTGACACCAATATGGTGGACGATCGAAAGCCTTTATTATCTCATCTCGTGGGTTTAAATAGTCTTGGGGGTCTTTGCTACGTCAGAGGGGGGTTGAGGGGTCTCCAGGGTTAGTCGGGAGTGGAAAGTTACCAGAGCAGGTGTGGTTACATGCTCCTGGGGTTAATGGATAGCGTGGGGCAGGGAGAGGGGGAAGGGTCTCTCTCTTTCCGTCATATCCCGTGGTCTTCCGTTCGCCTGTCCCTTATCTACCACATCTCCCCTCCCCTTATAATATATAAAATGAGGTAGTCGTAGATATAGGCACTGGAGTGAGGTACAAACTTGTGACTTGTTAAGGAAAGGGTGGTTTGGTAAACCTGAGTAATTTTTTTCAAGGCAGGTCTTGAAGGCTTTAGCGACTGACTGTGTTTGCAGTTTTTGGTTTACAGCATTTGTTGGTGGCCTATGAACAGAATGTTTGCCCTTTCTAGACGGGCCTGAACAAACGAGACTAGTTTGTTCAGCAGGCATGGTCCTATGGTAATAGCTAAAAGCAGTATTGCCAGTGGACCTACCAGGGCGGAAATTAAAGTGGTGAGCCAGGGTGATTGATTGAACCAGGATTCAAACCATCTCTGTTGGGTTTCCCTGTCTCTCTTTCTTTGAGCCAGTCTGTCTTGGAGTTCTGCCATGGAGTCTTTAACGACTCCCGTATGATCAGCATAAAAGCAGCATTCCTCTTTCAAGGCTGCACACAGTCCTCTTTGCTGCATGAACAAGAGGTAGATAGGAGATGGATTTCTCGATCTTCTGCAGGTCCTCGTCGATGGTCATTTGCAGCTGAGAGAGTCCGTGCTGCTGGGTTGCAATGGCTGAGACACTCGTGGCTTTGCCAGCTGCTCCCAGGCCAAGCAGCATTGCGATGGTCAATTTCTCTTTTGTGGAGTCTGTCAGGTTTCTCGAGAAGGTGGTATGTCTCTTTGTCTGAGTGATACAGGACCCTAAAACAGTCAGGACTTGGACACAGAAATCGATAGAGTTATTAAATTTGGCAAGGAACATACAAGGACTTACTCTGGATCTCTGGCAAACTTATATCCCAGATGTGGATGGGACTACTCACTTATTGGTCTTCTGCGGGGAGTGTCTCACTTGCACTGGTAGGGGGCACTGGCTGTGGAGTAACTGAAGGGGGTGTCTGAAGCAATGCTTTCGTAGAAAAGGGGGTTTAACATCATAGTAAAGCTAATAGGGGTTAGTCAGGTTCGATTTGGTTTCATTTAGGGTTAGTAAGGTAGCTTCTAAACAGGTTGGCTATGTGGAACCCGAAGGATGGGGTATTTACTGTGGTGACTTCTTTGAGCACTTTGTTACTTGATAGATGTTGCACGACTCACCTAAATAGCTGATGAGGGTAGTGGCCTGGGTCGGCTTGCCCCCCGGTCACAAGCCTCAATAGCAAAATTGCATAAAGACACTGTGCGTGTCTGGGTCTCACCGCCGTGGGATTCTGGGGTTTCGTCTGGCGGTTTGGTGGTCTGTCATCTCTCTCTGGAGCAGGGGTGTATGCATCACGGGGACAGTCCACAAGCATGTCCTGCAAACAAGACTCACAGCTTCTCATTAGTTTTGTTTTGAGGGTCAGGTTTGATTGGCAGCAGTGGGTGTGCAGCAGTGGCCCTTATTATAAATTTGTAATCTTGACTCCTGACATAGCAAGGATGTCCCTTCCTATCAGGGGTGGAGAGTTTTGTAAAATGTAGGGGTGGATTGCTACTGTCCGTTCTGGCCCCTTCTTTGTATGCAGCGTTATAGCTACCAATTGGGTGCTTTTCCAAGCTCGGGACAGCCCTCCCACCCCGTTCATTGGAGGGACCTCCCTGCCCCGCCGGTGTCGGGCCACAGTGCCTGCGGAAACATTGGGCAGTCTGCTCTTGTGTCTGCCCAAAGCTGGAGTCTCACCACGTGGGGGTCCCGACTGCCATAGAGGCGGCATGTCCCCCAAACCTTCGGAGGTTCCTTCCCTATTTTCATGGCCAGGGCCACCCAGGGGTCCCGACCTGGGGCACCCCCTGCTGACCCTGCGGCACAGGCGCTGTTATTTGCGGTGGGAGGAGGCTGAGTTCGGCTCACGCGCCCCCCCCCCCCCCGTCTCGTGTCTCCGGGGGCTGGGACCCGCATTCCTTGGCGAGACGCCTTTTTCTCCCGCAGCTCCAAAAGAATTTATTTGGTTTTGTCTTGAATCGCGTTGGCTTTGTTTTCTCTGTCTCGGAGTTTTGGGCAGCTCCCGCCGGCCCCTCCGAGCCGGCAGAGCTGTTGCCGGGCTCCGCGCCAGAAGTCAAATGCCAGTGCACTTCCGGGGCTCGGTGCCGTTTTGTTCGGCTCCGAGCTCGCTCCTCCCCGCGGGGGTGGCGCCGCTCCCGCCCCCCCGGCTCGCCGCGCCTCCTGCAGGGTGTGGTTTCTCCCTTAAATGGTAGCAGCGCCCGACGCGGCTGCCAATTGGCTCCGTGCTCTCTGCCGCTCTCCGCCCCTTTCTCCCGCGCACGCGCGTCCCTGAAACCGCGCGGCTCTCGAGTTTTCGCGCCGAGATTACCCGCGCCCTGCCCCTCTCTACGGCAGCCAGCGCCGTTTTTAAAACGGCAGCATGGCCACGCGGTTAGCGTTTTCACCCAAGCTGCGGTTTCTGCGACTCTGGCTTCTTCTGCCAGCTCCTGCCAGAAGCGCTCCGTGCGCCGCTGCGCCTCTGACAACGGATCGCTGACCAGCGGCGGCGGCGGGACGGAGGAAGCTGCGGTTTCTCGGGGGGGTTTCGCGGCGGGGGTTTTTCGAGGGCCTTCCGCGGCGGGGGTTGGGCTCTGATCTGGGGAAGGGGGTGTCGCGCCGAGCCCCTTTGGGTCCCCGCTCCTGGGCGGACTGTCTTCAGGGACGGTCTGCGCTTCCGCCCCCGTCCCGAGCCCGGGTTTAACTAATAAACACATACGCGCTGCACTCCGCGTCTCCCGCTTTTCTATTGCCTTGCGCGGGGCTTTTTCTACCTTGCCCCGTGCCTTAGGGCTCTTGCCACTGCCTGAAGATTTCGTTTCCCCGGCCAGCGTGGCTGTACACTGTTCCCATATTCCCGGATGCATAGCATCCACTGGGCATTCGGCTGCCCCAGGCTCAAGCAGCCTCGCTATAGCAAGATAAAAGTCCTTGAGCTTAAATTCGATACTCCATTGCCCACAAATTACACTTACGACCCATGCGACGCTGCCCATGACGCTCGCGGGTCCCGGGATGTCTCCCTGCGCCAAGATACGGTCTGACCGCTGCTCCTGTCCAGGCGTCTCCCGACAGCCGGGCGAATTTTTTCCCTTTTTTCTCCCGGGTTTCGGCACCAGTATGTTGCCTTTATAAAGGGCAACGGGCGACCTGGTTCTAGGGGCAGCACGGCGGTCTGGCCTCTCCAGACCGCTCGGGCTATCGACAAAGACGCTGACACCAATATGGTGGACGATCGAAAGCCTTTATTATCTCATCTCGTGGGTTTAAATAGTCTTGGGGGTCTTTGCTACGTCAGAGGGGGGTTGAGGGGTCTCCAGGGTTAGTCGGGAGTGGAAAGTTACCAGAGCAGGTGTGGTCACATGCTCCTGGGGTTAATGGATAGCGTGGGGCAGGGAGAGGGGGAAGGGTCTCTCTCTTTCCGTCACATCCCGTGGTCTTCCGTTCGCCTGTCCCTTATCTACCACACCATGCAGAGCAATACCAAGTCACCTCAGCAAGCTACAAGCATCTACACCTCTTGTTCTTTAGCCCAGCCTTTTATACCCCTCATCTTCATGCATTGCACCTGTGTACCCTCCATTCATTTGGTGATTGGTCAGTGCACTTGGCACTCCATGGCTCATTGCTGTCAATGCTGCTCACCTGCTTTTCCCAGCTGCAGCCCACTGGGGATGAGGCTTGGCAGCAGCCCCACTCCCAAGTAGCATAAACTGTGTGCCTACAGAATAGCAGTACTAGCATAAAAATAGTGTATGAAGAAATCCTTATCTGAATAATTGTGGGCGAGCTAACAGCTCACTGATCACAGAATCATAGAATCGCTAAGTTTGGAAAGGACCTCTAAAATGGTTGGATCCAAGCATTAACCCAGCACTGCCAAGTCCACCACTGAACCATGTCCCCAAGTGCCACATCTAAATGTCTTTTAAATATCTCTGGGGATGGTGACTCAACCACTTCCCTGGACAGTCTTTCCAATGCCTGACCTCTCTTTCAGTGAAGAAATTTTGTCTAATGTCCAATCTAAATCTTCACTGCACAACTTGAGGCCATTTCCTCTTGTCCTGTCACTTGTTACCAATTAAGGTTTCCAAAAACTGAGGGACGTTTCCAAATATTACTCTCTGAAGACTCGTAGTTAAAATGCATATCTGTGCTCTGACCTTGGGGTTATGAGATCTTAAATCTTTCCCATCAGTCACCCCACATCAGGAATATTTTGTTATATTGGTTATGATTTTGCAAGACCAAATGGTGTGTGGGACTCTTAAATTCTGAATATCCCATTATTTGCATAAAATACATACCTCTTCCAAAGCACACTAGTTTTCTCACAGACCCTGCAGAATGGGTGGATCCTTCTTTCTAGTGCCTGAAAACTGTTGAATTCACAAAGCAATACTCAGATGGCATAATTATTAGCATTACAGGCTGATCTCCTAAGCAAAAATTGTGGAAAGAGCCCTTTTATGAGAGGGTGGCTGCTGCAGCCAGGGATGGCCTGGCCTTGCTATCACAGACTGACTCCAGCTGATGCCTTGCCAGTTCATTGATGCAGCACATGAAAGCACTGCTGCACAGCTCTGTCCATCTGGGTTGAAATTGTCACTACTTGTACATCTTGTCTACGTGGGTGGTCACATTTATCACTCAAAGAGTGCTCCTATCCATCATATTGTCCTTTTCAAAGCTTCCTCTGTGTTTGCTCATTCTCCCCGGGCTCAGAACCATCCTGCTTTTGTATCAGATATTTCTGCCATATTTCAGTGCACTCTGCCAAGGTGTTGCTGGAACACGAAGCCAAGGTTGCGTTTCCCAGGACAGACAGACCTGTCTGGTTGTGTTACCCCTGTTCCTCTGCACACTGCAGGCCTGGGGCATTCAGCTGCACGAGCCCCTTGTGGCACTGCATCACTTCATCCTCTCCCATGGCATGTGGTGGCACAAGGGAAGCCTGAGCCACAGCACGGCTTTTTCTCTAGCACTGGCTGTGGTGGGGACCAGCAGCAGCTGCCCAGCACTTGCAGTACCATTAATGCTGGGTAGTACAACCTTTGCTGCCCTTTAACAGCAGAAGTGCCTGAGAGAGAAGGGCATGTACTGAGTGGGAGTTTGGAACATCCAGGTATGCTGGAAAAGGACACTGGCAGCGAGAGTAGCAGCGAAGGAATTGCTGCTGTGACTGAGATAGAAAAAGTATGTTCTTACCTATGGAACAAAGGTAATTTCTTCACAAGCTGCAGCTTTCCAGTGTATCATAGGAAAGTGATCATACAAAAAAAACCAACAAAAAAAAAAAACCACCCAAAATCAAAAACACAAAACAAAAAACCCAACCAAAACAAAGGAAAAATCCCAAAACCCTAATTCATATACATGAAGATTTCTATTCACTTTCAGAAAAAGGGCAGGAGTATCTCTAATCAGATATTCCTAGCTTTGGTAACTGGTTCATTTCTGCTGGAGTCTGAATCAGGATTGCTCATATTCACCATATTACTCTTGCCTTTATCATGACCCAAAAAGAAAAAGATATGGTTCAGGCCAACCTGAAAATTGTAACCCAAATTTGTTTTAAAACCCTTCACTTTAAATCTGAGTTTTCAGTACAGGGAATTAATACTTGTCAAGTCATATCTAAAGCTTTCAGAAGCCTCTTTGCTCAAGGATGTCTGCTACAGTTTTACATTTTCCCGCATTTTCATTATTCTTGCTCACCACCAAGCTGGCTGGAGACAGCTGTCAATGAGGAGGACGAGGAGGTAGGAAGAGAGCAGAGCCGCAGGGGGAGCTGTCATAGCTGGAAAGCTCCATCTCCTCAGCAGGGACAAGGGACACAACTGTAAATTCTGACAAGAAGAAAGCCCTGTTCAGGCCCTGGAGAGGCAGCCTCTGTGGTGAGCCCTCTCCCTGAAGGGAGGACACAGCAGTCCATGCGGTAAGGATGCGGTGTGCCCCAGGAGAGCTACCTTCCACAGCACTTGGGGACCAGGCTGGTCATGCAGTGTGCTACATGGCTATTTAGGGACTGTTGAAGAATGCAAACCTACAGAGTCTAATTACTGTTGATTTATTGCATCAACCATTCAAAATCAAAGAGTGAAAGTGGAAAAAAATACAACATTTTTCAGCAGGTGAAAAGTATTGAATTAAGCAGATTGAGCCTCTCACAACCACACTCTAATCATGGTGTTGCTTCTGCTTTTGCTGTGTAGGTTTAGCTGGAACTGTTCTCTAGAGACAGGAAGACAATTAGACAAGTACCTGTGAAAAATGTTGATGTTGGTTGTTTTTGGGTGTTTTTTTTTTGGTCTGTGTCAGATAGAGCCAACACGCTATGGAAACAAAAATATGGAATTGCAGAATTCATTAGGTTGGAAAAGACCCAAGATTATCAAGTCCAACTGTTAACCCAGCACTGCCAAATCTGACACTAAACTGTGTCCCCAGGTGCCACAACTACACACCTTTTAAATACCATTGAGACTGGTAATTCAACCTTCCCTGGGCAGCCTGTCCCAGTGCTTGACAACCCTTTCAGTGGTGATATTTTTTGTAATACCCAATCCACACCCCCCCAGCACAGTTTGAGGCCATTTCTTCTCATACTATTGTCTGTTTTTTGGGAAAAGAGGCAGACCCCCACCTGGACAGAACGTCCTTTCAAGTAGTTGTAGAGAGTGATAAGATCTCCCCTCAGCCTCCTTATCTCCAGTCCAAACTCCCTCAGAAACTTCATAGACTTGTGCTCCAGACCCTTCTTCAGAAGTCAGGGAGAACTTGACTTTTTCCCTGCTGCTAATGGGGACTGTGACACAGAGCAAAGCACTACTAGGCTTTCTCTTCTTTCACATATGGCACTGAAAATACTAAAGAGTATTCACTTAATCCAGACATCCCTCACTGCTGAGGGAGATCAGGTCGTGGGAGCCATTTTTATGTCTTACTTGCTCTCCTTTAGAAACATAAAATTTCATTCTCATTTGAAGATGCATCTCATTGCTTTCATCAGTGATGCCAGACCTTTCTTTCCTTTTTACCATGTCACTGCAATTTCACAGCAAGCATCTGAGAAAAAAATGTCTGAATGGCTCTTGGTTCATGGGCAGGCCCTGCTGTGCTGGGGTGGCAGTGCTATGAGAGGGCTAATTGCAGATAGAGGCCTGATGAGTTACATATGCTGAACATGGAGCTATTTCTTGTGCCTTTCCCTCAGACTCCCTTGCTGCAGTGCCTGCTTAGTCTATTCCAGCAGTGCTAACAGAGATTTTTGTAAAGGGACAGATTGGGTGGGGGCAAGGGTCTCACTCTGCCCAAACCCTGTAGTGAAGGTTTCCCTTCAGTGAAGTACTTTCCCTTTGTTTGCTCAGGTCAGGCTGCTTGGCTGGACAACCTGCCTTTTGGCTAAATACCCCGTTTTAAATACAAGATCCCCAAAACTGCAGATCAAGGGTATCCTTAGTCCTCAGTAGACCTTCTAACATAGAAAGTAATTTGAAATTAAATCAGGGTATAAAACGTAGTGTATACTCAACAAAGCAACTGAAGGCAGGCTGAGAAAACATAAATGAGCTTCATTTTAGTTGCTTTCAAGTTCCTTCTGTATGATCTTTTCAGTTCCTATTTACTGTAATCAACATCCATCTCATGGCAATTTGTAGTCAATTGTGCACTACAGTTTGTTCAACATTCAGAGAAAAACTGCATGTTTCTGAAACCTGAAGTAAACTCCACAAATACTTACAACTCTGGATCGAAGATGAAAAGGTCTCATAATAGGACGCATTGTTCTGCTCCAGAAAAAGGTATTGGGAAGATGTGGCTCCAAGAAGTTTTTTTATATCAAGATTATTCCAAAGACAAAAAATTTCAAAATAGATTCAATTCTTCAACCATTGTGGGCTGTGGCAGGCTAAGTCACCTGGACTCAGCACCTCCCATTGGAGAGGTTTTCTACTGAGCCTCTTCCTCTTACCCTTCTCGGAGCCTTAGGGTTGGTGATGGAGAAACATATTCTGCTGTGAGTGCAGGTGTGGTGCGAGCAGAGCAGGTAGCACTGGTGAATTGGTGAGTTGGGTCTCCTGATGAACTGAAGCAATACAAGAATTTTGACCACTTTGCTCAGCTGTAAATACAGTGCAAAGTGCATCTCTTGGCATCACTGTTTCTGTCCACACTGCTTTCACTTCTCATGCAGCCTCCTTCATGCAAAGCCAAGTTTTATTGTAGGAAGAATAACAGAGGTGGAAAATGCCTGGTGTTTAATGCTCTGTTATTTCGACTTCATGATTGCTGCTTCAAGTGTTGAATGAGTGCTTATTGCTGCCAATACCAGGTGAGAGAGGCATTAGTTTGAGCTCTGCCAGGCTGAGATCAATAAACTCCCCCACATCCTTACACTTCTCCCTGATCACAGTTGAATAGCTCATTAGCCTTGTTCCAGCCATTATCCTGGCACAGCACTTTTTAAACTGATATGGTCCTTCCTTGTAACAGTAATGATGTGTTTATGTTTGTAAGGCATCAAGCACAATTACAGGTCTGCCTCAGTCGTGAGCAATAACGAATGCACCAAAGGTCAGCACAGCTGCCAGGCTCCATGTGGCTGTAAGTAGCAAGCTTGGTATGAAAAAGCTATTGCAGTTATACCCAGATAACCTGATCCTCTCAGGTAAATCCACTGAGATGCTATCCCAGGGAGAAAATGGAGCACCCAGTGTGAAACTGCAATTTCTAGGGACTGAACAGCATGTGCACGTCTTAAGTGGTGGCTGCAATTCAAGAAGGGCATTCTCCCTGCGGGACTTGGCATTACTGAAAATTTTCAGGCACTGAACTGGTTTAATATCTTGAGACAGGCTGTGATCAAATTGTTCTCTGCCTCCATGTAAAAGATTCTTAGTTTCTATGCATACTCTTTTTCCTGGAGCACAGAATAACTTTGAATTTATGATGTGATCAGGGAAAGCACTTTTTGTGGTAAGCCTGAAGTGTGGCCGATCTAACTTTATCCATTCTTATCAGATGCATCCATTCTTATCAGATGGATCAGCTATTGCCTCTGCCCTGGGCCCGACAACCAGGTCCTTTTGCTTTGCAGCCAATAATGTTTTAAATCTTCTCTAACTCCCCAAATGCCCAGATCCTTGCATAAACAAACCCACAAAGCTAGTTTGTGAGAAGTCAAATTCTCCATGGAGGTCTAAACACTCTGCAGCTGAGAGACACATATGAAAGCTGCTTTGGAATAGCTAAACCCATTTAAATCCATTTAAAAGCCTCACAATTAAATTTGCATGCAGCCAGCTACTGCTCTGTCTCTCCTGAGTCACAGTGGGCTTAGCAGGCTGGGGAAAATCAGGGCCACTTTTTCACCAGCACAATCCCAGTTGGTTTTCTTCCCCACATTTACCCAAATGAGCTATGGGAAAAAGGCACTGTTGCCAAAGTGCCTTGGTGGGAAGATGATGGGGATAATTCAAAGCAAGCAAAGTACAAACAGACCCAAGAAAGTGATGTGAGCTCAGTAATCTCTCCCTGAAAGGAGGAACCACTGAGCAAAGGATGCCAAGGACAGGGTGTGCCTCCCAGATGAGGGGACAGGGGTGGATGGGTGCAGCATGCCCATGGAGGGGCTGCAGGATGCCGTGGGGCTGGTGGGTGCCTGGCACTTTGGGCAGCACAGTGCCGATGGAGTGAGACACCTCCAGCAGTCACTGATTCTCATTAAAAAGCTGCTGACAGCAGAGGTGTCACTTGGGTAGCTCTTTGTCTTACGAGACAGAGAGGAAATATTATCTTTGCCATGCAGACGTAAGGTCCCACCTGTCCTTGGGTGCAAATGGTCCTTATTGAAACAGATGCTGCTGTGGATTGATAAATTGCCAGGGGCTTGTCTGCCTGTGTTAGAAAAAGAACATCTTCCTGCAGCTATGCAGAAATCCTGGGGTTGGTTAAACAGCATTTCTGTATGCTTTCAGATATGGGCCAGTGCCATGTGTGACGGCAGCTGTGTGTTCCCAAAACATTTCCGTGCAATTAGGTTGCAAGGAGACAAAAGCAGCCAGCCAGACTGGTTTCTCCCTTACTCTGCTCCAGCCTCAGGGACTTGCTGTGTGCTGACACCAGCCTCAGCAGAGATGCTGCCTGTGAGGCTTTCGGCTCATTTTCTAACCCAACCTTTCTTCCTAACTCCTGGAGCAAGGAAGGAATCCATGTCCCTCTCTCACCCTTTCCCTGCTAGCTTCCACTGAAAGTTGATCAGCAGGTCACTGAGCATGTTTTTGTGATTTTTTTTTTTCCTAGTTATCATGAACATGTTCATAGCAGGTTATTGTGGTTTCATTCAGGAAGGAGAAAGTAAGACAAGACACTGTTTCAGTCTGAAAAACACAAGTAAGGAAAGCATGAGTTGTCATTCGTGCTTTGCCTTCTGAAAAACCTGCGAATTTAAAAAGTTGTTTTTACAAGATCAAAACATAACAAGACATCTTTTAGAGAAAAAATACTAACCCCACCTTGACCTATGCTGTATGTGTCTGAATGTATTTTATGCTTTTATCCAAGGACATCAAAGTGCTCCTGTGCTCCATATGATACTCTGCATTCCCTTCAATCTCCCAAATGACCTTTGTCCCCCTGCATTGCAAGTCTTGCTGCTCCAAGGAGATGCAGATCTGGCTGCTGAATATGTGCTTTGCTGGATGGCGCCTATATTATTATCATATCGAAAGATATGTGCCTATCTTTCAATAATCTAGATCAATGATTATTAATCCTTCAGCTGTTCAGAAATACTATCAGAACAAGCAGCTTTAGCAGAAGAGAGCAAAGAAGGTGCGTGCTATTAGGCGTATTTGCTACGTTGTTCCTTCAAGTTCTCCAGGCATGAAATCATTACATGTCTCATTAAGTGACAATTACAAAAGCAACACTCTATATTAGTCCCTTTGGCGCAAGGGATGTCTCTAGATGTTTTTGATCTCACCATTCCCAGAATCCACTGAAATCCAAGGTGAATTTCTCAAGTTTTTTTTGCCGAACTTCAAAGGAATCAGAGTTACCTCCAGTGGGATGATGGCAGGGATAAATTCTCCAGGCCAGTGTTGGAGAGGCTGTGTTTAACTGGCTAGTAGTAGTGGCAGTAACACAGACACTGTGGATTCAATTTGTGGAATATATTACAATGGCAGTGTGAAAAAATTACTCTTAGGTTTTGCAAATTGATACGCTAGAGCTTTAAACTAGGATAGGGAAGGGCCAATTTACACTTCAAAACCCAAACTGTGCCCTCAGATATATTTGCCAAGCTCCATCAGAAATTAATGAGGACTGTGAAATCAAAGAAGCTACAATTTAGCCTAACTATTTAGATAACTAATCCATTTGACTGTGGCTATTTTACATCTTTCACAACTGTGGCTATTTTACATCTTTCACAACTCAGTTTTTCAACTGAGTTTCTGAATATTCAAGCTGAGGCATCTTAAGTCAAAGAGGCAGTTTGACTGGCTTGCCCAACAGAATTCTCCTAAAATAATAGATATCAACAAATTAAATAATCCTCAAATCTCTGTGGTCTTCAGAGAAGAAATCTATGTGTCCAAAACCTCATTTCTTTTCCAGCTAAGCTACTTCATTCAGTAAAAATGTGAAGTCTGCCTACAATCCTTGTCTTATCAACATAAGAGTCATGTCACTCATTGAAATGTTCCTGATTGAAAGTCTCCAGTTTTCTGTGGAGTGAGGTTTTCTCTCCATGTGTTCCTACTTCCTCCTTTTTTTATATCAGTATTTTGACTGAAAACAGTCAACTCTTCACAATTAATAGACTGGCAATATTTTTTAACAGAAATACAAATCTAAAACAAGCTTGATATTTTAATTCATCTTCTCATACCACCAAAAAGAACAGTGGAAAAGGATGAGCAGAGATTTCTTTTTCATTTAAACCCATTCCATACAAGGAAGTGACTTAGAGCTGGTCTCAGATATTTCAACTCCTGTGGTTTTGTGTCAGGTTATGCCTAGCTGCGAAACAGACAGAAATTAATTTCCACTGAAAGATTTTCACTTTTCCAGTGAAATATTTTCTCACTTTATAAAGTGAGAGTGCAGGAATGTGTCAGAGCGTAAACACAGTGTTAACTTTCTTTATCCCACCTTGCTCTTGAAACAGGGATTTGCAACACTGGCACAAGCAGTGTGGTGGTTTCTCTAATGCTTGGAGGGCCTAGGGTGAGGCAGAATTAAGAGGAGGATCTCAGTTACCATTTTTTTTTTTAATCTAACCAAGTATTTTTTAAAGCAACTTTTGTTTTTGCTGTTGTTTTCTTTTAGCGATTTTTACTGTGATGATAGTGCGCCACTTATTCCTCTCTTTCCCCTCTGCCTTTCTCTGCCTTGATTTTTGGGAGTTTTAGAAGCTGCTGCTGCCACAGATCTTTCAATGAAAAAGATGGGAAATTACTCTGAGGGCCTTCCACATGGCACAGGAAAGCAGGAAGAAAGAAGCATGGCATTCAAAGCTACAGCTGGAACGGCATGAATAGTTCTATACTACAACTATAATGCACTTCTACAGTGCTGGGATGCTTGAGCCAGGATGCTTCCTGGCTGCCACAGCTTCCCATCAGTGTTTCTGGAAGCTGAGCTGCCACTGCTGCCTTTTGGCTTCTCATTCCCCTTACATGCAAGGGCCACACTGCCACTGTTCACCTGTGTCCTGTCACACAACAGCCGTCTCTGCTTGGAAGCTCTGTGATGCTGAGGGTCAGAGGAAGATTTTGAGTACAGCTATAACTGATTTTTCTTTGCATTTTAAAGCCTAAGACAAATGACTGTGACAGCAATTCTGAGGTTAGGATTTTGGAAGGGGGGAGGCATTCTTGGTGCCAGAAGAGAGAAATAAAATTTAAAAAAATTTCAGCTTCTCCACTTCTAAAGAAACTCCAATAATTTGATGTATTCCAGGGCAGGAGAAAAAAAAAGAAAAAGCAATAAAGGAAGATATGAGATTTCTGGATATTAAACTTGTCTCACACTGAATAATACCACAAACCAAACAGGAGAGGAAGAGTGGGGTTTTTTTTGTTGTTTTAAGGAAGGTCAGGCATGAATTTCTCATGTTGACATGAGAAATCACCAAATATATTTACTATACCAAAGTAGATGTGCAAATGTCTTAGGCGGAAAAAATATTTCTCTTATATACAAAGATACTTGATAAAAGCTTATCTGAGTTTCAGAAGCAGCAATGGGCCCTGTTGTAGCTCTTGGCCACTCAGGGCCTGTTCCTGCATGTCAGTGCCCAAAGCCATTGTGTCCTGCAGCTCAGCTTGCCAGCTTAGCCTGTGACCACGCAATTGACTCGCAGGGACTTTCCTCTGTGCTAAGCCAATAAAAAATGTTCAACTCTATAGGGACCCCAAGGCTAAAGGTACATACATATACTAAAAGAGGAGGAGTAGGAGCAGATGGAAGATTTAAGGTTTATAATACAACCTTTGACACTTAACAAAGCACTTCAGGAATCCCCTGGAGCTTGATGCTACTAGACTGTAGCCAAGCTGTGAACTGTCCTTAGCAGCACAGCAGGAAAACGTGACTTTTTTTGTCATAACAAGGGAAAAAGTTGAGTCAGTTCACATCTATTGGTTAACTAGACTCAGTAAAGCTTTTGCTTTCTCTCTAAGAAAAGAGTTTTCCAGGAAAATTAGATGCTATGACCACTCATTTACTATTGTCTTGCTAAAATACTAATTTACATTTACTTAATCTAATGTAATAATACTCAGTACTGGATGTCAGTGAAGAGCCATGAAATATGTACACAGAACAATGTGAAAAAAAGCTTATAGTATCTTTCAAAGATACTGTATGGGATACATGTTATTAAAATGCTGCACTGAGAAGCTGTCATTTTTATGGTGCTGCTAATTGACATCTCCTTTCTGGAAGTAGGAGCACTGTCACCTTTCAGGGCTCACATCAGTATTTATTACTATAGAGACCATAACAATGTCTCCTTACAAATGTTTTGAGTAGCTTTTCCTGCTAGCTACTTATTTTCCTGAGCTATTGGGTTATAAAATAATTTAAGATGGAAGGAGTCCCTGGGGCAGCATGACTTAGATCATGTTGTCCAGAGTCTTCTGCAGTCTATTTGTGAATATCTTCAAGGATGAGCAGTCCACAGTGCTTCACATCAGCAGGTTAATTGATGATTTGAATCTAAAGAGGATTAGGCAAAATGTTGTGTTGTCATTTATCATTTGCCCGCAGCTGCCCCTGCCTACTTCCATGGCTTTGTCCACATGCAGCATTAAATTAGTGTGCCTTACCTTTCCCCTGTGGTCCTGTAGTCCAGGGCTTGGAGAAGCCATTGTATGATGCTGACATCCCAGAGCATATTCCATGTTCCCTGTCCTCCTCCTCAGCCTGATGGCACCTCCACGCCATGGGACGCAGCAGAGCTGAGGCACTGGGCAGCACCCCGGAGCTGCTGACCATGCAGACCTGTCCCTGTGCCAGCCTGAGCCTCTTCAGCTGGCACATTCAACGTGAAGGGAAGCCCACAGTGAGCTATGGTGGGTTTTACCCAGGCCATGAGAAACATGAATTAGTTTTTGATCTCTTCATGTCAGAATCTGCTTCTCAGCCTTGCTGAACTGCAGGCTGCAGTTCTGAGGTGCCCTTTGCACTCCAGATAGGAGGAATAGATCCTCCTCAGAAACATTAATATGTATTGCTCTCAACATTTGACAGCTGTAGGAAATAAATCTATTGTTGCTGCAAAATATTTGCTTCCTGAATAAAGTGGCAATATATATATGGAATCCCACTGAGCTTTAACAACCCCATGGCTCTGAAAAGCCACCTGGAGCTGGTGATTGAAATACTGATGAGCTTGGTGAATTAATGCAGTAATGGTACAGCATCGCTTTTCAACATTCAGCTTGACTGCTGTGTCCGGTGTATTTACAGTGGCTAATCCCCAGCTTTACAAATGAAACTGAATTCCCTGGGGCACTGTGTGTGATTTTTTTGTTCTTGTCATGGGAGATGCTGAATTGATGACAGCAACCAGCTGTACCTCTAGGCTGAGGAGGCCACAATGCTGTTATTTATTCTCCAGGTGTGACCAGCTTGCCGCCAGCATGGCCAGCAGGGTCCTTGTTAACCCAAATCCCTCAGTATCTGTTATAAATGCAACAGTGGAAGAAGTTTCATTGCATTCAGAATGAGTCCACAGTTCTCTGAAGACTGTGTTGGTGTATCTGCTATCACAAAGCAGATCTATCTCCTGGGGGAGAGCTGGACCTCTTCCAAGAAAGGCTTCAATAACATGGGAAATGGAAGGCAGGATGAGAAATACAACAATTGAGAGCAGACTGCAGAAGATGGATCATCAGACAGAATAAATTCTGCTGGCACCATGGATGTTAATGACTCATCAGGCCCTTTTTTCTTCCTCCAGGCCCAGTTTGAGTAGAATATTGATTGCTTTACAGTAAGTTCTTATTTACTGCAGCCAGATTCAAACACAAAGCTGCATGATAATTTGGAAGTAGAATTAGAAGTTTTATAGAAAAAAAACCCCAACATATTTTACTTAGGCTCCAATTCCATACAGTTAGCCCTTAAACTATTCTGTTTTTAAGGCATAGGCAAGAGCAAAGAAGAGAAAAGAAACAGAAAAAAATGATCAGAAAAAAACACTGACATTTCCGGTACTTCTGTCTTCATGTGTTGTCACAAAAATAAAACAAAACACCATCATTTTGAAAGCCCCAGGGACTGGTGCTGTAACTAGAGGAGCGGGACTGCAGAACTGGCATTGTGTCACACATGTCAGATGGTTGAAAATGCATCAGGCTGAGTGTCTGGCAGCACGTGGCAGTTGTCAAAACCAGGGCAATGTTTGTGTGCCTACAAGCTGTCTTCTCCATTTGCCTTTTTGACTCCTGGAGGGGTGAGCAGAAATTGGAATTCAGAGCAGAGGACTTTAGGCAATGGCTCTGATGCTTCCATTTCCCCCCCTTTATGTGCAGGTAGTGCTGTAAGAGCTGAAGCACATGAAGTATTTGTGCATTTCTGGATGTAAAGTGCCACTGAGAACACATCTCTTGGCAGCATTCACAGTCAGTGTTCATCCTTTTTTTTCTGATGACAGGCCTCTGCATAGTGGAAATAGTCTCAAAACATAATTGATAGAAAAACATATTCTACTGTGTACTACCTTGTACTGCCTGCTGGTCCGGGCATATTTTGTGCACCTGAGAAATGATAGACCATTCGTTTGTTATTTCTGCTTTCTCCCTCCTGAATTTTCAGTGGACTTGGGGCAATTCAGGTCATACAAACAAGAAGTTATGCTTCAGGAATTTCTGAACCTCAACTTCCAACAGAACACATGGGTAAGCTAATAAAAACATGTAAATAAAAGGCTTTAGAAAGGTCAATAAACTGCTTTTATGCAGGGAGTAGTAGAATTTTAACCATAATTATTTTTTTCACCATGAATTATTAACATATGCCATAAAAATGTTATAAACAAAGGACAAACAGGACATTCTGAGAGAATTTCAGAGTTTGATATTTTCACCTAAAACATACTCTCTTTAATGATATAGCCATTAAAATAGGGGTATCCATAAAAGCTGTTAAACATAAGGAATGTTACTCTCTTATGGCTACTTTAAAATCCAAAGAGACTGAATCTTGCCTGTTCCTTATGTGATAATGACTAAATTTATAATTTTACTATTACAAACAAAAAATTAAGCTGACTGCTTATGAAAGTAGTCAGACAAACTGGAGTGTTACCTGAGTGTCCTCTACTGAAACTACTCTTCTAAGATACTGAATGAATATACCTCTGCCAAAAGATTCTTCTTACAAATTTAACTCCTGTCATAAATACTTCTCAAGAAGAAAAAAATGAAATTTTCTTTTCCTGGAAAATAGTTTCAAGGCATATTTTCTGAACCTTAACATCAACAGCAGAAGTCTTGCTTTGCCTTGTTATTTTCTAATAGGCTGAGCAACACAACCATTAGCTTTGCACCGGTACAAAAGTTGTTTCAAAGAGGTCGTAGAGAGGACTTAGTTGTTCTGCAATGTTTCTAGGTTTGCCTGACTCCAGGGAAAAATAATTCCAAGATTAACCTGGAATAAATTAGGAGGGAACTCTCCAGCAGACAAAGGATTCTGATTCCCACAATTAGAATGGGGAATCTTCCCCTGTCCAGGCCCACCCAGGAGCAATCTGCCTTCCCAGGCATGCAGGCTTCTGAACTTCCAGTTAGAAGAAATCCTAACCTGGCCCGAGTAACACACTGAGGAAGAGCAAGAAAGGAAAAGAACAAAGCCTTGACTAATGCTTTCAGCTCCTTTCCTTCTCTAGACTGCAGTTTATATAAATGCCAACAATGACTTTCATTCCTCAGGCTATTGATTTCCCAGCACCCTGCCCTTAAAGCCATCCAGGCAGAGAATCACCCGTGAGAAAAGAGAGAAAAGATAGACTGTAATTGAAGGCAGCCACTTTCATAACCTCTCAGCTGCTACAGACCAGAGCAAACAGCCTCAGTTTGATATTGGATTTTAGAGGATAGCAGCAGCTATGAGGATTGCAGGTGTGGCTATTTGCTGAGGCCATTAGTCCCCATGGGGTTCAACCTTAAATTTGTGATCACCTTACAGACCATCCCTGAGGTACATCACAGCACTCAGACTGCAAAAAGGTGAGAAAAGGCTTTTGACACAAGTCATCCCAGCCTTCTTCCTAGCTCAGCTGCCTGCACAGTGAGGTCTCCAGTGAGGGATTTGAAATAATAGCACCAATTAAAGCCGTAGCCCTCATCTGAATGACAGCCCACAAACCCAGTCAAAGGTGCAGGCAACAAAATCCCTCAGCCATTAGCCACAGTCCTAGTGGTGGTCAAACCCTACTAAATGCATTAAAAACTTCTGGGCTTTGTGAGAATTTCTTTATAACCTTCACAGAAACCATGATTTGGCACAAAATCTCCTCAGAAGGAAATTTAAAACCCTTGCTCCTGAAGATAATAAGACACTTCTCACCCATTGGATCCTGAAACCATGGTGAGGGCTGCCTCCTCCAGAGCTGAGTGGGTGAGGGACAGCCCTGGCTAAAAGGTGCTAAAGCCAAGTACCTTTAGCATTTGCAGAAATCATACCCATAAATTGATTTCCCATGGAGCCTACACAAAACAATACCCCTGAAAGCAAAGAAAAGGGTGAATGATGCTTTAAGTTCTGCCCAGGCTGTCACTGAGGTTCTGCTCACTCCTAGGGTTAGGGTTGGCAGACAGAATAGCAGAGGGCTGCAAAGTGATGTAAGAAGAAAGCCGGGGTTGATGACAGCCAAAGGCTTTGCCCCTTGTGAAGGACAAGACCTGCTTCCTGAATTTAGGAAGATGCTCAGACCAATTTTCATCAGATCTGGAGAAGCTGGAGCAGGCACATGAATGTGTTAGCCTAGGCTTTTCTGTTGCTTGGTTTTGTGGAAGGTGTCTGGACATTGTAGTGGAGCTATTACCAGTGGTGGCATTAGGCTTAGAGTAGAAGGTGGATAAAATTTCCAGAGGAGAGGTGGGGTCTGCTTCTTCTGTGGGATAAAATGAATGATGGAGAGATCTGGCAAAGTTTAGTGCCTGAACACTAGTTGTACAAAAATTCCAAAACTTATACTTTGACACTTTGTACTGACTCCGGTGCTTTAGAATAATTTGAGCAGATGTGTGTATCGAGCAGAAAAATAACACATCTGTGTTCTGCGCAGGCTGAACATGACGTGGATGTAATTAAAACGCTGCACCTGCTGCTTAAGTGATTGTATCAATCTGATAGGAGCAACCTTAGAGCAGTTAACAGAGGTGCCCAAGGCACAGGATTTCTAAAGGTGATGACAGCTCTGCTCTGATCCAAGTGGGTGGGGAGGAGAAGGTGGCCAAGTGCAGGGCAAACATCCATGGCCTCCTGTGGGGAAGGGGGAGACGTTGCTTTCCAGGAGGGTTTCATGGCACAAGGAGTGTAGGGGCTGTCTAAACTGCTGCTCTCCAAAGCAGGGTGTGTACATGTTAATGCCCCCCATGAGGGGGCAGAAAGAAAATAATTTCTGTGCATTAATTAATTTAATTTTAAAATTTAAAAAAACCCCAAATTTACCTTTATCTTATCCTAGTTTTATTTCTATTGTTGCGATATTAGTACAGTCCTACACTTATTTATAAATAAATAAATAAATAAATACTGGGGGGAGGTGCTCAAAATTCTTTTACTGCCCAAGCAAAATAGTTTTGGCATCACTGGTCTAATTTCCCATGAACAAATGCTAGGGGAGGGAGGGCCTAAAATTCCTGCTTCTCACTTAACTTCAGCCATGCACTAGCAGCTTACTTGAGACAGAAACCCAAATTTTTATTTAGGTCCCAGATTGTTGCTTTGGCTACAGATACCACTCTACTTCTTGTTAAATGTTCTCTGTTCTACTGCATGTGGAAATTTACAAAAGACTTAAAAAGAGAGCATAATTTTCTATCCCCTTTGGTTTCCCCGTGTTGCTTCCCTGCTTTTTTGGTGCAGCCACAGGTGGGAACTACTGGCTGGCTGCTCAGTTCTCAATCATATAAACAGCCCTGACACCAAACATAAAATGTGATGTCATGGTCAGCATTTGTTATTTTACAACAAACATTACAGGAATAGGTTTGTGACCTGCTGCTGACAAATTCATGATACCCATTACTGGCATTGCACTGGGCCACTATTTCCATGATTTACACCTTCTGAAAGATCTGCACCAAGTGCTGCAGAGAGCCAAGGGACTTTATGTCTTTATGACAGAAACAGAGGGAAGAAAACAACAAAAAACACATGTGAAAAATAAAAAGACATTTGGGAAAAATTATATCTAACACTGGAGATTAAAAATTGACAAATGTATCATAGCGGGAAGCAGGGCTTTTTTGTGGTGGATGTATTTACCCTGACTGCAGCCACTGGAGTTGCAGCAGGGAAAGCCCTGCTGGGACCCATGAACCATGGTCAGAGACTTTGCAAATGCACAGAGACAGAGTAAAACCAACCAACTTGGCTTTTTTTGTACAGATAACCATGGCCGTAGGGCTGCATAATGAAATGCTTCTTGCAGCGTTGCAGCATTTTGTCTTGCCAGCTCTTTCACCACTGCTAGCAATTTCTACATCTTTTCCTGCAGAGATGTTGCAGGAATTAAATCAGCTGTCTGTTGTGGCATTCACATTCTCTGGACAGAGAGACATAATTCTGTCTCTCAGGAGAGGCACAGAGAGAAGAAAAGAAAACAATCTTTGTCTCTGCTACTTTCTTTTCCCCATGTGGACTTTGGTATGGAGATTGTTCACCTGAAGTGATTGCTTGATTGGATTCTGGTGAAGGTTGTTTGGGTTCAATGACCAATTGGATCCAGCTGTGTCTCAGATGCTCAGCAGAGTTAAGGGTTTGTTAATTGATAGGTAAGTAAGAAGTATGCATGTAGAATAGGATAGTCTCTCTTTAAATAGCATATTAATGTAATATAGTATAGTTTTAACAAAGCTATCCTTCAACCTTCTGATCTGGAGCCAGACATCATCATTTCTTCCCAGGTGGGGCTGCCGTTTTTACTATAGTCTGTGGTGTGTCAGTCTGTGTCAGTAAATCCCTACAATTGAGAATAACTATCTACAGTCATCTCTTTTTTCTCTTCCATGCACATCAGCCCAATATCTAAGTCTGCAAAATACATCTTACTCTGTTTTTGGTGCAAGGCCTTTACATTTTTGCTCTTCAGCAGGAAGAAAATACAAGCACAATTCCAGCAACTTCAGTGAAACTAAGCCAGCTATGACTAGTTAATGAGCTGGCTATGCATTTTTGTACTCCACGTTGCATTCCTCATCTCACAACTGCTGCTGCCATGCAAGCACCTCATTTATAATTTTGTTATTAGATTAATCTCTACAAGGAATCATTCTCATTCTCCCTTTCCCAGCAGATGAAATGCAGACAAACTGCAGTACCTGATTTATAAATCTTATTCTCTCTATGGAGCCAGAAAGCGGTAGTCACACGTATGAATCTCAAGACAATTCCTGCCTAGAAAAATTAAATTAAAGCTTTTCAGCTGAAGATGCTTACAGTACAGAAATAGACTGTTCCTAGTCAGCAGGATTAAAGGAAAGAAAGGCTCAGCAAGAATGAAGTTGCACTGCAGAGTTATCTCTATCTAGGCAGCAGACTGTAATTCCCATAAACTAAAGAGAAAATTCTCTTCTCATCACTGCTTTTCAGGTCAAAGACCCATTTTTTAATTCCCTTATCTTTTTCTTTTCCTTAATTCCCTCCCTGTATTCTGTTTTGTGCTTTATTTGAGAATCAAAGAACAGTAAGGTGTAGAAAAACAGAGTCAATGATTTTATGGTACATTTAGTTGTTTATTCAATAGCATATTTTGCAAGTGCAAACTTAACAGAGAGGGAGAAATGCCCCTTAACAATATTACCAATTGCAAGCCATGCTCTGAAAGGGTGTTATTTTCTCTTAGTCTCTTAAAAGCAACACATGAGCTGTTTCTGACTAAACTGGTTGTCCTGTAGACCTCACTAGCTTCTCCTTGCTCTCTTTGATTCCTTCCTTGACCTAGCCCTTCCTTTGTGCACTCAGCTGGTGGAAATTTACCTGTCACTGGCAGTTACAAAAGTCAAGTTCAGCTTTGAGGCAAATAAATGATGGGATCCAGCTCATTGCATGGCCATGTGAGCACTGGTACCAGCTAGAGGGACACCACAACAATGTGGGGCCAGTGGCAGGCTGAAAGGTGACTGAGGAAAGATGAAACCACCTCTTTTGACACCAGCCCACTCCTAAATCAGCTTTCAGGGATGACAGAGCAGAACCTTGAGCCAAGCAATGTGAATGCAGTCATGAAGCTCCCCTGTCGAAGCACAGCTTGTCCAGAGTTGTTTCCTATTGCATGTTGTAACACGTGTCTGAGCTATCACAGGCAGTCAATTGTCCTGAATGTGGTAAGAGAATAAACCATTGTTAATGAAACACTGAAATTGTAAAAAAGAAGTGCCATTCTAGTCTTTGAATCAAAGTCTCAAGATGAGGAAAATTTAAAAATGAGGAGTAAAATCCTGCATCTCTTACAGCCGAAGGAGGTACCAAGGCAGAGTCACATTTACACCCTTGAAGAAGTGGTGTGAACATGGACAATGTAGGGTATGAAACTCGTGGCTTTTCAAAAATCCACTGAGATTAACCAGAAAATGTATAAGATGAAATTTTTTATCCTGAAGTCATAAGAGGAAATTCTGGCAAACCAGACTGTCACTGTCTCTCTTCTCATTGCAGAGCAACCATATGACACGGTATGTTGTCCCCTGGTAGTGAGACACAGCACCCTCCATCACACTGCAGGGGATCTGCAAGACTTCCTGCATTTTTGTTAGAATTATAATTTTTGCTGTTGATATAATTATTTTTTACCACTACTGTTGCTTTTACTGTGATGATGCTGTATTTTTAACATCTCAGTTCTCAATAAGTAACTAAATAGTATCTTTGCCAATTTCTGAATTTCACTAGCATTGTTCAAAAGAATAAATACAGGAAATGTTCAGTTTCTATTTTTCCATGATAAAAAACAATCTTAAGAAATTGTATACATACCTTCAAGAATATACCCCTGGTAAGGTTATCCAAGCACAGAAAAATGCAGGTAAATTCTCATGCCTTTCCTGTACTGAGCATGTGATGTAACCATAATTTTGATGGAAAAAGTGTTGCAGAATACCTACAGTAAATATATACTCAAAAAGTATTTCCACTCCTTTGTTTTATCCCCAATACATATGCATGTGAACAAATATCAAAATATAGAAGATATTAATTACAATATATGCACATCTCTATGCAGAAGGTAGGATAAATATACATGAACACTCTGAGCATAAATTATTTTATGCATATTTTCTAAATTCTTGCTCAGTTGTAAATCTATTTATCCACATGCCTTGATATCCAAATAAATTATTCAATTAAAATACCACTGGTTTGTCAAGCTGGCACATTTTTCAACTAAATGAATAGCAGAGTTTTCAGTCTCAGCCTTATTAAGCTATTTAGGGATGGTACCTAGCACCAAGGAAAAACAAAAAAGGAGAAAATGATCCAAGCAGCCTGCAAGGCTGACTACTTCTGAGTGTCTTTGGCTACAGCCCAGGGTACCATGACACAACCTCCTAACCCAGCTCTAGAGCAGCTGAGCTGGGGCTGCCTCTGTGCCTGACTCCTTTGAGAAGCTGGCAGAGCAAGTCTTTTTCCTTGCACAGCTTTCCATCATGTGGATGAAGATGTCCTTTAAGTTTATGCCATTCCATTTTTTGTCATGACATGATTTTGCACATCTGTCTTTCCTGTGGGAGGTGTCAGGGCAGCCTGGGAGTTGCTGTGGCCCTGGGAGTTGGGGTGAGCAGTGCCCACAGGGACAGGGGAGCCCATGGGGACTGCCACTCTTATGTACCCGTATGCCAGGTATCAGGAGCCACGTTCATTGCATGCCCTTGGGAAAGCAAGAGAAGACTGGTTTTGCTGACACTGGTGTTCTGTGCAACTAGAAGAAATGAAAATAGAAAAGCAAAATATTACTGTAATAGCAGGAGAAAACATAACCATATTTTATACTAATGAATGCTGGCTGGGAAACCCCTTTGCATTTACCAGCAGTTTTTAAACATGTCAGATACAGTATTTCTGTATACTGCCTGAACTTATGCATTTCTGCACAATTTTTACACAGTGCCTGTAATGAAATTTTGATAAGGTTATCTGGGACTTTCTATGCATAATCGTAGTGGTGATTGACTCACAGCTTCTGGGAGTCTAGGAAAAATATATAAATGGCAGTTTTTGTAGCTCTTCATTTAAGCACAATTACAGACATCTCTGTATGTTTGTATCAGTAGGGCTGAAAATGAATGCAAAAAAGACTTTATTCTTATGCTAGATCTTGCCACTATAAAGACATCACACACTTGTTTTACAATGAAAAGCAGGTCTACATGGCATATTTGTACATTAAGTTCTGAGCAAAAAGCCTGTTTGATAGAGCTTTGCACATAGCTGCTGTAAATTCTGTTTTATCCTTGCTAATTTTGTCTCTGCTTTTGACTGAATAATAAGTCCCCATTGAGTATCTGAATCGTTAAATGCTGGCAGAACTTGTTGAGTGGAATACCTACCAGTGTTGTCCATGCTGCCAAAGTGAAAAGCAATTCCTTTATGCTGTACAGCTCAAATCCAGTCAAAGCCTCTTCTCCAAAGCCTTTCTGAGGCCAGTTACAGGTATTTGTCAAGCTCAAGCTAATGAAATTTAAAAAGGCCACATTGTTAAGAAGATGCAAATTTGGGCAAAGGTCAGAGAGGTCTGGTCCTATCCCTCACTAGCACACATCTCAGGGCAGAAAGAGATGTGTCCTTTGGGCTGTCCATGGGGAGGCAAGACTGCTTTCTAAGCAAGTCTTCCCTTCTCTGCTCTGTGCAATTCACAGAGAGCCTGATGCCAGCCCAGCTGCAAGCAATGGGCAAACCCACAGCCTTTCCCCTTCCACACATGAGTTTTTCTTGGTCAGCAGCCTTGATCAGGGAGCTCTGCAGTGTCAGCCTAGGGTCAGATTTAGTGCCTTTTAACCAGCAGAGAAAATCTGGCTTCAGCTTTTTTTTTTTTTTTGCCCTATTTAATTCATCACTGACTTGTCAAGAGCAGCTGCTATTTACTGGTGGAGAACATGCTGGCATTGGTCAGGCAAGGCAGAACAGATTCAGAAAGAGAAAGAAACACAGGAGACAGGCAGCATAGGTGGAAGAGTAAAGGTTAGGACCATAAGGAGGAAGATATGAAGGAAGTTAATGTGATGTTTAACTGTAACATTATTGATTGGCTGTGCTCATTCAGGAAGACATACTGCTATTAAAAGATTTCTAGTGTTTAGAGGTGTCTCCTGCGGAGATTTATTCTTTCTTTCCTCAACAGGCATTGTGAATATCCTCTTTTCCATGTACAAAACCTGAAGGCTTCTGTTTATCTTGTGCTTACTATGCTGACACAAAGCCTTTTGAGCTGTAGTCTTCTCAGGAAGAGTCATCAACACCTTCAGTGTTGTGTCTGCAGAGGGGTAGCCTGAAATAAGAAGCAGCAGCAGGAGTGGTACCCACAAGTCTTCTGTAAGGTGTCTGCTGGGTCCCACTTCATAGGCTGATGAGTTTTTGAAACAAGGCTTCATTGTACTGTGCTTCTGGGGTGTCCACAAACACAAGAGTGGCAAAGGCTTTACACCAAGTGGGAGAATTTGGGCTGCACCCCAAGTTCATCCCAGAGGCCACAGCAGCCTGCAGATGCCTGTGCTGAGCTGGTGGCTCCAGAGACTGGGAGAAACTGTCCTACCCACTAGGGCCCTGTGAACTTCCTGTGTTTCAAGTGCAATAGACAACTTTTTGCAGTTTTCCTAATCTCTATTCATATGTGTACATTTATAGGAAAAAATACATTCAAGAAAATAGGTTACACAAAACTACCCTGCCATTCTTCAGGGCTCAGCTGTTTTTTTTGCTCGACACCTGGCAATAAGAGCTACCTTATCAGCAGGGGTGCTACACTGTGCAAAAATTGACATTTTATGTCTCAGCCTAAGCCTGAGTTGATACATTTCTGCACTGGGCTCATCCTGCCTCAGCAGGACTGCAGCACTCTCCAGGACTGCATTTCTGGAGCAGTGACTGGGCAGCTGGGGTGTACGTGGCTTTTCTTCATGGAGCCGTGCAAGACTGGGTTACAAAGTGCAGGAATGTAAGTGCCACCATTAATTCAGAAGCAGCAATACCTGTACTAGCCAGTTTTTTTCCATCATTGCCTATGACTTCAGATAAATTCAGTTTTGAATTCCCATGAATGGCTCAAACTGGGAGATTAGGTGGAACAGGCCCACTCAAAACTACAATTTACCCATTTAATGCATGGAAAATACATGAGGTAACATACTGCTCCAAAACCAGGGTTTTGGATGGCTGTAATCAGCCTGAGCACCAAAGTACTCAAGTAAAGCCAGTCTGTCATTGCACCTATGGTTTTCCCAGCACCCTTAATTCCATTTATTAAGTGCTTATCTGAAAAGGAAATGGAATAAATCTATCAGTGACAGTCTTAAATTACCTCCCACTGTGTTCTGAGTGAGTGCTGGATGCTGTTTCCTGGTGAAGGAGGTTGTGCAAACTGGCACATTGCCTCTCTTGAAGGAGTCTGGCTGTGGAGCACCCAGAAGGCCAGCTCCTCACCAACCCACCCCATAGCCCCAGCACCCAGGCTGCTTCCTCTTGAGCAAGCTGCTTTCCAGGAAATAAAATCAGTATAAATGAAGTGCACTAGAGAGAATTGCTTGCTTACTGTACAGGACTCTGGTAGGACGTGCCCCTTTGACACTGAAAGGTGTGACTGCAGGTGCTGTAGTTACACCTAAGTTAGTGCTAAATGGGGCAGCTCAAAGACTGGTGTCACTGAAGCACCTGTTCACCTGGGCTCACTGCCTGGGGGCTGGAAATCACATTCACTTGCAGATTTGGCTGACAGGGCTGCAGTACAAGTGTTTCATGCCTGGCTCAAACCTCCTTTACATCCTGGATTCTCAACACTTTGCTCTTTCCCTTGTATCACCTCCCCTCTAGTGCTGGCTCTGTCTTAGTTTTTATGAGTCAAATGGTCAGGAATTCAGAGACAGTGAGGCCAGAAAGGCTACTACAGATATCTACTTTGATCCTCTATAATAGACAGACCACAGGATTGCTCTGATTCAGTCTTTGCTACACTCAGGCTTTTAGAAAAATCTATTATGAGCCAAATGCATCATGAACTAGCAAATTGAACAGAGTGTGTGTGTGTGTGTGTGCACTGACCAGCTGGTGTCTGTGCTAGACACCATGGCATACAGTCACAGCTGCCCTCCTCTGAGCAAGGACACGACTCAGCACAGTGCTCTGTCCCATTGCTGGGTGTCAGGACACTTATGGACTTGTCACATCTTTGAGATGTCTACTTTCCCACTGCCTCATCCCAGTAACACTGGTTGTAAATGGGAAAATATGCTAAAGGTATTTTAAATATGCCTGAGTGGGAAAGGAAGAGGAAAAACAAGGGGTGGAACTGAAAGGTGCATAGACTTTGCTATCCCTAGGAAAGCATGTAAAAAAATACCCTGTATTTGGCCAGCTCAATTTTCCTTCTTTTGTATTTGTTTTTCAGTATGGAGACTAACTATCATATCTCTCTTCCCCGTGTTTAAAAAGCAAACAGCTCCCTGGCCAGCATACATCTGAATAAACTAAATAGGTTAGATCCCTTGTTCTCTTCCTCAAGAGACACATTTTTCACTCCCTCAGTAACTTCTGTAGTCCCTTCCTGAATCTTCTCCAGTTCCATCAACATCTTCCTTGAATTTATAGGCATCAGATGAGACAAAAATTTCAGCAACAGCCTTCCTGTGGGTATGACACAAACCTCTCTGCTCTTTTTGCATCGTACTGCTTTAATCAGGTTTTAGGAAGGATTAGAGCAAGTGGTTTTGCCATCATCATTCTGAAGCTCATGTTCAGCAGGTGATGTGCCAGGACCTCCAGCCTCCACTGCAGCCCTCCCCAGAGCTCAGCTTGCAGTCTGTGTAGACATATTTCCATCACAGGCCACACTCAAATGTATATTTTATACTTGTATCTAATTTACTGACAGGTTCATATTGCTCTGTATCAGAGACCTGTTTTCTTCATAATTGATTAGTGCACCTTTTATTTCTTTTAACATTTGCAGATGGCTGCATTTCTCCAGGTTGTTACTGAAGAGTTTTAAATGGCATAATGTTAAAAATTTATCTCTGTGGGAATCACTAGAAATGTAACCATGAAAACAAAAGTCCCCATTACATTTTGAGATGTACCAGCAAATTTTTAATTCACTCTACCTCTTAATCAAAATGCCATGCTGTGCCACATCATACACCCTTCAGAGTCTGTTACAACCTCAGCTGGATTTCACAATCAATCTCTTAGTATTATCAACAGGTAACAAGCTACTTTTTCATAATTACACTTTGTTCAGCATTAAATATATCATTTTTTTAAAAAATTTTATTAGTTGACTCTCGGATCAGCTATAAAGTATTTTACCTGGATTCATTTCAGGCTATTGAACTTATAACTGCATGGGCACTTTTATTTTCAGGGAAGATTGACAAGATATAGCTGATTATCTGGGTTTTTTTCCATAGGTGCAGCAATAGATTTTATCCAAGATATAATGTGACCTTGGCTGGATTGGTGTGTGGAGACACCTGCCTTTTTGTCATCTGGGAAGCTGCTGTGTTTGGTCCACTGCACTAGTCCTTTGCTTTTCCTGGGCTGAAAACTTTAAAAACCAAACATTTTGATCTCTGAGGTCAGACAAGGGGGAAAGGAATGGAGCAAACCTCAGGCTTGATATCAGGAGAGCAGGAGAAGAGTATGCAGGGAGTTTGTGATGCTGCAGAGAGAATAGCTGAGGGCCCCACACTGGCAGCATCACTTTTGGGGTCCCTGTGAAGGACCCAAATTCCTTCCATCATGCTCATCACTGTTACTTCCCTGAGCTACTCTTCTCTGTCCTTCCAACCTTTTTGTGGAGGTGTAAAAGTCCTGTGTGTATCTCTACAGTGCTCCTTTTTGTGCCACTTTAGTTCTTCATTAGCCAGTGCTGGAAGGGATAGAAATTATGGCCCTTCATTTCTTACTCTGGTTCTAGAAAAGACATTAACTCTACTTAAGAGTTCAAGTTCTACTGAGGTTTCCTGAAAAAACAAACTTTTTCTACCTGATGGTCATGGATAGAGGCTGTTGCCTGACTGAGATTTGCAACAACAACAATGTTCTTCTATTTTTACCTTTTGTTTCCTCAAAAGGGATTTGACATACAGCACAATTGCGGGGGAGGGTGGGGTGTGGGGCTCCTAGCTAGAGCCTGAGGCCAAGCGCAATAGTTTTGGTGAAGCTGTGAGCCTGTATTCATTTTCATTAACAGAGTGTGGAGTAGAGCTGAAGCTGGTATGAATCAGAACAGCTGCTGTGTGTCTTCAATGGACCTGTCCCTGGTGACATCTCTTGTGTCTCATCATGACTGAAATTAAGGACATGCTATACAAACAGATATGGGTGTGATTATTTTTTCTGATGAATCCAAAATAAATGGAGAAGGGGGTTGGTCCTTTATATAGAATGAATCAAATAAAGTAGCTGAGATAACAAATGTGCCCTTTAGCCCTTCACAGCCATGTAGAAAGTAAACTCAGCTCTTTCATTAAAACGATTTGGCAGTAGAACTGGATTTGTTGGGTCCTTGTAGTCATGCCTAAGACCTTGTCCCAGTTTCTTCCTTTCCCTTTCTACCTGCTCCTTTAGTAGCTGCCTGAATAGTTGTACAACAAAGACAGGGCTGAAAATCAGACACATTTTTTTTCTAAATAAAGTAGCAATTTAAGATCCCCTATGTGAATAAATAATCCATATGTTGCCTGAATATTTTATGACATGAATTCCAAAAACCAACTTAAAAAGCTTTCTCTGTTGTTTAGGAACTGGGTCAGAAAACTCGCTCAGGCAATTTTTAATGAGCTAGGCAGCCTCCCAGCTCTGGGTTACTGGTTCAAGCATGAATCAGGTTAGCAGGCAGCAGAATTTGTCACTGCAGCTGAAGGAGGCAGACACACTCCTCACCCCAGACACCCACGTTGCCATGGGCAATAGTGGCATGATGAGCACAAAGGCACAGGGAAAAATGGGAAAATGGTCTAGGATATGAGAACTGCTGAATCTCCTTTCACTCAACACCTGCCCTTTAACCTGTGCCCCAGCTTGGATGTTGTCCTCCTGTGTCCTTAGTTTCTTCCAGCACTTTCTCCCCTGTCTCCAGCTGTAAAGGGACCATTAACCTCAGCTGGCTCACAGATAATGAAATAACTGCTTTTGTCAAGGGAGACCTTAACACACATAAATGGATATCAGTTGGCAAAAGCTGAAAATATCATTTTTTCTGGAACTGTGAATCTTCACTGTTAACAAAATTACCAGGTGTGATGCTGTCTTGACCAGCACAGGCAGCCTATTTTTGACACTTTATCATTGCTCTGTAGATCTTGTGTAGACTAACTGTGCCCATGTTTTTCAGTGTTTTTTCTCAATAATTTTACTATGATTGATCCTTTAATGATTTTTTCTTCCTTTCTTTACCATGCTTACTCTGTCCTTTTAATTTGCCAGCTTTTCCTTCCTAATTTTCACAATTCCTAGGAATTAGGGCTGCTAATTTCTTTCACCAAATCTGGCTATAGCAACTCTTGCTGTCATTCCAGGCTATCCCATCAAACTACTCAAGCACTTCTGTTTCCTTCCCAGCTTTCAGACATAGAATGGAACCAGTCCCATTGGTTATCATTCTACAATTCACCCCCAATGTTTTGATTGATAAATATCTCAGATACCTAATCTTAATATTTGCAGGCTGGGTCCTGCAGCCCTCATGTCCCACATGGGTGCAGTCAAAGGACCATGGAAAGGACATGGAGATATGAGGAGCTACCCAAGGCACAGCTCTTTAGCAGCTTCTTAGCACCCCAGCTTCCCTGGCTGGCTTCCCATCTCAATTTTATCCTCCTTTTTTTCTGGGAAGTTGGGTTCTGGCAAAGGCTGCAGTATGCAGGGATCTGTTGCAATATGGAGTCTGTGGACTGGGCAATATTTGGGTCACACTGCTATGATAAGCTTTTTCCTATTTCTTCTATATTCCAGGCATGTAGGTGTCCTGGTAAAAGCAGAAGGGGAGCTCAGGTACTGCATGGGACTCTGTAATCAAACAAGTGGCCTGCACAGGCTGTGAGTCCTCCTTAATTGCTTCCTCCAGCTCTGACCCTGCTCTGGCAATGAGGAAAGCACTGCCAAAGGGTCAGACAGGAACATCTTTTTATTATGGATGATTGGTAAGTATGTAAAAGATATCTTTCACAAGTTACAAGAAAACAATTAAGAATTAAGTTGCAAATGCAAAATGACATTTCTTTTGTGTGTTCCACAAAATGATAAAAACTCTATTGAATCACTTACGCTGCTTCACCAGTATGACTCATAGAAGAGCCTTAAGCAAAAAAGATGGAGCAGAAAGAAGGGAATCATGGAAATGCATTTGATTAGATCTGTACTTTTTGGTATTTTTAGAAATATCTGCAAATACATACAAACTGGCTTTTAGTGCTGTGCCTTATGCTATCTGACTGAGACACTAATTTTACAGAGTCCTAAAAAAATCAATAGTAAAACTTTCAGACTGTGCTAGACAGGAAGGCTATCTGCTCATAAATCTCATTGTCCAGTTGTCTAGCTGCTGGGAATGAGAAGATCACCAAACAAACATTTTCTGTCAGGTTTAAATACTTGGCTGTATTTGTGGAGCTAAGAACATGGAACCAGTTAGCATGGTGGGACAACCAGTAAAGAACTTTTTTTTCCCAGGATGGTAAAAAAAGTAAGGTGTCTTTCAGACATGACAGCCAGAGGAGTTGCTGCCTCTGGGGGCTAACCCAGTCATTAGAAATCACACTCTTCATACACATTTCAGTGGAAACTGTGATTATGCCCTAAATATCCAAACACAGCATTTTTCCTATGCTGAAAGGAGGCTGTGAATTACACTGGAAAAACATTCTAAAAAGAAAACTACTAATTGCAAATAGGATAGAAATAAGAACAAAGAATAACTGGTAGTTTATTTTACTTCTTTCTTCTGTCATATGGAGAGCAAAACAGAGGTATTTACTGAAAAAATTAGTTTCTGAACACTGCAAATAATGCCAAAATATGCATTCCTCATGCAGTGACCTGTTTGCATTAAGAAATATGAGTGTTAGCTAGGGTGAAATAGGAAATGTCCTCTCACTCCCAGCTAAACCAGAGTCAGATATTTAGGATCTTTTGGTGCACCTGAAAAAAGAAAAGCCAAGGTTAGGGTTGGGTGAATTACTCAGAAAATGCCATTTCTGGAGGGAGGAAGGAAGGAAGGGAGGAAGTCCTGAGGAGACAAGCCTTAAGGACTCTAAACATAAAGGCAGAGGAAGGCTGTGAAACCTTGACTCCACTTACTTTAGGGAACTTGTTAAACTAAATAAGCTATACACCCAGAAGAACAAAATGTTATTTGGACAGGGTCTGGGTATAAACAGATTATTTCTGAAGCTCAACAAGGAACATATTTGACTGATCTCTCCTTGTGAGGGCCCTTTGGCATCAAACTTAGTGTTATTAAAACTTAGGGGAAAATAAGTTATAATAGTTTATTTAGAGATGCAGAAGATGGTTAGTAACAATCAAAAGGCTGTTTGAAGAGACTTGTAAATAATACAAGACTGAAGGAAACTGGCAAGGCCACTGAACCACAGATCTCAGAAATTGCATCAGGTGATCCTTTTCTTAAGTGCGTTGTTTCAAGCCTGATTATGTTCAGGACTAATAGATATATTGATCATTCCCTATCAGGCAATTTAAATTATGGACTACCTTTACACAGATGACCTACATTTGATTTTTATCTTTGTCACAGTTTGACATGTATTTGACATGCATTTTGAAGTATATGTCATTAACATTATGATGTGTTGATGATACATGCTGAAAAATGCTGTGAGGGAAAGAAACTTCCCAGAGAGTAATTACCCACAAACAGTCCTTTGGCGATTTCTCAGGGATATGTGGTGCAACAGAGTACATTGGACTAGTCTTGTATCAATTATTTAGTTCACATCTGCCTTTCTAACAGACAGAAATATATTTTTAGGCAGTAAGAATTAGTATCTCAGGTAAGTATTTAATGATAAGAAAGTTGCTTTCCTCCGGTCCATAATACTCTGTAATACTTAGTTACACAAATGAGCAACTCATGAAACACCATGACTCAGAGGTGGACATATCTCACTGCATTTTGGGTTGCCTGCCTTGCTTTTACTTTGAGAGGTTTTTCTTCAGCTTTCAGCAAACTTGAAATTTCTGTTCCCAGAAAAGACCTTGCAATCTGATAAGTACAAGCAATTTGTTCCAGCAGTGATCAGACTAAACGCAGGCATGTTTTGTTCTTTATGTTTCAACAATGGAGGCTCTGTGGAAGGGCATGGCTCCCTGCCACCCAGGAAAGAAAGGACAGAGCGAGCCCAGTGCCAGTGCAGCCGTGTGGGTGAATGGCGCTTTCCGGGCACTCGCTGTGCCACACATCCATACCTGCTGCACCACTGAATCCAGAAATGGGACCTGCTGCTGCTCTGCAGGGCAACTCCTGGGTTTTTAACAAATAGAAGTGTCATAGGAGGAAACTGCATTGACTTCCTGGTAGCAAAATTTTTGTTTAAGGAACTACAGGTGATGTCTGTGAAATTGTCTGACGCTGCCATTGTCACCACTGCTTCCAGTTGCTCTGCAGTGCCTCAAAGGAGGACAGCAGGCTTCAAAACAGGAAGGTATCTACACTGATTACATTTACAGCCAAAGCTGGGGGAGATTAGTCCTGAAGACACTTCTGTGACCTTTCTTCACAGATAATTTTTAGCAAGTGTTTGCAGGAGAAAAAGACTTTCCTTTTGGAGGAGAAGGATGGCTCCAGCCATGTAAACTCAGGGGAGCTTTTTTTTTTCCTTCTTTCTTTTTTTTTTTCTTTTTTTGGTGGAGATATTTTGAAAGGAGACAAAGAAAAAGTTAACTGACCCCAAAGTTTCTTTGTAACATTTTGAGACTGAAACATGAAAAATCGAATGTCAAAACATTTAGACTGAAACACCAAAAAGCAATCACACTGAGACACAGTCTATTAAGTCTGTTCTCCAACTTTCCACCTCTCTACTTGTCAGTTTTCTCACTTGCCTCAACCCAGGTGTATTCTTGCCTCATAGAGCAAGAAAGAAGGACGAAACAGTAATAAGAGGTCAGATTGGGGTGAAAAGAAATGGAGAAAAAGGAAAGATGAAGAGGAGGAAGAAAAAATGGGCAGGAATTTGGCATGTGTGTCCTACATCCTCTGAACTTAGATCTCCCCTTCTCCAAGGTGTATAGTTACACAAGGATCTTCCTGGGCCTTAAGGTGTAGGCCCTGATGCTACTGTGCAGTGCCCACCTCAAAATATTCAAGTGCCATCTTTAACAGCAATTTGAGTTTATCCCTCGTTACTGTGCAGGAATTCAGAGCAGCACTTCTCAGCTTGGATACTTAGATGCTTTGACCTAGATTCAAGGCAATTGTTATAGATGGCTGGTTCCTATCTGTATATTCTTGTGACAACACCATCCTCCAGCTTTAGTAACCCCCTTCATGGCTGTATCATGTTGGTATCTCATATCCAGAAGTAACAAATGCACACAGGTCTTGGTTAATGATAACATGCAGTGAAAACGTATTGTCAGCTTAAAATGTCTGTAGCTGAATAGTAGGAGGGACATTTAGGTACTAGGGAATGACTGTTCTGTCAATGCTTTGGGGGTGAGATATCTTAAAATAGACACAAGTAGCTTAAAATACCATATGGCATCTTACAGTGTTATGCTCTACTGTATTAAAATTCCTCCACCTGAGAATGAGCATTTTTCTCTTCTTTATTTGCTATTCCTCTTCCAATCTGAGGATTTTACAATTTCCCTTTCTTTTTTCTCCTTTGTATTCCCTCTATCCTCGAGTACCAGCAGTAGAAGACAATGAGGAGGTGCCCTTTCAAAATCTCCTTACCAGAACCAAGAGCAACAGCAAACTTAAAGGTTAACAAGCAGCAGATGCAGAGAAGAAGGCAGATGGAGAATGTATGTAGCAGGAAGCAAATCCAAAAGATCTCCTCAGAGATCATGAACATACAGAAACCTATTAAACTTTCACAGAAAACACCAAAACCCAACAACAACGACAAAACCAAAAAAAAAACCCCAAACATAAAAAAAATCCACTACCGACAACAAAACAAGCCAAACAAAAAAAAAAAAAAAAAAACCCAAAAACCAAACACATACAAAAAACCCCAACAACAACAGAAAAACACACAACATCAAAAAAAAAAAAAAAAAAACAACCAAAAAAAAGAAATCCCAATGAATAATATGTCTGTGCCAAGGAAATAAGGACTCTGGATTAGCCATGCAAAAGCTGTGTGATCCATTGAGGTTTCCAGTATTTCACAATAAATATTGCATTAATTAGCAGTTGTACTCATTAGAAAATGAAAGCAGAACTTGTGCCTAAACCCCCATGCTGCTAATCAGCAACGATTCATAGTGAACTCCCCTCTTTTCTGATGCAGAATTGTACACTGAAGATCAAATCAAACATTGATTGAGAATGTGAAATGTAAGAAACTCCAACATCTATGAAAGAGGCTCTCTTGCCTCACAACCCATCATTGCTGCAATGAGACAGAAATTTTAAACTGTATCATGATATACATTGCTTCACCTCCGGGGTGCCAGGGGTGTTGCAATCTAGCCACAAATGATGAACAGGGGACTCCCTTGGCTTTGAAGTCTGTCACTGGTGTCACACCTTTACTCCTGCTCCAACCATTCTAGTTTAGGATTTTGTCATGAAAGATCAGAGTTAAAGACAGCTTTGCATGAAAGCCTGCATGGATTTCATCTGAGTGAGAGGTATAAAACTGCTTATCATTTCACGGTCTTTGAAGATGGGCAGGCTCTATTGTTTTGCTTTTTTGCCCCTTTATGGCCATTATGCATGTCATAGATTTTAAAATACAGTCAGACTACATCTGACAGAGTAAAAAATAATTTTGACATAAATGGGAATTTTTTCCCTTGAATCAGTGCTATAGGATTGGCCTGACTAGGATCTGTGGGATTCCAGATAACACACTTATCTATCCTGCCTTCTTGACAGCTCTTTATACCATTTTCTCTTTCTGAAGGATCAGCAGTTTAACTTAGTAGGAATGGGACTGGATTCTGCGAGACGAGCATAAGCCAAAGGGTATCAAAAAGAAACTAACCCAAACCCAAATCACAAATGAAAGAACCTGAATTCAAAAGCAATTTCTATATCATCCAAACCAGTCACAAGTACAACGCTTCTCTGGGATATTCTAAAACAGTGTACCTCTCTGTGGAAAAGTTATATATCCCTCTTGACCAAAGCCTGTCATTCCTAGGCTTCAAATTGTGAACTCAGATAGCTGCAAAGTTTTCTTATTGAATTCAAAAGGAGTATAACATTACACAGATTTCAGCTTCTGCTCTGACAGTACCTTAAGAAACATTTTTAGGATTAAATATTACATAAGAAAATTATCCCTGTACCTGTCAGTGTAACACCATCCATGAGTGACATGCTGCTGACTTCTTTCCCAGAGGGAAGCAAACAGCCTATTTATTTAGAGATCTGTTATATGACTCAGTCAATAAGTCCTCTGTCTTGTTCTCTTGACTACTTATTAGTTCTAATTAGAAATAAAAGCCTAGAAGATCAAACTGGCTTTGCTCAGTTAGTTTATTGATTACAATATTTACGACAACAATCAATAAAGACATAAATTCCTTTCATTTCTAGAGACCAAAAGCACTTCATTGCTCCTAAGGGCCGCTGCTCCTTATAGCTATTCCATACTCCAGACTCAGAGAACTCTATTCCAATATGCTAAATATCCTCCACTTCCTATTACTGGGAGTAATTAAAGGTTGGAGTAGCCCAAATGATGGTAAAATCAGTGTGCCATGTGTGGCAAGGACAAAAAAGCAGCACCTTACAGCATCTCCTGACTCACTGTGGTGCAGCATGGACTTAGCCCAGTGAGGGATGGGATCACCTCCTGGTCCCTGCACTCTGGCTGGCTGAGGGAGCAGCTGGGTCACATCTGTGTCCTGCCTGGGGCACTGGGATGTTTTGGGCAACTCACTCCAGGGCTCAGATTTGTCAGTGGCTGATATTTGAGTGGTGCTGATAGAACATTCCCCACTTTTGCCTCCCAGTCAACCTACTGGTCTCAGTTCAGTGAAAGTTTGACATAAATAAAAGAAATAATCCAGGATCCTGCCCCACACTGACAATGTTTAGTCTAAGTGTGAGAGAATGGGTTTCCTTCTGTACATATCCAGGGAATTCAGAGAAAGTAGGACTGGATTACTGAAGGCCCTGTTAAAGACTGTGTGAAAGACAAGTGTGAAAAATACACAACATGGTAATGTCAATCTCCTAATTCAAACAAAATGTTCAGCCAGATTCATGTAATACTGACAAGTCAGGAATTTAGCAGGGAAGAGGAAGTGCATCTATGATTCTGTCCCTTTTAACTACTTTATCCAACTAAAAATAACATTAATGATGTGGTTGTTTTGTTTTGAAAGCCTGACTATCAGGAGAAGATTTCAACTTCAAGTAGTCTGGAAATAGCATATTCAGAACCAGGAGTGATGGAAGAAGAGTTCTATACATGAAGCCCCATATATTACTGGATTAGAGTTTGCTTAAATGAGAGAAATGAAATTTTATGCATTTTAAGTAAATTGTCTTAGCTTTTAATGTTAGCCACCTAAAATATTAGAAAGGACATCTGTCACATGGTCTATTCAGATTACCATTATCAACAAATAGTCTATTGGTATTGTAACATCTGCCTTTGGTGACCAAAAACATATTTTTAAATAGTGTTTAAAATTAAAAACCCGAAGCCATTCTACTCTCAGTGTAGATTCTGCACTTCACAGGAAATTATACCTATTCAGACATCAGGTAGAGCAGGAAGTACATATATATTCTAGTGAGTAACTATAACAGCAAGTAGGACAAAAAAAGCCCTAAGCCAGAAATAAGTTTTCAGGACAACAAATTAGTCTGCTGTGTGTTTGAGGCCTTGAAAAATGAGCAATGCAGATGGACATCCCCAGTTCTGGTGTTTTTTGTTTTGTTTTTTTTTTTTTACCAGGACCACTTTAGCTGGTCTAAAAACAAGGAGCTGCAAGATAAAAGACACAAATCATAGATTTACCAAAATGTAGGCCTAAACTACCAAGCCTTCTTCTTTCATCAGAGATATAAATTCCTTCCCAGTGATAAAATTTCATGAATCTGGACAGAGAGAGTAATATTGAAATAAGATAGTCTAGCTTGATGCACCTTTGTTAAAAGGAAACCCCACAGTGTTTTCCATATTGACTACTCCTTCACTGTAAGAAACTAGAAAAGAAGGGATTAAACTACATCTGTTTATATGAGCACAATTTTAACCATGTTATTACTAAATCTATGCAAAATCTGAAGTATCTGCAGAAGCTCATGTAATTTCATCTAATCTTGTCCTAAGTTTGTCAGATAGCTTTCAACGATGCACGTATGGGAAAACCACATTTGCCCTTTTTGTTCTTCTGCAAAATATGTTCACTTGCAAAGTACAAAGAAGTGTTCTGGGAGCAGGAGGTTTCAAGGGAAAAATATGCTGCTGCTTCCTCCCAGTTTCTTCTGGCACAGACATGACTTGGGCTACACACACCTGTATCCTCTGTTTAGAAGCTTTGCCAAATGCACTTGCTGATCTACTGCTGCAAGACCTGCTGGAAGAATCTTGGTGGCAACGGGCAAATGGTGGCATCAGCCCTCCTTTTTATTCAAACTGACCAGATGCTGCAACACAGGGCATTTAGATAGCCATTGTGTATGGGGCTGGCAAAGAGAGAACATGAAATGAAGTGTCCTTTAAAAAGCCACCAAGCAGACCCGCTCTTTTCCTTCATTTCTCAAAGAGGAACCAGTGCCCTTCACCTGCCCAAACATTTTCTGATGGTGGTGGGAGTTTGGCTGGCTGATCTTCTCTACATGGAGAGGGGAAGGATTCCTATGTATGTGCTGGGTGGGCCTGTGGAAGTGCAGAGCAGAACTAAGGGGGAGCACTTCCAGATCTTCAAGAGCCCCTTCTGTTGCCAAGGCCTTGAGGTCATCAATCCCTTTGGTGTGCATGGGACATGTGCACGTCTGCCCACCTGGTGATGGGACAGGTGACTTCGCTAGCCACGCTCACATCCCTCAGCTACATCAGCCCTCCCTGTCTGGGGCAGGAGGGAAATAGGAGATGAAAGCCAGAGACCTGTGGGTGAAGGACCTTCAGGGGCCATGTAGGTGGTCCTGGTGCCACCAAAGGCTCTGAGAAAATTGAGAAAATTGTTGTTGCAAATAACTGGCCTTCTGAGATGGTTTATGGTGTCTGATTTTTTGAACATTTACATGAAAAGACAAGGGAAGGGAAGGAAAACAAGGGAAAGAATTTTAATGTCAAGGCTTTTTGACAACACAGATGACATGAGGCCTTGCTTAGTGTTAAGCTCAGGATAAAGAAAATTATTGGTTGTTTGAGTTTTCCTGCTAGAAGGACCAGAACCTTGCAGTGCACAGGGAGCCCTCCCCCACCTGCTGGCTTGGCAGGATAGGGAACAACAACATCATAACAGCATAAATACACTTCTGAAAAGGCTCTTCATTAAAAAAGAAAAAAAAAAAGAAAAAAAAAAAAGAAAAAGGGATTGTATATTTCATCCACATGACACCAACATATTCATGTGTGTCATATCATATGACACATACTTGGAATATTTACATGACTGATGAGCATTATAAAGCAGGCTTTGACAGGAAAATGTATTTCAAGGGCTGGATTTTTTTGACATAGAGTTCTTCTGTGCTAGAGATAATTAGTGCTGCCTGCTTTCCCCTTGTTCACAGTAGAATTTTTCCCATATTACAAAGATTAGTCAGAGCTTATAAAACCCTGTTCAGTTAAATCTAACTAGTAAAGAATGGTAGACCACATGTCAAATAGGAGGCGAAGAGAAAATCAAAATAAAAGCTGATTCTTTTAAATAATCACTTCAAAATCAATTCTGCATTTTGTTTTCAGTATGAAATAGTTCGTAATGAATATTGATTTTGATGACTACTTTTACTACTAGGAACCGTATTAAATGTTTACCTCTTAATAGGGAAGAGCAAACCAGCTTGGAAAAAAATGTATTTGCCACTCCAAGAATTCTCTGAATCTCTTCTCATTTATAGGATTAATCCTGACTGCATCCAGCCTGAGAGTCTGAATTTCAGCATCCATGGAATCTTCTGGTTTAGTCCTCATATAAACTAGATCCGCACCTCTTCTTGCATGGTGGCCTTTTCACTAGGAGTGTCCTATGCTACAAGAAATGTCGATCTACTCTCTGTCATCTTCAGGAAGTGATAAGTGTGTAAATATGTTTTTAGAGACTGAGATGGGATAGTTCCAGTTTCAATTGCAGTAGTGATGGAGGCATCCCTCCTTCAGAATTATTTTTTCTCCATTGCAGTGTTGTGCAGTGTCTCAAAGGCAGAAGAGTTCAAATGTCTCCTCCTATCATTACTTTTTCAATGCAATCACTCACAAATTATCATCTTAGATTTTCTGGCTTGTTTCCTTCTGTGGAGACTGGAGGGGCCTGCTTTGGGTTGTTCTGCAAACCCCAAAGAGACTGGGACAGAAGACAGGTGTGTGTCATGAACATTTCTGCAGGTCCAGCTGGGAGCAGGTGCTGCTAGCAAAAACTCTGTGGCAGAAATCAGCAGCAAGATGGGAAATCCAGTGAGAAGGAAAAAATATGCTATTTCTTAGTAACTTTAAATAAAATTGACTTAATGTATATTTAACTTTTATGAGTATGAGCACCAGTGTAATTTGCCTGCAACACCATTAAAACACATAGTTAGTACTTATTAATCCATCCATCTGTCTTTATGGTGGTACATCATTGTATGTCATGGAGCAGTACCCTTTACTCTGAGAAAACAGAGTTTATATGAATCTATATCATACTGACAGGAAGATATTTGGGAAGATATTTGCGGTTTTTTAAATCAGACTTGATTCTCCATATTTTATAAACTTGTAAATTGAACATGAGAAATGCGTTCCTTATAACATGGTTAGGCTATTTTTTTTTTTTTTTAATGAACAGCCAGCAGTATCTGCTCACAGCTGAAGTGTCTCATTAGCATTTTATGTATTTACAGCTATTTTCAATTTCTATTACAGGATCTTCTTCCAACTACATGCTACACAATGTCTTTTTGAAAGAAAAACCAGGGTCTACTACTGAAGTTGGCATCAGCCCAGACTGTTCTTTCTCCTTTCGATGCACGATTGTTCCAACTTCATGAATTTCAGTGGTGGATCCTTACATCTATGAGTAGGACAATCAAGTAAATGAAGCCAGGTCCAGCCTGCAAACAAGGGAAATAACTCATGCTCGCTCTTCCCCAGGTAGGGCGCATCCCCAGCCCAAATGCAAGTCTCCAAGCTCTTCCTTCTTCAGAGGGGAGCAAATGAACACATCACCCATGTACACATTTATCTGAGCATCTCCTGACTCTTTAAAGCAGACTGAATTAAAATCCTGCCTTAGGTCAATAATAACCACAGTAATTTTTAATTTTTCAGGATTGCTTCTGCTTTTAAAGCAAACTGTACTGTAACAGGGAATTGTGGAGTCACAGGACAGTTGGGCTGGAAGGGACCGCAGGAGGTCTTTGGCCCATGTTCTCTGAGCAATCTTTACCCATGCATGACTGTCCTCATGGTGAAAACTGTTTTCAGCCTATGCCCATTTTCTCTCAAGCTTTTTAAACCTCATCACGCAGATTGTCTCCAGCTTGAGCAGAAGATCCATGTTCCTGAATGCCTTCTGCATTTCTACCAAATCCAAATCAAGGATGTGGCAGGAATACCTATTGTTACATTTTCTTCTGATATGAACCAAGGTGCAGCATGGCAGCTGGAGGCTGGATCATGCCCAGTTCTTTGTCCACCACAGGTAAGGAATAAGGTTGATCAGGCTGGGTGCCTCAGTATATGTGCACTCACCCTTTGGACTCTTAGGAGTCCACCAGTGTAGACATAGGTCCTGAAAAGCCAGTCTATGTTGGTGCCTGAGTGGGAGAGATATTTCAGAGCAATGCTGCACCCTTATTGAAAACTGGTAGGTCTACTTCTGGAGAGATACCAAGTCCATTCACCAGGCACATATTGTTTCTTTCCTGGGGACTCACAGTAAAATGCTGGTAGACACAAGCCTCATATATTGTCAACTCGTCCTTGTCAGGTGAGAAAATAAATGAATTAAACAGAATAAAATCTGACTTGACCCAGGCACAAGGGTTAACAGTCTTGGCAAACATGCAGCAAGCATCGGTCACATAAAAGGTAGAAGAACTGTAGACCTAAATCACTTCTGAAGTGAGACACCTAATTCATCAGCAACATGAGCCATAACTTCAGGAGAAGGGAAGAGCACCATCTACTGAATGGCAAAGGCAGTTATTGCTTTTCTAACTCTTTCATGGGATCACTGGACAGGATCTTTGAGACCATTGAGCTCAACCATTAACCCAGCACTGCCAAGCCCACCATGTCCCCAAATGCCACATCTATTCTGCTTTCAAATACCACCAGGGATGGTGACTCAACCTTCCTGGGCAGCTTTTCCAATGCCTGAAAACCCCTTCCATTAAGACATCTTTCCTTATATCAAATCAAAGCCTCTCCAGGTGCAATTTGACACCATTTCCTCTTGTCCTGTCACTTGTCACCTGGGAGAGAAGACTGACACCCCCCCCCCCCCCCCCCCACACATTACACTTTTCTTTCAGGCCATTGTAGAGAATGATAAGGTCTCCTCTGAGCCTCCTTTTTTCCAAGCTAAATAACTCCACTTCCCTCAGCGATTCATCATCAGACTTGTCCTCCAGACTTTTCACCAGCACTGTTGCCCTTCTCTGGACAGGCTTCAGCACCTGTCTTGTACTGAGGGGCACAAAACTGGACACTTTCAGTAGAGGTTGCTCATTCACTGACAAACCAGCAGGCACTGGAGACTGTATGGGGAAGTTACTTAATCTGTATTAACAATTGGCTGGATTCTATCAGGAAGAAGAAAGAATTACATCCTTCTCAAATCTTTAAGACATTCCTAGAAATATAACATTCACAGTAGCCATAATGTCTGAATCCTGTCTTCCCTTTGCTGTCTTTTACTAAAATCACAGAATATTCTGTGTTGGAAGGGACCCAGAGGATTATCCAGTCCAACCCTTAAGTGAATGGCCCATACAGGGATCCAACCTGGTGTTATTAGCACCATGTTCTAACCAACTGAGCTAATCTCTAGCTAAGCTAACTCATTAAACTTTTAAAATATTTTAAAATAAGAAAAGGCCAAAGGGGGATTTAGTTAAAGATTAATCAATAATACTATTAATGTAATGGATTGTGAGTCAGCCAAGAAATCACTCATCTGGGCTGACCTTTCCTACTATTGTAGTAGTGTGCTCTTCCACCTATCATCAGTCCTTTGCTCTCCACTTAAATATGCTCTTAGAATAAAATAAGCCTCAGATTTATATTTCTACATTTTTTTGGTCATGAGTTTAAGTTATTTCATAGTTTGGCTTTTTAAAGCACTTGCTAAATTTGCTTGGAATATGAAGCTGCAGTAATCCACTATCCTCCCACACTGCAGTCTGTTCTAGCCTACACCACATAAAGACTCCTTTGCTGTCATGGGGTGGGAACTGTGCACTGAAGCACTTAAAATAGATTCAAGAGGAAAAGAAGAGCTACAAAGAAAAATGGGAAGACACTCTAAGTGTTCTGTTCTGTACACAGCACAAACTGTGTGTTCACATCACCACGTCTTTTGAAAAAAATGGCCCTTTTCAAGGAAATTCAGGATAATCTCACCATTTTGATTGAATTTTTGAAAGATATAACCTGATTAAAGATTAACTTCTAAACTCTGGTCAGCTCAACAAGCACGGTATTACCAGCTCTGGAAAAAGGAATAACATGTCTTGAGCCAGAGATGCTGCCATTATATTTAAAACATCTGGCCTGTATGTGTTAATTACACAGTGGAAAGTACCAATCTCCACAACACAACCATTGCTAAAGACAGCATAATCACATAAAAAGCCTCATCTGCATGCTTCCTTAGCCTCTGGTACTTCACAAAACATTTTAGCAAAATTATATTGTGACATCTGATTCACTCACACCATGATCCCAATGAAATAAATACATGACACGGTAACATAATTTTTCTTCTTTTACTTGGAAGCAATTTTTAAACTACACTAAAGACTTGCCAAAGAGATGGATTTCTTGGATTTTCTTAGATTTCTTGGTTTTCTTACATAAGACACACCAGGAAAGAACAGTAGGATTGTATCAGTGTTCTTCTTTCAGAAATATAATTAATGCAATTTTTTAAGAAGTACAGAAGCTCTCAGTTTAAGCTTTATAGGCTAATCAGCAACAAACCCTGATCAGCTGGTCACTTCAATGATGCATTGTAAATTAATTTCCCATTTCAAAAAGATTGCCACAAAATCAGAACACAAGTCTGACCAGAGGTCAAAAGAAACTTCAAACCATCATCTAGAAAAAAATCTTTAGTTAAAAAATCTAGAAAAAAATCTAGAAAAAAATCTTTAGTTAAAAAAAAAAATAAGGCTATCGGTGATTATATTTTGTTTTCAACAAAGTATTCCAATTTTAATTTGTCTAGCAAGTACACAACATTTTAAAAACAATACCAGAACTTCATTTTGAAAGGGAAAAAATGTATGGTGAATCATTTCTATTCTTTTTGTTGAAATCAGTGCAGTGCAAGATACTTTCAAGAAATTATTGACTTCTGACAGAGAAGCAACCTTCTTCAGAGGCATCTGACTGCTGTTGCCTCTGATCTCCCTGCTCATGTCCTGCTGGGTAAGATGTGTTTCTCACACACGGCAATTCTACTGTCAATGCACCGACTGTTGGGGAAAGACTTTGTGTGGACTCAATGCAGTGATACACAAAATCCTTACCTACAAACTGCTGCCAATGGCTCTGGTGTCATATTTTTCTCTATATTGGACTGACACAATCTCTGCAGCATGGCACTCTGCAGGATCTCTGGACACAGCAAACCCCTGCAGCTGTAGGTGCCTTTGGGCACTTGTGCCATCTGCTGTTGCTGGCTCCCAGCTTAGCACATACCATTTTATTTTTGAAAGACTGAACTAGCAGGTTAGGCTTCTGAACTCCTTGAAAGGAAATTGAGTGATTCTTATGGACTATGATCTGCAGGAGGCCATGTTGCAGATGTAGACAACTCTTCTGACACCTTCTGTAAAATTGATGAACTGCATTAAGACCAGCAGCTCTCCAGGTATCTAATGTGTCAGTTCGTTTTTTTCAGCAATAATATGTGGGGGCAGAAGAATATATAACCTATGCTTTGTAATCTGTGATTCTGGAAGAGCATTGCATTTGTCATGTGGTAAAGCCTTTAAGTCACTTTGCATTTAACCATTTCCTTGACCACACTGAACACTTGCTGGTGTTACTGGTGATATTTGTGGCTAGAAATGACACTCAGCTCCCAGTTTGGGACTTGGCGAGTATCTCAGTTCCACCTCAGAGAAGGTAATGGCCCATGGTCTTGATGGTTTCACTCAGAGGACAGGGACAAACACTTGTTGTATTCTGCTTTCCCCAACATGGGAAAGGAGGGTGATAAACTTTGTCCTGTTGAAGTTGACCCTTCTGTGTAGGTCTCTGACCAATTTTCTTCACTTGTGGGAAGCTAAGCAGACCTCTTCCCAGAAAATTCAGCTGCATCTGTATCTTCCAGGTACCTGCAAGGTGCTCACATGCTCTCCACCCTCACAGGAAACTTGAGATGAGTAGATATTCTGACTCGGTGACTGGATAGATGTGGCAGCCCCAGCACAAGGAGAGCTGAAACACCCTGATCTACAAAAGGAGAATAGAAAAGAGCTCTAAAAATTTAATATAATTTCTAGAAGAGCAGAGCAAAGTGCATTTTAACAAGTGAAAAATTATACACAAGAAGGCAACTGCCCAAGTACAGAGTAGGGGAAAATGGTTAGCAGGTGCCCTGCAGAAAACAGTTGATCTCAGTTGCCTGAGAGCAAGTTAAAAAAAATCATCTTCCTTAGGGAAAAAAAAAAAAAAAAAGAATCTCATCCCAGAATGCTAAAAAGGCAGCATCTATTACCTATAGTAATACACAATGCCTTTTGTTTACTCAGTACTGGTGAGACCTGACTGTAGAACCAATCCCAGTTTTGGTACTTCAGGGAAGCAACTGATCAATGGAAGAAAGTCAGCCAAGGAGCAACAGGAATTGCCAACAGTCTAGAAAGCACAAGCTATAAAGAAAGTTGGAAGCAATGCAAATTGTTTGTCCTAGATAGTAAAAGAAGCAGAAATGATCTGACACAAGTCACCTTAAGAGAAATGCAGTAATTTTCTCACAACATTTACTACAGGGAAGGCAAGTAGCAAACTGTCTCAGGGAGACAAAATATCAACATCAGAGCATCAAAGGAGAATGGTGAAGCTCTGAAATTTATATGTTCATATTTCTAACTCATATCTATACCGTGTGCCCTTATTTATAGGCACAGAAGGTCTCTGTTGAAATTTCTTCCGCAAGATTACTTCCCATCCATTCCACTGGCAGGTGCACAGAAAGATTGATCATGAAGCTAAAGCAAATGGTCATCTATTTCTGAGGAGTTATTGCTGCCCTTCATTATGTTACAGGATGAAGCTACATCACAGCAAAAAAAAAAAAAAAAAAAAAAAAAAAAACCAAAAAAAACCTTAGAGGAAGTTTTTCTTACTGTGCACTGCCAGTGCAGATTTTGTTAAAAGTGCATCCAAGGACCAGGCAGATAGAGACACATATGGCACATAACTGCTAATGTTACCACTCTTCTTAAAGGTGATTGCCAAAAACAAGTCAGTGAAGTGAATAAATTGGTTACTGTGTAAAGAAAATTAACACCTTTGGAGCCAAAGTCTGGAAAATGAGGGCATGCCTTCACTATGATATCTCTGTGGAAGAGGCAAAAATTAATCTGTGTGGGCAGAAGTGTATACTAATTGAGAAAAGAAGTAGTAAGAGCATCTATTACCTTCTATTACCACTAAGAGGATGGGAATTGATAGGTACAATAGATACTTTGCTTTAGCATCCTCCCCTTGTGACATGGTCAGTTAAAAAAAACCAAAAAACATATAGAAATATGCATTTCAAAATGAGCTTGTGTACAACTGAAGTTGGTAGTTCAGTTACCCAGGAACTTGACATTAATCTGTTTTTTAGTGCAGTACGGAGATCTGTCTTTTATTGTTCATGAAACACATCATTATGGGTGAGCTGGATGCTACTATTCAGAATAGAATACTTGCTCTAAAGTACTGATTTCTTCTTATGTTTCATCGAGTGTAAAACTCAAGCTGTTCTTTTAGAACAAAAGTCTTAACAAAATTGAAGGATTTGCTTCTTTAAATGTCCATTGACATGAGTGAGTCTTTTGCACCTTCCACAGTATGGCACTCAGCAGATCTTCACTTTCCTTTCTGCCAATCCCTCCAACTAGGGTGTTGAATCCTAAAATATGGATCCAAAAATTCATTGTAGAACAGATTTTGAACAGCAACTCTTTCATACAAACCATTATCAGATACGGGTGATTGAATAGCAATCTTTACCCAGCAGCAGGAGCATTAAAGCTGCAACAGAAATTGTGACCTTTGAACAAGTCACCCCCAAATGATTAAACAAACATTTCTCCTTTCCTTCTATATCGGGAGCATTACCTTCTGATGGAATAATGATCCTAATTGTGATAACAGCTGTGACAGTTACAGAAAATGGAGGTCACAATGCATAAATGCTAATTCCACTGCAGTGTCTGTACTCTCAGTTGGAGGTTTCCCTTCATTTCAGAAGCTAAGCATCACCCAATGAATAATTACAGCTTTACTACTATTCCCTACACAGTGAAATGATTTAAACTGAAATCCCTGTGATCATTGTTTCATTTCAGGCTTTTGAACAAATGCCATCTGAAAGGGCTAGGCAAAAATCCTCATTACCAAAGGTAACATTTGAATGAAGCAAAATGTCATTGCATATACAGAGGAGTTCATTCAGATGTCATTGTCAGCTAACTATGTTTTAAATAATGTCCTCAGAGCACTTAGAGTGAAGCTGCTTTTTGAAAACTCCCTTTGCTATTCTATCAAATGAATTTTACATCTTGGAAATGAGTCAAATTTCTACTTATCTGGAAATATTGTGGCAGAGGTCAACATACTTGAATTAATGTATAAGATTTCCACTTATTGCCTCTGACCTCTGAAGCCCTTTTCAGTTCCTTTTGGTGCACCTGCCCAATCAGATTATTTTCAGACACTGGGGTTTTGTCCAAGCATCAGCCAGGCTGGATCTGGGCTGTCCCTGCAGGTGTCTCTGTGGGTTTCTGGGAATGGACAGGCTACTTGTTTATTTCACAGCTGCACAGACTAGTGCAGAACATGTTCCTTTGGCTCATACAGTCTGTTGTAAGAGATTTTCGACCCCACTCTTCACCTCCAAGATTTCTTCTGAGAAATACATGCTTTCTCTCCGTTCTCTGTGAGCATCACTATTTTTGGAAACACAGCTCTGGAGAAGAAGCTCAGATCTCCATGCTGTGTGCTGCAGCAGTGCAATGCAGCCTATATAAAATAGCGTCATGGCTGGCGGAAAGAAATGTCTGCCTCCAGAACACACCATTGTGAACTACCATCTAATTGGATGCATTCTCATCCAAGGAGCACTGGACCTGAAACTCTGGGAAATCTTGAGGACTGTAGGATAATAAAATTCATTAGACACTTGGACATTAACTAGTACTCCAGCTAAATCCCTCTGGTCTTGACTCCTCTCTCTCTTATCACTCCACTTGATTGGTTATCCATCAATACACAAGATCTGATGATGGGATCATTGTTCACACAACCAACATTGCAGATTTACTTGTGTCACATCTGGGGACTTTTCTCTTGAGCAGGACAAGAAATACCCCAATGAACCCTCAGTAGACTGGAGCTCAAAAGTGCAGCTCATGCTAATGTGACTCCACACATCCCTCTCCTTGCCTGTAAGATGTCTGTGAGTGGCATCCTTGCCACACTGAGAGTAGGCCAAAATCCTAACTGTACTTGAAGCAGATGATGCCAGGAAATTTTTTGTACCTAGAAAATTACAATCCAAGATTCAGAAAAGGTTCTGTAGAATGTGAGAAGGCTCATGGTGGCTGCAGTCAGAAACAGGGATATGAGATATTTCAGCTGATGCCAAGGAATGAAAACATGGTTTGTTTGGGTAGGGAAAATCAACTGCAGAGTGGGGAAGACAGGCACCCTTGCTTGAAGATCACCACAGTTTTGTGCCACACAGATAGATATATCTGCTGCTGTTCTTGGATCTACCTTTAGGTTTTGGCCTTCTGGCAAGATGGATCCCATTGGGAAAAAAAGTAAGCAACAGCTGAGGAGAAGGAAAATGGATGGGAATGAGGAGTATCTTTTTCACCATTTCTCCACTGCTGGTTTTAAGCTGTGCAAATGACTTTATCATTAAGCTAGTGGTCCCCCACAGAAGTCCCTGGTCTTATCTATAGCAGAAATGTCCTTGTTGCAGATATCAGAGGAACAACTGTTTCACAGACATAAAGAGGAGAACAGGCTGAAATACTTGAAGCTAATTGCACTGACATTTCTGTGAAGTGCGGTCTTGGAGTTTATTGACCGGTCAACATAAAAAGGTTTAAAAATGTCACTAAATCTATACAGAAAAGCAGAACGGGATGTTTGTTGGACATTTGCATTGCATAGAGGAAGCCTGGCTCTGGATACAAGACTGACTTGTATCTCTAATTCAAATCAGAAAAACACTGAATCATAAAATAACTTAATTTGGAAGTAATTTGTTCCAAATTTCCTGTCAGAGAAAGGCTATCTTTAAAGCTAGAGCAGATATCTCAGGGTTGCATCCATCTGAGTTTCAATACTTGTGAGGAAGCACAGCCTCATTGGTATCTGTCCCAGGGCCTGACCAAACTTCCTGTGAAACTTCCTTCTCCCTATGTTGAATCATAATTTTTCTTGTTGCAGCTTGTGTTGGTTGTCTCCTGTCCTTTCAGTGTGCACCTCTAAGAGGAGTATGGCTGTGAGGTTCCTAACACTACCCGTAAGGTGGTTTGTTGAAGGACACAGCTCCCTCCAAAGACATCTCTTTTCCTGGCTGAACAAGCCCATCTCTCTCAGCCTCTCCTCCTATGTCACATGCTCCTGTATCCCTGACCCAAACAAAAAACATATATTCCTGTTCCAAACCAAGAACATGTATCAAGCTCTTGTGTGAGAGCATCTCTCTGTTGTGTGAGCACAAAGGCAATATCAGGAAGGTACTAAATATGTGAACAAAGGCAGAACAGAAAGAGAAGAATGGCTTCAGTGTATTCATCCTTGTTAAGGACCCTTATCGCTGCCACTATTGCCCTGCAGCAGGTATACCCGAAATTAGGAACAAATACCTTCAGTAGAGTCAAACCTGCTTTTTAAATTGCCACTCACACTACTTTGTACTGTATGTTGGCAATTCATATGTGAACTTATATTTTTCCTCCACATTTTGGTTAAGTAAATGATAATTTTAATTCTTATTTAATTTTGAAATATACCTTTAGAAGCTTTATCAAGAGTAACACTCCATTTACCATATATCAAACACAACAATCTAAAAATAGTCCTTATTAAATTTACAGGTACTTCAAGCAGGACCTCAGTCTGTAGGAGGGTTTTGTCTCTGTGCAAAAAGGAAACTAATGCATTTGTTTCACATCAATACCTTACTAATGGCCATATCCACAGTCTACTGAAACCAAAAGCCTGAGGGCTGTTGGGTGTGGTGGTCTCTGTGGTGGGCCTCCAGCTGCTGAAGTCTGAGTAATCTGTTGGAAAAGAGAACATCTGAGCCCGCTGAAAGCTGCTTTAATCAAGTCTTTTAATAATCAAACCATCAATACCACCACTTTCTACTTTCTACTTGACATCTACACTTCTCATCACCATGACAACATAGCAATGTGACCTACTGTAGACCCTTCTAAAAATTTAGAACAAAGTATATTACCGGCTTGCTAATGCTGATCTAAACCTTTCTAAACAAAGGGAACATCAAGGCTTCTGTTTGCTAAACAAAAGTGCAAATTCACAGAGTTTCCAGGGTTCCTGGTAACCAGAAGTCTGCAACACTTTCAGAAAAAAAATGTTAATCAAGATGAACTACTCTCCTGTTCAGTGTAGAACATCAGAGAAGTGATGGTGTTTCTTTTTCTTTCACTCTCTAAAATAATTTCTTTCAGTATTTGAGACTGAGGTGTTTGGTATAAAAAATACTGAGAAACTGCTTCATTTTGGAAAACATCCATCTGTTTAAAAGACAAACTTGCAGTGAAATGATTAATGGATTTTAAATATGATTTAACTAAAATTATGCAAAATGTAAATACTGTGAAATAGATTCTTTTCTTCCCTGAAGCTCTATGTGCTATGTAGTATAATTTAAGAAAAATATTCTGTTTATGTATCTATTGATTTATATAATAAACAGAATCATTTCCAAACAAGGAATTGGTGGATGGATTAACTGCCTGCTAAAATGTATATGATCTTCACAACCTTGATCACTGCAACCTTCCAAGTGTCAGCCATTCCTGAGTTTTGACATTCCCTCTAAAAATCTCCTTGAATTCCTGCCTGGGGAATCAAAGCCCCACAAATCCCCCTTCTCAGGCAGATCCCTTCCTTCCTTGCTCCTGCTGTGGCACCTGCTGGGGTTTGTATAATCACTCTGTCACATCTGGTGAACAAGAGCAATTGCACAGCTGGGATCCTGTCCTATTTTCTGCCTTAATCACTTATTAGAAATCTCACCTGAGACAGGAAGAACAAGATTATTCTCTTTGTTGTTTGCACCATGTTAGACCCACATCTCCCATGTAGTTGTGGATATGTGTGGATATGTGTGAGATACTCTGCAGTTTAGCAGAGAGCTCCACAAGCATTCTGGTTCAAACTGCACCATTTTGCATGGAGAGAGGAATTCCAAACATCTCTCATTAGCTATTTTACAACTTCCTTGAACTAGGTCTTAGATATTCAATCAGCCCAGTGAATTCAATTAGGATTTCAACGGCCTAGAGAGAAACATGACTTATAATTAGATATTGCAATGTCCTGTTGTCCAGGAATACTATAGGTACCAACTTCCACCTGGGTTCTTGCATAGAGCTGTTCTTAAAAGCATGATATTGCTGCTTTCCAAAAGGCCCCATGAGGGCCACGTGAACCTGAATGTTGGATCAGACATGAAAGCCTCAAGAACTTCAAGGAAGGTTAGATCTACAACATCCTTGAATCATCAAGGATTCCTTCAACATCCTTGAATCATCAGCCTTTGCAATACCAAGTTATGGAAAACCTCAGAGAGAAGGGAAAAGTCTTAACATTTAATCTGGCACTTCACAGAATCACAGTAAAATTTAAGATGGAGGTCACCTAGTCCAATCTCCTACACTAAGTTTTGCTAGTTGTCATGTAACTGCAATACCTGCCATGCTTTCCTGTGGGTAGAGTGAGGTATGCCAGCAACTAGATCAAAAATCATGATTCCCTTAAAATAGCATTTTTGAGAGAGATAGGGTACCTGGTACAAACAGAGGAGAAAAGTGGGTAGAAATGAGTAATGTCACAGTCTGGCTACCCACAGCAAGGAGCTCTTCCTGATATTAGGAAGCAGTGCAGATCTGTAGGAGTCAAGTGCACTGTACTTCTTTAAGAGCCTATGAAGAAGAGAAGGCTCAAGGGAAGTGTTCTGGCTGTCTGCCACTGCCTGATCTGAGAAGACAGAAGACATGAGAAATTCCTATTAGCTATCAGTAAAACATTTTTTTGGCATGAAGGTGGCCCAATACTAGAACAGGGCCCAGGGGCATTAGAGAACCCCTATCCTTGGATGACCTGACTAGACACAACCCTTTGAAAAGGTAATCTGACTAGATCCCAAGCAGAAGGTCAGAGTAGAAGACACCTTAGGAGATGCTTTTACACCTAAATTATTCTGTGATTTTTCTGAGTCTGTGTTTCAGACACACAGAGCCTGTCAGGGATAAATCTTCACTCTTCGGTCATGAATTGTTTTGATACCTGAGTTACCTGGTCTAGTTGGTGTCCCTGCCCATGGCAGGGGAGTTGAAACTAGGTGATCTTCAAGATCCTGTCCAACCCAAACCATCCCATGATTCTATGATTCCTTGATGTGTTGAATACATGTCACTTTCAGTGTCCTCACATACAAGTGGACAATCTAGACAAGGTTATACTTTATTTTCTTTGAATATGTTCAGTGGAATCAATCAGAAAAAAATTTAATTTCTGAACTTCTGTGCAGTACTCCTGCAGATAATAGTGGAATGTTGATCCAGACTTTTTGAAGGTTAAAAAAATTAAATTAGATTCCAAGTCTGTATTTCCAAGATGAGACTTGGAGCCCGACAGAGACCTCAATAATTCCAGTACATGAGTTTATCATAGTTTTCAATGGCTTTTTGACTGAGGAATTTGTGGAGGTAATTTCCACACAGATATACTAAATTTGTTGTTGGAACATTAATACATTATGGATGAACTCCTGATTATACTCCAATGCCCATCGCCATTTACATGCAGGGGTATAGGATTTTGCCTCTTTTGCATGTTACTTGTAGGTTCTTATTGGAGGTCTACAGAAAATAAATTATACTGAACATGACTAAATAGTCACCCTTTTGAAGTCTGTCCATTGTTCATAAGGGTGTGCTGCAAAAATCTGATACAGAAGCAGACATCAGTTCACAGGAGGCTGATATTCATTTCTCCCACAGCCTGCAGCATGAAGGAGCCTTTGCCCCCGAAAGCTTGTGGTTCCTGGTGGTCTCTCTTCAGACTTATGAGCCGTGCTTGAGCTAATGCAGACACACAAAGCTTTATGTTCTCATCTGTACCCATTCTAAATTAATAAAACCTTAATTATACCAGCAGAGGAACAGAAACTATTTTTGAACAAATTAAAATACTCCATCATGTGCTTTGTGCTTTTTTCTAAGCAACTGGGTTTTTTTCCCCTCCTCATTAATGCTTTTCACTGACGATGCTAATGACTCACTCAACAACAATGTCCCTGCTTTTAGTTAATCAGCGAGTTAGCAGCCACCTCGGTATCAAAAGGAAACCAACCTCCCTGTCTCCCATTGAGTACAATTCACACTGTGAATGTTGAGCAGTGGAAACATCCACAACAAAAGGTGTGTTATAAGGTGGTTTTTACCAGATGGTTTTCTGTTGCAACCATCAAGCCAAACTAATCTCGAACTATTAATATTTGTTCTCAGTAAGAATAAATTCCTCTGCATTTTCCTCTCATCTGTAGAGGGAAACATTTACACAAACAGAAAGGAGTCAATCACTGTATAAAATGGAAATTAAAAGTTTTCAGTTGAATAGTTTATCTAAAGATGACTTGATGCATACAAGGAAACAGGCAACAGTAGAAACTTTTGAAGAATTGTGCATTTACATATTGGTATTGTCAAACTTTGACAGCTGGAACTAGGGATAGAGAACTTCACAGAATCACAGAATCGCTGGGTTGGAAGAGACTTTTAAGATCATCAAATCCAACCCATGCCCTAACCGCTCAACTAACAATGGCACCAAGCGCCACATCCAATCTTTTTTTAAACACATCCAGGGATGATGACTCCACTACCTCCCCAGGCAGAATATTTCAGTACTTTATCACTCTTTCCATAAAAACTTTTTCCTGATAACCAACCTATATTTCCCTTGGTGCAGCTCAAGACTGTCTTGTCATTTTTGTCAGTTGCTGCCTGGAGAAAGAGACCAACCCCCACCTAACTATAACCTCCCTTCAGGGAATTGTAGAGAGTGATAAGGTCACCCCTGAGTCTCCTTTTCTCCAGACTAAACACCCCCAGCTCCCTCAGCTGTTCCTCACAGGGCTTGTGTTCCAAGCCCCTCACTAGCCTTGTTGCCTCCTCTGGATGCTCTCAAGCTGAGGGGCCCAGGACTGGACTGGACACAGCACTCAAGGTGTGGCCACACCAGTGCTGAGTACAGGGGCAGAATGACCTCCCTGGTCTTGCTGGCCACAATATTCCTGATACAGGCCAGGATACCACTGGCCTTCTTGGCCACCAGGGCACACTGCTGGCTCATGTTCAGCTGGCGTCACTAGTACCCACAGGCCCCTTTCTGCCTGGGCACTGTCCAGCCACACTGACCCCAGCCTATAACACTGCAGGGGGTTATTGGGGCCAAAATGCAGGACTCGGCACTTGGACTTATTAAACTTCATCCTATTGGACTCTGCCCATCCATGCAGCCATTCCAAGTCTCTCTGTAGAACCCTCCTACCTTCCAACAGATCGACACACACTCCCAGCTTAGTGTTGTCTGCAAATTTACTAATGAAAGACTCAATCCCCTCATCCATGTCATCAATAAAAACATTGAACAGAACAGGCCCCAGCACAAACCCTGAGGGACACCACTGGTGCCTGTCCCCAGCTGGATGCAGCACCATTCACCACCACTCCCTGGGCCCGACCATCCAGCCAGTTCCTAACCCAGCACAGAGTGCTCCTGTCCCAGCCATGGGCTGCAGCTTCTCCAGGAGTGTGCTGTGGGAGACAGTGACAAAGGCCTTGCTGAAGTCCAAACAGACAACATCCACAGCCTTTCCCACATCCACCAGGTGGGTCACCTGGTCATAAAAGGAGACCAGGTTGGTCAAACATGACCTACCCCTCCTAAACCCATGGTGGCTGGGTCTGATACCCTGGCCATCCTGTGAGTTCTGTGTGATTCAGTATAAACTGCTCCATAACCTTACTGGGTACTGAAGTCAGCCTAACTGGCCCATAATTATCAGGATCCTCCTTCCCATCCTTTTGTGAATGGGTGTCACATTGGACAGCTTCCAGTCATCTGGAACCTCACCAGTGAGCCAGGACTGCTGGTAAATGAGGGAGCATGCCTTTGCAAGCTCATCTGCTGGCTCCCTCACTACCCTGGGATGGATCCCATCTGGGCCCATCAATTTATGAACATTCAAGTGGCTCAGCAGTCCTCTGACTGCCTCCTCCTGGATAACAGGGGGACCATTATGCTCCCTGACACAATCTACTTGGTACTCTGTTTTTTATTATGGCTTAGGTACCAATTTTTACAATAATTTATCTTTAATAAAGATGAGAAGAATACTGATTTCAGATTACAAAAGGCTTGGGTAACACTGGCAGAATATGGTGAGGAAAATTGGCAATACTGACCCCTTGTCTCACTATCAAGGTAGACAGAGAATATGAAAAAAACATGAATCATTGAGTCATGGACTGAATTTTACCATTTGGTTCTCTTGTTATTACTTCTATAGGTAGGTTGGCAAGAAATCATTGATATCAGGACTCCCATTCAATGCTGAAACTAGAAAATTCACTGCCAATTAACTCACTAGGTAGCTGCTTGTTACATAATTTGCTCTATTTGTGATCAAAGTTATTTAAAAGTAAGGCTGTTGTTTTTTATATTTTTTTAAAGGCTGGATTGGCAGCAGTGCTGCTGTTGTTCTTCTTCTTCATATAAAAAACGAAGAAAAGACCCTACTGAAAAAAAATGTTTCATCCTAGAGGACGTTTTTTGGTAAAATGATCTTGCCAGGCAGGTTTAGGAGGGGCTGGTCCTGATAAGGGAAATGCATAGAAATCACTGTTAAATAATGAGTTTTGTGCAAACAAACGTGCTCAAATAAACTCTTCAGTATGCTCTCAAGCTGCATAGATAGTAACCATTGATTAGCCCAAGGACACTTGACATTAGTTAAGAGCTGGTTAGAGGAAAGACTCACGGGGAAGCATGGCAGAGTCAAAGCTAGGAATACAGGGAGGTATTGAGAGCCAGGCAACCCGAACCAGGCTTTTTTGGAATTTTTCAGAAAGCACAAGGAGTAAGGGTGGGTCAGTTGTATAAATGCAAGGGTTTAGGTCCCATGTGAACTGCAGAGACTCTTTGCAAAGAGTGCCCCCACTCTTTGTAACAGACATCTTTAAATACACTTTGGTGTATTTCCCTCTCAGATGAAAACACATTAAACAAGTTGACAATTCATTCAAATAAAACAAAATATATTGTGCACAATTAAACTCCTTGCAATTTTGTTTCTAATTTTGCTTCCTTTCTATATCAAAAACTGTTGCTTTGAATGAAACATCAAACCATTTTAGTCCAACAGCATTAACATTAAATACTTTGATATTTTCATACCAGTATTTTGTTTCCATGTCCCCCTTTTTTATGTTGAGGGATTTTACAGGTCTGTGTTGCAAGTAGAGCAAGTACAAGCAGAACTGACATATAAATATATATATATACATGAGTTTTCTGAGATACTAGTATGCTATAGAACTGAGGGCTATATAAAATTGTATATGTGTGATGTACAAATAGATTTAGAGGAATTAGACAAAAATTTATTAATCATTTCTATATAGGACCCTATAAATACCACTTTCAGCAGCAAATTCTTAAATGCACCTCATGTTTTTATAGATTAATTGAATTATTACATGCATTAAGGTATTAAATAGAGCATATTAAATGTGCAATTATTGAATTATTTAAATACAAACATAAAATATTTTAACAGGGTTTCAGTTCTACTAAGTTCTTGATTTTTTCCCCCATCTGATAGAAGCCTACATTAAAAACTCTGACTTTGACCCATCTGTTGGTAGAGGAAAAAAAATCCTTCCAGAAATGACTTTTGCAATTCTGGCATTGACCTGCTATATTACCACATGGTCCAGAAATTTCTCTTGCCCTCCAATAGCTTTTCCATAATCTGTCTTCTACAGCTTTTCTATTGACAAGGGAAGTGAAGTGTTTACAGAAATGGGAAATGTGCAGTGGCAGTGTAGCAGAAAAGGCTCCTGGTAAAGCCAGATCGCATTTGTCAGAGCAAAAGGCAAATGTTCCTTGTTTGTCTGAGGAAGATGCAAGGTGTGCTGGTTAATCTTCCTTTCTGTTTTCTTTTAAACCACACTGACAAAGAACAACCTTCTGCTTTCCTTTTCATTTCCTTGCAATTCTAAGTCCTAATCAAAGCACTCATGAATCCCCCACTGTGCTATCACAGTGTTTATGAGTTGGAAAAATTGTAATAGTCTTTCCCTAGCTGAGAAATAATGAAGGAACATCTCTGATCTTTATTGCTAAAATAAACCCAAGAAAAGAAACTGATGAGTATAAAATCTTGCATGTCATATACTTCCTTACCTTAATGTGGGATTTGCATTCGTGTCACAATTTGACTGCTGTTCAACACATGTGTCTGACTTTCCTCCGTTCTGGAGGAAAACTGTGAGAACTGTGCTGTTTGAACAAACTCCAGGTTTTAATTTGCAACTTTTGTGAGTTTTTAAAAAAATTTATTGTAATGCACAAATTTATGATTCTGCATGTTATTGAATACTTGCAACATTTTTGCTTTGCTAAAACAAATTCCACATGGTTTTGAAGCAGTATGACATCAAGATTTTTTATATCCACTGCACTACTTGATATAAGGGCCAACACCCAAGACTGGATGTGTGATCTTTGGAATGTATAAAATGAAAACATGACTAAACTAACATCTATAATTTGCTGGGAGTTTATATGACAAGGATATAACACCTTAAGTGAGCATGATTTCTGAAATGGAGCATATACCCAGTTTCATTCGTCAAAAATATTCTTAGCAAGGCAAAATCCAATTCTCCTGGAAATCAGGATTTTTTATTGAAGTGGTAACATTATCATTCTGATGAATGTTGCTATGCCAGCATAAATATCTGGATTTAGTTCACACGCTTCAGAAAGCTATAAAAGATCCTTCTAAATTACAATTTGTTTACTTGGTTTCAAGGTTCTTAGTCAAAAGTGTGAATAGCAGAGGACTATTTCAATAGCATTCTCAGTAAGACAAGCAAAGCTTTTGAGAAGTACTGTGAAGACATCTCAAGGAAAGGGAAATGTCAGAATCTGCATATTTCTACATCTTTGAAGGTCTAGGGTTTTCAAGCACCTAATGCTACAGCATAGCTGTGCCTAAAAGCCCTGCTGAGGGAAATTAAAGCTCTGCTTTACAAGTTACTGAGAACAGATGCAATAAGAAAGAGAATTTCTGTCCCAGGGAACTTTAGACCTCGTATGTGATGAGACACAAGGGACAAACACATTAAATATCTAGGTAATTTGGCCAATGTAAAATGATCATTTAGTATGAGCATCATTTTCAGTTGAAAGATAGTTTAATATCTCACTTGTAAACTGAGGGGAATACTAAAGCTGAGCGTAATATTTCCATGTAACTACTGGGCCTCCTAAAGCATCAATATGTTCTCTGTCTTCCCTCACACACTCCTGAACCTCCACACAGTATTTGTATGACACCACTCAAAACTTTTTCCCCTCCACTACCTGCTGACATGAGCAGCTGCTGTTTTGGGAGATGCAGCTTTGGCAAGGCTCTACAGTACTCTGCAAACGAACTCTTCTTCTAAATGTTCAGAAAAGTAATGGAAATGTCTTTGTTATGAGAGCGAGAGGAGAAAAGGGGGAGGAGTAGAGCTGGTAGATTAGAAAGTTTCTCTGCGCCGGGGTTTCTGACAACAAATTCCCACTGATACCTGGTTATAAACAGATGGTAACAGTGAGAGGACAGAGTCTGGGGAAATCAAGACTCTGCTCTTCATGTGATCAGAAGTGATGCTTTTCAAGTCACTGTAGTCTTGCAAATCTGCATGTGGGAAAACATGAGCTCTACCTGTGTAAGGAGTAAGAGGAAGAAAAAGGAGAAAAAGAAGGGAAAAGGGGAAAACAAGTGTCTTAATCCCACCTTTCACTTGAAAGGGTAATTAAATATTAGGCTTGGCTTTTTTTTTTTTCCCCCAGGGCTCAGCTAGGAAATACTTGCCCAGAAAAAATGCTGGTTTGAGAAACAGGGGTGGTACAACCTAAGGCATGATTCCTGCTACCTCTTAGGCTCAGGTGGAGAAATCCTCCCCTGAATTGCTTCTTCACCATGAGAAAACAATCACTATTATTATCCATTAATAAATCCATATTGTTGTGTTGAAAGCATAGCAGATATCCATGTTGTCCAGTCATCACTCACTTGGCAGCAGCCAGAGCCATCACACTGTCCCCAGCCTGACACCAGGCAGGGCCTACAGAATGCTGTTAGTCACAGTCTGCTCATGCTCCCATGTCATATCTGCCTGCTTCTTCAACCTGTTCACTGGACTCCTAGTAGTAACACAGAAGTGCTGTTTCCAGGAAAAGCAGCTCAATACAGCGCTGAGAAAATCATGAGTGTCCGATTTTTCCTCATTTGTAGCTATGCTGCTGCTTTACCACTTTGCAAACAAGGAGGTTAAAGAAGCATAAAAGCACCTTGGCACAGCACATGGAAGGACAAGAACAGTGGAAGGACAAGGACAGCAACCTCGCTGCAAGGTGGAAGAGCTTAACAAGGGGCATCATATATTATCCACTACATGAGCTATGGAGTTGCACCACTCTAACACACCAGCCTGGCTGAGCAGCACAAGTTCTGCTATAAACAAGCTCTTAGCTCTGTTCTGGACAAATTCTTTCTGACAGTTTCAAACGGAGGGGCTTGACTAAACTAATTCAGGAAAAAATTTAATTGGTTGTAGAGAGGTTGTCAACAGTCTTCCCATTGCATACTGTCATTAATTTTTTTTGTCTTCTCTTTGTCACCTGGCTTCAGGATGAAAAGTGCAAGAGTGAGGGAGCCATTATGCATCTCCTCTGGCTAAGTGGGGTTCCTTGTCATGGCCTGAGGCTGGAGAGGGTGGGACATGTCCTGGGCATGATAAATAGGATTGTGGACAGTGATTTCAGTCAGAAATGTCACTCACTTTGATGTCTGAAAAATACATAGAAGAAATATGATCCTGTCCTTTGAATGCTTACGTCCCTATCTGAAACTTCTTTTTCTACCCTCCTTCCTCAGAGATAAACAAACCCCACTTCAATCTTGATGGTCATTTTAGATTTTGACCTACCTGAATTGTGGTAGATTTGGTGTGGGGCACTTAAGGACTACAGACAACTGAAAGTTTTCTCAAACAGGCAGAAGCAGGGTAGCAGCTGACAGTGGCAGAGGTGACAGCAAGGTGGCAGAGGTGACAGGAGCACAAGTTTGAGAACCTCTGCAGAAGTCAAAGAGGACAGTACCAGGCTCAAGGGGAAGGATGCACTTAGCAGTTCATGATTTCCCCTGATATTTCCCTATGGCCATCACATGGCTCAAATTACTGCTGTGTTCATGAATACTTTACAGCCTCCATGGCCCAACCAGGAGGTAGGGAGGCATTGTTTGCCAAGTTTTAATGTGAGTTCCAAAGCTTTGTCTAAGATCATTTGGGAAGGCTGTGTCAGAGAACGAAAACAAACCTGCAGCTCCTTCCCATACCTCAGCCACGAGCCTTGGTTGTCAGCATTTTATAATTTAATTTCTAAAATACTTCCACTCTGTAGTGTTTCATCCTAATGTTTTTTAATGCTGTCCTACTTTTCTGTCTTTTAGTTTGTCTAATTTCAGGGGAAAATACAGACAACTGATGCCAAGGAAACCTATATATACACTATAAACATTTTATATAATTTGTAACACTACTGAAAAATCTGTTTGATATTTATGTCACTGCGAATGAAATGTGCCATTTGCAAGCTGCCTTTTATAATTTATTAAGCAAGCTGAAATGTTTGCTTAAACAAGCTTTGTTAGCCTGTCATCTACTGGTATAGAAGAAATATTTTGCTGACAGATCATAGAAATTGGATTTTTATTGTCCCCCACTGACTTCAAAGGGTTTTCTTTTTCTCTGACAGGGTTGACACAGGATGCTACTTCAGAAGCACTGCATGTGCTCTAGGGGACCATCTCTGTTTTTAATTCATACAACAACCCATCCTGCATTTTCCTTGAGTTAGCTGAATACTGTATGTTCCAACACCTTAATTTGGAAAAAAATGGCTATATAGAAACACAGGTTAAATGTTTAAGGCTGATGTAATGCACACTTGGAAAGCTTTAAATCAATCATTTATGCCACATAACCTACTTTGGGCCCTCATTGAATTGCAGGTTGCTGATGAGCAGCCCCAGCAGGCAAACCTGGTGACTGAGCTGTGTCTGCCAGTCTGAGAAGGGCAAATCCCAGATCCAGATCCCAGTGAAGTCATGACAGGATTTCCCTGGGCTTCACTGAAGCTCGACAGAGGACCCAAAGGAACAGACATCTGATCAGTCTCTTCACTTCAAGACTTTCTTTCATGAGTACAAACACTGGGAAGGTACCTAAAACAAGGACTATCCGAGGGCCCGTGCTGGTATTCTGGGATACAACATTTGAAAAGCCTCCTGTGCAGGACAACTTGAACATCCTGCATACAGTTTCCAATGCAAGGCCCAGACCTGGAAAGTTCATAAATAAATGTGTTTCACAGCTTGCAGTGCTGCAGTTCCTGATTGCACACTGGCTGGAAATGTCCTCAAGCCAACATCTTCTCCAGTGTTAATTCCACACACTGAGAGAAAAAGCGAGTATAATTATAGCGCTCTGTTATTTTCATTTTATTGAAGAGTGCTCATTTTGAAGAGAAGAAAGAGGTGGCCCAGACTGCCTCTGAGAGAGGTGAGAGCACCATCAATGTACTCAATAAAACTCTTTGCAGGCTGGAGGTTGGACCGCTGCCACAGTTCATGTGATGGTACATCTCCCAGAAAGCTATGGAAAATAAGATTAAATAGTGACATTCCTTTCCAGGTGGCAAATACCCTGATCCTACTCACATGTTATGGTGACTGAGAGAGGAAAAAAACCAAAGAAATAAATAATTCCTATTAAAGTTCCATGGCAAATATGGGCCACTGCATTTTTCCAGAATTCTCAAGATATTTTTGTACTTTCTCTGAAAATACTAATGATAAATTATAATTAATGCATCTATTATTCTCTTGATTGTTATAATTTCTCTTGTCCTCTTATAAAGACAGGAAGTCCCAAGTCTTCACCAAAGGATTAGTACTATTTGCAATATATATACTCAGCTCTTGGCTGATTCCCATGCTCACAGGGGTGAGCTGCTCAGAACTGGGGGAGGTTGAATACAGTGGAAGTTGTGGTTGCTGGCCAATGAGGTTCTGCAGAGGAAAGCTGTGATGACAGCAGGGAGAGTGGGAGCATGGAAAAGTGAAAGAAATGGGATAATGCCAGCATGGAGGCTGCGGAAAAGCAAGAGACTGCATTGCAGTGGCTCACGCGTGACAGGGCCACCCTTCATGGGCTGGTCTGGAATCTCTCCAGTTGCTCACTGAGTGAGAGGAGAAAGCTCAGGGGGGCAGGATCCGAATGCAGGGGAGCCTGGGAAGGCAGGCATGGAAAGGTGTCCCTGCTCTGCAGAGCCCTCCCCAGGTGTGCTTGCCCAGTTGTGCCCCACATCTGGGGCACAGCTTCTTGCAAACACTGAAGCACAGGAAATTTTCTCTGACATGTAGCAATGCTGTGGGGAATCATGGAAGCCCTCTGGCCTTGATTTTGTGGATCTTTTTCTACAGAAAATGCTAAGTGAGAAAAAAAAAAAGATAGGAAAATCCCCAAGGAAATCTCAAAGGGAATCTGAAAGAGTTGCTAGAGTGCAGAGGTGACAGACTTGTTATCTGTCAAGCGTTATCCATCTTAAAAAAGCAAACGCCTAAATCTACTGTAAAATGGAGCTGTTGAGGGGGAAGAAGAATAAAGGAAATGATAAAAAAAAACAAAAAACTACCTTGACCTAAATTATAAATAGCAACATGAATCACAATCTGTGAATGCATTTTTCTTTGAAAGATACTCAAGAGGTGCTGCCCAGCATTGTATGTCATGGAAACACATATTTCTTAAAATCTGCTAAAGTGGCATTTCAGTCATATGACAGATTGCAAAAAGACAATCTAAGAAAACAGTAGAAAAATTGCTGCCCTGCAAAAAAGCGTAAGGATAAGAAAGCAGTAACTGCTGCTGCTGGGTTTGTGCTTTTGTTTTTCCCGTGGATAGAAAAAACCCACATTCCTTCTTAGAGCAACTTCACCTCTGTTGCAGGTGTCATAATGAGTGTCAAGTTGAAGCAGTGAGCTGGAGTAATTGGAGCTCCTCTTTCCAAGAGACAGGCAAACAGCATCTTTTTGTCAGACCAACCCAGAATCACTTTTGCTCAGAGTGTGTGAGGCTGTAAATGTTTGAGTTTCCACTGGCTATGACCTTTCTTCAAGGCTGTTCATTCCTTTTGTACAAAACCCCCCCAGAGCTTAATGGAAAATACAGAAAACTCTCAGCCACATTTTTTTAATAGTGTGAGGAAGAGGAGTTTTTGTAAATATTGCTTTCAGGATTGATATTTTTTTGAACTTTCACAATTGTCTTTGATCTTAACACAGGGGTTGATTGGGGAAATGGGTGTGGGGGAGAATGGGGAAAATGAGAATAATTTTGGCAAGTTTTGCCCAGTGTTCAGGACAATTGGGCCCCTCTGCAGTGTCTCATCTCACTCCTCTCTTTTGGCTTGTTTCTCCAAACCTCAAACCGGTGAAAAGCAGCTATTAAAATATGTAAAACTGCCTCTAAATATTAGAGAATGCATTTTTATTAAGAAAAAAGGGGAAGTGAAAATGAAGTTACTATGGTGGCTGTTCTCTCCCATCTGTACTGTGGGAGTTTTACTTATCCTAGTGAATAAAGAGAAAGAGAATTTAACATTCTCCACTTGAAGAATGGAGATAGATATCTGTGTACCATAACATAATAAAATAATCTGATTTGAGGCTACTTCTTCAGCTAGGTACAGCACACACAGGGCTTCTGACATATAAAATTTGAGGTCCACAGGACTCCAGACAACATCTGGGTGCTGTTCAGGCTTCTCTCCATTGCTCCTTTAATTCTAGAGGTGGAAGGCTCAGAAAGGCTTTGCAGTGCACTGACAAAATTCAGCTTGACCTTCAACATGTGAGCCCTCAGTACCCTCTTCCTTGCACCCAGTCAGGCTCCTCTGAGGGACAAGCAGGGCATGGGTCAGCAGCCAGGAGATAGCAGGAGAGGTGAAATCCATCCTGTCCTGTACTTGGGAAGGCCAAAATACTCCCAAGGCATCACAAGTTTCAATCTGAGATCACAGATATGAAAGAGACAATAAATACTCTGTTTTCTGCTTCTCCTAGAATTTCTCTGGAAAAATCTGATTCACCAGGCAAGCTCTCATAAGGAAAACAGGCACAAAGCCATCAAAGAAGAGGAGGAGACATGGCTGATGTGTGACCTGCACTTCCAAAGCGTGGGCACATGCAGGCTGAGGGACCCATTACCAGTGTGGGCTTGGTCCCCTGCAATTCCACCAGCACCAGTCTGTGCTGTGGCTTAGTTAAATGAGCAATGCACCCACACTTCCTTTCCAACCTCGCAGGGCTTCCCCTGTCCCTCCTAAAGCTACTAAGTAGTGCAAACATTGCCAGTCCACACTCAGGATGTAGTCCTCCAGCAGCACCACCATCACATGCTGCACTCCGGCAGCGGGGAGGCTGGGAGAGACTCATGGTGCTGTTCTCCCTCCAGGCCCTGCTGCTCATCCAGCCTCTCCCAGACAGGATTCACTCTCAAAGGAGAAAAGCCGTTTCAATTTTCACAGGATAGTTCTGCAATTAGGGAGGAGAGGAGTCACTGGGGGCACAAATAGAATAGGTGGGAAGGGAGAAGCAGAAGATAGTGCTGCTGCTGAACTCTGTTTATCATGTAGTTTAACATGGTTTCACCTACAGAACAATGCTAGTTCTGCAGTGGTAGAGAGGACACATTCTCTGACTTTCCTCGTTCTTTCTGTAGTCAGAGCGCTGCTGCTGCATAAGGCACTCAGTGCCTGCTGAAGGCAGATGACAATCTGCCCTGCTATCATGCATAGAGTCAATCTACGCTCTTCTAATCATTTATCTAATCTTTTAAAGAAAGACAGAAAAAAAAAAAAAAAAAGAAAAAAAAAAAAAAGAAAAAGGGGAATTGCCCCTGTAAGGACCCTTAAAGGCTGGTTCAGCTGGAGCTTGGTAGTATGAACACAGACCAGAAAAGATATTGATGTGATAAGCTACAGCCAGGATTCCTTTCTTCTAAATTACATCTTAACAGAAACCGAATCAAGGAAGGAAAGAACCTATGAGGAATTTTCTTAGATTATTTAACTGCACAACCCTTCAGAGAACATCAACACTTTTCCTTTCCTATGTTCATCTCATCCTCACCTCTTAAGACCTTTCATCATTTGCCAAACACCTCCATAAATTAATTCAAAAGTATCACACATAGATACTACTTCTGCAGCACTCACAGGAAAATTGACATTCTAATAGGAAAACCCAAGAAATTTTTTGTTCCTCAAGTATATGATTTTTCTCTTTCTGCACACTGTCATTTATAGGTTGAAAGTACCCCAGGGCAGTGACTGGCTCATTCAGGATTTTATTTTGTGCTCTTGACTTTGACCTATTTACTAAATAATTGTGTGCCTTGGTTTATAGCTGCAGTGGGAATTGCCACTGAATTTCTCAATTCTTCTCAAATAATACAGATAACTGTTCTGTGTTATTTCACACAGAACATGCAAATTTTATTTTATACAACTTTCAGTGGAACTTTACTAAGTTTAAATATATCTGCTGTTGATGTCATGACAGATATAGTCTTCAAATCATCATGGAAGAGGCCACCTCAGCACAAATGTTATGCAGGACTGTCAGACTGCTTTCTGTCTACTCATTTTTCAGTGTTTGCAGCCACCTGTCATCTGTTTATAATGATGTGAGACATTACTCTAGACACTTGCATGTCCTCTCCTTGCTTGTTTTGCAGTATTTAACGTGCCCTAGAACTCACTAGTAGTTATGTCCCATCAACAGGACCATAAAAATATGAAGTTGTTTTGTACATGTGAGAAAGGAATTACACCTGAGAGACAGTAACTGTGACAATGGCTCTTCTGGATGTACAGGCTGATTTCACTCTAGGCTAAGCTGAGCTAAATCAATAATGGAATCCTACCTCAAATCTGGAACATCAAAGTTTCAATTTCTTTTTAGAACAACAATATGAGCAGAGCCTCACACAACATGTAAATTATATACTTAGGAACTATTTAATGATAGTTTAATAATGAGGTTTTTCCTTTGCCTGCATGGCCTCCCTCAGTCTCTCCTCCATCATGCAGCATTTTGAAGCCTTTTGATTCAAAGGTACTTGGCTTGCTTAAGAATTTCCCATGTAGTACTGATTTGGGGGCAATTAGATGCAGGGACTTTTCAGCTTTTTAATTAAAAATTAAACTGTAAAGCAGCCTGGGCCGCTCAAAGCTGAAGCAGGGCTGGGACAGAACTACAGATCCTCTGCCTTTGATGGCTGACAGGAACCAACTGTACTCCTCTCACCAGGACACAGGATTCCCTCACCTTTCAGGAGAAAAATATTAGTAGGTGCCCACTTACCTTTGAAACAACTCACTCCTATTGAATCTGACATCAGATGCACACACCAAGTCATAGAACAGTCCCTGTGTAAAACACCAATGCGGTGAAGGACCAGACCTGAACAGCAACACAGCTCAGGAGAGCTTATACAGAACAGATATACAGGGGAGGGAGAGGAGGGAAAAAAAAAAAGACCAACACCACCCCCTCTAACAAAGACCTTTATTTTAATTAAAATTATTATAAGGATTATTACATTATAAGAATTATTATATCAATATAAGAAAATCTTCCTTTCAGGAAAGGAAATGAAATCTTGAAATTTGAGGCCAGAGTTAAACAAACACTCCAGAAAGGAGATATGGTCCATCAAATATTAAATTGCAAAATCCTGAAAATTTGAAATGGATTGCCTACAACCAATTGTACTGAGATGAAATGTGGTGCAGGGAAAAGGACCAAAACTTGCCCAAATATTCCCTTTGAAATCCCTAAAATCAGGAAAGAAAGGGAAACAAAGACAGAGAAGAGAAACAGAAGAATTGAAATTTCAAAAGGAAAAAAGCCCCAAAACCTGCTAAGAGGTGAAAACAAGAAAAGCCAATGGGATGACCTGAAGTGCAGGAATATGGCCTGAAGCTTGCCCAATTGAGCCTCATTAAATAGCAGGATTTCATTCCCTTTCCTGAAAGGAAATTCTTGTTTTGCATTTAGAATTGCAGGTAGCCAGTATGGAAGAGACATAATAGTACCAGACTTCCTCTAGCCCATCTGACTCTCACAGAGTATTGTATTGATTAAGTAGGACTTGAAAGTCTATCAAAATATGACTGGCTGAGTCAAGAGACTACTAAACCTAAAAAGGTCAGGAAAAATTTGAATTCCCTTTTTAGCCACCAGAGGGAGATTTCTTCAAAAAAAATATAATCTGGTCTTCAAATGTTTCTGAGTATAATGGCATATTCTGAACATTCAGATCTTCCTTGGATCTACCAATATTTTTATCTAAGTTTTGTCAACATATAGGCGACATTACACTGTTGTCCTTGATGTTTGAAATATGTTTTATTTATCTTCTTCAAAAGCCTGCTGGAAGACCCCAGTGAACTATGGGATTTGCAAAGTCTTCCAAACAAATACAAAGATTTTTAGTGGTTCAGAATTGTCTCAGATTTTTTTTTTTTTTTATAGAAGCCAATCACTTGATTTATGCAACAGCTACCAGCTTTGATGACAGAATTTTTTCTTGATTACAAAAAAAAAGCAGTAGATAAGAACCACGTATTTGGTTTTTAGCATGAAGGCTTTTTAGGAAATAAATGGATACCTGCAGCTTAGCAGGCTGTCCCTGAAATCATGCAGCCTTTTCTGAAGGTGAACCAAACAGGGGTAATGCCTCTGCAGCTCTAAAAGATGGTGAATATTTTTGGCCTTCCCTGTGTTTTTGTTCCTTCAGCAAATACAAGCACAGTAGGGATTCTTTTTCTAGTTCAGGACCCAGAAAGCCAACATGGAGAGGTTCCCATCCAACCCCACAATTTATTCACTTTTGCACCTGCTGTTAGCCATAATCAGAGAGATACCACTGTGCTTCTCCATCCATTCTTATAATCATTTTAAGATTTATCATTATAATCCAAGTATCATTCTTAATCATGATTTCTTTATTGATCAGAAGTCAAACCCTGAACCTCAGACTTATATTACTCCTCACTGCTCTCAACCACTTTGCGTTCAGCAGACCGACAAATTTTGCCTGACGTATTTTGAATTTTAAAACCCAGCCACATGACAGTCATAATCATTAACAAACATATGTCTGAAACTACCCTAGAATTTTGTCTTGCTGTGCTAGCACTTTAGAAATTGATTAGCTGGACTTTAAAGGGCAAGAAGTTTAACTGAAATAGCCAGCGCATATAAAAATTGATTTTTAGACCAGTACTGCTGCTGAAAATGCAAATGTAGCTTATTGCAGAAGAGATACCTTATTCCAACTAGTGAGGGTTAACACATTCAGAAACTTGGGGAGTTTTGCAGAGAAAAAGTGTGCATGTTGGGAAGAACAGATGGTCTTCCTTTGCATTTTGCAACATATAGAACATGTAAATCCCTAATCCTACTAGGTGAGCAAGGGTCCCAGTTGACAGCACCGTTGGATGCACAGCCTTTAAGCTCTGGGACAAAAATTAAAATCTAGTCCAGTACTGATGAAACCCAGGTTTTTCATTGATTTGTCCGTGCCAGTCCAGCTGAGGCAAATCCCACCCCCATAGTGCCAGACCAGTTCCAAAGTCAGCCTAACATAACTGCACATGTAGCAAAGACACAGATTACAATGAGGAAACTTTAAAGAATCCCAACATTCAGAATTTGCTGCTGATAACAATTACCCAACTTCCTCAGTACACCCTCTGAAATCCCTGTGACTGAAAACAGGTGCTAATTTAAATATTAAAAGGGATATTCTGGGTGCCACATAAAGCACAAAAACTATTTCAATATGAAATTAGACAATTCAGGAAGATGCTCAGAGGAACAGTTAGAACACAGAATAGCAACAAAACTCTTTCTACAGGCTTTTCTATTCATGTGCTGCAAAAAGTGCTGAAGGAAGTCTCACTGCTACCAACAAAAGTCTGCAAACCCAGAACCAAAATTTTGCTTCTTGGGTCTGCCCAGAAAGCCTTTGGGAAGGTCTGCACAGAATTTTTGGAGATCAGCTATTTGACCAATTATTATTTGTTTGTCTTGTTGTCAAAATGGAACCCAATGGCACTAGAGTGACTTAACTCTGGAACGGAATACAAGATGTTTAAAAACAAACATAGAATCACAGAATTATTAAGGGCTGAAAAGACCTTTAAGATCACCAATGTTTGACCAAGCACCTCTATGTTCACAACTAAATCACATCCCCAAGTGCTGCATACATGAGCTTATTAAAACACTTCCAGAGATGATGATTCCACTTCAGCAGTGTATTTTAGTGCATGAACAGCCCTCCAGTGAAACATTTTTTTCCTAATATCAAATCTAAAACCAGAAACCTCTCCTGGCACAACTTGAGATCATATCCTCTTGTCTTGTCACTTGTAACTTGGGAGAAGAGACCAACTCCCACCACACTACAGCCTCCTTTCGGGCAGCTGTAGACAGCCATGAGGTCTCCCCTGAGCCTCCTCTTGTCCACTTTAAGAACCCCAGCTCCCTCAGCTGCTCTTTGCAAGACTCCAGACCTTTCCCCAACTCCACTGCCCTTCTCTGGACATGCTCCAGCACCTCAATGTCTGTTTCCTAGTGAGGGGCCCAAAACCAAACAGGATGTGAGGCGTGGCCTCCCCAGTGCTGAGTACTGCTGACACTGTACTATCTCCCAATATCCTGCTGAGTCCTGGGCAGGATACACCATTCCTGAGCCAGGCCATGATGCCATTGGCCTCCCTGGCCACAGCTGGCTCATGTTCAGCTGCTGCCACCAGCACCCCCAGGCCTCTTCTGCAGAGCAGCTTTCCACTCACTCTGCCCCCAGCCTGCAGCAGCCACTGTTGTGACCCAAGTGCAGGATGTGGCACTTGGCCTTCCTGAACCTCATATAGTTGGCTTCAAACCATGGATCCAGCCTGTCCAGACCCCTCTGCAGAGCTTTCCTGCCCTCCAGAAGGTCAACATTCCTCCCTAACTTAGTGTCAGCTGCGACCTGACTCAGGATGGCCTTGCTCTCTTTGTCCTGATTACTGATACAGATGCCAAGGACTGGCCTCAACAATGAGTCCTGGGGAAAGCCACTTGTGACCAGCAAGGGCCAGTATAAATGTGGTTTTCTGTCAGACTACAAATTCATTAAAGAGCACTCACAGTTCTGTTACTCAAATTACACTTGGCAGAATTTAGGATCCAAGTACAAGAACAGCAAAAAAGCAGACTAAAGAACTTCCACCCTGTCGTGGTTTGACACAGAAAAAAAATTTTTCCGGAAGGAAGAGGTCAATTTGGACATTGACCAATTGAAGGTAGACACGCCTCTGAGAACACAGAGGGGTTAAAAGCAGAATTCCCAGGAGAACTCGCTCTCTTGGGTTCCGGTCAGCGGTCAGTGCAGGACTCTCCCCTGCCCGGCCATGAGCTGGGTGGGGGAGGGGAGAAGCTATGTGGCCTTCGGAGGTAGGCCCAAGGGTGGAGGGGCTGGAACCGGGCTGGCCCCCTGCAGATGGAAGGGTGGAGAAAATCTGGGATGTCTCCGTTCCCCCCAGTGTCTCTCTCTCTCCCAAGAGAGAAAAAGAGACGGCGGTGGTTTATCAGCAGTTCACCGCGGGAAAGGAGAAGAGCGGGAGGGCCGCAAGGTGCCCAGCCGGGCTGTGGGAGCTGGAGCCTGGCAGCAAGCCATCTCTGGGAGTCGGGACTTTTAACCCTTCCTGAGAAATGAAAGCTTTGTGAAATTTTTCTCCTCCTTGGTTTGAAAAGAGAAGAAGAGAGACAGCCTGGGACCCGGGATGTTGGAAGGAGAAATTCTAGGTGGGAGGAGATGATGGAGTGGCTTTTGGCTGGACTTTTTCTTGGTAGCCACAGATTGAACTGATCTTCTCCTCCAAGAGAGACTGTATTTTAAGAAGATGCCGGTGAGCCAAAGAGACCTGCTTCAGCTGGGAAAAGACAGAAGTGGAGCGAACAGGGAAAAGTTAAGGAGGTTTGTGGTGGTGCCCCCTGTCTTCGCAGAGGAAGACGAGAAGAAGATCTCTGTTCTTGGATCCTCGGCCCCAGGGGAAAATGGGGGGGACTGTTGGTCCCAAAAATGAAAAACTGAACTGTTGTTTTTTCCCCTCTTGGCAGGGCATCCTTGAAAGTAAAAATCCTAAAAAGCAGTCTGTCCATCCATGCATTGGTGGTGAGAGCACCGTGCATAAAAAGGAGAGGGTCACCACTGGCAAACTTTTTTCTCCGGGTGGTGCCATGTGGTGACATGGAAGCACAGGATGTGGCAGCTGTGTTTCTTGGGGGGTCTGTGGCACAGAAGAGACTCTTCTCTCCCTGCAGATGGACTGGGTGTTGATTATCTGGAGGGTGGAAACCTGATTGGGGTCCAGATTGTGTCTCACTGTGGTTTGTTGGAGTTGGGTGGTGGGAGGAGGAATGCTTTAGAAGGTTTTCATTTTGAATTGTGTGTGTTTTCTTTCTTCTTTTTTTCCCCCCCTCTTTTATAGTAGCATAGTGGTAGTAGTTTAATAAAGTTTTTTTCTTGTTGTTAAGCTTGAGCCTGCTTTGCTCTGTTCTCGATCGCATTTCACAGCATTCAGTTGAGAAATTGCATTTTCATAGGGGGCACTGGCATTGTGCCAGTGTCAAACCATGACACACCCACCAAGTCACCAAATTCTTTCCATAACTGTTACAATTTTTAGAGAGATAGAAAGCAGATCAGACCCAAGTTTATTAATCTGGACTATATTTGTAACATGCTAAAACTGTAATTAAAGCAAAGCTGATAAAGAGCTTGGGACATGGAAGTATCCTTGCTATGGTCAATCCTTATTTTTAAGGTAAAGAGTATGGAAAAGAAATAAATTTAACAGTACTAATAGGAACTTTTAAACTGTGGGATTTTTTTAATTACAAATTTGCCCCAAAAGATAAGTATTTACAAAACATTGAGACTTTCAATTCTGTCATCAAAACCCACTGAACACAGTACAAATAAATCCTAAAGCAGAATATTATACAAATCCAAAATACAGTAAAATCAGTAAAATTGATGCGATTGATTTAATAAAAACTACACTATTTCCCAAATAGGAAAGATCAAATATGAACCAGCACAGCTTGAAGTCAATAAGCAGACTTCCAACAGATTCATTGGAGACAGCCTCCAGGGTGTAACCCAACAGTCTAACTGACACTACATCAAACCCATAGAGGTGTGTTTAGCGAAATCTGTACACACAAAATTTACAAATATTTTCAAAGGTTCATTCTTAGTCTTTGGAAATATGTCATAATTAACTCAATTAAACCGATGCAATCTCAATCTCTGTCTAGGAGTGTTTCTGTATAAGGGCTTAAACTGTCTGGCCAAAAGACAAAAAGGATTTAAATTCTTCTGCTGGATGAAAAAATAGAAATTTTTAATAAGGCAGAACCCAAATTTTAAACGGCTGCTTTACACACAATAGGAGTCTTTTCATATCACAGGCAGAAAAAGGGAAAAATCCAAATGACTCAACCCAGGATAGGGAGCAGAATATGGTAAACTCTTCAGAAATCCATGTATTTGTTTGTAGAGGATCTTTACTCAGTGCTTTCAGAGAAAGGCAACATATCCCTTATCTAGTGTCTAGCATAAATAGTTAAGAAAACTGGCATGTACAGAGCGAGGCAGCTTCATGATGCAAAAGAATCAAAGCAGAAGTCTGTGTGGTTCTCTATCCTTTTATAAAGCATCCAGATTTCAGATCAGATGCTGCTTCCTTAGGTCAGTAAGAGGAGGAAGCCCTCACGCCAAGGTCAGCCCCGCACTTCATTTCACTGGGTTACCGGCAAGGCCACGTTGACGGGCACTTGGCTGGGCTGTTGTGCTGGGGACCCACTGCTGAGCGGCTGCTGTGAAACAGCAGCTGGCTCCATTTTACTGATGTGAGTTATGAAGCGCAGCCGAAGTTTCAAAGCTGGTCGTAGATTACAAATTATCTTCTCAACCTGTTTTAAAAAAAGAAAAAAACGCATTCAGTAAAAAACGGGAATATTTTTACATGCCACTACTGTACACAAACATCACACTAGCATAACAGAAAATGGGAAACATTATAGTAAATAGAGGTATTTACATAAAGATTTAATTAAAAACGCTAACTTTTGGACCTCTTCTGATAACCAATCTTAAAAAAACCTTCTTGTTGTAAGAGTTGTGCACCAAAGCTTTGTAAAACAAGTCACACAACGGACACTTTTAGAAGTTCATATTGTTATAAACTAGAGATTAATTGAGTAAATTATTTTTCACTGAACATGAATGAAGTCTTCCTTTTGTCACATGCCAAGTTACACTATTGAATCAGAAATTAAGTAAAACTTTAAAGAAATAGATTTAAATAAAGTTATGAAATATCCACTAGCTTTATTTCTAGCAATAGCTCTAGTAATAGTATTTAAAGCATTGTGAAGCTGTATCTTAAATTTCAGACTACATAAATTAATCTTGCAATCTGAGATATCCAATCTACTCCATCTGAAGCTTTTCCTGCACCAGCTTCTTACTTTGTATATGGAGATGAACCAACTGTTAAGCAATTTGTTGTACTGCTACCTATGACAAATAGTTCACAAAAGATTAATTATTTTATGGAAGAAAACTAAAGTATCAATGTCTACTGTTTACTTACTTGGTCTTTCACACTGTCACCTGTAAACATATATTTCATATGATACAAGAAATCACAAATGGGATCCATGTAGTTCAGGTGGGAGCTGTACCGATCTGCATTCAGGAGCATTTCATAAAATGCCACTCCAATCTGTTTACACAGACACAAAGAGCAACCCCAATGAAAACAAGCTTTAAAATGCTTTAGATTAACAATATAATAACTATGTATTGCTTTTTAAGTAGCTGTGATTCCTAACAATTTACTTTCTTACACGGACAAATGAACAGGTCTAAGTCATCCTATTACGCTTCACTAAATGATTCTGAAGTTAAGCTCTTCTTTCTAGCAGGGTCTCTGATATCTGACATTTTCCAACTAATCTGCCTACCGGTGAGCTCCATCTCTTTTTTTCCTCCCCTAACCTCATCCACACTGATGTGAATGTAAGAAACAGTTCACGTTTCTCCATCCTCACAATTCACCTCTTGCATACTCCCAGGCAGTAAGTCTAATGTATATTTTGCAAGTAGTTTGAGAGCCAAAGAAAGCATCTACTGCTTGATATTTCTGGGGGTTTATTTATTTTCCTGCTTAAAAAGATATGTACTAGGTGTTTTATCCAACATGATTTCAGTTAACAGGGTAAGGTGAATACAACTCAGCAACTCAGATCCTTGCAATTACTGTTTAATCTGTATAGAATTTAATTCTGAATATTTATTACAGATGTCTATCCCATTCTGATTCATGACTTAATTGCAAAGATAAAATAATCCATACAGTATAAAGTAAACTATGAGCCAGACTTTACCTCTATCATGCACCGTGTCCTCTCCTGCTGGAATCGTTGCAGGAAAGGGCCAACGAGGTGGTAAACATAGAGCAACTGGAACTCTGTTTTCACAATGGGTATCAAAGCTTCTGTGAGGAACCTGCAGTAGTCAAGACATTACTACATCAACTGTTTGGTTATTTTGGGCTATTTCTTTCACCTCCACCAAATTCTAGCCAAAACATCAAAGTCTCTCTCACAGATTGAGACCTTTCCAGAGTCACATTGTTTTTTTCCTGAAATAATGAGCTATTTGAAAATAGGGCAGCTCTAGAATTAAGAATATTTACTGTTACACTTACAGATGCTTTAGGAACATGCTACAGTCCATGATTTAAGAAAAATTTAAATTAATAAAAGCTAATCTAGATTTTAAAAGGCTTATTAAAGGCAGTCATACCACATGACAGCCCTAAAGCCTATAGACAACCAGAGTTATGTCAATGGAAGAGGGAACTGGAAAAAACCTTGTGATCCATCTGGCAAGTCTTGGAGCTCCCTCGTAGTTATTTATTCACTGGTATAAGTGCTATAGGTGGAGTTTTGTTATCTACATTATGTGTGGAATTTAAAAGACAAATTATATTACCAAATATCATTGCACCTACTTAGGAATGAGAGAAAGCTGTCCAATGCTGGAATGATGCCAAACTGCATGTGCCAAAGCCAAAGTGTAGCTACAACTCATCTCGGAGTAAGACTGGTGACATGCTGTGAAGTCAAACAGCTGGAACGGGTAACCAACCCACTCTGTCTCTGATGTCAAGCTGGGACTGTTGATGACATTCACAATGCAGTCATGGAGAACAATCCAGTACGGCTCCTGGGGAAAAAAACCAAACCAGGAGAACAAACCTAAAAATTCAGAATTGTTTATAAAAAGAACATTACCTAAGACAACACTTTCTTAGCTTTTCCTGCTATTAGGGCATTTCTAAAAAGCGTATATACACATATACATGTATATATAAAACTGTTATAAATTACATATGGTATACATATGGTAGTTCATAACCATGCCTGATGAAGATGAAAATTAAAGATGCATGATGCAGAAAGCATCTATGTTAGTGGGTATGATCATAGGGTGTGGCATTATCAAGGCATATCTCATGAATTAATTATTTAATCACCTGATATAAAGGTCTTGAAAAGAAGCAAAGACAAGGCAAAAAGACTTAGTGAAATAGGTCTGAAAACTATATAGTTTTCTGAGTGCAGGCACAAACAGACCAAAAAATCAAGATGGAAATAGGAAATAAAAAAAAGTATAAAAGACAAAGAATATAGATGAAGATATAAGGAGAAGAAACAGGAAGAGTAAGTAGCATTATAAAAATAATAAGGATTAAATTTATGTTGGCTTCCCTCCAAGAAGAGGAACCCTTTTATTGGGGAAGAGAGGTCATAAGGGAAGGACAGCTGTGACACACACAAGCCAACACATATGGCAAGATCAAAATTACTCTTTGTCTTTGACTTTGGCAGTCTTTGTCAAGTACCAAGAGTAATGATATTCAAAAGATCAAAGTTTCTACTGATACACAAACTGCAGTACTGCAGACATTACATTTTGCAATCTTAGCCACATCTCATTTACACGGTTTAAGAACCACAGGATGTGAAAGTGCAAGCAATAATCAAAAAATAACTTTGCATGAGAACCTTTATAGATCTTCCTATTATATAGCTCCAGTTCTCAATACTACACATATGGCATTTAACTATATATTTAAACAAGAGTGATTTACTTCTTTTCATCCTAGCATCAAAACGCAATAGAAAAACAAAACACCTGGTCAATTTTTCTATGCTGGAGGAGTAGACTTTTCTCAAACATGCACACACCCTTGTAAATACCCTGCTGTGGATTCCACAGATGTTGGCTGTAAGTTTTTACAATGCACTCTAGAAAGATGATAAATGTTTCATGGAAGAGTAATTTTTAAATTTTAAAATACTACATAGTGACTCACTGGTAAGGCTGTGATAATCAGTCCAATTGCATTCATCCAAGCTGTGATGTTCTCTCTTGGCACCAGGGGCTGACTAGAAACAAAGAAAAAGAAAACTAAAGCTCCAAAGTACACAACTGCAATTTATGCTGCTCATGCATCTACAGACCAGGTGTACTTACACCAAGAATGTTTGTCAAGTTGAGAGAACTACAAAAACACACACAGGTATTTACTGAGCCAAAAGATGTTATAAATGCTATTGGGATGCTGTGTGCAAAACTTTATGCAGGTGTGTTTTGCATTAGCAGCAAGTGTCCTTCAAAGGCTTCAAACTTCTTTCCTCAAGCTTTAGTGCCTAAGGGCTGTTTGTCCCTTTACTGACTCGTTACCTTCATATGCGCTAAACAGAACTAACAATAATAAGCCAAATAAGGCTACACCCAAGCAATTCCAGTTTGTCACTGCTCAGTGATGTCAACTGAATGGCTACAAGAATACCAGGTCCTGTCTCTCACTGCAGCTTTTTCAGTGATTGCTCAAGAATCAGCTATGGGTCAAATTTAATGCATCGTGACAAAAGGTCAGCCTTGGCACACCACTCTTTCAAAGTACCTCTGATCTACATCAGCATCAGCATCAGGAAGGTTCAGAGTCTTGCCAATGATTCCTGTCCCTTTCCTTGCACTCAAAGATGCTGTGGTATCAACTGTCCTCCTCAGTACAGCTCTAAGAATAACAGATTTTCTCCAGGCTTTCCTGCTGAACCCAATGGATAAGATCTTGGCCTGTGTGATGTCTTTCCCCTAACTTTTATGGGCATCATGCCATGTCAACTGTTCTTGAAGCACACAATCCACTACACCATAGGAATCTAATACATGATTTTTCTGCTTGATCCCTGTCACCTTGCTTGTCATCCAAAAATACTTTCTATATAAAATGTTACCTTATATACACTTACTTTTTAAATAATAAATTTAGTATCAGAGACTACCATAGCAATCTCTAATTATGCACGATATACTGCAGAAAACCATTTCAGAAAGTCAACATACCTCTTCAGCACAACATTCAGCAGAGCATTGCCCACCTCCTTCCCTGGAACAGCCAGAGCCATGAGCTCAACACAGGTAACGTGCAGAGCATGGGCAGCTGGGTTAGGAAATTCATTGAATCTCCAGTCACAATTTGGAAATGGACCAGGTGATTTGCCTGCCATAGGTGGCAATGGTTAAGGAAAAAAAAGCTGCCCCAACACAGATAAGTATAAGCCAGCACAGTGATTAAAAATGGATACATATACCACATACTAAACTGAACTGAAAATTATTGAAAACAAGTAGAACAATCACATTTCATTAAAAAGGACGACATACAGAAGTCTGACTATAAGATGCTGATAATCATTGAAGGACTGCATGAATACATAGCTATAAATATATTATACTCACAAAGCCATGCAAAGGATAAACTTCCCTGATTAAGAGGTGGAAAAAACACCAACCATCTCATTCAGTTTCTGCTTCCAAGAGGAGAAAATATAAATAATAGGAATTTTCTATGCTCATATTCAGAAACCATTAATTTGCCTCTCTGTAAGATGTCCCAGCAGACTTCTAGGGTGACAGTTTATGCAAAAGGAGCATCTGCTTAGTCTCTGAAAATATTCCACTTTCCCAAACAAGACTTATTTGAAATACATACAGAAAAGTTCTCCAGAGTTAACATTTGCATAAAAGCAGGAATATGTATTATTTTAGCTTTCTTTGGAGACACTGAATGGACTTTCAAGTTACACACTTAAGAAAGGGAAGTTCAGGAGAAGGAATGAAAGAATTTGTAAAACCCTGAAGATTGGCCAACTCTTGTAAAGCTGCTCCAGAAAGAAGCCAAAGTCCCAGAAGATTCCTATTCTCTAATTTGCCAGCTATTTCCACATCTTAAATATGGCACCACTCTCAATATTTTATTCTCAGTAATACTAATAAATGGCATTAGAAAACAGTAATAGTAAATCTCATTTATGAAAAATTCTTTAAAACTCACACTTTGCACCAAGCTTATTTTTTTTTAACAATCAAAATTCAATTCAGAAAGCATGTACATCAGTAATTGCATCTCTAAGTGATGCTTAAACAGTGAAATATTTATACAGCTGTACTGTACTTCACTTTCATAATATCTTTTAAGATGTCTACTAGGGCACCATATCCCTGATAGAATACTAAAGAAATGGAACTTCATATTTTGATGAAATGAAGCTGTAAGACATTTGTCACAGCTTACTTAAAGCAATCTTTTAGAAGGATATTGTCTACTAGTCTTCCAATGAGCTTGCAATAGTAAGCATCATCAGGAACCCATGGATTCTCTTCTCGGGGATTCATGGCACATTTGAGATAAGTATCACTCAGACACCAGCCTAGTGGACGATTATCTTTGAGGGAGCCAATTATGGCATGAACAAGTTTTCTCTTGAGGTTTGTGCGATCTCTCAGATGCCCCTCATAATAGTGAAGAGTGTTATACAGGTAGGTCACTGGTCGGTCTGTCAAGGAGAAAGAGAAAACAATAAAAGCCAGAAATAACTTCCAGCATCACTATCTGTAGTAAACAAAACTAAAATCAAGAGCTCTGCAAGACTAAGTTGCATTTATTAAAAACCAGCACATATGGAATTGATTTGTGTTCTTTATTTCAATATACTCTACAAAACTGATTTTCTGTTGTCTTGTACATACTTCAGTGTTTGTGCAGAAAAAAGAAGTGGAACAAAAGATCAGTATTACTAACAGTTCACAACTTAATGGTAATATTAATATATTTGTAAGTAAACTGACTAAAAACATCTCTTTATATACAAGGTATTAGGTAAGAAGAATTCAGGTGTGAAGTCACAATAAAGAAAGAGTACTGTAAATTGTCTGAGCATAACATAGCAATGACACCTATAAAAAATAATATAAAATAATATAAAAGTGCATTAATATAAAAGTGCATATAAAAGTATTCCCATTGTTTCAGTCTTGGTAACAGAAAGCTTGTTAGGACACAGGTCCCAGTATTTACTACTAGAAGGGAATGGAAGGGGAAGGTGTAAAGGAAGCATGAATTAGCAAGAGATACCTGAATAAAAACAAGTTCACTGTTATTAAGCTGAAATTCACTAAATAGAGAACAGGAAAGGAATACGGCACTGCTGTGCTAACACACAAAATAAATGAATGAAAGAGGTGAAGAGGACATAATGATCACAACAGGAATATATCTGACTGTATTAATGGATAACTTACCATGGAATTTGTATAAACCTCCCAGATGATCCAATAAAGTTTCTAGTGATTTGGACACTGGAAGCAATTCCAGAAATCTATGAATTACAATGTCAAACACTGGCAGAAAGCGCAGGCATACATTTCCAAAATAAATTGGCAAGTACTGGGGCTGGATCTGAACTGGGGGATTCACTTGCTCTGCCAAGCCTTCAAAATACAGCTTTTCAGGGTATTTCTGGAAGGAAAGAAACCCCCCAAAATCAAAGTCTCTTTCTTCATAAGTAATGGATTAACCATTCAGCATCTACATTGCTTTTAAAAGACACTTCAGAACCTTCTTTATCATATTTGAATTCAGTGAAGCTTACTGTAAGCTTACTGAAGAAAATTGCACTCTGACTTACATGGATTATTAAAATAGTAGATAACATCTTCAAACAAAAAAACCTCAGAACAAAGTGTCACTCAAAATGGGCATAAGAGAACATTAAGAACCCCAAAGCAAAGCTGAAAGCAGCCAGCATTAAAGTGTCCTTTGTCAGGTAATTGAAGAGAAAACCTAGGGGAAAACAGCACTACCGGAAGTTTCTGTATCATATGCTAAATTAGAACACTCTGAAATAGCAAGAATGAAATAATTCCCTTGAAAAGAACTGTAGTGTACTCAAATAACAGATGGGTACTGCTGAAGGCTGAACTTGCGTTTTACCTGTGACAGAAATTTCTATATGCCAGATTGGGTGTAGTGACTGTGCAGCCATGTCAGAGCACTTCCCAGGCTCATTTGCTTCCCTGCTACACTTACACTTTTAGTTAGGCACTGTCAAAACATTGTACAGCCAAGTCAGAGGGCTAATACAGCTCCCGGATCAAAATAGATCCCATGTATTGAGCTACATAACAGCTTGTTTGTATCTGTCCCATCTCACTGTTTATTTTTTGACAGAACAGCTCATTGGCACATCCTTTTCTAGCCAGCAGGAACCAGTATGTTTTAGAGGAGCATTAAAGTCTCAGCAACTCTCTTCCCTGACATATCAGACTATCATGTTCTTGTCATACAAAGTTTTAATAATTAGAAGAAAATGTTAAGTTTAACTATTGCTATAGTTTTAAAACACCAGAAAAAATGCCTTCTCCCTGATGCACAAAAACTGTTTTAAGTTAATTTGTGTATAAACAAGATTTTAAAATTATTTGGCTAACTTGAGCAAGAATGAACATCCACCCAATCCTTAAGCTACTTCTATCTTTTAATATTACTGCATTATAATTTCAAAGTCAGTACAAACAGTGATTTATTATTTTCATACTAGCCCAAACAAATTACGGCTTACTAAGAAAGTCCAAAAATTGATAAAGCTGTCCTGTAAATCATGGATGACATCAATTCCACAAAAATTATTACAGTAAAAGAATATTATTATCTGTGATACCTTGTGGTAACTCATATGCTTTGTGTGCCAGTCATTCTGCAGCCAGTGTTCCGGAGAATTCTCCTTCACAAAGTCACTCACTCTGTTTCTGAAATCATTGGGCTTCAGTAAGAGTAACTGGATTATGAAGTAACAAACTTGAGCTTCATTGCCTTCATGACTACGCATAGCCTTAAGTGAAACAGAGCAGATAACATGAAATTACTCTTCACACTGCTGTCTGCTGTATAGCCCCAAAACATGGCAGCCAAATTTGCTACATCTGCACACAAATTCACACTGAATATGTGGTCTTTCAACTCTATTTTTGAAGTGAAGCCATAAAAAAAGGCAGGTTCAATCCCTATCCTATTTTCTATTCTATGAGCAGAAGGGCTTACAAACTCCCCAGTGTTAGCACTTTCTGAAGTAATTCTAGCTCACTTTTATCTGTCAGTTGTCTTATTAACAATAAGAAATTAAGTGACAATGAAGTTAAGATGGCTTTTAACCTTTGGCCACTCTGACATGATTGGACTTCAGTCTGAAAACCAAATTAGAATTCAAACAAACATCTTTACATTAAGATGAGATTTAAAATTAAATATAAAGGACAATTACTTAAGGCAAATGTAGCTCTCTCAAGGTGAATACTAATTTTATAGGATAACATAAAAAGCAAGAGAATGCCATTTCTGTCTTACTATGGTGAAAGAGGCTGATTTGTATGGAAAGAACGCATAGACAAATGGGTACAAGATTTTCCATATGCTTGTGCATGAATGAATAGCATGCCATATCCTATCTACCTTTTAAGTCTGCAGGAATTGCACAACCATAGAATCATTTAAGGTAGGAAAGACCTTTAAGATCATTGAGTCCAACCATTAATTAAGCAGTGCCACTAAACCATATCCTGAAGTGCCACACCTACATATCTTTCCAGTATCTCCAGGGATGGTGACTCAACCACATCCCTGGGCAGCCTGTCCCAACTCTTGACAACTCTTTCAGTGGAGGTATTTTTCTTAATATCCAATCCAGCACAACTTGATGCTGTTTCTTCTTGTCCTATTGCCTATCACTTCTCATGGAGAAGAGGCTGACCCCCACCTGGCTACACCCCCCTTTCAGGCAGATGAAGTGAGCGATAAGGTCTCCCCTGAGCCTCCTTTTCTCCAGGTTAAACATCCCTAGCTCCCTCAGCTTCTCCTCACAGGACTTGTGCTCCAGACCCTTCAACAGCTCTGCTGCCCTTCTCTGGACACGCTCAATGTCTGCCTTGTAGTGAGGAACCCAGAATTGCACAGCCTGTAGCACTGCATGGGGCTGTGACTCAAGTGCAGGACCTGGCACCTGGCCTTGCTGAACTTCAGACGACTGGCCTCAGCCCATTGATCCAGCCTGTCCACATCCCTCTGCAGAGCCTAAATAACTGCACAGCTCTGAGGTCAGAGACTCAAACCACCAATCACAACATTTAATAATATCAGTTCAATGGCTGCCATTGAATAATCAAGAAATGATTCCCTGAAGACTCAGACAATTGTAAGAGTTGGAATTTTATGTCACTTAAAGAAATAATCTACTATTTTCTTGATTATTAACTTAACAAATAGTCACTATTTAAGACCAATCTATTTTTAAAAGAATCCTCCTAAAAAACGAGTAATAAAACAAACTGCATGAACTGTCATCTTCTGAAGTGATACTTACCAAACAGAGTATCAACCTATCCAGTGTTACAATATTGTATTTCCACACCATGTCATTGAGAATCTCAATACATTTGTTGAGCTGCTGTCCTCCTGCAGATGTAGAGAATTCATACACCAAAAAATCTGCAAATGTCCTGACATGTGCCACCAGTGCTCTGGCCCCAATTCTTTCTAACACTCTAGCAGGGAAGAAAAATAAAAAGGCAACAAGAAATTGTTACAGTTCCTAACACATTCCTAACTGGTCTATTTGATATGAGTAAGCAGTTTTTAACACAATTGTCTTAAACAAAAAAAAAAACCCAAAAAAACCCAAAAAACAAAACAAAAAAAAAGACAAAAGACAAAATTCCCTCTGTTTTATTAAATTACTGAAGTAAATGCCAAAGCAAAGCAAAAAAACCCAACTTTAAAGCAAGAGAATTCCTATGTCAAAATACTATTCAGGAGAAATGCTTCAAGCTCACCTATTTCATCTGTGGTATTCTGCTCAGAACTCATGCTTTACTTTTGTAATTGTAGTTATGCACCTCTGAGGACAACCTTCTACAACTCAACTTTATTTTCCCATGCTATGCACAGCCATAGCATTATAAACTATTTCCTCACTGCACACAAGAGTAACACATCCTATCATAAATACTGTTTCAGCAGACCTAGGAAGGACTGAAAATAAATAAATCCCTTTTTCACAGGTGGAACTGATGCTATTTCTACCAGGAAGAAAGTTTTAAAAAATCAGATGATTACTGCTTCTGTAATTAATTTTCATCTTAATCCAACATTTGTTTTTTTAAGAAATATTTGTCCTTTATTAATGTATAAAGGCTAAGTAAATGAACGCTTTTCATTTTGTTTACTCATTCAGATTGCTTGAAACATTGCTGTTACAAGTAAACTCCTTAATTCAAACATCTCACATCCTTGTTTCTCACCAGGAAAAACACGCACTGCAGACCACTGCATGGTGGAACCAATCCTAAACACTGCATTTATTATGGCATGCTGGATACTATCTAGTTCCACTCTCAACTTCCATGCTATGCATGCTCCAAATTAATTAAAAGAAACTGTTAATTATGAATTATGTCCTCAGAGCTGAGAACACTGCTGTAATAACTTTGAAATGGCACTTTTTAATCTCACCTGTAACCAATTTGATTAATGTGATCAGTGTCTAACAACATCTTCCACAGGAGACAAAGGAAAAGCGGGGATGAACCTTGAGCAGAGAAGTGTGTGATTATTTCATTCTCACTGGTCATCGACTTCCACTTCCGGTATTCTTCTTCCACATTCTTCTTCAGATTAAAACGGCTTTCCTGAGGCACATTGTTCTGCTTGAAGAATACCTAAAAAAAAGGAGGCTTTGCTGTGACTGAAAGCCTACAGTAAAACATTTGAACAGGAAAATTTTGCCTGATTTAGCACTGTATGGGTTCCTACTTGCTTGTACCATACAGCCTACTTATTTCACTGTGATACCACAGTGACTGTTTTATCACTAACAAAGCTACATGCCAAACTGCCATAAGAAAAAATGGCTTTTCCAACTTTTTAGTTTTTAATTTTTAAACCATCTGGTCTACCTTGCACCAGAAATATCAGTTGACCAAATCTGACCTTAGAATATTCCAGGGGAATGTAGCTAACACATTTCTAAAGAAATAGCAATGTTACAATCATGCTGCATTCTTTAGGGACTTGAGATTAATGCAGTCAAGACAGGGAAAGAATCTCACCAACCCACAAGAGGCAAAGGATCTGGTTAAGAGAATAAATGCACTGTATTTCCAATTGTAAAGTCTTCAGGTTTAAACTATTACCTGCAGAGGAGCTGGAAAACAGCTTAGTGTATGTGATGCCCAGTTATGTGGAGTGAAACTCATGATAGTCTGCAGTATGTCCTTGCACCAAGTTCCCTGGATTGAATCAGAGCCTGTGAAGAAGTCTAAAAAATGGATTGATGGTATTAGAATTTTTCCTTTTGTCATCATATGAATCAGGCTTTTCTAGTCCAACACAATTTCCTGGTTTTGTCAAACTTAACCCAGCCCCTTTCTTTGACTTTATTTGCTCTATAGGATATTACCTTTTTTATACTATTAACAATAAGAAAATTATTTATAAGGTTTGAGCTAGAAATAAAGCAATCATGGTTTTAACATTTTGTATTTAATTTCCTGTAATGTCACTAAAACAAGCTTCTGCTGATTAACTGACTAGACTTTTAGAAAAAAATCCTAAGGAAGATAATGATGGTGAAATTGCCAGATGCCATTTTATTTTGCTTCAGAAAGGCTGTTCAGAAGTACCCATCCCAATTAAGCTGTAGAAATGAAAGCCTCATTCCCCCAACCCTTGGGCTGATTTCATCAGAGGTTGAGAAATTGTTAAAAAAAAAACAAAAAAAAACCCCAACACATAGAAATTCTTTCCCTTTCAAATCACCTCCACCTCCAGTCTTCGTGAATCAGTTGTTCTAACTCTCCAGTGTTTCTGCAGACTAGAACCATAAAAAAGGAGAGAGAAAATATGTCCCTCAAAGCTAACAAAAACCCGATCCATGTCACTGAACACTGTTAAAACTTTAAAAGACACAATAAAAGCTTCCTTTTTTCTCTTCCCAAAAAAAGAAACTAGAAATTCAGACTGTTTTCTTAAATGCAATCTATAGAGGGAGTGGTTTTCACATGAGCAATATAGTTGCTGTGAGTATTTCATGCTATTTAAATAGCATGTATCAGTAATCATTCCAAACGTTTAGATTTACAATAATGAAACTCAAAAGAAGACAATAAAAAACCTCTAGTCACAGTGTACCTCTGAATAAACTTTTAAAGAATGTCTCATGGTCTCTTCAATAATAGTTTTTTGCCTAAATACAAGTTAAAAGTACAAAAAGTACAAAATTAAAAGTACACTTTTTGTTCAAAACCAAAAGTGCATGAGATATGTTTTATAGGCCATTTCCACAACACTCTTTGGAACAGTACTTTAGAGAAATGGTTTGACTACAGCTTTTCCTGGGATGTACTGCTATTACCTGTCACGTGTGTTGCCCTTGCCAGAGTTAAAATCAAAGCCCTGTTGAGTTCTTCTGATTCTGCTGAAAGAACTGTTTTGGGATCATTGAGGAACCGTGTGAACTGCGGTTGGACTTCCGAGCTGCCCAAAGCTGTGATGAGCCTTAGAGCAGTACTCTCAACACTGAAAGATGGAAACAGTCCAGTTAGCAAGTAATACTTATGCTTCTAAGATTCCAAAAATACCTATTTTTTCCTCCATTTAATGCTTCAAATAATATAGAAACATTTTGGTTTTAACATTATGCTCTTAACCTTTTGAAGAAGTTCACTTTTTCTACTGTTTAATAAATTGATCAACTATTTCAGTACCTTATTTTCAAATAAAGCACTCAAAAGTAGATTTAGCAAAAATTCCAAGTGCAGAGACCCTGATAAAGAGCCCCAAGTATCTCCAATTTAGTCCCCCCTTATTATTTCTTGCATATCTTTACCTAAAGAAGATAATACAAATAAATATATGCAAAACCAAAATAAAAAGGCATGAATAATACATAGGAAGCTTCAAAGCTAAATACCATCTTCAAGTAGTCAGTACTAAATTGTCCTTATTAAAGAAATTAGGAAGCTGAGGAAGTGTAACTTTTGATTAAAAGCACTTTAATTTCTGTTGCTTTAGGAGGAAGCACTTTTCACACCAGGTAGTTTGAAGTCATTGGAAAGACTTTTATAACATTGTGTCTTTGATATGCCAAAGCCATAATTTAGTTTATTCTAGTTGCATGCAGTGCTCATTAAAATTGACTAACATCTGTATTTTACAGACTAAGCGACAAAACAAGATTGAGGTCAATAAAGACATCAAAGCCTTGAATTTAAGGAGAAACTTGTCTTAACCTGTTTTCTTTATGCTTGGATAAGGATAAGCAATTTGAATTTGGACTATGAAATTGAGAAGCCTGATCCTATGGAAGACATCCTTGCCCACAGCAAAAGAGCTGGAACTAGATGAACTTTAAGGTCCCTTCAAGCCAAACCACTCTATGACACTAACTTATTGTATAATTAGATTTACTCTATCTGAACTAGCAATAATGAAGTTACTCTGTCTCACATACTCCCACAAGATTTATTGTACTCTAAGAGTCAATGGCACTATCTTCCCCAACTCTTTGACAACAAACCCCAGACTCTACATAGAAACTGAATCGCGTGCTCTTCAACTGCGTTAACAGTAAGGTAAACTCAAAGCTTTTGCCTGGAATTATGTGCAAAACCCCTCTAGACCTTCTCTAACCAGCTTTGTCACCTTTCTTGCACTCAAATTAGCCAGTTTTAGGCTATTATGACACACACCATAGGAGAGACTCCACTCAGGTTCATCGCCTTGCACAAACACCTTTCAGCTGCAGGGTGAACCAGATTAATTCTCTGATATGACTGAAAATCAACCTTACATAAGAATTAAGTGGAACCAACTTAACTCTTGTAATAGAATGAAATATCCTCTACAGAAGGAAGCAAGCACAGTTTCACTGGCAGACAAGCCAAGCACATTACAAGTAGCAGGCATTGCCCTTTATCTACCATGCAAGAAACACTTATTGGACATTACGGTTCTGTCCAAGAACTGTCCTGCGTGCTGAGTCATGACACTGCTGCCATGTGTTTGCAGACACTGCCTCATGTGTCTCTGCAGTGCACTACTGCTAACATCCAACAGTATTGCTGAAGCATGCCCTGCTGAGACACCCCAAAACAAGTCAGTCGCAGAAGTAAGACTGGGAAGTGCCATTTAAACAGTTCTCATGCAGCTTTCAACAAGGAGTCTGAGATTATGGACAAATATGGCAAATGCCACTCACCAGAGATGAAGTTGGTTCTGATTAGTCTGTGGCACAGCAGCCAAGGAATGAAGATGGCTGAGGAGCTGGACTCTGTAATGAGGCTGGATGTGATGCATCCGATAGCTAAACATTTCCAGCAGAGTATGCAAAATTCCCCATGCATGAGATTTGAACACTGTTGGCAGGAGCTGACCTTATGGAAAAAAGTTGGAAAGATAAGTTTTACAACTGACCACACCTTGAAATACAACTACAGGGTAGACTAGTTTTATTAGGCTGTAAGTCACAGACATTTGATTTGAAAAGAGTATTACTTCCAAAGATCATATGTGCAAGTGGTGTCTGAAGATGCTGTAAATGTATACAGCTTAATAATCTTTTGAATGAACAGCATACATACTGCAGACATGCCAATTATTTTAACAAGAGCAATTAAGTATCCCATGTGTCTCAAAGTAACTTCGCTTATGCTTTTCCATTAAGCATGTTTTTACAGAACACAGCACAACTGGAAAGGTCCTGGACATACAAGTGATGGCATAAAGGGACAGCAGCACAACTAGTCTGAAATTTACTGCAGCACTAGGACAACTTTCACAGTTTTTTTTTATATTAAACTAATTTATACATGCTGCATCATTATATTTTCATTTTCATTATGGTCTCCAGTTGCCATTAAACAAAAATATTACTTAACAGAAAGAAAGGGGGGAAAAAGGTTTTATTTCTTACTGATGAAGCCTTTGATGCCCAAGGATTCTATTTCCATATAAACCAATAGGCGACTATAGGTTTCCACAAGAGCAGGAGCCAAGGCCACACTAGATTTTGCATGAGCCAGCTTAATTACCCTTGTAGCTATGCTGTGAATGAGACTGGGAAAAAAGAGAAAGTGTTTTTAAATCAAAACCATGGACTTGAAATTTAACACATTTTTAAATCACACTTTAATTTTTAAAGTAAATTAATAGATCTATATACGACATGTCCAGCCACAGGAAGCCTTTCTGATGATAATTGGCTACACACAGATTTACAGGTTAACAAGAAAACGCTGGCTGCATATACTGTACCTCATTTTGGCATGAACTGTGAGTGAATCCAAGAGGTTCATTGGCAATGGGGTGATAGACCCTGATGCCATGCAATTAGTGCCTGGAAGAGGTGTCCTCATGTTGCCATTTCCATAAATAGTCTCTACTAGCACACCCATTGGCAAAGTGAAACACTCAGAATTGGTTGAGTAAGCATTGCACAACAAGGCAATTTTGTAGTCATTCATCTGTAAGTTCTTATTCCTTAAGCTCTGTTGCAAAAACCTGTGTGCCAGAAAGATTAAACATTAAGCAGAAAGAAGAATACACATGCATTAAAGGAATACAGCTACAACAATCTCAGTCATAAAACCCATTATAAAATAGTAGAAAAAAATCAAAATAGTTATTAATGGTACTACAGCAAAACAATTACTTCTTATGCCACAGTTTCACTGTGTTACGATTTTTCTACATTGGAGAAATAGTTCATGAAAAAAACACAATTAAAAATCACCTTTCCAGACAAAAACTGAATCCAATTTACTGCTTATCCAGGCTTTCCAAACCACACCGTAACAAAACAAAATTCTTCATTTACTTTCAGATATCAGTAAAAAGACTTATTATTCTGAGACAAAATATATATTTTCTGCTAGTTGGATAACAACATTTCACTTTTTATGAAATAGTTTGAATTGGAGCTCTATCTTTTTGAATGACTTTGAAGTCACTCTATTGATAATCTTTATACAGCATCCCATCACACAGTACATTCTGAATACAGACTTGGAACTGCCAATTTCATTATTCCTAAACATAATAAAACCCCCACACTCACTCATGGTGAAGTTTAAGAGAATGAGGAATGGGAATCTGCAACTTGGAGTTGTCACTATGGGCCTTCCGGTTCAGATGAATCCAAATGCAGGTCATTGCAAAAGCATGAGTTGACTGGGGTTTGTTAATGTCAGGTACAGGAATATACTAAAGAAAGAACACATGAATGTGACATAGCACATGGGTTAATGTGCAGAAAAACCAACTTAGATAGCCAGTATTCACAAGATCAGATTTTCAGTAATTTTAACAAATTATCTAAGGCCTTGGCAAAAGGAAGTTCATGCTTACGAGTATACAGTTCCCAGACATATACAAAGAATATGCTTTTTCTCTCAGCCTCACACTTACACATTATTCAGAAACCAGTTATGGTATCTGCTTCCATGAAAATTCTGAATTATTCAGCATCACAGTCAATCCTTAAACATTAATACACTTCTTATGAAAAGGAACAGATACAACACAAAATTAAAAAGTGTTGGATCCAGACTTAGCTACAGTAGTGCCATTGGAAAAGGAACTCTGGCTCTCCCCTTTTGTCAACATCCACATTTCTTTCCCTTTGATACAGTTACTGCTGCACAAACACCACTGAACAGCACAAGTGAGACAGCACCAATACATCATCAACAGGATAGCAAGGCAGATCCTTTTAAGAGCAATGTCCAGAGATAACATTTTAAGTGCTTGTGAAACTGAATCTTAAAAAAATGCTTCCTAGGATGCAGCTTCACAAGCACTTAAAATGTAGCACTTAAAAGGCACTAGTCAAAGACTTTGAATAAGTGTAACTTGGAGCCATCACAACAGCTGAAGTAGTCCTATTGCTCTTCCAGCATCTGATGCTGACAAAAGCAATTGAAATCTTCTGACACAAATTACACTGAAGAATTCCTGTGGGTCAAAACTAACACATCAGGGGGAAAAACTGTTACATATGAGTTTGATACATCATACACCTGTAATGTTCTATCCATTCACCCAAAGTAAAAAGCACTACCATAAGAGTAAGCAAGGAGGACTTCACACTGACAGTGCTGCCAGAATTAAAGATTAGAAACTTCATTAAGTGCCCCTTCCTCAGGAACTTGAATTCTAGAGGTATGTACAAAGCATGCTTATGATTTGATCTGCCCCTGCAGAATGAATTTAAAGTACTACTCTGTTTCAGCCCAGATGTAACAATACAATTACACATTATTCCTTTACAGGCTCTTCAGTGCTTTAATAAATGCCTCAAAACCTTAGTCAAACCAAAGCCAAGGAAGAGAGGATTTAACACAAGTCTTTCTTGCCCCTAAAAAGAAACGTGGTTACATGGATATGAAATCCTCAAAAAAACTTACGAAACATCTTCCTCCAACTATGCAGCACACTGTCCTAAGAGTGACTCAAGAAGGATAGTAGTATTAATAGATGAAGGTCCCAAGTCGAATTAAAAATAAAACTTTTAGTATCAGAGACTTACTTCTTTCTCAGGATACAGGAGGTCAAACAGCTTCATAACTGGGAGAAAGTCAGCCAGTGCATTCTTCTGGATGCTGCCAGAGATGAACTGGAGTAGCACCCACATCAGGTGGTCTCTCCCCTTAATGAGACCACGGCCTGCCAACTGTCAAGAACACTCAGTAACAGACAAATACTGCATGCAGAAGAAAAATCACTGCAAAGATTCTTATGAAACCAGAAGGGCACACTGAAACTGTTTCAGCAGAAAATTTTATAGCAGGACTTAGGCAGAAACATACATCATTTTCAGAAAGAAGGGAAACAGGTACACTAGTTGCAGCACATGAATGGACTCTGTGAGGGCCACAACAATTAATGCTAAGATGTAAAATACAAACTCCTGAGGATCACTGCTTTGAAACACTAGCAACACTTAAATATTGGTCTTAAATTGTTACCTTATAAACCCGTAGAGAAGTACAGTATTGCCACTGCTAGCATCAGGCCACAGGTCTTATAAACTCCTACAAAGAAAGTCCCTGAGCCAGAACAACTTTGGTTTGCTTCATCTGGTCTCACCTGGGGTTTTTTTTTTTGGGTTTTTTTTTTGGTTTTTGTTTGTTTGTTTGTTTGGTTTTTTTTGTTAATTAACTTCTTTATCTGTAACAGCAACTCCCTAATAATTAATATTCTACTCTTATCTTGCTTGCTATAGTTTTATACTGTATTTGTACAATTGTGTTGTATAATGCCTATTGTTTCAATGGTTTATTAACAGCAATTACAGGAATACAGCCCTGGTAAAATGAATTTCAAACAAAGACAGCAGAGAATTACAATCCATCACAAGTGGAACGCAACATGCATAGAAAATTTTTATGTAACACGGAACTGTAGACAAATGAAGACAGAGCAATTTGTTGTGCGTGTTGAAAACCGCATCTAAATAGCAAGGAGAAAGAAGATCCCTACCCTACCATCAATAGCATACAGCTCTCTCAGCAAAGAGCTCTGGAGGACTGGTATGACCACCCTTAGAACTATAACCCTAAGCACCAGAGAAAAGGGTGTTCTAGTATCAGTTCAAATGGAATTATTAATAAGAAGTAATAATAACTTGGGACTGTGATTTCCAGTATCATCATAATTGGACAAATTACTTTTGATTGCTTGAGTAGATTGATTAGACAAACAATAAGTTCCTACATCCCTTTCCATGGCATGTTTTTTTTAGTCCACAAACAGAACAAGGCATTCTCTCTGTTCAAAACTTGTTTGTAAACTGGATGCAACACCACAGTACTTAGATTTTCTGAATTATGCTAGTTTATCTCTTTATTCTAGTTATTAGCCCACTTTGAATCCAAATAAAATGCAACATCCTGTAACTGAATACACTAAAAATGCACCTAGCTCACATCACCATAACTTGAGAATTTGACTTCTAGAGAGAACAGTGATTACAAATTTAATTAATTCTTATACATAAGGTACTTCTTGCAGGGATGAGTGACACTTAAAAAAAATACTGGTTTTGCTTTTTAAATCCCTCTAACCATGTGGGAGCGGTACAAACAATTTACCTTTTGATGGAGTGACAGGACCATATGAGGAAAACTTGCAAACTGAAAGAGCACAAAGAAAATGAGCTGGCTGGAGAGATGCTGCCACAGAAGCTGACTGGTTCCACCATCATCAAACTTCTCTTCAGTCTCAGACCGTTCCATGGCATACACCACAAGATCCACCAGCTGGTCCTCCAGCACAGGGCAACGTTGCTTATGCTGTAAGGCAGAGATCAGATACAGTATTCCAAAAGCCTTGCCATTAATTCCAGAACTTGCAGAGTTGCAGTTACAGTACAGTATTTTGACAGAAGGCTGGGAAGCATGAGATGAAGTCTGAACTTAAGTTAAGGATAAGCCAGTATATTAAAGCTGCACTATGTTACAGGTCACAATGATTTTTACATTTTATCATATATTCCAGAATTCCCCTACTCAGTTCCAAAACACAGCTCATCAATGCACAGATAACATCTGGGGGCTTTTTTTTTGCTGTTTTATAGCATGTTCAGGCAAAATGTTACTTCTCTGATCTGACACTCATAGAAAACAAAGCCCATTCTTAAAACACACAGGTGGAGGTTCTTTCATTTGGCTGGGATTTTTTTTTCATTCCTTCTTTTCTCCATTAAGTCCATTTCAAAAGTAGGGATCACCATAAAGAAAATGTATCAATTATACCATCAAGTTCAGAGAAAACATCCCAATACATAATGAAGTTATTTGAAGACTATTCTCTTTTTCACTCTCATATTGGGTTCACCTACCACCTACAACTAGCAGTAGAGTTAACATCTGGTTAATACCCCTATAACTAGATGCTGTTCTATTGACATAGCACCACAGGTTACAACATCAAAAAGGCTTGAAAATTAATCAGTGCTGTGTTCTACATACTGTAAATAGAACAGAAATTACACATCAAAGTGAGAAGCCCCTTGGATGTTGGACTGCCACAGTCTTTGTACTGAGCTATGCAAACCCAGAAATAATTTAAAATACACACCATCCCTGATGATTTTAATAATGAACAAGTAAGGAATGCATTATATATTCAGATATATTCTGTCAGTACAGAATATATAAAATAGAAAATAAAATGTTAGTATATAAAATAAGTCCCCTACCAGTAATTTGGAACTCATATTATAAAGCCACAGTTGAAGACTAGAATAATGTCACATGTTGCAAGATCTTCAGTGCAACAACTTTTTGTTATTATCCTGCATTTTTATTGTTACACTCATATAATGTACTATAATTAAGGGAAAAAAATGGAGAATTTAACTTATCTCAGAAAGTGCTTTGGAAATAATCTGTTTGTTTCAATGCAATCTGTACTCAGGAATGGTCCCATTTATTCATTTTTTTATTTGGCCTGATGCCTGTAAGATAATGCAGCCTTAAAGAAAAAAATATTACTTTATGATACAAAAGAAAAGGAACTGAGCTGCTCAAACACTAATAATGAAAATGCATTATCCCTTTCTAGAGACAAAAAGGTATATGTAAAAAAGTTTTAAAAGATCACCCCAATACTCATAAAACATTTCAGGGATGCCTTAGATGAATTCTTTGACTTACTAGCCAGGCAGCCTAACAAAAGGCTATACATAAAGATATAATAACAGTAAAGAGAGATGCTGAAAGGAGATGCTTGTTCTACCTTCATTGATGGTACTCTTTAGCTATGAAAAAAAAAGAGATTCTCTTCAATTAAAAGTAGAATGCAAGAATTGGGAAAGTTGACAAAACACAGTGAACAGCATCCCCTGTTGCATGCTCTTTGCCAGCTCAAAACTGCAGAAAGCTACAATTCCAGCTGTGCTTTCCTGAAGCATGCTTAACACAAACTTCTAGCTAAGACAGAAAGCACCGATGGTACCTCTTCTCCCACGTCATTATCACAGACCAACCACGGTACAGGTTACAGAGAGCAGTACTGGCACCATCAGTTCAGAACACTTTGGGTCTTTTGTGACTTGTTTTTCTCCCCCTCCCAAAGCAACTACTTATGAAGCAGAGCAGGGTGCAACAGACAACACTACAGACTAGTTTATAATCCAGCATGCAAAACTACTATGTACAGGGCTTGAAATTCAATAGTTTGCTAAGCACTGGGTTAATGTCCAAAAACCTAATCATGTTCAGGCTATATTAATTTGGAATAAAGTTATTCAAAGAATACAACAGGAAAAATACTACTGTTAAAAAGAGAGCCAGAATTTCCAGTTGAAATTTTTGCTATTCTGAATAATTCTAAGACTGGGAAAAGTTTAAGAGCTAGGAAATTAAAAAAATGAATTCAAGCTTTTATTCTGAAAACCACACTTTCATTGCTTTAAAAACAGTTTTCCATGAGAAAAATAACAGTACATCACATTCTACCCTCATTAAATTAATTTTCTGGCATTTTTTCTTCTCTTTATTTTCATTGAATATATATTTTTGCAAAAATTTTGTATCTATAGTTTCAGAATTCTAGGAAATAAAACACCATGCTGCACAGGAACTCGCAGGATTGGGCCCTTGTTTTATAAATAGCTCATAAGTGGAAAAAAAGCTCAGTATAAACTGAGATGAATAAAATTATAGGGGAGGGCTGATTACCCTCACAAATAAGTAGGAATTCACGTTTTGGCATGGCTAAGCTTAAATAAAACAAAAACAAACAACAAAAAACCTCCAAACGCTGTTCTGGATTATATATGAAAAAATGTAGAGTTCAAAAATCTCTGTACTTTTCCCTTAAACATGACTCTAATTTTTACAGTTTGGTTGTATAAACACATTCTCCATTTTGTTCTGAGAATAACATTTAAAGATCTGAAAATCCATAATTTCATTGAAAACATTATTAAACTATGACAAGATACGGGGGGGGGTGGGGGCGGGAAGGTGCTTCCATGACAACTTGACACTAAAATTTCTCAAGGCCAGCACTCTAATGGACTAGTGGTGTTTCTTTAAGTGGATCAGAGCTTCAGTTGGAGGGTGGCTTCTTGTTCTAATCTGGGGTTGAATTTTTAATTCCTTCTTTTTCTGGGGTGTTGAGATAGGGTGAGTATCAAAGGGTGGGGCAGGGGCATGGCTAGTATTACGAGTATTTCCTTTAAGAAAAATATTTTAAGGAACCAGTAAGGCTGGCTGATAGCTATACTAGCTTTTCAATATTTTAAACAAACAATATTTAGTAAATATCTACACTTAAGAAATGGATTTAGAAGACCATACCACAGAGGCCAAGATTCCTACAAGAGTAAATGGTGTCTCCAAAAGTCCAATTCAAAATGCCTAAAGTACTTAAAACATGGCAGAACTACTCCCACAAACTGTATGCTATGAAGATACAAAACCTTAAAGCTTATTGTTGATATTATACCTGATTCTATAATCTCTCCCAAGTTTGGCAGCCATTCTCAAGTTTCCCTCATTGAAAAAAGAAGGAACATATACCTGAGTGTTCTCAATGCACATCCTTACACTCAGAAATCTATAAAAAATAATCACACCCTTTAAACTAAGTACTTCGCCATGTTATCACCAGTAAAACTGAACAGCAAGATCAACGGAAATTTTGAAAATAGAAGTGAAAGTCAATTTTTAAATATTGCATTATGTCATTCCTTTCACTTAACAGCTCAGCTTACAACAGCTTACCCATGCTAATTATGCTGGTTTGTAGCTAGCAGAGAATACAATTAGACATTCACCTGCACAGAGTAAGGTACAGATAAGCTACAGATTACCACTGCTGGTTTAAAAGGTGACTAGCCAAATACATTATTTAAAGAGCAAAATCATTAATTCAATAGCTGCTAATTAAATATTTTTACATTACTGAAACAAAACACCTGAAAATTACCTCCTCTCTCAAATATTCCCCAAAATAACAGTTTTTGATTGATTAGAGGACTGCAACAAGAGCCTAAGTGCAACTATGCATGCAAAAATAGCACTTTATTCTTCATGCAAGTCTGTACACAGAGAGAAGGTAAAGATATAAAACAAAACCTCCGGAGACAGTTCATGTCCTTAAGAGATTACTTTAGCTCCATTTTAAGAAACAACCATTAAGATCCCGAAACCGAATCTTAATGTGGTATCAGTGCATTACACTCAGAACTATTAATCATTTTCCAAAAAAACCAAATTGTTATATGGTTCAAAAAATTATTTTAAAAAATAACTAAGAATTGAAATTGATACCCCAGTTAGCAGGAGAATATAAATTGACACAGAATTGTTGAGTCATTTAGGTTGCATAAAGACCCTTAAGATAAGATTTCAACTACAACCCATGATAATATACATGATAAAATACAATTTAAATCTCTACTTCCTATAGACCAATTCAAACAGATATACAAGAGTATGTCCACACAGAAGTACACAGTAGCAAAAACTCAGAGTCCCCAGATACTGACAAAAGAATCATTTTGAAGTCCACATTATTACATTTGGACTTAAAATCATATTCTTGATAAAGTTATTGGAAAACCTCATCCCACAAGAAAACTTAGAATCCTGAAACGAACATATGAATCTATAAACATACGATATTTTACCTTCATTTTTCTCCCTGCAAGGTTAACAGGACAGTTGGATTTATGTATTTTTTACACAAATCAGAGATGACTTGAGTGAATGGTTTTCTAACACAGATCTGCTTAGTTAAGACTGAACCACAAAACTTCGTTGTTCAAGAACTAGGACAAATCTGTCTGAACCATACCTAGATTGTGATGCCAAAAGATTCAAATGAAGGCTCCAATCCTGCAACTGGATCTGTGTAAATAGTTGACAGGGCATACAAGCAACTCCACACAAATAATTAATGATCATAAATAAATAATGATCATTGCGTTGAGGTGTTTCTGTATTTATTCTGAAACAAACTTGGCACTATTTGCATTTCTAAGTGTCTTCTACTATAGCGACAGTTCAATTTCTGCAGGTTATTTCTCTAATAATAAAATACAACATTATCAGCCATTTTACTGAAAGCATTAATATAGTTACACAACTTCTGAAAAGCATGCTACTATTTTTGTCAGGCGGCTACATTAACAAATTGAAATGTGACACAAAGGTAATTTGTACTTAGAAACAAGTAAAATTTTAATATTTTCCACAGTTTTATGCAGAGTATATTAACATTTAAATGGAACATATTTCCTGTGCTATACCACTGTACCACCCACCTCTATATCTGTATTTTCAACTCACATATTTTCAACTCATAAATTTTCAACATCTTTATGATGGTGTAACTGTAGTAGCACAGCTATAGTTCATGTTCTGTCAGCATTTCCTTTATAAGCTACATTCTTCATGTTTGTTCCTCGGCCATAAAAGTTCATGCCAGGTTGAAACTTTGTGTAGGAATTCCTATACTAGCAAACAAATTTTAAAAGTATAATTTAATACATTTTATTTCTTCAATTACTTTTGGAGGACGGTGAAGTAGGAGCTAAAACCCAGCATTAACATAAATGGGTTTTTTTACATGAAAGGACAGACCATCCATAGTTAGAAGAATAAAATGGGTTCAACATAATTTTTGTCTATATCTTGTACTATTTACCAGCTACAAGACAGATAGAGGAATAGTTTCGTTTATCAACTCAATGCAGACATAGAAAGACACACAAATACTACTAATTTAAACAGTAAACCTAGCAGCTCAATTCCAAGATTTAACATTTCAGCTGCTTTAAGTCTCAGGTACAAAAGATCATCATATACAACACAGAGTACTATCAGCCAAGATGTAGGCATCTGTGCATTCAAAAACATCGTCCCAGTTCAGAAAATGCACTGGTGTATTCCATTACATTGGGAAATGTACACAAGGTTTCAGGATCATGTAAATTTTATAGTCAAGTTACAAACCTGAAAAAAGTTTCTTAAATGGAAACACTGACACAACCTTCACTATAGTATTGCAAACAGCAACGCTATTTTATAAATCTTAAACACTGTTTTTTTTTAAAGTAGGTGTGGCAATTATTAGTGTAATGAGGGATAAACTATAACACCCATAATTTAAAAATTCAAGCAGAAGTCCACTTGGTTGACTTGCTCAGGTGTTTATTCATTTAAACAAGTAGTCAAAATTTTAAGGAACTACTTTTTGTGTGGTATTCTGGACTACTCTTCTTTCACCTAGACTAGAGAATATTATAATTGCCTGTTGGGTAGTTCTTTACAGAGGCTTCCTAATGATAAGAAAATTCCACTAGTAAACCTTTCTTTTTTTAAATTATGTTTTTACAGCCTTATATTTTTACAATTAAGTCTAGTGGATGTTTTTTCCACTTAATTAAGGAAAGAAATTTTGAATTAAAAATCTCTCCTCATCTCAAAATTCCAGCAAAGTTAAAGTTATGACTGGTAAGAGAAATAGTAGCAGTCCATTCCAATGAAAATTTTAGTATAGAAGGACCACTGACTGTCAGCTTCATGCTGTATCTCTCGTAGTGAGATTCTTGTAGTGAGAATTTGCCCTTGACTAACGGTCCTGCCAATTTCAAGCCCTGACTGTACATGTATTCTCTACCTGGAATCAGTGGCTACAAAGCGGCCAGCGTATCGTTAGTCACAATACAACAGTAAGGTTGTGAACATACCTGAGCAATGTTCAAGGTCTAGAGCATTGGAGGATGGGCAGGACAAGACAGGACAGAACAAAAATAAAGGAAGAAAAAAAGAAAAGACAAAACAGTGACTATGAGGCCAGCCTCAAGGATCCCCAAGTCAGACTAAGCCCCCCATTCTAAGGTTTCAAAAGAAAAAATCTAACAAAACAAAGCCCAGCTTCCAACTATTCTACTACTATAACATTACAATATAACAGAGTACAACAATGCTTTAAAAACCAAACAAACAATAACCAGTCTCCTATTGTCTGTCAAAGGTGTACTTGAGGCTGGCCTTATAGGAAAAAAAAGCAATGCAAAAAAAAATCATATTTTAAATCTCTACTTTTCAATTTAACATTCGTAAAGCAATATACAAATGATAGGAATAACAGTGTCCAATTAACCTATTATGATCTCATTAAAAAAAAAAAAATCACTCTCTGTACCTAAACTGTTTTGCTTAGTTAGCTATAGCAAAGAAAAGAGAAAAAGAATAGTGCAGATTCTATGCAGAATTAAATCACATGTTACAGCACAGTACAGTACCTGCTTATTCAGACCTAGCATATTGCAGACCATATCCCTGGAATACGGTTGTTCCAGCACATATCTCAACAAAGCAGTCTGTGGCTCAAACAGATCCTTGAAAAAGAAACAAGCAATCATAAACAAATATATAATGTCTCAAGATTATGTTTAATACTGAGCTTACATTTAATTGAATAAACAACGTAAGAATGAATGCTTAATTTATGCGGGTATGTATTATCTGGGAAATTGTCTTGCTCTCTGGTAACTGAAAGCAATGAGGAGATAATCATAGTTCTTAAGAAGTGGCAGATTTTATGAGGTCCAAGTAGAAGAACCTTCTTCATCTAATAAAAGGAAGGTACACTTCTTGGAAAAGCCTTAAACTCGAAGGAAACAAAGTAAGACAACTGAGAAGATGCACCAAAATGCATAAAAATGCATAAAAATCAGGACTGAGTGAATAAATCAGATATGAAACAACTGCTCACTGCACCTTCCCACAGCGTGAATCACTTTAAATAAAAATGTTATCTGGAGTTGGGTTCAAAACAAACAGAAGGAGCTGATTCCTCATGCAACCTGAAGCTGAAATGTGGCACTCCTTGTCAAAAGAATGTTGAGGATACTAAAAGTTCACAGGGGCTCAAGAAGAGTCTGAACAAGTATTTGGGAGATGAAGGTTTACTAAATACAGAGAAACCACATCTGTGTCAGGAAAATGATAAAGGCTGCAGATTGTGAGCACTATACATGTCACTAGACATCTAGGGTATGGGGAATGGGATGCAGGACAACATGGATTTTTGTCCTGATCCTTTAAATTCTTTCAGTACACCACTACATCACATTCAGAGTTTTAAGTTTAAATGTGCAAACTTTAAGTCTGAATTGTAAATTATCCTTCCTGTGGAATAATGAAGAGCACAGAAAAGAAGAAATTACTTTCCCATTCTCTTCCATCTAGCCAATTTTCCAATCAATTATCTGCTCTCACTTGCTCTGTCACATGCACACACACACAAAGGACATTAAATTATGTCTCATGTTCTTCAACAATCTGGACAGCAGTTATACCAAACACTACTTTCCAGGTCCTCTGTATATAGCTTGAAATCATTGAAATATAAAACATCCACACCTTCAAAGTTAGACTAACTGGAACAGATATTCACGGTTGAAATTCTTCCCCACTTTAATGACATAGAAGTTTTGTTTTACTGAATATAACAGGTTAAAGAAGTTTAATAAGGCGTACCTTATCATATGGTAAGAGACCTTTCAAAGGAAAACGAAGCGTTGTAGGATCCAGCTTCCATGAATTACACATGGCACCAGAATTATTTACCACAGGAAGGAGACTACAGCGACCTATATGCAATAAAACAAATTCTCAACCAGTGAAACTGGCCCATTGCCTAATCATTTTGATGCAAAAACTGGCCTCAGCCACTTTTATGCTCTCCTTAAATTTTCACTGTTTAAAGGTTTTACCACAAGGATTGCTTCAAACTGATTTTATTTTTCTAACCAACTTTCAACTAATAAAATATCTACGCAGTAAAGTCCCCATTTATTCACACTAGGTACCCCAAAAATGAAAGTATTTGCAAATATCAATCTATAAGTATCCTTAAATATTAACAGAACACTGCTCTCCTGCCATTGCTTGACCTAGCAATCAAACTTATTTGATCTTGGCAGACTGACACTTTCCACAATGAAAATAGCCTTTCAATTTCCCTTCACTGACCCAGTGGACAAGACAGTGTTCAGTAAAGCAGCTGAACACAAGCGTGTGTATTCCAATTAAAGTCAACAAATATCCAGTCAAAATTAGTCAGCATAGCCTAGTGAGACCAAAACACATGAAGTGTGTTGGATAGGCTGAATTTACACATGTTAGTCAGTGTAGATTAGATAACTAGCCTTTATTTTAGCTCTTAAGCACTTGAACTGAGCTCCAAGCAAACCTCTATATCAGCATGTAAATTTAGGTGCCTCAATTTTGACCTCTCTCAGTTCAAATTCTATGACTTCTATTATCCAAACTGGCCATATTATTATCAGATAAAACAAGAAGTAGGTAAATATTTTTTTCTTCCCTTCAATTTTATCTATACAGGTCATTTACACATTCAACACTTGGAAAAATAAAATGTGATCCCTGTCAGACATATAAATAAGAGCTATGCCACACTTTCAATACTTCTGATGCTTCTGAAACAAAATGCTTTGGGAGCATTACAGATGAATTTACATTTTTAATTTCTGCACTAAAGAAGCTTTGTCACAATAAACCTTGCTCAGAACTAATGCAGCTCTTATTAAACTAAAAGCAAACAGAAGACATTTTTATCTTTTGAAGAAAAATGCAGCAGGAATCACATTAAAACAAAGCCAAGTTTTGATCATCAGATTTCCAACAATAAATGAAGATGAGCATTTCTTTGACAGAAAAGTAGAACAAGTACCCATCCGAACTAGGAAATGTTCACCCAGAAGCCAGCAACAAGAGAGAAGAGGCTGAGCAGCTACAAAAGCATCAGTGAAAACTGAAGTCAAAACATTCAGAGATTAACATCCCTGTGGATATGTATTGACTTGGGAAAACAAAATTTACAATTTCCCTAATCTAGTGACCTGTAGTTACAAACCATATGACCATGTAACAACTAGCTTACTTCCACTACCATCAGGTAGCAAAGAATTTGATCTCATCAGTAAATTTTCCCTGTCAAAACAAAAACTGAAAGGAACCAAGTCTGAGAACAAACTGACAAGGGCAGAGGAACTAGATGAAAAATAAGACCTGAATTATTTTGCTTAGATGATATAGGTCCCAAAAGGCTCTAAGAAAAAAATAGTTCAAAATAAATGAATTAATTTTAAAGTCATTCATTAAGTCATTGTCTTACCACAAATAGAATTTATTCTTGCTGTAGGTCTGAAGGTATCCACAAAATCTGATACTAAATTACCAAGTAACTGGGTGAGAAGAGGAGAAAAAAATTAGGGTTTAAGTTCCAGACATTGATAAAGAATATTTAAGACTTAAAAATATACGTGTATGGATTTTAATAAAATATGCAGAAATCTACTAAAATAACTAACTTCCTATTTCAAAAAGTTGGAAAAATCATCTGGAACATAAAACCACAAAATGAAAACTGTAGCATTAGAAAGGAGGTGCAGGAAGCACTCTTCCCCGTTTGCACTCAAGCAGGAGTTTATACAAGAACTGTTTCCTATGCAAGCTATCTTATTTGATTGCATAACACTAACAGGCAGATTATTTAAAATAAACTATAATTTCCGTTCATAACAAATCTCTGCCACTGAATAACAACTCCAGATAGAAAAATTACCCAATAGTAGTACAATCTACTTTAAATCTTCTCTCAAAAGACAGTAACAATTTTCCCAGTAACACGGGGAAGTTGGGATTTTACCCTTTTCCAAACACCTAGTTATTTTAACAGAATGCAAAATGAAAAACTGGATCAGTATTACGTTTTTTTTTCGAAACAATGACAATTTTCATTCCACTAGAGCCCCAAATAACTCTACATAACTGAGTTTAAACATAGAAAATGTAGAAAACACTGGTCAGTTATTTAAAGTGATTTTTCTTATCCTGAAGCTACAGAGAAAACACACAGTGGTAGGTATGCATGACCTGCATTTCCAAACATATTCAATAAAACTAACTCAGTGCTTCAAGAGTTTTGAACATTAGACCATAGGTCAAAATTATAAGGCTCATGCAAGAACACAGAGAGCTGCTGCTGCAATCACATCAAGCCTGTATCTTCATTTATGTGACTAAACGCAGAGCTTACTGTTGAGCAGGTTTTAAATTTTCACATGAAATTTATTTTTAAATATAGGTATTGTTTGCAACAAAATTCCAGGGTATATTATCTTATATCATATCATTACCCAGTGGGGAAGTTTTCCTTCGGGATATAGTTTTCTGATTTCTGTAACTGCAAAGTAGGCAGGCAGCAAACAAGCATTTCTTTCCAAGATGTAGGCTACCACCTATAAATAAAAAAATACATCAGTCTAAAAAACCCTAGATAGGGTAAATGAATGTGTAATCTGTGTAATAGTCTGAGAGAGTCCACTAAAACAGATACAAGAATTGAAATACTTTTCCTTAAGTTTTATTCTGATAGCAATACTTCAATAATTCTCAAACCTATTTTTAATTGTACAAGCCTAAGTTAGACTGTTTGAGCCTTATTAAGACCATGCCTCTATGTCTGCCCATAAAGTACTGGAAAAAAACCCTATTTTTATTCACTAAGAAAAAATTATTCATCATTATTATATCCTATACATCTTACCTTAGTCAAGTCAAGCATTGGGCCTGACTCTCTTATTAGGGATTTCATCACTTACTTAAAATATCCCACAAAAGCACTTTATTTACTGCATAAACTGCAATTGTAGTAAAGAATTCGAACACAAAGAGTAAGACTTTCCTGTTGAACTACAATCAGAGCTATCCCAACCATCAGAAACTCACTAATAACAAGAGAATGAGGCCTCTCTTCCTCTATAGTGGTATAAAATCCATACAGTTACCTCTCTTGCTGCTAAAAGCTGCTGTACAACAGCTGAGCTTACAGTGTTTGGAATTGTTAGGATTTTCTCTAGGATGACTTTTAGCAGATCACGCACACCCTGAAAGAGAGCACATGAAATTAACGTTTCTAGATACTGTTTATTTCTGGCAGAAAGATTACACAATCAATATGGTCAGACAATATTTTGACAGAAAAATTAGTTCTTGCTGCTAAGTGTCAGAAGACAAACTGCTACTGAGAATATTAATACTTATTACATTAAAATTTAACACCAATTACATTAAATTCCTTATGGAATGTCTCAGAATGCTCCAGAAGAGAAAATAACTGTTGATATTTTGATGTGCATCCAGAGACATCCAACCTACAAAGCCTTTTGCAGCCTGATCAGAACACAGTGCTGTATTTTCTGTTTTCTGCTCTATCATCGTCAACAATATAGCGAGGTGATTATCTGCCAAGACATGTGTGGTCTCTTAGTCCTTCTGTTGGAGCTGTACCATGCCAAGGACGCAGCTTTCAGAAGCTTTTTGCTGTGTAGCAACAGAGGTAACGCAGATGACAGAATTCCAGCGTTAATGCTTGATAGTTTTTATTTTCCAGTGTTTACCAGAAATAAACTTCTACAACTGCATTAGGGTTATTTAGCTTGTTACTGAAAATGGAGGAAAGAGACTGTAACAGAAAAGTGCATGATGAGTTACACTGTAAACACAAAATTATCTCTTAGGGTAAAGGTCAAAAAGCATTGAAAGTGCTCACTGAATTTTCTTTTGTATGAAAAGCAGACTTTGAAAAATTGGATGTCTCTTGGATAAAATCACATAAACAAAGGTAGCAAATAACATGTCTTTGCAAAGAGAAAGGAATGAGTGGAAAATACCTTGTAGTCTACACCTCCAATAATCTTCCGAACCAATTTGAATGTTAACGCCCACAGCTGAGTCCTTTCCCACTCAAGTGTATCGGAGTTTATCAGAGATTCACAAACCATCCTAGCAGAAGAAGACAATGCAAGAATGAATGGCAGATAATAAGTACATGTTTTCCAGCAGTAACTGTACAATGTCATTGCAAAAATACCTCCAATAGAACATCTTCCATGTAGCTAATCAATTATTCCAACATGGCTCACCTGGGTGGCAAAAGTCCAGTTTCTACTGCCATTGCTAGGCAGTCATAAAGAAAAGAAATTCTTTTAGGACTATGTTGGCTGTGTATGAATCTTACAATCCACTGGACACACTGTTCATGGGACTCCTGAAAAAAGAGAGGGGAGAAAGAATGTATTTACAGGTAGTGAAACAAACTATAAAATTCATATAGTATCCTACTATAAAAAAATGAAACTAACACAAGAATAGGAGTATAAACTGGTAGAAGTGATCCAGTGGCCCAACCTATAGTTTTTCCTACAAGTCTTTTGATCTTACTTTGAAGAAGCTCACTTGTCCAGCATAAGTCGAGGTCAGTTGTCCAGTAGAGGAAACATTTCCTGGATTAATCACTGATTTCTATAGTCAACTTTGGTTTTCACAAGTAAGCGCAGTTAGCACAGACTAAAGTAAAATAGAACTGTTCTACGTTATTTTTTCCCTTTCACAGTTATAATCAAATTCAGTGAAAATAAAGATGAACAGGCCTCCAATTATGGAGCAATGTCTGGAGGTATCTAGCTTTTGAAAGTTGATTTTTTTAACCTAACCATCTTATTTTTTTCTCTTTTACCTATTTATTCGCTTCTACCAAAAATTCTGTAACAAACTACTTTTATTGTTTATTTCTTTACTGTTACACTTCTATTCGCTTATCTTTATTTGCATTGCACACCAACCTCTGCTGAACAACTATTTAACCTTACAAATCTCAAAACTACCTTTTTTTCTTGCAAAGTCTTCCTGTATTCTTTACTACATCATGTCTGAAATCAGATTCTGAATAATTGAACAGAGACCTTACAGCTTAAGTGTTCGTCTACTAGAAAAGGTATCTTTATATTAAAAAGTATATAAAGTACCAAGACCTAAGCAACAAATCAAATGTTAACCTGGGAAAGACTGCTCCAGAACTGTCTAAAAGCTCCCAGGCAGCTAATCAGTTTGGTTCTCTCATCTTCAGGAGTGTCCATAAACATCCTAATGCAAACAAGAACATTAGTTATTAGCAGTACCCAGTGAAACAAGTAGAAAAATACATTTACACATAAAACCTTGCACAAATAAAGCAGTATTACACTTACCCAGGAAAAGCTTCTTCAATTACTTCTGTTTTCTGTAAGAGAAAAACCCCAAGTGAGCTACTGCTAGAAGGTTTCTACGACAATCATGGCCCCAAGATGAAGCACAAAAGGCAAAGTCAATTGTTATGGGTCTGTACCACACAACAATAGATGTTTTCTGCTAAATCACACTATTCCGAAGATGAGATTGCTTTGTTTTCATACAGACAAATAAAAGTTGTGGATCCAGATGAAGGCTTTGTTTTGGGTTGGTTTTTGTTTGGTTTTTTTTTTCTTTTTTGGTCTTCTAAACATCTAGAGATCAATTCACTTCCCAAAGCTGGAGAAGTTGTTTGATTGTCTTATTACAGCTCTCTTCTTATCATTTGAAAAATTAGCATTTTTGAATTCCATTAAGTTTTTGCCCCTCTGATGTTCCATGACATTCAGTTACACAAATCAATTAAATACAATTACTTTCTCATTCAAATTTAGATCCATTGCTTTTTAAATTTGATGGAATGATGTAATAATGGTCTTGTACTTGATAAAAAACCAAGTATGAATATTCAGTTTATCTCCTGTAAGACCTTCCTTTACTCCCTCCTCCTCTTTTGCAACTTCATTTTTCTCGAAGGCTTCTACATCGTTATTCTAGAACTTCAGCAAATAGGTTTTGGAAAATATTATTCTAAAGCCTTTCCTACCTTTTGTAAGAATTTCGTATTATACTCAGGTGTGATCTGTCACTGACCATTATATGTTTTCATTGTTATATTACAGACACAAAAACATGTAACAAAATCAACTTGCTGGTTTTCCTTTTCCATCATTTGGCCCAGAATTGTCTGCCACTGCTACTGAAGAAGCAAAGGAGAAGCTGACACTCATCTGATCTGCACAGAAAGCAAGGTAAAGTTTGATGCTGTCCACCAAGTCCATACCAGCAGCAGGGAAAGTAGTAAGTTGCTATTTTATCAGTTATGGCTCTAAAAATACAGGGAAATTTTCTCAGGAACTATTTTGTTGTTGTTCCTTATGAATCTTAGGCAAATAACAGTACATAAAACCAGGTAGTGTGACAACACAGGCAAATGACAACATTAAAAATGTGAAAATAATCCGAATGGCCAAAATGAGGAATCAGTCACATGTAGGCAATTAATCTGCTACAAGCAACTTAACACCGCATAAAGAAAAGTACATCATGCATTTTATAATGCCAACTTAGAATGGTTGGGCTTTTCTTTCCTCTACAGAAATTCATCACATGGAAATAATTTTCACTTGCTCTGAGATCTACAGATTCTTTCCACTTCAGACATTTGAATCATGTTATTTTTCGTCTGAAATGTCAGTCAGGCTCCCATTCAGGATCAGCTCCTGTCACCCCAGTGTTTCCAACTGTGAATGTCTCATATCTACCAAGAAGCTCATTCATTTGTGCTCCACACAAGTGTGATTAATGACCCACTGACCTGGCTTCACAAAGGGAAAGCCCTGTTCAACTAATTTAATATCTTTAACTAATTTCATATCTTTTATAAGGTAATGATAGAAAGATCTTTGTCCTCTCCACCTAGAGAGGACAAAGAAAAGGCAGTGGAAGTATTTTTCTGGATAACACTTTTAATACTACCCCTCATAGCATCCTTCTGGACAAGCTGTTGAACTGTGGGATAAGCAGCTTTGGAATGTGATGGGTGAAGAAGTGGCTGGAGGGCAGAGCTCAAAGGGGTGCAGTCAGTGGGGCTGCATCTGGCTGATGATGGGTCACCAGTGGTGTTCCTCTGGGCTCCTAGAGTTCAGTATATTTATATAATGGTGCAGGAGGTAAAAGCAGCAGGAGGTAAATGCACCATTAGCAAATCTCCTGATGATACTAAACTGGCAGGTGCTGTTGACTCTCTTGAGGTATGAGAGGCCTTACAAAAGGATGTGGATAGACTGGAGCACTGAGCAATCAGTGCCATCAAATTTAGCAAATACCAGAGTCTGTACCTGGGACAGAGTACAAACAAGTACTCTGGACACAAGAGTTAACTGCTGGGCACAAGCATAAACTGGGACAGGAGCAGTGGAGACCAGCCCTGCAGAAATGGATCTGGGAGTGCTGGTCAGCAGCAGCTCAGTGTGAGCCAACAGGGAGAGAGCCCAGGCAGCCAGGAGGGCAAACCCCATCCTGGGATGCATCAAACCCTGTGTTCAACCATTCACACAAAAGAGGCGATTATCCTGCTGCACTCAGCTTTTGTATGGCCACACCTCCAGTACTGTGAGCAGGTCTGGGGCCTTGAATGCATCCATGGGCAGGCAGCAAAGCTGGGTAAAATGCTGGAAAGAATGTCGTATGGAAAATGGAGGAAGCATTTGGGTTAACTGTGCTTCGTTTTGCAGGCAGCATCGTGCGTGTGCATTCCCACAATCCGATCATGCCATTATGCTGGCTCGCCTACTCGGGACATCCATCTTCTCCCAGGCTCCTTCAAAACTCTTTAGACTGCTTATTTTACAGCAAATTCAGCGCTCTGTGCTTCGGTACTGGCTAAGCAAGCTGTTTCACGGCCGGTCCTCTGTCCCAGCCTTCCTACGAAGCCCAGCCCTGAAGGGCCCTTCTCTCACGGCGCCGGGGAGGGCGGCGACAGCGCCAGGAAAACCAAAAGCCCCTCTCCCACCTGCTTTTCATCTCCTTCAGGACGGCCCCACCCCAGAGGGAGCACTGCGGGCCGCGGGGACCCGGAGGCGGCCCCGGCGGTGCTCCGGGACGGGACTCACCACCACCTCCTCGAAGATGCTCTGCAGCTGCGTCTCCATGGGCACCATGGGGATCGCCATGGGGCCGGCCGGGCTCCGGGCCCTTTGTCAGGCGCAGGCGGCGGCGCCCGCCGCTCCTCCCGCCGCCCCGCCGGAAGCTGCGCCCGGATCCCGCTCCCCGGGAAGCCGCGGCTCGGCCCCGCCGTTCCGGGCAACGTGGGGAAAGCGACAGCGTCAGAAAACTTGGTTTTGTTTTTCGTTTTGCAAAAATATTCGCTTAGGCTTCTTTGGTTTTTGGATAATATTTTCTTTGAATAATTTTTTTCTTATACTATTTAGGCGAAATCCTGCTTCTGGTTCTTACGGCAAGGAGCCGTATTAGGGGGTAAGGATCTCGTTATTATGAGATCTCTCTCTGCAGGACTGATCTCCAGCCGCTTCTCTCCCTGTTTCTACTTGAGCCCAGTTTGGTGTAATTACTGTGGAGTTATTCATTCCTATAGTAAATCACAGAACAATCTGAAAATGGGTTTATCTAAAGACATCCAGGAAAACAGAATCACAGCACTGCAGGATGGTCGGGTTGGAAGGAATCACAGTGGATCATCTGCTCCAGCCTCCCTGCTGAAGCAGGGTCATCCCAGAGCACATGGCACAAAACTGTATCCAGACAGTTCTTGAGTATCTCCAGTGAGGGAGACTCCACAACCTTTCTGGTCAATCTATTCTGGTGCTTGATCGCCTGCACAGTGAAGTTCTTCCTCATGTCCAGCAGGATGTGTATCAGTTTCTGCCAGTTGTCTCTTGTCCTATTGATTGGTGCCACTGAGAAGAGCTTGACTCCATCTCGGCAGCCTCCTTTCAGATACTGATAGACATTGATGAGGTTCCCCTCTCAGTTATCTCTTCCTGAAGCTGAAAAGGCTCCCTCAGCCTTTCCTCATAAGAGCAGGGCTCTAGTTCCCCAGTCATCTTCTTAGGCCTCCACTGGATCCACTCCAGCAGCTCCATGTTGCTCTTGGCAGGGCTGGACACAGTAAAATGCAATAGTATTACATTTAAAAATGAGTACAAGAGTATTACATTAGAATCATGGGATCATTAAGCTGCGAAAAAACCTCTAAGAATGTCAAATTCAACTGCCAAGCCGATCTCCAAATCATGTCCCCAAGGGCTACATCTACACATTTTCCCAACACTTCCAAGGGTGGTGATTCTATCACTTTCCTGAGCAGTCTCTTTCAATGCCTAAATGCCCTTTCAGTGACGAATTTTTTCCCAATATCCAATCTAAACCTCCACTGGTGCTACTTGAGGCCATTTCCTTTTGTCCTATAGCTTGCTACCTGGGAGATGAGGCTGACCTCCACCTGTGCACAGCCTCCTATCTGGTAGAGAGCATTATATATATAAAAATGTATATATATATATGCAGATGTTTTTATACTAGAAAAAAAATGTAAAATGCTGAATCAAGACAGTGCTAAAATTTTGTGTGTGTTTGATGCTGACACTGTATTTTCTGAGCTGTCTGTGGATGTTAAGCTGCAAACATGCAGCTGGTACTGGTAAACAGGTACAAACTTATGTCTTCAACAGAAAAATAAAGCTGATCAACTCACTGTCTGATCAACTATCCAGGTGATAACTAGAGGCCTCAGAGCATTGAAAAATTAACATTTTCAGGCTTGGAGTTGAGTGGAAAATAGCAGAGTGGGGGAAACACTCACATGGAATTAGATAGACAATTACTTGTTTTAAATGTAAACAGCTTTTGTGTAAATAGGCCTGGAAGAATACATGACATAAACAATGAGAAATGTTACAAGTAAATGTAAGAAGTACAACAGAGGACAGTGATATGTGGGGCATCAGTGCTTGCACAGCTAGCAGAGATGTGTTTTGTAGACAACAGGCACAGGATGCTTTGAAGTCAGTGCTTTCTTTTCAGCAATGGGAAATAACTGGTTAGGAAAGAAATAATGCTTACATGTCTATTATTTAACTAAATGTACATAACAGATGATCATTGAAAACAGAGGGGATGCAACTGAAGGTCTGCTTGTGCTTGCTTGTCTTACTCTTAGAATTGGGCTGGCCTTGGTCTTAGCATGAAGGTATTTATTCTGTAAGAATTGTTCTTTATACTCTTCATTGTGTATTTATTTAAAGAGTGTTGCACAACAATCTGAAATGCCCATCAAGACCCAGTGTCAGTATTTGCCCATCCAGGACAGACTACCTCATATATTATTAAAATGACAATGCACAGGGTAAGTGTTGACTCAAATTCTGTGCCAACCTCCTAATCCATTCCCACAGTGACTCATAAGAGGACGGGAAATGAGCCAAAAAGGAGTTATTTTACTCATCATAATGTCTTCTTATTATTTTGAGGACCAGTCTACTATTCTTACTTTTTTCCTGCCTTACTGCTCTGTCACACTTCTGGCCTAACAGCCATTCCTATCCAACCCTAATATGTACAACATATAATCTGTCCACTACTTTGCTTTAAAAAATTCAAGGTAAAGTTGTATTAGGCAACAAATGCAAGTTGAATTAATTGCCTAATACAACTTTACCTTGATTTTAAGTCACTAGCCAGCATACATTCCAAATAGAACTTAGCATGTAAGCCTAAATCTAGATGGTCATATTTAGTAGACAGACTTGGTCTAATCCTAGTTAGGGTCCTGGTTCACAACTTGCCCCAAATCCTATACCAAATTTTGAATTTTAAAACTGAAATCATGTAATGGTCTTGAACCCCCAAAGAGGTTCAAATGGTGATTTCTGTCCTGAATTAACGTCTTGTCACAAAACTGAGCTACCTATGATCCTACATTTGTGTAGAAAAGTAGTAGAAAGAAGGCTCTTGGTCAGGCACAAGGAGTATGACACATTATGTAGATGGTTATGATTAGATTTATTGCTAATACAGTATCTAAATATTGCCAAAGCAGTATACAATATAAGCATGTAATAATATATAAACGTACTATAACCGGCTTATATTATAACCAGCTAGAAATGTACAGGTTTACAGTCTTTGTCCTCACAGAATTCACAATGGCAAAGCATCAAAGCACCTCTGGAGATGCTTTAGGATTTTATCTCTTTATCTGACTGGGTTTTGGTGCTTTTACTCACCTGCCCAAAAGTGAGGGTTCCTCATCTTTAGGCTGGATGTACCCTGCAGGCATCCCTTCCAGGACAGGGGGATCTGCCTGGGAGCTGCCTGCAGCCTGGGAGACCAGTTTGCCCAGTTGGCCCAGTCTCCAGCAGTATTTTAAACACTTTTGCAAGCTGATGTGTGCCAAAGTCAGTCGAAATCATTACACCTTCCTGTCTCTGAAATTTGTCTTTGTGTAACATCCAGACTGTTCCTCCTGGAATGATCACTGGATGTTCTTATCTTAGCACCATTCTCACTTGGTTTTCTTATTTTAGGACAAACCATATTTCCCATCAGACACAATTGTAAAGGAGAGGGGTGTATGTATGGGGATGGGCACACTTGAGGACCTGATGAACTTATCTCAGTCACAGTTTAGCAGAGAATCTCATTGGGATGGAACTGGGGGCAAGGGGTGCTGGGGCAGGTCAGGCCTAAGCAAAGCTCATCCTGCTTTGCCTGAGGGAGCCAAGTATCCAGGAGGAGAAACAGTACTGCCATTAACCCTGGAGCGACTGCACCTGGGTTCATCTGCCAAGGCATGAACCATTATGAGACCCTGCCTGTACTGAGTAACAGAGCCACACATTTCACTAAACAAGGCAGAAGAGGTGAGGATGAAATGACACTCTTCACCCAGACACAGAAAAAAAAATGCACTTTTCAAAATTATTGTAAATATCATATTACTCTAGCAAAAACACCTTCATCAAAATGACCATTTTAATGCTTGTGGATGACAAGAACCATTTATGAGAAAAATGGTTAAACTTTGAAATGTTTTTTCCTGAGTGCTATTCATTTTAGAAGATAGATGACAAATGAGTACAAAGATATCTTAGAATGTATGGTGTGTAGGGTCTTTCTAGCTCTTCATGGCCTTAGAGGACTTTTGGCTTCTTAGCAGTGAATATTGAAAGTGTCTACAACACAGCACTATTCAGAAATTATCCTCCCCATTTTCCTGACATGCTTGGTAACATGTATATGGCAGAGATGTCCTGCCTGTGTTCTTTGAAAACACCTTCTTCTTCCTGAAAGCGTCAGATGAACTGAGGACTGCAGTGTAACTATGGGGGAATAGGTTTTTTTATACCCTCCCCCTGCACTGGTATAGTGTCAGTCTGTATGCAGAAGAGTCACTCAGAGTTATGATTTAGTAATAGAGAGCAGAAAGGATAATTATGTCCTTCTTCCTTATTGTTTTTTTTTTTTAGTCTTATGTATTGATCGTATGGATTGTTTGTTTTTTTAATGTGAATTTTCTTTTGGTAGGGATGAAAGTAGGTATTTTTAACATATTAGGCCCTTGATCTTGAAACAGAAAGGTTTGGGTTCTTGATTAATATTTATCAAGTTTAATAATCAAATTTTATTGGTGAAAAATGTTCTAGAATATTGTAAATCATCATGAAGACAGTATAGTAGGTCAAGTTAGAGCAATGATTGGGTAAAAGTAGCAAAACCAGGTATATGGGATCACATTCTGTTCATTTTAGCTGTTTCTGAGCAGTGCTTAAACAGACTGAGAGCCTTCTCTCTGAGTAGCGTGGGATGCACAAGAGGCTGGGAGGGGGCACAGCTGGGACATCAGATCCCAGCTGGCCAAACTGATACTCCACACCATATGATGCTGTGCTCAGCAATAAAACTTTGGGGAAAAAAAAAATAAAAAGGAAGGCATAGGCCAGAATGATAGTGTCTGCCTCCCCAAGTAATCATGACATGTGGTGGAAATCTGCCTTCCTGAAAGTGGCTGAACACCTGCCTGCTGATGTGAAGTGACCATGAAGTGATTTTGCTTTATGTGAGTGGCTTTGCTTTACCTATTAAACTGTCTTTGTCTCAACTCACAAGTTTTCTCATTTTTACCCTTCCTGTTCTTCCCTGCTTCCCGCAGCAGGGGACAGCATGAGTGGCTGTGTTTGGCTGAGCTCCCTGCTCAGATTAACCCACAAGTGTGCTTTTTGGCACCCAGTGTGAGGCCAGAGGGGTTGAAGATAATGACAGATTGAATAGGAATGTGCTCCACTGGATTTACAGCTGTTTACAGCTATTTGAGCTATTTATTGGCAGGCTGCTGTTCTCACCGGAGGACCTGCTTGCTTTGCTCTTTATTAGAATGGAGTGATTATTTGTGGTTGCCCTATGCTGTAGTGCTTATCATCTCACTTTCCTGTGCCTAGGAACATTTTGATAACAGCACTGGCCATGTGCCTGGGCTGACAGATGGCCTGGTCATTGCTGCTGTTCCTGTACTGCTGTAGGCATGTTGTAACCATAGTCTGAACTCAGGTTGTAGGGGCTGTGAGCTCTGAATAACACCAGGCTGAAGCAGGTATACCCCAAAGTGTCTGAGGCTGTGGGTATGTCCACTGTGGAGCAGTTACACCCCTGAATAATAGAATCATAGACTCATTTAGGTTGGAAAAGACTGCTAAGTCTGCCATAAAATCATGTCCCTAAGCACCACATGGACATGTCTTAAATACCTGCAAGGATGGTGACTCAGCCATGCCCCAATACTTGACAATACTTTCGAGGAAGAAATTTTTCCTAAGAGTAACTTGAGGCCTTTTTCTCTTGTCCTGTTACTTGTTACCTGGAAGAAGAGGCCCACCTGGCTACAAACTCCTTTCAGTAGTTGCAGAGAGTGATAAATTTCCTTTCTAAGCTTCCTTCTCTCCAAGTTAAACACCTCCAGCTCCCTCAGCCATTTCTCATAAGACTTGTGTTCCAGACCCTGCCCCAGCTCCATGGCCCTTCTCTGGACACACTGCAGCACCTCGATGTCTTTCTTGTAGTGAGGAGCCCAAAACTGGTCATGGCACTGGAGGTGTAGCCTCACCAGTGCTGAGTACAGGCAGACGATCACTGCCCTGCTCCTCTGGCCTTTCTATTGCTGATCCTGGCCAGGATGCCACTGATCTTCTTGGCTACCTGGGCACACACACTGGCTCATGTCCAGCTGCTGTTGACCAACACCCTAAGATTCACTTCTGCAGGGAAGCTTTCCAACCAAGGGAAAGCCTGCAACCTGGTATGGAGTAAGTCCATACCAGCATGGTAAGAGGAGGAGTTAATTAAGGAACCTTATAGCCTCCTTCAAGGGGCCCAGGTGCAGAAATGGAAGTGGATAAAATGTTTAAGTGCTCATTGCTTGAGTTATGTGTTGTATGGGAAGCAATATAACAGAAGCCACTGGAGCAGAGGGCAAGCCTCACAAGAATCCCTACAGGTTTGACCCAACCTGATTAGGTTTTGGCTACCAGTAGCTCCACACAACATATCTGTGCAATTACCACAAGAGATGGAACCCTGGTCATGGAAGAAGGGAACTCAATGGGAATTTTACAGGGGTAAAATGCCTTGTAGAGTAAGGGAGTGATATCTGTCTGTAAAATAAAAGATGATGATGATGATGATGATGATGTGTGTATGTGTGTGTGTGTGTGATTAATGGGGATGTTCTGGATAATGTGGTACATAAGCATGACTCAAATTGTATAGAATAAGGAGATTGTACTAATTTGGGTTGCAGCGGAGTTAATTTTCTTCATACCAGCTGGTATAGTATAATGCTTTGGATTTTTTAAATATAATTATAAACATTATAAATTTAATTATTATAAGAAGCTCATGTGATGCTCAAATTTAGAATCAGATCAAGATCTGAATAGTTACAAATTCATCATAGTCCTAGTAGTCTATGAAGGTACATTTTAATAGCAGCCAATCCTTCCAGTAACCACCAAGTTGAAAAGCAAATAGATTTTAAATTGTATTTAGACAAAACAGTTTTATTTTTTTATTGAATTTGATTTGGCTGTATACAATTTGTTTTTAATCAGCACAGTTGTAAGTACTGCAAAAGAAAAACGGTATAAGAAGGGGAAAGAAGTTGAGACAAAAATGGTTTGAAACTAACAGGGAGGAATCCTCTGATGCTAAATAAGGAAAGGGATGTGAATACATAGGCGTGACACAGAACACGAAAAAGAAACCGGCTTCTTTCATACTGGTTTCGTATACTTAACACTTTCTTTGAGGATAAATTCTCTGGATGAGAAGCTTTTAACCAAATAGTTGAGTACTTGAGTATTTTAGCATTTTATTGCTTAGCAACATTTTAATTCTAATCTTCACTTAAGTGTTTGCCTAGTGCCGTTCTTATCTTGAACAGTCAGGTTCCCAGAAACCTGATGTTTTTCAGCCTTTGACCTTTCAGAGTAGTTTTCCTGCTTGCTTTGGCTTCCTGCAAACCTAACACGGATGCAAGAGCTGAAATCTCATTAAAAGATCTATGAGCAAAGTACTAGAACTCTTGAAGAAGGAGTAGCATCTCACTCGCAGCAAACACAGCTGGGGAGGCTGAGGAAGGCAGAAGACGCAGACGAGTGGCAGCTCTCGAAGAAATGGAGCTTGAGGATGATATAACCAGGGATCACAGAGGATATTCAGAGGAGATATCTTTAAAATCAGAAGAGTATGTGAAGAAAAAAACGGTCTTGAAATACAAAGTCATCTGTGCTGTAAGTAGGGGCTGCTTTTCAAGGCTGCTACTTCTACAATTCTCAAATCTGCAGGATTTTTTGAAGTTTCATTGTATCAGTATAATTATTCAGGGTAGCTTAGTAATTGGTAGTTAAAATTTCACTGCATGAGTGTGTCACTGAAGCTGCACTAGCTTCACTGGCACATTTCTAAAGTTCTTGTGGTACCTATGAAGCAATTTCTTTTACTGGCAGTTTTTGTTGTACTTCATTAACCTGACAGTTCTTTTGCATAGTGAAGACCTTGCTTGGATACCTTGTTTTAGATATTGTCTTAGATGTGTTTGTGGCCAAAGTAACCACACTTTCTTTTTCCTTACTTTTGTATCTTTATATAACAGAACCTATAGGCAAGTTGTTGGCAAAAACCACTCAGGAAGCAAGGCATGGAGAAAGCCTAACGAAACGTTTTGTAGAATATTGTCAGTCCCACATCTCAAATATTGTGTCAGCTCTTTACCTCTTCCCTGAGGCTTTAAGAGCTTCAAGCAGCTGCATTGTAAATAATAAAGTATAGGCTTTAAGTTTTTAAAATCTTTTCTTGTATCTTCTGTTGGTGACCACAATAGAAAAAAACATTAAATATGTATATATGTTTACACAAGCTCTTGCATTTGTAAATTGAAATTTAGAGAAACCTACAGGTACTGATTTTAGAAAAACTTGAAACTTAATTTTGAAAATAGCCCTATAAAAAAGAGAGTCAAGCTACTATACTTTTCAGCTCTATGTCATCAGAACAATTTTACATAGTACAATTTCCTATTTAATGCTGCATTGTGCAAGGATTGCGTAAAATGTGAGGGAAATACTGGAAACTGTGAAAAAAAGAAGATGAAATAACAGACATATTTTTTCTAAAGTCATCAGTTAAAAATGAGTCATAGGAAAGAATGTGGGAAAACTGCATAACTATTAAGAAAGGTAAATTATACTTTCAAGAGGTACATGGAACAGTAAAGTGAGAAATTTATGTCTACTAAAACATATTCATTCTTTCAGATGCACTAGTTTTCAAAAGCCTGCCTATACAAAACTCCCAATCTACATATTGGAGGTGTAAACTGTTAATATGCCACACAATTTATGTTTTTGCTAAATCTAATGCATGAAATACTTTCTTGGCAACTTCTTCCTGAAAGTTTAGGCAGAGAATTACTGGCAGGACTTACTAACAGTAAGTACTTACTATCAGTAAGGACTTACTAACAGTATGTCCTCCAGCAAACAGAGCATATGCACTAGGAACAACTTTTCTAAGAATAAGTAGTTGTAATTCTGAATTTAGTCATAGAAGTTAACTGTGGAAAGCCTGAGGATTTGAATAGGTGCTACCAACATTATTTCGCATTAAGAAAGAATGTCTCAAAATCAAGGGTTTGTGTAAATGTTATAATAAATGGATCATCTTATCTATATACCTGATAAGAATTTTTGGTTTTTACTTCAGCTGTCTTACTTGCAGAAGTGGGGATGTTTGTTGCTGCAGTAGCTGTATTTTAATTTGTACTTCAATTTAGTAGGATCTAAATAAATTTGTAATTTATTTCAATTACAAATGTGAGTTTTAATCAAAATGAAGGGTAAAACCATAGTGTCTTTAAGGTGAAAAGTACATGCCCTGGTGATTAGGCTTATCTGAGCTCAGGGAAACACTTGGCAGTGTTATCCTCCCTGCCCAGAAAGAGTGGCTGCTGGTCTAGCCCAAACGAAAATTCTTGCATCCTTATTCTCAGAGCCTGCTGACTGAATGTAGGATTAAACTGCTGCCTTCACACCTGCAGTCTCTCTTCAAGGGGCTTCAGCATTTCTGCCAGTTAGGGCAATCTTTCCTCCATCCTTCTCCATCTGTCTCCCTCATCCAGTTCTCTCACCAATCCCATTTCCACTCCTTTTGAGTACATCTGTACAAAAAGCTGTGAGTAAGTAGCAGGAAGAAAGTAAAGTTGAGAAGGAGAAAGTATGAAGGAAATAACTATGGTATTGCTAGTGTTTGGTGTTGCCATATAAATAAATCAGCTGTAAACCACACCTGCTCAGGGAGAACTCCGGCTCAGGAAGAACTGAGCAGCCCTCCCTGCTGCCACACTTTTGCCCAGCACCTGAAAGGCAGGACAGGCAGCAGCAAAGATCAGGGGAGGCATGTGCAGTTGTTCTCAGTTCCTTAAGATTGCTGTAGTCTCAGATAAGAGGCTCCATTACAGCTATACTGAGCTTGAGAGTAATCCTCTCTCATTTCTACTTTATTTTTAACCTTAGTACTTCCAGGAATCAGCTGACTGAATCCTAGAAATGGCAGAAGACAAAAAAAAAAAGCTCTCAGGCAAAAATGGGACATAATCTGGGCTGTTTCATGAGATTTTTCCTGTGATATGCATCTTCTTTCCCATGATTATTTTAGCGAAGAGGGAAGTGCATATATCACAAAATACTCTGAAAATGTTGTCCGTTTTCACTGCACCTTTCAGCCATCATGAATTGCCATTTGTCTTTGGTCTACTGAGCTTTGTGTCTATTGAGCTGATAGAGGCTTCTTCAGCTCTCCCCCACTCTCCCAAAAGTTATGCTGCTTTATGTTAGGGAGCTTCCTTGGGCTGTTAGTCTCCTTCCAATTTCCTCTAACCTTACTAACAGGGTGACTTATAAGAAACTGGTATGTGGGTGAAAATTTTACACTTGCAATTTTACACTTTACTACTTCAATCCAGCTAATTTTCTTAAGAAATCCCTGTGATCATATCAAGTAAATACAGAAGTTAAATAAAAGTAATTGCCTTTATTTGTACAGGCAAAGCCTATGCAAAACAGATAAATACACTGATTACTTCCTACTATCTTTTCTTCAGCAAAGATTTCCCAAATTACAACATCACAACTGGCCGTAGGTTAAAAGTGCAGCATTAGCACCTCAGCTTCTAAGGTTCTTCTCTTCAATCCAAAATTTTTGGTGAAGAACTTCAGAGAAATTATTAGTTCTTAAGAAATAATGCATTCATATAAATATTAATGAGTTAATTTCTAATAAACATAACAATTTACCACAGTTGTGAACATTGGTTTCCCTGTGTCTGTGTGACAGGTTCTGCTGTGTGCTTTGGTGGTTGTATCTCTGGGACTAGGTTTAGGACTAGGACTCAACCGTGGAAACCAGGAGCAAGGTACGTTTATGATACTTTCAGTATAACTGCCAACGATCTGGATCTGGCAAAAGCTTTCAGCAAAGGCTTTTTTATAGTGTACTGTAAATGATCTGTGAAAAGTCAACACCTGAGGAAATAAAGTTCTTGCATTTCTCAAGTTCGATTGCATAAAAATTGAACACTCACAATCTATACTTGAAAAACCTATCCTAAACCACTAAGTATCTTGCTGAATCTTTCCAAAAGTGTGAAACCTTGTTCATGGCACACTGGAAGTTTTATTGCCCTAACACTTCCAGAAAATTTGAGAAACGTTATCCTATTATATATAGTTATTGCAGTTAGTTAAATATTTTGTGAAAGAAAATCATTGGATAATCTTCAGTATATTTAGCATAGTTCAGGAGGCTGATGCTAAAACTGATTATGAATATTCTTTGAAAACTTGAGTTTCTGTAAATCTACAGTAAAAAGGTGTAGTGGCTTGAGTCAGTAGAATGGTATTTTTTAGTAACAAAAACAAAGTAATGTTTTGATATCGGGGGGGAACAAGTCAGTCTAGGTGAGAACAAAAAAATTCAACACAATGTGAATTAAATAAAACACTTCCTTTAGAATCAAAACAATTGTAATCCCTTCTTGAGGAGTTCAAGGAAGCACATTCTCATGGCTAATCAACACATACTGTACTTGTTTAACTAGTAGCTCCTTAAGTCTTAGATCCTTCTGAAAACTTTCAATAGCAAATAAAATGAAATAGAACCATAATTGGTTTTTGGTCATTTGAAAATCATTTTAGCTCTGCATAGGCTCTACAAAGTGGGTATTAAAGCCCAAATTTGTAGGCAGTGCATCCTGCAAAAGCATGAACCTTGTCGTAATTATAATAGAATTGCCCTATCAAACCTGAGTAGATAGTTATACCTATTCCTGTTTAACTGTGTGACTGGAAAAGAAAGCTGGAAATGCAGGAGCTCAGCAGGATTCAAACCGTATTTCTGGAGTACAGACAATATGCAAACAAGGCTTGTCCATGTGGAGGCTGGTGTGGAACTGCGAGTAGTGACCTTTGGAGATTCGTGATTGTCCTCAGGAGATCCAGAGTTGTCCCTTCACCCTGCTTGAAGGTGTCAGAGCTGTGCTGAGGAATGTTTGTCTCAATTTTCAATGCCAGGCCTGTCATTTGGATCTTCTTCTTTGTTTTAATTAAAACAGCCCAACCTACAGATTTTTAAGGGACATGGTAATGATAAAGTATTTGCAGAGATATTGCCAGAGTCCTGAGTGCCCCAGTAAGTTCAGTGGATTTTGTCCAGAAAAATTTTGAATGTCTCCAGGAAAGGAGATTCCCCCGTGCTGTCCCTATCCTACCCAGGGCCCAGGAGCCACTGCCCCTGTCCCAGCACTGACCCAGCAGGGATGGCCTCCAGCTCGCCACAGCCTTGCCTTGCCCAGATGTGAGTCCTGCTGAGCCAGACCCATTCACAGGCCAACAACCTGGCCATGACCTGTCCCTGTTGTCAGGGAAGTGCCCAGTTCCTGGTGTGGGGCTGCCCTCATGCTATCTCAGCTGCCCTGCTCCAGGATGGAGTGGTGGGATGGCTCCTGATTGCTGCTCCCTGCCCAGCTGCCCCTGGGGACCCCTATGGCTCGGTACCCTGCCCTGAGGGAGCTGCTGTCCCATGCAGATGTATTACAGAACAGCCAAAGTGGGAATCACTCTTCCTCTGTTATTTCAGACTGAGAAATGAGCAGGGGAGATGCCAGTCTCCCCTTTCTCATGCCGGCAGAGTGGAACACCCTGGCATTGCCTCCCATGCCAGTGGTCCTGCAGAAACAGCCCTGCCCCAGGCTGTGGGCCAGCAAGGTCCCAGCCACTGTCAGACCTTCAGCTCCCAGAGGGATTCCTACAGCCTTGCTTCCACCGTGTTGGCCCGTGTGCTAGTGGAAAATGGCTAGGGAATCAGATTTGGGAAATTATTCAGCACATCTCTCCCTGCAGCCCATATCCATGATCTGTTTAACTGACTTACCTGGCACAGGGTTATCTGAGCATTCAGCCTCGCTGCCTTCTCCCTACAGTCAGCTGCAGACACAAGTGCAATGAGCCACACAGGAAAGATGTGCCCGGCTGCCAGTGTGACAGCGGCTGCAAGGAGCGTCAGGACTGCTGCTGGGACTATGAGGATACCTGTGTCGAGCCAAGTAAGTTCCCCTCCAGGCAGTGCTCACTGCTGTCCATTTTATTTTGACTTTTTTTCTTCATGTGACTGTAATAGAAAATGGGTAATTGTCATGTTTATGCAGATACACAGAAGTCATGTCATATTTCCTAGGGAGGGAAATGTGACAAAAAATCACAAAATCATGGAATAGTTATAAGGTTGGAATGGACCACTGGAGGTCATCTAGTCAAGCCTCCCTGCTTAAGCAAGGTCCTAGAGCACACTCCTGAAGCTTGTGTCCCGGTGGCTTTTAATATCTCCAGGAAAGAAGATTCCACAACCTCTCTGGGCAGCCTTTCCAGCACTCCATCACCCTCACAGTAAAGTTATTCTTCCTGTTCAGGTGACTGTGGCAGAGCCTAGCTGCCTCTGTAATCAGGTGGCTAGAGAGCTGTAACATGGTGACCTGGCAGGACACAAATCTTCCTTCATCTTTCTCAAATCAGACTCCTGTATTTTTGTCCCTTATGGATAACCAAAGCATTCACCATGCATATTTTATGGCAAGTACAAAGATGAAGATGAGCATGAGCAGGAATAAAAGGTTATCTTTAAGCAGGGCCCTTGAAGCAACCCTGTTGTGCCAGTACCTCTTGCACATTTGAAAATAAGGGGTGTTTCCCAGTCAGTTGTGCTCTCCAGCCTTATGCAGACTTTGGTACTTGGGACTGGAGAAGTCCACTTGTCTTTTGGTGGACAGCCTGGTTCTGCATTGAAGCCAGGCTCCTCTCCAGTTACTGTCTCTGCTTTCCCACTTTCCCAGCAGCTGCTCATGTATTTCTTCATGCTTATTGCTTTATTGCTTTTTCTGCCCACTTCATTCCTTCTCCTTTTTTTTTTTTTTTTTTTTTTTTTCTCTCTGTTGGAACTCATGTGCAAGAGCATAAAAAAGATCAGTTTGCTTCTCTTTTTCCCTGTAAAAGAAATGTGGAGTGGGTTTTTTTTGTGTGTTTTGTTTTGTTTTTATTTTTTTTGGGTTTTCCCTAGATCTTTTTGGAAAGATGGAAGGCTTTGAGGGAGATGACTTTGGGGATACCTTTACAAAATAAATTTTTTTATGACTCTGTGTTACTGTTCAATGGACAAAGAAATAGGCTTTTTGCATTAAATGAAATCTTGAGTTTGCTTTGCAGAGCAAACTTCTAAAGCAACTCAAACAGTACATATAAATAACATTTTTTTTCTTTATCTGTTTAAAGGATTTCCATGCAAAGAAGTTCACATGAGGTTCTGTGAACTGAATCATAGTTTTTTTCCTTTGAATTTTCAGCCCGATCTTGGAAGTGCATTACTTTCCGTTGTGGTGAGACAAGAGTACCTGGAAGTCACTGTTCTTGTTCTGATGACTGCTTGCAAAGAAAAGACTGCTGTGTAAATTACTACAGCATTTGTAAAGGTAAATCAAAATCAAAAAGTTTTACATATAATTTTTTATATTAAATAGATGGGCAAACATTGAAAATATAAAGGCAGATTAATTTTCTTCTCAAGACCAGATTCTGACTGGCATTTTGAAAAATTAATACGTTTTGAGGTGAATCTTTTGGTATTTTTGACTGTGAAAAGCACTTCTTCTGTAGAACACTGTGAATTGTGTCATTCATTAGAAAGACAGAATTATTTGGATATTACAGAAGTAGATCATGTGGGGCTTTTGGATTTTTTCCTTTTTTTTTCTTTTTTTTTTTTCCCTTTCCCCTCCCAAAAATAGATGGAGACAATCTGAAGTATATATTGTAGTAGTCACCTCTAATTTAAAATTTCCCATCCTTTTTATTGCAAATCTGTTTTCAGACTGGATTTCTTATGTTTTATTTGTTTTTGAATATTATTGTTGATGGCTAACTTTTTCATACTGGCTCCGGATAAACACATTAAAGAATAGTACAGGTGTAATTCAGTTACAGGAATGACACTTGAGGAGTATGATGGTGACATAGTACCTGTTATCAGAATTGTCAAAGGGGATAAATTGAAGGCAAGTCCTGCAAAATTATATTTTTTAACTAAATGCAGATTAAAGCTAAAAGGTGTTAAATCACAACATACAGAAAGAAAAGAAGTGCTAAAGGGAGCCCTGGACTTGTCTCTAAGTGTGTCAGTGGTACCCAGAAAAGAAAATGAGTAAGTAGCCCCGTGTGGACAGGATACACTTTGAATATTATTAATTTAAAACTCAATAAAAGGCTAAGCTTTCGTAGTGTTTTCTTCTTCATTTTGTTTCTTTGCTTTTCTGTGTGGCATATGTTCTTTGTTTTTGACTTGTGAGCACTAGTCCTTTCAGGGTTTGAGGGCCTAATAGGTTGCACCAAAGTGTTTTTAAAGTAAAGGTGTCTTTAGCCCTAGATTTCTGTTGAAGCAGAAAATGTTACAAGAAGAGCTTTAAAAAGATCATCTAGGTAGCTGTTTTTTTTGGTGGTGGTGGTGGGGTTCAGTGCTAACTCAGTATTTTCTTTTTTTTTCCATTTAGGTGAAACATCTTGGGTAGAAGAACCATGTGTGTCAACTGAAACTCCTCAGTGTCCAGACGGGTAGGATAAAGGAATTTGTCTTCTTAGCAAATAAAATCTTTGTGATGGTCAGAAATACTCCAGTGTTCTGAAACAGGTTTTCATATTTCTGGAGAGTAAAGTCTCTGCCCTGAGGAATATTCTGTAGAAATGGCTTGTAACTAGCAATGTTTATTCTTTTTAAAACCTTTGTCATTCATTGATCATTTACAGTTTAGAACAGAGTACAGGAGTTCAAATTCAGATTGAAATTCAGTTTGCAAAGACCTGGAAAAACTGTTAGCATTATCAATGTTCATTTATCACAAATTGTTCATAGTCCATTTCATGTTACCATGTTGTATCTTTGATAATTCTGATTAGTTACTTTATGTAGTCTGTAATAACAGCTACAATCTGTGATGTCAATTATTTAGGCAACAGGGTTGTTTGGGGTTTTTTTTGCGCCAGTTATTTGCAGGAAGAAAGTTGTATTTAAAAGATAGCTATGAAGTAGCTGTATATCTGAAAAAGTTTTGCTATATGTGCAGGATTTCAGAACCATAGGTAGAGGCTAGGCAGAAACACCATTTAAAAGTTGTCCTCAAAGAAATACGAATTAATTTCTAGTTCAGTAATGGTATTTGTGACATTATCCATGATTTTATTTTATTTTACTGCCAATTTAGTTTAACTATAACAGTAAAATCATTAGCATTGTGACTTCTGTGTGGGTTTCTGCATGTACCTCCCAAAATAGGTATCAAAGTACACTTTCTAGGTTAACAAATAACCTGCTGAGTTAACCCAGTTTCATAGGCTAAAGCTTAGAAAGTAGTGGAGGGGTCCTCTTTAAGTGCTATACACTGCATTGCAATATAAAGATCAATTTAATTTCAGATTCAAATAAGCAAGCTGTTTTATGCAGACTGTTTTTTTATAAACTATTGATGCTAGTGTGCTTCTGTGTTTTGGAAAGACCACTGTTAATAAGAACAAACAAGGATAGTGATTACTGCCTGATGTCAATATGTAACTTAAAAAATACTATGGCTGAAATGATTGCTTGTATTTTATTCATCCTCTGGTTTCTTACCAGAAGGAGTGTTATTATTATTTGCTCTCAATATTGAACTCTTTCTTTATCTCACACTGTGTTATTAATTCTGAGATGCACATGAATACTCCAGATACTGCTTATAAAAGCTGAATTTATATTGTTAGATATCTTAAGAAGTCACCAACTCTCCAAACTTCTTTATGATGATAAACTTATATTTTCTTGTAGATTTACTCTCCCACCACTTATCCTTTTTTCAATGGATGGGTTTAGAGCAGAATATTTGGAAACCTGGAGTTCTTTGCTGCCAAATATTGAAAAACTCAGTAAGTTACCAAGGGTGCTTTGACTGTTTTCTTTAAAAGTCTGCATGCAACCTCTCTGGTCCCTTTTGCTACTGTCATGCATATGTGTTTCTCAGCAATAAAAAAAAATCACAAATCAGGCCTCTTTCATCAGCTGAATCTTTCATTATTATATATATTCTGCATTGCTTCATGTGTTTGCACAGCAAACATGATTTTTTTTTTTTTAATGAGGCATCTAATATTGGTCAGCAACTTTTTATTAAGTATACAGTTTGAAATATACATTAAAATACAGTTTAAAACCGAGAAAAAGTTCCAGATAAGGATTTCCTGCACCTTCAGTACTGCGTCAAAAAAATAGCTAAATAGGTGATAAGAGTTGAACATTACACTATAATACAATGAGTTATTGGGAAATTTTTCTTTTTTTTTTTTTTCAAAACAGATATTTTAAGATGTTAATATGTTGATATTATTGCAGTCAGGCACAAGTAACCATTTTCCAGCATTTCTGAATATTGTGAGGAAGAGCAGGTTGAAGACCTTCAGTTTATGCTTTAAAGCACTCTAAAAAGTGAGATCATTATTACACACTTGCTTAAAATTCCTGAATATTTTAGAGGTCAGGTGTTACATTATGTTTCTATTACGCTCATTTGAAAATTTCACATGTATGTTATGAAGTACTACATTTTATGGAATAGTTAACAATATTGTTTGTGGACAATGAGAGTATCCAGAAACCTGAACTTGAACCTGACTTCTTGGGCTAATTGTTTATTCTCTGATGTCATTCTGAATGGAAAGAACTTAAATCAGTGAAGGAGTCATGAATGCTGAAGGCAGTAGACAGTTCCAGTCTTTTGAAACAAAGCGAAAAAGGAATGCCAAACTGGCAAAAGGAACGAATACCATTCTATGTCTATGTTTCCAAGAAATCTTTTGAAACATGAACCAATCTAGCTCAGCATTGTTCATATTTGTGGTCAACTTGAGCAATTCTTTATGCACACTCATATTTCTCAGAAATCTACAGGGAAGAATTTTCTTTCTTTGCAAAAGAAAAAAAATGTAATGTTGATTTATCTATTAACTCCTTTAACTTAGAACTTTCAGTAAAGGTAATCAAGCTTATAGAATATGTACACTATGAATACAGATCCTTTATTGTATAAGAGAAATCCATAGAAAATTTTGCTGATTTTCTCATATCTATCAATTATTCAATTATTCAGATGTTCTTCAAACATTCTTTTAGCCTCTTTTTTTTCTGTATCACACTAGAACAGTTTTGTTGGAAAATTTCACACATTGTTTTGGTTGCTTAGTCAAAATCAACTTCTGATCTTTGACTGAAATGCTCTACATCAATGAATAAAGTGTGTTTGAGCATGAATGAAATAATCATCTCGTTACAGCTTAATATAGAATTTTGTCCATGTGAGTTAGATGTAAAAATGTCATTAAGGCATCTTCCAGTCTTCATATATTTGTTTTGTGGGTAAATAAGTTGAATCTTACAGTGGATTTAGACATTACAGAATGTTAATGTGCCGAGAACCTTTGATCTATGAAAAATAATGTAATGTTTGGAGATACAGGTAGGATACCTGGGGTGGGATTCACCCCAGGGCAGAACACTTGCATTTAGACATATTCTTGGAGATGCCTGCATGTGAGATGATTATATGCTGATTGAATCAGTGCCTTTATGCTTAATATAGTTTGCACAGTGTAGTGTAACAGCCTAGAGGACAAGTCAGCTCAGTCAACAGAGAGAGTGCCACAGGACAAATTGGTGCCCTAATCTGTGTTTTTGGTATACTTCAGAGTGCCATGGCATTCAGCAGCTGTGTCAGGAGAGCACAGATCTTGAAGTGATTTGCATCAAAAGTGTCAACTTTCATGCAGATGTCTTGGACATCAGAGGGTTTCTCAAATGGCACCTGGCTCCAGTGCTTAAGCAACTGAGTCCTGAGTCCTGCTTGTCACCAATCAGCTCTGCAGAGCATCTTGTTTGGTCTGACCTGAGGCTTCAGCCTCACTGCATAAATATGTATAGCTAGGCCATTTTAGGTCTTGGAAGTATCTGAGAAATTTATTTGGATTGGCAGACAGGATGGAGGAGGAGCATCTGAAGGCCAGACAGGATCGTTAGACTTCTCAAAGGAGCTTAGGCCTCTAGGCTTTAGGCAGCTGAATTGGGCATCCAGGCCCACTGACTGCAAGGGGACAGTAAGCTTGGCTCACAAGGAGGCACCAGGATTGTACGTCTTGTGTTGGAGTGATGTTTCTCCATCCAAATCCACAGTAAATGATAGTAGTGATTTTTGTTTGTTTTTTAGACTGTTAGTTCTCAATTTAAAAAAAAAGTTAAGAAAATGTATATTAATACTCTGATCTGTTGCAGAAACATGTGGCACACATTCAAAATACATGAGAGCTGTTTACCCCACAAAAACCTTTCCAAACCACTATACTATTGTCACAGTAAGTGAGAATTTTTGTTTTTCCTTTTCATTGTCTGGGTAACACAGAAAGGATTTTATGGTGCCTGTTTTTTGGTGAGATACAGGAACTCATTCTATAGATATCAGAGAGACAGAGAGAGAGATATGCTGAGATGGTACATATAGGCATGATCTGTGTGGCTGTACATCTTGTGCTATCTGGCCCTCCCCTGTAAGCTGGTTATTCCTGATCCTTGTCATTTTAATTGGAGCATGGGTGAGGACACAGCCTTTTGATGATAGTGGTTTTTAGGGTGGGTTTGGCAGTTGCCATGCAGCCACATGACATAGAGGGTACTATAGCACATCAGGTTTTAATTGGGCTGGGAAGGAAATATGGAAAAGGGAATTTGATGGGCATGCTGAATTCATTGTCAGGAAGATGATCTGTGTGAATTAGGAAAGTGTTCTGTTTCTATGATAAAAAAAGTTCTTTAAAATTGCAGCACTGTAGCAGTGTGCATTGAAACATAGTTAAGGGTCCATTTGATTTCAGGACTAAGCCTTTTATTTTGTTTATTCTCATTTTACAGGGATTGTATCCAGAATCTCATGGAATCATTGATAACAACATGTATGATGTAGACTTGAATGCGCATTTCTCACTTTCAGGGGAGGAAAAATTCAAACCCGCATGGTGGAAAGGGCAACCAGTAGGTTTGTTCATCATACAATATTTATGTCCAGAATGGTTTGTGTCATATCATAAAACAACACAAAAAGGGAATAAAATTAAAAACTGTGTAATATATTTGCAGAAAGTACTGGATGACATGTAGGCTTCATATTATAGGCTGCCTACAAAGTAATTCGCTTGTTATGAAAGTAAAAGAACTCTTAAAATGTTAATTCTGAGACTCAAAACTTTCATTTAATGTGGCAGCTAGTAAAAAAAGACTGAAATATTTAATCTAGTACTGGAATGGATTTCTTGCCACAGGGAGCCACAGTAAATGTTCAGTATGATTTGATTTTGGGGTATTTTTTTTCTTGTCTTTTGATGATTTGCTACAAAGTGAAATTGGTTTCCAAATTACATCTATTTACACATATCTATTTGCAAATATCTGGGCATTTAAAAACAAGGAAGGGAGTAGCAAAGAGCTTAACTTCTGAAAAAAATTATGTTGTTATGGCACATTTCATAACAACCCTGAATTGTACCTACGGTTATGATTAATATTAATATCCTAGAAATATCAAGCTCCAATATGGTGCTGCAAAAGACCCTAAACATATGCAATATGGGGTATACTTACTTAATATACATTTATATATGTGTGTCTGTGTGTCTGCGTGGTAATGTTTATAATATACTCAAATACCCAGATTTTGGTGCTGTTTTTTTTCCTGAAGGATTCTGTCAGGTTTCTAACACAACCAGAGCTTCACTTTCTAGGATTAATAGAAATATGCCCTCTTACAATAAAATAATATAATTAGAATCTATATCTGAAATAGAAATAGGTACAAACCAAAATGAAACTAATAGAATAGAATATTTCAGTTGGAATGGACTTACAGGTATCATCTAGTCTAGCTGCCTGAGCAACTCTGGGCTGCCCAAACATTAGATCATACTTTTAAGGGTGTTGTCCAAATGCCTCATAAACACTGACAGGCACAGGACAGCAACAACCAGCTTCAGGAAGCCCGTTCCAGTGTTGTATGTGTAATAAAATGTTTCCTAATGCCAATTCTGAATATCCCTAAGGCAGCTTCTTCTATCTTTATCCAGGGGTTTGCCACAGGAATAAGGATCACTGCCCATTGCCATTTATGGAAATCCCTATATGTTTTTTTCTATGCTGAGACTATCCAGGAAATTTCAACATCATGGTTTCCATGCTACTAGTTTTTCTTCAGAATGTGCATGTAGGAAACAAAACTTCAGATCAGATATGGTCATTAGGTAACTGTGAAAGGAGAAGGAAAAATGCGTGCTTGCAGCACGTATTTCTACTTTTGTGATCTGAAGTCCTCCAGTGGTGACAAAAAATCATTTGTTTGTATCTTTACCCAAAGGTCTGGCTGACAGCAATGTCCCAAAATTTGAAAGCAGGCACCTTCTTTTGGCCAGGCTCTGATGTTCCAATTGGGGGAACATACCCCACCTTGTACACCAAATACAACGGGTAAGATCTGATAATGGCTTGTCCTAAACTCCTGCAGATTACTCCAAAAAACCCAAAGTGGTATTTGACAGTTGAAGGAAATGAAAGACAAGATTTTTAAACAAGTCTGACAGATCAGTGCCATGTCACATTGTCCTGGTTATGCCATGGAATGACCAAAAATACTTGATATTTTCAAAACCATTCACAATGAGAAAGTCAAAGGGTACTGTATATTCTGCTCTCCTAGACAGTTTAGAGGTCCCAGCCAAATGCAAAACACTAGGAGAGCATTCTGGAAATGATTGGTAGCCACTGCTAAGCTGCACCAATGATTGCTGTATTTCCATGCATAAAAATAAGATATTATTAAGATATTATATAGGACTCTAAAAATACTTGCACTTGAGAATAAGCTTGCAGATAACCTATACCTTAAGACAACAAACACAATCTAGGAAGCCATAGCAAAAGTCTATGGGAGACAGAAATTACTGAAGAGAGACTGCTGGATAGGGAAGCTAGTGAAATAAGAGGGGCTCTAAATTTCCTCTGGTCTTGCTTGCATGTTTGATAATATGCACACAGCTGTTGAATCATAGTTCTTGTATGGCTTTTTCTAGTTCATTCAAAGGTTACACATGTGAAATACCAGTTACTGTCATAGTTTTTGTTGCCTTTTTTTTTTTTTTGTCTTGTTTGTGTTTCTTGGAGTTTGTTTTGCTATGGAAGGCATTGCCATTAGTAAATTATTTCTAGATTTTTGATGATTGTGAGGATTGCAGTGTACTTCCCATGATTCTTTAGAAAGATAAGCAAGCATAGAAGCATAAATCTCTATAGATAGCAGACTCTGAAGTGGTGTGTAGGCATGGTACTTGGAAAACACCTGGGTGCTGTAAGTAACTAACGTAGAACTTGTGTATGACTTTGAGGGAAAGCAGAGCTATTTAATAGGTGAATTCTTTTATAGGAAACAAAGCATGATCTCACAAAGGCTTTGATGGGATTATTACTTACTTTTAAAATATGGAAGTCCAAGGCTTATATATTCTGAAAAGAATAAAAATTACTCTACTTTGTATTTCAAGGTTTATTTCCTGAACTTTAAATAATTATTTATGAGTAGTATATATATAATTATATATGTATATATATAATTATATATGAGTAGTCCCACCAACACAGGTTTGTGTTTGCAAAATCAGGGTCTGTCTAATTTACCATTTAAAATGACTTACATTCAATTAAAAATAAGAGTAATAAATTCAATTGCTATACCTTGTTAAAATTCTTAGTTCCAGATCTGTGACTTTAATATATGACTAGAGTATGGACAGTGCTAGTCAGTAAGTCTTGTTAACATCATATCTTTTTTTATTTACTTTTTTTTTTCCTTTTCAGTTCATTTCCATATGAAGAGAGAATTTCAGGAGTACTGAAATGGCTTGATAATGCCCAACCTGAGAGGTAACACCTTTTAATGTCTACCTGCTTTGAGAGACTATAGCTTAGAAAGGTTTTAATGCTCAACAATTGAAATTTATGTCTGTGTTTATGAAACATGGAATCTGCCTCACCATTTTAAATGATTATTTGCTGAACTTAAGACTGTTCTGTATCTTATCATAGCTATGATAAGACTGTAGATACAAAAGTTTAAGAAGTGAACAGGATGTACTGTTGTATCAGTTTTATTTGATTGTTGTGTCTTTTTTCTTGGTGTGTGTCCTGTAGAAAACATGGAACATTCAGTTTCTAGTCTAAGTGTATGGATGAAAGATTTTATATGAAGGCTATTACACAAGAAAGGTTAAATACATGAAAGTAATTGCAGTAAGTAATTCAGGATGAAAAGTAAATGTCAGTGCTGATCGTGGTGTCAACTTTGTGACGTGTAAAGAAATGAAATATTTTATATGACAATTTGCTAATAAAATCCTAATGTATTTGCAGTTAGGAGATGCTCTCTAGAGTCTCACTGCTTAGTCAGGAAGAGCTCTTTCAGTTGGTAATTCCACTTACATCTCAAAAAGGATTGTTTGCTCTGGTGTCTGAGATCATTAATTTTTCCAGAGTGATTTCTGGTTACCTGTTAAAGACACTGGATATTGTTTCTGAAATTGTAACTTCAAAGAGCCTGTGTTGATTAATTACAAAACTCAGAAGAAGTTCAATGATTATATTTGCTGTATGGACTGTTATCAAGGTTTAAAGAAGTTATTTATAATTCCTTTTAAAATGTCATTTAATATTGCCTTTTTTTTTTTAAATCAAAGTGTTCTTTTTAGGTGCTGCCTCTAAATTCTCATAATGTTCCATTCTTATTTATTTCTAACTCAAGGCCTGATATATACACTTTATATATTGAAGAACCAGATTCTTCTGGACATTCATTTGGACCAGTTAGTGCTGGTGTAAGTAGTTCCTATATTTTTCTTATACTTAGTTGCACTAAAAATAGTGTTGTACTATGAACTTAACCAATTTATAGACCTGAAAAGGATAGTAGATGAAAAATTGCCATGACCCTTTTATGACTTTTGTTAAGAACTTTTGCTTGTGATTGAACCTAATGTGATGATTCCCACACTGTGTGGGAATCAGAATAACCATAAACCATCAGACTGAAATTTCATATCACACTAATAGAAAAATATTAATATTTATATTTAGACTGAACTTTAATGATATTATTATGTCATATTTAGAAGCACATGGCCTGGCAAATCCTCAGAGCTGTCTTTTATTTATTCCTATGCTGTACTTCAATGTTGGCTAATTTGTAAACCAGAAGTTTTACTTGCATGAAGGCAAAAATTTCAACCTTTAAGGATCTTAGATGTAACTGGCTTATCCCACAGGTAATCAAAGCCTTACAGGCAGCAGATAAAGCAGTGGGGATGCTCATGGATGGCCTTAAACAAAGAAACCTGCACAAGTGTGTAAACCTCATTGTTTTAGCTGATCATGGTAATGTATATACTTCTTTTTTCAAGTTAATTTTACTGAGTCACTGTTTTCTTCCTGTGTGAAATATGTGGGCTTGGTAGTGTTAATCCATTTTATAAATCACTTTATTTTCCTTGCCATATGAAAAAGTACTGTTTCTGTGTTGCCCTTTAGGGATGGAGAGGACCTACTGCAAGCAGTTAGAATACATGACTAATTACTTCAAAAAGGTGGATTTCTACCTCTATGCTGGGCCTGCAGCTCGCATTCGAGCAAAGAATGTTCCAAAGGACTATTTTACCTGTAAGTGTGGACCAATCCTGGGATTGAGCAATCAATATAGCAGGAAACAAACAAATAAACAAACAAACAAATAAGGAAATGGATAATCAGTAGTAATCAGCAGTGTAAGCAGCTTTCTATTTCCCTTAACTTGGCTTCAACACCCATGGAGGTTTTTTGGGATTTTTTTTTCAAGAATGAGCACTTTAGATAACTTTGAAGGTTAGAAAAGATTGTTGTAGACTCTAATTTGTATTTTCATTGCATGGAAAGAAGAAGTAAAGGTACTATTTTTTTTTTAAACTGGAATTCAGGGGTTTCATAAGTGCATTGTTCTTCACAGATTTCTTGTGCAACATTGGCAGAGTCAGTCTTTTGGAGTAATGAATACTTCTGTGTGTACAAAGTTACAGAGTCCGAACCTTAGCACAGTGTAATCTAAGCCTTGGTTAAGCCCTTTAGCTAGTATCTCCAAAGAACAGAAAATTGAAATAATTTGAGCTAACTCTGACTTGAAATAGATACCATGCTAGCAGACTGGAAAAAAAAATCCCAGAACTTTCTGTATCAGGGAAAAGAATGGAGATAAAATCATGGAAAAACTCTATGTATTGACTTCAAAGAATTTGTAAAGTATTTTAAAAGGCATAGTTATTGCAGGTCACAAATAAGAGCTGGGATTCCATTGTATTTTTAATTCATGTTTTAGAATTGTACTTATATTTGAAGGAACAATATTTATATTACATAAAGCAGACTTTCATTGATTTAAGTCAGATAAAAGCAGAGTAATGAGCTGAGAAAAGAATACTCATGGTTTTTTCTGTATCTCAATCTCAATAAAATTGTTGACTCATTTCCTCTAATAGTCCTAGATTTTCTGTAAGAATTTTTCTTCCATGAAGTGCTCAGATTTACTTTTTAGAAAGTTAATGTCAAATGGGTAAACTACTCTTTCAAAATGTGCAAGGTGAAAATATCAAGATAGACTGAAAATTTCTCTGTGACTAGTGCTGGAAGCAAAATACAAGACAAGTTCTCTGGGTCCTGTTCAATGTAAAAAAGGTTGTACTTCAAACAGGGGCTAGATAAGAGAAAAAAACCTCAGGTCTGAGATCTGTCAGTTTTAGATGTAGGGAGTCATCACCATGTCAGTTTTCTACAGTCTGTCCTGATGTACCCAAAGTTCTAGTGTTCTAGCGACTTCCACGGGCACACTTACAGGCAGTTACCATGGGAAACATAACATTCCTACCTGTGGAAGGCTATAGTTGCCACTATCTTCACAAGCTAATAAAGAAAACCAATTTTATAAACAAAAAGTTTAAGTTTTTCTCATGAGGCTTTGTCAGCAATTCAAATGTACATTAATTCTTCTTTTCTTTTTAACAGTTGACTCAGAAGGAATCGTTAAAAACCTCACAGTGAGTACATATTCTTGTAACTTTTACTCCTAGCTACTATTAATAGGAATCTGAAGGAAAAAAAAAAGTGTTTGTAAAAAAATTAGACTATGGCGCTAGTTTATAGTGTTGGAGTACACTAGTTTAAATAGTGTACTGACTCCAGTGTACCATGGGCAGTTCTGGAAGTTGTTCAAAGATGATACACAAAGGTTTGCCATAGGGGGTCTCTGTTCAGAGAAAATTATTCTGTACTTCACTTTGAAAGAGAAGAGGCTGACTTCAGAGGCTGACTAGTTTATCTAGTTCAGATAAACTAGAGTATATCTTCATGATAGAAGAGAATACAGCGCAGAGATGCTTTAGACAATAGGCATCTATTAGCACTGGAACAAAAGTGCTGCACTCAGGCTAGGCTAAAGTAACTTTTCCACACAAGAGATAATGACATTGTAGAGCACATTGCCACAAAGTGTTGTAGAGGCTGGAAATACAGGCAGGAGGGGGGGATTTTAGATGTATTAATGCAGCCCTGTAAGGGCTTTTAGACCTGATCCACAAGGAGCATCTGACTTAAAAAGTCCCTGAAGCCTAGAAGAAACTAAGCAGGTATGAGAAAGAAACTTCATTCAATACTTGGCTTGTTCTTATCTCTAAGTTTCTGATTCTGGAAATTTTGGAGATCTGATTTGAAACAGAGTACTAGGCAAGATAGGCCTTTGGCATCAGGCAGTATGACTCTCTTAGGATCTTTTTGACATATCATTGAAATAGTTGCAGTGTTTTTATGTATGCTATAGGGCCTCATGTAGTGGCAGTTGTGCTTGGAACTGAGCCATGCTGAATGGATGTAGCACTTGAGGGCAGGTCCAAGTTTGCCTGTGTCTCCCATGTGGGTACGCTTTGACAGCTGAGTTCTGAAGGATACAAACAAAGAAGTGCAGAACAGAGTGCAAAACTAAGGAAGATCTATTTCTTTTACTAAAGGGTGAAGTGGCAGTGCATGGTTCTTTCCTTATAATGGAAAGCCAATTCATGGCTTTTTCTTTTTTACTTTTTTTTTTTTTTTTTTTTTTTTTTTTGGTAGTGTTGAAGATATACATTAACACATGTGGGATGAATGTGCTGGACAAACTAGAAAAATTGTAGGACAGTTGTCTTTCTGTATTTCTTTCCTTTTACAATTTACAGTGAGTTAAACATTTAAACTGCTCCCTCTCAGTGTGCTGTCAAAACTTCCCCTTCTTTTCTCCATTGCCAGTTTGTTTTCTATTCTGTGGCTTGTCCTGTGCTAAGCAGTGGACAGGTATTGTGGTACATTTAGAAAAAATGCTCTCAGTTTGTCAAAATCCTGTGCCCCCAAGTGGATATGTTTCCGATAAATCTCCACTAGAGGTCTCCCGTTAAGCTGTCGAACACGTGGGAGCAGGATCAATGGCTGGAAATAGCTGAAGGTGCTTTCTCAGGGCTACATCCCCCACCTCCTTTATCATGTGGAGTCTGTCACATCAAAGAGCATCGGTATGAGGGGAATATCACAATCTGCATGTTCTCAACCCCAGCTGAAACTGCTACTGCTAGTAGTTACAGAGATGTGACATGCCTTATGGGAATAGCCTGGGACCAGGACGTGTCCTCTTTCCTTTTCTCTTCATAAATGGTTGGTGTATTTTGTCCCTCTCAAGTTATTAGAATGAGGGGATTTTGCAGAGAAGGGAATTGTGTGTTGTATATTAAGTGCTAATGAATAGATGTAAGTCATATGCTGATTTCCTCTATTTTTCCTTTTAATTAGACGATTACTTCCAGGCTAGCAAACACATTGAATCCTTATTTTTCATGTTCCTGGATTCCTCTGTTCTTCTTTGATGACTGCTGAGGCACAGTCATGTCACATGTCTGTATCCTGTGCAGAGCATACAATTCTAGTACTTAAAAGTGAAGATGTCAGACCAGACTCCAAGCATGGTATCATTTGCACAGCCAGTGTGGTAAAACAGGTCCGCTTCTGTGGCTTACCCAGCTTCCTAGCAGCTCTCCCTTTAGCATTTTAGATATTCTGGGTTATCCCAGTGCTGGTTTTGTGATCAGGAGCAACACTGCTGCAACTTTGCCTTGATGCTTGCAGCCAGCTGGAAAGGCTTCTAATGGCCATATATAGTTAAGTCTTTGCCGTATGTCATATGGCTATCCTTAGGCTCACAATTCCAAGCTCTTCCATGGCATGCCTGGTAATGCAGCAGTTATATGAACACACTAAATGTGGATGTAAAAGCTAAGACCTTTAGCTAACAGCTGAGCAATGTTCAGGCTTGCACTAGACTGTGCTATATTGTGTATACTTGGCTTGCGTTGTTATTTATTGTATGGTAAAGTGACAGAAGGTGGCAGAAATAAACTGCCAGGGAGCTTTCTCTTGTGAAGTGTAATCTTGCCAACTAGATACCAACAGGATTAGTATGGAAATATAGACTAAACAATTCTACTGAGTGTCTTTAAGCCTTAGATGTACTTTTACCATGGTATTTGTGGACTCGATATACAAATGGTATGTAGTCTGTTTTCAAAGAGTTCCAAAAAAGTGTGGCTTTTCCGTGCCTTGCTTCCGGGGGTTTTGTGCTTGTGTTCCTATCACTAAGATAGTTGTGATAATTTTGAATGATGGGAAGTTTCTTGAAACTGAGCGAAACTCACGATTGGACTCTTTCCTCTCACACAGTGCAGAAGATCCCCTCAGCACTTCAAGCCCTACCTGACCCCTGACTTACCCAAACGATTCCACTATGCTAACAACATTCGTATTGATAAAGTTCATCTTTTGGTGGATCGACAGTGGCTGGCTGTGAGGTAACATAAGTTGTGTGATTGTTATTCTATTTTTTCATCCCACTCCCATCCCTTTAATTTCTTTTACATGTGCTTCATTTCCTGTTTTGCTTTGGACATGTTACATTTCCATGTTTGTTACAGTTAAAATCATACTATGAGTGAAAAGGAAGCATGGTTGTTTTGGTGAAACCAAATAATTGTCCAGGACATACAAAAAGAATTGTGCACTGAAAAAAACTTATAATCACCCTATTTTAAACTACATTCAAATGTTCTTGGGTCTCTGCAAACAGGATACCTGCACTTGACAACTGTGCATTGAATTGTTATGGGTGACTATCTCTTTGTTTTTCCATGTGTCTTAGCAATGGGTAGATAAAAGTATGTATTAGCTACTATGTCAGAGTAGTCAGTTGTGTTGTTAATTCTATAGCCCATCCTCACATTTTCCATGTCTCTTCACCCTTCAGAATCCATAATGAAAATGCACTGTCTTGTAAGGCAAAACCCCGTGCAGTCTTATTTATATTATTCCATAGAGGCCAACAGCAGAGTTCTCCCATTTTAAATTTTCTGTTTAAATGCTGAAGAATATAACTAGGAATTTTTCCAAAACAGATTACACTTATTTTACAACCTGTAGCTAGGTAAAGGCCTCAGTTCAAAAATAGCCATTTTTCCAATTTGCTTTGGAAATATTCTTACACTGTACACTCATAACCAGCTAGGATAATTTATTACTGTCCGTAGCAATTTCTGTTAAAGGAGAAAGAGATCTTCATAGAAATGAACACTATGATGAACTGTAAGTACTACAACATGATGACAGAGACAGTTCTCAAGGAATGATTGAGTCTGTTAGCCACAATCACTGTTACTAAGAGCTTCTATTTGTGTCATTCTTATTTACATTCTGTGATGGTTTCTCCTTAGGGATAAAAGTTACACATATTGTGATGGAGGGAACCATGGCTATAATAACGAATTTAAAAGTATGGAGGTAAGATGATTTCTATTCTATTCTATCCTTGCACTTTCTTATATACAAAATCATGATGTGACATGTAAATCACCAAATTACAGAACAATGGAAGTTTTTGCAGTGAACTTTTTCTATTCTGGCCACAAGACATGTAAACTATAAACACATACTAGGTCCAAATATTTGTATTGCCTTTCATCGATGTGTACAAGGCCTGTTTCTTTGGGGTCCTGTAGTAAAACCAGTTTGGGCTTGCATTACCTGCTTGGAGACAGGTAGACTGCAGTAAATCGAGTACACCATGTTTAGCTACTGAATTCTTTTGTTCTTTCATTCTTCCACTGAGGCAATGACTGAAAAATTTCCACAGGCCCTGGGAGTTCATCTGAGCATCTGAAAGCCTGTATGCTCAAATAAACTAAATCTCATTGTCTCGGCTTATCTTACAACAGTTAGTCATACCACCAGAACAAAAAACTGGTTATCTATACTATCTGTTAGTACAGCCTGTGTTGCAGTTTCATCTCATTTTCACTTCCAGTTACAGTAAAAATATTTTGAGGTCTTGAGCTTTTGGTGTTTCATGTACTTTCTGTGATGTGAACCTTTAACTAAGGTCAAGCATGCCACTCTTAACTCCCATATTAAGTGCCTAAGAATCAGATCCCTCCAGATCTTTATAACTATGTTAAAACCAAATGTCAGTGATCAGAATTATGCTGAATGTTTGTATGGAAAGAAAAGGTAAATTCTGCTTACCATGGAAACCATAATAATAGATATCCTTGCACAGATGCCACAACTGATGCTTTTTTTTTTGTTTTTAAAGAAAGGAGCAACATGTAATCTTTCTATAATACTTTGAAAATTCCTTTCCTGTTATGGACACATAATAATATTTTAGAGCAGATCACTGTCCTGCTAGTCCTGTTTCCTGTATCTCTCAGCAGGCAGATCAGGAGGCTCATAAAGCAGTAGAAACTCCTTTGAGATTGTACATAGCATCCGTGTTCTTCAACAAACCTTGCAGGCTCCAGAAGGGCTGCCCAGCACTGCATTGTGCCATTGATGGTGCAGATGCAGGTCTCTGCTGAGCGTGCAGTGGGCCTCTGCAGTTGCCTGCTCCTTGCTTTGACCATGGCCATAGACTCTTAAGTGACCCAAAGACTTCAGAGTGCAACAGGTATTAAAAAAACACCCCAAAAACAAATAAGATTCATTATATAGTTTAAAATGTGAAATTTTGCTTTGCATTTTTCTTCAAATTATGTGCAATGGCAGAAATTTGTCTTCCTTACCAGAACAATCCTGTACTTTTAACTTCTGTGACTGTGAAAATACTGTATTTTGTCCATTATCCCAATTTTCATAAAGTGCAACTGAATTGGTTTTGACTTTGGATTCCTTTCAGTAACATTTTATTTTTTGTTATTATTATTACTACTATTACAATCTAGGCTATATTCTTAGCATATGGCCCAAGCTTTAAAGAGAAAACAGAAGTGGATGCTTTTGAAAACATTGAGGTTTACAACCTTATGTGTGGTGAGTAGAAACAACCCAGTACTTTAGATTATAAAGTTCAAATATTTTTTCAAATATTTTCAAATACCAGTGTTGTAAGAGCTAAAAGAAGCATAGCTAAAAATTGAGTGAATTAATTCAAAGCCAAAACACTGAAGCCATGCTCTTAGGCCTTCTTTACACTGCTAAGAAACTGACTTCCAGAAATTGTTCTGCTTTGAAGGTTTTTTTCTGATTGCAGAATTCCTTAAGAATCAGAGGGAACCTGCTACATGGATTTGCTGTCAAACTGATGCCTGTGAAATTGTGAATAAGAATCTTATAGAGAGTATCTGCTCTTGCTCATAACTTAAGATGGAACATTGCAGTTCCAGCAGGGCAGAATTAGGAAGCATGAGCCTCAGAAAATATGGATTAAAGCATCACACAAAAATGCAATAGGCTACAAAGTTTCACAATGTGATGCACTTGCAATGACATTTATACTTTGCATTAAACTGTCTAATCTTGTGAATGTTGTGACAATGTATAAAAATGTACCAACAGTACTCAAATCTCTAGTTACTAAATCTTGATGCAGTGGAAGACAGCAAAGAACCTTCCGATCTAGAAAATTGCAAGTTGGTGGGAGTAATAGTTAAAATAATGGAATAAGCTATTTCTTCTACCCTTAAAAAATTACTAGGAAACAAGTAGATTTGTAAAGAGAATAACTTTTTAAAATACCATTTTAGTCTTAAAATATGTTTACAAATTTCAAATGTTTCAACAGATTTGCTGCATATAGTACCAGCAGAAAACAATGGAACACATGGCAGCTTGAATCACCTCTTAAAGAAACCTTTTTACAATCCTTCACATCCAAAGGAAGTCTCATCTCCTTCTTCATGTCCAGTTTCCAGTCTGACTGCAGATGACCTGGGATGCAATTGCACGCAAGTAAATAGGAATTTCTGGCATTTTTAATCATCTTTGTCAAGTGTGTTCTGCTTTCTTAGTTTTTTTCTAAACAATGGAATAATTTTGAACAATTCTCTTATTTTTTACAGAATTTAGTTGAGTCACTAGAAGAGCTAAATGAGAGGTTAAATCTTACCACAGAAGAAAGTAAGTAGCAAAAAATGAAAAGAGCAGCAGTATTTTTAAATCTACACCTAGTTTATATTTTATGTCACTGGTTTCAGTGGGATTTTTTGCAATTTAATTACAATTGAAAGTGAAGTAGCAAAATCAGGTCAGAAGCATTTTTTTTTTTATTTTTTCCTTTTCATTTCTTTCAAAAATGCTAAGGGACTCTGTTATAGCAACATATATATATAAGAATAGAATATGAACTCCATTCAATTTTTGGAAAAAAACATAAAGATTTCAATGGTCTTGAAGAAAATCTGAGCACTGTCAGGCTGTGTGAGATAACTCTTGTTCTTTGCCCTGTATACATAACTTTACCTTTCTCTGATCAGAAATTCCCCTAGATACTTATTTCTATTTTTTTTGGTGGGGTTTCTGGCAGTTTTGGAAAACATTGTAATGCCTCCTAGTCAAATAAGATGTAAATTTCACTCCACTGCCAAGATAAAGTCAAAATGTTTGCATTGGTATGAAATTTCAAAGAAACAAGAACTTGCAAATCTGATATATTATATTGACTTTTGTACAATAAACATAATATGAAAACTATTTTCTACATTTTTTATTGTACTTATAAGCCTAAAGAACCACATGACTATGTTTACTGTTGGATCTATTTGCATTTGGTGAAGTCTAAATTAACTATTTTTGTCTGCCCTCTTAACCCCTTGTGCCATCCAAAATATTATAGAAGAATGAATCAATAATTATTATTTGAATTTCAGTAATGAAGGCCAGCTCATCTCATTTGCCATATGGGAGACCCAAAGTTCTTCAGAAGGAAAAGGTCTACTGCCTCCTTTCCCATCATCAGTATGTGAGCGGATACAGCTATGATATCTGGATGCCACTGTGGACTGCATACACTGTAAATAAGCCTGTAGGTTATCAAATGTCTCTACTACTCTTAAATATGGGGTCTAATGGATTGAAAATGTGGTCCATTCATCAGGAGCCCTGTTTAAGGACTGGTGGATGTCATGTGACTAAGGCACTTGTGTCAGAAATATCTTTGATATCATTTAAAATTCACCTATCTTAACGTTTTGAGAAGTGGGAATGACCATTTGTTAGGGACACAGAAGATGTAGGAGAGCATAGCTGCTGGTGAGCTTGTTCTATTAAGCCTGTTCTGTAAAAGGGATATACTGTCAAGACAATTCTCCATCTCGCCTGTCGGTTCCTGTGGAAAAGCAGGCTGTGATTTCTCATATCAGAAGTTTGAAGCTTTCCAATGAGTATTGTGATCTTTCTCCTATTAAATACCCTCTATGCAACTCTACAAGACAGTTTGCACTAGTGCATACTTCTGTGTGTTCTTTGCTCTCTGTTACATGATATAATTTCTGAAAAATGTAATTATAGTTGAATGAACCTCTGAGTGTTCAAGGGTATGCGGATCCAGAATAAATAGTTTGAGTTTTCAGGGTCAGTAAACTAATGGACATTCAGGGGCTTATTTGCCCTTATAATTTTACCTTTTTTCTAAGTTGCCTTGAGGAAATAGTTTCTATGTTGATTCTTCTGTCTGAAGAGGACTGTTATTGATGTCTATGTGATTTCTTATTTCATCACTACAAATATGAAGAAATTAGTTTAATCAATAAAATGATAGTATTTCAGAAAGTTTCACTCCATACTTTCTACTGGTTTTTCACTATCTTGGTTGAAAGATCATGAATCCAATCCTAAGAAGGCTAAAAGTAATTTAAACAAATGTCCATTTCAACAAGGACTGTTTATACTTCCTGTTTGAAGATCTACCATTAAACCTTGTAATGAACGTTCACTACCCATTTGAAAACTAATTTAATTGTGGGCATATTTTTTGTCTGATTTTGTTTTAAAAAGTTTTAAAAGTCCGATCAGAGCTGCAGTCTTCTTAATATTGAGCTTAAATAAGGCTCAAAAACCCAAATAACTTTTCAACATTTTCCTTTGTTGAAAAACAAGTTCTCAGTTAGCAAAGAATCATAGAATCATAGAACTTTAAAGGGTTGAAATGGACCTTAAAGATAATTTAATCCCAATCCAGCCCTGCCATGGTCAGGGACACCTCCCACTAGGTCAGATTGCTCAAGGCCTTATCCAGCCAGGCTTTGAACACTGCCAGGGTTGGGCCATGGACAGTCTCCTTGGGCAACTTGTTCCAGTGTCTCACAACCCTGTGAAAAAAATTCTTCCTAATATCCAACCTAAATTTCTGCTCTTTCACTTTGTACCCATTGCCCCTTGTCTTATCACTACAGTTCTTGACAAAGAGTCTCTCTCTGGCTTTCCTATAGGTCCCCTTCAGATACTGGAAGCGTATAAAGAAAGCTCTTTTTCAACTTAATATCTAAATTAAGAGAAATACATATTTTGCAGAAGTTTTTTATAGCAGTTTATGTAACATTGTGGGAAGCAGTGAATGACTGAGACTGAAGTATTGGAGGATATAGGTCACAGCAGACGCTAATGCAATGATCCATGTTTTAGATCAAATGAAAAGGAAATAAAAAATTCCATCTGTAATAGTGTCAGAGACACAACAGTGAAAGGCTCTGAGTGTAAGAGCTCACACTGACTTACCTTGCACAGTAAGCTGACATTATGATTTTTTATTAAAAGTGCTAATTTAGAGAAATTTGCTTTGTAAATTATAATGCCTGTGGAAAGACAGAGGGGCAGAGCTAATGCCTTTGACTGTAAGATTTGGCTGCAATACTTGGGAATGACAGAAAGTTGCCCTTTCTACAGAATTTTTATTGTATCCTGGGTTAATTATGTTTGGATACAGCCTGTGGAGTGCTTTACACAATTTGTAAGTTGGGGTATATCTCATCATTATGTAGCTATAAATAAGGTCTTCAATATTAAACTAGGTAATTAATGCAGGCTGGGCTTTTGCTGGTTTTGTGTGATTTGGAAGTTTTGAAACTGGATGAATAGCATACATTTGCAGAGCTTATATAAAAGACGTCAGCATTTTGATTACTTAGTATTCTCAAGAATAAGGAAAATTTAAGATAGAAGGACATTAGTTTTCTTGAGGTTTTGTACTCATCTGCCAGGGAGGAAGGCACATTTTCTCTCAAAAGGACAAACATGCCTGAAGTGGGCTGGATTTGACATAAGAGACCACGGCAGATGCTTAAATTCTGTCATGTAATGCAAATAATTCTTGCTTCTTGACACTAATTAGCGGCTCATCAAAAAGTAATAACCCACATCAAAAAGGACAATTCATGATGTGATAGGCACAGCCAATTTTTAATTTTAACTGCTTTTTTCAGGAGACATTGTGGTTCTTTGACCTGAAATAGAAGAAGCCAAATTGATGATGAATGGGGTTTTTTTTTGTTTGTTTTTTACACATGATCTGCTCAGGAGTCTAAGGAAGAATTTTGTCTTTTATATTTCATTCCATGTGGTATATATGTTTTTCATTAATATACAACCTGACCATAATATGGCATTTACTTGAATTCTGACAAAAGTAACTAAAGAAATTAAATCAAGGAGTACAAAGAGGCGCATATCTGTTCTTTATTTTTGCTTGGTTTTAATTGATCAAAACAAACAATGTACTGAAAATCAAATTAGATGTTTAACTTCTATTTATAAAGGTATAATGCAAAATTATACAGTCTTACCAAAATGAAAATAAGTTACATGTAAATGAGGATGAAAAAAAATGTTAAACACAAAAAAGCATATTCAGATGATTTAATGTTACTGTAAAATTATGAAAAAGTGTGTAGAAAAGGTTATAGGAAAAAAAAGTGAAGGTTATAGAAAGAATTCTAGTCATCAGAATCAGTTTTGGCCATATCTTTTGGTGAAGTTACTAAAGCTTGTAAAAGCTTCTAAATTTACTGTGGATTTCTTTATCTGTAACTCTTCATCAGCAAGATTCTTGTGGAGACTGCATCCTCAGATGCCAAGATGAGGTGATACTGTCATTTTTATATACTAGCTGCTTTCCAGGAGGATGTGACATTTGAGTTTGTGTTTCCAGAAATATGTAAAAGTGACGAATGAGTCAAATGTGAAATCTGTTTTTGCCTAAGGTGTAACCTTATTTTGCTGCTACAGTTTTACATGGTACATACGGATTTCCCTGAATTACTTAAAAACAGAAGTAGAAGAAAAACACTACCCAGAAAACATTAGTGTCCATTGCTTGCATTGACCTGATTCACTATGAAAATAGGAGAAGATTCAATGAAGTCCATTCTAGAAAGTTAAAACCTACAAAGCATTGGCTTAGCCACAGACGTGGGTGTAAATTTTTTTTTTCCTTTTCACAGGAAAACACATCTCCTCTTCCTCCCACTGTTTCAGACTGTCTGCGGCCTGATGTTAGAATCCCTGCTGCTTGGAGCCAAAATTGTTCCGACTACCCAGAAGAGCTGACCTTGACCCACAGTTTCCTCTATCCTCCCAGTGAGCATGGTTCTTTTTATAGAGACCTTAGAAAGTCTTAATCAGCTGGATGTGGGTTTATGTTTAAACATATACCCAAACACCAAAACAAACTTCTTTGGATCAGCATGTTGGGCAGAAAAAGGTTTCCAGTGTTTGCAGACTGACCAAAAGTAGGGCAGCTGCTACTTGTATCTAAATATTTTTGGTTTAGAATATTTAAGGGTTTTTTTAAGACATGGAACGACTTGAATGTGATGAAAACTGGTTGGAATGATGTAAAGGGTTAGAAGGAAAGGCTGTCCCTCTTCCTCTGCATAAATATTCATTTCCTATTTTCAAACTTGATAATTATTATTTATTGAGTAGATTTCTTGAATAAATTTGGAGATATGTTTGCAGTAGGAGCATACATTCATGCTCAAATGTAACATGTAATTGAATTACATGTACCTACAATTTATAGTGACATATGAATCAATTGGTCTTTGTATAGTATTCCATTCACTTATATTTTGGTCTTTTTATATAGACTACAATTCATCTGATCTTGAACAGTATGATGCCTTACTCACCAGCAATATTGTTCCTATGTATAAAGCTTTCAAAGGTAGGTTGCAAAATTTTGATTGATTATGATTAATTTTCTATAATTATTGTTCTGGGTTTGATGAAGCTATCACAAAATTTTAAAACATTAATGCATGGCCTGCTGTATATCTAGATGTTGCAGAAATATACTTAAAACATTTTAGGAATATATGTTTGAAAATTTATAACACAATTATATGGCTTTGGGTTTTTGGTTTGTTTTTTTTTTGGGGTTGTTTTTGTTTTTTTTTTTTTTTTTTTTGTTTGTATAGTCTCATCTGATTTCTACTTATCTCTGCTTACCTGTTTGCTTTTCAATTTGCTCTTCATCTCCTCCGGGCTGTCATAGCATGAAATGCTAGCTATGAAACTCTCATAAAAATTTCCCTTGAGAATATGCTCAAGGTGAATGAAAATGGTATCTTTTCTTTTTTCAAAATCTAAAGAGAAGGACTCAACAATATTAATCTTGCAATACTATTTCTATAATGGATGTTTTATTATGCAAGAATGGTTAGCTCGTCCCATCCAGCCTGACTCACATTTGTTTGTAGTCATTGATAAGAAATTTTCTATAAATGCTTATGATCCTGTTTTACTCTTAGGCCTAGGCTCATTTTCATAGAAAATGCATAAAAAGAGGAATTTTTAAAGGAAAAAGTTGAGAAAACCCGACTATTTAGCTACCTTTCTAATACATTCAGACCTCATTTATTTATTCACTCATATATAAAAACAGAGATCTAGAAGACCTAAGTGTCTTTAATCTTCCAAGTAAATCACAGGCTGTGAAAAATCCAATTTTAAAGGAAAACAACAAGAAATTTCTATAGGCTATAAGCAACAGGTAAATCAATAGGAGATGCCCTCAATGCCCCAAACCTGCCAGGCTTTTTTGCTATGTCAGTTGTAAATATTTTAATAATCTCACTCTTTTATATTCTACAAATTGTATTTTCTTAATTGACATCTGTGAAATAAGCCAAATTGTCTAGTGATGTTTGGCACGAGTTCTTTACATTTAAACTAACATGCAGGTGGTGAATATTCCTCTCAAAAAAACATTATGTCAGTTCCTACTGTTTGTAACACTGCAGATACAGGCAGATCAGCCAGAAATTAATGAGCTGTAGGTTGGTAGCTCCAGCTTTAGATCAAATCAATATATACTCCAGTACTGTGATTTGCCTTGCAGGACTACAATAGCATTTACAGCACCTCTTTCAAAGGCAAGTGGGAGTATGTCCAAAAAATCCAAATTTTGTGTAACAAAGAGTTGATTTTATTGGCAGTTTAGTTCTGAACTTTTTTTTATTAATCTATAGTGAAAACACAAATATGCTATTACTTTAAATTTATATTAATTTTGCTTTTATTTCTATTTTATGACAGACATATGGGACTATTTCCATAATGTGCTTCTTCAGAAGTATGCTAGAGAAAGGAATGGGGTAAATGTTATCAGTGGACCAGTGTTCGATTACAATTATGATGGCCATTTTGATAACCCTGATGAAATTAAACAGTAAGTATGTGGAAAAGTCAGAAGTCAAACTCTATATGACTTCCACTGTGTTTCCACATGAAAAAACCCTATTATTTTAGAAGACTAAGAAACAAGTATAATGGAGAATGCAGTATTCTCTCTATAATCCTGCATCCACTATTACTCATACAACAGGAAATGCTCTTGCAAACAGACACAGTACCATGGAAGTTCAAGTAAAGAGTAAAAAAGCTGTGCAGTTACATGTGTCTCTCTATACACATGCACAGGTACAAACTAGTAATTAGTTTCCCAAGATGATGCCTAAATTTTAGATTTTGGGCCTCTGTATCATCACCCAACCCAGAAATGCTGGGAGAATGTATGACATTTTAACATGCAGAAGACATGCTTAAGCAGAATTTTCTCACTTTGATGTTTAGTTCACTCACCTGTTTGTTGTTTCTTCCTATTGTCTCAAACTGATGTATTTTATCAAAGATTAGATTTGTGTGTTTGCCCTTGTTGAATCACATAACTAGAAATGCAAAATGTAACATTCCTGAGAGGTACCTGTGCATAACAGTGGCTTACACAGCTCACTGCAACATCTGACATGTTTACACATAAATTATGAAGACCAATTATTTATGTCACTGAATAAGGATACAGGAAATAAAAACAGAATTAGAAAAACTTAGATTAGGGAAAATACCTTGTGAGAGTGAGAGCAAGTAGAAAGGTGCTGGGAAATTTGCACAGCTGAATCTGTCACTGGATATGTTTTATTCAGGCTAGACTTGACCACATTTGTTTAAAATGGTTTGAGAATGGGAAAATCAGCCTGCCACGTAATAGGAGGGTGGAAGGGAAAAGAGACTACAACTTCCTTCCCAGCAGAATGTTGTAATACCCAGTTGACCACATAATGCTGCCTCCAGTTTGGAATAAGTATGTTTTAGTCAGCATTGTTAGGCAGTCATACAAAGCAGTGTAATAATTTCAGTGATAGCGTTTTGTTCAATACTGAACCAAAAAGCCTTGGAAGCATTCAGCTCTTTATACACAAGAGTGACCATGTTTGCAGAATAGTCAGAAAAGAGCAGCAAAGACATTCTTAACTGAGTATCCTAAATATGGTTTCTACAGCACACAGCCACAAATCACTGTTCTGGCATTTCTCAATGGCAAGGAGCCAGAAGTTAATTTTCTCATTGCTCTCCTCCAATTCATGTGGTTGAAATTCTTCATATAATGAAGGGCAAATATGATGCTCTATTCTGACTCTTCGAGCTGTAGAGATCTCTGACTCTGGCAAAACAGAGTATTGACCATATTAAGCAGTCCTGTTTCAGTGGGACTGCTTGTAGCACACAGAGTAATCCATGTATGTTTGGCTGTTCATTAAATAAATGGTGAGGCTATTTATCCCATCAGGTATTTTTTTCAATTACAAAAGAAATTTAAGTCATATAGTATTGAAAGATATATGTTGAGATAAATTCTATAAATTTCTAATTGCATCTGTGGTGTTAATACTTGATATCTCAATAAATGCCATAACGAATATTTGTTTTGTAGGTATGTAAACAATACAAAAATCCCTGTCCCAACCCATTACTATGTGGTTCTGACGAGCTGCAAGAACACATCCTATACTCCCCTGAACTGTTCAGGGTCCTTGGATGCTTTGTCTTTTATCATTCCTCATCGACCTGACAACACTGAAAGCTGTGCTGTAAGTATAGTTCTACTTTCCTGTGTGCCAATGAACTTTGGGAACTGATTCCCATGGGAATATAGTCATCCAGAGAGTCTTTATCAGTCTGTGGAATTTACTCATTCCCCATGAGCTGGCAATGAGCTCAAGCTCCACCAGAAGCAATCACCAGAAGACCAAGGAACTCCAGGAGAGGCAGGTGGAAACTAATGAGCTGTTAGGAAGCAAGGAAGAAGAAAGGAAGGTAAGATAAGAGGATTGGGAAATGCTGTCTCCTGAGAAGGGCTGACAACAGCAGCACAGGCAACAGGGAGATGAGATATCTTTATGGAAGACTGCTTAAGGATAAACTTCAGAGGTATCAGAGGACTTCAAGTGTCATTCCCTTCAGTTGCTTATTCCACATCTATGAGAAATTAGCAGGCATTTGGATGCATGGTCCTGCAGTTAAAATCCATACTTGAATTAAATTAAATCTGTTTACCACTAACTCTGTGAATCTTATGCCTGTAGCAAACAAAATACATAATCTGAGTGTAATACATATTGCTGAGGCAGCTGAGTGCCTATTCCACAAACTCTGGGTTGCAGAAGGTTCCTAAACTGAGTGTATATATAATGCACAAGTACAGATGCACAGACTTGAACTGGTCTTCACAGACAGTTTTTGGTTTATTTATAACTTTGAACTTATAACTCCAGACAGGTGCAAGCTTGCCCTACTTGGAAACAACTTCTATGTCTCGCCATTTGTAGTGTGGATAATCCACAACTTCCTAGTGAGATCTTTTTAGTAGTTCAGGGTTGACTAATTATTACAATGAATTAGTTGTTATATTTAGAAATTATTTTATTGTAATTTCTAAAGTTTAGCAATAAACCCCAAATCTTCTCACTTTATATTAATCATGTTTGGCAGTAACATAAATTTAATTAATCATTTGCCTCAGAAGCAGATATTGTTAATGAAAAAGCAAATTACCAGCTGTTTGCAAAACAATCCTTGTAGTAAAAGAACATAAAATAACATTTTGGATTGATTAGTGGTTACATTTCCATTGTTTGCCCTGTCTAACCAGCAACCATTCTTGCTGTCCAGCAATCAAGACTGAGCTGCTGTAAGGACTTTTTGTGAGTTGTCAGGTGCCCATTTCTTGACTGGCCTGAGCAGTGCAGCTAATTTGCACTGTAACTAAAACTATCCTTACCTGTGTGTTTGAATTGTGACTCATGCATTCTGTAGTTAAAAGTCGCCAGTGCCATTTCAGCTCAATTCTTCTGCTCTGTCACTTTGGAAGTGGAGAGGTGGGTAGAAGAGACATCCACTTGATTCTATTTAAATGAGATCCCTAAGAGCAAGGCTGTAAAGATGCCCAGGAAAGCCTGAAAGAAGTTTTACCAACTGGAAGCCTTTAGTCTGCCAGACCAGGTCAAACATTGGTAATTGCCTAACACTGCCACCAAACAACAGAGGGCCTTATATGTGTTTGAACATTGTTTTTGTTTGTTTTGACAGGAAAATAAGACACTTTCTGAATGGGTGGAAGAAAGAGTTCAGGCTCATTCTGCACGTGTTCGGGATGTGGAGTTGTTAACTGGGCTTGACTTTTACCAGGAAAGAAATGAATCCGTCTCTGAGATTTTGCAGCTAAAGACATTTTTGCCAATATTTGAGACTGAAAGTAACTGATTATCTTTGGAAAAGGGGTCAGTGCTTGGAAGAAAGAAAATTTCAGTGATTTCACTTTTTTCCTTGGTTAAGATTATGGGAGTATTTTTCAAATTTGTGTTTTTCAGTCAAATGCTTTGTGCCAATAAAATTTGAATAAAAATGATACATAGAATTTTCTGAAGTGAATTAAATCATCATTGTTGAGCCAGGCTTTCAAAATACAGAATATATTTTTATTATGTAAAAACAAATATATTATGTTACTATAAAAATACTTGAAATATTATATGTGATATATATAATAGCAGTTTTAATGATTGAAAAAAATGTAAAAGGAACATTTTTTATACTACAGAGACAACAGAACTGTAAATTGTATATAAAATACTTATACAATGGAGTTGAAAAATAAAACAATTTGAGAGGAGTGTGTGTGTGTTTCTTCCCTTGTATTTATCAAAGAGGTTATGGTTCTCTAATACAAGCACATCCTGAAATGTTATGAATTTCTCTTTCTCACCTATTAATTCATATGGGAACATATTCAGACTCACAAAAAGTTTGTATGTAGTGCAAGTGATCATCACCTGTGTTTTCCACTTGGGTTAATTCATTATGCTAGTAACAAGGGAAGTGAAGTAAATCAGCTATATTCTTGTACCCTCAGAAATCTTAAAACATTCTGAACATGAAGAGGTAAAAGAAATTTACCTGTATTTGCAGTGGTTTCCAAATGCCTGATGATAACAAAATGTTTGTATCTATTTTTAAATAGTTTGACATGAGATTAGAGCACAAAATTAGTAGTAACATCCAAAACAAATAGTCACTCACTCTGTAGGGACTTTGCACACAGATATTGTGTAACACTATGCTGTACACAAATTATTGCTGAGGACAGGTAAGTAGGACAAGACAGTGGAAATTTCCGGATTATGCTAATACAAAAATGCCACCCATAATAGAATGTTGAGATGAACTACTCCACTACAAATGTTGCTAAGTGCATTTATGAACAATCACACATGAAAAACAGCAGAAAATTGCTCATTTAATTTATAGGCACATTGGGGGCATTTTAAAGAAATGTGAAAGCATGTTTCAATCTGTAAAACTAACTGTGGACTGAAGGAGCTATGTCTATTTAAAGAATGAAATTTTAAATTTCCAAACTTTTCAGTACAAAGAATCCAAACCCACCACAGGACACTATTTTTCCCAAAGTCCCCAAGATGATCAGTATATGCCCACACACCAGACAGAATTTAGCAATACTGATCTTAAAATCATGATGTTGGACCAAGCTGAACATAAAGATTTTTATCTCAGTGAAACCATTACACCATCACAGAGTTGCAGTTCACCACCCTACAATGTTTTGACATCTTAAGTCTGCCCACCTAAATCAGAAACTTCTGCTAAACTGCCCCAATTAAGAACATGACTGCTTTTTCACTTTGTGGTAAATCATACCCTAACTCAAATAAAAAAATCTAGATTTACTGTAGAAGAGCGGGACAAAAGAACAGTGACTAAATGTATAAAAATAGATTGGGTTTATTTTACTCTGAAATGCTGAGAAATTAAAAAGTTAAAGTAATAACAGATAGACAATACAAAATAAACACATCATATTTAATTTAAAAACATAATCCTCTGTTGTTAATCATTCTGCTTTGTCTAGGGATTTAAGAAATTATGCTGTTTCTGAACATTTCAAACTTCTGTTCCCTAGGGAATGTGAGTATAGCTTTCCCAAATTGGTAATCCCCTTCTTTCTGTGTTTTTCAGCCAGTTCTAAAACTCCTAAAACTGAAGTGGAATAGCCACAAATTAATCTGCTGACTGCAAAAGCAGATGTTGCCAACTCTCGGCTCTCTGAGCCACCTTCCATGTGAGAATTAAAAATGTAAATTCTGCAAAACGTGATTTTCCATAGACCATTATTGAAGATAAGAAACTGAGTGCTCCTGTAGACATTGAAAACCTGAACTCTGGAGGGCCTTGCTGCTTCCCTCTCTTATGCTTGGGTCCTTTTTAAGTTTTGGAGTATTAGAACCAAACCTCCAAGCAAGTATAGAAGCTTGCCACTACCTATATCTAGTCTTTGTCTGTAGCAAGGCCAAGTAATAATGAAAGAAAGTAGGCAAGGGAAACAGCCCACCGTGCTCCAGAAAAGGCACAGCAAGGAAAAGCTTAACAGATGTTTTTTTAGTAAGTGCTACTGTTTCCCTAACACCACACCCTGGCTCTGTGAGACTGTCACCATATAAAACAAACCTTTTTTGCTCACTTAATATTTATTATGGAGACTGCTGGCTTTTTGTCAGTACCTCCCTGAAGTGCCTTCAAAGCTGAGTTGAAAAGCAGACATTGAAGTGGCACAGAATGCCCTTTACCTTGGACATCCTCCTCTAAGGGAAATAGTGTCAATGGATTTATATAGAAAGGCTGTTTTTAAAAATTACCTCCTGCACAGGTCCTGCAATATTTGTATATAGGATGATGGGATTTTTCACATGCAACATGTGCAACTGTTTGTAAGTACTGATTTTTTTTTCTATACTTACTGTGCCATTTCTGTGCAGTAAGGGAATTAATACCTCTGGGTGAAAGGCTTTCAGTAGGAAAGGAAAGCAAATCTATCATGCCTCTGGATCCAAAGTCTTGAGAAAAGTGGAGGCTCAGAATTGTCCTCTTAGAGCAGCACTTGCCTGTCCCATCGCAATTCCCCTGGGGAGGGAGAAGTGAAGACTACTGGCATGACTTTCCTTAGTCTGAAAGTGGAAGGAAATACAAATCCTTCCCAGACCCTGACGCATGAACCGAAGAGCAGGACTGTCCTCTGAAGGATGAGAAGTGCTGGGTGGAATTCAAATTTGTGTAAGTCAGGGTAAGGACATGGGACAGCTTTGGGTTTGACATCAACCAGACTTAAAGCAGGAGAAGTGCCAAGGACACCAGTTGCCATAATGTACACTAAGGAGACTTGGCAACTGATGTGTCCCATAAACCAACTTGCCCACTGTCCAGGAAGATCAGCCACAGCCTACTTTGCCTGTAATGGTTGGGAATTGGAACGAGAGCGAGTGGCTCCTAGGACTGGCTGCAAGGATGTGCATTTCTCCAGGTCTTACCCTGTGTGAGAGAAGCATGGCTGGGAGGACGAGTTCGGCTTTCCAGAGGCTTTCCAAAGAAAGATAAAATTGTAGAGCTTTGTCTGGTGTCTAGCCTGCCTCTTATCAGTGAGTCAGATTGCTGCCTAACAGATGGAACAACTCCCTAAAGGGATGTGTGGTTCTGCACAAGATGAGGGACTGTACAGTGTGGTGTTACAAGCCAAGAGGCAGGGGAGCCTCATCTGGGCAGGTGGCGGGCACTTTCCTGCCCAGAAGAGGCTCAACTCATCTGATATTTGACAGTAATAATGCCATTTCTCTGCCAGGTCACACCTTTACAACTGGTCCCAGGATCACAGTTACATTGGCTGTAGGAGATGATTTAGAAACCACTCTCTCAGGAAGGCCATGGCTGGGCAAGTGAATTTTGACCACTTTGTAACTTCAGTGGGATCAACAGTTCACAAACAGATTTGCCAACCATACTAAATCCAGCTGTGCTTGCAAATCACACAGAAAAGGCAGCTGAGTTAAAAAAGTAGCATGACTGTCTGTGGTGCCATATAGCTGAAATAAAAATGAGCTCTATGTCTGGCTCCACATTTTGATGGGGGCATGAGCCAAATTTAATTCCTTAAATGAAAATCCCCATGTTTTTCTCCCTCATTCTCTCTTTCAGTAACCTGTGCTCTTCTAAGCCAGCTCCAGAAAGGATATCCACATTAATTCAGGAGGATCTCTGAATACCTACAAGGTTTAGTTATAGGGTAAGATGGAGGCAAAACCTGAAAAGACCTATATGTAACTTGAAGGTTAATCTAGATTCATTTTACAGGTAATTGCAAACATAGGGATCTCAATACACTAAAGCTTTTTTCTTTTGTTTAAGTTGAATCTTTTGTGTTTCAGATTGTGTCCACTGCCTCTTGTCATGTCACTGGGTACCACTGAAAATAGCCTGACTGTCCTCTTTGCACCCTCCATTCAGGTATTTGTACACCTTGATAAAACCCACCCAAACTTGCTGAGGGTACACTCTGACTCATCTGATATATTGGACACTAGTGGAGGCAGAATAGACCTCTAGTGACTGTTCAGCAAAAGGCTTGTGCTTTTTCAGAATGCTGTTTGATGCATTTTATATATTGCTCTGATTTTTTTTTTTTTTTTTTTTTTTTTTTGTTAGTGGTAGATTACAAACCTGTAATTCTGTAGGCAGGATAAAAGTTTTCTTGTAGTCCTGCAGTTCAGATATGTCAGACTTTTTTGTATGAGCCACTTAACACAACACAGATGAAACCTTTGTCAGTCAACTGTAAGCATAAAAGACTCAATTTGATCAACCAAAAAATAAATTCCATGACAACTATGGGAACTAACAATCTTTCTGTCCTTCTCTGCATATCACATACAGGTCATACCACAGAATTGTCCCTCGAATCTCAGGAGTAACCAGCTCTCCCAGGGAGCAAGGAGGATTTATGGGGAATTGCTGAGAAAAAGCATTTTGAAAAAGAAAGCTCTGTTTGTTTTTCAGGCAAGCCAGTGAATGTAATTTCCATCTATTCAGCTGTGCTGCTTTGGACTTTTTTCCTCATTCCTACTTGTTGTCAGGGGAAAAGCTGATGGAATTTTGTGTAGCTACCAAAACTACATCTGTGTATTTCTATCATCTATTTCTATCATCTCTAGAATATTTGAAAGATATAGCCAACTGCCAAGAATGCAAAACACGATTCAGAAATGATAGTAAGTTTTAATTTCTCATTATTAATTTCTCCTTAATTTTAATTTTAGGCAAAAGGATGTCTTTTCTGCATCTGCAAACGCATTTTCATGAAGTAGAATATTCCAAAGAGGTTAGTTTGTAGCCCTCCTTTCCACTCTTCCCTAAGGGGAATTGTCTGCTTCTTTTCATCTCACTAGTTTACATTCTTTTTAACTTTTTGTTCAGGTTACAGATGCTGGATATTTCCCTAGCACCATTACGCATTATAAATGAGTCTTCAGTTACAAAGAGGAGGAAGATCAGAAAAAAAAGCACTGTCTGGATGCAGAAAATACCAGAATATTGAAAATTTTGTTCCTTTGTGTTTTTAAAAGCTTGACTGCAGACCCATGGGAAAGGTGAGTTCAAGCTGTTGCTTACTTTAATTCTTTCCACAGAATGAGAAATCTTGCCTCATTTCCTTTACTCAGTTATGAGTTATATCACATTTTATGTGGTATGCAATTCAATCTTATGAGTAGTACAAAGTTTTGGAAACAGTTTAGCTACATAGGCTGAGGAAATATAGGATATAAGGTCATATTTGTTTCAGTAAATTTTAATTTTTTTTCAGAAAATTTTAATTTGTGAACATTTCCAACAATTTTCAGGTGCTGTTTGGTGTATCAAACTTGCTCTTGGTGGTTTGGCAGCAAATAATTCCCTGTAATCTTGACTCCTAAAGGTAGTGTCGGACAGTGACAGCAAACAGGATGCTGTCTGATGGGAAGGGCAATAACAGGGAAGCAAGTTTCTAAAAGGACTAATAATGTTTTCTTAGGAAAATATGGGCTGTGGTGCACACAAGGATTGGTTAGTGACTTCTCCTTGTAGCTGACCTACAGTATTTGGTAGAAGAAGAATCCACCTAAGTTCCTGGGTTTTTTTGTGTGGTGTGTTACTGGTTGTGTCTGCTGTCTAACATGTTTCCCATGGCTCCTCCTCCTCCTCATTTTTCTTGCTCCAATGTGCATCTTTGTCTCTTCCCAGCCTCGTTCATGGTTTTGCCCATCATCTGTGTCTCAGTGTGATTTCTGTCCTATCCAGCTGTTGGCACTTTCCAGGAAAGAAGTCTCAAGTCCTTTCTCCAACTTGGCCCGTAGCACATGGCTCATGTGCCAACTACATTTCCTAAACCATTAATTTGGAATAAAGCCAATATGTGAACTAATTTCATGCTCATGCTTTGAAACTCTGATCACTGTCACCCATGCTTTCTTGGACCAGAAATCATACTGTTTCTGCAACTCAGGAATTTCAGAAAGCTAAGTGTAGAAGTAGTGAATTTAGTCATTAAAATCTCACAGTTTCTGACAAAGGAATAGAACGAGCTATGGGAAACCCAGAAATATGCATTTTTCCATCACAAAAAACTTTAACATATTATGATAACTTGCATGACATCATAACTGCTCTCTGAGGTACATATTTAATTTAATGTACTTGTATAAAGACCGTTAGACAGAAAATTTCAGTTGGTTTGAATGACTTGTGTTTGAGAACTTCTAAGTAGACACCATTGCACGAGAAATGCTGCAAAACTGTATGGGTTACAGATTTTAAGGTCTTCCTCACAAGCAAAATGCTTAAGAGAAACAATCCAGCAGAAATGCTGTCAGTGGTACTACCAACTGTTCTATCCATTATTAAAAGCAACCAAATATTACCAAAAAAGTGCATAAAAGCAATGTGAAATCTTTATATAGAAAAAAATTAGAATAAAATATTTGTATATCTCACATAATAAGCAGCATATATTTCAAAGCAGCTGGGAAAAATTGCTACCAGCTGTTAGTGCAATTAGGGAAATTTCCTTATTTCCCAGCTATGAATAACCTAATACAACCATGGGCATAATGGTGCAATATTACTTGACAAATTTGCTAATTGATTGCTGCAAAAAATGGCACCTTTTGAAACACAATTGAAACATGACATAAAATCAAAAGGAAGTCTGAATAATTCAGGAACTTTATGAAACTCACTGTAAAAGAGATGATATTTTTTCGTAGGAATTATTTTTCTATTTTTTATTTTCTATTACATGTCTCTCTACTGTGTTAATGCAGAATAATTTCACTGTAAAATAGCACTGAACAAAGTTTGTTCTGGCTGAAGCTTCTGCTTTATGAATCACTGAATCCACAGTCTACTTCTTGTCCAACCAAGCTGCACAGCTATTCTGGACAGCTATAGCATGGGATAATGACATATGGGACATGACACATCAGCGTCCTGTTTATGCTCAAGGTTTTTCCTGTGTGGCATCTTGGTTTGTGTACTGAGGTTTGAGGTTAAACTGAAGAAAACTGTGATTTCCTCCTTGTCTCTTATAGTCCATATTCTTTTTAACTGCTCAGTGTCCTTTTTGAGCTACTGTCAGCTTGTACTTGTTACTTTGAATGCAAATGAGGTGTTCCATGGGTATTGGTGTTTATATGGCCACGGGGGCTTGGCTGCACAGTAGCTGTGGTGATGCCCTAATGGCCAAGTGGAGGAGAGAAAATAAAGAATGGCATAATTGCTTCTTCAGATATTAATTCTGAATGGTTTCACATGTAGCTACTTATGGGTTTGGCCAGCTCAGGCCACGGAGCACAAAGATTGTGTGTAGATGTGGAATGACCATCAGTGGCAGTGAAACTTCCAGTAACGTGGTCTTTAGTCATCCTGAAGCCTGTAGAGAGTGCACAAAGGGCTTCAGAAAGCTCTCGTGGAGCAGAAAACTTCCTTCAACTTGAAAAACAGTGTGACTGCCATTGGTGAAACCTCCAGTCCTCAATTGCCAGTAGCTAAACAGCTTGACAAACAGTGATCCACATGGCTTTCAGAGGTGGTTGTCGGAGGCAGAAACAGAGTAGAGCTCATGTAAGTCTGGCAAATACATACTGATTATACATTTTTGTTGGTTTTTTAGTACAAGAAAGAGACTCCAAAATGTAAGGAAGCCCTGTAATTCCATATAGGTGTGAGGTGATTTCATTTTGGCGCAAAAGCAAAGGAAGACTCTTATATCATATGGAAAATTCAATCACTATATGCCTACCTACTTTAATCTCTTCACAAACAACAAGAGATTTAAAATTTTTTTCTTGCTTAGCAGAGCAAACCCAGAAACTAAGAGGAGGTTAACTACTCTTTCTAGTACTCCTAAGAGTGATAATAGTGATGAACACCAGAGAAAGAAAAAGAAGAAAAAGAGTAGTTTATAATATAGAAAAATGTTAGCACCAAATAATTATAATGATACATAAATTTGCTAGCTGTAGATTCAGTTGGAAATCAGAAGAAAGATTTTCACCAGTAGGCCTCTGGAACATCTATTCTATGGAAATTGCAAGGGATGAACAAAAATACTTTAAAGTAAAGAGCTTGGTCAACCTCCGAATCAGCCTGAATTACAGTTACCCATGATAGCTGGCAGTTGCCTCAATGACTCACTTTGGCCTGTTATTTGCCTCAGTGAATAATGATTAAGTGAAAGAAAAAAAGCATTTTTACTTTAGAAAGGTCATTGCTGTTTGATTGAGATAGTGATTAATGATGTTTAAAAGAGATTAATTAACACCTCAAGTCTTTGCCAACCAGTAACCTGAGAAACTTGCCTGGGTTTACTGCATTTTAAATAAAAAGCATCTGTGTGGCCAGGATTTGTATGAGCACTGCTTGTGTTCATTTCATCAGTCCTAACTCATGCTCTACTTTGGTTGCTTGTGAATCATATTCCTGAACATGTGGATAGGAAAACTGTATTCCCTACTTGCTTTACTTCCAGCTGTGTTTGTGAGGTTGGGAAGAATGACAGGAGATGTCATACTGGCTAGAAAATGTCTGTACAAAGTGCTTTTGACTAGCTAGGAGGAAAAGGGCATGGACAGAGTTGGTCAGAGAAAACTTAATAAAACTTATTTCAGTTTTTGTGGTTTTTTTAGTGCTGGCTTTTTTTTCTTTTCTTTTCCTTTTTTTTTTTTTTTTTAATGAATTAGTCAGATCCATGAAATTAAATAATTTTGCAGAGTCTGAATTTGCTTTCAGTGGTGTCCCAATACAGTCGTGTCAGCCAAACAATTTTCAGAACAAGGTTAGATGCCAGCACATCATCTCCATGACTTTTTCTTTCAGGCTTCTCCAGAGCTGACAAACAACCTGAAGTCACTGAATCCCAGCTGACAGCCATATTGCTCCATGGCCTGCTGAGGTGACAAAATCCAGAGCTGGAGCAGCTTGCAGTAATAAACTTGATGCCAGATTTTGTACAACTTGAGTGAGCGTCTTAATAACCAGCCTACTACTTGTTTTGTTGTTTTCCTGTCTGATGTGTCTCCACATCTGAAAGATGGCTCTGACCTAGTGCAGAATGTGAGAAGTTTTGAAGTCCTAAAAATTCCCTGAGGGCAGGAAATTTTTTCCAGTGCAGCATTTCTGCCATAACTCTCCTCTTCAGCACATCCAAAACTCATGCTGTTGTCCTTGCTTGCTTTGCCAAAATCCTATTCCAACTCCTCATAAGAAAACGATCTATGAATTTTTGTTGGAACATATACAGAGACTGGGCAAGGCAGCCTGGCTAAAAGGATAACAGGCACATGATGGAGGATGTGGTCTGCTCAGAAACTTTCATGTCAGAGAAGCTGCCTTGCAGGTCATTTCTATTTATATCTACTGAGAGCAGTCAGAAGATAGAGAACAACTGCAGGAGGCCATTAGCAATTATATGGATTAAATTTCCTTGTTGTGAGATATGATGACTGAGTGACTATAAGGTGACTATCATAATAGCTTGGTCCCTATACCTTTCATTATTTTGGATGCAGGATGCAGCAGTTCATCACTGTTCATCAGTATCATTATTTGATTAGTGACAGAAAAGTACTTAACTCCTATCCTAGGATGCTTGACCTGACTGTTTCATCCTTTGCAGAGTTCCAGAGTAGCTGAAAAAAATATTCTACCTTTCTGTCAACCTTTCATTTATCTAGGGGATACACAATGCATAAGACAAAGAAACATAAGATAATTGCTGATATAGAACCTCAGAAGAAAGATCAGAGGCAAATTTTTTTATATGCTTGAGCTGATGCATATGGTAAACTGCTAGGATGGAGCTTTGGAATTTTAAACCATTAAGTGGAAGAATGAGCAGATTACTGCCTTGTAGCTTTTAACATTAAAAATGTTGCTCCAAATTCTTTTCATGTAAATCACACAAGGATTCAGTATTTATGTAGTTCACAGACTACAATAAATGCTTACTTGTCTCTGTTCCTTATATAAAACTTGTAAAATGATTGATGTGTGGCATGTACTTTGAGGCTTTAAGCTGACATACAGAAGGAAGTAAAGGAAGTATAGTAATATCTTCCTTGTTTCCTCAAAATTCATTCCATTAATATCTAATTTCCAATAATTAGTGGGGAATCTGAAAAATAAGAATACTTGCCAACATGTAGGCTTTTGTAAACAAAGTACAGGTTGGGTGGAGTACAAAGGCAACAGCATTGCTGGGACTGACCATCAGTGTTTGGTATTCATCCCACCTTATTACCAGGTTCCACCTGTTTAGCTCTTTTTTGAAACTGGTGGTTGTGATAAGAGACCAGGTCACAGTGGGAGCTCCAGGGGTTGGTCTTGTGTGAGTCAGCCTCCTTATCAGGTCAGTCAGCCTGACTGATCTCAGGTTGAGCTGGATTTCCTCCTGAGAGACGTGGAGAGGCGTTGGGCTCCTGTACTGTATATTGTGCTAGTAAAGAGGGCTGTAACAAAAGCCAGAGGAAATGTCTCTGTGAGGTATCATGCAAAGAAACTATGACTTGTCTGCATGGAGAAATTGTCTGTGTTGTTTTTGTGGAAAAGTCTGCATTTACTCAATCCTCTTAGACATTCCCATTGCTCTCTAAGAATGCCAGGAAGAACATGGAGCTGTGCCCACAGTTTTTCTTGCTTCATAATTCTTTGTACATGATCTGAAAGCCCATGGGGCTAAACCAGAAGAATATGGGCAGTGACTTCTGACTTTCAATTAAAGAACATTGTTACTTCATCTTAAGGAACTGGTTCACAATGCCAGCAGTCACCACTGTTCATATGCTTCTTCTGCAAATTATTCTGCAGCTCAGAATATAAGAGTAACTTTCAGGGTAACTAAGCTCAACAACCCCATGGTTAGTTAATGCCCTGAAAGAGCTGCAGAAAGATACCTTCCAAAGACAAGCAATTCTTCAGAGACAAACTGATTTACCAACAACATGTAAACTATGTTTTTAATATATCTGGTATGTAGAGTTCTTGGAACTTTCCATGAAAAAATAAACATTAACTAAAAACACACCATGTTTCTTTCTGGGGTGAGGATAAAATGACTTTTAGACACCACTAACATCCTGGTTGAGTCAATTCAACCTCCCTAAAGTCAAATACATAGTTTGGTTTGGTTGAACATGTTAGTTTTTAAACACTGACAGTCTTAAGAAACCTTACAAAAGCTGATGATAAAATCAGTTTGTTTGTTTTCTTCATATCTTCTTACAAAAACATGAAGAAAACACTTAATGTAAGAATTGGCTTTTAAGCTCTGCTCTGGAGAAGTTGTTTGTCAGGTAAATTTCATATATTTGCCTTTTGAGATATGTTTCCTTTTTTTCCAGCTTCTAAGTCCTAGCAGGAAGAATTCATACAGAAGGCAACACTATGTCTGCATTACGTACAGTGCATATCCTACAGTGAGTGATGCTTAGTCAAGATTTGTTCTCTCATAAGTGATGGACTTCTGAGAACTGGGGACAAACAAATTTCACCAAGGGTAGCAAATATGGAATGAGCCAATCTTTCTCTGACATCTCAAGATAATCTGGCTGTGGCGTGTTCACAGAGGGGAATTACTGATTTAGTTTAATGTAGACATCTGCAAAAATAGTTTGTTAACACACTTCACATAGATGATTTAGGAGTTTTATAAGGGATGCTTAACTCTAGTCCTCAGAAGATTCATTTGCAAATTAAGCTGAAACAAAGAGTGAATTGAGTAGTGAATGGGCTCAAGAGTCTGCTTCCTGAAATAGCTAGTGCTGCGTTCAGGTCAGCAGAGGATTGACTGCTGTGTTTATTAATGACCTGGTTTTTGTTATTCTGCATCCTGAATAGATGCAGGAGCATTGCCTTCCACTTTTCCCATGGGCTACAGGAAGGTATGAAAGGCGAATAATAGTCACTGGAAGGTTTATGTTTTTAGTATTCCTTTATACTAATTGTGGTGTCAGTATTGACTATGTGTCTTTTCAGGACTGGTTTAGCACAGGTTCCCTAGATGAGGTCTGTCATCATCACCTATAGGCTTCAGTTCTCTTTGCCCACAAGCAATATTGTGACTCTTAAAAACAGACTCAAATTCTGCTCTAAAAGCAGAGCAATGGGTTGAGTTTCAATGGCAAGAAGAATATGAACAATGACTTCTGAATCTCAGTTAAAGCATATTTTTACTTCATCTTAAGGAATTGGTTTCACTACCCCTTGTGAACTTCTTGCCTTCTGAAGATCATGTCTGGGGTACGTTGCATAGACCTTGTATCAAACTTGGAAGAATGCACTTCCTGGTATTCTCTGGAGTCGGAAATAGCTGTACTTCCTGACACCTAGCTCCAGTGAATCTCTAGACAGTCATTTAATGATGCATGGGTCAGACATAATATGCCCCGGCCATAAAGTAGCAGGGATTCAACAGTAGCACCCTGCTATAGACTTCATGCAAAATTCTCCAAAAATATTTAAGCATGCATTGTTTCCTTTGGTGGGCTTCTTGCCTGGGACATATCCCAGAAACTTGTTTCATTTTATGACTCTGGAGCAGCTTTGCCAGAAACAATTTTTCATGCTTTTGTACTTTAATAAATATTTCTACTACTACAAATAGTAGATACAAAAGTATCTACTTTTGTAAACACAGAGGGAGCAAATAATGGAGCCCAAAAGAATAATACTAAAATATTCTCCTGGAATTTCCCTGGGCTTTTTTTTTTTTTTTTTTTTTTTTTTGTCATGAGATCCCAAGAGGAAGCAGCACAGGTTAGCTGGGTGACAAAGCAGAATTGAAGACTCCAGTTTGAGGGAGTACTGTGAGCTCAGGGGCTGGTCACACCCACTCACACTGTTTGGGGATGGGAGTCTGAACATTTCCTGTCACAAGACCATGTTCACCTACTTGGTGGATTTTTCTGCATGTGCATGAAGTCAGAGAAGCACAGAAGCAGAAGGAGTAAGCAAGAGGTGTGTGCCAGAGAGCAGCGCAGGCATACACTGACTTGGAAGTCCAAGGACAAGCATTTATTTCTGACAGTTAACAACATGTAAGATTTGAATGTTAGATAATTCAATTGGAGAAATTAATCTCCCTGAGAAAACATGATTCTGGTCAGCTTTCTCAGAGATTATTAGCTCTAAAATTAATATTTTATTTAAAATTTATCTAGAGATGTTATTCTTAAAAGGTGTTTAAGCTTTCAAAATTGTTTGCGCAGAGACCTCTCAGGATTGCAAAACCAGCTGTCCAGTAAAGGCTGTGATGGTCAAATCTTCAGAAACATGGAGTATTTATTGCTGTCACAGTTCTGAAGAACAGAAACACCACAACTGTTCAAATTACTTGGAAGTTTATGGATGTCCTTTTTATGGAGAGGAAATTTGATCAAAACCAAAACTTTTTCATTTGTTCTATTGAATTGTATCATCTGTTAAAATGCTTGAACACAAGGCACTAAAATTCAGGTGAAATAAAAATAGCACCTACACCACTAAAAAACACAGATAAAACTTCCCCCTTTCTTTTCATACAGGTACTCCCCTCTGTCCATCCACTCCTCCCTCCCTCCTCAAGATCTTTGAGTTTTATCACTTGAGTTTTCCAGCTGGCCTTAACATTATACTTTTCAAGTGTAATATTAATGCTAATAATATCAATATTTATGTTAATAATGTTAAATTCTCATGTTATACCTTCTTTTTTTTTCTTAAGAACACATGTTTTTTCTCTTATTATCCCTGCACATAGTATTTTAATTTTGTGTATTGAGTAATATCATATTTGAAAATTCCAGATGTTTCCTTAAATGTGCAACAAGTTCCTGGATCATTTGTTGTTTGCTAAAATACCGGAAGAAACAACTTGCATTGCGAAAACCACTTTTTTTCCCATGCTAATTCAATTCAGCTTGACCTAAAGCATCATTCCAGGTATTTTTTAGAAGTAAAGATTTCTTCCAGAACTTTGTTTTGATGACATTTTAGTAGGTTCATATGAAATAGGTTTTGTTCCAGCAGTGAAATACAAACTTGGCACTCCATGCACTTGTTTCCAGTAAAAAGGTAGTGAATGCCAATGCTTGTAAGCCATTGAAAAGGAGACATGCAGCATCTGAATGGTAAAGCTACTATACAGGACATAGAACTTCCTCAAATTACATTGACCTACATATTTTACATGGTGACAACAATATACTAAAATTCAAGGAGGTATTTCTTCACCAAAAGTTAGAATGCAAAATTTTATCCTACAGGACTAAAATATGTATGTGTTAAAAAAGTGGTTAGACATGATGAAAAATTATCTTGAACAGGATTTAGCAGGAGGCCTTCCCTTTGGCTCAAAAATCTTCTCAGCTGCGGGTCTTTGACCACTGTCTACCCTAATTAAATAGAGCAGTTGTTGTACTTCTAGGGATGAAATAAAAGTGGATTTCAAAACTGTTTATATGATTTAGAATATAAATTTGTACGGGGTTGCTAGATGCCCATTGATAAATTCCTTATGCATTTTTTTCAAATCTCTGACCCCAGCTGACCACCTATTTTAAAAGTCTTTTTTTCTTCCCATCCTGTTTTGTGTTGAATCTTGTTCACTTCAAGATGTCAAAAATCAGTGAGAGGTAAGGGGATATTTAGCTTAAATTGTAAGACAACATTTAACTTGTGAAAGAACACTTTTTCTTTAAAATAACCCTCTAGCTGTAGTGGATGTTGCAGTACCTACACTATTGCTTTGCTCTGGACTCCTCCTAGATTGATAAGCACTGCTTTTAATATTACTACAAGCACCACTGAATTAACCTTTCAGGTCTTCAAGAAACCACTCAGGTGTTTACTCTAATATCGTCCTCTCCCCTTCCCCCCCCCCCCTTTTTTTTTTTTTTTTTGGTGAATATCCTACAATTTATCCACCATAGGTATCAAAGTATTCTTCCTGATAATAGGCTTGATTGTGCAGATCCCTTAGATATGGTTGGCAGATTAGGTATTTAAACAGTGTTTGCTAGAGAGATTGCTCTGAGAAGAGCATAATGAATGTCTGCTTGGTTAGCATTAAGGTATGCAAACTTCTTATAGTCTGCTTCCCAACAAATCCTGCCAATATGTTGTCATCACATCAGGATTTTAAAGTTTAAGGGAGTATAGGCATTTTTTCTGAAATAAAATAGAGGCTTTTTTTATATAGCTTAGCGAGACAGGAAATCACTGTCAAGCAATTATTTCCTATTGCTAAAGGACTTTTCATACTTTTATTCTTCTGTTGCCAGCAACTAACAACTGTTGCGTTAACAGTTATTAAGTTTCCAATTATATATGCCAAACTAAAGGAGGAACAATTATGCCATTTTTCAATTATACAGGAAATATTAGGTTATCGGCTTATTATCTACAGATATTTATTTGTGACCAGCAAAACAACCAAAAAATCGATAATTATTTGCAAAAAATTAATTTCTTTCTGCACTTTTTAAAAGGGGCGTGTTGCGGACTAAAATTAACAGATTTTGAAGCAAGGAGTTATAAAGGACTAATTAATTATTCCTGACAAAGAGGCATCTTGATGCTAAGCTCAGAACCTGAGACTTGCAATGTGTGCCTTGAAACTCTACCTTGCTCTTATGTCTTGGATTTTTGCTTGGCTATGTGCCAGCCTTTGATGCAAATTGTTCAGTCCCCACAGTTCGATATGCCCATAAATGCTATGGGATTTCTGACTTCATCTTAGGCATTACTCCCAGACATAATAAAACAGTTTTGAGATATACCTCCAGTTTCATTTGTTTCTTTCATTAAGGACTTGCTTTTTTGTAAAGTTTTAGACACATTTCAAGAAAGCACTATATACTAAATAAAACTACCCATAAGGATATTTCAGAAACTACCATAATTGTTATTTTTTCAATAATTTCCAGACTAGTTTACAATGCAACACTCATACAACAATGCCAGAAAAGTTCTTAGAGCAGGAGCTGAGAAACAGCTTCAATTAGCTCCTATAAGGTTGATTGTAAAACTGAGCAGCAACGGTCTTTAAGAAGCAGCTTCAGACTTTTGTAGGGCTCCTGGTCTTTTTCATGGTTACAGGAATTTTGCTGTGGATTAGAGGCAATGCAACAGGAAATACTCACCACAACCACCAACCACTGGTTTCTATTGCAATGTAAGGATCAAGACTTAGACAGCCTGGAGCTGATTACCACTGCCAACCTCCCAAGATGATGCCCCTCTGCCTGCAAGCTCAGTCTGTCCCCCTGCTGTGAGAGCAGCAAGGGCCTCCTGACTTCGGCTGGCGCAAGTGGATAGTCCAATCATGTAACTAACCACAGCTCCCAAATGGGTCACAGTCACCTCACACACAGGGGCTAGGTGGGATAATTTGGTGTATGCTCAGGTTTTTCCAAAAACAGATGTTTGGTGGAGACTTTGTTGAGGCAGAAAAATGCACGACAGGAGCATGGAAAACTTCCTGTGTTTACCTTTTTCTCCTAGAACATAATTTGTGTTTGTTTATCTTTGCTGCAGCCACTAAAAGCTGAACAGCAAATTAAAATTGATTAAAACAGAAAATTAAAATCTCTCGTGACTCCCTTCATAGATAAGGCCTGCAGACATGAAGCTGGTGTTACTGCTCTTCTCCATTGACATTTGGTTGGGCAGCTTAATCCAGTTACCGCGGGAGCTGTAACTCGCTTCCTCAAAAGCTCCCTTGGTCCCTGTGTAAATGGCCGCAGTCAACTTGGAATTTGGATTTGCAACCTCAGTAATCTCTGCTATTAATCTGTTGCACAATGATGTCTTTTGTCACAGATTTGTTAAAATGGTATTGACTGCTATTTAACAACCACACCCCAAAGAGACCAAGCAGATGTGGATTTTTGAAGGTTTAATATTGGGAATGTTTTTCCATGCTGGTTAATTATTTTCCATGCCTAGCCTGAAGTACCTTAACTATTTGTATTGTCATAGAAAGAAATAACAAAATTTATGTCTCATGAATATTTGTACACAGAAGAGTAAGAATTAATGAATAGTTACTGGTTAATGAATGGACAACTTGGAAGTTAGCTCCAGATGAAGAATATCTTTTCTTTCTATGGGAAAAAAAGATACCTTTTTGTCTGCAATGTAGTTATACATAATTGTCATTGAATCATCACTATACAATATGTGCTATTCAAATATTTGAGTGGGTGACACTATGGGCAAGAAAGATTTCTATTTGACTTAAAATTAATCAAAAAATATCTTTCTACATACAAACCAAGGAAATGAAAAATGAAATCTTATTTGTAAAAAAAAAACCCAAACCCTGTAAACTTTTAATTTATCTTTTTTTGTTTGTATGTTTCTTTGTAGAGGGAACGGATTTACTTTCTTGCTGGTGTGACTGGAAATGGAAAAAGAAAATATTTGAACTTACACACATGATTGCAGTACCTTTTCATTTTTATGAAATCCTTGAACATATAATAAGTCGTCTGCTCAGCTGGACAGCTGTTTGAAATGCTGAATTAATGGAATAGAGGAGATTTTTAATGTAGGCTCATAGGCTTAGTTCCCACAGTTTCTGTTGCCTTCCTCTTTCGTTTGTGACCAAGTGAAACATTACTGTAGAAATTCTCAAGACTGCACCTATGGAACCCCATTAGATGACAACAGGCACATGGAAGCAGCCCCGCAGTGACTCTCAGCATGCTGTGAGCTGCAGCAGCGCTACAGACCAGCAGTAATGTTCATGCTGTATCTCAGCAATTATTTTTAATGGGAAGTTGTACTGACAGCTTGTTCTTGCAACTCAACTGAAATAGAAAGTAGAGCAACAACATTTCAACTGGGATCAAGATCACTTCTAAATGAAGTTTTCATTTCACTGTAGCTATTTTTTAGAAAATATGGATTTTTGTCAGAAACTATGCAAGGGCCACTCCTTTCTGAGTACATTGACAGTTAAAATAAATGTGATGTAGACTCCTGAAGCCCTAGGAAATCAAATCCATCATCCCATTAGAACCAAAAGACTAAGCCTAATGTCAACATACATAAATGTATGTAGTATAAAAACTTAAAGAATTATGGATAATGAAATACTTTTAGTAATTTTAAGCTTAGGCATACTTTGCAAGTCTTGATGCTACTCAACACTCACAGATCTATTACAGAAAGGAGGAATGACCCACATCTAGAGCCAGTCCCGTAGTCAGGGCTGTACTTACACACATGGGGTGAACTGCCTTTCCCCATGGACAGTCAGGGTGTGTACAAACACCTCTGTCTTACCAAACAAGCAGGGCTGAATTTAGTGGGAAAGACTGGGAAGTGACATTATGGAGCCAGATGGTGCCAGTCCCAGTAAAAAGCCCTGAAGGGCATCAACCATGGATTTCACCCCAACACCACTAGCTCTCTGAGCAGTGCCTGGCTTAGGGGCAGTGAGTCCAAAGTCACAGAATCAGAGAATATGCTGAGCCGGAAGCGACCCACAAGGATTATCAAGTCCAACTCCTGACCCGGCACAGGACCATCCTCAACAGTCACACCAAGTGCCTGAGTACATTGTCCAAGCACTTCTTGAGCTCTGTCAGGCTTGGTGCTGTGATTACTTTCCTGGGAAGCCCGTTCCAGTGCCCAGCCACCCTCTGCGTGCGGAACCTTTTCCTGATATCCAATCTAAAATATCCAATCTAAACCTCCCCTGATATAACCCCAGGCCATTTCCTCAAGTTTCGTCGCTGGTCGCTGCAGAGCAGAGATCAGTGCTTGCCTTTCCTCTTCTCCTCACGAGAAGTTGTAAACACGGGATGATGTCTCTCTTCAGTCTCCTCTTTTCCTGGCTGAAAAGACCAAATCACCCCAAAGGAGTCGCAGTGTCTCCTGGGCGGGCGACGAAGCCGCCTGCTGCGCTGCGCCCCCGGTGTGCGGGCACTCGGCTCGCTGATGCCTCGCGTAGAGGGGGTTCCGCGGGCATCCCGCAGCCACTTACGGACGGGAGGGGAAAACCTCCTCGGGAAGGGGCAAAGAACAGCAGGCAGGGACGGAGGGAAGCCCCTTGCGATGGCGACCAGCAGCCCGCGGCGCTCTGGGTGCAAACGGGGGCTGGCTGCCTGCCCGTGGCAGCACCGGGAGCGGGATCTCCTCCCCCGCGCACACCTGTGCCACCACCGGGTGGCTTCGGGGAAAGCCGCGCCGCCGCCGCCGCCTCCGCCCGGGGTCCGAACAGCGGAAACTTTCTCCGCGCTCCCTCGTAAACACGGCCCGGCGCCCTGCCCCGGACGCTGTTTCGGAGCAGCGCCGTGTCCTCCGGCCCCGCACCGCCTCCCTGCCCTGCCCGCAGGGAGGGCGGCCGCGCACCGCTCTCACCTGCAGGAAGGGGTCGGGAAGCGGGGGGCGGCCGAGCCGAGTGACCGAGCGAGGCGGGCAGGGAAGGAGGGGAACATCCCGCTCCCTCCTCCACGCCGCTGCCGGCAGGGGAGCGGGGGCCGCCGCCGGTGTCCGCGCTCCGGGCGGGGCGGGACCGGGCCGCCGGGCTATTAATAGCCGTGTCCGGGCGGGCGGAGGGCAGAGCCGCGGGCACCATGCAGGGGAACGGGCAGCAAGCGGGGAAGGGCCACGAGGACCACCTGGACGGGGTAGGGGCGGCTGATGGCGGGCTGCAGACTGCGGCTGTGCCCATGCTGCCGGCCATGGAGGTGGCTGAGGAGCCGGAGAGACCTCCGGGAGGCAAGAGTAAGGATCCCAACACCTACAAAGTGCTCTCCTTGGTAAGGGCCGGGCTGCCGCGGGGCCGGGCGGGCGGACCGACCTGGCTCTCGCCTCGCCGGCGGGAGCGTGGGGAGCGGTGCGGCTGGCGCAGGTGTTTCGCCCGTCTCCAAGCTTCGGGAGATGGGGGCGAGCCCGTGGCGGGAGCTTAGAAGCCTCTCGGCGGGGCTGGAAGAGGGAGACTGCCTTCGGCAGCACGGGCTCCTCGGGATGCCCGGGGCAGCAGTGCTACGGGACGGCTCCGCTTCGGGAGTCAGCCTCGGGCAGGAGCGTGGCACTTGCGTATAGACAGCGACCTGCCTCAGAGAGGGATTCGTAACTCTTGATTTATTTTACTCTTTTGATGATAGTCAGCGTTGAATTTTTTTTTTTTTTTTTTTTTTTTTTTTTTTTTTTGTGGTGTCAATGGTTGTCTTGTCTTCCATCATGTGGTTTTAGCTGTATGCTGTAGGGGGGACACCAGGAAAGACAAAACCTGGTTAAAGTAGGAAAATATGGCTAGAAAACCTGAAAAGAGTTCAAAAACCAAAAGGACAGAGGAAGTGTAAAAACTTGCCTTTCTCCGAATTTGAGCTACCGTGGGTTGAAAGTTTGTCTCCAAGTGCTGCTGGTAGGCACTTCTGGCCCTTGTTCAGAAGCCCCAGCAGCCAAAGCCATTGTTAGCAGGTAGGTCACTTTCCAGTTTTAGCCACGCTGCTGTATTATAATTATTCTCCCCATAGAGATGTGAAAATAAGACCTTCCAAACTGCCTGGAGTAATCATTATGAAACTAAAATCATTATCAAGGTGAAGGAATTGTGGTGTTCTTGGAAGGAAGCTTTAGTGGAACTGCAGCAGACGTCACGATGTGTATATATGCATAAATAGTCCTCTTTCAATACATTTAAGCATAAATGTCAAGGTGCCCATCGAAATTTACTGATACCTTTGTAACCTGGCTACCGTTTCAAATGATTCATCCACCCATATCATTGTGACTTCAGGTTGGTCATACTTTCTAACAGCGGGAGATGAATTATGTTTCTAAGTTTGTCAGAATATTATAAGAAAAATATGCAAATTAATGTAAAGGTCTGTGGTAGTTTCCATGCAGAAGCTTTTTTAGCAACTTTTCTGATGAATTGTCCCTGTAAATAAAGGTTGTGGTTAGTAGCTTGCTTCACTACTTCATTGTTTTCTGGGGAGGTTAAGGTTGTGCCATAAAAGCCACTGCAGCTGGATGGTGAAAATTTCTAAGCTCTTTTCAGGCTTAGAAATTAGATGCTAGTAGTGGGAAATGCTGTTATCCTATTCAAAACCTATTGAATAACATTGTTGTCCTGAGATTTTTAGGCTCTAATGCAACAGAATTATTAGAGATGCATAGCCACTTAGAGACTGGAGTTGAGCACAAGTTAGTGTTTGCAGTTACTTATTCTTCTGAATTAAGTTCTTATTCTCCAAATGCCATTCATTGAGAACTGGCAAAAATTTCCTCCTGTGCTCATGATAGTGTCAGAGGGAAATATGTTATCTATATAGAAATATTTAAAAAATTCTAAATATTTATGGCCATGCACTATTTTTTTGGGTGACTGCAAACACAGAGATAATGTACAATATTCAGTGAGAACTTGGAAAACATTCTAAGTACTGCAGGTGATACTGGATTGAGTGAAACAAGAATGTATTTAACCTAAACATGTAAGAAAGGGGCAAACTGGAGTTGGAAATGCTAGTTTATTCTTTCTCAGAAACCGATGTATTTATAAAGCATTGATGATATCCAAATGTAACAAAGAAGTGAGTAGACTTACCTCCTTGGTGTTTGTAGTTTTATAGTAATGTGAAACTATTAAAGTATCCAGATGTAGGTAAATCTCATTTGCCTGCATTTATCCTAGCTGTATGTGCTATTGCTTCCTTTATTTATGTAGATAAAAAACCCCCACAAACAACTGCTTTCAAGTGAGATTATGTTGAAATTTTATAAAAACTCATTAATGACTTTCTGCTGATTAAAGAATACTTGAATCACTCTTCTTATTTTTCTGGAAAGCTCAAACTGGACTTCATTCGCCTCTTCCTTCACAAGAGCCACCTGCAGATGTCTGTGCAGTTTATGAACACAACCTCAACATTCCCAGCTCTTGTCCATGAGCCAATCTTACCCTATCACAGAGCAGATGTTGCTGCTGCACCCGGAGGCTTCCAAAAGTGGTGGAATTTACTGACCCATAGTGCTTTCCTAAGCATCTTAAGCCACCTTTTTATTTACTGTTTTGCCACTTTTTTGAGCTCAAACTACTGTCCCTCAAAGCCCACTGAACTGTCTGTCTGTAGTCTCTCCAGGCTGTTGTGTAACTGAGCAGTGTGCTGCTGCCCAAGAGCAGCATAACCTTTGCTAACGTTTGAGGTTTTCCCACTTGCCAGGAACTCAAGCATTGCATTTTGGTCTGATTCATTCATTCCATTAAAATAAATTTTTTCCATGCCAGTCTAACGGCTGAAACATTGAGAGAAATAAAAGAAATAATGTAAGAGATTGTTTCTTTTCAACAGTTTCAGACTTTTTGTCAGAACTGGAAAACTCATTTAAACTGACACTTTTGTTAGAAAAATTTGAAAGGAATTTTGCAGCTTGAGAAATCCTAAGTAGAAAAAAAATCACAAAAAAAATCGAGGTAAGGTCCAGGCAGAGACATTGAAAGTGTCTTAGTCTCATTGAAAGAATAATTCAAGCATTTCAGAGTGCATGAAGATAATAAATTGTGAAGTTTAAAAAAAAATGCTGTGAAATACACTTAATATTTTTATAGTCTGGGGTTTTTTTCCCTCTTTTTTCATTAAGACTGTCCAGTCTTTTTTATTTGTTTGGGTTTTTTTTTGAGGCATGTCCCAAAAACTAACCAACTTCTAGCTTTGGGCAGGAGATTGAGCTGAAAACCTCTTCAGGTCTCTTCTAGCCTTATCATATCATAGAATGGTTTGAGTCTGAAGAGATCCCTATAGATCAGTTTCAACTCCTCTGTCACGGGCAGGGACACCTTCGCTAGACCAGGTTGCTCAAAGCCCATCTAATCTGGCCTTGGACACTTGCTGGGATTGGGTATCAACAGGTTTTTTGGGCAGTCTTTTCAAGTGTCTTGCCGCCCTTACAATAAATAATTTATTCTTAATGTTTAATATAAACATACTTTTTTTCAGTTTAAGGCCATTTCCCCTTGTCCTATCACTACGTGCTCTGTACACAAGTTTCTCCAGCTTTTTCATTGGCCCCTTCAGGTACTGGAAGGTGCTGTAAGGTCTTTTCAGGGCTTTCTTTTCTTTAGGTTGAATAGCCCCAAATCTCTTCACCTGTCTTCTCTGAAGAGGCGGTCTATCTCTCTGCTTATCCTTGTGGCCCTCCTCTAGACTTGCTTCAGGAAGCCTTAGGAATCCCTCTTATGCTGAGGGTGCCAGAGCTGGGTGTAGCACTCCGGGTGGGGTCTCACAAGGGCAGAGTAGAGGGGCAGAATCCCCTCCCTTGACCCGCTGGTCACACTTCTATGGATACAGCCTAGGAAGCAGTTGGCCTTCTAGGCTGTGAGTGCACATTGACAGCCTGTGCCCTGCTTTTCATCTACCAGCACCCCCAAGTCCTTCTCTGTGGGGCTGTTCTTAAGGAGTCCTTCTCCCAGTCTGCACTCACCTCAGGGCTTGCCCTTACCCACGTGTAGCACCTTGCACTTGTTGAACTTCATTAGGTTCTCATGGTCCCACTTCTCAAGCTTTTCCAGGTCCCTCTGGATGGCATCCCATTCTTTTCTTATGTCAACTGCACTACTCGGCTTTGTGTCATCTGCAGACCAGCTGGGGATGCTGGGTCACACTGAGCTTCTCATCCACTAACAGCCCCAAGTCTTTCTCCTCAGGGCTGCTCTCAAACCATTCTCTGCCCTGCCTTTGCTGGTACTGGGATTGTCATGCAGGACCACACACTTGGCTCTTGCACACTCCCACCTCTCAAGCTTGCCCAGGCCCCTCTGGATGGCAGCCCTTCCCTCCAGCCTGTTGATTGCACCACACACCTTGGTGTCATTGGCAAAGTTAGGGTGCCCTGATCCTGCTGCCTGTGTGACTGACAAAATGTCAAACAGTGCTGGTCCCTATGCTGACCCTGAGGAAGGCACTCCTCACTGGTTTCCACTGGCACATCAAGCCCCTAAGCATAGTTCATGAGTGTGCCCATCCAGTCAATTCCATGTCCACTAAGTGGTCCCCCTGTCAAATCCCTGTCTCTCCAGTGTAGAGACCAGGATGTAATGCAGAACGTGCCAAATGCTTTGCACAAGTCCAGGTAGATGATTTCAGTTTTTATTCCTTCCTTCACCACTGCTGTAACCCCATTTTAGAAGGCCACCACATTTGTCAGGCACAATTGCCCCTTGGTGAAGCCACAATAGCTATCACCTATCACATTCTTATTTTCCATGTGCCTTAGAATAGTTTTCAGGAGCATCTGCTCCATGATTCTGTAAATCTGGTTTCGTTCATCTCAGTCATCCATTGGCTTCTATGTTAAGCTTTTATAAATCATAAACCCCCATTTATCATAAATATATTGGATCATCTCTGCCCAAGGGAGAATTTCTGTTGCCAGTTCATATTTGCCATTGCTGCAGTCAGCAGAGAGTCTAAGTATACAAAAAAAGATCTATTGGATGTCAAGATATTCAGTAAGAGTCCTGAAAGGTTTTCACCACTTCATTTGAAAAGAACCCTTAGCTGCTGACTTTGTGCTTGGGCAGGGAAATATGGGTGTGCTATGTCAGGATTTTGGAGACAACAGTAGGTTTGTCTGGTTTTGTTGTTTGGTTCTTTTTTTTCCTCCACATAGATGAAGATGTGGGAACAATCTTCTCTTACAAAGTTGTTGGGAAGATTGTATTCCTGTTTGGTTGTTTTCTGGCTGATGGTTTTCTTCCTAAAGATGTTTGAAGGTATCCAAACATTTGCATAGATTAGTACTTTAAAACAAAATTAACAATGCTTAGCTATATTCTATTTTTCCATAAAAAAGACAGAATATGTATTTAATTACCCAAACCTTGTGATTTGGACCATGGTTATTGACTTCAGCTGACTTCAGTGTGGGAATTTTTATGGGCATCAGTCAGTTCTCAAGCATTGGATTGAAGGATGCTGTTGTCTGAATCCAAGAGGCCTGGGTGCCATGTTCAGTCTTTAATCTTTTTTTGGCCCTCAGCAAACCATTCCATTTCAGCTTTTAAAATTTTTTAAAAATTATTTTGTTATTATTTTGCTTAATGTGCCTTGTAATGTTTTATTTATTTTTCAGTAGGGAAAAGTGGTCCTTGCTGAAATTACTTGCTTCCATGACAGTGCTGGGCTGAGCTTAGATGGGACTTCTGAGAACCAAGAAACACCACACAGCTCAACAGTAATATTAGGGTGACTCTTGGGTGATTAAAATTTTTTTGGCATTAAACATCCTTTGGTGAAATATGAAGTAAAGAATGATGGTGACAAGATTGCCATATTTTTAGTAGACTTAGAAGCACTTTCAGTTTAGAAATATTAAAAGAGTTCTTGGCCAATCTCCAATATCTTAATAATTTGTAGGAGAATCTCTTCCAATGTTGGGAAACAAGAATGCTTTACAGCTGTGTTCTGCCAATGTTACAGCTCTCCAGCTTCCATGGTGACTTGGTTTTAAGTCTAAACACATGCTGTTTGACAAAACATTTTTTTTAATTGAGCTTGCTGTTGTTATTGCTTAAATGCATTAATTAGAATAAAAATGTAACTATACATACAAAAAATATTTTTTATCCAATTTAATCCATCATGGGGTTTGAATTTAAAAATCATTATAGCTAAGTGTTTCTCTTCAGTCTTATTCTAGAAAAGGGACTTCTGGAATAGGAAGAGCATGAAGATGGCTCAAGGCTATATTTTGAGATTCAATTTTGCTTTTATTTATGAGTCAAGTGCAACTTGTTTGGAAAACAAATTTTAGTTGGTATAATTACTGACAGTTTCTTTCCTTTCTATGCAGTCATTCATTCATATGTGGCTGCCACTAAAGCAGATGACGTGTGGTGGGCTTTGTTCTGTGTTCTTAGTCTGCTGTGTTGAATAAAAGAATTGTGTTTGAAAGTACAATGTTTACTTTTTTCTCATGACATGAGTTTTCAGTCCTGTTTTCCTTATGTTTTTACAAAAATATACTTGCTGATTAAATAGCAGAGTCAGCTGCTATCTGCTTTTTGTCAATTGAACTAGAAGTTTTATTTCCCTTTCTTTTTGGCTAGCATGTTGTTGCACTTTAATTTTTCTCTAAATTCTCCCATGATCTTAAGTGCAGTGAAAAAGGTAACAGCTGGGCTAAAGCTTTGATAACAACAGCTCAAGTGCTAATGACTTCCAGAAGAGAATGTACCTGCACAGCAACAAATAAGAAAAATATTTTAGATTCCAGCTGACTAGGTGTCAGATGCTAACTCTTCTGTCTTTTGGTATCTTTTTGTTAAAAACACATGTTTGAATAGTTTTGGAAGGTATTTAGAGAGCTATAGTATGTTGATGTTTTCTGCTGAAAATTCTCTGCTGAGTGAAGAGTTACCACTCTCTGGTGAAATCTGTGAAGGCTTTTATAATACATTACAGTGTCTCAATCTACCTTTAAAACATTCTTGTCCTTTGAATGGCCTTTGGTTGCAATAGCACACAATAGCAGTCCTGAGGACATTCAATAGAAAGAATGAGAGTAGACCTCCTGTGAGCCTCTTTGAGAAGAAAAACAATAATGCCTATGCATTTTCCTAGTAAATCCTTTTAGCTCTGGAAAAGTTTTGGGTGTTATTTCCAGCATTTTCATCCACTGACTTCAGAATTATTTAGTCACCTCCAGTGATTTACAGCAGCCAGGACCTGAGAGCCCCAGGGATTCTCCGCCTGCTGGCCTCTACAAGTGGAATGTAGATCAACAGAAGCACGTCTTTGTAGACCATAAAAATATTTACAAATGTGGAAAGAAGAGATGCCTGGTGCAAGAAGGAGGTGGCGCACTTGGTTCAGTGCTGATTTACTTTTTTTTTTAGGTGATTTACTAAAGTGTTACCTAAGTAGCTGTGCTGGTGTGAGTGAAGTATCTACCTCCTTTCAGTTATTTAAATTTTATTAAGTAATGCCTGCTTTTGAATAAAACGAAGCTGTTGGCAAGAGGATTATGCTGGTTTAAAAATAATTTTTACAAGTATGAGTAAGTGTTCTGCTGCCCCTGGCAAATGTAGATAAGTGTAGTTTTTTTTTTCTTTGTACAGTATGCTGTCTGCATTTTTAACAGTGCCCTTTCAGAGTCATAAGGTGACAATATTCTTGATTGAAATTCATAATTTATTATTGTGTTCTTTACATTTTTGCAGGTGAAATTCTTTCTCAAAGATATTTTAGTGTTAAGATTCAGGTCAGTAATCATCTATTCTAGGTGCACAAAACAGTGAAAACATAGCATGCCTTTTGCAGATCCCAGTGGTTTTGGAAAATTCCATGGGTTTTCTTAATACCGGCATTACAGGCCCTGTCTAGACATCCTCCCTTCATGGATACGTATGACACAACTGTGAGAACCAGTCGTGGAGATTAGGATGGAAAAACATTATTTTGCATGGTTTCCTTGATAATTGCATAGTTGTTAATGGATGTGTCTTAAACCTTGGAGTGACAAGTTTTGTTGGCCATGGAATACCAGGGATGAAGGAAGGGAGATGAAAGCAACTGGGCAAATGGCAGGCAAAGAGTGAGGAAGATCAACAGAAATAAATGTAATTCAGAATGATAATTCCTTAAAAGAATTATCAGTGCATTCTTTGCCAAAGAAAATACAGAATAGAGGGAGGAATGGGAGAGGTGGACAGAGCTAGAGAGGAATGAAGAGAAAGGGACAGTAGCATTAACTGTGTAAAGGAGGACTAAAATATGATAGGAAAGGTGGCAGTATCTAAGGCCAGTGAGAGATTTCTTTGTGTCAGTAAGACCTGTACTGCTGAAGAGTCTCTTTGGGATCAGCTGTGTGTAGCCTGCACGCTTTGCTGACTCCAGCCATTCCAGCAGCTCCCCAAAATTTCTGCTGAGAAATTCTCTTCAGCTGCAGCTCTAGAGATAAGTGAGGGAAAGGATTCTCTTCTCTAACCATGCTATCATATTTCCATTTACCCAGCTCAAAATGAAAGGCTTTTGAAATAAAAGGCTTTTGAAATGTTCTCAGGATTGCAGTTTTCCAGACTTTCAACCACCTATTCCCAACCATTATAATTGTTTACAAAGCAAAGCTTTTATTGCTTCCTCCCACGTAAAGGAAGCAGTGATGGACAGAGATTCATCCCTAGATGACAATGTTTTTGTGATTCCAAAACAAACATTCTAAAACTTATTTTTAAACCAAAAAAGGACACTTTCTTCTCTGCAATTGTTACTGTGTTGTTTTAAAAACATTTTCTCAGATGCTATATTAGAACTGAATCTGATAGTTTGTGCTAGTGGCCTCATAAGATACAGATCACAAAATGTTAATTTTCTACTTTTGTGTATTACAAGCCCAAGTTCTTTAATTTTACTTGTCTTCCTATTAAATGGTGGATTCCCATATTCTTTCTTAATGGCACCTTAATTTCAGTACTTGTTTTCTCTTTTGAGTAGAAGAATACAGGTGAGAGAGAACAGGTAAGGTTTCTTCCTATGGTTTAAAAAGGCAGATTAAACCTTCAAAGCAGGTGTTCTGTTGACAGTGTGGTAGTAGTGAGAAAATTGAATTTGGTGCTTGCTGCAGGATGCTGAACAAGGTCCTTGTTAGTAAACAAGCATGCATGCAGCTGCTTGTCTTTGTATGGATTAAAAAAAAATATATAATCTTTATGTAGCAGGCTGTAGCATCTCCAACCTGACCTACCTGTATGTAAAGCAGGCCAGGTAAAATTAGTAACCTGCTTGCTGTGCTGAGGTTTTCTTAAAGAATTGGAGAATGGTTTGGGTTGGAAGGGACCTTAAACATCATCTAGTTCCAACCATCCTGCCATGGATAGAGACACCTACTAGGACGCTCAAAGCCCTGTCCAACTTGACCTGGAACACTTCCAAGATGTCCAAAACCTCTCTGGACAGCAGAGATATGTTACAATGTAGAAAGAAGCAAAGTAAACTGGTTCATCTTTAGGGTGCAGCCGTGAGATGCAGTGAGTATCTGGATCTTTAGAAATAGAATATTCTTCATCATCCATAGAGTTGATAATCTTAGGGCCTTTTCACTGACAGTAGGTCAACTACTGGTGTAACAACTCTTGCTGTGCCTAGTCAAGACTGCTGCTGCTGGCCAGTATTAGCTGCTCCTTATTGTTCCAGCAGAACATTTTGCCATTTGTGTGGATAATATCCATGTGACTGAAGTCATTCAGGCTCAAGATAAAGCTTCAATTCAAAGCCTTAAACACTGAGCTGCAATTGCATGAGGTTCCACTGGGTTAGATTTGGCTGTCCCAGAACATTGTCAAATGTTCAATGTGTAAACTTACTGTTTTTGTAAAAAGTCTTTATTAAGTGTTAAAGAAGGAAAGAAAGAAGAAAACAAAAAGGAGGGGAAAGCTTTAGTGTTTTGCAGTAAAATGTTTTTAAGACAAAAATTTAAGCTAGTGGGACTAAGGTTAAGAAAACAAAAGATTAAATGTAGTGAGTCAAGAGTTTCAAGATCTTAGAATATAATTGCATTTAGTATTGTATTTTGTACCCAAAAGAGTACTCATATGCCTCAGTGAACATAATCCTTTTGTTTTTGCTTATTGGAATTATGTTCATAGAAGCGTAAAACTGACAACCTGGAATATAAGACAAAACTGTGATTTTATTACATTTGGTGCCAAAATCCCAGAAATTATTTGTGAGAATTTTAGTGAAGTTTTACCAGTTTTACATTGAGAAATATTATAATGCTGTCACTTTTGAGTGGGTTTTATGTAGATTTTATTTCTCATTAATTTGGTGTCATGATTAAATTCCTGTATTACCTACACTGAAACTCCATAAGGGAATATTAACAGTCCATTTAGTGGCAGTGCAATGTGTTTTCTGTACAGGGATGCCTTAGGTGGCCAAAGTTCCATAGGTCATAGGTCTAGGTAGCTATTTGAAGATATGTGGATAAAGCTGTTAGAAATAGAGTAGCTGTGGATTTTGCTTGTTTTAAAGCGTGTTTGTTCTTACATCTCAGAGGACATTCTACTCCTTGATCTTAATAGCAGGGCCTGGTGGGAGCAGAGGAGCAGTAAATCTTCACACTGAAATAAAATGTTCTCAACCTGGATTTTAAAGAAGAAATGAATCAATTTTTAATTTAATAATAACAATAATAATAATAATAATATAATGTTAAAAGGACAATAATAGATCTTGCCCTCTCTGCTGGTTTTGCTGGGCTTTGACATCTTGCATTTGAAGTGTCACCTACCTCCCTGTGCACAAGCTCTTATCTAGATGATATTTTATATGAGGGATTTCAAAGGTCCAGAACAATTTATATAGAATATAACGTAGTTGATACTGATGTTACAGAAAGTGTTGATGCTGATTTAAAAACAAAAAAGAATCCCAAACCCCCCCCCCAAAAAAAAAAAAAAAACACAAACCAAAAGAGAAAAAAGTACAAAGCTCTGTACTTGTGTTCATTCTTGATAGCTAGGTTTAATGGAGACTTGCATCTTTCTGTAAGTTTTTTCATATCCAGGTGACTAGATGATGCTAGATTTTTCCCCCTTCAGTCTTTTAATATTTTCCTTCTTTCCCTATCAATTCGAAGGCTGAAATTGAACTGAAAAAATGCTTATTTCTTTGCTACATCTGATATTGAATAAGATTCCAGTGACTTGCCTGGTTCAGGATTCTAAGCCACAGCTTTATCAGATCCAGTCTATTGTTCCATTTTAAAATAAATGGTATATATGAAATATTTTTTCTGTTGATTAATTTGGTTTTTTAAATAATTTTTAGTTCAAAAATTCACAGTTGTATCTGAATTCCAATACTACACTTTCAAGAAATTGCTTTCTTACTGTCTTTATTAGTTGCTTAGTGAAAAAAATTGCAAAGTAAATTGTAGAGTTGTAAAAAGCAATGCAAATAGTTTTTAGTTACTGAAGTGCTCATAATACTTAAAAAAGAATAAACTTGAGAAATAATTAGGTGCATTTTTAAATGGAAGGAATTTTTGCTGCATCACCATATGATTCAGGTGTCCCACACAAGGCTGACTCAGCAGATTTTGCTGATGGGAAAGGAGAAAAAAAAGGGGCAGAATTGTTGTAGCCATGTATGTGAAGTTATTAAGTATTTCTTCAATGCAATTTTTCTGCAGAAAACAGTGACTAGAAAGTTGATACGTACACATTTTCCCTACCCAGAGCTCCCCAAATCCTTTTGTATAAGAAAGCCTGCAGTATCTTCTGTTTCAGGACTTCTGGCAAAGCACTTTATTACACTCTACACTTAAATAGAATATCTGTTCTAACTGCATTCTTGGCTTCTCTTTAATTACTGTATAAGTGCTGATGGCATGTATATTTTTTCTAAAGAGTTTATGGAATAAATCCAATACTTAATGAGGTTAAAAGAAATCTGTCTCTGCATTTGAGTAGGCATTAAATCCTGCTGTAACATGCTGGACAAGGACAATACCGTGCTTGTTTTGTAACTTCAGTGCATCCAGAATCCATAATGAACACAGCTGTAGTTTCTGGTCAGTGCAAGACCAGAATGTCTTATTGTGACATCCCACGGTTGCTTACCATGGTGTGGACCCAAATCTAGTATGAACTGGATACTAGGAAGTGGGAAAAGGTTTTCCTGCCTAAGAAAATGATAGGTATCACTTAAGGGCTATGCCTTCTGTTTGTAGTCTGTGGTTAATGACAAAACTTCACCACCTTATAGCAACATATGAGGAAGGAAGGAGTAGAGTAAAAAAAAATTTCTATAAAATGTGTAAGAAATAGAAATATATCATCATGAAAGAATGATATAAAAGAAATCAAGAAAGACATGATGATATATGTCTATGTTAAACGACTTGAGGAGAAATTATATATGTAGGCCCAGCTGTGACAAGCAAGTTTATACTCTGCTAATTAATTGGCAAACATCATAATTAGTTTTGGAAGTGAAAACTACTGGTGAAAAGAGTCAAATTAGCATGTTTATGAGTTTCAGCACCATTATATAGCATTACAGAGAAAATGAGTGCTTTCAAAATCATTCAATGGTAATTTAATACTATTTCTTTTCCTTCGTGTCCAACAGGTACTCTGTGTCTGCATGTTAACGACAATCCTAGGATGTATATTTGGCCTGAAGCCCAGCTGTTCAAGAGATGGTAAATAATATGTCTTTTATTTAGTAATATTACTAAACAATTCCTTTTCTTTTTCTGAATTAGTTTTCATCTACCCTTCTTGCTGCAGCAGGAGGATTGCATGCATTGCTTGAAGTAGTATCAGTAAGAATGGAATAAAAATACCAGAAAATAAACCTCAGGTGTACTCAATAATTGTGTGTACTCACTTGAGAGGTAAAGTGATCCTGGTACTCAGTGTCTGATCTGGCAGCTTCCATGTATCCTGCCTGTCACTGTGGTGAATGGCTGGCTTTTTTCAGTTCACCATTAAAAAAACCAAAATGAAACAACAAAACACAACAACTTCTATTTCATGTTGTCCTAGAACATTTGTTTTTCATCTTTTCCAGTCGATTATGGAGGGAAAAAAAAAAAAAGTTATTTTTTTTACTGGCTAGAATTGTGGCCTCAAAACATTCCTGGTGGAATTCCTCTGTCTGTTTTCTGTTCTGAAAAATATGTGGTTTTTTCAATGGTGAAGTTTCTTCAGGTAGGTTATGAAAGATTTTTTTTTTTTTAAAGAGATTAGGCTTATTTTGAGAACACATATGAAGAGTAATTTCAAAGCTGAACATAAAATGATTTTAAACAGAAGTTCAGTTTATAAAATTTCTGTTACAATATATATAGGTTTCTTTTCATTTTATTACAGCTCTGCAGTATTGGTTCATTAATATCTCATTTTCCTAATATCACACACTTCAGGATTCTTCAGAAGAAGAGCCGTATTAGGGAGGATTTCCTTCACTTTCTTAAGTTTTGTTAGTTTTGTTAATCCTTCACATCACCAGTTTCTGGCTGGATGGTGTTTTTTTTTGGTGTGTTTTTTTTTTTTTTTTTTTTTTTGTTGTTTTTTTTTTTTTAGTGATGATTCCCCTGGTGACAGCAACCTCAATGTAGTGGAAGAATGCTATGTCTTTTTTTTGATACTTAAATTGAACAAAAAATAATCAGTAAGCAGTATACTCAAGTTTGTATCTCTTGTGTCTGCTTTGGAACAGCCATCCTTACGTCTTGAGGTCTTACATATTTTGAGGGACTGTACTCACATCTTCCTGTGACACAAAAAGGCAAGGACAGTCATATCTAGGTTTTATTTCATTGGTTTCTGCCAATACTGAAACACTATATTCTTGCTAAAATTGAACAGAACCATTTGATCAATACGATGAAAAATTATTTTTGTTCAGCAAGAGGAAATGAGCATTTGGTTAGATCAAGACTTTCCTTTGGCTGTTGCTGTTTTTGCAGCCATCCTGTACATTGTGGAATCACCAGCTGTGTCATTTCACACGCTGGGTGTATTAGTTTCTTTTGCATGTTGACTGATTTGGGCTCAGCCACTGATATCTAACACTATCCAATATTACAGTGAAAACCTGCAAAGGTCGTTGCTTTGAAAGGACCTTTGGAAGCTGCCGTTGTGATAAAGATTGTGTCAAGCTTGGGAACTGCTGCTTAGATTACCAGGAAACATGTATACAACCAGGTAAGGATGGAAGAAACTGAGGGAGCAATCTCTTTTGTTCTTTGACAGGGTCCAGCTCAGCATGTAAGAGTACTGCTGTGGTCAGGGCTTATTTCAGATGGGCTGTGAGTGCAAAGTGGGGCTACTGAGAAGCAGAGTGGTTCTGATGCCACTTTTCCCTTTTTATGCTGTGTTGCATTCCTGGATGGAGTTACAGTGATAATGCTGGTACTGGGTACTCCTGTGGAAACATCAGGGCTCTGGTACAGCTGCTGTTTCACACAAACAAAGCCTGTATTTCACCCAGCTGGACTACTTAGGAGCTGACAAAGCCAGTAGGCTGGCTTTCCCATAGCTCTCCTGTGAGAAGAGAGACTGCAACAGACTGTGCAGCTGCCCTCCCCCTTGGAAGGAGAAGGAACAATGGCAACTCGAGGTCTTAGCCAGCTTTTTGTTTGCTGGTGGTGAGACAACAGTGACCCACATTGTCCCTGGCATCAGGGATTACTCCTACGTTCTTGGGCAAGCCTGGAATAGAAGTGCATTCTGCATATTGCATTTGTCTGTCAGCGCCTGAGTGAAAAAGGAGAAGGACAGAGCAGCTCTGTGAAAGCTGCCATCTCTCCTTACCCAGCTGCTCAGGTCCTCAGCCTTGCTACTCCCCAGCCTGAGTGTGAAGCAAGGGTCATGAACATGATTCAAGGCAGGATGACAAAACAGATTGCACTGGTGAAAGATTGCGAAATGAGAAGCAGCTGTCATGATTTGCCAGAAGGCAAAGGTCAAATAGACAAACGTGTGAAAAATACCTTAGAGAAATTTTACAGGGAAAGATGTTAGTGTCTGTAAAACAACAAGGACAGCACTTGACTATTTTCTCTACTTTGGTTTTTGCCTTTATGCTTCAAAAGCAGCATTCCTTTCAGATAATTGTTTTCTTTTTATTCCTCTTTATATACATTTGATTCATTTCTCGGTGAGACCACACCGATACATTTAAAATTCTGATGTGGACTTTGAAAACCGAATAATTAAACTGAGCTCAGATCCTTGCTTCAATTGACTGCTATTGAAAGGTCAAGTTACACAAATATAGTTAATATACCCAGGTATATAGTCACATGGGTTTTACTCTGTTTTATTATATCACTCTCTCGGAGTATAAAGGTTCTTTAAAAAACAAGCTGGAGAGTCTGTCTTACTACCAGAAATATGAATGAATTCATTGGTGGTTTTTTTTTTTTTTTAAATTAGCCCTAACATCAGTGGAGAATCAAATTCTAATTTCCCAATAGTATCATGTAACTAGAACCACAATAGATTTTTTTCTCTCTCATGGCAGTAAAGATCTATTTGATACTAGTGGAATTATTGAAGTACAGTAACCGAAAATGAGATTCACCTCCTGAAAATGCTTTTAGGGATTTCTAGTTGCTAGTAATGTATGAAAATCATTGAGTATCTTCTGCTCAAGCATTTAGATTTGGCTTCCATGTCTCTGTTAAGATCTTCACTTAAGTATTCACTCTTAAGTATTACTTAGCATTCACTCAGCTGGTAAATTCACTGGTTTATATCCTCACTGAATGTAAGGGATTTATTTATGTTTATGACTGCTAACAAATCATAGAATCACAGAATATGCTGAGTTGGAAGGGACCCATCAGGATCATGAAGTCCAACTCCTGGCACTACACAGGACATGCCAAGAGTCACATCCTGTGCCTGAGAGTGTTATCCAAATGCTTTTTGAATTCTGTGAGACTTGGTGCTGTCACTACTACCCTGAGGAGCTTTTTCCAGTGTCCACCCACCATCTAGGTGAAAAATCTTTTCCTGATTCTTAACCTAAAGCTCACCTGACTCAACTTCATGCTCTTTCCTTGAGCCCTGCCACTGGTCATTAGAGCTTGGTACCTGTTTCCCCTTACAGGAATGTTGAAGACTATAGTGAAGCTTTTCCCCAGTCTCCTCATCTCCCGGCTGAATAAACCAAGTGACCTCAGCTGCTCCTGTTAAGGTTTCCCCTCCAGACTCTTCACCATCCTCATGGCCCTCCTTTGGGCACTCTTTAATAGTTTAATACTTTTCTTGTAGCACCCAGAACTGCCCCCAGCACTTGATGTGAGCCCACCCCATGCAGAGCAGAGCAGGACAATCCCTTCCCTTGCCCAGCTGGTGATGCTGTGCCTGATGCCCTGCAGGACACAGGCCCTCCTGACTATCAGGGCACTGCTAATTCATATTCAACCAGACATCCAGGTCTTCAAAAGATACAATGTACTGGAATATGCCAGTCAGAGAAACCAACATTGTTCTCTAATAAGATCAGCAATGGAGCTGAAGTGTGAGCTTATGTATAGAATCTTAAATAGTGGCAGTGATGCCTATGCCTAAGAGGTGCTGAAAGAGGCTGGACTGTCTGATGATGACTGGTAACATCCACTGTGACTTCAAATGCGATAAATAAATAAATTAATGCTGCTCAGTGTTTTCTAGGCATTCCAACTTCAGGCTATTTTTTTTCTGGGGGAGTTTTTGGGAACTTTTTTATAGTATGAGCGTACCAAATTAAACCCACATAAATTACCATATTTCAGGAGATCTGTAAAATGTATTCTTTCTGATCTATGGTATTTATACCCATATGCTGCATAATTGTATTCAGATGACAATGCTCATGGATATTTACTCCTGGGTGTTCCTATGTCCTGAAGTGCCAAAGTTTGCAATATTATGCGTGTATGAGATAACTCATTATCCTTATTACACCTGTGGACTATTTCTCAGTGAGTAGAGATTTGAGGCTGAACTTAACACTTGCTTTATTAGTTCTGTACTTACAGTAGTATTAATCATTATGTTGTCCTTCTCTGTCACCTGTTTTTTAGCCCACATATGGACCTGCAATAAATTCAGGTGTGGAGAAAAGAGGCGACAAGAATATCGTTGTTCCTGTTCAGATGATTGTGTGGAAAACAACGATTGCTGTGTTAATTATCAAGCTGTTTGTAAAGGTAAATATCATCAACAAATTACTACCCTCTTTCATATCTACCCATATTTGTATGTATATATTTCATATGTACCCATAAAAGGAGCAAGAACATAATATGACTTAAAAAGCATCTGGTAACATGAAAAAAACCTTGCATCTATCAGTAAGAATGTACTATCTTAAAAAATGAATTGCACTCATTTGTTTTAAGGAGAGGCAAGCTGGATTGAAGAAGAGTGTGAGAACATTACTGAACCTCAGTGTCCGAAAGGGTGAGGAAATTTTATATTTGCATAGCTTTGCTCTTTGCTTGCGTTTCATTTTTGACATTATTTTCCCTGCTGTGCCTTCCTGGGACCTGCTTGCCTTTTACACACACAGAGAAAGCAGCTGCCAGACAGAGATGAACACCTGTTCAGCCAGCATTTGGTGGTGCTTACCAAATGCATCAGGTTGCTCTATCTCAGCACTTGCTTGACTTGCAAGATATGCCTATTCCTCAGCCCTGGTGTTTCTCACAGATGTGTGTGCCCTGGGCAACTCAGCCTGGTTGCCAGTCATATTATTGACCTACATGTGCTACAATACTCACCATTCCAAATATTTTGGGACCCATCCAGCAATCTTAGACTCCTGACTCCCTCCCTTGTCTCTTTAAAAGACCTTTCCAATACCTTGCATTTTCCAGCCTCAGGACTGCAAATTGTGGGCAGATCTGTGTTCCAGCTCCACTAGAAGTGGGACAACACTATTTGCAAGCTGTCTGAATTACTTTCTTTAAAAGGTGTAAAGTGCCATGGGATCCTTGTACTCTCTGTCTCAGGTCCACATTGGGCCTGCTCCTGCCAGTTATGTATACAGTGTGTGAGGAATGACTCATGTGGTTTATGGCATCAACACTCAGGCTTGAATAGTACAGCAAAGCTCCCAGCCAGGATAAAAAGCTTGTATTACTTGAACTGTTTTTGCTGTGGGATCTTCTAAATAAGTTTATAGTTAAAGTTGGCTATAAACTATGATTGCATGTCTAAGCTATCAATAGAAGTGACTTAAATTCTAGATCAATTTATGTTCCAGTAGTAAATACTTGCTAGACATGTTATGGGATGCGTTATACGACAACTATATTCTTGTCTGATAAGTATAAAAAATACAGACATATTTTATTTTGATTTTGACATTATAGTCCAATGGGATATTTCTAGTAAAGTAAAACTATTTTATTTTGTTCTTATGTCATTACTTTTTTGACTTAAGATATTTAAATCATGCTAGATTTATTCATTGGAGTTATAATACTGTCAAACAAAATACAAAATATTTAAAATATTCAGTATTGAAATATTTAAAATATTTCATACCAGTTGAGTACCCCTCACTCTGATTCAGAGCACTGACTGTTACTGACATGTCAGAACCTTCATCAGGACAGAAACTGTATCTTCTGTCCAGCTTGTAGTCCAAGTTCTCAGTAATAACCTATGTAGGAAGGTGATAGCCTGGTGGTTCGTGAAGTTTTTGTTGTTGAGTTTTGTTCTGAGTTCAGGAGCCATTTGGGACTTCTTGCTGGCAACTGAGTCTAGAATGATATTTTCTCTGACACAGGGTTAGGAAGTGTTGCCCCCAAGAGGTTGGTAGACAAAGAAGAGTCTTGTGCAGATCCACACTCAGAGTTACTGACGCACATGCCGTAGGGCAACTCCTGTTGGTTAAGTTGTTTTTAGGGTTTTTTGTTTGTTTTTTTCTGTTCAGCTCATGAAAGGGATACTCCTCTGAATTGTTTTAATCCTGGTAAACCCCAAAATGTTGCAATAAAACCCAGCCCAGGAAAGGGTGATGTGTGGTCAAAGTTGAATCAAGCAGTGTTGACTGAAGGTTCATCTTGGACTATTAGCGCACAAACCTCTCCCAAAAGTAACAACTCTGTAAACAATCCACTTCTTCCTGTGCTGTGTGGTAGGCAGGATTGCAGGTGAATTTAATTGCAGTGCTCATTTTGAGACTTTGGGATATCAATTCTGTTTCTGTGCATATTAATATAGCGTATTTTGTGGGTTCAGATTGCTGTTTTTATTCTGTTCTAGTTTTAGCTGGGTTTCTGCTGTTTCTGTGGTGCAGAATAGACAAAAGATGACACAGCATTCAATGAGCTGCTTTATCTGAGAAATCCCACAGATTTCAGTGAGATCAACTGCTCACTGATTTCACTGATTGACTACTTAAAATTAAGTGCACAACTAAGTCTTTCCAGAACTGGGTTCTATATTGTTTAATAGGATTATAAAGTTAATGGGCTGTAAGTTCTCAGGAGTGATCTAGTCATTCCCACTGTTCTAGTAGTGAAATAATACTCAGACAATTCAAACCTACTTAAGCAGTTTATGCTAGTACTTATGTAGATGGCTTTACTGATGACTTTTTGCTGTCTTTTTGCTCTCATGTCTTTTTCTGTACTTCAGGCCTATTACTATTTGTCCTATCTTCATTGAGCTGTAAGAGCATCTGATTACTTTCCTCTTTGCTGATCTCTCTTTATATCTGGAGATTGCTCTTATGCCTGCTGTTGAGGCTTTCTGTACATTTAGTGGAAAAGAAAGTTTTCCTTCCTGTGCTTTATGACTGTATATGAGCAGTATGAATGTATGTGGGATAATAAATAGTCTATGTATTATATTAGGCTTTTCAAGGGAACTTTCTTTTCCTTCCTATGTTGTTTTCTTTCTCTTTCTTTTAATTATGGTCTAACCTGCCTGCAGCGAGGGGGGTCAACTTGGCAATGTGTTCCATGGTTCTGGCCTCTTGATCATCTAGACTTGTGAACCTACTAGACCACAGCAAGCCTGTGTTGCCTGCATAATGCTTCCATAGAAGCCAGTTTATAGGAGGGGATAATTGCTACTGCATTTCCTTCAGTTTGGAGTCAGGATGTGACTGTGGCATACCTAATAATCCAAGAGCTGTGAAACAACGCTTGTCTTACTGTTTGGACACAGCCAGCATGAATCACAACAGGACCAAAACTTGAGCCTCCCAAGCTTGCTTGCTCATGACAGCCCATTCATTAAGTAGCAAGTGCAGTCTTGGCTACTGACAGGAAAAATGTGTGGAAGTGGCTGATATACCTCAGAATGGAGCTTGGGTCAGCTTGTCTGGGGATTTTACTGGAGCTGTTCCAAAGAGAGTGCAGTTTAACATGGTGTGTCATGCTTTGCTTCCCTGAACACTAGGGCAGTTCACTAACTAGATGAGTTATGGCATGTGTAGAGTATACAAGAAGTGAAATGGGCAATTGCCCTCATTGTGGCGATGGCCTATTTTGCCAAGTTTAATTTTACATGTGCAAAGGAGTCAGTAGCTAGATTTGCAGACAACCAAAACATGTATTTAACAGTTGGTTTACTTGTAAATGCCAAACCAGAAACAGTTGCGTAAAGTCCCTTTCTAAGTGCTTGTTTTAAATTTGGTGGGGTTTTCTGGTTTTGGTTTGTTTATTTTTTTAAATTAGACTTGTTGGTAGGTAATATTGAACAGCATTTGCCTCAAAGTTCACATTTTATTGCACAGAACTTTGCAGTGAAGATTTTTAGACCTCTGCACTGAAGTGAATACATTTATTGAGAAGGGACATGGAGAAGGTATTTGCAAAACTTGTAGACATCAGAATCTGTGGTGCAAAAAATTACTTGTAATATGGGCAAAGGTAGTGCATGAAGTTTCCTTACTCTGTTCTGCCATACGGCTTTAGTTTTGACCTGAAAATCACTAATTTCTTGTTCCCACCTGTGCCATATAAATTAAAAAGTAGGCTACAAACATTCATCTTAGAAATACAGCTAAAGGTTTTATTCTATGGGGTATAGGGTAGGCTATGTAATAATTCTGATTAATTATATCCTTTTGGCCGAACTGTTGTCCAAATTGTTGATTAAAATTTTCTTAGGATGGACATGTTTTGATTGCCTGACTATTCCTTAGTTTAATATAGTTATATTTGTTTGACTGCACACGGCTTATAAGTGTTTCATTTGCAACTGACTTCAGATTTTTTTTGTGGGATACATCACTAAAGAAATTGTCAACACTTTATAAATAATATTTATCTTCTATCCTCACTCTTTTATTTTTGGAAACTAAAGTATAACAAAGTTAAAAAAGGTAAACATAAAAAGGGAAAATGAGCTGGCAATAAACCAATATTTTAATATTATAAATATTAAATTGTTTTATGACAGTCCATATTTTTAATAGTTCTTGCTGCACAGCACTGATTTTTTTTTCAGTCTCACATGCCCTCATGTCTATAGGTCAAACACAGGGTATGTTTTCTTCAAGGAAGAAGTTACTGATATTATAGAAGTTACTATTCATGTCTGTGATGGAATGTTTTAAGTACTTACAGTTGGAGAGAAATTGTTTGAATTTGGACTGAATCTGGGAACAAGTCAAGACTGGAAAACATAGGTCCTGTGGAGACTGGAAGGGGAGATTTTGTTTTTATTCGTTCCAGTGAAATCAGTATCTGAATTTATCTGTCAAGTTCCTGGCAGAAATGCTGTTACAGTGTTTCCAGTTTCAGGGCCACATTTTTGAGTTTGAACATTGGTAGGACTTCTGGACCAGTAAGAAAGTTGGTTTTGGTTGGATAATCTTTGTAAGATGAGAGGAAAAGTCTGTGTTTTAGTTGCTGATTTAACATACCCTGTGTATTAAACTTGCTTACAGGTCTGTGCATTGTATATATACATAAAAAATCCTTTTTTATTAGGTTACAGGTTGTTCAGAAGGAAAGTGAATAAAGGAAAGTTTGGCTTTGCATTGCCTTATTTCATTCCCTGCTCTTAGCTTGGGGTGGGAGAACGGGTTTGGAGGGGCTGAGTGTCGCTTCAGTGGGACTGATTTCATGATAAGGAGTACCAAACCTACCAGATGGATCACTTGAGCATCTTGGCTTGTTCATCTTAAAGGTGTGCTTGAAATCAGGCCTTGTCATGGCTTTCCTGTGCATGCCCTGCTGCAAACCTCAGCCTCTTTGGCCGCAGACTGCTCTGCCAACCAATGAGCAGATGGACTGCACAGCTCACCACTGTGCCAGCAAAACTTCTGCTGAGGAGGACTTCCTTGGCCTGGCTTATAGCCCCATAATGAACATTCCCACTGTCTGGGGAAACTTTCTTGAAATTAGTGATAGGAAACTGTTTCTCAGAGTGTGTTTTTTAATATTCAATTTCTGTTTGTTCAGATTTACCAAGTCTCCAGTGTTACTGTTTTCATTGGATGGCTTCAGAGCTGAATATTTGCAGACTTGGGGTGGACTTCTACCTGTTATTAGCAAATTACGTGAGTAGCTTCTTTGTCTAAGAACTATTATGACGTCTTACCTGAAAAAAACCACAAATGCAGCTTTCCTCACTCTTTAAAATCCTCACTCTTCCACCATGAATGTAGAAGTTGTTGCCCTAAAGGACACCCCTGCACAAAGAACTGTAGGTGTTGGAAAGTGGAAGGGCAAGAAAGAGAGGGCTTGAGGAAGGGACCCTTTTGATTTGCAGTGAAATCTTATGAGTTATAGCCCCTGTTATATTTAGGAGGTGGATTTTTTTTTTTTTTTTTGCTGTGAGGTTATTTTATTTCTTCAAAATAGAAGTAGATCATTTTTAGTCTATAATGAATATCATCTTATATTTAGGTGGAATGGCTTTGAAAAATGAAGAGCATTTGATTATATTTGGGAAAAGAAGTCAGAGAAGGAATAAACTAAGAAGAGATGATGTAGAAGGACTGGTAGAAATTTAATGAGTCCAAGAAATCCTTAATTTAACTGACATTTCCAGAAGAAATATTCCCCAGCTTTTTTAGTGTCTTACTTGATTTGGTCGTGTCTAAATAGTTTTAGTTACTTTTCCTGTTTCTGTTTTGGCTGTGGTCTGTAAAAAACTGATGGTATTTCTTGTCTGAAAAATACGCCAATCTTCTTGACATTCATAAATTACTACCTGGGGTTCCTGGTTTCAGTTTGACTAAAAATAAATCAGTAAAAATACGTGCTTTTTAACACAGTGGTTGTTACAACTTGAAGTGTTCCAAAGGATAACAATTCGCAGATGTATTTGAGGTTTTGGGTTCTTTTTAGTTTTCTTCCATGCTAGAATAAAATGAGACATTTGCAAAGTTTTTATTAGATGCAATTATAAAAAATTTAAACTGGAGATTTCTGGGACACTTCTAGGAGAGGCTGACTAGTACAAATTATTCTAGCTCTGCCTGAGATACAAGATAGAAGTGTCACAAAGCATCTGTAGGGCTTCCAGTCTGTGACACTTACACATGTAAAGTTTCTTCATTTTTTGGTGTGGATAGACTACAGTGGGACTTCTCTCATTGATTTCTATAATTAACTTGTACTTCTCTTTGCACTGAAGCCATGATTAATTCTGACCACTAGGAATACAAATATATTTGTATCTTCATCAAAGTCATTTCACTTCTCCACAGCTACAAGGTTTTTGATTATCAAAATATATATAATTAAAATATTCTAATACTAGAATGCCTAATAATACATGTTTTATATCCAACAAAATACATGGCCCAGTGGGAGCAAGTATTAATTATGCATTATACTTATGGTTCTAGAGTACTCTGGATCATTTCTTGGTAATATGGTAGAAGGGCTTTGCTATACAATGTGCTATAGGATCTTCAGTTTTCTTCTCTTTTCCCTTATAACAAATTGGTGAACTGCTCAAATAAACCAAATTTTCTTTAGTAAGAGAAAAATATTCTCATTAATGAAACTTAGTGTCACTGAGGTGTATATCCACTCTGAGGGCCTGTGGCTTCAAATCTCTTATGTGCTTTATGTTCTGTGTGTCCAAAAATGTTGGAAGCAGTCATATTGTAGAAATAAACTTCTATATGGGTGAGTAAATGCTCCTGCAGGACTTCACTATTCAGAAAAAGGTAATGAAATCTATTCCTCTGTGTAGACAGGTAACAATAGTAAATAAATTGCTTGACTATTGCTGAAAAATTGTATTAAATAATTTTGGAGTTCATAGCTGTCCATTTATAGGACTATTCAATTTTCAAAAAGAGTTTAAGAATGACAGCATTTACAAAGCAGTGAACAGCTACTCTCATTCAGTAACTACCTGGTTCTGTGTTAAAGTAGGACTGTGCTAAATGTTTGGATTTCATCTTTAAAGTGTTTGATAACAAGTGCAGAATCCCAATAGACAAAAATATTGCCATTATTTGGTTCTGATATTCTGATGTCTCCTTGGAGAAATCTGTCAGAGTAGATGCCTGTAAGAGTATCATAATTTCACTTTTACCATGTTTTGTTATACATTTGCTTTCCCTGTTATTTGAAAGGTGGACAATTCAGCATGGAGCTGAGGGATTTTAGTGAAGCCAGGCATAGTCTTGCTGTGTGCATGTAGAGTTCAGGGAAGATATTTTCATATACAATTATGCTGTGATATTTTAAGTTTTAGAGAAATGATCCTTTGGTCTTAAAACATCTTTAGCTAAGCCAATGAGCCAAAAAGAATAACAATAACTGATGGGAAGTCCTAGCAAAAACCCTCTAGGATTTTTGACAAAACTTTTAAGTGTATTTTGCTATTAGTTTAGAAAACAAAACAAAACAAAAACAACCTCCCCAGGCACCCATACCAAAAAACTAAGATTTTGTAAAACAGTCTAAACAACAGATTTGGAAGGAGTTGAAATGTGCTAGGTATTTTCAGTAATAGAAGAAGATACAAGTGATTATTAGTTACTTACAGAACACAAGTGTGGGAGAGGATGCCGATGCGACTTGAGAGGACTTATTTTTCTGGCCTGGCTTCTTCTATCTTGATTAGCTCAAATTGATTATTTCAACTAATTGAAGCCCCAATCCAATTAGTTTGAAGTGCCTTGATGCAACATCTCCTATGTTATGAAGCCTTTAACTTCTATTCTATTTATATTATATATAATTACCCAGACTCATAGTGAAGATGATGCAGTGATGTTCTTCTTATAGGGTCATTAGTTTTGGTTCTTTAGCATCTTTTGAAGCAGTTTTGCCCTTTTTTAAGTTGCCATGAAGTAATTTTTTTTCATTCTGAAAATTGGGACCCACACATTTACTGATGGAAATTTAGAGCTCTTAAATAAGGTTTGCCCAGTTGTTTTTCCCTTGCTAATGCCTCTTCATACTAGCAAATACTGTACACTAATCTCCCTAAAGCCATATGAATTGTATATTGGGATAAAGAAAGCTTTGGCATTCATCCTAGAATAAGAGCTTATATTTTATATTTTAAAAGTCCCACAAACAAGAAAGGAAGACTGCAAAATAAGCAATGATTTGACAGATGGCTTAGAGAGCCAGGCACCACTGTGTCAGTGGCCACTTCACCTCTCCTCAGGGAGCACCCAGGGTTAAGTGTCCAGTTGGTCTCAAGCTGTAGACTGCATTTACTGCATACCAAAGCAACTTTGGGGGGTGTGATTTCTTTCCTTTTCATTCTTATCTGTACATGCTTTCACAAAGTCTGTAAGCTTTGCTCATGTGACCATTGCAGTCAGCCAGTAGGCATATTTTGTGTTAATAGGCTTTTAATCAGCTTGTAAATGAATATGGAAAGAACACTTAAGTATTAAGTCCACAGTTTTGAAGAATGAAAACTTCCTGGAAATATATTCTGGTTTTTTTAATAGCTATACATTGTCATGAGAGAAGCTTGCAAGATTTTTATTTCAGTAATTTTGATTACTTTCTTTGTTACTTCCTCTAGAGAAATGTGGAACATACACTTCCAGTATGAGACCAGTGTATCCTTCAAAAACCTTTCCCAACCATTACTCCATTGTCACAGTAAGAATTCTTGTATATTATATGTGTCCCCTACTGTTCATTATTAAGTTTTCTCCAAGGGAATAGTATATTTTGATGCATTATTAAACTAATTTATTTTCCCTTCAGAATAGGAAAAAATAAGTATTCTGTTTATGTAATTTAGGTTAACAGCTATTATATAGCAGTACAGCAAAGTGGTCAGATCTAATGTAAGTAAATCCAGTCCTTCCAAGAGTAGCTGTGAAAAATCCCATATAGACAAAAGTTCACATCACTTTACAACTCCTCAGTTGTGTATTTCGACTAAATTGCAGTTTCCACTCTTGGAGTGGGAGCAACCTGACTACTTTAAGTTGCCAGCCTTATTCTACTTCATTAAGGCAGCCTGGCATGATCAAAAGGAGGGTATGAAATGAGAGGAAAGATTTGAGCATCATGCTAATATTGGCTCTGTGCGATGGACTGTGCCTAAGCCTGCACAGAAATGTCAGAAAGCTGATCTTGTAAATTCAACACCATTTGCTCATAGGAGGAAAAAAGAAAAATGGAGGTTTTCAACACAAATGCAAGGTTGGAATCCAGGACATCCTTTTTAGTTTCATCATGCCACTACTAAAATTCAATAAGATACTAGGATCTGCACTTTCTTATCTTCCCAGTTTGTCAAGACGTTTGATGGGAGCACAAGTTCAGGAATTAGGTGCTTAATTGCGTAACCCTCACATATCTCCATGACTGAATATGCAACTAAGAGTCATTAACCATGCCCAGCAGCCATGTGAGGTGTACAGTACAGAGCTTTATCTCAAATCCTCATTCTTGTGAAAAGTAGCAAGGTGATGGAGTCTTATCCCTTATAAATGTAAAAAGGAGATAGTCTGATTAAAGACAGAGCACAAAGTCTGATAAAACTACCCAACACCTCATGCCTGCACTTCTTTGACTACTCATGTAGTGGTATTCTAGAGCTAGAGCTTTTGCTCATGTGATGGAGGTCTAGCATAGGTAATTGCTTTATCTTTGGTACTAAAGATACCACAAATGTGTGAACTCTAACAGTGTCTTTCAGTTTGATCCCAAAGGACAGTGCCTAGTTTTTATTTTTAATCTCACAGAGAAGCAAATAAGGCTTGGAAGGTAGGGCTTAGAAGCAGTGAGAGAAGCTGCTGCTAAATTTGATTCCTGGGCTACTGGTGAAGTAGAAGTCACCAGCAGAGTGGATATATTTGTCTAAAGGACATGTTTGAGTAGCTGGCAGGTTATTTTTCTTTAGTACATTGCAACAAGGCATACTCTCAATTGCAGGGGCTGTATCCTGAATCTCATGGTATAATTGATAACAAGATGTATGACCCCAAAAGAAACGCATCATTCACCCTTAAAAGTGAGGAGAAGTTTAATCCACAGTGGTACCAAGGCCAGCCTGTAAGTATTAATACCCTTCTGAGAATGTACATCACCCTGTTATGTTACTTAATATGGCTTGGATGCATAGTGATGTTGAAAGAGTACAGAGGGTAATTCTAAGTCAGCCAAGAAGTGTTACTCAGCACCACTAGGACTTACCGTACTAGAGCTGCAAAATAACAAATGAAAAAAAATGTAACAGCTTTTGTTGAACTTAAACGGAATTCTCCCGAAGGAGAATTCTGACTTAAAATAGCTAATATAGCTACCAGATTTTCATCTGTTTTTAACATGAGTGGGCTTGCAGTTAACTTCTGTGAGGAAATCAACAGACCAGTAAGTCTGAGTAATAAGAAGCACTAATAAAGGTTTATGCTCCATTTAAATTACATGTAAGTCCAAAGATGTGGTTTTAAAAGAAATTGTCTCAGCTCAGTCATATACCTATGTCAAAATTGATCAGTTTGGCATGGAAAATGAAGTGGCATGGAAAAATTTGAGTGAGCGTTAGCGTGAAGAATAGGAAGGGACTAGATATAAGTATTTAGGATGTGGGGAAGAATGGGTTTTTTTTGGTTGTTTGTTTCTTTGTTGTTGTTAGTTTTGTTTTGTTTGCTTGTTTTTGGTTTTTTTTTTTTTTTTTTTCCCTTGAGGAAAGAACACACAGGTGTAGAGCTTGCAGGCCACTGAGAAGAGAGTTAGGCACAAAACATGCAGAAGGCATAAATCTGTAAACCATGAGAGCAGCAGAAAAGAACTGACCAAAATGCTGTTTCCATATGTCAAGAGTGTGTGGGACATAGGTCCTTGGAATATTGCCACCCCTTCTTTTGTCACTGTTTTTGAGACATTTCCCCTTCCTGGTGTTCAGACATGGTTCTACCATTGCATTTCTGCTAATGGTTCCTGCCTCTGTCCCGGCTCTCGTGGCGTTGCAGCAGCAGGGCTGCGAGTGCTTGCCACCAGGAATCAGCCTGCAAGGTGTGGCTGGGCTGCAGGTAGTGATGACAGGCCGGATGGGCTGGAGTGCTCCATGAAACGATTGGTTCTGATCTGGCTGAAGGGTGTGGAGTTGGTGAGGGGGCCATGGGCCTGGAGGCTCTCGCTGATTCGGTGACGGGCGCTAATGATGGTGAATGTTTTCCGGCAGATTTGGCTCACGGCCATGTACCAAGGGCTGAAAGCAGGGACCTTCTTCTGGCCTGGATCTGATGTAGCAGTGAATGGAACCTTTCCAAACCTGTATGAAATATACAATAGGTATGTAAACGCCTGTGCCTCAGGAATATTTGACTTTAACGATTGCAGTGGGACAGATGCCAGAGAAAGCATAATTTTATCCCCTACTTTTCTATATAATTTTGCACAATGAGGCAAAAAGGCTAGGATCCAATTAATTTTGTTTCAGTATAATGTAAAGCCTTTGTTTAATTATATTTTCATTCCTCAAGAAATGTTTTAATGGTAAGATGTGTAAAAATCAGCTTTAAGCATAACGAGCTTTGAAGCTCTAGTGCTCTGCTCTTTCTATTTATATAAACCTTTTGTGGCTGGGGTAGAATATTTCAATCCAAACATCTCATGAGTGAATGTATCAGGCCTTGATGTGATATTGTCTGTGGAAACTAAAGTTTTACTGTTGACTGTGGTAAGCTGCTCCAATTTAAAATTATTTTCATTGCAGATTATGAAAATACTAAGGCACTCACATTTTAATCAGTGATTTCTCTTCACTGCAATTAAATATTTTCTACTTAATGAAAGTGTTTATCACAATTTATTTAATAATCACAAATGCTGCCCAAGAAATCAGGCTTCTAATTTCTATCTCTAGGATCATTTTCTCTTCCTACACCCTTCATAGAGGATAGAATTTTCAATTCTGGATTTGCTATTTCTATATTCTTCCCTAGGAACTGATGATGCACTGTTACTTTAACTTGTGTTAAACACTGTACTTACTATGTGGGTGCCTAGTGTTGTTAAAGGTCAATGTGCTTGTTTTTGGTCTACTTCTGTAATTGATAGCAGAGATCTACTCTGTAACATAGTATGAGAAACTTTTATTCAACCTATTTAAATTTAAAATACCCAACCCCACTCCTAAACCAGGATTTTTTCAAAATATAATACAGGAATAAAAGCCTGCAAGAAGCTTTGCACCTTGAGGCCAATTATTTGCTTTGTATAATAAGCATAAGCACCACTGGGAGCATTACTCTAATCATATTGGGAACAATATTCAAGGGTGATTCGGATCAGGTCATAAACTCCTGTTGAGTCAGGCAATTAGCACAGGCAAATTTGTATCCTGCTAAAAAGCCTGTAATGGTTTCTTTTTTCTGCTAAAATACAGTGATTTTTTTTGGTAATGTATGGCTAAAAAATTTAGCTCTTTAGAAACACATGGTTAGTTGATATTGTATTATTTTGATGCAGCTCAATCCCCTTTGAAGAAAGAGTGGTGACTGTCCTTCACTGGCTGCAGCTGCCTGAAGATGAAAGGTAGGTACACATTTGTCAGAGTGAGCTCCTGTTTGAGTGGTATTGCAATGAATTACTTTGTAAACACAATTCCTGTTTTAAACAATATCTTATGCTTTATTCTAACAATGTTGAAATGTTATTTAGTGCAAACCTGTTTCTATGACTGAAAACTTTTTAAATTAAGTTGCAAATCTCAGTTTAATGTATTTTTCCTCTGAATGACAGCATTGTTTCCAATATGTGATCTCCACTGTTGAAATATAATCTCTTCAAACTGTCTCAACATGTATGTAAAATATTACATTTTTGGTACTGTTTGATATAGACCACACTTTTACACTCTGTATTTAGAAGAACCAGATTCCTCGGGCCATAAGTTTGGACCAGTAAGCAGTGGAGTAAGTAGTTTTGTAGTTTCTTAATTTTTTTTTTTTTTTTTTAAGTTTGATGATTTGCTCTGACTCTATAAGTTCCATAATTCATGTTAGGTTAACTGAGATCATGTGAAGTATGCTTTTAAGGAAAAATATTATGAATAGACAGTCCATCCATGATTAACATTGATATAAAGCATATAATACCCTATTTAGTAAGCCTAATTTTTATTTTCTGTATTTCAATAACTTTTAAATTACCAGCGTGTTTGGGTATGTGTTGTATGTTCTTTTATCTGCTCCTACTTACTAATGGTTCATGTTGATTTTTGGCAGGGGAGGGGAATGGGAACAGAAAATTTGTATAATTTTGATTTAGCAACAACAGAGGTTTGCATAACAGTGTCCAAGTTGTGGTGGTTAAGTATTCATGTTGCAATTGTCATTCTTTTCCCCCAGTCTCTGTGCTAAGGTTAGGTGGATTTTTGGCTTTATTTCCCTGCAGTTATAATTTAGGCCTTCTCAGAAAGAGACAGATAGAAGGAACATTGGCCTCATCACAGTCTGTGATTTATTATATAAGAAGTCCTTGGGACTGCTATTGTCTTAAAAAGTACCAAATAGCTTTGCATTTTAAAATACTAAAGTGAAAAATTCAAAGCAAAAAGTTCTTGGAAATTCAGGATCTTTGTAAAATTCTCCCATCTTTAACAGTCAGGTAGTTTAGGCATCATAAGCAGGTATTTAGCTTCAGTGGTGACAAGAATAAAAAGGCTCTTGCCCATTCCTCTTGAGCTGTGAGTAGTTGCTATTCATGTAAGGAAGTAGCAGACATAATTGGAACCACAGTATAGGGAACCTGATTAAATTGGTTATCTTTTTCTTTAATGAATGGAACTAAAGTTCTGTATGCCAGGAATGCTCTGGAGAGAAAAACCCTGCAGATTTGCATATAGTCTCTGCAGGAGCATCTCTTCTTTGTTGATACAAAGCAAGACAGCTTGTACTAGTAGTTCAGTGAGGTGAACTAGTACTAGTACTAGTGTCACTACTGAGGTGACAGAATTACTTCATTGGAAAATACTTTTTTTTTTTTTTTGACCTAGCAAGTATTCAAAAGTAGCTCCAGTGCTGTACCTCTGCAAGTGAGCTAGGGCCCCAGACCCCTGATGACAAGCAGTGCTAGACTGGTAGTTCATTGTTTGGCTTTTTCAGTTTCTTTAATGTAGTTTGACTGGATATTAGTCTCAGAGCACAATTTCAAGGACTGTTTGCTCCAATTCCCAACAGGCATTTTGAGGAAGGGTATTGCAGGCTTGCCTTCCTCTGTTCTATCCAGCACATCAGTATCTGCATCCTTTGTCATTCCCAGCTGTCCTTGGTTGTGCCCAAGCATGATGCAACAAGCATACTCAATTTCATACTTTAAAACCACCATCACTGGTTATAATCTGTGAGGTGTTTTTTTGTTGGATGCTTTTGTTTGGGTTTTTTTTTTCGTTTTGTTAAAAGCAGCTGCAACTGAAATAACACATAAAATGTGTAGCTGTGTCATGGTGCAGTATGCAGAAAAAAAATTGGGCTAAGTGCTGTATAGTGTAGATATAGCCAATCTTCTGTAGGTGGAGGTAACTTGGAACAGTGTAGGTGATATGCAGTCTGCAGGCTCTCATTTTTATTTAGACATATTTAACAGTGTTTTTTACACTTACTTTACATTTCTGTTTTTGTCCTGCAGGTCATCATGGCATTACAGAGAGTGGACAAAATAGTAGGGATGCTGATGGATGGTCTAAAGCAAATGAACTTGCATAAATGCGTGAACATTATTTTTATATCAGATCATGGTAAATTTGATTTTATAAAACATTCAGAACTTTAGAGAACTATATAAAATAATATTCTGAATTTATACTTTTATGCTTCTGGCAAGGTTAACAAAGCAAGTAATACCTATAAAATATGTTTCATATTATGAAGATGATATGAAAGATAATCACTGTGAGAGATAGACTATTTTATGAGGGGTAAAGAAGTGGAAAACAAGAGAGGAATGAAGTAATTTTCATATTTTATTTCTAATTCCTTTTGTGACTATTACCAGATGATAAAAGAAGTAGAATAAAAAATGTGAACTGTAAACAAATATATTTAATTTGCTTCTATCTTTCAACTGCACTTCACAGCAACAGTTTACAATCTGCTGAGGAACTAAAAATACAAGGCATAGCTTCCTTTCCATTATCAGTTCTCTTATATGTTATTAGAAGGCTGTGAATATGAAACTTGGATTTATATTTCTAGCTTTTCTGTATATCTGGAATTATTTCTATAAGTTATGTATTTAAATAGTTTTTTCTACTTCTTTTCTTGACAAATGAACTATAAACAGGCTTTTATGCAGTACAGAATTGACTTGCAAAACTCATTGCCGCAGGGAATGATGCAAGCCAAATATCTGTACAGGTTTATAAGAATTGCGACATTAATGGCGGATAACCTGACAGGAATTATGTGAAGTAGGAGTTTAAATGCAATAAACTTCTGGGAGAAAAAACAGTCAATAATTCTGTGCTTATTGGTTATTTCTTTAGATATGTACTGAACATTATTAGGTAGGATACTGGGCTGAATTAACAGTAGTAATGGTCTGACCATTACTACTGTTCTTAGGCTCTTAAGAGTTCTTTTCCCTTTAAAGAAGAAAGTTTGTCTCTTTATTAAATTGGAGAGTCTGTCTCAGATGCAGAATTGGCTGATAGTGTTTATCTGTGCCTGGTTTTTTATCTTCTATACATGAGTATTGTGGTCTTCTTGGGTCAGATGCTTTGGGATTGCTGATAAAAAGACCAGAGAAATTACATTTCTGACTTCTACTACTAAAGTTACATGTCTCCTTAGCAAGGTGACTCTACACTGATATTCTCACTTTAAAAGAAAATGTATTTCCTTTTACAGGGATGGAAGTAGGGAGCTGCAGAAAAACAGCATATCTGAACAGCTATCTGGACAATGTTCAAGATTTCATACTTGTACCTGGTCCTGCAGCTCGCCTAAGACCAAATAATGTTCCAGATGAGTATTTCTCTTGTATGTAGTTGCTAAACTAACTTTTGTTATTGGGTTAATATGTTTTTGTTCTTTTCAAATACAAACTTATGATCCACATATTGCATTAGTAAACTTGAGTGAATGCTAACTAGGGACAACCTGGACAACGATGAAGAGGAAATACCAAGTAGTGTGTGCACTTGTGTTTTTAAAGAGCATTTTCAGACTTCCAAGTCTGAAAGTATATTTGAATCCCACATTCAAATACATAGAAACGTGTTATGGGCTGCCTCAGAGTTACCGACTGCAAATGCCTCTTGCCCTGTGAATAGCATTCCTTCACATAACATCGCCTGTACACAAGACAGCCCAAAAATCCTCCCTTCGTGTCTCACCTCATTTCCTAATTTATTAAGTTTGTATAAATTGTTACTATCATTAATATATTTTTGAGTATTATGTTTCTTACAAAAAACTGGCCTAATGACCTGACAGGAATTGAGTAAACTGCAAGTAAACATAAGTAATAAAACTGAGTAAGAATCAATGAATACTTAAAAATTTTATATTCTGATTTGTTAAGCAGTCTTATTTTAGGCAAATATTTAATCCCGGAAATTTTTGGTGCTTTTTAATGTTGACTGCAGGACCTTTCTTCGTATTTCATAGTATGTTTTTTGTGGGTTGGCATTTTTTTCAGTTGAGATTATTGTTCTCTGTGCCCTTTAAAACTTGTAGACCTCAACCCCAGTAACTTTAAGTCCTGTTTACTTCACTTCTTGATGCTATTCTAAACTGTTTTAAATGTTTACTTGGAGAACATGGGAGTCAAATGCAGTTTCAGGTTCTCCCTGGAGAAGTTCAGGAAGAGAAGTGGCGCATCCTTTGAATGTGTGCACTGTTACAATGAAGTAGCATAGCTGTCTTTGTAGCACGGCGTGTATCTGTGCAGGAATTATGAATGGTTCTCTTGCCAGGGTAATCCTTTGGGTACTTGACTCAAGTATTGGATATCAGAGTCAGGACAGAGTAACTGTGAAATGTAGTGGGCCTGTGTTACACAAAATGTCAAACTACATGATGTAATGGTCCCTTTTAGCTTGAGCCTATGCATCTGAAGCTTAGCCAGCTGGTGCTTGGCTTTCTTTCTAAGGATATTTGCTAAACAACACTGCTGACCTGGTAGTTGCATTTGTTTCTTTAGAGGCTCTTTTCTTTAGAGGCTTATTAGCAAAGAAAAATTCACCTTGATTAACACAGCATTTAGTTGCTTTTTTTCTGAAAAATTGTTCTTTGATTATTTTTCTAACTGTGGCTAATATAGTTTAAATGTAAGTATAGTTAACTTTTTACTAATAAAATTAACTAAAGTTTAACTAACATAGTTTAAATTTAAAGCTGTAAATAAGTAATCAAGAGGAAGAGAGGCTGAACTAAAATTTCATAAAAGCACTAGTTTAACAGTTTAGGGATTATCTTGCTCTATATGGTTTTCAATCTGGAAAAATAATTTCTTACACCCAGAAATTTACTGAAACTTATAATTTATATTATGTGGTTGGTATGTTTTCATTTTACATCTGATCTTTTTAAACTTAGGTGACTAATACTTACGTATGATTCTTCCAGTTAATTATGAAGGCATTGTCAGAAACCTCACGGTAAGTGTTGTCTTATCTGTTGCTCTAGCTTAATTTCTGCTGACATTTACAGGTATTTTAGAGCATTAGCTGTTTGCTAGGCAACTTACATGCTATGTGTACTTTGATTCAGTGTCAGGATGAGGGGACATAATCTTATACTGCACCAGGGGAGGTTTAGGTTGAACATCTGGAAGAATTTTTTCTGGTTGACAAAGTGATATTCAGTCGTAGTTGTACTCAGTGATCTCAGAGGTCTTTTTCAACCTAATTGATTTTACATGTGACCTTTGCTTAACAATAGCAACAACAAAAGTAGTTACACACAGGGGAAGGTGAAATTTGAATTAGGTGACATATGGCTATCGAGTTGTGCATTAACTAAAGCTTTGTCTTCATTTCACTATATTGTGTTTTTCTTCCAACTGGAGAGCTTGTGAAGCTGGACCATACTAGCTGAGGGCCACGTCAGTGTAAAGCTCAGTTCTATTTCCAGGACACACGCAGGATTTTCTTGCTCACACCTTTTTGATAAACAGCTTTGAGAGAGGATGTTGAATTTTTTGGGGAGGGTATCAGGGTATGCAGTGTAATGAATTTGCTTTTTTGCTCCATCCCTGGCTTCTGTTCTCATCCCTGCACCATTACCTGTTTGCCTCTCATTTGTGCAGACACTGCTGCTGGTGAGAACAATGTTGTTTGTATAGACGACTTCAGTATTCAGAGATTCCAATATTAGTAGAGATTTTGTTTCGTGGGTATACTTTTTCCTTTTTAAAATCGTGAATGGATCTTGGTTCATAAAAAAGTTTATTTTATGTGTGATCAGTCTAAAATCCTTAAGTGTTTGTTACCTTCTCTATTACAGAGCTGTAGACTTTTTGCATTGGACCATCTCATATCACTTGTGAAAGCATCATGATGTTCATGTCCTAGTGTAATTCTTTATTAATTCTATGCAGTATGATTTGGTTCAATAGAACAGTAGGCAGTAAGGGGAAAAAAAAAGCAAGTTTTGTCCATAATGCAATATTAAATATCTTTTAATAACTATTGAATCTAAATCCAGTCACTATTTGTGATTTAAGTATTCATTCATATGTCTCAGATCTTATGACTCCAAACCCGGTGGAGTTACATTGTTCTTAGTGGAAGTTATTGCAGACCATTTGCAATTTATGTGCTTTGTAAGAACTGTGCATGACATAAAATACGCATTTCACCAAAATTTCCTTATGTTTTAATTTAAACATTTCAGTGCATAAAACCAAACCAGCCTTTCAAAGCTTATATGAAACAACTGCTCCCCAAGCGTTTCCATTATTCCTATAATGACCGAATCGAACCGCTGCACTTTTATTTAGACTCCCAATGGCAGCTTGCTCGGTAAGTTTCAGTTCTCAGTACCCAACTGTACAACACATAATTTACTGTTTTCTGTTCCAAGTGCTTAGAGTTCAGTGATAGCTGTTAGAGTGTGATATTCCTGTTTGTCGTAGCAAAGGGACACTGCAAAGGAACAATGCATGCTTTTTTCTGCAGGTTTTGGTGGCCTGGGGTGGGTTAATTCTAAACTGGCAGCTATTGATATTCTCCCTGCTGGCTATGTAGGTTGTGGCAGGTTAGAAATTAAGGCACTCACTCTCAGATACTTGAGCACATCTTGCCATACTGTAGGAATTTCCTAAATGAGTCCATGAAGCAGAGCAGGTAAATAATTTCTAGGTTAAATCAGTCTTGTCAGTCATTGAACTTACTGAATCCATGGTAGTTAATTACTTTGTGTGTTTTTATTAAAGAATTTGCAAGTTGCAGAACAGTGGTATCTGTTGTAATGGTATTAATTTTGAACACCTCTGTGATACTTCAGGGCTTTCATCATGGAAGAGTTTTTCAGTGCAATTCTTCAGTAAGTCCTGTTGTGTAACAATGTAGATAGACATATGCAAGTTGTGCAAATCAGGTTTGGGTTAATAGAACTGTGTGTTTGCATAGTGTGTATGGACCTAGCACAGGTTGGTTGTTTGTAAGATTCCCATCTAAATGGTCTAAATTAGATTAGTGGTTTTTTTTTTTTTTTAATATTGAGAATATACTTACATAAATTACTGTGAAGTTGTTACTCAAATGACAGTGAACTGAAAAATCTGTTATCCTGAAATGAATTTTGTTTTCATATGTCATGTGCTTTGACTTTAAATGACTCTGATAGACACATGAAAATTCCAAAGGGATAACATTTGCAGAGAAAATTACCATTCTGATTTTAAAGGCTTTCTCCTCCCAAGAACTAGACTTCTCATTCCCTATGGACAATCGTCTAAGTATCTTTAAACAGAGAAGTAAATATGTCATCACTGAATGTACTTTATGCAACTGTGATTTGTGAGTTTTATAAACTGTGTTTTTTTAATAGAAAACCACTTGAGATTAAAAGCTGCAAAGGTGGATTCCATGGCTCAGACAATCACTTCCCCAGTATGCAGGTGAGGTTTAGGCTTATGTTTGCTCTTATTTTTACTTCCTTCAATTTCCAAATGCTGTACTGGCTGGCTATGGATGGGCTTGTTTTGTTTGTTTGTTAGACTGATTTAACATCAGTGGTATTATTCCATCTGCAGTTAAAGAAATAAAACATTTATAGGATTGATACTGTGATGTGCTGGATAACCCACAAAAATAAAGAGAGTCTTGAACTTCTCTTTAATGAGAAATAGGAAGAGATCTAAGGGAAACATGAAATCAGATCCTTGGTTTCGTCTAAATTGGGGAAGTCACTTAACCTATTCTCTGTCTTAGTTTCTGCTCTCAATAAAATGAAAGCAAATATTCTTGATTGCAAAAAGCTGTTTTCAGGATTAAAATCCACAAACCATTGTGAGGTACTTGGAACTATTGCAGTGAATATGTGTAAACACTTTTATAAACAGAAATATGTGTATTACATGGACTTTGTAGGTCTTCTCATAAAACTAGTTTTCAATAATCTTCTCTCTTAAAAGCCTTTTCTTTTTTCGTGTGTTGTAGAATTATATAATGTTGGTATCAAACTGTTTTTTCAAAAAGTCTTAATCTTGTATCAATTTACCCTTTCAGGCTTATATTTCTTCCTTGATTTGACAATGGAATACCTGTTGATAGTGTTTCTAGTACTGAGTTGCAATCAGCAAGCCATATGATGCCAAATGTGTTCCATTTCTCTCTGCTGCAATTTGTGTAAATTCTTTCAGTAGATTGACTCTATTCAAACTTTTTTGCCACACATGGGATTGTCAGTTCATAGCACCCCTAACAAGTCTTAAACCAGATATAATTTATCCTTTCTGTGGCTATCATTATAGCAGCATAGTGGTATTTCATACTCTGTAACCAAAACCAACAGAAAGGAGGTAGCGTGTCCCTGCCTCATCTGGTTCAAATTAGGCTGGTTGAGTACATTATTAGCCTGCAGATTCTAGTATCAACAGTTGCAAAATAATGCCCTGTGTTAGGCTTTAATCTCAAAAAAAGAAGTTAAGACTTGAGTTTTAGCCTCTGTTTTTACCACACAGCTATGAATTCTGAGACAATTGCATTGTTTGCAAAGAGGTTGGAGATTGTGTTGAGGGACGTGCTATACAGTGTAAAACATCCATCACTCATTCAGTATCTTGATTCCACAGATGTGTGCAATCTGTTTATCCTCATTAAAAATAAGCTGAACAACTGACAGAAGTTTTAAAACAATGTTTTCGGCAGCAGTTGAGTTTAAGCATTTGTTGCCCTCGCCTCTTTGTTCATGCAGCAAACCCTGCAGTCTGCAGATGTAACATTTGTGTGGCTGCAGTGTTAAGTAGGTTGGGGAATTGAACCAGAAGGAAAAGAGCTAGCAGGGGAAAAAAAAAAATGGTTTTTGAGCTGGCAACATTCCTGGATCAGGTCCAGTACAGCTTGGGAAGTGGTGCAAGAAGGAAGAACAGCTGCAAACCAGACGTGGAAGCCTACGATCCTACCATTGCCTAAACCACTTAAAGCACAGCTACCAACAGATGTTTTTATAACCCCAAGTCAAATGCTTCCAAATTGTTTACAGGATGTGATGTGTGATGGTTACTTCGGATCAACATTTCCATTAAATATTGTAAAGCATTTAAGAAAATACATTTTAATTTCTTCAAAAGCAGAGAAGAGCAAGAGATGTCATAAATGGCTAAAAGCAACAATGAGGCAGAATTGGGTTTCCTAGTACTCTTCTACTACTTTTAAAAATTATTCTTATAATTCTACTTTTTTTTTAAAAGAAAAACGTGCTTTTGACTTGATACATACTATGTTGGTAAAAAGATTAAGATTCCAAGATTAAGTTCTTGGAAGAAAATGCCCTCTGAGTATAAAGATAATTTTCATTTCAATTTGCCTTAAACAGAATTCCACTATATTGTTCTCTGTAAATCCTAGGCTATCTTTATTGGTTTTGGACCAGGATTCAAGTTTGGTACTGAAGTTGATCCATTTGAAAACATTGAAGTATATAATTTAATGTGTGGTAAGTACAATGGATGGGTGTCAGTTTTGTTCAGTAAAATATAATGTCTTTTGTGCGTTGTAAATCTTCTAATAACAAATTGTTAAGTGTCCTCACAAACTCATCCTTAAGAGTTGCTGCTGATTATCATAAATCAGCTGTTTGTTTTTCTGTTTTTCCTAGTCATCTCTAAATGACTAGGATCTACTGGTCTGGCTACCTTGTATATCTCTTTTCCACTGGTCACACTGGAAAAACTCTGGCTTTTCCAGAGCTGGTGCTTTAACCAACCACTACTAAAAATGGCTGCTTCACAATCTCTCTACCATCATGAAAGGAAGCCTCTTTTCCCTCCTCTTTCAAACACAATGTTACTGTGACTCCTTATTCCTGTGTCTGTTCTTCATTCTGTATTTCCCGGTTTCTCCAAAAGTCTGTCACTAGAGCACTTTCTATTTATTTATTCCCCTTGAGGTCCTCACCTGTTTTCCATTGTTTCCTGCCTACTTCCCTCTCTGGTTGGAATCTATACTGCTTCTGTGAGAAGAAAAGTATACTAAAGATTTTGATCCAGAAAATACTTGAGTACTGCAAATGCTTGAGATTGGTGGCTGTATTCAAGCGACTTGCTCAACCTTGCATGAAGACTGGTACCATACTGGGCACTAGCTAAGGACCTGTGTGGTCCCTTTTAAAGAGGTTACATTGCTTTTCTTTTTGGGTGTTATGAGCAGCAATCAGGGAAGCTTTGACTCATCCATACTTGTAAGCACAATATAAACAGCTGTGTATTGCAATCTTTCTCCTCCTGATAATATCAGTTGAATTCTTTCATAGATTTGCTTGGTGTGAAGCCAGCCCCAAACAATGGAACTCATGGACGCCTAAACCATCTATTAAAGCACCCTGTTTATACCCCCCACCATCCCAAAGAAACAAGTCATCCTTCTGCATGCTCTGTGGTGAGAGAAAGAGCCTTTTCAGTGAGCCTTGGCTGCTCCTGCAGGACAGGGGTAAGCACTGAAATGGTTAGTGGAGACAGAAGTCTGTGCTGTATTTAAAGAGTGAAGCTTTGCATTCTCCACATAGTTTTACAGTTCCTTACTATTGGTTTCAAAATCAACTCTTGCTTGGGGTTAGTGAGAGCTATTCTGTATTTGTGTATTAATTTTCTGCAGATTGCTTATGTTAAGTCACATAAATCAATGAAGAGCCTGGAAAAACCTCACAGAAGCTTGATGGGGAAAGCATTCAATTCTTGCCTTGCCTCAATTATGTTGAAATTATTGTTCTGTGGCTATTGTGTTTGGGCTGTGATTTTCAAGCCTGTAGATTTGCTTGTGTCAAAACCAATTTGTTACTGGAAATTCCCTGTAGTTCCTCTCCAGTACGTGTCAGTGAGTTCTGTGTATGCATAACTTGCAAGACAAAAGTTACATTTAAATGTGGTACCGACTCATAAGGTGCTTTGTAGTATCTCACTGCTTTTCTCTTATAATTATAGGGCTTGCCAATAAGGGATTTTCATCAACGTTTAAATCTTACTGAAACAGAAGGTAAGAATTTCAGATAATTATATAAAATTAAAAAGCTAACAACAACAACAAATTGTTAGTCATCAAACATTTTATGTTTTTAAACTTCTGAGCAACTCTCAAGTAAATGATGTGGAAAATTCTTTTAAATACTTGCTGGAACTATAGTCCTGCCTGGAGAGTTTGTGGATGCCTCAACCCTGGAAGTGTTGAAGGCCATGTTGGATGGAGCTTTGAACAACCTGGTCTAGTGGAAGATGTCTCTGCTCTTGACAGGGTGGTTGAAGCTAGATGGTCTTTTTGGTCTCTTACAGCCCATACCATTCTATGATTCTCATGTTTTTGAATACAGTCTTCCTGAACCATTTGTTCTCAGGTAAATGTGTATCCTTATACGTGTGTCTTTATGGCATATGTGTTATCTGTTACTTTTGACTTCTCTAGTACTGAAGTAATGAGCATTCCAGAATGGGAAGCAAGAGTGTTGTATGGGGACATACCTGATAACAAATCAGTGCAAATAATGATACCCATAATGGCAGCATACTTTTAATGAGGCATGAGGAGTATTTTACATGTTTGTTATGTGGCCTTGAGTTGTTACTTCTTTTACTTATGCTTTATTTCCATTCATTGGACATGCACATGGCATGTTTAAGCTACAGTTTGCAAGGCTGTAGATGTGCTCACGAGTCATAAAACAAAATAAACTATTTTGAGCATGAAACAGGTAAAAATAGTAAAGTAAATAATGAAAACTGTAAGTCAAAATGGAACCTAGTCCCAGCTGTTAATGCCTTAGTGGATGATGTCAAGAAGATTAGGCTGTCAGGAATAGGCTGATAGAGACCTTGCTCTGTGTGTGTGTGTGTGTCCATGAAACTTGGGGGTTTTATGCAAATAAGCTACATTTGGCAACACCCCATTATGGCTCACTATAGTTAAGAACTGGACATAAATGCCAGTTACTGGCAGGGTCCAGTGTTTGCTGCTTATCCAGAGCTAATTCAAGGCTTCTGTTGATTTATGTAGTTTGTCCTGAAATAAAGAGTGGATAGAGCTTTCTTGAATCTTTTCCACTAATGACAGGTCATAATTTTAAAACATGTCCCAGAACCCTTTTAAAGTCTTTCAGTATTGTAATGCTCATGAAAGCAGCAAAATCAAATCCATTTAGAATGACACAATGTGTTTTCTCCAAAGTGGGCCAGGGGTTTTGCTGAAACAGACTCTGAGTACCCTGAGGGCTTTGCTTAACCTGGCTTTGAAGAAACTTGACAAGGCCAGACACAATAACATATTTCAGTTCTCTTTTGTAGAAATAGGAACTTAAGGCTCTAAACCTACATTTTTGAAGCAGTAGGATTTTGTCTTGAATTATCAGTGAGACGTGGTATAGCACTGTTTTAATAGTAATAACTTCATTATTAATTGTATTGATTAAGAACTAATTACATATTAAAGCATTTAACAGATGAAAGTATTCTAGTAACCAGCCTAGAAGTGCCTTAAGACTGTATAGAGTTCATTAGTTAGTTCATTTTCATGTTCTCTCATTGTTTGTCATAACTTGACGGTTTGTAAGCACAAAAAAATATAACTGCATCTTTACTTTTATGAAAAAATATTGTTTTTCCCTCATGGGTGAAGAAATAACTGTCATAATCTTCACTTTTCTTTCATGCTGTGGAATTACTGTAGAAAAACCCGTGCAAATTCATTGCTCAATTTCTTTCCTCATTTAATACATTTGCCTTAAAACTGTAAAATTATTTGTGGATGGTAGGGACGTATTTAATGGAAGATATACTTTGACACCTTCTTTATAATTTTAGTCATGTAATGATTGAAAATACTTGAATTTTCAAAGGCAAAGTAGTGAGTCCTTGCACAGCTGAAAATCCAATCCAGTACTTCACTGTATTGTTTATTTAGATCTCTTTATTTCCTAGTCTTTTAAGTGCATTGTTACATACAACTACGTGGTTTCTACTGAAATAGTAATTTCCAATCACCAGATTGGTTTCTCTCCCATCTAAATGTTACTTAAAAGCAGATCCCACATTTTTAAATTGAAACACAAAGTAAACAAAGACTTTAACTTTCCAACTTAAATTTATCTCCTGTTTCTAGAGGCAAAAGGTTTTGGTTCAAATATAAGGTACATTTGTACATAAGCTACATTTGTATACATTTTGTAGTATAAATTTAAATAATTTCTTTTTACTGGCTTCAAGACTTAATTTATTATCTAGTGTAGAAACTATGCCTTCGATATAATAATGAATTTTTTTTTGTCCCATTTCTGTGACTTCTATTTGCTTGGCAATTGAAAATGAAGGCATCCTTAGGTGTATAAAAGAGGAGGATACTTAACAACCAGTATTAATTGGAAAGCAATAAGCACTATTTCTGTTGCAGTTGAGAAGACAGAGGAACTTAATTTACCCTATGGACGGCCCAGGGTTCTGCAGAAAAAACATAATTACTGCCTCCTTTACCATTACCGCTACGTGAGCGGGTACAGCAGGGACTACAGGATGTCTCTGTGGAGCGCATACACTGTTGGCAGAGATGTAAGTATAAGAAGAGAGATTAGAAGCAACCTTGAAAAGTAAAAATCTAGAGTGCCAGTTATTCCTGAAGGCTTCTTGTGTCTGCTCATGATAAGAGTCACCATGGTGGTGGAGTCACCATCTGCAGAGGTGTTCAGGAAAGGATATGACTTGGCACATAGTGCCATGGTCTAGTTGATGATCAGTCAAAGACTGGACTCAGTTATCTAAGAAGTCTTTTTCCAGCTGAAATGAGTCTGTGATAATATCTCCCAGGGAACTAAGTTGAACCACATAAGATATAAAGTGGAAATTTATGTGAGGTTTGCTATGCTAATAAAGATTGGCTTTGACTCTTCCATTTCTCAGAGTGAAACAGTTTGACTCCAGATCCATCAGGAAGTGAGGAGTCCACCACCATTGGTATAAAACCCCGAGGAGGCTGCACTGATAGCATAGGTCTGCTACAGCAGCCTGTCAGTGCTGTCCTTAAAAACTGGCCTCAGTGTGGGTTTCATAGTCTTAATGTGGCAGGATCCTTTTAAAAAGTAATCTCAGGACCATCTTGAGCTGTACATGCCCTGATATGATCCTTCTCTCAGATTATAATTCTAATTGGGGAAAAAAAGAGATCAGTGGAAATAAAGCTGGTCTTTGTGGTCCTGAACCCTATGCTTAAGATGCGCCAGTGCTCAGAGTAGAGCACTGATCTGATGAATTAAAGTTTCTTCAAGTTGGCCTTTCCCATTCAGAGAAAATTTAGAAGCCAGGTCATGCTTAAGAGGAATTAGGATAGTAGAGAATACTTTTAAATTTAATTATCTGGTATTCATTGGTTTTAAATAATGACTGTTATAATTAAATTTAACTAAACTTTGGCAAGATTTACTTGATCCTAAATGTTTTGAGAGTAGTGGGAATGAAGCAACCAGTTTCTCTAACAAGTGGCCCACACACCCATCTGTCAATTATGTGAGTCTGTCTTTCTGTCAGTAAATCAGGTCTTGAATGGGGACCTCTAGAGTCTCTTTTAGAAGATGCTATGCTTGACTAAAATGCTGCAGTTCTGTTCACTTTATTTCCAAGGTATATAAAGTGGATGGGAGGGCTTGTTTTCCACTGACACAAGAGGAACAATTCTTGCATCTTAGTTAAGCCCTTCACACTCTTAAAGGCAGCTGCAGCTAAATATTTAGAGTTCTACAGTCCCTCATACCAAGAGAATTATTTTAAGTCAGCTTTCACAATGATACTTTCTTCTTGTTCAATAGGACAAATGGGTTTCTTCTACAGGAGCTGCCTCCAACTGTTTACACAAAGATGCTCGTATTTCACAGAATCATAACCAGACCTGTTTGTTTTACAACAATCATCCTTATCTAACTTATGGATTTCTTGCTCCTCCAAGTAAGTACTTTGTCTTCATTTTATAGCATGTCTGATTCACATGATTTGTAATGCAGTAGGTGTAGTCTTTTGTAGGTATTCTTGATACCTAATTAGAATACAAAGCAGTAATTGCTGAATTGTTGCAGTTCACTTTAGCATATGGGAAATGAAAACATTTTAGATGCTTCAGCAGTTGGTGAGTTGTCCAAGGTCACTTAACACTTCCCAGAAGTTTTGACACTTACCATGCTTTTAAAGTGGCATCTCACAGAAGAAACTGGGAGGGACATGTAGACACTGAGTAAAGTCCAGCAAGCTGGTAAAATGCAAATTCAGTCTGTATACATGGATAAATTGTTTATGAACTGTTGCTGACCTGATATGGAAGTATTTTTATTGACTCTACTGTACTGAATATCAAGTAGCAGGTTATTTAAACATCCACATCAAACATATTTTGCAAAGTTTCAAGAGAATCCTATATGTAAGCCTAGATTCTGCAGATAGGGAAAGTTGGCCTGACACTCATGAATTTTATTTCTCTCCCCACAATTCAGAAGCCTGTCCTGATATTTTTAAATCTCATTAAATTTGCCAACTGTATATCTGACAAGTGTAATTGCTGCTGCTACTAAGATTATTTATTTTAGGTGGAATCCGGCAGGTACTGAGAGTCAGCACTTACACCCACATCGGTTTTGGAATATGAAGTTAGATCAGCTCCATTTCAATGTTATTACACTGATCACTAAAAGCATGAAAATGCAAGTTTAAAGTAACAAATCCATGTAATTAATTGCCCTTTTTTTGTTTCAGATTTTATGATAGATGCAAAGAAACCTCACTACGATGCCTTGCTTACCAGCAACATTGTGCCAATGTATCCTGCATTTAAAGGTATTTTATTTTATGTCCATAGTTGAATAGAAGACTGCTGGTATTGTGCTAGCTTCCAACCGTGCAAATGACCCCTGGTTCCCGGGAGAGATGGAACATGAGATGGTTGGCTGAGAGAAAATAAGCATATTCCTGGTGAAAAAGAAGGATAACTGTGGTACTTCTCCTGGAAAAAAAGAGATATCCTGTTTTGTAATGGAATACTGTTCAATTCTTCATTGTAATTTAAAATATTATATAGGTTAGATATGTCAGAACATGGTGCAGTGAATGCTGCTGCCCAGTTGTATGCAACCTTTGTCAACAGCAAACACCTGTAGAATTTATTTTCCTAGCTTATCATCTCTGTCTATACTCCACTGTGTTTCAGTGTTATGGAACTACTTCCATCAACATCTGCTGCCTGAATATGCTGCAGCCAGGAATGGAGTCAATGTAGTCAGTGGTCCTGTGTTTGATTATGACTCTGATGGGCTGTATGATACCCCAGAAAAGTTGAAAAGGTGAGAACCTTTTACATTCTAATCCTTTGTTTCTTTCCTCCAAAACTGATCTGTTAGTAATTACTATCATTCTTAAGAAAGACATGCAAAAGGTCTTAAGCAGAAAAGTAAGTGCAGAAAGCAGAAAGGAGCATGAAGAGAAAAATGCACATTCAAAATGTGTCATCCTAAAACTGAAGGTAGAGTTAAGGAGGAGCTGTTGCATGGGGAATGATATCTACCAGCCTGAAAACTTAGAACATTGCCATTGCCTCTAGGAGAGGACAAGGCAAGGGCTTATCCCTGGTGGCATGGTTGATACTTCCTGAGCTGGCAGTGTCCTACTACAAGTTGTGGGTTACACCAGTTAGCAAAATTGGCTCAAGCTAGCAGGGAGAGAGGTTTCTGGGCTCAGGCTGAACTCTTCACCGCCTCTGGAGTTTTACACATTTTTATGGCAAATCAATTTGTTATACCTCATCAAACTTGTTATTTAGCCTACAAGCCAAACTTGATTTTCAAAAATAATAATCTGTAATTTTCCTTCCAGACCTAAGCTTTCTTTGGAAAAAATAGGTGAATTGATAAAATTGAATATAGCTGAATGCTTAATTTGATCTTTGTGCAAGTATGATTTGGTGGATTTACAGAAAGATCTTTTATATTTCAGATACCCTGGTAATTCAGAAGTTCCAGTTCCAACTCACTTCTTCATTGTGCTGACTAGCTGTAAAAATACTTCTGAAACTCCTCTAGAGTGTGAAGGGTCTCTAGATGCCTTGTCTTTCATTGTACCTCACAGAGAAGACAACAGTGAAAGCTGTGCAGTAAGTAGTCCAGCCCCCATAAACATCTGAAGTCAGGCTGGAGCTTGTCTTGTTGGATATCACTGATTAACTGGTTAAAGCCTGTGAAAATGGTATAGTCTACATGCTCATCTTGAGAGAGAAGACAATATTTTTGCAAATAGAGTTATGTCAAAGTCTGAGAATATGATCAAATGGGAAAAGAGCTAGCAGAGTGGGGTCAGAGTATGCAGAGAGCATCAATGTGATACATACAGAGACTTCTGTAATGCAGCTATTCAGTCAACAGCTGAGAAGGATGAAGAGCTTCTAAGAGGAGTCACCCATACCAAAAGGTCAGTGCTAGGCCAAATGCATTCCCAGGAGAAGACACAGATGTTCCTGAAGAGCACTGGTTGCTTCTAGTTCAGGTACCTTGGCATTGTGGTGAGAAAACACATAACTACACTCCATATACACCAGAAAAAAAGTGTGGAAAGTGGGTAGACTAAACCTGCAGCAAGGAATTAGAGTAATACACAGCTCTCAGAAATATTTTCATCATACTGATAGTAGACAAATGCTGGACCTAACTTGCCATTCCCCATTATCACCATCTGGTGCAGCTACAGGTTTTGTATACTTGAGGAGGTAACAGCAAGAACTAAATTCAGACAAGATTCTAACTATGTATAATCCTTTCAAACTCTGTTTGTTAGATGCTTGCCAAGAGTTATTGATTTCTGCCTTTATAAAACATCAAAATGTCTTTTTTTAGTAGATTAAATGCATCTCAGGAGAAAATAAAAAGTTGTTCAGCCCCTTTATTTTTTCCTTCTCTGTCCCAATAGGATGGCAAGTCTGAGTCCATGTGGGTTGAAGAGAGGATGAAGTTTCATACAGCTCGGATCAGAGATATAGAATTAATTACTGGACTCAGCTTCTATCAAGACAGAAAACAGCCAATATCTGACATTTTACAGTTAAAAACATATTTACCAACTTTTGAGACAGTCTGATTTTTCCTATGGAATGTTGTTATTCATGTCACAACTGATTTGTAAATAGACTTTTTTTAATTAACGAAGCCTTTTTTTAAAAAAAAAATAAGCTGGAACTTTTATTGAGAACTCTTGACCAAATTGCCAGTAGAGAGGAGAGTGGGTGCCATATTTGTATCTCAGGGACTCCTGATGGACTATGCTTGTGACACAGGTTGGCAGCACCTGTCATTCCCACTTGGATGTGGTGGAACCACGTCCGTTATTATGCTAACAGCATTTGGTCATCATAGTCATAGACACGAACACAAATGTTATCTTTGATATCCACTGGAGAGGGAGAATTTTATAAAGCATGGTTTGTGATCAGTATTCTACTTTAAAAATGCAGACAATTAGCAAATACAGTTCTGGGAAAGAACTACATTCTTGGTGACCCTTGAAATCTAAATAACAACACTCTTCTCACTCCAGTTTTCCTTGAAGTGTGAATTGCACCCTGAGCTTTGGGTGTCATAAAGCAATGCAGCGTTATGGTGCAAGAAGCTATACTGGGGTCAGTAGGACTGGTAAAAGCTTCCCCCACAAGGAAGAGACGCCTGGCTACAGGAGTGCCGTGGGCTGGGAAGACTTGGCATGTTGCTGCCCTCTGATGGCTCCAACACCGACAGAGAATTATTTGCACAGTTTGTATGTTGTTCATGCATCCTTAGAACGGGTGGGTGTAGGATGCATCAAGTCACCTGTGAATGAGAAGAAATTATGTCAGGAATATGTCTAAACTCCCAGAAGTAATTATCTTACTTCAAGCTAAACTTATGTTTGATGAAAAATTTTGTTTTATTGAAGTAATGATGTGTTTCTCTGTTTGGTAGGTGTTCTTGTCAGCTGTGGTTTTGAAATCTCATTTTTGAATGCAGATGCTGTCAGAGAGGCAAATTCTGAAGAAGCATGTAATGGCCTTTCTTGGAAACTTTCAGGCTACACAAACAGCTGCTACAGGCACTCAGGAGTGTAGGGACTCCCTCCTTTTCCAGTACACATACTATCACCTTTGTAATTCTCCCACTCACTAAAGCTGATGACCCAAAATTGGCTCTGTTATGTATAAAATTTGGCATAGCCAATTTCACATTTATGGTCGTCTCATTTAAAAAGGAGAAAATATATCACGCACAAGTATGTCAGAAGAATGAAGAGGCTGTAACTGAGCAGAGAGGCATTTGACCTTATAGGTTGACCAGGACATGTTGAAGGCTGGATTCAGAGCCTGCTGAAGTCAGAGGAAGCTTTTCCATTAACTTCAGTTTGAGTGGGCTGAAGTTCTGGGACCATTTTTTCTTTTAACCAAACGTATTTTCTTGATCTTAGGTTACAAGCATGAATTGTTTTTGTTCTCAAGTAGTTTCACTGTGTGAAATCTAAATGTGTTGTAGCAACCTCACATTACGATAGGACTGTGACAGCATTATTCAGTGTAACTGCTTTGTAATTTTGCCTGTGACCAATAAACCCATCAGAAGTACTATGCTGTTTGTGACCCTTTCTGTACCAAATGCTACCAGCTGGTGTGGTTATAGAGCACAATTTCACTTTAGAATGGGAGGATGGGAGTTGCTTCATTTTTTGCTCCATGAATTGAAGATAATTTCTCCAGCTGTAATGTTAATTACATTTATTATTAGGAGAGGAAGGTAGGGAGAAAGATAGTCAAGGTATTAAGGTGTTTTTTTTGTTCTTCTTGTTGTTGTTTTTTTTTTTTTTTTTTTTTACAACTAGTACTGTCTCCTGAATAGAAATAGATATGTTGACATCTTAAGGTGATGCCAGTTTCCATTAACGGGCAGGGCCAGCCTAGCTCCTGGATAAAAATGGAACCAGCGTGTCTTCAAGCATGTAACTTCTGGTTTGACCTTTGATTTTGGAATGGAGAGCAGTTGTGAAAGCTATTATGGTCATCAAGACAGGACAGGAGCTAAGTGGGATTTGGGATGTGTCTTTGCCAGAAATTGACAAGTCAAATTGACAATGAAGAGTTATTCTCATTTAATGTTAATGTAAGTATTTCTGCTGATTTAATTTCTTCTTTGATTTTTAAAGACATTTGTAATCGTGGTGTCAAAGCATATGAATAAATGCTGGTGCTAGTCCTGGTGTCCTGTGGCTAGTGCTATCCCAGGATGACAGACACTTGGTTGTCTTTTTGAAGTCTGATGGGACCCAAGGAGCATTGTACAGTCACCAGCAAACTCCGTTCAGAAAAACTTGACAGCTTTGTCTGCCTGGATGCAAAAGTTTTCTGTTTCAGCTGGCCTATGATATCAGAGCTTGTCCTGGTTCCATGGACAGGGTTAATTTTTGCAGTAGCCAGGAGAGGCATGGCCAGGACCATGAGGTTATTCCACAGCACCTCACACCACACAGGGGGCAGGAGGGAGGTTGGTTCCTTCCTGCTGGCTGGTGGTGGGGAGCACTCGCCTGCAAATCACTAGCCTGTCTTCTGCAGTCTGTTACTAATCTTGTTGTTGTTGTTACTGTTTGTTTTCTTATCTTCTTGTTTCCAGAAAATTGTTCTTATCTCAACCTGCAATCTTTACCTTTTGTGCCGCTAATTCTCCTCTCCATCCTGCTGCAGGGATGAGGGGAGAGAGGAGGGAATTGGGGAATGAGCAAGTGGGCATGTGGTTTGGAGTGTTTCAGTGGGAACACTAAATTGGGGCATACCATTCCTAAACCATGACAGAGTTCCACTAAGCATTTTCAGCAGATAAAGCTGAAAGGTGACATGTGACATGGCTGCCAGTATTACTCAATATAACTGCTTATTTGCTGTGTGTGGCCTTCTTTCAAGTGAAAAAGGTAGAGGAAGAGCAGACTTCAGCTCATTGGTCTGGATGTGCCTAGAAGTGAAACATGTCACAAGACAAGCAGAGTTGTCCCTTGAGAGGTCTTTAGGTGGTACAGACTTGTATCACTGGTTGCTACTGTCAGCAACTGACAGGTAATTTTCTTGACTAATACGTTGTTTTCTTGACTAATATGTTTCTTGCTCTTACTGACCTCAGAATCTACCATGTTTAAAGAAAAGAAAGCAATGTAACTGTGTCTATTTCAGACAGGACTGTTCTTGTAAACCTCTTCTCAACACAGCCTGAATACACTAAACCACTGTGTCCAGCCTAGTGCACAACAGCTGTCTGCTAAAAGCACCTGCCAGAGGCTGCCCTGTGCCATCCGGCGAGTGGGTGGCCTGGGCTCCTGCCTTGCCTTTGAGTAGATTCAAAGTACAAAATTATCCCTTTAAATACAAGGTTATAAACTGTACTCAGCAAGCTGGGAGGAGCTACCCATCTGCTGCATGGGAGGGCACCCACTTTTCCAGGAAAATGAGATTCATGGGGACCAGAAATCAGAGAGAAATATAAAAGGAAGCCTCAATCTGTGACTCTGTGGTTAGGATGCTAATCTAAGAGGCAAAGATCTCATTTCTGACCTCCCTCCTTTTAAAGTCTGCTGCAAAGCTCAAGCTTGTTGCTGAGGAGGTCACCTGTACCAGAGTTGGCCAATGTACCACTCCGGAGTGGACGCTCAGGAATAAGAGTGCTGTGAGGAACTTCTAGTGCTGCAGGGTCACAGGGCAGCTGCTGTAACACTCTGTGCCCACAGCAGCACCACTAATGAGCTCGGGAAACCAGCCCAGGGATCATGGTGAGCTCTATATTCAGCACTTTTACTGCTGGGCTGTGGTAAACTGTTTTTGCTCTTCTGAGGAGTTCAGGGGCAAAGTCAATAAGAGTCCAGCAACCTATTAAAGCACAAGTTGCCAAATATTTGTGTTTGTTTGCCAGCAGCAGCAACATCTCCTACTCACCCTCGCATACCTTGAGGCAATGTCGGGAGGTGTTGGAGCACCATGCTGAGGTGGCTTGTGTACCAGGAATGGTATGTCTACCATAGCTCAGGAACCTCTATATTACAGGAAACCAGTCCAGGTTTGGCATCCTGTGACTCAGACTCCCTGGAAAGGAGTTGAGTCCTTTGCTGAACCACTGTGAGTCACCACACTAGGCTTGAGCCTCAGGAAAGGCTGCTATGGAGACCATGCACAAACTTGGAATAATTATGGAAGCCTGGAAACAGATTTTAGAGGATACCATTGCAAATTATTGTATTCCTCCTCAGCCACAACATGTGTCAAATTTATGTTGCCATTTATTGCATGTTTAGTTCTCTCTATTTTTAGTTTACTGAAATAAAACAAAAATGAGATTAAAGAGTTTTGAGTCACCCCAAAACTCCAGACTGATTTCCTGATCAGAAGACAGCAGAATTTCATTTTGATTATATCCATAGGGCACATGGGCATGGCTGACAGTCATAGAATCAGAATCATTCTGGTTGGATAAGACCTCCAGGATCATCGAGTTAACCGAGCACTGCCAAATCCAACATGAAAGCATATCACTAAGTGCCACATCTACACATCCTCCAAATTATTCCAAGGACAGTAACCACTTCTCTGGGCAGCCTATTCTAGTGCTTCACAAACCTTTCGGTGAGGAAATTTTTCGAATACTCAAAGTAAAACTCCCTGGGTGCAACTTCATGCTTCATGTTTTCCTCTTCTCCTTTCACTTGTTATCTGGGGGGAAAGGCTGACCCCCACGTGGCTACACACTCCTTTCAGGCAGTGTAGAGTGATAAGGTCTCTCCTGAGCCTCCTTTTCTCCAGGTTAAACAGCCCCGGCTCACTCAGCCACTCCTCACAGGACTTGTGTTCCAGACTCGTCACCAGCTTTGTTGCCCTTCTCTAAATTCTTGCATTTCAGTGTCTTTCTTGTAGTGAGTGGCCCAGAACTGACCACAGGATTCAAGTCATGGCTTTACCAGTTCTAAGCACAGGGGAGATGATCACTGCCCTGCTCCTTCTGGCCACACTATTGCTGATACAGGCCAGGATGCCATTGGCCTTCTTGGCCACCTGGGCACAGCTGGCTCATGTTCAGCTGCTGTTACCAGCACCCCCAGGTCCTTTACATTAGACATCTTTCCAGGCACCCTGCCGTAAACCTGAAGGGTTTCTGTGCCCCAGGTGTCAGATTCAGTGCTTCACTGTATTGTTATTGGCCTTGGCCCATCAATCCAGCCTGTTCAGATCCCTCTGCAGAGCCTTCCTGTTCCCACAGCAGATTGACATTCCCACCTAACTTGGTGTCATCTGTGAATTGACTGAAGGTGCACTTGATCCCCTCATGCAAGTTATCGGTGAAGATATTAAACAGAATGGTCCCAGTACTGAGTCTTGGGGAACACCACTCATGACCAGCCACCAGCTGGATGTAAATCCATTCACCACCCTCTGGACTCAGACATCCACACATTTTTTTACCCAGAAAACTGTGCACCCACCCACCCAAGCCATGAGCAGCCAGGTTTTCTGGAAGAATGCTGTGGGAAATGGTGTCAAAGGCTTTACTAAAGTCTAGGTAAACAATATCCACAGCCTTTCATAAAAGGAGATTGGTCAAGAAGGATCTGCCATTTTAAAGCCCATGCTGGTTGGGATAATCTCTTGGTTGTCTTGTACATGTCATGTGATTGCATCCAAGATGATCTGCTCACGACCTTCCCAGGAACCAAGGCCAGGCTGATAAGCATGTAGCTCCCCAGATCTCCTTCCAGCCCTTCTTGCAGATGTGTGTCATGTTTGTTAACTTCCCATTTAGTTGTTATGAGTCTCTGCATTTGTAGCACTCTGGCAAAGCCATCCTTTAGCACCATTCTTGGTCTGAAGCTTGACAGAGAATTTCTTTATGTCTCTTCAAATGTCTCTTCTGGAGGCCTTACCTTTGACATCCTGCATCCAGAGATTCGAATTTCTCTGTGGCAGAAATCATGCTGCTTGAGCGAGATGAATTAATTTTTAAGTTTTGTGGCTTGGCTTCTAAGTCTTCTGCTGGCTGCAGAAGATGGTACAGTCTACTTATAAAAAATAATTATGCTCTTTGTCACAGTCCTGTAACGAGGTCTAAAGCTGTATTTAGTCCCTTTACATGAAGAAGGAAACAATGTGCACTTGATTCTGGGGTTCAAAATAAATTGTTTATGGATGTTATGCTTGTTTATGGGTACATTATACTTTGAATGAATAGCGAACACAGATGCATTTGCTGGTGATATCTGGCCCTCTTCTGGCTTGATCTGGAATAACTGGGAAATGGTCTGCTGCGCTCAGTGTAATTTTCTAAGGAAACATGGCCCCAGGACAGTAGAAATCCAGGAAAACCACGTGAAAAGAATAGGCTTTCCTAGGCTCCTAGCTCAGAACATATTGATGTCTTTTTAGACTCAGCACTAGGTTTTATGTAGCTCCTTGACATGTAGCTTCCTTAGACACAGAAAGTATGGAAATTCTCACATATCCACAATGTCTCCTTTACAATGATAATTTGCCTAAGGATAATCCATACCAAAATAAAGCTTCAGAAAGATGAATAATTTTGTTATGAAAAACACGATAGTGAAACTGAAGTATTACAAGAAAAATGTATGTAATGCAAGAAAAAGCCATGTGGAATTTAGTATCAGAGTCCACAAAAATTACAGAGCTGTAGTTATTTCAGCAAGCGTGCAAGTGCTCCATTACTAAACGGGCATAAAAAAGGGGCAGTGCTTTGGGTGTTGGAGGGAATAGGTCTATCAACAAGAACAAGCCCACAGCTTCTTTAAAGAGAAAAAACAATAACCAAAAGGCTGTTTTGGCCCAAAGGACTTGGATAGACATATGACAAAGAAACAATTTCCACTGTTAATTTGAGTTGGTTGATGGCAAACACTTTCCTAAGGCCTCACCTTAGAAACAAGACATGCACTGATTTTAGGCTCCTTCTTGGAAGATGTTTTTTTTTTTTTCAGATGCATAATAGACACTTCATGTAGATAATGATTTTGGAGTGTGTGTATGATAAAAATTTCAAAACCATCCTGAAAACAAATAGAACAACAGTGTTAAGACTGAATCACAATGTAAAATACATATATGGGGAATATAGTGCTCAGAGGAGAAGTGAACATTAATATGTTCTTGGACCTGTTTGGCTGAGCCACTACCTTTTACATAAAAAAAGCAGAAGGATTTCTGTGTTAAGTGAACTGTGTAAGCAAATGTTTGCCCAACCTGGGTTCTCAGACCAGGAACATGAGAGCAGTACTTGTGCATAGGTAGTTACGGGATGTAACTCTTGGTAGGGATTTGGAAGTTGAAGAAATAGGTCAGCTAGAAGCAGGCTGATGGTGAGCACAAAGCTGGGCTATCCACAAGACTGCCTCCTTTCCAAGGAGGGGGATGGCACTAGGAGACTGAAGAGGTTTTCTAATCTCAAGGCTTCTGCATTCTGTGCCAGGCCTGAGATTCACCAAGCATTTCCAGTCAGGTTAGTTGAAAAAAACATTGAAAAATGTCTGAAGAAGACCCCTTCTTAAAAGTTGTTCACCTGGGCAAGATGATCTGAAGAAATATGTCTCCAAAAACCCTCAGTTCTTTGCTCATGCAGATGAGGTGCAGAGTGCTGTTAAGGAGCAGAGTAAGGAAAGCAAATCTCAGGTGAATCTCTGGTTCTGAGTGACTAAGAATGGCCAGTCCATCATTGCTATGATTGAATAAAGTTGTTATTCAAATGACTTGTAGAAAACATATTACCTTCTGAAGGAAAATTATGGGCCTTACAAATATACAGCATTTCTTACCATTTTTTTGAGTCTCAGTAGTGTAGCAGTCCGTGTACCAGACCCTGCTCCACAATTTTGTTGGGCAGTTGACAGCTGCAGAAGACACAATCCAGAGAAAATGGCATCCCTCTGGCCCATTTGTACTTCCAAATCCATTTCACATTAATGGGTCTCAAGTAGGGAGCTGGATCAGAGTTTTTTACAGTAGGTTTGTGCTAGATCCGGAGCACCAGAGTCAGAGACCTATTTAGCAGAACAAATCTACACAAAATGGATGTGACTCATTGTCTATACATGTTGAAGAAGTCAGGAGGGAATTTGTCCCTTTCAACAATTTAACTCAAAAGCTTATTGTAACATAATTAGTCATCTGGAACAAAGGAGATGTAATTACATAAGATAATTTTGTGGATTTCTGACAGATCCCCAAAGCCTGCATGTGAATCTGTATCCACCTAAGGAGCAGAAGCAAGTTCTGCTCATCCTAAAACTTGAACCTTCGAGTGTTGATTAGTTTTTAAGAAGCATGCAAGATAAAAAGCAAGACAATTAAAACATACTAGCATTTAATACAGTCTTTAATAAATAAATCCCTCTTTCTGTGTATTTTTCCAGGTACCTGCTGATGAAAACTATTGTGATGTATTGTGACATATTATAGTGATTTGTTCCTCCAGGGTGGGTGCCATGCACTTTGGGGTTTAATTTCCTATATCTTCAATATAGATAACGATGCTGCAATGATATCTAAGTAAAGCATGGTGCTCGGGCAGAACTGTGTAGCTGTTACTTTAATTCACTTTGAAAAAATAAGAAAGATTTCCTGTATTTCAAACAAATCTATGTTTACATGACATCATCCCTCGTAACAAAATAGCACAAATTGTTTCAAGTGAGTAATCAATACCTTCCACCAAAAGGAGCACGAGCTTGTTTAGCTTCGCTGGTACGGAGGCGAGGTTCGTACCCGGAGCAGGAGGCGGCTGCAGAGCCGCCACGCGGTGTCAGTGCGATGCCGAGGAAGAGCCCGGTCTTGTTCCTGTGGTCCGGCGTGAAGCCTGGCACAGCCCTGAGCCAACCGGGACCCGACATGGTGCTTGTAGTAATTTGGTGTTTCGGGAGTTGATAGTCTGATACGGGCTTATGTGGGGTGTTAGGTGCTAGCTAGGACAAACATGGAATATACTGCTGTACTTCCTACGCTACCTACAAACAGCATCATCTACCAGAAATTATATGCTTCAAAGTCACTTCATCAATGAAGCCACTTTTATCTAAATGAATTAATGAAATAAAATGACAGACCAGCTTTTGCCTCCTCCTTGTTTTGAAAAAGCAGACAGGCAAAATACAGGTGCCAGTGTTTCTTTATTTTCTGTGCAAAGGCTGGGATGTTTTTGTGCAATCCTATTAGCCTACAACTTGTCCTGGTGTGGATGTACAGAGCAAAAAATATTCAAGGCTGGTTTAATGAAGTCTTGTAAATAATCGTAGAGAGATTTTAGTCATAACTGTAAACTCTTTGGAAGAAGATCCTGCTGCCTCTGACAACCAGAAGTAACCGTACAGCATGGAGATTTTATCAGCCTTTTGCTTGTTTGTCTCTGATTTGTGTTGAGAGGGCCATTGTATTTGTCTCTGTGTGGTTGTTAACAAATATACATATTGTTTCTAATAGATTGTTTATGATCAGGTCTGTGGAGAATGCCAGGCAGAAGCCAAAGAAAACATTACATAAATAGTCTCTAATTTGCTTTTCAACTGCATAAAATTAAAGCACTCTCAAGGACAGAAAAGCCTTTCTTCATTTCTGCATGTAGAAAGTCCACTATTTCTTCACACAAACCCCAAGCTTTTATCCAGATAATCATTGCACTCTTAAGGCTGATTGTACTTCCAAGATTTGCCATGCTCATTATATTCTTGCAGAAGTCAGAAAAGCCTGAACTAAAAATCCCCATTGCATACAGTTATCCAAAGGGTAACATGAGCATACTGACATTTGTAGAGTAGAATACTGTATAAGGTGGCACACATATTATAACTGTATTTTCATGAAAATAGATAATGATGCAGGCAGCTACAATGGGGATGTTTGCTTGTGTCTGTGAAAGGTTAAACCTCACAGAATAACCTTACTTGAGATGTTTTCCATGTTGACTAGCTCTAAGTCAGGCACCCTCTTGTGAAGTGGGATAGCAATGCCGATTCTTCTCTAACAGCATTTCCTGGTGTCTGTAATCAAATGACCGTACCTTTAGCACGGCAAGAAAAAACAAATGTTGCTTTCCATTGAAATACTGATCCCAAGTGGCTTCTCACAGGCACTAGCCATGCTGGGACAGGTGTTAGCCATGCTGGCATCCATTCAAGATCACTGGCTCTGGCATATTCTTATCTATGCAGTTCTTTCCAAGGTGACTACTTAGTGGCTATGGAGCTGTGGCTGGAAGAATCAATGGAAGGAAAGAAATATTTCTTTTCTATGTCATCATATGAAAATCCTTTGAGTCACAGGTGAAGAAGAACCTGATTTGAGCAGATATCCCCAGATGGGCAACTACAGCTAAGTGGCTGATGGGGAAACCTACTAAGAGACACTCCTGGCAGTTCCCAAGGTAAAATGAGATGGCTTTCTTCATTAACTCCTAACATATTAGATTTCAGAATCTTGATTAACTTACTGATCTTGGACTTTTTAACCTCACAACAAGCTTAGAATTAGAACAGCGTGTATAAATGGAAAAGGCCAATATGACTTCTTACTTATTTTCATTGCTCTGTTAATTAAAAAAGCATACTTAATACCATATCACAGTGTATTAAGATTATATCTAGTGCCTTCCCACGTGTTACATTGTCTAAAGTTTGAATAAAATCTCAGATGTATTTTGAATCCTTCTCCTTCTCTTTCATTTACCAGATACACTGGCCAGGTCACTTCCCTAGTAGGTTGTACTAGGTTGTAATCTTGACTGTTTACAGAATACTATTTTGTGCAGTCTGTGCTCCTGGAAGTGTTTATTGCCCAGTAAATGCCACAGGAGCCAGCCTGTGTCCTCCCAGGAGCCCTCCAAGGTGCACAGTCCCATGCAGTTCCCCAAAATTGTACATCCTTAGGATTTGGGTCACAGGTGGTCCAAACTAGTCTGACTGCAGTTATGTTGGTTAGCTAGGCTGACCAGAGTCCTGAAAACTAGCTGAAAAGCTGGTTCTTAGCATTCAGCTCAGGAGCAGGAAAACATATTTTGTAGCTGCTGAAAGCTGCTAAATACCTGCTTTTAATAGGTCTAATTTAAACCAACAAACATTTATTTGGATTGCACATTTCTTTCAGTGGCTCAGTTAATGGGGCTGAGTAATGAATGGAGGCACCACTGGATTGTATTAGCACTGCGGTACCGTGTTAGCAGCCTTTTGGTCCTGCTCAGGAGGCTGTAAAATGCTTTGTTCCTCACAACATAAACACCATTATGCTACTCCCAGGGTTGAATTTACTTACCATTAAGCAAATGTATATAGTCCTGCAATTGGCACTGCCCCAATAACCGACAGGAGCTGAGGAATCCTGCCAAAATATCCAGCCAGATGTTTCAGGGTGGGACATTGCCGAATGGGCCCATATTCACTACTCTGGGGATGTGGGCTTGGACTACCACAGAGAAGAGCTGAAAAAGCCAGAGCAAGCACTAAGGACTGCAAACTGTTGTTCTCCGATGCAGCAGCAATGCTGAATCGTGCAGTGGAGATGGGACCTTAGTCACGCTTCTAAACTCCGTTCAAATGCTAAATGTGTTGAAGGCTTTAGTACAGTTTGGAAACAGGTTCCTTGAAGAAATTCCTGGTATTTCCTGGTTCCAGGCAGGCTGAAAAACACTGTGAGAATGTAGTGGCTTTTGGTATGTCCATTTATGGACATGAATCAAAGGAACTGCAGGGAGGAAAAAAAGTGGAAAATGAGAGGAAAAATAAGTTAACTGAACTACTTCCTCTCTCAGATTCTTCTTGGGTTTTGGGCAAAGCCTTACAGTGGTATTTCATCCCAGCTTCTCCTTGCTAACTACTTCCATATGTATAACATCAGTTAAAGCCACATTTAAGCACTGTTTTTAAAGAACTTGGGTTTTTGGTGGTAGGATACAAAGTCAGAATGGTTGAATTATTATATATTCAGGTAAGAATATTACTGTTCTTTCTTATATTTAATATCCTTTTCAGTATAATGAAATAAGAGCTTTCTTGAAGTGTGAGGTCTGAAAAAACTATGCTGCATGAGAAAAATACCGATGATGTAGTAAAGAATATGCTATTTCTAGTGGTGTCCAGAAGTCAGTTTTCTCAGCTGAGTGCCTGTCTTTGTGAGACAAACAACTGTATACTGTTCAAAGACTTATTTGTTCCTGTGTGGTTGCAGATCATTAAAAGTGGCTCATTCTTGAAGACTTTTTAAACTAGTGTTTTTTGGATGTGTCTTAGCTCTGAGGAATCTAACAAATTTCCATCTGGAGAGTAGAGCCTATTTCATATGAAAGGGCTATAATCTGTGTCTGTTGTTCACATCTGTATTGTGTTAGAAAGCTAAGATGCAAATCCATGCAAAAGTGTTATGGTACAAAAATCTGAAATATGATGGTTTAGAACTAGTTCAAAATATTTGATACTCTGGTCTCCAGCCACCTTGATTTTCTGTTTAATATTTAATTGAATACCTTTTATCAAATTAGTATTGACTTTACAGTGATTCTTTAGCAACTGTATTATTCATATAGCTGTAAATCCATTTAAAGGATATAGTAATTAGAATGAATATACTTTCAATTATGAATAAAATATTCTAAAATTACAGCAGCAAACTTGCACAATAGGATTTTCTGAGGATGCAAACAACAAAATGCAGACTTCCAAAACAAGGTATTTTGAAAGGAACATGAACCAGTGTTCTCTCCCATGTAAGTGACTTTGGACTTTTGAACTCAGGTTTTTATTCTTCCATCTATGCATCTTAGGCACAAAGAATGAAATCAGGAAACTTCTTTACGGTTGAAAAGCCCACATTGTAGCCATCATTTAAGATGCCATAAATTCCACACAAGGGCTCCTTTTCCCAGGATACCTTTGAAAGAAAGCCTTACAGACAGTATGATGTCTACCTATACCTCTAGGAGAGCTTACAACAAAATATTTCAGTTTCTTTACCTTCAGAGACAGAACCTTCAGAGGTTCTGTGAAATGGTGTAAAATGCAGGCTTCAGTCAGAAGAGTACACACATTCCTGGAAAAAGGAGCGCAATTCATTATAATGCATAGCTGAGATTTATGATCCCTGATATGCTCAGGGGAGAGCAATAACTTGCTTAACGGATTTGCATATGTAGCGTACTCCCTTATTTTAATTCACAGTGGCAACAGCAAACGACTATCGAAACATTCTGACAGGCCTCTTCTGAGCTCTGCTGGCCTGTGAAACAGTGTAAATAATGTGTCAGATGGCAGGGAAGGCAGTTTTATCATAACATAATCTGGGAAAGGATAGGTAGTAGTCCTGGGCTGCTTTGGGGGAACCCTTTGTGGGTGTCTTTCAGACAGCCCTTCCTCAACCAGAGCCTTGCAGATTCTCCCCGACCCTTCAGCCTTGTTTGCCAGGCACAGCTGGATGACAGTGCCAGGGGAGGCCACAGGATTGTATGGCTTAGGTATTGGAGATACAGCCCACACTGCAGAGAGCTGGGAGCTGGACATAAGTGAGTCTTATGGTCGTGAGGCTCATGGGAATGATGGTATTAGGAAATGTCATTCATTATAATATCTGATACTAACTGATAAAAGACTGCAAAGCAGAGTTGTTCATCAACATGCTTAAGCAGTGCCATAAGCACCCCATTTCTCACTGAAATTTATCCCAACCTGCCAGGTACATTGTGCTTCTTTCTATTCTACTAATCCTGAGAGCTTCTATAGCGATGGTTATGAATGAAGTCCACGTACATCCTGTCCTTTCTGGAACTAGAAATGAGAGTTTTCTTGTTATTTGGGGGTGGAGCCACAGTAGCGGTCAGGCAACCAGTCCTCGGTGTTGTATGAGTGAAGCGTTTCCAGGGTGAGCTGAATGGCTGCGCAATATTCATAATCTGAAAAAAAAACCATAGAGAAAAAATGCTGCAGAGTCTCAGGGAGCATAAGAGCCAGAGGCTACCCAAAACTATTTCATATGGGACACAGAAAGCCACTTCCTCATGCCAGAAGAATTCCTTTTATTTTTCAGAGGAAGGGAAAAGGCTTCTATGGCCTTGAGCAAAGCCTGGTGAAGCCATTGGCAAGACTCCCATTGACTTCCCATTAGTTTAGGTCTCTGTTGTTCATCATTAGTCAAAGCTGGTGTTACACTGATTTGCTGCTAATGCTAGCTGAAATCAATGGGATTGGAAGGTGCTCAGGAAGGATGGACATTTTTGTAAGCTAACACTCTTTCAGCACCAGGAAATTCCAGATTGAACTTGTTTGCCTGAAAAGGATTCTTGTTGGAGAGCACGTTTTTTTCTGAAAACAAGAACTAATGCTTCCAGTGCAAAGGTTAATTTTGAATTCATAGAATCTCCTTGTCTTAATAAAGGGACAAAAAAAGTCTGTTATTAATGTAGGTGCCAGCACAGGACTGAAGCTTTTCTTTTAGCTTCAGGGGGATGAGGGCAGTGACTCACAACTGTCCCTACAATAGGTTTTGCTTATCTAAGAAGAATGTTTGGACCATTATCAAAATGTGTAGCTCTTACAATACTTCTCATCCGTGGCCCTGCAAGAGTTTGATCCCATGGACACTTTACACAAAACTGTCACATAAAATGGTTTGGCCTTGTCAGCAAGCAGGAAGATAATCTGCATAATTGCCACCAGAGTTCAGTGCTCTACCATACCACACTTAGGTGTTAATTCAAGTAAAGCTACATTTAAATTAGCCCTACACTGCATGAAGAATAAATCAGAAGTTTTTTAGAGGCCCTTTCCAACCTGTTGTATTCTGTGCTTTTTATGACACAATTCATTAACTGTTCCCTGAGAATTGTACCAAATTTTGGACTTCTGGATTTGAGTCTACAGTCAAGACCACTTCAATTCTTTTAGTAATTAAAAATATTTTCCTTGCCTTAGTTGAAAACAAATCTTAATCAGGGGAACACCTCAATGAAATTAAGCATGTTGTGTGGTTGCTGGTAGTACAGCAGCAGTTGAATACCCTGGTGACCAGCCGGCTCCCTTCAAACTACATGCGATGCATGAGGAGACCTGCTGCACTTTCTAATGCCATACTGGGCTTGGCAAAGCAAGCCTGGCCCTTCCCTTCATTCTAAAATCAGAAGAGTAACAAACTACAGTTGGTTCACTAGTAACAGAATAAGTAAATCTTTAGCTTATTCCTAAGTGTAAGTGCTTGATTTTAATCTAGTGCAAAAGCAACCCCTTTAGAAACATGAAAAGGAATAGTGGAGACTCAAGGTAAATGAAATACCAAGCCATTTATATAAAAAATATAAATACTTTATTTTCAACTAAAAAGGTGCAAACATGTAACTTTTGGTCACACTTCTCAACAAATAAACTGTCCAAAAAGAGCCAGTCAAAGAAAGAAACAAATGCTCAAGTGGAAAGACTGATGAGCAACAGAACAGCCATATATCTTAAAGCCACTTGTCTTATAAGTAAACATATTTTGCCAGATGAATGTTTTGTAACATTACATTCATCTTGGCCTCAACTCACCGTTTGGCCCTATCTGAACAATTTCCACTAGAGTATCTATTTCATGCTTTGAATGCATTGTCAAACAAGCTTTAAATCTTACCTATCTTGTTCCAAAAAAGAAGGCTATCATTGAACTTTCAAAGCATTAAACAAAAGCAAAAAACTTTAAATTAATTTAGATAACTGTACAAATATATATACACACAGTATTTACAATATTCATAAAAAGTAGCTTGTAACAGGTAAATTAACTGCCACAAGCTGTCCAGTCTAATTGACATGATTCTGATTCTTGTTGGCCAAGCCACCTGAATCAGTGTCAGAGCTGAAACATTACTGTCCTGACTAACAGAACACCTTTTACTTAGCACTTTGCTGGATGTTTGCATTCCAGCTGTTGCTGTCTCTAAGCCAGCAGCAGCAAACATGCTAATGGTCTCTTCTCAATTGCACTACTAGATGAAGCATGCTGTACCACATTAAGGGAACGTTTGCTTGAATCTGCTTTTCCTGCCTGTTTCCCTTAACCCCATCATACCACCTCAGGAACAACATGTTCTGAAGCTGTGTCTTGCTGTGGTCCCACTGTCCGTTTTATGTTCTTCTTCAAATCACCATTTGGGGTCAGTAGAAAAATTGTCTTAAGTCACATGGAGCAGTTTGTTGAAATTAAAAAAAAAAAAATGATTTAAATACCTTGTGCTATTGAATCATGTTTACAAAATGAGATGCAAATCAGTTCAAGTTGAGAATGTACTTAGTGTCTCCTTCTGGCTTTATGCCATGTCTCCATACATCTTTCTGTAGTACAGAGACTCAAAGATGTCATTGTCTCCAGGGCAGTTGTAGTGGCACGCGCAGGTCTTGATGAACATCATTTTCCTTTTCATGATCTCCCCATCAGGGCACTTGAACTCCACGGGGAGGGTAGCTGTTCTGTGGGGTGTGCAGCAGCGCCCGTCAGTGCAAACACCACAGAACTTAGCTCTGTAGGTCTTCACGCTGGTGCAGCCAGACAGCTCAAACTTGACAGGCTTGGAGATTTTGGGGGTGCGAATGCACTTTTTGCCTTTCTGTCAGGATAGAAGTGAATACAAGATTTTTAGAAGGTAGGCTTTCACAAAGCACACTAAGCTTGAGAGTTAGTGGTGAGCAGCCATGCTAATCCTTACTGTATTATCATTAGGCAAGATTGTCTTATATAGTGCTGTAACACAGCATGAGAGAAAATTAAAGACATTTAATTGTAAATAATGATCACCACTAGGGTTCAACTCAAATTTCAAAGTAAACCACATGAAACTGACTAGCTGTCAGCACTGCACTTTTGGCCACTGTCCTTTTGCTAGTGGATGAATGCAACCTAGTGCAGCATACATAAAGATAATTGTATTTACCTTGATGTTCTCCTCCAGGTCTGCTTCACAAGGTCTGACCATGCAGAGCCTACTTTGTTTCTCCAGTCTGCAGAAGGCATTGTCATTGGTGACCCTGGTAGAGATACCCATGCCACAGGTCTTGGAGCAAGCACTCCATTCTGTGGTCTGCACCAGGCAGTTGGCACGCATCATTGTTGGGTCTGGACCGTAAGTGTCTTCCAGTCTGTAAGCTGCAGGAGACAGAAAACCAAAATGAGACCACTGCCTGATCTCAGCCCTCTAAATGTTCCTTCATTTTCCTGAGAAATTCAGGCAGCTACACTAAATCCATGGGGTGATTCCACTAACTGCAGCCCTCCAGTCTCTGCCCTGTGTTCACCGAGTCCACTGCCTTCAGCCTCCACCATGCAGGGTGCCCCCTCCCCTGGCTGCCATCTGCAGAGAGCCCTCCACTCACCGGCAAGTGCAGGTCCCACGGCAGTCTGCTCTTTGGCCTCATCGCAGACCCACTCCTCGCAGCACTTTCCAGGGAGCTTCACCCGGCGCGGGTAGGGGCAGTCAGGGCTGGGCAGGCGGACGTCCATGCTGCAGAGGGGCACGCAGCCCACCGCGCCGTCCAGGCAGGTGCACTGGTACTTGCAGCTGCTCTGGAAGGACTCTCCGCTCCGGTACACCATGCCGCTGAACACGCACGGGGCGCCGTCCCGAGCTGCGAGGGGCAGGAGGCAGAGCGTGAGTCGGGCGGGCGGGAGTCTCGGAGGTTCCCAATTTCCTCGCTCCCTGCCCTGCGGGACCCTGTTCCCGTCCCCGCGGCAGGCGGCAGCCCCGGCCCCCACTCACCGGTGCAGACGCCGATTCTGCGGTTGGCGGGGGAGCCGAAGTCGCAGAAGAGCCCCTTGTGGTGATCGCAAGGGTCCCGCTCGGTGCAGAGCTCGCCCAGCTGCTTGGCGCACACGCGGCAGCAGCCGCAGCCGTCGAGCACCAGGGAAACGCCGGCGGGGCAGGTGGGACCCGGCCCCGTTCCGCACTGGCACTGCCCGCTGCACTCCTGGCCCTGAGCCTCCTGCAAGTGCCGGGGGGGACAGAGAGAGAGAGACGGGGTGTTGTCAGAGCCACCGCCGGGACCGCCCGGACGGGGCAGGCGCGGCGGCGCCGCGGGGGCAGCACTTACCGGGCTGAGGAGAGCGAGCAGCAGGGCAAGGGTGAACCGGGCGAAGGTGTTTGGGACCATCCTGCAGCGGTCAGCGGCTCGTGGGTGGCGAGGCGGCGGCGTCGGGCTGCCGGGCAGCGAGGAGAACCGGGGTGAGCCGAGAGCTTCCCGCAGGGCGGATCTCCTCGGCGGCGCGGACGGGGCTGCGGCGGGCGCTGTGCCGGAGGGTGGCTGCTGCTGGGTGCTGCTGAGTTCCGCTCTCCTCCGCTCCGCTCCGCTCCGTCCGACTGCGGCGGGAGATTGGCTGTGTGACTGCCGAGTGCTGGGACGGACGCCCCTTTATAGGCGGCGGCGGCGCGGCCTCGCCAATGGGCTGAATGGGGCCGCGGACAAACAGCGACATTCCGCGCATTCCTGCGCGCCGCGCCGCGCCGCCCGCCCCGCCCCGCGCCGCCGCCACCGCCCCGGAGCGGCCCTGACCCCTGACTCCCGCATTCCTCCGGCTGCGCCCCCCCAGCGCACACTCTCGCCCCCCCATCACGATTTTTTATTTTTCGTCCCGATGTGTTTTAAATGTGAGTCCCCTGTCTCTGCCAGCGCTCCCGGCTCCCCCCCCGCCCCCGGCAGCGCGTTATTCCGAGGCGGGCGGCGGGTCCGGCGGGAAGGGGCGGCGGGGCGGTTGCCAGGGGCGCTCGGGGGAATCCGCTATTTCCCTTGCCCTGTGCTCCCCGCTCGTCCCTCGTCCCTCCCCCGGGCACAGGGGATGCGGGGCGGGTGGATCGGGGGTGGCGCGGGCTACCCGGTGTCCGGCGGCGAACGGTCCCGGCGCTTTGGTACCACCGAAAAGAGGTATAATTACACTACCGGGTATAAATTGACTCTGTGTACCACTGAATCATACTGAATATTTGTAATGTGTTCCTTCCCTAATAGATGCTCTCTATGAATAGAGAGAGTGCCTATTTACTCTGAAATACTTGGCACAGTGAGTGGAGTCTGAAGCATGGAAGAAGTGGCTATTATTTTCCCACTGCCTGTGTGCAGCTGTCATTTCTGAGCAACACGTTCCTCGTTCCTTGCACATCCCTGCTTCCAACCTTCCTGATAGTCTGCCCCAGGATTACAACAAGAAGAGAATGGCATGCCACCTCATTCAGCCAAAACCGTAACACTGTGGTTTGTATTTGTCTGAACACAGGACATAAGTGTTGTGGTTTATATTAAGTCATTGCATATAACTGCTATGATTATTGTTGGGGTTTTTTTTCTTTTTTTTTTAACTGGGATGGTGGCTCTTCCCCCGCCTCCTGTGTATGATTTGAATACTCAGTGATGTCATGTTGTTTGACCTCCGCTTTAACGCAAGGAATGCCAATGTTTTGGCTTTGGAGAGAGACCAGCTTAATGCATCGCAACAAACAATCTAAAATCTGGTAGTACCTTAAGAGATCTCATCTTTTATATGCAGGCTTTCCCCCCACTCCCATTCTCCCTTGCTCCCCACTTCTTTCCATCCCTTCTTATCTAGGCATACTTCCATGCTATGATGCAGCAATAAAACAAGATTCATGAAGGGAAAATAAGGTCTTCCATGTAATGCCCCAGTAGGACCATTGTGCTGTAAAACTGCTACTTATATTCTGCCAGCACTGTACTGTGTCTAGTAAAGTCATTTGGATGTCATTTATTCTACTTGAAATCCTCTATTAAAAGAAATGAGATTGTCTTTGAAAGAAAAAATGAATCCTGGAGGAGCAGTTATGGTAAATAATATATGTTCCCAAAACCATAAGGTCTCCTAAAATCTGTATTTACTTGAAGGACTCCAGTGGCTTCAGTGCTGGGTAAATAGTATGTGTACCAAACTATGTATGACATGCATACCAAAATGCAAATGTAACCAGGTAAACAGAATGCCTTTTTTAAATGCCTAAATATGGTAGAACATCAGAGGGAGAGAGAGAGAGAGGCTCTAGACATGTTTTATAACTTTCCATGTAAGAGGTTTTTTCGGAGATACAATTTTATTAAACAAAACCTAAGAATCTCACTGACAGAAAAAGTATGTTTAAAAGTAACAAATTACCAGAAAACCAGGAAATCCAAAATTAAAGGATAAATCTGTCCTATGTCCTCCCACTGCAGGCTGAGTACAGCAAGCCCCATACACTTGCTGGCCTGAGAAAAATGGCTTGAATAGTTATTTGAATTCAGAACTAATTCTGGTCTTGCACCACTGTGGATCAGGCATTAACCCACTAAATTAGAAGTTGTATCAGCACATGTGGGTAGGTAAGAATCAGAGTCCACAGGAGTGCCTCTGGTCATCTTGGTTTCAGTGTTGTTAGATGTGTCTAACAATGGGTACCTCATTGGTGCGTGTGTATGTACGCACAGGGGCTAAGGGAACTTGAAAGCAAAGGCAGTTCTTGCAGACTCCAATCTCTCTTCAGCTTATCCTTTCTGATGACAACCACAGAATCCTCAAGGTTGGAACAGACCTTCATCATTTAGTACAGCCAGCAATATCACCCCACCATAATCACCCCCAAACAGTATCCCCAGATGCCACATCCAGGTGGCTCTTGAGTATGCCACAGGTTGGACAAGTACATCTTGGCACTGATGCATAAAATGGTTAAAATGCACTAATTTTGACTTCCATGCAGGTGTTTATACAGGACATGCTTTTAAGATAGTATATTTTTTCTGCTGAAACTAGGAATTCACTACACCAGCCTTGTAGACTTGTTTACACAGCTATATACGGTATGTGTGTGTCTACATCAGCTTCGGTTGGTGAAGTCTTGTAAAATGTACAGGTGTGGATTGCTACATTCCTCTCTTGTGTTTTTCCTTCTTTTTTTTTTTTCCCTGCTTCCCCCCAGAAAGTCACTTGATCAGGTATCAGACATAGTGAAAACCTGGCAAGACTACAGGAAAGTGGCTAGACTTGGAGTGTTTGTGTACTTAAAGAAAGAATCTTGCACATTTTCAACTTTCAGTCACAGATATTTTTTTATAAGAGCAATTGGAGGTCTGAGCCAGCCCTCAAAGCGGAAATCAAAAGCTCCCAGAGAAACATACCCGAGGAATGTGAATCTGATCCAACAACCATACGCAATGCACATACAGTACTGTCAGTCTTATAGGAAGTCTTGCCATATATGGACATCTGGACCCTGAGCTGTTTATCATCATGATAGGCTTGTAGCTGGCTTCAGATATTTCTGGCTTGCCTCAGGTTTTGTGTGCCAATTAGTTCCTTTCCCAAAATGCTCACCAGGATATTTCTTTAAAATTTTAATAAATACATCTCAAAATTCTGAGAGGTCTGGTTAAAGTTACGTTAGTAGGCTTTTGCTTAATATGCAGATTCCAAGACTTACTCCACTAGCTCAGAAATAGACACAGAATAAAAATAAAGATATTTATTCCATCATGAATGTGGTTGCCTGGTATTTCTCTTTCTTAGAAGTCATCTGGTAGCTTAGTCTATGAATCTGTAGGCATAGAAAGGGCTCTGAAGTAGACCACTTGCTGAACTTCTGCTCATCCTTTTATGGGGAGTTGCATGATCCCATGAATCAGCAAAAGCAAAGAAAAGACCACATTTCCCAGGATCTGTCAAACAACTTATCCATGTTGTGCAATTCGTACTACTTGGTTAGAGTGGTACAAAGCCTTTCACCTTGTACTCATGACAATCCATGTCAGCTAATCTCCTAATTAGAGCCATTAGCTCTTCTCCAAAGTGAAACAGAATTAGAAGGCAGGGAGGGGCAGTGGATGGCACAGGCTATGGACATGTTTGCTGCTGAAATGGTGGACTTAGTCCAAATTCCTCAAGATACTGGTTCAGATTCTCTGCTAGCATCAGTTGGGTAGTTCACTAAATGCACTGCTGGCCATCAAAATATTGGGATTTGAAAAGTCCAAGTCTATTAGGCTAAAGCAAAATCATCAGGTGCAATTCCTATTAGCAGACCTGAGTTTTATTTTTTTTCATAATGTTATTCTTTATGTGTTAACATGCAAGTATTTTGTTACTTCTAGAGTCCCTGAGAATACTTGGCTTTGTTCTTAAAACGTAACTGGACTTTTTGTGAATGTGTGTAGTCTTAAACCAGCAAAGTGATTACTGGAGGTAGAATAATCTAAATGGGTATTCAAAGCACATGTAAAACAATTCATACGAAAGTGAGATTATGAGTACTTTGAAGCTAAATGTCCTTTATCTACTGAGCCTCAGATTCAGTTTACCTTATTTTATTCTGAAAAATTTGCCACAGATCTGGTCTTAGAAGCACTGTAGGAGCAGCATTCACTACTTCTGTGAGGAGGCTGGCCATGTCCTGGGTTTTTCTGGGGAAGCGTAAAGCCCCTTCCATGGCCCGCAAAGGTGAGTGAGGAGGGAGAGGCTTTCAGTAGTTTATTTCTCAGATTTGACTGAGGTTTGCAACCTCATCCTGTAGTAAGTCAGTTAGCATAGGGCTGCAGTGAGTCACTAACCACTCCTTTGACAATTGTCCCATAAATGGTTAACAATTCATAAAAAGTTAGTGTTGCTGGCTGGAGAGGAAATGTGGCCAGGGATTGACTCAGAACATACACCAGAAATCCTTTTGAGATTCTCAGAGGAACCACGTGGAAAACAGCTGGACGAACACTTCCTCCCACTCTGTCATGGATTATGTGGGCAGGAAAGAATCAGATCTGCTTAGTCTACAATGCGTTTGATGTTGTTTTCAGTTTTTCAGCCTGCTTTTTCAGGACCTGTTAGTGTAAGTTTTGATGGTTTGTGGGTTTTTTCCCCCCAAGCTGAGACACGAGTATTTAATTAATATTTGACCAAATTAAGGACTTCCATTAACAAATGCAATTTTCTTTGCCATAAACTATGGGATCTCTTAATTTATATTGTAGCTGCTGTGGAGTAAAGACCTGGGGAGAATCCTGTGGGATAAATTTTCCATGTTGTCTGATAGGATAGGGTCAATATTTTAAATGTGTGGGTGACAGAGTGGTTTCTTTGGGGAGAAATGAAAAGAGAGAAATGTCTTCCCCATTTTATATACAACCTCAGTTCATTGACCTTGGTGTAGTGGGCTTTTCTGTTTACACAGTATTTCCAGAGGAAGTGGAGGAGTTGGTTTATTGTATAGGTCTGTAATGCATCTGGAGGACTTCATAAACACACTGCATCAGATGACCTACAAAGGAACATAATGTCCTTGATGCATTGGCACCAAATTTTAGAGATTTTATGATTTTTCAGGAAAAAATAATAGAATTTTATCTATGTTATCTATGTTCAGCTGCCAGCTTGGCTGTCTGTTTTTTTTCAGCAAGTGATGTGGGGTATGTGACCTGTGTAAATGCGCCTGTACAAGTGACGCAGACAGGGAAACTGGGATGTAACCTACAACAGCCAAGGTGGCTTCCTTATTGACCCACAGATGTGTGTGAAATTTGGCAGCTACTGGGCCAGGTCTGAAAAACATCTTAGACTGCTAATCCCACTGGTGTTGGTGGGAAATTCTCTGTCAGACCATTTTTCACATGGAGACGAGAAAAGCAGATACTCCAGAAAACGTGAATTGTTAGGGAAGTGGGGATGTGTTTAAAATATTTTGATTTCCTGCAGGAACTAATTGAGGAAACCTAGTTGTTTTAAACATCAATGGTCTCAGGTCCAGTGTTTACAACCACGTTGCTACAGATGTCTTATTGATGGGTGACTTTTAAGTAATAAGCATGATGTTGTAAAAGTGGTAGGACTTTCACTAACAGCACGTGTTTCTGAGCATATTACTCCATTTATAACCCTTTTATTAAAGGGTTTTAAATAGAAATCAAGGATAGGTTTTTACTGTGTGGTGTTTGTTTTGACATTTTGGACAATGGGATTTTTGTGAAGGTTGAACCTAAGAAGTTACTTGTGGTGCATTTCTTGTGAGGAAGTTATCCATGATGGATATTGTGGAAAAGTCTAACCTTAATAGCATGGTAGATCTATATGATTATTTGAGATTCAATTATGACATGGGATGAAAAGACAGTTCATGAACTACCTTTTTGTATTGCCTAAGTCTGCAAGATATTTGAAAATGTTGAATCTGTCCTAACAGTGTTTCTGTGTGAGTTACAAAATGTGTAATAAAAATTTCAGGTGAGTTTTAAAAACTTGTATGAACTAGCCTTTCTTCTTCTGTCACTCACAAGATACAGAGGGTTGATTTTCAAATTCCCTGGGAACAGTCTTCTCATTTTACCTTCTTAAATTCAGTGATAACTCACCTAGACCTTCACATATCTTTATTTTTCTTGATAAATGGCTGGAAAAGAGTGACAGTGGAGTGCATGACTTGGGAAGTGCACTTTCTATTTCTTTTTTGCCATCAAGCTGCCACAGGGGGGAGTAGAAGTTTGGAAAGGACGGTGCTTCCCAAAAAGTCACTGAGGCAAGTGCTGTATTTGTGTGTACCCTGGCCAGTCTCTCACGGGGAGAAAAGCAAGGGCAAGAGAGGAGTGGGTGTTCTAGGAATGAAAAGGTTGGTTGGAGAAAGGAGCTGGAGGGTTTCTACAGCTGGAACAAGCTGAATGGTTCACTGCTTTGCAAAACCACTCTGTTTTTCTTATTCATTCCTACCAGCTTTTCTGTCCAGATGTAAGGAGAATGTGACTGAATTGTTTTCCTGCCTCAGGAGGGAAGATGACATGTGGGAGTTGTAAAGCACTTGCAAAATCCCTGCCTGTCTGACAAAAGGCTTTTCCCACATTAGGGCTATTGGCTAATGAAGAAAAAATGCTAGGCAGAGGCAAGGCAGAGGACACAGTGAGGAAAAGTTTTGCTAAGCTGAGAGAAAAGGGTTGTTCTTGTGGACTGCCAGTGTTGGTGAAATCCACACTGTCTGCTTCACGATGAGTAACTGGACTCTGTGGGTCCTAGGCAGGCAGGATGCATCCTCACGCCTTGGCCCTGGCTGTGAGGTTACTCTCTCGTCCCTTGTGTGATCACAACTTCTCTTGCAAGGCACAGTCTGAAGCAGCAGCATGGCTGTCAGCCACCATCCTGCTCTGCCACTGGGTTTGGTACAGTTTTGCAGTGGAGGCGTGTGGGCAGAGAAGGCGATGTTAGAGCGGGAGTTGAAGGAGTGGGCTCGGATTTTGAAGTTGTGCAGTATAACAAGAGGGTGGAAAGGGACTTACCCCTCCTGTTAGCTTCCTGCCCATGTGCTGTATTTGAGCATGTCCCCAGAGAAAAGCAGCCAAGGTCCCTAGTGGGAAAGGCTAAACAGGGCTGGAGAGAAGGGTGCACATATGTGTTTGTGTGGGAAGGGTTGCGGTGGAGTAGGGTGGAATGGAGGAAGTGGAGAAATTGGTGTGTGAGGAGAGTGGTGTAGGTGAGCCAGCCAAGGATGAGGTGGGCTTGGCAGCTTCCTTCCCACTGCCTTCACAGCATTTTACCACCAAGAAACCATGCTCTGGTCAGTTCAACCATGGGAAAACTCTTTTGCCAGAAGAAGAGAGAGGTGTCTGCAGCAAAGTCTGGGTGCTCCTCTTCTCCATACCTTTGGTAGTCAGTCCCTTCTTTCTCTTGTCCTGCTGCACTCAGGAACAAGCTGCATTGAGGTCACAGGGGAGACACCACAAGTTTCTCGCTTCTGGGGTCTGTATTAGGGAGTTTTATCACTGGATAACCTAATCAACAATTTTTGGGAAAGAATGAAATAATTTTTATGAACTTGTTAATGATCAAGAAAACAACTGAAAGCAGTGAACCAGGCACTTTTTCTAAGTCCTCAAGATCTGATTGCACAGATCTGTAAGATCATTGCACAGAGGCAGAGTAAGTAAGAATAAAGGAAGAATTAAAGGAGAAACATATTTATGCTTCTGTAACCTATCATGAGAAATAACAATAACACTTGCTAAATGTGTTATTTTAGAATGCAGAGGAGAATGCATCAGGTAAGTGTTTGGTTTTAGAGGTGCAAATTGATTGGGAAAGAAAGCCATTCTATGGGTAACATTTTTTTAATACATTTGTTATATCTGCGATTCCTGGACTTTTGAACTATCATCAAAAGGAGCCTGGGCAAAATCCACATTCTTTATGCTTAGAAAATTGATAAATTCAGTGCTTGTTCCATGACCTTGTTCTTAACAGACACAAAAAAGAGAGAATTATTGGTCCAATTTCCAAATATGACATAAGGAATTTGTTTATGCTTTTGGAAGGTAATGTGCCTAAGTTTGAGTGGAACTTGGTTAAGTATAATGAAATTCTCAAGGAATGCAAGGCTGATTTTGTTCAACAGTAAACATCTAAGATTAAAAAAATACCTATACATTTTTCAAACTTGTGCCTAAACCTCAAGTGTCTTTTTTTTAATTAGGGTGATTTTTGCAAATTCAAGGAGCTAACTAAACATAAAAATACAAACAGAAAACAATAAAATTAAATACATTCAGAACAACTTTCACTTTTTCCCTTAATTCGAGTTGTACATAAATTATAGCTGAAGTTAAAGTCAGAGGCATAGTGAAGCTTGTACCAGAGTTTACTGCACTCACTCAGACTCTTGCAATTATAAAACACTGGAGAACACCGACCTGAGTCAGTGTCACAGTGTCACAATACCTAGACCCTGTTAGAGTGCTTTTACAAAGCACAGGGTCAAGATATTAATTCTGGACATTAAATGTTTTATTACTAATGTTTTCTAACATTTGAAGAATCAATACATGTACCAAGTCAAAACCAAGAGCAAAACCAGTATTACACAGTTTATAATTCCAGTTTCTGTGGGTTTTCCATTTTCATCACTTTACTCTTTTCATGAAAGAAAAGGAGAGTCTGAGGGAAATTGCAGCAATTCTTTTTGAGTCCAGCACTTTTACTTGTTGTGTCAGCCCTTCTGTTTAGACTCTTCATCATAGCTGAGGATGAATGGACAGCATAGTTACTGTAGTGTAATTGAATCATTCTTCTCCTTGAAAAGGTATAGATGTGTGTTTCTGCTGCTAGAGATCACAAGTTTGTTCCTGCAGAGGCTTGGTTTTACATTGCGTCCAGAGCTGATTCCTTATGCACTTTTGACATTTTATTATATAATTGCAGCAAGAAAAACACACATGCTGTATTTCAAGTCAAATTAGTTGAATAGATGAGGTATCTAATTTTTATTTCTTGAAGGCAACCAGAGCAAATCTTAGTTATGTTTTTATTCAAAATTTCTTAATTTTTCCTACTTTCGCTTCAGGCCAAAACAGAACAATACATTCTCATTATTTAAGCATATGAAAAAAATGAAAAAAAAAATAACCACCAAGGTAACAAGAAGTTCTCTTCTACAGATATTTACTAAGAAAGCCAAGCAGGAGCATAATTGCAGGACTTAAAACATATTTGATAATCGCAAAGTAACTCAACAAATGCATTAGGGTTCTGGGGAGAACTAAAATGGGAATAACAGGAAAGCTGTAGAGGAAAAAAATCTCACAAGATTAAGACAGTAGGGTGCCCAGAATTTTTATGAAGATTTGATGCTGGGATACTTCTGATGAAAATAGACCCAGGATGATCCTCTTACCAAATGATTGCTCTTGCTTGGAAGGAAGTTTTGAATTTGTAAATAAGTGTAGGGGATGAGATAATTGTTAGCCATCATACAGTACAGTTGTAGGTTGCTTCAGGTTGACCATGGGGCAGTGGTGACATTGCCTGACCAGCTGTAACATGCCATTCCCAGAGCATGAGGGGTCAAACTTTCTTCCTTACCTGCCCTTTGCACCTTGCAAAATATTCACTTCCTTTTACATCATTTGTGCATCAAATCCCTCTTCATTTTGGAACATTTCTCCTTTTCCTGACCATTATTTTCCCCGACACCCAGTGACTTTTCACCACCTTTCCTCATTTTGCTTGTGTCTTCAGTGAACTATATCTTCTCTAGCACTGATATGAAGCTGCTGTTGCTCCTCACCACTGCAGCCCACGTTCCCACAAGCAGCCCTTTCTGTCTTCTGAGCAATGCAGTCCTTCTCAGGAGGTGACTCCTTGGTCTGCTTCTGAATATGAACTGATAGTTAAGATTACCTTTACTAACCTAGATGAGAGGTGTTTATAAAACAGATGAATGTTTTATATGTAAATGTGGAAGTCTTTTGGGAAGGCCCTTAGAGATTTGTTTAGCCTGTACTATAGCTTGGAGGATTTTTTTAAAACAACTCTGCTTTCCAAGCTGGAAAGGTCACTGCTTCTTTAGAATATTTTGGGAGATGTTTCTGTGGTTTGTCAGATCTAAAAATAAACTGTGATCAACACACATTAAAATTATGACAGGTTTGGGTTTTTTTAAGAGTATATAAAGCAATTACATATTTGTTTTTTGACTGGGGAACCAGTCAGAACTACAGACAAGCCATGAAAATCCTCTTCAGAATTTCAGGACTATTTTTTTGGTGTGTCTTCAAAGTTGTGAGCATCTGCTTGCCTATCTGTTCGTCTGTCTTATGCTTTTTATAGAGCCTATCATTTTTTTCAACTGAGAGACAGACACCAGAAACATTTCTAGTATTTTTTCCTAAATTTCTAGGACAACTGGAGACCTTTGATTGAAGTTTTTTTTTTTTTTCCATTAGACAGAGGAATTGAGGAATCCTGATGAAATAGACTCTGTGCATTGCTAGTGTTGATTTTCAGCAAAATGAAGCTGAAAAAAACCTTGGAATTCTTTTGTTCTGAAATCTGTCAATGATTTGGCTTGATTTTGAAAGGGAGAAATGTTGGAGGAGTTTATTTCAAATCCTCTTTGTGTCAAGGACCTGCTGGTCTTGATTGTCCTCAAAAATACTTCTAAAATTTTCACTTTAAGTGTCATTTTTTTAATGTCTATCACTGTAAGTAGGGCTGAAGTCATGTTTGGAAACCCAGTCTTCGTCAAAGAGAAGAAAAAATGTTTTCTGGCCCACATCAGGGAGCACTTAAAAACATTCTATGATTTGTTTAGAGTCATGAAAGGCTGTTATGTAAAAGCAAATTTGGCAATGCAGTTTTACCATTTTTTGTCACTGTAGTTGTTCCTAAACCAAATCCCATTGTGTCTGTGGCAAGGAGCCTTGGGTTAGGTAGTTCAAAAGGTCAGTGTTGGGTACAGGCCAGTGGGTCTGGCAGGTGGGGATCACTCACTTTGGAGACCTTCAGCCGTCATTCTGCATTTTCTGTGCTTTGTGTGAGTCCTGTGCTTAGTGTGCAGTATAGTTGGGCGTGTGGGTGGAAGCTTTGCTACGTGAAAAGAAATGGCAATTGCTTGTAATGCTTTTTCTCTGCTGGAGTTGCAGGGGAAGTTTCTGAGGTGCAGCTGCAGGGATTGAGTTCAGTGAGATCTTCTTTGGAGACCTGAGGGTACCAAACTTTTCTCTGATGACACTCACACACAAGGACCTTATCTCCCCTCACAGCTGCTTCAGGAATGTTTTGTGTTTCTTGAGTTTAATCTAGGTGTTCTAACACTGAACAGCTCTCCAAACTACTAGCAGTTTGGTTTCTGCCCTAAGCCCTCAAGCATGTCTCAGAAGGGTGATGTGCCAGGGACGTTTTCAGAAGGCTCAAGTATGGACTACATTGCCAGTGCCTACAGGGCAGAGGGCTGGTGCAGGTTATTCTTTCTGCCTTTCTCAGCCAAGGGAAGCATCATTCAGCTCTTGACAGTGCTTGCTACCAGCAGCTGCCCTTGTAGACTTCCTGCTTTGCAGAGTGGCATGTGGAAGAGCTGAGAGAAGTGTCCTTATCTACCTGTTCTGCCATCTCTAGAGTACACATGTTAGGAAAGTCACCCCTGCATTTAAAGAACAAAGAAGTAGCATGACCTCTCTATCTGCCCACTGATTTAAATCCCATTCTATTTTAAACCCCGTTTTTGACAGTGAGTCTTATCTAAAATTGGCAAAAAAAGGAGGATGTTTCTTCTCATCAGGACAGAGCCTGCATTCAGCTCTCTTTCAAGTGGTGCAATAAAATATGGGAATAGACTTCAGCTTCCCATGTTTTAATTCTTGTTTTTTAATCCTTGTTTTCATTTTTGAAACTATTTGGATCCAAAAAGACATTTTTTCCTCTTTCTACTTCTGGTTTGTTTGTTGGACCACTGCCTGCTCACCCTATTCAGATGTCAAGAGACTCTCTATTTTTCCATTTCTGGAATAGTCATTCAAGACTCAGTGTTTCTTGTGAAAACCCTCAGAATTTACAGTGTGTTTATTGGTCTCTCACCAACTGAAGTTTCTCTCTTGTAATATTTTGTTTCAAAGTTTCTCTCAGATACTGTTATATAGATTTGGTTCACAAAATAATTCTGTGGTAAGCCTAGGAGTTTAAGAGACCATCTTCTTAAAAGATCTAGCTAATAAGCCAATTAAAGTATAAGGAATTTGCATAATTTGTTGAACTGGTAGGTTTGAGACATAATTGATGGGGTAAGGCACTTTTAATAGTAGACTAATGGGCAAAGGATACCAGTTGTGTGAAGTGTTTCAGGAATGCACAGTAAAACACAGCTTCTGTGTGAAGAGGCCATTCTTGGGTCCAGAATTTGTCAATTGTGCTGCACATATTAAGAGCAGGTTTGTGCAAAAGAACTTGTAAAATCTGGTAGAACAGGGGAGAACCAATAATCTGTGATGGGTATTTCCCCAGAGCGCAAGAAAGGTTTACTTTAGGGGTGTTGCAGTTGAAAGGAAGGCTGAGGAAGAAGAGGTACATGGCATAAACTGGAGCAGAAATAGCAAGAAAGTGAAATGGTGAGGGGGAAGTTCAATAAACTGTAGTGCAGAAAAACATTTGGCTGAGTTACTGAAAGAGTAGAACATGGTGGGTTTTGCACCAGGACCCATTGCTGTGTGTTCTGCACAACACCTAATTAGCCTGGTAAAGTGAAATATTAATGAACTTCACCATTGACTTTTCTTCATTTTTACAGCTATGTTAGTTGCAGTGTGGAAGGAAGTTGTAGAAGCAAATAGCTGGAATGTGTTACAAGTGTGTGAGAGGGCCAGGGCCACTGAACAGTGCAATGAGGCAGGAGAAGTGGATGGAAACTCATTTAATCAGTCCATTAAATGAAAAATCTGCCAAATCAGACCAGTCCTATGACTCCATTTCTCGTTTTACTTCCTTTCTGTCTCTCATTAAAGTGTACAGCTCTGGGGTGGGTAGGAACTTTTGGGGGACTGGCTCAGAAAAGGAAAACTGCATCTGTGGTTTGGTTTGAGTGCTACCCTTTAAGCCTAATAACTGGTTCATTAAAGTATTATAATAATTTGGTTTTAGACATAGCTTAATTTTAAGCCTGGGCATGAAATAAGATCTTTTTAAAAATCAAGATTGTTTGTGAATCTTTCTTTTACTGCTGTGGTTCTTGCTGAGTTTTGTCCAGGACATCTCTGGAAATGTGAGCTCCAGATATATCACAAAACAGCCTGTGTTGTGTGGCAGCTGTATGTTTAAGAAGAAAATGCTGGAGGAGATGGCTAACTTTGCATGCAGACTTCTGTGTGTTCATCAGCACTGATTCCAAACATCCTGTTTGGTTTCTGATCACTGATTAGCCGCACAAACAAGTCAGATACCTTTAACCACTAAAAATTATCCCTCTTCTGCTCTCACAGTCTCTCTAGACTGGAATTTTTTTAAGCTGCTTGATGCAGATATGTTTCCAGGGATCTCACAATCCAGATTTTGGTCCCAACTATAGTAATTTAAAGCCTATTTAGACTCTCCTGAAAGATAGATTTATAAGGAAAATGTTGACAGCTCCTGGCTTCTTGTATCACTGGTGGGAGCCATGATAATATTGATTTCCTCTAGTTGCCTTCCATCAAATGCTCAAAGAAGCATTTTTCCTTTGGTGCAAACATCAAAAATGTGGATGGTTCTGTTTTCCCAAACTTGGATAACATCCCTGAACATACCATTTCTGTGGTAATGCAGTACAACATATCCCAATTATATTAAAAACCCCCTTTTTGGATAAAGTGCGTGTCATTGTATGCCCTTTCACTCTGTCTCATGTATCTTGTTCTAGGAAACTGAGTCTGCTTTTTTTTGTTCCTACAGGACTTTCTTCATGTGAGGAGTATAGATGAGAACTGTGTTTTTTTCTCTCAGAATGCCTTCAAGTTCTTTGTCTTCCTAGTCTAGACATCTAAAGTGTTTCCAAGTAGTTAAAGACTCTCAGTGATAGTAAGGTTTTATTGATACTTATATCGCTTCTTGTCCCAAACTGAAATTGATCATGATTATAGTGAGCTCTGACATCTGGAAAAAGTTATACTGAGGCACGGCTGCAGTTTACCTTTTGGGACAAGCCTTTGCATTTGATCTGGGTTGGAAATCTCAGAATCAGCTTTGGATATGCATGTGGAAAGAAGGATATAAGAGAAAATTGAGAAAATGCAGAAGGATCTCATATTTCCAGTGTTGTATTTTTTAATTCTGCCCAGGTGAAAGGAAAGCACCTATCTAAAGTCAGTGTAAAGGCTTGTCAGTGCAAGGTTAAAGTTGCATGTTAAAATGTGTATCCATGTTCTATAAGCAGTTTTTCATAAAGCAGTCTTCAATGCCTGACAGGAAGACTGAGGAACGATATGTGCTGGCTCATCAGATCCCACGCAGAGCAATTCAGTGCTTTCCAGAGAAGGAATTAGTTTTCCTGGAGCCATAGAAGGGTAAAACTTAACAATCCTCTCAAAATTTAACTTAGGAGTTTGTGAAAGGGCTCGGCCTTGCCTACATGCCTCTCATCACAAATGGAAATAGGCAGCCCATGCAAAGAAGTAGCCTTATTTGGAAACTGTTCGAAGTAAGAAGAGAAGGCTAGTCCAGCAAAGGTGTGGTTTTATTTACATCCATGTTCTTCCCTTATGATTGGAGTTTGTCTGGAAGGTGTGGTCTCATTTACATCCTGCCTCAACTGCCTTTGGCTTCTCTAGATTCACCCCTTGCCTGTGGCTGGAAAAGGACTCCTGCAAGCAGAAAAAAAAACAGCTGTGTGAAAAACATGTTTTTTCTTCCTCTGTTTCTTCACTGTATGCATTCCTACTGGTATGTACCTGAAAAGAGAAGGCCATTTTCCTGGGGAGAGACTTTTGGGTCTGCATAGATATGTATATGTATGTATATGCCTGTGTATGTGCTTGAAATACCAAGATGAACAGACCAGGTTTTGTGCTAGCCTGTGTGTTGGAGGGTGCTAGAGCTGTTTCTGAAGAAAGGTAAGAAAAAGTTCTTCAACATGGCTTTTTTTTCCTATTTTTTTAAGGTACATATACAACTTTTTAAAGATTCTGCTGACAGCTCTGGAAGAAGGCTTGTCTTTGGGTTGTGTGTGTGGGTGTGGGTGCGTGATATTTAATGTAGTCCCTTGCATCAAAGTGAAGCCAACATAAACATGGTAGCAGCATCTCACATAATCTCTGAACCATGATAGCAGGCTACAGCAAAGGACCTGCAGGGCAGTCAGGCCCTGGCTACTCTGCATGCAGTTGCCATTCAATATTTAATCCCTTCCGCAACATATATATGGTGTATATTCAACTGTAGAGGCTAGTCTACCTTATGTCAGGAAGCAATTCAGCTGCTACTGGCTTTTGTGTGTATTAATTTTGGGATGCAGAAATATTTGTAGCAGAAAGTTGACTGGAGGAACTGTTGCACTTGGGTTGTGAAGCACCTAAAAAGCTTTCAAGCTGCTATTGACTTGGTCAGAATGAATTTACTGGTATTGCTCAAGTCCTTCCCTATTTTTCTTCTTCCATCCATGCCTTATCAGGCATCATCTTTGTTAATTCTAGGCAGTAAGAAAGGCAGAGGGTAAAAGAGGTAGTCTGCTGAGTCTTCTCTTCCTTTGTTTTCTAAAACAGAAATTGAAGTCTCTTGAACTTACAACACCCTGACATTTAGTCCAGATGTACATACATTGGTGTTATTTTCACTGAGAACAGAGCTGTGGTGGTGCTTACATTGTGAGTGGAAAGTGCACAGAGAGTCCCTTCAATGTGAAGCCCTGATGTGTGACTGTGCCCAAAAGTGCTGAAGGAGCTGTAACCAATGCAACTGGGACTGGCTGCCCCTGCCGTGTCTGGGATTCCTTTGCTGTGGTGTGCTGCTGCTCAGCACAAAACCAAGGCACTTCCAAGAAGCCTCATGAGGGGATGTGCAGGTCACAATCCATTTCTCTAATACTGCTGCCTCTGCTGTATCTGATTATACTCCTGTAACTCATGGCAAATGTCTAGGCATGACACCCTAAAGTACTAACATTTTCAGGTTACGCTCAGAACTTTTTTTCAGCTTTAGATACCGCTGAATACCTTTATAAACCACAATGACCTTTATAAACCTGTCAATGACCCATTTCTCCTTTGCCTGCAGAAACGTGGTGAAACTGGAAGTCTATCTATCTGCCACACTCTGGTTTAGGAGATGAAAGTTTCCAAAATATTTCCTCTCTTTTTTGTAACCAAGACAAGCTGAGGTGCACAAAAATAATTGCATACCAGTCCACCGCAGGAAGAAAAGTGTCTGGCATTGTGTCTTTGGATTGCAGACAGGCAGGAGAGACAGAATGTTTGTCGTCAGGATCTCTTGCACGTACTCTGGAGCCACAGCTGGAATTTTTAAGTTACACACACACATTGCACCACGGTGAAGACATGTCCTCCAGATGATGTAAACCAAGAGAGTGATGTATGCTGAGGTCACTGCTGTACAGAGACCTTTATACACCTGAGGCACTGACTGGTCTAAACTGCCATAGCAGAGCTGTGTAAGTTAGCCTGGACTGTGTGCTACGCTGTTCTGCTTCTCTGGAGCCAAACTAGGATATTTAAATAAGGCTTCTGAATCTCTACACTGCCTTGCATTCATGGCTTAAGACTGCACTAAAAGACATATACCTCATTTTTAAAATTGGCATGGATTCTAACACAAAAGGGTGCTTTATAAAAATTTCTGGCTTCTTGATCTTCCTCTCCTCCTTGAATGTTCTTCCTCAGACTTAGCTTCCCTCCTTCAACCCCAGCATTGTGCCTGAGCAAACACATTGGTTACATCTATGTGGGCGAGGGACGGTGTCTGTCCCCAGCGTCAGCTCCCTGGTGAACATCCAGCAGCTGTTCCCCGTATCCTGACAGATGTGATAGTCCTTTAGTTGCTGTGCATACACCAAAATAGATTGTTTCTCCTGTCAGAGGAAAAGATGGCAAGTGTATAACTTAAGGAAATGGGATCCAATGGGAGATAAGAGTGTAGGAGACATTACTGCAGCTCTATATTTGGAATTTGGTTACGTATGTGTGTGGTAACCCTAATGATGGGTGGACTGTACTTTCTCATTACCATAATTACATTTCCTTTCATAGCTAGGGTTGGGGATGCATCCAGACATTGCAGAACACATCAGTAGATTTAGTGTGGCTTACTCAGTCTCCATTTATCAGACTGTGTCCCAATTATGTTACATTTAGGAAACAGAATAATTTTCTGGTTATAGCACATGGAATTTGTGGCATTCTAATCCTAGTCATCCTGCTGTATGACCTTGGAGAAGTTGTTTTACTACTCTTTGATGGTAAAAAATTAACTCGCCCCATGGATGGATTTTAATACCATGCCAAGTTTAAAAAAAATCTGAAGCTAAAGTTAGCCTTCTAAATCCGTATTTAGGGGCTAAATGGGATGACTTGTTTCCATAATCCTAAAGACCCAGCAACTGTCTCCTGCTGAGACCAGCTAGAGATTTTGGGTCTTCAGCAGTCTGAAACATGGAGCAAAAGAAGAGTTAAAGCAGCTGCGTGTGTGCACATGAGGAGGAACTCACTGATGTGGTGTGCTGAACCAAGGACAGCAGTCTGTCTTTCCTGAGTGGTTGTCACAGTCACAGCAGTGGGGAGATGTAGATGGGATTAAACTCACAAATTTTGTTGTCTAAAAGTTCAATGTCTGCCTGTCAGCCTGCTGGCTGTTCAAGATCTCTTTAGTAGATCCCTTAGTTCGGTGAATTCAGAACAGCTCTCAGTCAGGACAAATGACCATCTCTTGATGTGCCATACTGCCCACCTCTCTGGATGTGGAATGAGTTGTCCTCTGGAGATGCTCAGCCCTGTCCATAGAGTTAAGCACTTCATACATGTTTAGATGGCCAGCTTGGGCTCTGTTGACTGTAAAGTCAGGGGGTGACTTCTGATGCATAAGTGGGTGACTTATGTGTGTCAGATCTGCCCATAGCTGCAGAGAATGGTGAAACTCAATTGCAGGCCTGAAGAGTTTGGTTGTGAAAGTCAGGAACAAGTGAAAGCAGGGAGAAGTAGCTGAGCCTTTTAAGGAAAAGGAAATATAAACTTGACTGTAGTCACTGAAAACCTATTCCACATTGATTGCATGGTTTATTTCCACCAGAGAGCTTTGTTCTGTGTTTGAGGTGGAAGATTAATTTTCCCATGGGAGAAATAAACTTTGAATAAGTCAGCTAAAATGGATTGTTCTTATGTGCACCACACATCTATAGGAGAAACAGAAGACGTTTACATGCTCCCTGAGGAGGAACTATGACAAGCAGACAATTAAGCAATTCCCCCGCATCCCCAGATTTAAAGAACCACGTAATGGCTTAATTGAGTTGAACTGCTGAGAAGTGAAATTTGTGCTGAGAAGTGCGCGATTCCCAGAGGCATCCATCAGGTTTTAAAGAATTGACTTTCCATGCTAATTGACCCAGATGTGCTTGGTTTTACCTCACAATCTCCATTTCATTCAATTACTATTAAAGAGAAGGGAATGAGAAAAAAGGAGACTCCATTTGTCTCATTTACTATATTAAAAGGGAACTTTCTTAAAGCAACATTTTGTGCTGTTGAACAAATCATTCAACTTCAAATGGAGCAGCATTTATTTCACCTTTTTTTTTCAGTTTCCCAGATGACTGAGCATGTATTTTGCAGGCAATAGAGGATATTAGTTAAGCCACTCTGCTTGGCAAAGCAAGAGTAAGCATCATCGCCAGAAGAAATGCGGGCAGTACACATGGAAGGACAGTGTGTCATCTGTCTGACCAGGCAGGGCTGAGCAGTGCAGGATGAGGGTTGAGGACTGTCATGCTTTGGTGCAGTGCTGGTCCACCTGAACAATCAATAAATTAAGAAAAAAAGTAATGTTTTATCTATTTATATCTGCTAGAAGGCAAGGAGACAAGTTTGAGAAATAAACTTGGCAATGTAAATCAGCAGCTGAGCTCTTCCGTGTATCAGGCCAGTAGACCCCTCATTTTGGCAAGATACGGCCATTTTTTATGTGTGTGTAAATGACCCTGGAGGACACAGAGCAATTAGTGTAAAACTGGTGTTCCCAGTGCATCCTCTATGTGTGCAGAATTTGTTTCTGGTCAATTCACAAGGCTTAATTAATTTACAAATCAAGTATATCTGTGTGGTGGGGAATGAGTCTACATCTGTAGCTACGTTCCTGGGATACCACCGGAGGCTTTCTTCTGTAAGGATGCTGCTCTCTACCTGGTTGATGACTTCAAGCTATTCTCAAGGAGCACCAGCAAGAGGCATGTACAGGAGGAACTCCTGTGTATTTGTATTTAAACAGGCTTTGTATTGCTGAAATTAGTGGAGTTCATCTGAGTTTACACAGTTTTAAGGGGGCAGAATTTAGTCCAATGCTTGTGATAAGCCATATTTTGTACCATCAAGTCAAGTTATGGAGCTCTGTTGTGAAGTGAAGGCATTCAAGAAGTTTGCTCCTTTGCTAGGAGTTGTGTGCCATATATAGTCAGCTGTGGGTTTTTTTGCTGCTGTTTTTTTTTTTTTAAACTTAAGAAGGCTCACCTCCAAACTGCTGAATCATATTTCAACCACAGACCTGGTGATTTTTCAGAATTTGAATCATAGTTGGGCCCCCTAGACATCAAGCTGTGAAGCCACACGTGGGCTCAACAGTTTGGCCACCACAGAGTACAGCTTTGGCAGTATTATATTCACAGTTCAGATGTTGGATGGTTCAGCCACAACATACAGCATGTTAGAAGGGAGCAACAGCATGACTCAGAATTGCCGTTTACTTAATTTAAACACCATAGTTTGTATTGGTTTTGATGATTAACCTGGATATTAAGAACAAGACTGCTTCAGATCTGTATCCCATCCCAGAAGAAAGTCTCATGTAACAACCTTACTTGAAGTAAGAAACCTTTTTTTGGATATTTTAGGGTTGCATTCTTCCTGCCAAAGTCTTCTCTGAGCAGATGTCCAGTTAGGGTCACTTCTGAAGTCAGGTATAGATATATCAGGATTACCCAAAAGCACCAAGGTCTTGTGAAATAAGAAAGTCAAGGTGGTACCTGAGATTTGTAAATGTAATATGATCATGTTTTGACTTAATGTTCTGATTTTATCTTACAAGCTGCAGCAATTAATTGCTTAGCAATAGTTAGGAAAGATAGAGGCAGTCTCCATTAAAGCAGGGTTCTTCTTCAAAACTGAAGACTTAGTCAGTTGAGCTCCTTTTGCATGTGCCTGATTTTAAATAATGTTCTGTATTTAAATGGTGAGCTTTGAACTTAAGAAAGTTTTGTGCATGTGATACAAGAAGCTGAGGAGAGTCTTGGTAATTTGATTCCTTTATCAATATTTCCTAAGGAGTAGAGAATTTAGTCTGTGAAAACAGCTACTGTTGTTTTTCAGGGCATTTAAAACAAAGAACTTTATTTTTTCATAGTGAAAACTACATCTGGAAAGGAACAAACAGTGAATCACCTAGTCCAAATTACTTTCTTATGTCTGCAGAGAACATGCTGACAGAAGTTTGAGAGGTTTTTCAATTTTGTTTTTTGAGAATGACTGTGAGACACATGAGAGCAAATTCTTCATTAATTGGATCTACTTTATTTCAGTGAAATCCTAAACTTGAAACCTAGACAGACATAAAAATAGGGAAATGTTAAAAAATGTTGCTTGCAAAACACAAGAAAGTTCCAGTAAAAATGTGGATATTGGAGGTTCATCCTTCAGGCAGGACTAGTGATTCCTCTATGCCTGTTGTGCTGAAACGGAGACCTGAAGGTAAAATGTCTGGTAATATGCAAGGGATTTTTTCTGGCCAAAGAGTTAAACAGAGCATTTTTGGTTGGAAGACACTACTGGAGCTGAGTAGGACCTGTGCTAGAGCAGGAGACACCACAGAGTTGAGCAGAATGCAACTTTTGTGTGCCAGTCTCAGTGATGAACAGATAGACAGGAGGCTCAAGGAGAATATTGTATCAAAAGAAAGAAGGGATTTAGGGACAAGGAGAAGGGATTTTGGAAGAAAAAGGACTTCTTGGGGTCTGTGTCATGGAAAAGAGAATAGTTGAGTTGTTTTGATATAGAGGAAGAGTCTTGAAGAGAAAATTAGGAGAACAAGATGAAAATATGAAGGGACCAAGACAAATTTTTGGTTGTCTTGCTTTGTGTTTCAGCAGCTATGGTAAAACTGAGTTCCTCAGAGGAGAACATTAATGGGGCAGAACAGCACAGACCCTTGAAACAGAACAAAAAAGCTAGGAGAGAAGACAAATAATAGCACCAGAGAGTTCAATGACAGCAAATTGATTCGGCCAAAGCCCTGGAAATGTTACAATATTCTTTTTTTTTCAAGGAATGTGTATAATATTTATCTAAATAGATAGTGGTAAGCTTTTGCACTGTTCTATGTAATTTCTGTTTTTCTTTACAATCAGCTACCTGAATGCTCATTTATTAAGAAGAACCGAAAGGTTTTGAATAGAACTTCCCATGAACACTTTATTATAAAAGGTGAGATCTGTGGGAGGAATTAAGAAAACTTGAAACAATTAAGGTCTTGCTTCATGAATTAATGAAGATTCTTCAGTCTACAAATGGGAGAACGAAGACTCAGATAAGATCTGTAAGTTCAAGTCAGAAAACTTCACCCTCAGTGGGTATAACTGTCGAGGCAATTAAAGCGTCTCTTGTGGTGGATGTAAGTTATTATTTATTTCTTATCCAGGAGCCCAATAAAGAATTAATGAAATACCTGAAGATCAGCTCAGGAGTGGAGTTATACATTATTGTGCTGTTTTTGACAGCAGAAGGCCAGGTTACAGGCTGACTGGTTATGTTGACAGTTTGTTTTAGTCCTGTGATTTAGAAATATTTTGCTTTTGCAAAAGCAAAAATAATGATCCCAGGAATAAATTGCAGAAAAATGTAGGTGATATTTTTATTCAAATTAAATATATTCCACAATTTTTATTAATAGAATTGAAAAGAAACTAGAGGAAACTTTAAAAGCCAGAGTGCTTTGTTTCTTAGCAACCAGAACAACCATAATGAAAGCACCTGGCATACAAGATTCACCACTTAAAACATCCAAGCAGCAAAAGTCTTGCTGTGTTCCTGGAATTATGAGATACACATCAAATGCTTAAATTGGTCAAAGACTTAGTCATACTTGGTTCAAAGAAATCTGTACATGTGCATTCACATCTGCCTAGATTCTGAGCTATTAAGTGTCTTAGATGCCCTTAATCCCATTTTAGTTTTAAATCCACATTTTAGTTTTAAAGCATGATATTCCCATACTACAGTTATCAGACATCTTGCCTCAAATGCTTCATAATATGCAATTCCAGAGGTTTTATCTGTGTTCTTATAGAGAGATACTATCAGCTTTAATCATGTGGGAAGGAGAAGTGCTATCATTAAACCCCTATAGCCATCTTACAGCAGGTTAGAAATACTTTGTTGAAATGTGCAATCCCCAGGAATACTCTCTTTCCTTTGGCACAGTGACTGAAGGTATTATACCAGGTGAAACATAGGATTTATTAAGAAGTTATTCTCTAAGTAATAGTTTCTAGCCAGATATCTTAATTTAAATACCTTTTAAATGGGAAAGCAAATCCTAGAATAATTTCTTATCTTTACTATAAATTCCAAATCCCACAGCATACTTGGAAGAAAACCAGACTTAGTTAAGGCACTGGGAATTACAAAGAAGCCCAGAAGCTCTTTTTCTCTCCACCTGAATTAAAAACCAAATTAACAAATTGGTTTTGCTACCTCAAGACAAGAAACACGTAGTGTATAGTGAGAATGCTCAGCTGCACAGTGGAACTGAAATGCCACAAGGTTTTTCCTCCTGGCAGAGAGGAGAACAAGTACAAAGCTGGGAGTGTATAATTGAAACTCTTCAGTCCGTTGTGTAATATGTAAACTAGGAAATAATTCTCAGGGAATATAAAATACCAGTGGTTACTGTATATACACCTATATATCACAGAAGTGTAGAATCATTTGGGTTGGAAGAGAGTCTAAAAATCATCTCATTCCAACCCTTATGTCATGGGAAGGGTTACCTTGTAGTAGACCAGGTTGCTTATCCAAACTGGCCTTGAGCACTTCCAGGAATGGGGCAACCACAACTTCTCTGGGCAATCTTTTTCAGTGCTTCACCACCCTCACAGTAAAGGATTTCTTCCTGATATCTAAACTAAACCTGCCCCTTCCAGTTTATAGCCATTAGCTTTGTCCTGTTACTATGTGCCCCTTCTAAAACCTCTCTCTCAAGATCTCTTGGAGGACTCCTTTTTGCTGGAAGGTTGTTGTAAGGTGTCTCTGGAGCTTTCTTTTCTTCATGGTAAAAACAGCCCCAATTCTGTCAGCCTATCTTCATGGGAGATTTTCTTTAGCCCTCTGATCATCTTTTTGGTCCTTCTCTGGACTCACTCCAAGAAGTCCACATCCTTCCTGTGTTGAGGGCCCCAGAGCATGATGCAGCACTCCAGCTGGGATCTCTCAAGGGCACAGTAGAGGGGCAGAATCACCTCCCTCGGTCATGCTGCTTTCAATACAGCCCAGGATGCAGTTGGCCTTCTGGGTTGTGCATACACTTTGACAACCTGTGCCCAGCTTTTCATCTACCAGCACCCCCCAAGTCCTTCTCTGCAAGGCAACTCTCAAATAATTCTTTTCCCAGTCTATATTTGTGCTTGGGATTGTCCTGACCCTCCTGCAGGACCACACACTTGGCTTTTGCACAGTCCCACCTCTCAAGCTTGCCCAGGCCCCTCTGGATGGCATCCCTTCCCTCCAGCCTGTTGATTGCACCACACACCTTGGTGTCATTGGCAAAGTTAGGGTGCCCTGATCCTGCTGCCTGTGTCACTGACAAAATGTCAAACAGTGCTGGTCCCTATGCTGACCCTGAGGAAGGCACTCCTCACTGGTTTCCACTGGGACATTGAACCATTGACCACAACTCTCAGTGTGATTGTGCAGACAATTTCTTATCCACTCAGTGGATGTCAAATTCATGTCTCTCCGGTTGAAAGACAAGGATGTTGTTCAAGACAGTGTCAAATATCTAAGTAGATTATGTCAGTTGTTCTTCCCTACATACATAGTTTTGAAATAAAATAGTGCTTTTCTCACTGTTAAAATATAGTACAGAACAATTATTCACCTATTTACCCCAGGATAATTGGTATGTTAATAATTTCTTTGTTTAATTTTTGCTTTATAAGGGCAAAATCTGAAGTAATCTTTCTGGGTTGCTTTCTGAGACCTCCAATTTAACTGATTTCTTCATTCCATTGCCAGAACAACAATATGTATCTTTTTTCCTTAGTTGTCCCAACCTCTTACAATCACAGAGTGAGATCTTATCAAGCACTCTGGTTTTGTTTTCCTGGGTGTTTGGTCTCAGTAGAAGAAGGTTTTGAATGCATTTTTTTAAGAATGAGATGGAGAGAAAGAAACTTGCATTCAGTGAGGTCAGAGTTACTATAGAACATTGTCAGAAAATGATGGTAGGAAGCTAAGGAGAGGATCAAAGAAAGTTGAAAAAGTTGCATAAGACAGATATTAACGTTTCAAATCCACTGAGAATTGTAAGTATATTTCCTGGATCTGTGTTCCTCCACCCATGTAGCCAGAAAATAAACTTCACAGAGCAATTTCTAGAAGCATGGAATTCTTTCCAAAGGACATTATTTTCTGGAAAATACATTCTCTTTTTCAAAGTGCACCTTCTGGCTGTACTTGACCTGAAGAACTTGTCTGGTGAGAACATGACTTTCTTTCTACATTGGCATTGAAAGAATTAGTTCAACTCCCTTTTTTTTTCTGCACCAGTTCTTTTTCTGTCGGCCCTGCAGGAATATAGCTGTTGACTGGTTCCCAATTTATTAATGGCAAAATAGCCTTTTAAAGAAATTGAAATCAAGAGCTTTCTTCTTACTCCCTTCTAGAATACTTGTCCAAAAAGGATATAACTTAAAGGGAAAATTAAATTCCTGATTGAAAGTAAGTAATGAAATCACAGGTAAAACTAAGGATGCTATAGCTCTTTGCTTAGCCTTTTCATCTTCCTGCAAAAACAATGGTTTTGTCTACATTGTGACTTCTCAGTGGAAAACAATAGGAATTGAATTTTCTAATCTAGTTTGATATCAGCTGGTTATCACCCTAAGAACAGCATTCATAAATTACTCTATGTACTTGCAAGCAGCAATTCTTTTTTCCATGCAAAATGCTTATACTCTGTATTATACTGCTGGATTGCCTGGATTTGTAGGAAAGCTGGTTTTCCATATGGTGTTTGTGAAAAGATCTGAGCCATAAGTAAAAATGAATCAAATAACACCACAAAGAATAGCAAAAATAAATAAATAGCTAAAGAAAATAACATAAAACCTTTAATTTCTACTCAGAGTTGATACAGTGCTGACTGTATCATTGTGCATGTGTAGCGTGCAGTGAGTGAGTATTCCTGTTGTGCATGGATGAGTATCCCCATCATGCTTTCTAGGCATGAATTTACTCAAGGGTCAGGAGCCTGTTGCCCATTTCCCCTCCCTTCTCCCTGTGCCGCTGCCACAGGAGCACTTGCTGCTCAGATCATGTGAGGCTTGCACTGTTCTCCTACCTAATACCGCTTGCAGCTGCATGCAGCCTTTCATGTTTACTTCAGCTTGGAGTTGTGGGTCTGCTGGGAAGGAAATCCAGCCACGAGACTTTTTAAGTAGTGGTTTGATCTTTGTCAATGAGATCGACTCAATTTAGACACGTTCCCTTGAGAGGTCAAATCTGGACTGGAATACGTTAAGGGCTGTCAGAACTCTGTGAGCAGGAAAAGCAGACATTGCAGCCATCAAGGGTTTGATTCCAGCAGAGAGTCTTGTAAATGGGGATGTTTAATAGACCGTGGAGAAGTTAAAAGGAAGGATTAGACAACTGGTGGGGTCAAGTACACTTAAGTAATCATAAATGCATAGGGTGGTGCTGTAATTAAAAATGCTCCTGGACTCACTCAGTTGGCTTCAGAGCATGCCTACTACAGGCAGAGCTTTGGTTCCAAGGCATTTCTGTAATTGTCCAAATCATATGAAAGCTTTAAAACTTATACTTAATGATAAAATTTTTAAAACTGGGGTGGGAGAAAATATGCTAATGATTCAGACTCTCTAATAAACAATTTAACCACACTGTACTCTGAAGTGAAAGTATTTGTGGCAGCTGTTTGCAAAGCAAATTTTTGCACAAAAAAAATTTCTATTCTCATTTTAGCTTCTTAAAAGGAAACTATTATCTGTGAGAATTTTTGTTAAACATGTCACCCAAAGAGCCTTGATAAATGTTTATTAGATACACTTTGATACTAAATGTCTGTATAAAGCATAAGCAACAAATTTTTTTAAAATAAAAGGACATTTTTAATTGAAAAAAATGTTTCTCGACTATTTTTGCTATCTTTAGCAAACACATGAGAGTTGTACAACTCCATTAAATGCTTAGAATAACATTTCCTATGCACACTTTGCTTGTTAAGTTCAAAGACTGTTTTCTTACACACCAGGCTAGAATCACATGACAAAATTTAAACTGATTGCTTTAGGCTTTCATTCTCTTTGATTTCTTATTTGGGTCAGATGTTTAGAAAGAAGATAAATATCATATAAAAAATATTGACCTTCTCCTTGAAAACACATTTTTAAAACAACTTTGAGAGCTGCTGCTCTGTGCTTTGTTATGTGCTTCTTAGTAAGTTCAATTTTAGATTTAATTATATTTTTTGAGCAACAGGAAGTTGATAAAAGCCCTTCTCATAGCATTGATGGAAATGTATGAGCCTGAGGTCTGTAGCTGCTGGCAAGAAAGATGAGGTAGGAAAGGGCAGCCTGCTAATAAAAGGATTATTCAGAATATGATACTTATGTGACCCAAAATAGCACTTCTGTTTCTGTCATATTATACTTCTTGAAGTTGGCATATGAAAATTCAGCTGTGACCCTGGCTTCTTAGAAACCTTTTTTTAATGAAAAATGACCTTTCTTCCTTAAATATCCTGGCCTCTCTTGGTCCTTATGCCAATTTCAGCCATGTAAAGGAAGAAACTAGCTTATCCTGCCACTTTAGCTAAGGTTTTCAGGAAACTGAGGCAAGGGCAGGGTCTGGAGTTTATGTGAAAACTGATGGAGCTACACTGCAACCTGTTTAGCAACAATTAAACTGATGAAGATTAGCTAAATTCTACCACTAAAAATATTTTCTACTCTTTTAAAAATAACTTTTTATACCATAGGCAAAAGTGAAAATAGAGAGATTGCCTTGGAATACCAGTGAAATTCCTCACAGAAGCAGCAGGATCTGAGGAGCATTTCAGAGAGAGGTGGTGGATTTTCCCTCCCAGAGTCTTTTCAAGCAGCATCTTCAGGTGTTCTGGACAAAGAGCTGTTAGGCCATTGGTCTGGAGAGAAAATTCTGATAACTCTTGACAACTCTTTTGCCAAATGTCAATACTGGCATTTCAATTTTTTTAGCAGGAACCTCTCAGGTGATTTGTGAAAATCCAGAATCCTGCCTTTCTTTGTGGATAAAGAAGACCAGTATTTCTTGCCAGTATAATGAGCAAAAAGTGTTTATTCCTTTATTCTGTCCCTGAAGGGGATATATTGTCTTAGTACTGTACATTGTGAGATTGGGCAAAGCATGAAAGCAAAATCATGAGGAGCTGTATTTCTGCCTGGTTCTTAGTAAGATAATAGGGAGTCTCACAGGGGATAAACGTAAGCTGCTTTGTTACTTATTTTCTTAACATTATTTTTTGTGTTTTGCCCATTCTGAAAGGCACAGGCAGGCAAACAGAAAACTGCCTTTCCTCTTCAGTTATTTTGCATGAAAGGAACAGCACACTCCCCTGTGCCTTTCCAGTACAGCACAGATACTTGTGAGCTTGTAAAGCACAGCAAGAACTTGCTCCAAGAGAATAATTTCAGGCAACTCATTCACAGTTGTGATTTTTTTCTGTACAAAAGCCGATCCATTCTCTGCCTGTGATGCCCTGTTCCCTGCTAGGACTTGCTAGGAGGCAGCTGCGGGCTTGCTCTTTGCCCAGTGGTCATGGAGAGGGTGAGCCTGTGCAGGAGCAGCCTGGTTGGAGCCTGGGGCAGACACACACTGCTCTGGGCAGTGGGGAGGGCTGGAGCTGCCATCCTCTCCAGCAGGGCTGAACCCTTTCCTCAGGAAGCAAAGCTGCTGTTTCGCCCCAGCTGCTGGAGCTTGGGTGACCGAGGCTGGTCCCACTGCAGTGTCATGCAGGCTGAGGAAACACTGTGCATCATGGGGCCTCAAGGCAAGTATTCAAGCAATGGTTAAAATGGCTGGACAGCTTGCCCACTAGAAAACAGGGTTGGTTTTTTTTTTTTCCATAGTCACTTCCCAGTCTTGGATATACAGTCTCTAGTTACCGGAGGGATTCAGAGCTGGAACAGGCAGCCTCTTAAGTATTAGGCTGCCCCTGTGTACTTGGCACCAAATTCAGACAATTTGGAGAACATTTCAGATTTCTGGAGGGTGGTGGTTTTTTTTGTTTTGATTTTTGTTTGTTTTTGTTTTGTTTTGAATTTTTTTTCTATTTTTTATTCCTTTCCATAAGAAAACAGTTCTATTTTTAGGACTTGGCCTAAATTGTTGAACCCAGTGGTTTTACTGTTGTTGTTTTTCCTCTCTTCAATCAAACTGAAGTGGTTCTGGCTGATCTGACTAGCAAATCTGCCGTGTCTCTTAAAGTTACACTCGAGGAGATTTTTTGATTGCATGGGTGTGTATGTTTTCATGGAAAGTTTCTCTCAATTTCCTGGAATAAAAGGAGTCTTGACTTCTCCCAAATCTATACTCTATGCTTGTAAATGTCTCTGTTAAGACTGGTTATGTGGAACACTGTGAAGGATGCTGTGCTAAAACATGATATGTTTCTAAATTGAATTTTGTATTTGAAGTTTTTCTCCCCAGTCACTTCTGTTCTTTCTAGCTGCAGCTGTTTCAATGTATAATGTTTGTCTTCAACCTGCAGAGATGCCAGAATATCCCATTTTTATCACCTGTGGAAAATCAGACATCATAACAAACTGATGGCCATAGCAGTGACTGGAGCAGTGATAAGTATCCCTATCACCTCTCTCTTTGACTACAGTACATCTGTAGACCCTGCTCACCCAAGTTACCTTTTGGATGAAAGGGAATATTGCTTCCTCTGCATGGTGCTATGCTTCTACTAATCAGATTTTCCCTCTGTGCTAGTTGCAGGGCAGGGCCCAGGGGATTAAAGGTAAAATGAAAAGCTACCCCTTTTCTTCCTCTGTACATAGTGTTTAAGTTGCCATTTTCACTCACTTTGTCTGAGAACATCTGTCCTTCTGTTGCACAGGATGTCTGAGCAGGCAGGAGGCACATGCCAGTTACTGGCTGGTTTGGGAGCTTTCCAAAGGAATAGGATTTCCTCCAGTTTTGGAGGACCAGAGGTAGCAGTAGCAGTCAGCCACTTCCCATGGAACTACAGATGTCAACTAGGCTGCTGTAGACTGTCCTGAGGTCATTTTTCCAAAGAGTGGCTGGACATCTGTACTTCATGTTATACATTGGGCAGTTTTCCTACAGACTGAGACTGACTTGAAGAGGGGAAAGCACCTTCCAAAAACTCTGAGTACAACACATGGTGCTTTGAGGGTGGAGTTAAAAATCTGTGCCTATCCTCAGGGTTTCCCTGTTTGCTGCTGGAGAGATCTCTGCTCAGAGTCATTCTCAGCAGTTCACAGAGTACATTTTCTGTAGCCATCTCCAGCATCACCAGGTTGGATGCTGCTTTTCCAAACATATTCCTGCATCCCACCTTTGGATCACTTTCTGGATGTAGACTTTTCCTTTTACTAAAAACGAGTATAGACTTCAGATATTGCAAAACTTAAAAGCATTCAAAAGATCCCAGGCTTTTTTTAAAAAAGATTTGAGGGTTATCATCAAAACAATAATAGATTACCAAACCATTTAAAAAAGTTTCCAAATGTAAGTGTAGCTCCAGGTCTTAAATCCAATGGGGGAAAGAAAAAGCATTTATATGAAGTTTAGCATTTCCTGGGTCTGAAATACCTTTATTCTTTCTGCCTCTGGCCCTGGCTTCTAGATGTGTGAGGCTCAAAACTAGCCATACTAACCCTTGATTTCCATTTTGCGTTTCTTAGGCATTTATGACATTTTTTTCCTTATATCATATTAAAATTAATGAACATTCAAGCACCATTTATTCTGTTGTACTTACTTTTTCACTTTTTTTGCCAGCACTCTAATAATGCAATGTTAACCTAGTAAAGAGACGTAAATCATTATATGGAAAAAAGAAAATTTTTCAAAGGAGGAGAGGCATTTGCTTCAGTTTCCTAGGCAAATTCTCACACAAGTAATTACATTCTTCCTACTGCATTCCTCTGCCACTTCAATTGGATATGGTGTTCCTCCTTAGTTTGTTCCCTATACTTTTGCATAGCATTATCAATTACTGTTAAGTATTTGCTGTCCACCATCCCAGCAGTGACTTCATATATAAAGGCAGTGATTGAAGTAAGCCACCAGACAAATAAAATTAGGAGCATCTTCTTGTGGAATTTACAACCCAAAATACTCATTAATCCAAATCTGCCAGATGAAAGCATTTTTAACCATGACTAGGAAGTACAATAACTTATGACATTAATTGGCAACATAATTAGCTGTGGTTGCTTTGAAATGAGGAATATTTGATGGCGACTTTGGTACGGCAATATAAGAGGTTCACTGTGGGCCATGTGTACTGGTACCTTCAAATTGTGACCACTGTTTTACAACAGAAGTTACATGGGTGGGTGAATTTGAGCATGTTTTCTGTAAGCAGAGGAAGAGAATGATCAGCATTATGAACCCACAGGAAAAATATAGAGAAGGAGAGACGAGTGGTCCTCTCTTGGTATGCTCACAGTAGGTATGAGTTCAGGTATGAATTGAAACAGCCTGAGACATGTTCACTATATAATTCCGGGGAACTTTCCACTATTCCTTCATAATCAAAGCATTTCAGAGCTCCCTGAGAGAAGTAAGTCTTTTTTCCCTTCACATTTCAGCACATTTATTCAGTAATGGCACAACTGGGACCTGTGGAGCTAGTATTAGAATACTAATTTTAGCTTTTCTTTGATTCCCCCATGTTACAGAAAAAATACCCCATAATTTGCATGGTCCTTTTCCTTGCAGCTCTTGGCCTTTAACATATTCAGTGTAGAAAACCAAAGCCACTGCTACTTGCTTCCCCTGAAATTATACCAGTTTATTTGATTTCACCCTGGACATACTCTGTATGTAAATGGGAGGGATACCAGAGATGTACAGGGAGGGATACCAGACCCAGTGATCACACAGATCTTCTTGGTTGAGGCTGGGGCTGCACTGCATTCCAGGCCCACCTGCTGGCTGGCTGCACAGGGCTGCGTCAGGGTGGACTTGGGGAAAGCCACCCTCCATAACCCGAAGTGACAAAACTTAGTGACCAAGCCACACCAGAGCCTTTGAGAAGGAGGAGAGATTTTGTGGGAAGACAGGGAAAGCGAGGGAATGCAAGAATAATTTCTTCTGGGAGCTGTCATTATGGAGGAACTGCTGAATATGTCAAGAATTTGCAGCTCAGATACAGGAAATTCAGCTGAACAAATTTAAATGTGATCTGACATGGCTACTGGAAAACAAAAATAATGAAGTAACTGATCTTATTCTGTGTTTCCTATAGGGGAATTTTCTTTTGATAGCTCTGAAATACAGTGATGTGTTGTCATTTTGTTGAGTAGTAATAGCACAAATGGGAAACGGTGAAAAGCTCTCACTGAGGTGAGAACTGTAGCCTTTGATCCTGTCTTTATTCCCCTATCAGTCTTCAGGTTTGTTCAGTTTCTGGCTTGTTTTGATTAATATGTGATGCCATTATGCTCCCAGATTTATGTTTCGTTGATGTAAACGGTTATTGTTCATCCATGCTAGGAAAGAAACAGTGGCAGCCATTGGCCTGCACTTCCCTAGCAGAGTCAGCCAAGGGAGGGAGGTGAGGGTTCCTTTGGGGTAGAGGAAGGAAGGGACTTCAAATCTGAATCATCCATGCTTTGAAGGGAAACAAAATTCTAATTTAATTGCCTCTAAATCTTAAAGTCTGCTTGTTACCAGCCAACAGATGGTGGATGCTTACAGATCCTCCAGCCCTCCTGGTCGTTTTCCTTCCTTTTTTTTGTTTTTCCTAAAGGAGACGCCAGAACGTATGTTACCTCAATACAGTAAGAACTTCAGAAACTAACCCAAGCAACAGTTTTTGAACACAGAACAGCATATTTTTGTGAAGTGAGTATTGAGTTCAGAATTGTTTATGACTTGGTTTACTTAATCTCTTCAATTTGCATATATATTCTGCTATTTTGAGCTGAGCAGAGCAAATATCCTGCTTCTTGGAACACTTTGGCATATTTAGATGATAAGGAAAAACAAGGAAAAAATATAATGAAGAAATATTTTCTTGTTTTTTGCAATGCACCATAACTACACAGCAAATATTCTAAGTGTGTAAAGCTTAGAAGCTTGCTGAACCTTCTCTGCATGTTCCCAGTGTTTTAACATACCTCGTAAGATGTTTGCCATAATGGATTTCAAAGATGTACTGCTTTATAATTGCTTCATGTATCATATATCAAATGTCTTTTGAATTTTTCTTACTTATGGATTATGGAAATGTTGCATAATTACCATTGTCTCTAGCTTGACAAACACTGGAAAGCTATTTTTTTCATGACAGAAAGTTGTTTTGATCAAGAAACCAAGGACAGATCTCATTTTTTGTTGTTGTTTTAGGATTTAGTGCTCCTGAAAAAAACCCTCACTCTTTTGGCCACCAAAAGCATACGGAATTTTTTGTCCTTTTTAATGTTTATTTTTTCCTGGTGGACTTGCCCTGGTTTTTGTTTTGTTGTATTTTTTGCCTGCATAGAGAGAGAGACTGGTAATCATTCATAAAATTTGAAATCTATCAGGAGTGAGTTCTGTACTCTGCAAGTTTTTTTTGTTTCCTTCCTAGAGGAAACCTCTAACAGTGAGGCATTTAAACCTTTGCCACACCCCTAAGGCTGTGGAGCCCATAGGCACTGCTCATTGCAACAAACCAGAAGATTCCTCATTCTCCTGATGTTGCACTAGGTGTGGAAATGTTAACAAAGATGTGTTTATAACAGAAGAACACAATACAAATCTGTAAAGACCCCATTTCTATAAGGCAACAGTGATGGTGTGATCAGCATTGTGATTATCAGAAATAAACACGAAGCTGCTCCCCCAGTGACACCAGCACAAGACCCAAGTGATAGCTGGTCAGCAGGCATGAAGCTCCTGCCACAGCAGATATGGGTGAGCATACTTGAGTTGTTGAGTGCTGGGAGCATCCATAGCTCAGTTGCAGCTGTCAGACCTCATGAGGGGAAATAGGAAAGTTGGAGAGCAAGAGTTGGAGAGCACTTCACCTTCTGACAATGCTACAACACGAGGGCAAAGGGAAATAAAAATGTTGCTGCTTTACTAACAAAGATTGAGAATCACTGGACTGGAGCTCAAGAGGAGAAAGAAAAGAGGTATCTTAAAAAGTGACATCTGCAAATATTTTTCCTGTCAGTATAAGATTTCTTCTTTTGAGAGAGAAAAGTCAAACCCACAGGTTTCAGGAGTAAGAGAAAAGGCCACTCAGGTTTCCAGGTCAGACTTGGGTCTCCTGTTCTGCATGTTCTCTCTGCCTGGTCTCCAGCTCCCCTGCTGGGAGCCAGGAAGGGCAGAGCATGGCCAACAGGCCAGGTTCTTCTGATCACAGCTGTCCCTCTGTGTGCTTGCCTGGTGTGTGGCCCTTGCTAATGCCGGCTGAAATGTTCTGCTTGTTTTTATAGAATTGTCAAATAGTTTGGGTTGGAAGGGACCTTTAAAGGTCGTCTAGTTCCAAACCCCCTGCCATAAGCAGAGACAATTTCAGCTAGATTATGTTGCTCAGAGCCCCATCCAGCCTGACCTTGAATGTTTCCAGGGATGGGACAACCACCACCTCACTGGGAAATCTGTGGGTTCCAGTGTTTTACCACCCTCATCATAAGAGAATTTCTTCCCTATATCTACTCTGAATGCACCCTCTTTTAATTTGAAATCATTACACATTGTCCTATCACCACAGGCCTACCAAAAATCTGTCCCCCTGTTTCTTGTAGACACCCTTTAGGTATTGGAAAGCTGCAACAAGGTCTCCCTAGAACCTTCTCTTCTTCAGGCTGAACAGCCCAACTCTCTTCATAGGAGAGGTACTCCAGCCCTCTGATCATCTTTATGGTCTCCCTCTGGCCTTGGCTCAATGTCTTTGCTGTGCTGAAGACTTTAGTGCTGGATGCAGTCCTCCAGTCTTACCAGAATGGAGAAGAGAGCCAGAGTTACCTCTCTTGACCTGCTGGCCATGCTGACATTTAAATTTTTTTTTTTTAGCAATGAGCACTTCCGTTTTGTGCAAATAGGGGCCACACGGATAGCTTGGTCATTTTTCTGGTTTTAGTAGGGTTCTGTAGGGCTTCGGACCACGAATATGCTTTCCCACAGATATATAAGAGCTGCTGTTCCATGTCGCCTCTTAGATGCATGTGAGGGTTTCAGGGAAAGCCATCTGTCTGTCTGTGTGCACACCTGGTTAACTGAGTGCACCTATATGGCCATCAGCTGAAGGCCTGCAACACTGCCCTTGCATTTGGCTCAGCTCTCAAGAGCTTATTTGACTGCTGGGTGTCCTGGCATGGCGGATGCAAGGCCAGCCCACTCAGGGAGGTTTACATGGGAAGTGCCAAGTGCCATTACCACATGGATTTTCTCAAGGCAAGAGAGTTCTTCTCCTGGGCCAACAAAACTCCTGTAGGATTTTACCCCAATCTCATTGTACGAAGTTGCTCTTGTATGGCAGTTCACGACCTTAGTCCCCTTGCTGCAGTCAGAGTATTTCAGTCCACATGAGCCATGAATTTCTTTCTAGCTCCCTTTTGACAGACATGTAGAGACGTATCTTGCAGTGGATCCCTTTTCCCAAGAGATTGTGCTCCTAAACACACCGCATTACAATCTAAAAATCCAGGCAGGCCAAGATTTTCTTAGAATTACTGACTATCAGATCTGAGAAAGTGAATTGACTTGATAATGGAATGAAAATCTTGTTGCTTTTTTAAAAAAACAGTTTACAAAATGGAGACCGTTGAGTGGGGAGGGAGGGGAGAATTAAGTTTAGAACTTAATTCCTCCATGCTCAACAGGCTCATTTACAGGAAGAATACAACAAATCTCTTGTTTTTGCAGCACAAGGCCTTTATACAGGTAAACATGTTGAGAATGCTGCCTGTAGTGTTTGCCCAGCTAGACCATAAAGAATTCCTGGTAGCAGAGGGGATCTAGTGCCATTGCCCAGCCCCGGCAACCTTTGCTTTCCTCCTGCCTCTATCTGCTCTACTGCCAGGGAGGGAGACTGCCAGAGTCATCCTATTCCTCAGGTCCAGCAGGTTTATTCTGAGTACAGACAGAGTGGTCTTCCATTTTGCAATTACAGAAACAAGAATATCCTGTCGAGCTTTCTCGCTTTCCTCCCTTCCCCACTGCCACCACTTGGTATGACTGTAGGGAATATAAATGGAACAGGAAATTTGACCGCATCCAGGATCAATGTCATTAAAGACACATCTTGTTTTAAAATCTAATTTTATATAACTGCTGTGTTATATAATATGCTTTTGTTTGTCGTCTTGATTTTTATCGAGGTAGTGTACATTCCCCTGGACCTTTTCATGAAGGAATGTTTATACCTGTGGGCAGGCACTAATGGCAGTGAAAGGCTTGCATTCATGGGAACAGCATTTAGCAATTCATGGTTGCCAAGGTAAGCAACAAAGGCATGCCCTCTGCCACTCCACTGCCTCTAAAAGAAACAGTCTCTAAGGTAACAGGCTAGCACCCCTTGAGGCCAAAAATCTTTAGCTTTTTAGACAGAAAAACGCATTAAATAATACCAAGAAAAGCATTTTTTTTTTTTGTCAGGGAATTTTTTTCTTCACAACAGAGAAGGGGCTCAAAGAGTTCTATTTTTGGTTCTGCGCAGGAATTTAATTCAGCTGCTGCCCAGTCTTTGTGCACTCAACACCCCTTTGACAGTTTGGTTTCGGGGGCACATAGGACTAATGAGCCAAGGCATGACTGCAGTTGGAGACTGGCGCCTCCCAGGCCTGTGACTGTTGTTCAAGTGAATAGGCAATTTCTCTGATTAGCTTGGAATCTGCAGCATTATCTGGATGGTTATTTGGCATGAGCCCTTTTTCCAGGATCACAGTCAATTTGAGAGATTGAGTCACCTGAAGAAAAGGTCTGCAGAGACAGCAGTTGCTAGATGCTGCTTGTGATAGGATGGGAGAATGGGCTTCTCATCCACTTCATCTTGCACTGCACCTGCTTGCCAACCTCTTTTACCTTACTGTAGCAAAAGGGAAGAAGTTGGTGAATCATCACATTTTCCTAGTGTGAGACATTAATAAGAGAAGAAATAAAGAGCAGATGGCTTCTTTTTAAAACAGAAGTCTAACAAAAAGTGAAATGCAAAAGCCAGATCACCTTTCTGCTAATGTTGGTGTAACAGAGACTCGCTGCATGCTGAAGACAACTTGCCTTTGCAGGACATTCATATGATTCTAGCATGGGTACAGTTTGCTGTATGTGGGGAAAAGAAAATAAGCATTTTCTGGAATATTTTTCTTTCTAAATGACTCAAGTTATCAAAACTGGTTGACAATTGTGATGTGGCAATTCATGGACTGTAACAGAATAATACAGGACCTGATGGATGTAATATGCCTTTTTATACCTGATCCAATTCCTGCAGTTCCTAGGGTTGTAACAAAGGTCTTAAGATTTGTTCATGAGAGGAGAGATGTGGCCTAGAACCATTTTGAAGCTTGTTCAACAGACTTCATGCTAATATTAGTGAGTTTTTACTCAGAAGAGAGGCAGGATGATAATCAGACCTAGTTGTGTCTTCAGGTGTTCAACACGCACCCCACATTTCAGTCAGTCTCTGTGAATAAACTTCAAGTTGTTGAGCTAACTTACAGCAGTGCAAGGGAAAGATGATTTGCCTACTTTCTACTCAGTCTGACAGAAAGGTTGCTGCTCTCACTGCATTCAAAGAAAGAACACACAGCACATACAATTGGTTTTGTTTACTTTCATTTCATGTTCTACAAAGTAAATATGGTATAATTGCAGACTTTCCAATTATTTAAAGCAAAATAGCACAAAGAAGATTAAACAAGTAAGTGAATTAGTAACATCATGCACCCCAGAAACACCAACAATGTGACAATTTGTTATTATGCAAAAGATGCAAAGTTGAGGCCATGCCAGGAAGTAAGTATCCAGACACGATTTTTAAGTTCAACACCTTGTTATGTTCACATTTGGATGCAGCCCACATTCACATGCTGTCATGCAACAGAGGTCCTGTTCCATTTGAGGCACAGATTGACTGGTGCTCACTAAAGAAGAAACAATTTGGTATTTGTTTATTGCACATCTTTATTCACATCTCAGATGCAAAAAAGGAATCAAATGTCATCTAAGGGAGGATGGAGACATGTTGCCATCTGAGAAATCTGTGCTTCTGAGAAAGCAATATTTTAAGCAATAGCTTAGTGTGCTTAGCACATGCCCACAGCACTGAGCTGGGCAGTCATAGATGCTTCCAGCTAGAGCACAACCAAGTTGTGAAATTAGTCTGGTCAGGAAAACAAAGCACTGAATCTCTGTTTTCTTACACAGTCCCAGGAATATCCCTATAGATTTGGCTTAAACATTTCAGAAACATTCATCTCGAGGAACGTATGCCATATGTAAAACTTCAATTTGACACAATTTTAACTAACAGAATGTGAGTTTTTGAAAGCTGATATTTGAAACAACAGTAGTAATAGGGAGCTGCATTAGACTTATCATGAACTAGCAAATAATAAGAGAGATTAATTTACAAAAAACTGTTTTTCAAAGTTCTGGCTTCAGTTTATTTCCTTGAACTTAGTGTTGATATTTTTGTTGACTTCACAAAGTAAGTTAACATTAGAACTGCATTCTGTGTCTATAATTATAAAGTATATTTCATATCTAAGCTATCATTGCTTAACAGCTCTTAACTGTAGCTGGAAAAATATATTTGTTTCATATGACTTAATTACTGTCACATTTGTCTCATATTTTTGATCTGTGCTTTTGCAGATCATAAGGCACAGTGCACACATGCATTTATATAGCGTTCCTTTTCCAAAGTACACATAACCTGAGATCTTAGGGGCTGATCCAAAATTCAGCAAGGTCATGAGGAAGACTCCTAGCTGAGCATCATTCTATCCCCCTTATGCTCTGAGCAGATCTTTTCCTCCTAATGTACTCCCTAGATTTCAGAAGCTGCTCCCAGAGTAGGTACAGGGACCTAGTTAATGAGATTCTTTTTTCACATTCAGGTTTTATTCCACCATTTAGCACAAAGTTGTCTGATGATGAGATTTCAAATAATCAGTGTTTTGTACAGCTGATGGCTACTGGACCTTTTAGAATACTCTTCCTATAATATTTAAATTGAACTAATGCCCTAATATTTTTGTCTAAAAGTTGGGAACTTCAGTTTCATTTCAGATACATGCAGGAGAACCCAGCCTCTTATTCAGACCTTATCTAAATAAGTCACATGTCTTGATACTTCAAAATTGAAGAGGAAGTAATTTGAATATAAGAATTCTAGAACAGGTTTCCAATATTTCTGGTCCCTAAGAATAAGCAAAGACCTTTAATTTTGCTTCAACTACTCTGTCCTTCACCTCAGCATTGGTCAGGAAATCTCAAGATATTAAAATGCAGATATCTTAGATGAACAAAGACAGATGTGTAATGGAATATGTGTTGGTTAATGGAAAATAATGGTCAACTGTCTTATCAAGGACAACTAATTGTATAGTAGTAGATATTCATGGGGAAAGAGAAGAGCCCTTCTCTCAGACCAATGTATTTATGGATAGACTGAGTTCTGTCTACTGAAGTGTTTCTCTGAAAATGCTGCTATAGTCCATGCTTTTTTTCTCCTTCTGTCTTAAAAATTTTTAATGCATTTACAGATAGAAATATAATTACATATTGTTTTTCTTTCAATCCCATGGGTTGTGAGTATGGTCGGTAAGCAGAAGCTAGTATCTTATCCCTGTGCACTACTGCTTACCCAACCACAACTAACTTACCTCACTGTTATAAATGATTGTCACCTTGTGGTGCTTTCCTGCTATTTGGGCTTCCAAAGATCTCTCCACTTCTCTACATTAAAGTCTTACTGCAGCTAGGGCCGGTTTAGAGGTGATGATACATGAGCCAGGAAGGACTCCACCTTATTTTCAAACCAAGAAACAACTCAATGACCTGACAGCTAAAACCACCTTCTGCTTTTAAACTGAGGAAAAGTGATGGGAAGTCACTGAGACACAGTAAATGTGAACTACTTTTAAATTCCAACCTAGCTTTAAATGGTGCTTTTACAACACACTATTTATTTTGGGACTTACGGGACTTGTGTAGAGTTGGTGCAAATACAATGAAAATTGTAATGTTTACATAATCTATAAATAAAACAGTAAAGAAACTCAAGTCCCACCAGGATCACAAGTCAAAAAGGAGTAGGAACAAACAAGATAATTAATACATGGATTGCTTTATATTTTTTTCTTAATAAACAATGAAGTCCTTGATATACATATATTTGCAGATATGTATAAACATGCAAAACACCGAGAAAATGAAAATGTTTATCGAGTTCCATTTCCCAAAATACTACAAACAGGAAATAATCAAAGGTTTCACAAAAAGGAACTGGTTTCTTGGATTCACAACTAGAATTTCTTAAGAGCATGATTTAGGTCCCATAAAGGCACAAAAACACTCAGATAACATGTACTAGAGAGAAAATTATTCATAAAATACAACCTTTCAGATAGAAACACAGTGTAACACTACATGTAAGAAATTGTCCACATGAATATGTGTATTCTTGCTCATTCACCCAAAACATAAAATCTTCATTAAAATTTGACCTCTTATCATATATAGTAGAAAGGTGACTCTTCATAGATTGAAGTTGAAAAATATCAACCTCAAGTGTTTGAGGAGGCAGAGGGGATTACATATTTTGATTCTTAACTTTCCTCAGGATTATTTTTTGACGGTTCACCCAACACTAATGGAGATGCCTCTAAGTTCTTTGGATTCAATGCAAAAGACACCTTCTTTTCCCCAGAATCTACTTCCTACAAAATGTAAATGTTTCCATTTCTAATCTTCAAAGTAAATTTAGGCTCATCTCCATAGACACAGGATTAACAAAAGTATTTTTCCCTGTAGACATCCTAATGTCTAATGGTAATGGTATATATATTTTTTAATACACTGTTGAGTGAATCACCAAACATACAGATAAAGCAAGATTTGAAAAATGAGCGTAATTTTAGTAGAATCAATCAAGGTTTGCTCTGGGATTTGAGAAAGCTGAAATGAATGACCAGGAATGCTTAGATTGCTTACACTTCTCACAATGCTGGCAGGAAATTGTGGGAATCCAGAGCTTCCCTCTGGCTGCCCTGGCCGGTCTGGGACCCTGGCAGGGGTCAGGAACCCCCCTGTACAGAGCCCCGAGAGACACTGTCTGTGATCTCTGTCCATGGAGAGGAGTTTTCAATCTTACAGAATGAATTACAAGCTCTGAGTGTTTGATAAGAGTAATAATTAAGTGTGGCACGGGTGCAAAAGTAAAATTTTAGGTTTCTAGATTAGGGGTTCAGAGGGGACAAGATGGAGGAATTGGGTGTGTCTTGTCCTTTTCCTCCTTCTTCATGCCCTCCATGTTTCACTGTAGTGTTGGCATTTTTCTATTGGTTTAGGCTGGGGACACACTGTTCAATGTAGATGATAGATATTGGCACATTATTGTAAATATAGTACACGTAGTTTCTGGTATATAATGTTTGTAACATCCCACTGGGGGCAGAGCCCCACACACTGCCCTGCAGGACAGACCTGCGGCAGGGCAGCAAAACATGTTATGGATAAGCAAGAATAAACAACCTTGAAAACAGCACAGACGAATTATGGCTTCTTCTTTGGCAACGGATCAGAAAGACAGAGACTTTCTACAATCTCAGAATCATCAATACCCACAGATTCCGACAGGAAATAATAAAACACATTTGAAAAATTCCACATGATTTCATTAAATATCAGAAGAACTCAGGCATTCCATTTCTGCCTAACTCAAAAAGGAAATATAAATGGTGTCTTTCTTTATACAGTATATATAAGGCTGAAGAAGACTTCCAGTCACAGAGAGCTATGTAGAATGAGAATAGTCTTCTTTTTTTCCTGCTGGTATTATATATTCAGCTTGAAAGAAGGCCTACTGGAAAGGCTTTGTGTTTTGTTTTGTTTTGTTTTTCAGTGGACCACTATTGCTAAGGTAGGTTAGATAAGAGATGTAGATTCTGGAAGTGTCAGGCTGTGTACCAGGATTCACAGATTAGACAGGATGTGTTCATGCACCACTACATTTGCAGACTTTCATAACAATGGATATAAAGGCACCATTTCTTAGGCTAGTACCAACAGAATAGAGAAGATGGTGAGGTCTCTACTTAGCTTGAATATTTGGCTTAGGAGGCTTGCAAAGTGTTTGCCAGGTTTTTTACATCCTTATCTAATATTAACAAGGAAACCTCATGACCTTAACTAAAAATTTTGGTTCTCTTGGCTTTATCAGCAAATGCCTACTCCTGAATATGTGTTTAGCATTTACACCTGAGCTGCTGCTAAGTGATTTCCAAAAGCCCTGTATGACTGCCTTTTTCCACTTTCAGTGCAGTCAGGGAAAACTTACCTTCCAGTTTAATATGTCCTTCACAAGGCTGATTTAAGGAATGTCCAGAAACCTCTTTTTGGGCACTGTTTATCTAAATAATGTTTTTCACAACCCATCAGTAACTTCCTTATAAAGTGTGTGCTTTGACACCGATCAAGAAAATGTGGAAATCAATGGGACCAGTAAAAGTACTGTAAAAGTAAAACTTTGCTGAGAATAGAGTCAGTCACTTGGAGTTTTGAAAGTATCAGACCAAGAGTGGCAGAGACAGCTGAAGGCCTGTCAGAACATTGCTCCTGGACTTTCAACTCCTTCTCACCAGAGCAGGTACCTAGACTTGCTTGCGCAATAATGACCAAGATTGGAATGACCTACTGGGATGAAACAAAAACTAATGGAAGGAGGTCATTGTCACACCAATTCTGATCATCTCATTTTTAAGACTATAGAAAAAAGTTATGAAAAAAGCCCATTAGTTTTCATTTTTTTGTTGGTAAGCAGAACATTCTGAACCATCCAACCTTTTGGAAACTTTCAGAAATCATTCAGAGCCCCTCAGCAGCCAGGGATGTGCTCAGTTGTCATTTGCAGGTACACCTATAGCTAATTAGGAAGAAGAATTGAGAAGCTAGCTATTAGAAATGCCAGAGGTTATGGATATGTCTACACTGTAATTCAGATGCTAAGCCTGTTTTCATACTCTGACCTCTATTCATTTTCTTCCATGGAAACCAGAGGTTTGAGCTACCCTTTGGAAGAAATAAAGTCTTCCTTAAGACGAAAACCACTAATTATTTTGGGGATAATTTATTTTCAGAAAACACTAATTCAGCTTGTTCAGCTCTATGCAGTTATATGTAATTCTAGCAAGTTCATTCTCTTGACTACCCTCTCACAAACTCATAACATGCTGCATGGTGTGCATTACTTATACATCATGCTATAAAGATGCTACTGCAGCAGGCTGAAATGCTCTGAAAGGTCACAACATAAAATAATTATGTCTTAGGCCATGGGGGCTTCCTCTGGACTCCAGAGGAGAAGGTGGGTGAGGCATTCCAGAGCATAGCCCTGAGCAGTGTGAATTCGTGTCACTCTGTGCCACCTGGTGTAGGATTGCTCCCTGACGGGAAGTCTGTAGTAATGTGGCTGTAGCTATTGCTACAGAGATAAAAATAAGAGTTCCTAAAACAGGGAAGAAACAGAGGAATTTTAAAGGGTCCTCAGAAGAATTAGTAAGATCTTAAGAGAAAAAATATTTACAATCGATTCAGACAATAAAAGACCTGATGGATGAAAAGTACACCAGTTGGATAAAAGAAGCTCATTCTACTTCTGCCAATTCTTCATTGTAATATGCCTCAACCAGGCCCCAAATAGAGATTTGCTCTACCGTAATTCCTGCATTCAGTTACCATTGAAATATATTTATTGCTGGTGGTTAGCAGCCAGCCTTTGAAATGGTGTGCTAAGTGCCTCATTTTTATATTATTTAGTCAGAAGAAGTCATAATTTAACTTTGTTTTGCAAGTATTCTGACAGACCAAGGAAGGCTTTCTTTATTTTGCTGTCCAGCAGTTGGGTGAGTCCCTTGCAGAACATTTGGCATCCGAACACTTGAGTGTTAAATGCAGCATCTTTTCTCCTTGAGCAGGGTGATGTGCGCTGAAGGCTTAGCCCTCCTTCCTTCCCATATCCCATATCCTTGGAGAGTGAAGAAGAAGAACAGTTTCTTGAGCCAGCATGAGGATTTGCTTCAGAGACACTGTAGGAAGGAATGTGCCATTCTGGCAGAAATGAGGAACAATTATTCTTTCTGTTGTTGAACCTTCTCTTCAGCAAAAGACATAGACCAGGGAGATGAACAATCTTGAACTTTATATGCATCCAGCACATATGCCACCATCTGGGATATGCCACCAACTATGGGAAGAAACCTATGTTAAAACAGAAAATATGCTACAAATGTGATGGTCTTTTTCAAGATTTTCTGCTTCCCAGAGAATTGACAATCCTGCTTCACCACCAGCTGGAAGTGTGGAAGGCAGTCTGGCCAAGAATATTAGCAGAAATGTGAAATCTCTTCAGTCCTCTGCGTGGCCTTCTAGCAACCTGTGCGGAGGCTGTGTGGTGTCTGCAGGTAATGGTGCTCGGCAACCGGTCTGCCCCAGCCACATAGTATTGAAGGAAAGGGGATTAGGTTGGATTGGATTGGGCAGGTTTGGTGGGTGCACTCACTATTTTATTGACTTCTTTCTTAGCAATAGAGGTATAAGAAAGTGAAGGATCTGTGACAGATACAGAAGAAATCATGTGCATTTACACTAAACTTTAATTGGAGGCTATTAACATACCGTTTGAACTCCATAGGAGGTCAGTGAAAAAGAGAGAAAAAATTTCTTTGCATCCCTTATCTCTCAGGAGAGCACACAAGGGGAATCATGTCAGATTTCTTCTTGGTACATTTGCTTTGCTTACTAGCTTGGAAAGTTTCTTTTTTTGGTGGTTTTATTTGGTGGTTTTTGTTTTTGTTTTAGTTTTTGTTTTGTTTGTTGGTTTTTGGTTTTTTGTTATACTGGACAATATTGAAATAATGGGACGGGGTGGGGGGGAGGGGGTGTTGGTGGAAATAGCCTGAAACAGTTCCATAGGCTGTTATAGTCTTATAAATTTAAATAGTAATGTAAATATTGTGTCTGGCAGTTCTTTTTAGCTGTAATAGACATATATAGTTACAAGTACAATGGATTTTGTTAGCCATCACTTTGCCTTCCAAAACCCCTCCATTTACTAAAAGTCTGGTTGGAACAATGACCCCAAATTAAAGATAATAAAAACCAGCTCTACAGGCACTCCCCGGTTTTGTTTTAATTGTAGAAATCTTAGTTTAATATGCAAAATTTTATTCTAAGATCTTACAGCTCTTGTTTAGGAAGGTTTTTCTTCCTCTTTGAGCAGCTAACTCCTTTGCAGAGTTCATGCATAAATGGTACTGTGTACTTCAAGATCTGTCAATGGGTCTTTTGGTTTTTTCACTACAACTACCACTACTACTATTACTACTGCTACTACTACTACTACTACTACTATTGTTAGTATTAGTATTAGTATATTGTTTTGTTTTGCTTTAGATAATTTAATTTTTAGCGGCTCATGCTTCTACATGTAAGTACTTCCAAAGTGAGCAATATCGTTGAGATGGATATCTCATTCAGAGAAAGTAAGTAGACTTAAAACATGCATAACTTGGTTCAATAATCATAGGACACTCTACACTGGCACAGTTTTCCTTGTGCCCTCTTCCTCACCTTTCTTCAACATATACTGTGGCACATCCTGAAAGAGAAGTCTCCCACCACCACTCCCTTGATATTGATACAAAGGCAGCTTCACATCCACCCAGATTCTTCCCTTTCCTCAGTAACCATGAAAACACAACATCCATCTTTTCCTCTCTCTGACTGTGTCTTTGGACTTTAAGCCAGGTAAGAGTATGAGCTATAAATTGAAGTGAATTTTACAGCTGGGTAAATAAAGTGGGATGAAAGGGAGAAAAAGGGAAATGTGTTTCCTATCACAGAGTTTAAAAAACAGACTTGGCACACAAGGGGAAAAAACAAAACAGGAAACAAGTTTCTACATATAAATTAAAAATTTTCACCCTCAAACCTTTTAGATAGCCCAGGAGTAATAAGTACGTGTGTTTCTTGGACCAGCAAGGCAAGCATTCCAACACTAAATGGCTTCCTGTTCAACGTGTTCAAAGCCAGAGTCTGTTTTTGGGGGTTGGTTAGAAATATGTGTGAAGTATGCACTTTTACTTCAGGCCAAATCAAATGTTTTTAATCTTCGTCCCATCCCCCTCCCCCCAGAAAAAAAGAAAAAGAAAAAAAGTCAAAAAAGGAAAATGTGACCCAAATTTTCTCTTTCACTAAGGAATTCAGTGATTAGCCTTCAGTTAATGTGTAAATATTCTCACTTTCATGTAAAGATACTTAAAAGGGAAGTGGTCAATGTCATTCTACACTGCCATTTGATGCTGTTGAACTATAATGAGTAGGTGCATAAGGGACCTGAAGAACTTGGCCCCATGCAAAGACAGGAAAACAGCAAATATTTTAGGGTGTGAAGTGTGTTACAGCATTTTTCCTCATTAGTGTCAAAGCTATAATTCACAAATTGTTGATCCATTTGATCCATTTTTCCTCTTCTACCACATCAGCCTCAAATATTATTTGGTACTACATTTTGTTTGTTTGCCCATAGATCTCTAGGTTTTTGGATTTTATTTTATTTTTTTTTTTTTTAAGGTTTACAAGATTTGATTACATGCCCAAAAGTCAAAGTAAGACACATGGGAAAAAAACATGGAGCACATTATTCTATGGATGTGCCAATGTGAGGGGTTTTCTAGTTCCTCAGTGAAGCCACAGGGTACTTTTTGCAAAAAAACCCCTAAACAAATAAAAAATCAACAAACCAGAAAAGTGCACCTTTTCTTTTTTCCTTACAGCTGGCAGGCAATAGGCATGTCTAACTAACCTAGACCTCAGTTTGTCCCTTTCTATAATTTCACTAATTACTGCTTCTAGCAACATATTTTCTCCCAACTCCAAGGAAACAGAAGCCATGTAAGTGGTAGCCAACTATTTTCTTTTAGTATTTTTCTCATTCCAGTGTTTTTGAGCAAACTCAGGTTCTAAACACTGTTCTGTTTCAATATTTGAAGAATGCTATGTACTGAGTACTGTCCAAGCTGGTATGTTGTTGTGAGGCGTCAGTCTTGTCTGTTGCTCTCATCCCACCTCAAATGAACTGAGCTGTTTTGGTTCTTTCTGCATAATTTTTACAAAAACTCAACCAACCAAGAAAATAACCAATCCCCCTTTCCCCCACTACTAGGTCCTTATGAATGTTTAGTTTTGGGTTTTCACTTGAAGAAAATGAGTTCTAGGCTGAGTCTCAAGTCTCATCTAAATCAGTAAAGTTCGACTAGTGCTAATTTGCACCAGAATAACCCAGGGCTTTGTTTAGGCCTTGCCAATTACAGTACTCTTTTCAGAGGTTCTGCTGAGGACAGAACTAACAAAGTTAGTGGTAGTTAATGAATGCTAGATAGACTTCACTGATGACTCATCCCTGGACCTCTACATACTTCTGTATCATACCATACTTGATATGCAGAGCTATTCCTGGGAGTGAGGAGGCCAGTGGGAGAAATGACTGGTAAAGGATAGGTTTCCCTCCTTGAAAGTACAGCTTTCCCAAGAAAAGTTGCAGAGATTCAGTTTCTACTGATTCTATGGCAGCTGCTCAGTGAGCCTCTTCTGCTACCTCCCCGGAGCATTTAAATTAAATTTCAGTTCAACTCTGTTGTCTTCTACCCTTCAAACTCCTCCTGTCCTACAGGCCCATTTTCCCATATTCCCAAAATAAAACCACCATGTTTTCTGAACCTTGCAGCTTCCTTTCCCTAGCCTTCACCATCAACACTTTAGAGTTTCTCTTCTTGCTTCTTCTCATCTAATATCATATTTCCATATACCAGTAATTTTTCCGGTGTCTTAAATTCGTAGGAAGGGGAATGGGTTTAGGTATGTCCTGTGGAAAGTTCAGGGTCCAAACTTTCTGTACAGTCGTGTTGGCTAAACTTTAGGCTCACAGCAATAATCAGTATCAACAGGTTATAATCCAAGATCATACACTTTGGTGTAATCAATATGTTTCTTGTAACTCAGCCTGTTCTTCTAAAATTGACTTTTGAAACACAAACCTCTCACTTGCAAGAAGAGAAAAAAAATATCTGAGAAATACTATGAAGATACACATGAATTTTATGTCTGAGCTGTAAGAGTTACTCCTGGGCTGCCCACATACACATTTTTAAGGGAAGACAAAAATAGAACATGAAAAAAGAAGAAAAAAAAGAAATATAGAGCAGGAGAGGGAGGAAGGAAGGAAGGAAGGAAGGAAGGAAGGAAGGAAGGAAGGAAGGAAGGAAGGAAGGAAGGAAGGAAGGAAGGAAGGAAGGAAGGAAGGAAGGAAGGAAGGAAGGAAGGAAGGAAGGAAGGAAGGAAGGAAGGAAGGAAGGAAGGAAGGAAGGAAGGAAGGAAGGAAGGAAGGAAGGAAGGAAGGAAGGAAGGAAGGAAGGAAGGAAGGAAGGAAGGAAGGAAGGAAGGAAGGAAGGAAGGAAGGAAGGAAGGAAGGAAGGAAGGAAGGAAGGAAGGAAGGAAGGAAGGAAGGAAGGAAGGAAGGAAGGAAGGAAGGAAGGAAGGAAGGAAGGAAGGAAGGAAGGAAGGAAGGAAGGAAGGAAAAGAAAGAAAAAGAAAGAAAGAAAGAAAGAAAGAAAGAAAGAAAGAAAGAAAGAAAGAAAGAAAGAAAGAAAGAAAGAAAGAAAGAAAGAAAGAAAGAAAGAAAGAAAGAAAGAAAGAAAGAAAGAAAGAAAAGAGAAAGAAATCTGATCAAGAACAGAAAGCCAGCTAAAACTGGAAAAGAAAACAAATGCAAAAAAAATATTTCAGGGAGAATTTATGGTAGTTTAAATCCCTATTTCTTTTGCCAGGTAGAGAAATCGTAAGCCTGTTACATGATCTTAAACATCTTTCCAAGTGCTTCAGTGAATCACTGCCATTACTAATATGGGCAGAAATTTACTATATCAGCTTCCCAGACACTGAATACAGTGTTGGCAGAGCTGATAGGTATTAACTCAGTGAGTCAGATAGGGTGTTCTTTTTTTATCTTCAAGGCACACAGGAGCAGCTCCAGCCATGTTGCCCCTGCAGCTGCTGCCGAAAGCTGGCTGGCCAGCATGATAAGGCTGGAACTGCTGATGATTGGTACTGCAAGACTTGCATGGTAAGTTCAAGCTGTTCCAGAAGGCAATGAGATTATTACTGACATTCTGGAGTAGTTCCCTGAGGTCGTGTCAATCTTACCCAGGAATCTAGGAATCTAGGAAAACTCCAACAAATAATACTATTGCTGTCATTATAATGATACATAGTTGCAGGTATCATTATCTCAGTCTCACAAAGTTCCCTCACTGGAGCTTTGTACCTGTGACATTATTTATTGTGGAAAATTTCACATTTAACTTTTTTTTCTTGCCCAGTCCTAGCATACACCCCCTTCAGATACAGATGCCTAAACAAAGGTGTTTTTTTTTATGGAAGCAATGTCTATACATTACTCTTTAATGAGAATTTATTTTGTTTGTTGGCAGGAAGGCTTTTGACTTTTTTCTGTACTTATCCTAAAGAAATAGCTATGGTTGAAGGTGGTCAGGATAGAAGACAGTAAAGAATACACTCTGCACTCTGTAGAAACACAGCTTGAGAGCAACCGGAAGGTGCTTTGCAGCAATTGTATGGGCTGTGGAGATATTATGTGGTTGACATCTGCCAAATGGATTCAGTGGATGAAGTAACAGCCAGAGTCTCAAGTTGCTCTTCAGGAGACAGCAGATTTTGTTTTCTCTGATTTTTCCATTATTTTCTGCTTTCAGCATTCCATCCTTTGAATCATTTAAGAAGTCTGAATTTCAAAACCAAATACTCATGGAGAAAGTTAGGCAGTGCTGACTTATAGCTAGGAAACAGCAGCCATTTCTTTCAGATGAATGCATCGCTCTGTGCATATCTTGTCTTTGTACTTTCCCTCAGACACAGCTGGCCACAGGACAAGAATGACAGGGAGATGGGTGCATCTACTTCTCCTTGTGGGCAAACCTACCTACCAGAGTACACCCCATCTCTGCTAGTATACTGCATTACTCTGAAGAAATCATATTTCTGATGAACAACCAGATGGGTACCAATTCACTTCAGGGAGATCAGGGGTGTTTTCCTAGGCTGTCTTAATACAAGTTTCCAGCTATTTCCAGCTTACAAAAATTCCAGAGTCTTTTGCAGCTCACCAGATTAAAGGCTGCAATTCCTGATAGTGTGACTTCAGGTTTCTTTGAGTGCTGTACTGCAAGAACAGCCAGCAGGAAGTCATCAACAGACTAACAGGAAATAAATTGCAACTCCTACAGGAATTTCTTTCCTAGTCTGCATAAATTACTGATGCACTAGTGTAGCATTAAAGAGCAGCTGCTTGACAGTTATCCACTGGTAGATGTCAAGGTTCAGGGTGCAATGACTGACCTGCTCCATCTGCACCTGACAGTGTTCCTTTGCCTGTAGTGCTCCTCTTCCCCTTAGGGTATCCCTCCAACATTGTGTCTTGATGGGAGATTGAACCAAATCTGAGGGGTGCTATGCCAGTCTAGGTGATTGATTATAAGTGATACTTAGTGTTTATTAGCAGTAAAGCCTTTTCAGGAACCATATACATTGTAAACCAGCAAGTCTCTCTTCCAGTTCTCATTCAGTATGCACACACACACACACACACACACACACACGCACACGCACACACGCACACACACACACACACAAACATACGTGAAAGAGCCCAAATTAATTTCAGAAGTGCCCAAATGTCACTGAGTGTGCTGGAAAATGGCATGAATGCAAGGCTGATACCATGACTGTTACTAGATTTGAATGCTGCCATCACTAGGAGAAATGCTCTAACCTGGTATATTCGGGAATGGGAACTAAACTATTTTAGCCAGCTTGTTATCAAGACGCCATATATTCACTATAGACTAGTTCATTAGCATCTTATCAAAAACAGGGACTGGAGATTTGTCCTTTCTTAGTGGTGCTTGAGAGTCCATGATTGCTTCTGAACTATATGGAGTAGTTCTGTCAAAAGACATCAAAGGTAGGAAGATGCAAACAGAAGCAAGTAAAGGGGAAAGAACCCCCAAAAGCTGACCCTTTGGTTATGCTGGGGTTCTTTTCCTTTTCTTTCTGTGCATTTAGAAAGTGGCCATTTTGCAAATAAATAAAAATACATGCACAAGAGCTGGGAACATCTTGTCCACAGATGTGAGTCAGTACTTGGCAGGTGGCTAATGGGAGTCAGATTTCCCAGACAATAATTACATTTTCAAAATAAGAATTAAAGAGACAAGAAAAAAAGGACTTATTTCCATTAGCTGGGAGCGTAAGCTCTGAACTGAAATTATCCCTTCTTTCCACATAATTGATTCTACATCAGTTCAGAGGTTGCCTGCATAAAACATACAGGAATGATAAGCTGAATCTTTCAAGGACTTCACTTTCTAAATGGGTACAGGTTAAATGACTACTTGTTTCACTCCTCCAAGCTGTCCAGCCATTTCTGATCTGAAAACTGTAAAGACATTATAACAATATAATATAGTGTTCAAACCTGCCCTGTGAAAATGTCATAAGAGGACCCAACTATCAGTGTAGTTAGCCAGGGAGAATGGCATGTGGCACACCATTTGTTTTGTTGCTTCTGTGGATCAGAAAAACTTTTCCATAGCAAGACTTTTCATATCAAATTGAGGATTATGAATTCAGCCACATCTGCTACTTCTGTGGAAAACAACACCCAGCTTCTTCTTAGCCATGTGGGACCATGACTTGAGCTTGCAGTGCATTTCCTAATTTCATCATAAAGAGACAGATGTGGCCAGAACCATAGATCTGTAGGTGGGTTATGATTCAGTACATTGCAATTTGAATTTTAATTGCTACTGATTTCAATGTTTGGTTATTCTGTCAGAATATATATATTTTTTTTTAATAGGTCTTTGAAAACTGTCTTTTCAAAAACAGTACATGAGAAGATGCTTGCCTTTGGTAGAAAATCTGCCTGTCTGTCTGCCTGTCTACATGCCTGTCTCTTTATCTACTATTCTACATATTGCTAGCTATGGAAAAGTAGAATGCCAGTAGTCAGAATAAATTATTTTTGGGGCAGAAGTATACTTGAAATTTTGTGTTCAAATTTCCTGATGAAAAGGCACACTCTGGCTGTTGGAATGGAACAGATCTCCTCTTCAGGTAAGGAGGCAGTGTTGTGCCCTGGAAAATGTGTTTTAACCAGAGAACTCTGCCTAAAGAGGGAAACAATAGCATAAAACCCCCAAGCATGTTGGTATTATGTTGCCACTTCCGTTTTCAGTGAGGTATGGAATATTTCAATATTTAATATTTTTTGTTAATTTGTCACCAAATTTTCTGTCAAAAAATTTTGCTTTCTTCTTCAACCTCAGTTCTTAAGGCAGCTCTAGGTGCTTTCTCTGTTTGTTTGTTTGCTTAATGCAGGATAGGGGCAGGCAATGGAAAAGTGTGATCAATATAGTGTTGGATTTTCTCAGAAGCTGCATCTGAGAAAGTGTGAGCCACATAAATAATGTTAGGCTACACATCCTTCATAGGATTTTTTTAGTTTCTAGCTGCATTTTGTCCAGGATGTTATAATATTTTTCTATAATTTGTCCTATAACATGCATACATCAGTTCAAAGAAAAGATGAGTAGGTAGAAACCGCATCTCCACGAGAGCCAGATATCACCACAAAATCAGTGGGGTGTAATGCTTTCTGAATCACAAAAGTGCCCTATCATGAGATGGGTCAATAGCTCAGAACAGGATATATTTTTTATTAATTTTAATAGGAGGGAAGGGGAATTTAGTGAGACAGAAAGTGCAGAAGCTAGCAGACAGTCTTTAAAAAAAAGACTTATAAAAGAACTTTGCTGGGAAAAGTGAGATTAAATATTGCAAACCATTTGTTATGGTACTTGAAGACTAAAACAAAGAAAATTTTTGTATCCTCAGCTTCCTTTTTCTAAGCAAATTCCTGGGGATACTTACAGCATTACAACTTCCCGTTGTTTCCCATGATTGAAAGCTTCCAGGTTACCCACCCACTGTTAAAGGAAGCTCTTGTCTTGGCAGAAAACATCACTGTCAGTTCAGTCCTGACTGGGGCAAATGGGAAACTTCTGGTTGTCCAAAATACAGCTGGATTGAGTTCTAAGGAACTTAACTTCTTTAGGCTCATGAGGATGTGTAAATTCTCAAGCATACACTTTGCAGTCCTCGTGTGCATGACAGATATCATAAGAAACAAATTTGGACTGCAACTTGGACATACCCAAGGAAAAAGGGGCAGCCCTTCTACATCTGGTGCTCAAGGCTCCTCATGTGGCTGTGAGAACAACTTCCTAAGGTGGTGAGTTCATCCTGCCCAGGGAAAATACACCCAGGGTTCACTGGTAGCCTGTAGAAAGATTCCAGAATCACAGAATGGGTCAGGAGGAAGTGGGCCATCTTGTCCAGCTTCCCCACTCAGTCAGGGTCATGCTGCAGCACATGACACAGGATTGTGTCCAGGAAGTTCTTGACTATCTCCAGTGGGAGAGTCTCCACTCACAAGAGAGATGTTTCAGTCCCTTAACTATCCTTGTTGCCCCTCTGCTGGACCTGCCCCATGGGCTCCATGTCTCTCTTGTACTGAGGAGCCCAGAACTGGACACTCCAGAGGTGGCCTCAACAGGGCTGAGTGCAGGGGCAGGATCACTTCCCTTGTCCGGCTGGCAGTATTTTTCCTAACGCACCTCAAGGTTCTGTTGGCCTTCTTGGCCACAAGGGCACACTGCTGGCTTATGGGCAGTCCTTCACTGCTGCTGCTTTCCAGCAGGTTGGCTCCCAGTTCTGAGGCCAACTTGGCAGAGAGGGTCTGTTGCTTGTTTGCTTTTGGCCTTTCTGTGGATGCAAGCTCTTCAACATGCTTCATGATCTGAAGTAGTATCTCTGTTTCTGGGCTCCAGATACAAAAAGACATAATACGAAAAGCGTGTTATAAAAAGAACAAAATATTGACCTGTTCCTGTGGTGACTGCATGTGAGCAGGCTCAAAGTGCTGTGCTGTTACTTTTCCTGATCCCTGAGTAGAGATCACTGTTCTTAAAAACAAATAAACAAACAAGAAGTTAATTTAAAGCATTTCAAATCCAGTTATTTCTGAGCTTTGGAATAATGAACACCAACTAGTTCTGTATCAGGAGTGTGATAACCAGTTCTGATTTTAAGTCATAGCTTATACTTTCATGGACATTTAGGGTAAGATTTATCCTGCCCTAGTTCTCAACAAGTTACTTCATCCTAATAGAATTGCCGAGTTCGTGGGAAGTCTGCTTTCAGATGTCCTTGAAGAATTTCTCATTCATCTGGCTTTTGGAAAACTTGTTTTCCACAACTTCTGTTAAAGGGGAAAGTTTATGCAATGAAGAATCCAGCTCTCACTGGGCCAGAAAGAGAGGGAGAGGGAGCAGGGAACATAACACTGAAGGGTTAGCAGGCTGCAGTTTCTATATTTTACTGAATGTTTGCATAAAGTGACTCACTCTTCTTTTGGCATCAAGCAAAATCTTGGGGAAATCAGATACCAAAGCTCAGCCTGTGCCATCTCACTTGCTCTAGGCAGCTGTAAGTGATGGAGCACACATGGTTTGGTGTTCAATTCTCAGGTGCCTGGCTCTGCTGAGGCCTAGTAAAAGGAAACTGGAGATCTAAGCTTTTGAGAACAGCCAGAAAAATGTAGTGTTGCAACAATGCCTGCACTTCAAGAGCTTAGCTTTGCTTTTGTATCTAATGTCCACTTAGATCCATACACACTGCATGTGTCCTGTGTCTTAATATTCACTTGTGTGTATTTATCACCAACCTTTCAACTCTTGCTCCCTTAAAGGATTATTTTTATTTTGACCTACACCCTTTAGCAAGCAAATATTTTTGGCTGAACTGAGTTCTGCTTCAAAATGGCTTTTCATTTTGGTACAAAATTTGTAATTCTCTGTAAGGTCTCTTCCCCTTCAAGAGTCACTTGAAGGTAAAATATCTACTTGTACCAAATGCACTTTTGGTAATGGGGTACTGATGCAGAATAAACACTTTTCTACAGCATTTGTGTACTTCAAACCATTCCTCATTAATATAGTTTATTCTAAATTGAGCACAAGATTGTAACTGAAGACCATTTCAGTAGTGTCTATTAATACTGGGTCAGATTCTACAGCACTGGCTACATCAAAAAAGTATTTACTTGTACCAGCAAGTTCTGTTTAAAGTAATGGTAATTTAGTTCCTTTTTGACTGCCTAATCTGGCCCCCATTTAGGGATGCAACAACATTTTTTCTCCATTGGTAAGATGAAAAAAAAACTTAATAGAAAAAATTTCGAGCTCTTGAAGAAAGTGATAACTGATGTCATAAGTATCATTCTTTCCAAAGCCTTCTTATAGGAGTGTAGAGTGGGGATCTTCTGCTGCAATGGTTGCCAGTATTTTCAGTTTCACACATCTTTTTCAAGGGGTTATAATCTTCCTAACAGTAGTTTGAGCAGAAGGTTGTTGTGAAAGTGTCTTTTCCTATCTTGGAAGAGTGATATTGGATTTAAATTGAAATCTAAAATAACTGTTAATACTTTTAAGATACTTTTCTGAGACATTTGTTCATGTATTAAAATGACATGTGGAAGCAGTTAGCAAAATGTTCACTTTAAAAATGAAGAAAGCATAGAGTGGAGAAGGATAAGCAGTATTTTTTCACCCCTTTAACTATTGTAAGAAATCTGTTTTTAGCAGTGTTGTCAGCACCACAGAGGGGCTTGAGTCCTATGTAAATGGAGGCATCTGCTATACCTCTTTCAAAAGACCTGGCACTCTCCATTTCTGTTGAATGGAGGGCTCTCAGCCTCTCTCCTGAGGTGACACATAAAGCTATGAGTTAATCACACATCCAGAAAGACATGCTGCTGCACTGCTCCATTCTGACAACCATCCTGTGTCTTCAGTCCCTATGTTTCCACCTAGTCTTCTCTCAGTGCTGTTCTTTCATTTAAATCTTTCTTGTAGGTTTTTTTTCTCCTGCATTGTATTTGTAAAAAGAGAAAAAAGCCCACTCTTCATTGTCTTGCCAAACCAATGATACCAGTCTAACTTACCTTCCGTGTAAATTTTTTAGCACTCACTCCTGATATTTTGAGAGGTTTTCTTGTAATTCACCTTGAATATTGGTCCACATTGGGAAAAGGTGATTTAATAAAATTTCTGCTGCCCTTAGTCTTATCATGTTGACATTTTTAAACAGTATGGTAAGAATCTGGACTGAAATTTATCATCTCTCAACATCTCTCAACTATTTCTTGTCTTATCCTTTTCCATTCACTGTGTGCTTAGGAATGTCATCTCCTGTGAGCAGAATTCATATTCACCCCGTTTAAACAGTGCCACTTGAAAGCTGACATCTAGTCCATTCTATCTCTCTAGGGTAGGGCTCTAACTGAAGCGAGGCAATTCAGCTCACTGATCTGAAGGTGGAAAGACTGGTGTCTAGAAGTAATGGCTTCTCTCTAATTACAGAAGGATCCAGGGGAACTGACTTGACCACACAGCATAAATTTCTGATGGTTATGTGATTTGAGTCCTACTCCATTGTTAGCATGTATATTAACAATATACATATTCACGTATATTCATAGTCAAATATATTAGAGATGCAATGATGCAAAAAGGCTTGAGAGAAGATATAATGCTGCATGTTACCAATTCCATTTATAAGAAAGAAGGGGCATACCTAAAGCTGCCAGTTACAATATATTAGCTGTTGCTAATAATTAACACTTTGCTAAGTTCTCTCTGTGCTAAAAAAAGGTAAGGAGCAAAGAGACTCCTGACATTTTAAGTAGAGAGTTAAAAAGAGAAATAAAAATTACTCTTAGAGGTCAAATTGGTTTACCAAAACTTTTAAAATTAGATAATCCAGAGATTTATAGCAAAGATTGAAATTTTGGCCTAAAGAAGGAGCTAATGTTAGTCTGCTTTCAGCATTAAAAATCTATTCAGTGTTCATAATTTACCAAGATTTACTAACCTTATCAGGAGAACTTCAAAGAAAATGTCTGAAAGTGGGTGTCATCAAAGAAAAAGAAACAAATAGGGGCTAGTATAACTATAAAATTCAGCATGTGAAAAGGTTCTAGGCAGAGAGTCAAAATGACAAGAACAAATACACAAGAGGGCAGGACTCTGTCTGCCAACAGTTGGAGCAGTATTGCATATCAGTGCTAGTACAGCTCACTTGATCTTTCTGGATCTAGTCCTGATTTTCAGTGATGTGAGAGCAGAATCATGTGCCTCTTTTACTTCTCCTTTGAACTAAGAGCTAAGGAAAGGGGAAACTTCATGTGAGTGTTGATATAATACCTTATGGAAGGTTGGGCTGAGAAGCAGGAGTTGAATATCTTTGTATATATTCTTCTGTTACACAAGAAATTAGTTTTGAATGCAATCAAAACAATAGCCCTGGATCCTATTGCACTAAACAGTGGTGTTAAAGGTTCTCTGCAAGCCAGATGAACAAAAGTAAGAAAAACACTAGTCAAAGTTCAAAGCCAGATATTTTTGTTCTGATGGGAAAATGCGTCAGATTCTGCAAATCTTGTCTTTCTCTGATTCTGACTTTAGTGACTTAATATGTTATTCAAGATATTTTAGAATATTTTAGTTGGATAAATAGTGCACCTTCAAATGCTGGTTAATTTCTTTTGTAAAATTATTAAAAAGTATTAGAAAAAATATTCTAAGTATAAGAAGTATTCTTCCATTTTTGTGTTTGCTTCAGTGCTGATGAGTAGGTCAGTTCTATGCCTGGCTACTAAAAGTCATTATCATTGCTGCTACAACTACAGCTGTGGAAGAGAAACATCTCGAGAAAAGGTAGCTGCATCACCCTTAATATAAGGAAGAAGTCTGAATGCTTGAAAGCCTTTTAATGTACAGTCTAACACAAGCAATACCAGCTTCCAATTATTATCACACCTTCCTGGATGAGATGTAAGACAAAAAACTGTCTTATAGTTTTATAGTTATATGGAAAAACTGTCTGCAGTCTAGGGAGGTTGTTTTTCTTCCTTCTGAGAACTAGAGCAAAAGCCCAACTGGGCTATTTGTTGGTATCCTGAACTATTATTATTCTCCGAGTCTCATTAAAACAAAAGAAAACAAAACAAAACCCCTGCCTTTCTCTTGGGTCATTCCAGAACATTTGCCCTCTGCTGTAATGTATCCAAGCAGGAAATGTTTTTCTTCTTTTAAAATGAACAGTGCAAGGATATTGTGAAGAATTAATGTAGGATAATATGCTATCAGCACTCTCCAGTTGTTTGTTATGGCCATTTTCAGCCCAAATGGGGACACTGAGTTCTCTTGAATTCTCATGGTTCTGGAAAAGTCATCTCTGTGTGACAACAAAAAACTCAACAATCACTTCCTAAAAAGTTTCAGAGAGTTACTTTTCTCAGACTTATCTTACTGTTTTATTCCACTGCTGAGAAGGAATGCAGTTTGACAACAGACTTGCCCCTTTATTGTATATTTGTCAATGGTAACTGTCCAGTTTTAACTTCTCACATGCTTTGCCTCTCTCTGGAGGAGATAATAAAGAGGACATCCGCTTCTGTGTCTTGTGGCCCATGCTTAAGGTCACTCCAAAACTGACACTCAATTGCAGTGATGGCTAGAAGCCTTTTCTATAAAAAAAGGCTTGTTTTGCTGGAGGCAGCAGACTTTGTAGGGCTATGGCATGCCAGAGATGCACAGGAATATGAAGCTACTTCATAAGCACAATTTCCAATCTCAGGATGTTTTTCCACAGCAATTCTCTGTTATTAAGTTAATATAGATGTTTTATGCAGAAAGCTTTATGTTCTGAAGACCAGCCATGATGCCACTTAGGCGAGGATGGTTTCTCTCTCAATTAAGTCACAACACCAGGAGCAAAGGTAAACAAAGGTAAGCCTCTTTTTTTTTTTTTTTGCACAGAGAAAAAGGAGAGAATTGGCAGCAGTGGAAATGTTCTCAAACTTCCTCAGACATTTTCCCAGAGAAAGCAGTTCTCAGGGTATTTAAGTGTCAGTGGTGTTGGCTGCTTGGTTACTTTATTGCCCAACTTGTAGCAGTTTTCCTCTATGCATATTTTGCACATGTCCACAAGGAAGAGCATTTATAATTGCGCCCAGAACAGAAAGCAAAGCTCATTTTCTAACTGTGGATGCCAGCTGGCAAGTACAGGGCTTGTTTTCTTTCTAAAACATAGACTTTCTTTTTAGTCTTAGCAGCTACCTCCCACTTCCTCTCAAAATATGTGTTGGATGCTTGGTAAAGATCACTGTGGTGATATTACTGAGGAGAGGAAAAAGGTAGGAGGATGGTCAGGATGATAGCCACAAATTTAGGAAACCTAAATTAAAATCTCTGTCACATATTTCCTGTGTTATCTTTGACAAGTCACTGAGCCACAACAGACTTAGTTTTCCTCAAACTCTGTGCTTCAATTTCACATCTGTCAAACATGAAGCAAACGATTTCTGTAGCATGAGTTTATGTAAATTCTGATTTTGAACTTTCTGAATATTTGCTGTCATGGGGGACACATTGCTTTTTAAACCAGGCTTCTGGAAGGGATAATTAAGATATATAACAAGAGGACTTGCTTTTACCTATTTGTTTATTCTCATAATGAAGCAGCTCAAAAATAAATGCTGTGGAACTGCAGAAGAGGATTTCTTCATCAGGAACAGATGAACAAACCCTTGCAACCATTTTGGGAGAAACTGTTCCTCTGTTGAGTTTTCCAGAAGAGTACGTGTAAAACAATGGTTGAAATAAATTCTTCTGAAAAAATATGGTTTCCTGTTGAGTAATCCAAGGTTTTGTTGTTTCTCAGGAAGCAGAGAGCTGCAGAATTGTAAAAAAAAAAAACCCAAAACAAAAAAGGAATCAACACACTAGTTAGCACAGACCAATGAAGTAACTGTTAACATTACGTGACATGCCTCTGGAAGTATATTTATTGCCCCAAGAATTCCCCAGGGATAGTTTCCTGATTGGTTTTGTTTGTTTTGTGTGATTTAGAATTTTTTTGTATGAGATATAATTTAAAATATATGAGAATGAGAAGTAGTTTATTTTATTTAAATAATTATTTTTCTTTCTTCTTGCCAAGTACCTATCCAAATCTATCAAGAAATTGATAAATAAAAGTCTCAGTCCTGGGCCCACTGAGGTAGGAAAGAAAATGATTGCCTGTAGTCAGAGTTAAGACAGTGGGCTTTTACAAATAACAAGCACTGATGTCAGGGGTCTTTCTGAGTGAATCAGTGCAAGGATCAGCTGGCAAATATGTAATGTAAGTGCATTGCCCTTGTGGGACCTGTTGTCTGTGATCTAGAGCTGAAGGTAAGGGCTACAGAGGCCAGCACCAACAGAGTGTGAGCAGCATAAGAGAACCTGCTCAAAATTTCCCATAGCTTGACACAAGCTCCACAAAATCCTCTGGAAAGAGAAATAATATTTCAAGAGGTCAAGTTAATCTTCAGTTGCTTGCCTGAAAAAAGTAATTCTCAGTTTTGTTAGTGCAGTGCAGCAATGAACCCTTTTGCAGTGGTACACAGCTTCAGAGTGATGCTTATTTCACACCCATCAATGCCACCTGCAAAGTTTTTACTGAGCTACTGCAGTAAGAAAGCTTATGAGAATTATTTTAATCAATAATTTTCTTCTCAAGCCTTAATATTATTAACTTAAAGAAGTCATTAGAATGCTGGCATGAACAGTAGACAACAGTTAAAAGTTTTAATGTATGCAAATGTGGAGAGGAACCCTTTTTCATCTTCTAAGAAACAGAAGGGATTAATCTAAAATGGCATACCTAATTACCCAAATCATGACTTTTTCAGTGAAAAGCAATAAAAATGAGAGCCTGTGATTATTTCTGTATTTCTGAAATAAAATGTTGATGCCATTAGCTAAGAAATAATTCAGTGACAGTTTGAAACAAAGGTCTCCAATAAACTTTCAATATAGATTTTAAGGGTTCGTTACTCTTGGTTTGTTTTATGCCAGTTGAACATTAAAAACAGATTTTCTGAGGCTTAGGAAATATGCATCCTTTACATGAAGGCTAATCCTCAACAAACATGCCTTCAACAATCAGTTGGTTCACTCTATATGTATAGCAAGGAATTCAAGTCTCAGAATCCTCATAAGATACTTATTTTAAAGTACTATAATTTCCCTGCTTATCCTGTACTTGCTTCTCTAATTCAATGAAAAACCGATTATTACACAACCATAAGAAATGTTTCTAATTTGGCTTTTTCCAGATCTCCTCTTAGCAGATAATACTTTCTCACAGATTGCCCCAGTTTAATATAGAAACTGCATAAATAAGGTGTCAGAAAAAAAAAAAAAAGTCAGAAAGAAAAAGTGCACCTCTTTGGTTCCTACAGAGAACAACAACATATGAACAGATACATGTTTTCTGAAAGACAATATTCTACTCTGAGTCTAGTGACAAACTGATTGAGGCCTGAAAGGTTCAGAGTGGCCTTTCCAAAGACAGTAGGCAGATAAAAATTTGTCTGGTGTCATGTCAGGGAAAATGTTCTAGTGCAGATTCATTCAAGGACTCACAGACAATTGCAGCTATTTAAACTGGTTGTGTCAAAAAAAGGCTTGCTACAAATTTTCTTAAAATTTGAAGACAAAAGGAGATTAAAAAATACAGATCTCAATTTTGCAGCTCAGTCAACCTTCTCCATTTTCTAAGTCATGAGTGAAAAGTGCTTTCAGGTAGAAACCCGGTAAAAACATGTGATGTCATCTTAAAATAAAAACTTGCTAGTCCAGCTTAATTTAATTTTGAGTTCTTCCCTTTATTTTAACATATCAAATTAAGATTTGATAACAAAGAATTTAGTCAACAAAACCCTTAGAAGAACAGCTGTCCTTGCCTCATTCTAATTCCAGTCATTTTGTGAGATGGAGTTTTGCCCCTCTCACTCTCATACCAATGTATTACCCATACATTACTGGTCATTTTAATCTCAATTATTTATGCTTTTTCTGAAAATGTGAGATATTTATGTAGAGCAATATATATTTGGCTGCACTTTTATTATTTAAAACATGTTTATATATCAACACCTTCCAGCATAACTTTATAGATATGGCATATTCTTCCTGGCAATTGTAATGCTTTCAATCCCTACTCAGCTATATGTCTAAATAGAGATGGAGGAAATTACTGCTACGTGGTAGAGATCATTGTTTTTCTACTCTCAGCTCTTCTGTGCCACCTACACAGGTATTCAACATGGAAGTAATTATTTTAGTTCTCATTTTCATATCTTTTGATGACTTTAGATATAGATATGTCTTTGTATGTATGTCTCCTGATCCTTGTAGGAGGGAAGACCACAGCATTCTGCACACCACTGTATTGTTAGAAAGGAGTCTGCTTGCAGGGCCACTCTGTGAGTTACCCCAGCAGGGTTTGGTATAATCCATCTGACTGTACTGCCTGTAAAACCTGTTAAGATAGTGGTAGAAAAGTGCCGAGAGGGTAACCCTAGAGCTAAGCTTTCACAGGTATTATTGTAAAGAAATTGCAGAACCTGAAGCTTTTGTAAAGCCACTGAATGAATTCCTGGTTTTCTTTAAGGCAGCAAGGATTTTGCTAGTGATGCTATAGGTATATCTGTTCAGGTGAGATGCAGGGCTCTTACTTCCACCAAACCTTTGGGTACCAACAGGTCTAAAAAAGAGCATTTTTTCTTGTCTAAGGGAATGTAAGAGCTCTGTACAGATTAATGATATGCAGGATGCAGGGTTAGAGAAAAAAGAATAACGAACTAAATTTTTCCCTAAATTATTCGTGGTCATCTTTAGTTATGTTGCAGATCAAGAAAATGACAACATTTTTTGCCCATCAGTTTACTACAGAGGATCACAGGCTTAGCCTACAGTAAACTAACTCACTGCCTTGCTTTATTTTTCCTTTCCTCCCAGAACAGCTCAGACCTGATGTTCTCCAAACCATGGTTACTTCGCAGGGTTTTTTTTTTACCTAAGCCCCTGGGCCCAACAGCAGGTGTAGCACAAGGCTGAGGGTAAGCTTCTGGGCAAAATACTAATCATCAGGCTGGACCTACTTTTCACAGGTGACAAATGTGTGCAAGTGGTGTGTGTACAGCTGCTCATAGGAAGTAGAGGAATAGACCTTTCTTGTAAGCAAGTTGTCCTATTTGCTCTGAATTTGAGACTGATCTTTTATTTTCAAAAGACCAGGTTGCTTCTTGAAAAGGGGCATATGGTTATGTACAGGGCTCATGTGATGATATTAATGATTGATGATTAGTAGAAGGAAATACCAGGCACATGGCCTATTCTGTAGGGGGTCATCAAGCTAGACATGGTAGCTGTATTTCAAGAAAATGCCTAAGGCTTTCTAATAGCATTAAAAGTTTTATGATCTGGAGGAAGGTAATCAAATCTCATGCTTCAGGGCACATGCTGATCTCCACAGGAACCAGGAAGGCATTTCCCACCACAAGAGCTTTATGCAGTTGTCTGGGTGGTTTCCATCCCAGATTGATGGTAAATGGAGCCTGTTGGAAGCAGGACACTTGAACTGCGTGAGTGAACCCCACATACCTGTGTCCCCACGTAGCTCTTAAAGTGCTAAAGATTTTGAATCCTATAGAAATGAATGCGTTATGACAGGAAAGCTCCTGCAAAATACCTTCAAAGTGAAACTCTAGGCCAGCTTTCAGTCTGTTAGGTAGGTGCAGTGCTCATTGAATGCACTCCCAGAACAGAGAACAATACTTGGCAAGCGGCTTCTAGTGAGGAAAAATGATTAATGTCATATGTCAAGTCATCATAAAATAGTGTGGCACTTGTACACAGTGTCTTTTCTCATCTTAGGTATGAGGCTAGTCACTGCATCAAAGCAAAGAAAAGTGTTCACAGGATCGTTTTTGTTCTCCAGCCCCTAATTCAGCGTCATGCCAGCCAACTTCTCTGTATGCCCATCTGATAAAATCTGTGCTCTGTTTTGGTTGCCTCCTGCTACTCTTCTACTTTTAATTGTCTCTGTGGCTTTCTTCTTCCCTTTTTTGTTTTTCTTCTCATTCTCTTCTGCCCAACTGAAGGAAATAATTCGTCAGTTTTTATTGAAATATTTACTTTGATCTGGATAATGTAAAATATTTTAATCTGGAATGAAACATGATGCTACCACTTTGTCATTATAAAAAAAAAGATTTTCTTTTCTCATGAGAACATTTATATAGGCATGTATATATACACATAATTAACAGTAGCGTGGACAAAACCAAATTGCTTCAGCAAGGCAGCATTTACCATCAGTTCAAGCCAAGACTTCTTAGTTTTTCCTGCTTGGAACACAATGTTTAAGAATGTTTTTCTTATGATGTCACAGTCAATGTCCCTTTTGGGTCCAAAGTTAATATTCCTTTTGACACCACAGTCAGTATTTTCCCCTAATAATGCTCTATATTTTTGTCATTATTTTTCACAACCTTGTAAAAATTGTAAAAACTCTTCTTTGATGCAGCCAAAAAAGAGTTTTGAAAAGCTACATCTCAGACACCAAGGTCAAGAAAAGTAATTGGCTTTTCAAATGCTTTGTGAGTTTAATGACGGAAACAACTTGAGTTTTTGTAACATGAAAGCTAGTCTCAGAAAGTGAGACAAAGTAGTCAAATTACTACATCATTTCTTTTTTATTTGCTAGTTAAAAGGGCGGAGACCACCCATCCCCCTGTCCACTGTTCAGTGGAAAATATAGAAGTAGCAATCAAGTAGGTACAAATATAATGCAGACCATAACAGTGTTACTGTTGTCATTCTGCGTGGAAACAGCAGAACAAGATGAAATAATTCAGAGAAAATACTACTGCTAGAGAAAAGCCTCCAATGTTCATGTTGGGATCCAGAAATGCTGGAACAGACACACTCTTAAAACCTGAGGCAAAGCAGCAAAACAAGGAGTAACAACATGTGCCACATAATGGCCACTTGTACCTATTTCTCTAAAGGGGGCCGAAGATGTTTTGATTCGGCTTTACATACCCTTTGAAGCTGTCATAACCTCCTTGTTCTTTCCTAGGGTTTGATACCAAACTTGAGAAATCTGAAGAAGATTCAGACTGTGGATTTTAAGAAGTGGTCTGGGGAAGGAAGAGTGATTAACCTGAAGTGGGAAAACACGAAAGCTGTTATTTGTGATGCAGGTGGGTTGGCCTTGGAGAAAAGAACAAGAACTGTTAGCCTCCTGCAAAAAGAAGGAAATCCAGTAGACAGGTAAGAGAATATGGTCAGAATTTTCCTTAATGGTTTTGCTCTTTGTGAACCAGAATGCTTCAGTACTAGAAAGCAATGGAAGCAGAGATTATGAAAAGCACAGCTGCAGGTATATAGGACACAGCTGCAAACAGCTTCTAGAACTTGCTTTATTTGCTTCTTTGCTTCAGCAGAAGACCACCTTACACTTGGTGAGAGAGAGTAGAAGTGGCCCACAATCATCAGCCAATCAGTCAAACACAACTCTCCTGGGCAGAGTAAGGGAGAATGCACACCCTGCAGTTTTTTCAGCATGTTGGAAGGTAAGAAGAACAGAGTATCTGGGCAGGGACAGAAGCATGCAGATGTGAGAAGGTGAGTTTATTCCACCTAGGACGATTAAGGAGCCAGTTTGTTGCCATTGCAACATCACTTACAAAACACAAGCCCAATCCCTAATGAGCTTATCTTTAAAAATAAGAGAAACCTTTCTTGCCTCAGCATACTTGTTATGTGCTCAGAATGTGCTGTTCTCTTTCCAAAAGCTTTTCATCTTAAAGTGGGTTTCGCCAACTGGTCTGAGACGGAGCTCTGTGAAACAGCATGGCAAAAGAACAAGGCTGCGTGCCATTCAACTTTAATAAGTCATGGGAGAAGATATTGTTTAGCCTTGCAGAATTTATACTCTCAGATTTATAACTGTAAGTAATTAAAAGGAAGCAAGCCATCTTGGACCTGTCTATGCTCCAGTTCTTACAGGGCCCAGTGTCTCATGTCTGGCATGGCTCAAGGGCCTGTGTCCTTTTGAAAGAGTAGGCACTAATTGGTTTGGCTGCTCCTTGCTAGTAGTGCAAGCAGCTCTGTGGGCATTGGGGAGAGTTCATGGGGTCTCCAGGCTGGCTAGGGAAAAAGAACTTTTCCCTTCTTACAAAGCAGACTTTTTGGACTGCTGCCACCACATCGACTCCAGTATTTGGGAACTCTGTACAAAGCTTTGGATCCCAAAGATCTGGGCTGGGCAGTGGGTGCACATGCAGAGCCAACAGAGCTGGGGTTTCATGCTGTCTTTGGGAGGCAGGTGTGACCAGAAGTTGGGAGCAGGTTGGGGAGGCACGCAGAGGTGGCAGATCTCCCTAGGAGTCTGGTCTGGATTGTAAAATTCACTGAGGAGGACCCTGGAGTTCTAGTTCTCATATGACCCAATCTCTATATTCCACTGCATAGTCATTCAGGCCTTCTCACAGGTGTGTGCTGTCTTTGTGACCCACTGTTTGAGTTCTCCATATGATTACAAGTGCACCTATAGCCACCAGACCTGTATACTCATGTGGTCATGAATATTCATTAGCAGTTTTTCTTTTTTTTTGTCATTTTATTTTAAGGGGATAAAAGTTGTAGTGAAAACTTGTGTCACCTTAGAAGGTTTTTTTCAGTCATTTTGACTGAAAAAGCCTGGGGCAGCACACACTATGCCGTTACCTGGATTTTAATAAATTCAGAGACAAATACAAACAACTCCCATTGTTCAAGAGCTGCTCTGTAGCTGAACATATGTGTTGAAGCACAGTGGAAAAAATTCTGACAAAAGTGTCCAGTGTCTAAAGCAGTTTAAATACAGCAATGGCAACAGCCTGGTTGCTGATGCACAATCCTGCCTGCTGTCTTCTGGGGTTTGGATACAACAAAACACCTGGGCTCAGAGCCACAGATCTCAAAATATCAGTATCAGAGCAGAGGACGATTTATTTTTTTTAAGTACTGAACGTAGACATTTGCCCAATAATTTACAGATGTTAAGTATCAAAAGATGTAAGTAGAGATGTAAATATTATTCTCTGGAGGCATGTTGGTTCCTTTTGGCAAATTTGGGACAATAATTAGGAACTGTGGCAAAACTAATTGAAATTCAGAAGAACCACTGAGATAAAACATAAGCCTAGACTAAAAGAGAAGAATATAGTATCAAAAGAAAGAAAGGCTGTCAGTGGTTCATAAGGAGAAAAAGGAAAACCAGGCAGTATCATCATGACAGAAGAAGGTATCTATTGGACATAAACTATTCTACAGGAAAAAAATAAATAAATGATAGAATGAAAGGACGTATTGACACTTAAAGCAGAAACTTTAGTCACAGTGATGGAAACTTTCTTATTAGGGTATAGATCATTGAAGCATTAGTCTGCTAAACTTCTGGCTGAGACCAGTGGACATGATGGTTACTGCCTTTGCCAGTCAGAAAGGGCTAAGCTGTACTGTGGGTGCCATTTGTCACAGGGGATCCACCACCAGCAAGAGTTTATGCCTTTTGCTGGCATATCCTTCCCCAATCATCACTGCCATCTCTGTCTCTGAGGTCTGGAGTAGACAGGATTGATGATGAGCATATACACAACAAGAAAAAGAACAAAGTGAATACTTCTGCCTCCTTCAGGTCTGCTGAAAGGGGTTCACAGTCTTGCTTCTTGCTCAGAGTATTTCAGAAAGCCGCTTCACTGTCCTCCTACAGTAAGGACCCCAACAACTTAACCACAATAACAGATCATTAATAACTTTACTGAAGCTAATGGAACATTAAACACTCTACATATATAATTTAAACCAGTTTCCTGGGTTGAAGAGTCTATCTCCATTGTAATAAGCTCTTTCAGATTCCAAAATAGAGGATTTTCACACAAAGTCCCCACTGAGAATGATCCTGGGAATGTTCAGACCACAGATTTTATCTAGGAATTATTTGGGGGTGCTGGCTGGCAAAGACCTCAAGCATACCTGGGAGCTGTCTAACAGGAACTGTAGAGACAATTGCATTCCAGTGCACAGGACTGTTCTGGTCACTGTGTAATTTACTAACACAGACATAGCCTCACTGTCTAAAGTTGTTTACTCCAGGGAGCTTCTCAACTCCAAGATCTGAATACATGTTTCCTTGCCTCCCAACCATGTTCTGAAGTGAGAGAAAGCCAATTTCATGCTCTTGGGAAGGAGACTTGGGTACACAAGTGAGAAGGATACACACAAGTGACTATCCAGACAACTGTGGGATCAGAGTGCTCTGGCACACATTTCGTCATTGGTCACAGTCACTCTTATAAGGTATTTCTTAATTTTGTGCCAGTCCTAGACCTACTTAATGTTTGTGGCAGCAGGACTATGCATCTATTTATCTTCTGCCCTTTTTCTATTGAAAATGGCTATGTTAGCTCCTGAATTCCTTCCAGAGCATTATCTGGGCATGAACAGTTCTGTAATTAAACCAAACTATTTTAGCTCACAGGAATAACTGAGTGAAATTTATCTGAGAGGAATGATGTATATGATCCCAATGGAAGCCTGGAAAAACTTTATCAGCATGTCAGAATAATTTCACAGCTTAAGTAGACAGGCCTAGAATAGACTTATGAAGTGCATGTGTATTACTAAGAACTTTCCTATATTATTTTCATTGTACTTGCTTAAAAACACCCTGTATGGAAACAAAGAAGATTGTATTTTTAATTGCACATAGGGAAAACACTTAGGAGTTATGTCTTGGGCCCAGAAATGTGACTGCTGCTTGGGCTTCAGAGTTCATCACAACTGCTCGAGTAATGGTAAGTGGAGGTTCATCTTCTGCCATTGCATTCATGATGTGCTTCACACTACTAGAGACTTTAATGGTGTTAAAAGAGGTCAGAAGGGGTTTTGAATCTCAGAACATCTGTCTGTCAAGTCCCACTTCTGGGATCATGACCCCACTTTCAATTATGCTGGCAAGCTTGTGCATAAAAGTAAGGTTGTGACCCTTGTTTATGAACTAGTGGCTTAAAATAAGTTCTGTGAAGAGGGAATAAAAAAACATTTACAAAGCAGTGTATACTTGGAATGCATGTCAAGTGTAGGGTGCTTTCCAAAGAGACAAGACTAGGGTGAGGTCATACAAACATGCAATGCTTTGTATTTCTGTTTAGGTCATTCTTTTTCTCTGTAAAAAGGAAAGAGCTAACTACTCTCAAGGAGGAGAGAACTATTATAGCAACAGGGTTCTGTTTATTAAGTGATTTAGATCTCTGTCCTGAATTTAAATCATCAAAGTGCAGGAGTTACACACCTAGAAGTATATAGTAAAATTTTCCATTGGAAACTGGGAGCACATTTGTTGGAAGTCACAATAGAGTGTATGCTGCAGCAGATTAAGGTATTAGCCAGTCAGAGGATGACTTTGAAAAACAGACAGGACCAGTCCTGAACAAGTCACATGTTATCCTAAGATTTATCAGATATGATATTTTCAGCATAGTATAGAGATGAGTTCAAAGCATCACTGGGCATTTAACCTCTGGTTAAATACATTTTCTAATGCATTTCCTTCAGCAAAGTGAATTTAAACAAAACATGCAGAGAGGATGATTTAAATGGCCAGTGGATGAGAGTTCCATCTTGCAAGGTAGAGACTGAGAGGGACAGTGAAAGAAAGCATGGGTTGCACTCCCCAAGTACATCGGTGAGTAAAGAAAAGCAGGGGAAGGAACACTCTGAGCTTAAAGACTATGTTGCACTGATTTTTTTTTTTTTTTTTTTTTTTTTAATATGACTATGAATCACATTCTGGGTTAGAAACTGAAAGAACTGGCAGTACTGCAAAGTTTTAGCAGACTATGATGAGTCTGGAGCAAGGAACCAAACTGGTTTTAAAACACAGCTTGATGAATGGAATTGTATGGGAAGATGTATATAGTATCAGGAGACAGGGACCAATTATACAGACATTGAACAGGGGACATTACTAGTCCTCAGGAACAAGAATATCCTTCTGCCAGTAGTGTATCCTGGGTATGGTACATCTCCCAAAACTCTCCTTAGCCTGATACTGGAACACTTACAGAAAACTAAGGTGGAGTTAGGTCTGCTTCTCTACAGCAGATTTTCTGATGAAGAGGGCTGTTTTCCATATATGCAGCCAACATTGTGCATTGCTCAATGTCACAACATCGCTTGCAGTTATATGCAATTCTTCTCACTCTACACTGTTTACCACTTCTAAATGTGGGTAGTCAGTCATAATAGCATTCTTATAGTGTTAAGAAATATCTTCCTACCCCACTTGCTCATTTCATTTTATGTGAAACAAATGTGATTTTCCTCAGTTCTTAACTATTTTAATTCCATATATTCTTTTCATGATCAATTAAAATGTTTTCACTGACAAGTTTACACAAATTTCCAAGTAAATCCTTATTCCTTTTCCTCCATCTGTAATTCAGGTGGAAACTTCATAAGGATTACAAAAGGGATTAAAGAGTGACAGATGCTGCCACCTACCTTGTGCAATTTACTAACTTTTCAAACCAGACTTATTCTGGATAAAAAAAAGACAATTCATACTCTAATTCTTTGTAGAAAGTGCAAGCCTATTGTTCACACAGTTCAATTATGCAACAGAGAGCAGACAACACTCTTAGTCTTCCAACAGTCCACAACTGCATTGAAGCTCAGGTCCTGATTGGAATCTAATCACCGGGACTCCAGCCCATCAGCTTCTTCTTTATATATATATGTCTTTTTTAAAAATCAGATCAATAAAGGAAGTTCTTCCAGACCCAGACCAAAGACAATGCCCCTGGAGGAATATGTGACATAGAGAGATGGTGAAATTGAATTGTCCTTTCTGCTAATCATGAGGAACTTGCCCTAATCACCAGGATCTGTAAAGGGCAAGTGCCCTTGCAGTGACTCTGCATAGCTCCCTCAGCATTCATGGGTGTATCCCGTTAAGTGCTATGGAGTTACACTTGTCCAGTTTGTTTAGAAGTTCCCTGATTGGACCCTCAGCCTCCGAGGGTAAGTCTTTGCAGTAGACTTTCCCTGAGTTGCAACGTCAAGAGTCTGGGATTCCTGAAGGCTGCTTTTATCAGTAAAGACCAAACTGAAGAAGGCCCGAACACCATGTACTTTCCTGTGTCTTTTGGCAAAGGGTAGCAGTCCTATCCAGCAATAGATCCACATTTTCTATAGTGTTTTTTTGTTGCCTTCATGTCTCTCATGAGAATGAACTCCAGGTGGGCTTTGGCTTTACAAACCCCATTCCTGAACAATGCAGCAATGTCTCTGTGTTCCCTCTGTGTCACCTCTCCCTGCCCTGACCTCTTATATTTGAGGCTGATCAGGATATTCTTGTTCATCCATTCAGGCCTTCATGATTTCCTTCATTTCAGAATGGGCAGTTCTTGAGACTGGAGGAGGTGATCCTGGAAAGCCTGTACATAGCATCAACACAGTCGAAGAAAACCAGTGAGAAGCACCATGGAGAAGAAAGAAGCCAATGAGCACAGAGCAACAGGCAGCAGCTGTTATGAGCACAATCCAACTTCAAGGACCACCCATGGCTTCACTGCAGGAATTCAGGTGGACTGAATTGACTAAATTGAGCCTGAGGAAGGAGAGGAAAAGATGTTTACTTGAGTGTTTAATTGTTTATATTATCTCTTTTCTGATACCTGGATCAGTGATCAAAAATTTCTCTTAATTGGTAATTTATTAAATTAAGGAAAAGTTGACCAGTTTTTGCCTTTGATGCTGGCAAGTGCAATAAACAAACCTTCATTTCATGGACACCCTTTAGCATATTCTGCTTTGATAAAGTGGAGATGCATAAAAATCTTTGGAAACTACAGGTAAATTCAGATTAAGACTCTTTATCTTGTCTGAGTACTCTGAAGAGGGGAACATATACAAAACTAAAGGAACCTTTGACTACATCAATACTAGGCTGACCCAAAGATAATTAATGCAACCAGTTGATATGCTGGTTTGAATTTACTCCTGTACTTCTGTAATTTCTCAGCTTCCAAACTACATCTGGTTTATATCTGTTTTGGAGCTGTGGAACAGACACACAAAAGGCTGCACCCATCTCTAGCTATTTCCTATTTGTATGTTAAAAAAATACAAATTCTGAAATTGAATAAACAACAACAAAACCAAGAAACAACGTGAGTCTTTTTCTAATAATGTTTCAAAAACTTATTTTATGAGATTCATGACAAGCTTAAGAACTCAAAAGGGCACAGTTGGTCAGAGGACCCTCTACTACATGGCCAAGAAGAGACGCATGTGAAGACATCCCAATACACTAAAGAGTATTCTGTCAGATCCTTACTAACAAAGGACAGGTAACATGTCCCTGTCAGCATGTTGTACTGTCAGAGAGTATTAATTCTGTGCTTAGCATCCTAAACATATGGAATTGTTTAGGATGGTAGGAATTGGAGTGGCAACACCTTCTAGGGGTAGGCTAAACTTTTTTCTCCTATTGGAGCAAGATCCAATAGGGCGGCCCAGGAACACTCCTGTTTCCTTTTGGCTGGTTCTCTTGCCTTTTTGGCTTTTTTCTCCCTAGGTGTGAGGGTGGATGAGAACTTGCTGAGTTGGCTTTGAAAATGTAAAATGTGAAGAAAGGGAAATTAGACCCTGGCTGTGGTTTAAATTGAAATGGAGATAAATGTCCAGCACTTTCAAGTGTAATGGGTGTGTACACATTTTGGGAGCAGTTCTGAAAGTTTGATGTAAGTCAGTCTGCTTGTGTAATTCTACCATACTTTGTCCAGATTCCTGTCTGCAGCTATGTTTATTTTAGAAAATGTCTCTTCTAGTATTAAAACAAAAATCAAAACAAAAGTTTCGTTGTTCTAGCACAGTTCACAGCAAAATCAGGATTAGAATTCTGCTTCTTATAAACAAAGGTCTGTTAGCTGCCACACTGACTAAGCCACTTCATCCATTGTTACTCTCTGAACTCTTAAGTGGTCTTAGAGTTTTACTTACTACCACAAAACAGTGTATGGAAGCAAAGGCCCTTTAGAAGGCTGTGAGGCTTCTAGAGTGACTAGGTGATTTCTGATTACAAATGAAGGTGGGAATTGTGTCCCAATGGGTGCTTCTAATCTTCATGCTGAGGCTGCTGCAGAGTCCCATGGCTCCTACTAGAAGCAGAAGAAGATCTGCTAGATGCATTTTCAGCGCATATGGTGAAGAGTATTTCTTGTTGCCATGTATCTCATTTGTATGTGGGACAGTTATCACGATTGAGAGATGATTTTCACTTAATAATCCCTTCCTCTGCAATTGCACTGAACTTGAAACCAGAGCAGTTTTTTACAGTTCCCGTTGAGATCCAGAAGGAGTTCTGTGGTACTAGTGAAAGAAAATATATCTCCAGCATTATTTGTTTTAATGTCAAGGGGATGGATTGCTCTAGCAACTGACTCAGGAAGCACTGAAAAGGATGGAGTAATCTAGAAAATACTATAATAATGGCCTGTTTTACAGAACCCTGAGCAATGTTGAGTATCACTTTGTCCTGGATACTTACTCTATTCATAGCAAATATGTTATTGTAGTAAGTTTCCTTCTGGACAGCTTTGTCTTGTGAGTAGATATCTGCCAAACTTGCCTGAAGACAGGGCCTGACCTGTGTGTCCTCAAAGTTTATAATCTTGGAGGTTGCAAGTCTTTCAGATACATCGGTTTTACCCTGCAAAAACAAGCCAAAAAAAATAGCACTCTAAAAATAGCACTGTCTTTTGGCTCTGTGAATGCTTTAGGTAAGACGTTCTTAAAACTTAAAATAATTAATAAATTACTTTGCAGAAACAAGCTGCAAAGCTGAAGAGGATTATAATTGTCTTCATTTTTTATTTGTCATTCTTTACTCCTTTTAAGGTCAAATCCTGGCCACGTTTTTTAATAACCAATGGTTTGGGTAGATTTTTTTTTTTGGGTTTTGTTTTGTTTTTTTTTGTCCTAAGGTCTTGGATGATAAAGTTTCTGCCCAGGAACTCTGAATAGAACAGAATCAATTTGAGTTAGGTGCTTACTGTATAGAGGGATGAAATGTATCTCCAAAGAGATAATATTCAAATAAATGTATCCTCCTCCTCTTAAGTAAAGTTCCCTGTCTCACCTATCAGTTACAGCTGCAGTTGAACTGAAAAATCTGGTACCTTGCTTCATTGAAAGAATCTGATGAAACATTAATACTTCCTGCAGCATGAACAAAACAAGTGTTCCATTATTGGACCAAAACGTTTTTTTTGCCTGGGGATATTCTGTCATCCTTCTCATCATGACACTGAGTCTGTGAAAATGCACTTTTGATACATATGTGCTATGCACATGTTTTGCAAGTTAGGAAATGTGAACTGTCCACTGGGAGGTGAATTGTTTTGTCAGCTGAATAACCCTGGGAATAAAACAGAGGGCAAAAATCTACAAAAGAATTTAAGACTGTAACTCTTTTTTAGGCACCAATGCTCACCATGAAACAGATGAATGATAGGAACCTAAATATGTATGTGGATCTTGGCCTATATTTTGTTGAGCCTTGTCCAGTGCTTTTTCTTGATGACATCTCTTTCTCTAATCATCTCCATGTTTTCTGGAGTCATGGTTTATGGCTATTGCACACCTTGCACACCTTGCAATACAAGAATGAAGGATGATAATTCTTTCTGGGCTTTGAGATTCCATGTTGGTAATGTGAAGTCTGACGCACCTCGCAGTTTCTATGAGAGGGCCATCAGTGTACTGGCTTTGAAGATGCCCTTGTAATGGTTCTTATGTGAACTTGGCTGCCTGTCAGCAGCATGACTGCACAGTTTTGGTAAGCTTGGAAAGCTCCTTTAAAGGCTCGCAAAAGGGAAAGGCCTCATTTCAGCACATTTTTACCAGTGACATAATCCTCTCTTAATATTTTTGTATATAAAGCATCATGTAATTTCCCAGATCAAGAAACTCATTCCCAAAGAATGTATGCCTCTGACTCTGGGAGAGAGTGTTTTTAAACAAAAAATTGTTGTTGCTGTTGAACAGCTTTCCTGGGTGTCTCATTCTTTAGCTGATCCACATTCTTTCCCAGTGAGCAAGAAGATGATAAGGCACTAGTGCCTATTTATAACTTGCAGGAAGAAATGCTTGTTTAATGATGCAGTACTTGGTGAAGGGAAATGAGAGAAAAAGCAGCCCTGTCCTAAACACTTGCCCTGAGTTCTGTTGTAGGTTCCTCTCTGTTGGCATCCTTGCTCGTCTGTGGAGAGTACCATGTGCGACTTGGCCTTTGAGAGCAAAATAAAACTACGTGTTCAGAACTGTGCAAAATGAGTCACCAGAAAACCATGTGTTCTTTCATCTCCTCACAGTTTTGTGTTTGAATTCTGTTTCTCTGAGAATGGCTATTTATATAATGGTAGTACTTAGAGGCCTTGATCCAAAGTGAAGCCTATTTTGCTAAGCTGTGTGCTAATACATGGTGAGAGACAAGGCTCTGCCCTTAAAAGTCAGTGATCAAAGAGACCTTGACACTAAGAGATAGGACAGGAAATGGGTATGATGTGACTGTCCAAAAATTATGTCACAGTTCTATCACTTGCATACTGAAATATCATTTACTTTTCATCTTCTCCCTCCAAACAGTTAAGAATTAGGTAGAAGGTAAAATGAAGCTCCAGAGGCAAGAATTCGACTTCAGTGAATAACTCTGGTCATCGCTTACTACTCCTTGTTTGTTGCCTTGAGCTGGATGAGAAAAAGCAGGATCTTGGTTCTGTTTTCTACAGATGCCCTCACCACAGTGGTATGAAGATGGCAATTTTCCAGCCTTGTTGATTTTGTGACTCAACTCTTTTACTTTCACTTTAAATCTCCCACATTGAATATATATGACATCAGAAATTAATTGTCATCAGCTCAGAGGTAGCCTCCATACAGAACAGCTTTCTTTTTAACATCCTGTTCAGATGGGATTGTGTGAGAATTGACAAGGAATGTCCTTTTTGCCAGGCTGGTAGTCCAGGGTGCTTGTTTTCTAATCTGGCAGGGAATGGATTGTTTATTTTATTCTTTTTCTAAGAGGTGGGAAAAGCTCAGTATTAGGAAAGGAATGTTAGGACCAGACAGCACAGCTTTAGCAAATTTTCAATGAACATGACATTTTTCTTTCTGTGAGGTCTATATCCATATTGTTTCACTCAGCAGAAGAAAAAGCAAGGCACCACTTCACCTACACAGGCTGTCTTCTTGGATGTCATTTTGCGGTGTGTCTGGTGTGCTAATATCTCTTGTAGAAAAGATTTGTGAAGTATGATTTGAATAAAACCAATCATTTTCTAAAGATATCAGAGTTCTACTGGAATCACTTCAAAGTGTATTGACTACATCAGTGGCTGACACCATTTTTAAAGAGGTTGATAGGATGATGTTTTAATTCCCCACATATTTAGTCAAATTACTCTTTACTGCAATAAGTTTTTGTTATGAGCTTTAATTAGGGAAAGTCAGTCTCTGCATACACCTGTAAATATTTGAGCTAGAAAAATTCGAGGAAACTACAGCCCCATTTTAAAAATATATTAATTAATTTATGACATTTGTTTATTATTATCCTGAGTCATGAGCAATACTGCTCTGGAAATTTAAGCATGTGATAGACAAAAGGAACTTCCTGAATGCCTGGGCAAACTGTAATGGAAAAGTGAGCTGTAAACCCCCTAATACTTTTACTAAAAATACCTTTTTGAAATGATGTCTGCATTGTGCATAGGAGACGCTGTCCTAGACTATCAAAACACTGTGGATAATATTGTCAGGCTAGGTCAAAAGGGGGTGATTATTCCAGAAATTTAGGGTCTCTTTAAGAGAAGATGACAGACCTGGATAAGACTGGTTGCAGGTATGTTCAATTGCTTTGACTATCTCAACCCTACAGCAGCTTGAATTTTGTCGTTTTTCTCAGGCATCATATCAAAAGAGAGATTTCAGTAGGGATTCAAAGATGACCTGTAAAATCACTTTGTTTTTGAGACTGCATCTGAAATCTGAAATATGGGGTGTTAAGTGACTGTAAGAGATGGAAGTCAACTATCAGTATAGGTGAAATAGGAAGAGATATAGGAACTAAGTATTGAGGAGCCTGAAGCTTTCCTCTGACATGAGAGAGTGAAAAAAAATAGTTTAATTCCAAGAAAAAAGTGACAGTAGCCTAAGAGATGGATTAGGAAAATTATTATTGTACTATCTGGATGTCTAGGAGAAGAATAACCTTGTATGAATAAAAGCAGAGGAAAAAAACAGATATATAAGGTGGCATGGCTGGGCAGCACATTTATCTCATGGAAGAGCAGCTCTTTTCATCCTTTTCCTGCAGAAGTGAGAGAGGCTTAATGCTGAGGAACTGTCTTGCCAAACAAGTGCTCCGTGCAACTGTGACTTGTAAAATGGGGGTTTCTTTGGCTGTGAGAAGTCAAAGCTCCTACTTACTCCCTATAAAATTACCCTCCTCTTCTATTGAATCTGTCTAAATAGAAAACACAGAGGAAATATTAATCTGTGTTCTGTTTTCCTTTACTGCAGGGTATGAATGTCCAGAAAAGCAGGAGGTGACACAGGTGTGAGGGACCGATGACAGAGCTCTTCCCACAGCTCCTGAAGTGGCCAGACAATGCCCAGGCTTGTTCCACAGCAGTGAATCCCTCTGCCTGGCATACATTCACTTTGTATAATGCAAGATGAATGAAGCAAACCAGATTACTTGGCCTTGAAATGCTGCAGTTGTGAACAAATTGTCCAGAATAAAAATATTCAAAAGACGCAAACCTCACAATCCTCCTCACAAGCCTCTGGATTTTCCTTTCTCCATGCTGAATCCATTAATTTAGATATTTTGAACATGGGTTAGGGTAGGCCTTAAATCTGCAGGTACTGACTGCCACCAGTTCATGCAACCACTCCATGGGTGGGATTTAAAAATAATACTTTGAGGTGGCCCACAACAGAATTCCATTTTCTTTGTGTAATTCATTGGCAAAAGCATGGAATTTTCTTTTCCCCACTCACATTAATGAAGCAGGCCAGGCTGTAGCAGATAGCTGATGTCCCCAGAGTTTGGAAAGCATATACTTAAATGAAAATATAATGCAGCCTTCTTACAAATTGTGAGATTGGACAGTCTGGAACCATCTGACATTCCACTTCTGAGTCATCGTGGGTAGAGACAATATTGTTCTTTTTGTAAGAGTACTACCCTCTAACTGCGACCACTACAGAACAGAAAGACCCTTCTTGAGTTTTATTCAAGTTTCCAAGTGCATGTGAAAAAATAAATGCTGTTTCCAATGCAAGATCAAATATTCACAACTATTACATCCTTAAAACACACCCTATGTCTGCTTGTACTAGTATGGGCAATAAAATGCTGTGCATCTCTGCCCTACCTCCAGAAACTTGAAATAGATTGTGCACGATTAAATTCAAAGTAGACTGTAGTGAAAACAAACAAACAAAAAGGTCTGGAGAGATTGAAAACAGTGCAGAGTGAAGTTGCATGCCAAATAAATTTCCCCTGAGTTGCCTTTGATGGCCCAAGTGAGGACCCCTAATTTAGGTAACCCGACTACTTCTTTTGGTAAAAACTTGAGATCAACTCCAGTAATTGGTGCTCCAGTCTAGAAAATCCTGGTGGTAACTCTCAGTTTTTCTGTTGTTCTGTAGTAACTCACTGCAGCAATATTGTATAAGATGCATATATTTTTTCATTGAACAAAAGAAGCATTTAATTTTTCATTTCATTCATTGCTACTATTGCAGATCTTCAGAACATTTCAAAGAGATTGGATTGTTCCAATCAACCCAGCTCAACTTCTTACCTTGGATCAAATGAGGAACTTGGTAGTCTTCTCTCAACATTTGTTTTGGCTGTTCCACAGGCTGACAGAATAGATGATAGGCAGTTTCTGCTCAGAATATTTCCTTACCAGTTTTCTAAAGGTGTGATGGAGCTGTCTGGGAAACCTAAGATGAAGATTGCTGTCACATCTCAGTGATACTCAGTAAAAGTCAAGAATGTACTCAGTTTAAAATTTGTGTTTAAGTGTTGATGGAAACAGGACATAAGCGTATGTATAGTGTTTGTCTGAATAAAGCCATGTCTTTGAAAGTGTAGCCAAGGTGACTGCTCAGACCAGGATCCTGCATTTAAAACTAACTAATATTTTTCTTAGTCCAGAAACACTAATTTCTGTCATGATTAGAGCTAGGCAGAGAAATACTCCATTGCAACATCAGCTCCTCTGGTATCAGTTGACCAGTCAGAATGGAAAAGACATCAGCCATTTGGAAATGCTTCTGGCTGAAGCTAAGCAGGCCAGGCTGCCTGCAGGCCTCTTTCCTGCTCCCCTACTTGGCTTCTTGTGCTTTGGTGGCTCTTCTGCTGATTATTCAGTTTCACAAGACTTTCTAATGAGACTGTAGTCAGATATGGAAATGGCAAAATCCACTGTGGGAGAGAATTGCTGTTCTTTCTCCACACCATTTTCTGGTGTACTTAAATTTCTGTAATTTAGTGAAATTTAGTCAGGCTATAACTTCCTAATGTAGAGATATTTTTAATAATTAATTTTCCTTATAGTCTATTACCTCATGGACTATTGAAGCCAACACACATGCCAGTATTGATGGGATAGGAACTGATGACAAGATAAGTGTGCCTCAGAAATATGATAGTCTTTGGGCATAAAATAGATTGAATTTTGCTTCACTGAGTAAGAAAATTAACATTGGTCATGCATGACATGTAATTCAGTTTTCAGGGTCTTTCCAAAGGAACTCTGTGCTTTCACTGCACAGTGAAATCTGATTTCAGAAAATAATTATCTGTACCAACCTGCGGAGTGTGGACAAAGCACTCCCTGTTTTGGATGCATTTCCAGATTGTACTAAATCTCTGGGGAATCACTCTTAATTTTGGCATATTTTTTAAAAAGTTATTTTAATTACCTAGTAAAATACACAGCCTTTCAGTGTTTTTTTTTTTCAATAATCTGATGAAGCTGTAATTTTTCCACCGTGGTACATCATAATCAGAATTTTTTTTTTTTTTTTTTTGGTAAGTGTTAAAAATTACATTAATTTTCCAAGAAGACCATTAAAAAAAATAAATTAGCCCTTTCCCTCTGGCAACATCTTTCCTATTTCTCTATAGAAGCAATTGCAATATTATGAAGGAAAATTCCAGAAATCATGTGTGAGAAAACAGTAGTGCACTAATCAAAGTATTGTAAAGTAAATAGTGAGGTGGTCAAAGAAGTCTGCCTGGGTCTAATGAGTAAGAAATACCTGTTTAGACTGTGACTACATATTGGATTGCGAGACTGTGTCTCACTGAGGAATAAACATAGCTTTGATATCCTGATTATTTTCCTCAGGCTTTTGTATTACAACCATTGTTTTACTGATGAAAATGGAAAAATTCTTCTGTGTCCGGGATCACTCGAACAGTTACCTTCAGCCTCTGGCAAGCCCAAGCACAGGTGTAATAGAGGATCTGCAGAAATGACAGAGGCTCTTTAAGGATATGCTGAGCAGTACAAAAGAAATGTAAGGTTTGAGCAGCTCCTCCTTTCCTCACATTTTCCTTTGTTTATGAAAGCACTGAAACCTCTGAAACGTGGTTGTCACTCCGTGGAAGGCAGTGCCCTAGGTCAGTATTGTCACAGGTCTTTCATATTGTCAAACTAAAACTTTGGTTTGGCACAAGAATACAGGCTAAAGAAAAGAAAGTGGCCATCAAACAAGCAAAGGTAATGCAACTCTACTCCATTTTCAGATATTAGGATGAAGAAAAATATTTTCCTATCCTAGATGGATTATTCTGTATTTCAGCACTTTTAGTTCCTTTTTTAGCTGCTTAGAAGACCTTGCTTGAAAAGGTACTTGGCAAACACGAACCTTTGTGAAGAGACCATATTTCATTCTGGCCTTGGATCAGACTTACTCTGCAGAAGTTTATTTTCCTGTCTGAAATGGATTTCCTATTGTTTTTGACAAGGGTGGGAACTAGATCTGGCTACCTTTGTCCATCAGGCTTCTATCCCATGGCTTGATTATTTTACTGGGTGTTTTTAGTGTTTATTAATCTTCAAAATTCAAGAAGGGCAAGGAAACCAGAGTTGCACAGTTTGAAGAGCTGTAGTTAAATATAGAATTCGTACTTCTGCCATCCTTCTATTTTATCCTTTGCTTTAGGGATCCAATGGCCAGATTTCGAAATAACATTTAGAATTTCCCTTTCACTTCTAATAGGAAAGTGTTTTCCTGTACCTAAGAGATCCGCTTCTGGAAAGACATAAAAGAGGCCACAGTTTATCTTCAGGATCTCAGCCATCATTTTAAGCAAACAAACTGAAGAAAAAGCATATTTAAAAAAATTATTTGGAGACTACAGCAGTGAATATTGTAATACCTTGCTTTTAAACATCCAGGCTGCCTGTGGGTTGCATAGAAGCTGTCACGCTGGGTCAAGGACAAGCACCTTCCCATGCAGGGAGTGTCTTTGCCAGTGTCATGGCAGTAGGGACCTGCTGTGTGCTGGGGCAGCTTTTCAAAAGAAACTGTTTATTCCCACTGCTTTTTCTGTCAATATAGCAGTGAACTAGGTATGATTTTTGCATGTCCCATTGTTCAAGAAGAGGGACAGTCTGCTTTATGGATACTTGCTGCACCCATGTGTGAGTTAGGCATCAAGTTCATGGGATCGTAGGGTAATTCAGGTTGGAAAGGACTTCTGACATGTGAAGAAACAAATATAAGACACACTGTGATTTTTTATGTTATGAAAAGATGTACATAGGATTTAGTTCATACTAGGGTTGGTTGATGGCTAAATGAGATTTCTAGGACCATGTTTCTATTATTTTGATACAAAAAATTCCCATAGGAGCTAATTTTTCCTGGAGTGGTTTCTTAGACTGGTGATACAGGGGTTCCCAAAACTGAGTTCTGATCTTTAGAAACTTCATTGTAATTTTTCCCTCACATTCTGTCAAGGTGGTGACATGAAATAAGAGCTGAAGAAGCTACAGACTTTGGACAAACTTGTGATGTATAAAATGTTATAACAAGTTTCCATACAAATGGTTGTTTGGGATGTTTTTCTACTAAAACATAAATGTGTCAGGCACCCTTGTGTAGCCATGGGTCGGTCTGGTAGCCACTAGTGGGAATTTTGCTGTGTATCCTCATGCTTGCAGGCACAAGAGTGTAGGAACTAGGAGTGATCATAAAGATACAAGGGACTTTAAGATGCAACAGCTTTTTTTTTTCCTGTTTTCAAATGTCATAAAAATAAATATTAGCATCTTGTTGGTATTACATAAATTATGAATTACCTATACTCTTCTTGCTTTATCTGAGGCTGTTTTACTCAAATCTCATATATTAAATGGGTTCATATATGTTGGCAGACACATGTGAAAAGACTACAAACACAGAACAAAACAGCAGCTTTGTGATGTGAATTGTACAGCTAATTTGTAGGATGCTAGCTTTAGTTATTCATTTTAATGCTGAAAATATATGTTTGCTTAAGACTTTTAAGGTCAGAAGATTATATGGGCTTTCAAAACCGTGGAAAACCTTGCACTACAAGACAGTCATTTCACCCAGAGAGCAGACATAAAAAACTCTAAAAGCACAGAAAACAGGTAGGAAATTAATAGTTCAGAAGAACAGTCATATTTGTGGAGTATTTTGCCTGATTTATACAAAGGAAGTTAATACTTTCATAAAAATGCCCTTCAAAACCAGACTCAACAGAACTTGAACAGAATGAGAGAAATGCACTTAAAGCTTTGATATGTGACTTTCCTTTGAAATTCTCTGTGTGTCTTATCTGACAGGCACTATCATTACAAGACATGGCCTTTAGTTTAAAAAACACATCATTTAATCAAAATTTTATGGAGAAATACTAATGGTACCCACATATTCCAAACAGGAATAATACGTAATATGCAAAAAAAAAAAAACCCTACAAAAGTATCATTGAATTGTAGCTGGCCAGACTCTAACAGGACAACTTCAAAATGCAGGACAGCACATAAATAAACATGCCACCTGAGCAAAAAGCAGTGATCCTTGAGAAGCCTTTTTCTTGTGCTTTTATCCTATCCAAGCAAAATAACCCCCAAAGCTATCCTAAGCGTGTGTTCCAAACCCTTTGCGTTCACCTCACAGAAAAGACACATGACTGGGGTATTGAGATCCTACTGTCAATGTGCTCACACGGGTGAGGAACCACCAATTCCATGAAACCAGCTGCCTTTGAGAGCTCTTCTAGACTTGTGGCCAAGCAGAACCATGCAATTACCAGCAGTTAATGTCTTTTTCCAGCCGAGTATTATTTACTGACTCTTTTAATGGAAGTAAGGACAAACTGTGGATACTATTTTGATCTAATCTTATCACAGTCACAGCCCTTTCTCTGGTAGTCTATCATTCTCTTTCTCAATTGGAAAATAAGCCCTGATGTCGATTTCTGTGTCACGACTTTGAGGTTTACCGTGTTAGGATTCAGAGTGGGTGGCAATTCTCTCCTGACTTCATCATAAAAAAGAAAAAGGAATCAGCATTGCAGATAAATCTCCAGCCTGGGTCCAAGAGTAGAACTGCAAGATGAGCTGTGTATTTACTTGGCTTTTCTCCACTGTGTTCAGCAGAGAGTTATTGGCACTCGCACTAATGGAGTCAGCGACAGGCTGGAAGCAATCTAGCTGCCCTAAACCCTCATCTGATCTCTTCAGGGGATGCCGCCCGTTCTGACACCCAAGTAAAATTTTTTAGGCATTCCCATATTAATTCTCATCTTCACATATAGTTGTCTGATTCAGCACCTGAGCTCCGCTCATAGCTGGACTTTCAAAAGCTTTTGGTCCTAAAGTTAGCAGTAAAAAGCAAATTAAAAAGAAAAGTCTCTACGGGAATAAGTAGTATTGTAGCCATCCCCTTGTACCAATGCTAAAGGTAGAAGGTTGAATAACACAGGGAAATACTAGGAGCAGGTGCAAATTACTCTCCATCCACATAATTGGTAGAATTGCCTTTACATAGTTGTGCATATAGAGAGGGAAAGAAGGAAGATCAGGCCCTACTGTAAGAGTTTTGTGTAGTGCACTCTAGGCATAGATATCTAGCTGAGAGACACCTGTATAATAAATGCTGACTTTTGCTGTGGTTCTGCAACAGACTGAGACCAAATTTCTGCTTCCACAGATTCCTGAGTTCAGTACTGACCTTGCCAGGGCCAGAGTAGACCAGGAATTGTCCAAGTGAAGTCAATAGAGTCAACACATGTGGGAGTGAGGACTCTGAATGTACTTGTGTTTCCCAATAAGAGAACTAGAGTAGCATTGGCTGCCTGAAATCTCCCTTTTTGCCTGTAACCACAACACTAAAATCTGCTCAGGGATTTGAATGCACACCTCAGAATTTTAAAGAGAGGAGTACAGTTTCAATCAGACTGTTTTAGGACAAGATATGTATCTGATCTTAGAAGAGACTTGAATCTGTTAACCTTTAGGCCATATTAGGAAATTGCTATATTATTGTTTTAACCTCTCTCTGGGATGATGGGTTTGGATGTTGGAAGAAAGGTGGGGTCAAATCCTTACTTTTATTCAAAATAGAGTATTTTTCTATGGTAGTTTTAAATTAAATTAGACTAAAGACATGGACAGGCATGTAACTGTGTTATCAAAATAAATTTTGAGATATAATTGTGTATATTAAGAGAAATAGTAAGGTAGATATGTAGACTGCAGTCTTCTTTTTTAGGGAAAGAGAAATAAAGGTGAGAGAAGGCACAGGAATGATGGCAGTTTCATCTTCCCTGTCTCTTGGCATTGCTCTAATAGACCTTAAGAAAGTATAGAGAAGGCAATAACAGTAAGACTTGCTGGACAGGAGCTCACATTCAGGAGAGCATTAAAATGTGCACAAATCCTTTATTGATGTATTTGAATCATACAGTATCAATCAAAGTTCATTTTCTTTGGTGCTGTGCAAACACAAGTTATTTTGTATCTCAGCAAGAAACTAGTTTTATAATGTCTTTTTTATGAGTTCTATGTTGTTCTCTATTGTTCTCTATTATTATCTTACCTAATTAACTTCATTTGCTACAAAAGAGTTCGTATAATTTGCCATTTAGAGTAGATGCACTCTTTACCCTGTCTTTTTCTGAGTGAGCAGTTCCCTCAGATATTTGTCAGGATGTGGAAAACCAGGATAATTTCCTTAATTTTCTTAGAGAAATCTCCACTCCCATTTCCGAGATTTCATGATTAATAGTCCTAGATGTTGTGAAACTTAGCTAAAGGAAGGGACACCCCATTTTTCTCTTGGACAATATCCTGTTTTGCTGAAATCATGCAGTAATAGTCACCCATGGTGACAGAGTTGCCCCAAGTACCAGCCCTGGGCTCCAGTTGCCCCCCTCACCCACACCTCGTTCACATGCTGTTGAAGTTGGGCATCCATCCAGAAACTTTGCAAATTGGACAGGTAGAAACAGGTCTACAAGTGCGTGTTTAAGCAATAACATAAAGTGCTTGTCATCCTTGCTTTACACTGGCTGACATTTTTAACTTAGACCAAAACCTCTGGGGCTTCCATGGCTGTCCTCCACCTACAAAGAAAACAATCTGTTATTTTGTAAATTCCCCAAGAAATTTCTTCAGCTAGAAGGCATCATCTCATTGGATAAGATATCCCACCTCATTTTTAGAGGCTGCAGAGTTCACCAGTATAGGCTCATATCTGTGGCTGATCACAAGGCAGGCAATTAAAGACTCAGATTGACGGAGGGAGAATGTGCAAGTCTATTGGTGCATCATTTTGAAAAAAGAACCAAAACATCATATACCAGCCTTAAGAAGATTATAAAATATGATTGCTATTTTAAACATACTTTTTCCTATAAAGACTGATTCCATGAAAGAAAAACACATTTCAAAGGTTAAATGTCTGACCTTCAGATCCCTGCTCACAAGTAATCCTCATTGTTAGGTTTATTCACGCTGGTGTCACGTGGAAAATCATGAGTGAGACTATATTTTTACCTAGATCAGCACAGCACTTAAAAATTTATCCTTATTAAGTATATTCTGACTGCCATCGAGATGCTCAAGGATGGTTTTGAACTGAGATTCAGTTCAAAATATAAATTTTGCATGGAATAGTTCACAAATAGTTAAACATATAGTCACCATGGTAGCAAGGAAAGAATTGTAAATGTGTTGCATGGATTCTGCTATGGTAAGTATGCATCTAGCCCAAAATGTTTGGCTGGATTAGCTCAATGGCACCACCAGCTCCTTAAGGCACTTGTAACTCAGAGTGGAAAAGTTTCCTTCTTCCTCCTATTTTGTTGCAATCCATTTTGTCCACACTGGGCAAAGCATGCTATCCAGGAAAAAGGCAAGGTCAAAGACAAAAACCTGCAGCATATGATGGCTGTAATGATCTCTATTATCTTTCCTATTACTACAACAACAAAGAAAGTTTTTTTTCCTGTCCTGATAATGCTTCTTTAAGTGAGATAGCAAGTTATTTTTCTCTCTTATCTTAGTGAAAATTTAATTTAATTTTAACTCACTTCAAAACAAATTTTTAACCTTCTTTTTCTTAGATGTTGGAAAGGTCTTCAAGAATTTATAGGACTTTCACATACATAAATTGAACTAAGATTTCATCAGAGGCACTATTCTAAAATGCATGAGGTTCCACTTCAGGAAGAATAGCTGTGGAATGGTTCAGAACTCTCTGGAATCTGGTATATAATCCATTATTATCTGCAGGAGGTCTATATAACTGTGCAGCTATGTATTGATTGACTACATATTTTATATAGTTGTAGTAATATCTGTTATATGAATCTTTGCCCCTTACTTTTGACTATATTATAATTTTTTTTTTTTTTTAATTCAAGGAGGTTCTTAATGCCTCAGTTTGAAATACATTAACATCCCTGTGGACTTTGTGTTGACATGTGAAACCTATTTTGATGGCTTAATCTTACTCCAGCTACCAACCCTTATACACATATTCCCATAATTAATATTGTATCATCCATCTGTTACTCCTTTTACCAGAGGTGGAATTCAGACAAGACCTTGTCACACTGGGTACTCTGAAAATGTACTATTTACTTATTTTAGATATTATCATTACTAGAATTAGGGCTATCAAAAAGTCAAAATAAGCATGGTAGAAGCATGTATCCTTGTATACCAATGCAACATTGACTCCAAGAGGATTTAAATCAAAGCACTTGCCAGATACTACCAACTTTCTCTGATTAATTATGAAAAATATTTCATTACCATGGCAGACTGGCAAGACTGGAGCTATGTTGAACAGCAAAAAATTGAGTGATGTTGTAAGTTTCTTTCCAAAATAAAAGGAGAAATATGCTAATGACCTCTCCTATAAAACTCTTGTCCCCTTCCACACATAAAGCTACCATTTACGGTGCATTTGGATTTTAAAGTAACCTCCTCTTATTTAGTCTAAATAAGCATGTCTCCTTAGCAACAAATGTCACCTAATTAAAGTATGTCACTCAACTTAGCATCTCAATGAAAGATTGAAGTAGAAAGGGCACTATGAAGCAGCTGAAAGCAAAAAGGAAGAATGCAAGGAATGCCAAGGACCCTTAAGGAATATCAGATAAAAAGTCACTGAAAAATGAGCTCATTAAAGGAATAAAAATATATTGAAGTGGCACTTGTTTAGAATTGCTTGTAAACCTGATTTTTATTCTTTGCAGGTTTTTCAGGTTATGATTTGGTACAATTTTCGGGGCCTTTTTCTTTTTTATTCTCAGAGAGGAAAAACATATATCACTAATTTCCTTTAGGTAACTAAATTAAAAATGTCCTAAAAGCATGAGGTAAGAAACTCTCTTAATATTTTTCACCACAGACAAAACACTGTGGGAAAGTCCAAGTTTAAGAAAGAAAAATACCTTATCCCAATGTCACAAAAGTGGGATTGAAGAAGGGCCTTTGGAAATGCCCTACACTTGCTTGAACACTGCTGACATTTCTTTGAATAGAAGTAGGTCTAGGGGAGTGCTGAGGACTTCCTGTGAATCCCATTTTCCTTAGGCCTTTCTATAGCAAATAAGTTGATGACTAAACTCAGGAACCACTGAAATCCCAGTGGTACATTAATTACACAGTCTAAATGATTTCTGAGGCTTTGAAAGAACCTCTGTGACTGTACTGGAATTGTGTATCACTTCCAGATTGTTCCAGGGCAAGTGTTTGGGACAATAAAGCTTTCATACCTGAGATGGTCTGAGCCTGCCTATGTAAAGCCAGCTGAGTGGGTGTCTGACCACAGACAATTTTTCATGGCAAGGACTTATCAGAAGAAGCAACACAACAAGGGAGCCACCCTGAGCAGTCAGGTGAGATGGGAAATCTCAAATACCTGTCTCCACATAATTTGTTTAGAGTCATAAATGTCAGTGGACATAAATGTCAGGAATTTGAGTTGCTTGTGACTCTCCTCTGTAGATGAAATGAGTGCTCAACCTCTTTAGTCCTTAATCATGGTTTAATCATGAAACTCAAGCTAAAGCCTTTGCTGTCTGAAATTGGCCTAAAGCTTGTTGCACTTTGAACCCTTCCCTCTGAACTTCTCTTTGCTCACAGGTTTCCTCTTTTATGTTATTTTCCCAACCTACAACTTCAGCTGCTCTCCCATTGGAACAAACTCTTCTGTATATCAGTTTCAGCTGGAGGCAGCCTCAGTGCCAGCATGGAGCCTCTGCTTTAGCTTAGAAGCAGCTCAATGCCTCTCATCTCTGCCTAGCTTCACTCTTGATGCCAGTTTGCTTGGTTTCATGGGAACCCACACATTAATATCAATACTACCCCTGTTGAAAGAGCCAGGCTATGTAAAGTTGCTGTTGGACCCTCTGAAGTTGGTAAATTAAGGTAGTACCCTGCAACAGTGACGATGTCATTCTCACATTCTGCAATTTCCTCTATGAATTCTAAAGCTAGGTGACTCAATCCAGGCTGCACCTCAGGAAGACAGAGGCAAACAAACAGGAAAACACCTAAGAAGAACACAATGTTTCTCTTGGACCTCCAGGAAAGTTTGAATTGAGCTCAGGTGTTGACCAAAGACATCTGGGGAAGGATTTCGTACCTGAAGGTGGTATTTATTTTGTAGCACCAGCATGTAGTCTGGATTGGATAATAATATGCCCACTGAGTTTACTTTCGTCACAGCTTTTCCTCTGACCTCATTCTGCTTCCTGATCACAGATGTTTTCATAGAGAATACCTTTCAAAATTTTGTTTAAAAGAATTTGGGAGGCCTCTATGTACATACAGTCAATGGAGAGTTTTGTGTATTAAAAAGGACCACTCTTGACATTTGTTCTGCAGTTCCATATACCACAATGGTTATTTGTGGGTTTGGTAATTTTCAAAACCATGTGGGTAAACTCTGCTGAAACAGGTCTTCATTTGCAATTTTAATAAAGAGGAAGCCTTCAAAATAAAAGCCTTTGCCAATCCTATAACATAGTGAAATAGGTAACTAGTTGCAGCTGAAGTTCAGTGACAGAATACAATGCATTTTGATCATAGGCTTACTAGCTGGTTAGAGAGGAGAAAAAGGAAAAACTTACTGTGGCAAGAAAGGTGTCATATTCAAAGACAACTTTGCTGTACTGTAGTAATGGTAAAATCCCTATTCCTTTTTGTGGCTCCCATAGCAAATTAGGCTCTGCTCTTATTTTCCCTTTTTGTATATCCCTTAAAGATCTAGAGATAGGAAAAATTTACATCTCTGTAGACTGATACAATTTTCCATGGAGTATCACAGCATTTATGACTATTTCCCTTACCAACCATGTATAACATCAAAGAATATGGTGAGATTTCTATAGCAAATCTTTGAGTATCTGTTTAGATAATGATACTACACCAGATTTGCCTCAACTTCCCAGTAATGACTACCCTGCATCCCTGCCTGCCCTAGGATTTCAAGTCTGGGATCAGCACTTCATGCCTAGACTATTCTAAAAGAGCCTTAACATGTTGTGCACCTGCAGGAGGACAGCACGGAGCTCACATCACCAACATCTGTAAGACAACACATGCAGTATGTTTTCCAGCATATTTTGACAGTAGAGAACACAGAGTACCCCTTGCTAGAGGGTTTTAAAACTGTTACAGCTCAGCAAGCAAAATGTGGTTATTGTGTAAATATCTTGGTCTACAGTTCCCCTCAGGTCACCTGGCTCTGGATTTGCATGCAAGACAATCCTGCTACATGAAATAGAAGAGGATGACTGCACACACATACACACATTCCCAAACTCTGAAGGCCAGATTTACTGTCTGGGCCTCACTGGCATTGCTCAGGGTTCAAAGGCTTGGAGCACTTGTTTTGGATTTACTGCTTGGATGAAGTCATTACTTGCTCTTTCCATTCCCGAATGATAAGCGGAGGAATGATTCATCTGACATATGAAGATCCCTGGAGTATTGGTAGCCTTGTAGTTTGGATGTTAGAATCTAATCTAAGCATGAATGATTACTGATTTCATGCTTACTGGATTAGAGCCTTCTGGGGGAATTTGTTCTTTGTAGAAAGCAGCTAATTCCTAAAAGTAGAAAATGGCATTATGACCATGTACCTGATAGATACCTTTCACTATGAATGTTATTATAAAATTGGACTTAGCGGGGAAAAATCCAAGTGTTTGTAAATCATTAATTTCTGGTGTGATATCTGGCCCAACACAAATAAATCAGGTTAGTGTTGTATCTCTGTAGTGGGGGGAGCACATTGATTATGGATCTAGCACTAAATCTTCCAGTTTTATCTTCCTGTTCTCCTCAAGGAACTGACATGAAGGATAGTCTCCTGAAAGCCTCATGGGATACACTCTTCATCTCTGGTCAGGAGAAAAGCATGCTATTCATGCTTTTCTCCTGACAAGTATGTTGGTAGACCCTGCTGGCAAATGGAGATTTCTTATTTCTGTGTAGGTTTAACTAAAAATTACACCTATACATGTTAACAACTGGCTGACGAGATGAGAGTTTAAAAAATTCTGATAAATTTGTAACACTCACTTAATCATCATTCTCAATATGTCTGACATCCTGTTGCACAACTCAAATACCAGCCTTTTGCAACATGCAGAAGCATCTTCCCTCTGAAAATAACAAACAGAAACTCCTCTCCTTCTGCATGGCACAATGGGTCATGCAAAATTGTATTTTGAAGACAGTCTTACTTGCCCATGAAGGCACAAGAGCCTTTTAAACAGAAAACATTAGAAACATTTAAAAGAGTTGTTTCATGCAACTGTAATTTCAGTAAGCTCAATTGCTTAGTTAAGTGGTTTGCCAAAAAACCATATAATCATAGTAAATTTTCTCTAGTTAAATTCAACTATATCTATGCATTTATATTTAAAGTTGCACTTCTTCAGTGTGGAAAGGAGCAGGAGTACACAGCTGTTCTGACTGCCCACTGCCTACTCCTATTAACTCTCTGTCACAGCTCCCCTTCTCTGTGAGGTGTCTGTTGGTGTAAAAATCTGTTTTGACAAATGCAGGAAGAAAGGCTCTGCAAATACCTTCTCATACACACAAACAGAAGGATATAGATAATTTCAAAGATCAAGTCATATCCTATTTGCTTGCTGTAGGGAGGATCATAGAAATTACCTTCTGGAACCCACTCCTGGTGGGATAAGAAAGAAAACTGTAAAAGTGAGAAAACCCACGGACTGAGATAAAGACAGTTTAACAGGTAAAGCAAAAGCTGTGCACACAAGCAAAGCAAAACAAGGCATTCATTCACCACTTCCCATGGATAGGCAGATGTCCAGCTATCTCCAGGAGAGCAGGGCTGCATCACATGTAGCAGTGACTTGGGAAGACACACATCATCACTCTCAACATCCTGTGCTTTCATTCTTCTTTCCCCAGTTTATATGTTGAGCATGATGCCATATGATTTGGAATATCCCTCTGGTAAATCTGGGCCAGCTGTCCCAGCTTTGTCCCCTCTCAACTTCTTGTGCATCTTCAGACTCCTCGCTGGTGTGGTAGCACGAGAAATAGAAAAGGCCATGAAACTGTGCAAGTACTGCTTGGCAATAACAGAGACATTTCTATAAGATCAACACCATTTTCAGCAGAAATACAAAGTGTAGCACCATATGAACTACTATGAAAAAAATGAACTCTACCCCAGCCAAAACCTGCATTAGAGGGCAGATGTGTCACAAAGTTGGAATCATGAAACTCCAGCTTTCCCCTGGTCATGTCTTTTTCGTCTGTAGGCTTTTCTCTCCCCTTGTACAGAGGGGATAGTATGTTGTACCAGTGATTTTATGACTTGATGGTCATATGTAGTGCCAATGCTGAGATATCATTGCTGTAAAAGTACCTCACTTCTTCCTCCCTGCCCTTGCACAAGAAAGTCACCCAATTTCCTTTCTGCTTTGGCTGTGACTACTATCCTGACCTACTCTGCAACACAGGCTACATCATCTTGAAAAGTTTTTTTTTCCTTTTATTTTACCATTCCAGTCTAATGAATTATATGGCTCTTGAAAGAGAAAATCTGAGCTGAGAAATGTGGAATGCAATGTTGAAAAGAGCCTTTCTTACCTTTTTTGTTTAGCTGTAGTTCAGAAAGGAACAACAGCAAATGCTTGAGAGACAGCCAAATGGAAATTACTTCAAGTACTATCTCAAGTGTAATGGAACTGAGGTACTTTTAGCATACCGTACTCATTAGGTACTTTAACATCCAGCACTTCTAAGTGCTGTAGTCAGACAACACTTCTGCACAGCACTCTGAAAAATTCTGCAGTGCCTTCTGAGTCAATGAAGTTTTAGCAGTAATTAACTTGTGGTTTTTTTAAATGTTCATCAAATTATCATGGGAATGAAAGACAGTACTGAGTCACTAACTTAGATTCTAGAATAGAGGAATACTTTTTATAGCCACACTTTACCTCTGTAAGAATGTGTCTTCCACAGGTTTGCTTTCTCACAGTCAAATTAAGTAAATAGAAAGGAATTTGTTTTGTATTGCAAACCAAGCCTTATAATCTGCAAGGCTTTTGTGGCTTGTGGGTCATACTAAACACCACACCTGTTGACAAGAGGCAGAAGTTGTCTAAGTTTTGGCATGAATATAAACAAGTTTTCTATATTTTGCCTGTGACTTGTACAAGTTATAAATGTCAATGACTATGAGCTGGAGCCCTTTAAAAATTTAGTGCTTATCTGTGAGATAAGGAAGTTTCATTCTGTATTAATTCTTAGCTCAAAGTACCTAAAAATATCCACTTCATTGGGATGAGCTGGTACCTTAACATCTATTCGCAAACAAAAATATACATACATTAAACCTGTAGTATCACATTCAATTTATAGAAAATGCAGGGGAGAAAACAGAAAATTTGAAGGAATTACAAGGAGACCAGTAGAAAAAAAAATGTAAGGAAGGAAACATTTATTTTGAGGGATGTAAATTTATAAATCACTATTTTGGAACCAATTTATTAAATCCAAGGTAATGCTAGGAAAGCAAAGTATATAGATTTCATTAATGACCAGCATGTAACTGGGAGAACAGAAAATATTTGTAAGGCTTTTGAGAGTGTAAGCAGCACAAAGATATGATTTAAGCATGAGTAAAATTAACAACACAAGCTACAAGAAAATACAATAATATCACGAAACATTTGCTGATTATATCTGTGGAGAATTTTCTGTCTCTGGAAATAACCTACTGAGAAAACAATGAGAGTCCCTTATTGTCTAATTCCTTTAAACAAAACTGAGAAAGAGCACTGGAAAAACATCGCTCAGAGAACAATCGTTTACCAGGAGAGGAATGGAAAAATGAGTGTATTGTCTTAGATCATTTAATCAATCCATGACTTTTATGATTCTGTGAAGTCTTACAACTGCCTCAAAAAATGTTACTGGAGGCCTAATTCATTGCATAATATACACTTATTAAGAAACATGCTGAAAAATACTTAGAGAGTCTTTTTCTCAGGAAAGAGCAATGCCCTCCCCTTTCCTAGATATCATTTTCCCTCATAGTTTGTGTAGAGGACACTTTTGGAAGGAAAGTAAGAGTTGATGGGGTTTTCTGCACTATACAAAGCTTCACTGATTGAGGAAATAAACATGGCTTTTAGAAAATATTCTGTTCACGCTGCAGGAAAATATCTCTCTGGTATTTGTCAGATGAAAATTCAAGGGAAGGGACAATTCAAAATTTATCTCCTTATAAGACACAAGACTAGGAAAGGGAGGCACAGTTCCTGTGGTGACAGGGAAAAAGACTCATTATTTGGGCTCAGATGCTAATCAACCACTTTCTTTCAGGAGGCAGCTTGAAAGACAGCAAATGGAAGACATTTATTACTTAGTTGGTATATCAGGCCAAAAGCCAGGAAGGAATTGCTTTTGCTATCATCCTAACACAGGCGTAACCTTTTGCTGACTGAAAACATCACATTGGTGATAAAAAATATGTAGAAGAAAAGTAAGACTGCATGATGCCTTAGGTCATGAGTGAGACCAGAGTCCCAGAGAAAGTAGGGGCTTCCAGGGCCTTGCAGGAAACTTCTGCAAAGGAGAAGGTCCAGAGGGACGAGAAGGTGATGCACTGACCCCCAGGGACCTGAGCTGGGTGAGTAGCCTGTCCCTTGAAATACCAGGGCTGGACTATAGACTCCCAGCCCCTGGCACTGACAGTCTTTATTGTAGTGTGAGGGGAAGGTACCAGCATGCCCATCAGCCTCCTTCCCTCTTCTGCTTCACCATTGCGCATCTTTCACCCACCCTCCGGGACTGCTCGTGGTCCTTGGCATTCACTGGCAAACCAGGAGTTACTGGTGGTTAACCTCTCACTGCTATAGTGAGATTTAAGGTTGGACAGACTCTAAAATATGTCACACCTTGGCCTGGTGCCATGGCTAATAATTCAAAACAGTAAGAGACTATCACTTTTGTCCTGGTTTTCAGCCAAGACAGAGTTAATTTTATGGCAGCAGCTGTGATGGGCAGGAGCCTGGAGCCATATGTACACATCTAGGTTGTTATTCTATACCACCATTCCATTCACTGCTGTAAAGACTGTAAATACTTCCACAGACTGGGTATTTGTGTGCATGTGTGTGTACACAGGTGTATTTAAAGAGATACATATATGTGTATTGACACACCAATGTGTAGATATATAAATTCATATATAGTCTCTATAATAATATACCGACGTATGTAATTAATACAGCAATAATCACATTAATAAAGGAGTATTAGGATATTGATTTGTTGTATATAATTAATAATAATATGCAACATATACATAAGGCTTTATGTGTAGCATATAATAGAATACTTTAGACTAGATTGTTGTAGTATAGCACAATAGGAATATAGTATGATTGATATACATCACAAACATATAATCTGGTACTGAGCAATACAGCACACTGAGTAAGGAAAGATCTCTTTTTTGCAAAGCTATTTTGGACAAGGTCAGCAAGTCTTTCTGATGGAAAAATCTTTGTGTGACACTTTATAACCTGATGCTAGGAAATTAATTCAGGTGATCATGATGCTGTTCTAACATCATGACAGATGTAAGCTACAATTCAAGGAGCAATTTCTAAACATAATAAGCAATTGACAGCTGTGCAGGCTCATCCTCTCAAAATAGTCAAGGTGCCTACATATCCAGGTATGAGAGGAAAATGGCAACTCAAAACTGTCATTCATCAAAAGGAAAGAATAGACTGTGTAAGGAGCTGAAATTACATTTTCTCCATTTATCCCATGCTCCTCAGTATTTCTGATGGTCATGACAGAGAACTATGCTGATGATTTATTGGTCTTATGGTTATCAGTTTGTCTCATGAGAAAAAGTAAGCTGATTTACATAAAAGATAAAGGAACTGATAGGAACTGATGGTTCTAGGAACTGAGTAAAACTTGCTTCAACAGAAAAATAGAACAAGGCACTGAAAGAACAAAAAATACTCTGCATTTTGCAAGCTATTTACTTCTAAGTTAAAGCACTTGCATCAACAAAACAAAGTGAAGTAGATAGTTTAGGAGGTTCAGATTTCAGTAGCTAGTAAGGGAACTACCAGAAAAATCAGCGTGGACAAATCTCCACATTGATGCCTTAAGTTTTAGCTCTCATATTTTCCAGATTCTGTACTACATTAGTATATGACTCTGAACTCCATATAAAGTGTTAGCAAGTTCTCTTCACAGTCTGGTTAAACAAACAATTCTTTTCCAGCCAGAGAACCCAGGTCACCATCGCATCTTCAAGCCCAAGAAAGTACAAACAACAGCGAATTGAGGAGAGTGAACTAGGAGGATGGGACTTCATTACCTGAAGCAGTAATTGGACAATTAACCCTAATATGTAAATGGACCAAAACTTACAAAAGTGTGAAAACTCACAACCTGGCATCCATCTCTGGTGTAGCCTCAGCCAAGCTCTTCTACTGCCCAAGGTGTATCCTTTGAAGGCCTTTTAATAAATACCTACTTTATTCCTTTAATGCTGTCTAGCCTCTGTTCCAGGTAGCCTCTCAAGAAATCAACATTACCCTCACAAAACCTTTCTTTCTACTTGTATGATGTCAAGGTAAAGGTTATTGTTGCCAATAAAACAAGAAGCAAATGAATTGTTATGATTGCTTCTATTTGTCAGTAGACACAGTAGGTGGAGTTCAAATTTTTTATATTGAACCATCCTGGCTGAAAACTTCAGGAAATACATAAATGTAGGCATGAATTATTCAATGTTTCCAACTATATAGCTGAAGCCATCAACTCTTACGTGTACTTAAAATGTCACATGCAATGGTGAGGTTTACAAAAAACAGGTCTGGGCAAAAAGTCAGCCAAAATGGTGAATACTTCCACAGATTACTATGTATTTACTAAACACAGAACAGAATCCTCTCTGATTCTCATGGCCTATACAAATAGCCCAATACCTATGAAACAAAACACATCTCATTCACCTTCATGCAATCACCATCATGATTTGCACTATATGGATATTGATATAGAGTGATACTTTATTAAATAACATTTTTCTCCGTAGCACTGCTGAAAAAAGGTCAGAGGAATCACATTTCAGTAGATTCTTTGCCTCTAAAATAATATTATACCTATTATAGAAGATTCAGACAGAGCACTTGATTTTGTAGCCTTAAAAATTTGTCACATATATATGTTCAAAAAAAAATTTCTTATCTGTACATGTCCAAAACAGGTAAAAAATTATGCTCCTTTTTTTTGGAAAATCCATTGCTCCAGAATCAAAATGCAGACTGCAAATACACAGGCAGGGACGTGTTCCCTTTTCAGTGTACCTGTTAGGGTGCCCCCGAGCCCATGCCCATTCATATAAGATGAAACAATGCAGTATATGATGGTAGTATGTTGCAGAAGATACTTATATAAATAAAAAGATAGAAATATATACTCAAAAAAGACTTAAACCTTGTGCCTTTGTTTCAGAGTATTGGAATTTAACATGACTCTGTACAGCAAGATACTCTGTTGGGTCTCCAGCATCTGAAATTGTGTCTCATCCTCTTCCTGTCGGACGTCTACCTGCCTTGTGAGAAGAGGTGAGCTCTGCCTGGAAAACTTGTTCTGTTTTTCCAGTTTTTGGTGCTGAATGTATTTGTTTCTCTGATGCTTAGGAAACACACACTCTGACCGAACTTCCTTTCTTATAAAAGGCCTCAGTGTACAAGTTATCCTTTCCTTCCTATTGCAAAATATTTTGACTTGTGACGATTAGGGTTGCTCAGAGAAAGCAACAAAATACTCGCCAACATTATATCTTTCTTCCTTCACCTCCCTTTTTTACCCTTTAAGAAAAGGAGTTCACCTTTCATTTAGTGTTGATGTTGAAAATTTGGAAATCTGGCAATATTTCCAAGGTATGCTGAAAACTCAAGATACTGTCAATTCCTTTTTAATCTTTAGAAATGATCTTGTACACTAAATAATACCTTGAAGTGTATATATTATATTAATGATTCACTACCTGTCCTGATCTTCTTTTTGATTTTAGATGAAGCTTGACCTATGAAAGACATAAATCTTCCCTTCCGAAAAGGACATGAATCCTCCCTTCTGCTATTTGCACAGCTGTGATCAGCAGAGGCTTTTGAACAGAAAGTCCCTGTCTCTAAGGGAATGGTGCTGACTACAGCAGCCTGCCAGAGTTCACCGATTTCCTGGGTACCCCTGCTGATCTTCCAGGGGTAGCCCTCCCTCGTGGGTAAGCATTTGGAGACAGTTTGTGACCTTCTGAAGTACAGAAATGTAGTCACTCCTTAGGGACTGAATTGTTATCATTTCACTGTATTCCAGAAAGGTCAGACAACCTTGTTTACCTATTTTGACTTTTCAGTGCCCACATGAGTGACAGGCAGTTTGGGACCCACTCAAGTGCCTGCTCAAGTCATTTGTGTCATTTTAAGTGCTCTGTAGTACCTGATATATGTCACAGGTCATGTTTTTAGGAGGCCCATGTTATTCTGAAACCAGAGGTGGATACTAGGTAGGACACCTTGGTACTAACATGCATTTTAGATGTTGAGGTTGCTCTCAGTCACAAAGACTTCTTTTCTTTTTCAGAATAGACTAATTTTGATTAATCTTCTTCCTTTTGTTAGCTGATAATTTTTTACCTCTCAGAAGCACCATGCTTCTGAGATTTCATGCCACTTGGTCACCCTTGTGTTTAGTTCCAAGTTTTGCTGTTCAGCCCTCTCTAAATGAGGACTGCAGACACTTTGGGACCTCTGCTATGTAGGTTCAGATATTTTTCCTCTAACAGTTTTATTTTACATCTTTGCCTGTAAAACAAGAGCTGCATCCCAGCAGTCTCATCTATCTCACCCAGCATAGCTTCCTAGACCTACTCATGAGGAGATTGTCAAAATATGACAATGTTACAAGTGACAATGCTTGTCACTTTTCCATCTTAACCAGTGACCCTAATCCATGCCATGATATGCCCCTAACTAGATGTAAGAGTTACTGAACGGACAGATCTCAAGTTTCTGAGCCTTAAAAGAAGACCTCTAAATAGCATCCTGTGCCCAACCTCCAACACCTTCTCTGTAAAAGCAAGAGCTCGCAGATGTTCCTAATCAGAGCTGTCAGACCAGCACAGTCCCCTTGGAGACAACAGGGTGTTTAAAAGTGCAAGAAAGCTGGTTGCTTATGTACCTATTTGGATCATATTAGCTTCCCACCTTCATCGTTTCCCTTGAGAGGATGGGCAACTGAGTAACCTCACCAATTCTTCTTCAGTCTCTGAAGTGATTTAAGGTTTTATATATCTGAATGTATTGCATGGCTTTGCACACCCAGCTCTGGCCATGAGATCTAGTCTTATATTCAGCACTCTGAAGAGCATTGCTTAGCTTCACAGCTCAGGTCTTCTGGGCACATTTATTTTTGCTGGGAATTTAAGTCTATGACTGGCTGTTGTGTTTTTGTCTTTGTCAGGAGTGGTAAACTTGTTTATTTATCTAATACTGAACTCTTGGGCTCCAGCACTGTTCTTGACTTAGTTCATTGTGAGCCAAAATACACATTACCACTGGCGGGTGAGGGTTATTCAGTGATTGTGTCGGCAATGGGAGACAGCCTAGTGGGAGAAGGTCAGAATCTGGGTTATTCAGGGTGACTTCCTCTCCACTCCTCCTCTGCTTCTCCCACCAGTGGGTCCACATGGAAATGTGTACATGTGGAAGTATTCTGGCACATGGGACAATATCAGAGTGGGACTACCTGAGGGCAACTAGATTTTCCAGCCTTCATTCTGATTCATAGCAGTCTGGGCCAGGGCAAATATGAAGTTGCTTGTAATGAAATATTTGCAACACTATGTACCTCCTCAGATCTCCTCTGCTGCCCTCATGGTGAGCCCCAGGCAATGCCATCTAGCTGAGAAGAATAAACAAACCATTCAAGACCTTTGTTTGCCCGTGAGTCATGAGGGGGCTACTCACTAGAGTATTAAGAAAGATAAACATATGGCAAAACTCTAAAAACTATTTCTGGAAAACTTTACTGGAGGGAACAGCTAATCCATTGTTCAGAGCCTGCAGAGAATTACAAGGCTGAGGAGAGGCATGGGAGCAGGAAAGTAGCAAAAAAACAAAAAAAAAAAAAGCCAAGAGATCAAAAATTCAGAATGGTTGTAATTACCACTGTAGGCACAAGGGGTTTGTGGGAAGAGGGGGGTGACAGACACAGGGGACTTGCAGGAGAGGTTGGAGCTGCACGCAGTCATAACAGGAGTGAGTTGTTATTTGTCTCCTGAGGAAGTAAACAGAGAGTATAATGCATTATTTCATTGTTATTCCAAAGGGAACGAATATTTGTTAGAAATTATGAAGAGTTATTTGATTATTAAAGTTAGCACAAAATCAACATGTCATTTCCCCCATATGCTTCAGCTGAAAGGCCAAAGGGAATATTAAACCTCAAAGTCCAAATGTCTCTCTCCTCTTTTTGCCCCTCTGTTTTTTTGCTCAAAAGGCATCTCTCTTTCCATTCCCTGCTTTATTTTCTGCTATTTTAATAGTTTTATTTATTACTGTTAATGAAAGCATCACAGATGTATGCAGAAACTTTTATGAGGTGTTGCTAAGGAGAAGCCATGCAGCAACATCAGTGTTTCCTAAGGTGCAGACATGCTCTTTCCTCAGGACAGTCCCAGAGAGTCTCTTTGAGGCATCTCTGCTTGCACCTCTGGCACAACCGAGTCTCTGTCCATTTCTGTGTTATGCTGAAGAACAATGTGCAGCCACACGAGTTTAATAAAGTAATTGCAGGTGTTCAGTGGAGAAATATAACTTCTATCTTTGTTTTAATGATATTGGCCAAGCTGTCTGGCATGAAACTTACCCATGGCATTGTTTGGTATGAAGAACTTAACAACATATTGCTTGAGACTTAGTTTCAGATGGCAGCTGGTACTCAAGCACACTGGACAGTTAGCTTTTCAGAGCTCTTGATATAGACCGGCACCCGAACTGGATTAGGATTGAAGCCAAAAGATAGCACTGAGTGAAATTCTGATTACTTCCTCTGAACAAATTTGAATTAGTTAGAGTTCAGGAAGTAAAATAGCTTAAGGTATTGGTATAAATATAACTTGAGTTTGCATTGAGGATTGGTAAGCAACAAAATAAATTATTTTGAGATGTGCAGTTCACAGACTGATTTACTGACTTAAGCCTAGCTCCAAACTGCCTGAGCACTGTTGCTGAGATACTGACTGGCTCCTAATGTGCCCTTGCTCACAGACACCTACTGCCTCTAACACCATTTTAGAAAAAAAACCCAAAAAAACCAACACATGCCATCATAATTGTAATCCACCTGGTGTCCATAGTTGAAAGGAAACCACCCCCTGACCCTGAGCCTGCTATTATTTGTTGTGGCCTTCCCCTGCAGCCTTATACCTTGTGCAAAGTGCCTGCCATGCCAGGTCCTAGTCAGGCTCCAGGATCTCTGCCCGTTGGAGCTCTCCTTGGCCTGCACAAGTCACCTTTGATGGTGGCTCTGGCACTAAGCTCTTTGCTGACCTGCAGCCCCATCAGCCCTGAGATGCCCTCTGGCAGCACTACCTGCCAGCTCTGGCCATTGCCCTGCCTAGAATCCTCCACACTGGCCTGTACCTGTGGCAATACAATCTCACCTAACTTTTGCTAACCTGTGGTCACCCATTGGCCTGAAACCTAATGCTGGGCTGAGTACAGTCACAAGCTGCACTTTAAATCCTGCAAGATAGATTCCAGAAAAATCAGGGTACAGTCTGTTGTCTCTAAACCTCTTATTAGTGCAAGAATTCCTAGTGGCCAGTCCTCCTGTGCCAAAGAGGGATTGCTTCCCTGTTCCACCCACAAAACTGATTTGACTCAACTACAACTGTAACACAGAGCTCCTTAATTTACCAAACCTGTACTGTACACTGTGCATTGGATTCTTCCTCTGTCCCATCCCAAAGTAATCCAGTAGCCAAAATCCTGAACCCGCTCTGGCATGGTTTAGGATCTAGCCCAGCTAGTTCAATAGCTTTAAATTAACTCTCAGCTTCCTTCCAGTTCTTACCTAACTAACCTATGATGGTCATGGGCAGCAGGCATTTACTAAAACAAACCAAAACTATAATGTGACAACTGCCTACAGTTTAAAAACTGCATTACATCTAATCTTAGGTTTCATACAAGTCATAATCTAAGATCTAATGGCTTACCAGCAGGTCACCTGTGGTTTATCTCTTTGCTAGTCTGCCATCACCAAATGAGACACATCATAAACCTTAGCTCCATACTGCTACTGCCAGAAAATTAACACGAGACTGCCTACTGCCTTCAAAACCCAGGCCAAGGTTATTGTTAGACATAACTATATTCCGAATTCTTTGCTCTCTATTGGTCCCAATCCTATCTGCAGCTTCATCTGTTAGCTACAAAATTAAATTGCCATCTGCCGATTCCATACTCTGTCTCGACTCAACTTTTTGACTTGTCAAAGTGTAATGTCACCCCAGCTCTTTATGGAGAATAAGATTTCACAAGTGTTCTTGATTTGAATTATATTTTGGTACAATTGCACAAAAAGGCAGTACACAAAGTTGAAAAAAAATTTTTGTTGGAAATGGAATTTGAAGTAGGAATGCTTAGCGAAACCTTGCTACCATAATAATTTTGTTTCGTTCCTAGTCTGAAATGGAGTAGCCAGAGATTGAATATTTCCTCTTTAACTACAAGAATGGTCTAGAAATATTTTTTGTTTTTCTAAGGAAAATAGCATATCATAATTTTGACATGGCCTATCTATTTGACCAAGTCTGGCATCTCTTGAATGCATTCACTAATTTCAACCTGACTTGCTACAAAGTTAAAATATTCAAGTTCCGTGAAAGCTGGTTAGAAGCAAGGAAGCAAAATGAGTTCTTTCCAGGAGGAGAAAGAGGCAGAGATAAGCCTTAGGAGATTTTACCTGGCAGCAGTTGCCTGTTCACTCAGAAAAGGGACCAGACAAGAAACCATATTATGTGTGTCTGGATGACCTGTAGTCTATATTGTCTGAAGTCTGGTATGACTATCATCAATTACAGAAAAAAGTGATTGAAGAGTAGCAGGGAAGAATGGTGCAGAGATAAGAATGATTACTTAAGTAGCTTGATTTTGCTTATGTTAAAGCTCACAGTAACATCTTGGGGGAAAGGGAGAGGAGTTTCAGTACATATAAATCAGGACTTTTAAGTAATTGTGACTGCAGAGGCCCGGACATTTTTTAGGGCAGAAAAATATTGAGATAATAGTAGGAGGGACATCAATGAACAGGGCAGCAAAACATCAGGGGTCAGAACTGGTTTTGGTTTATAAAATACTAGCACAGTGGCCATTCTCTTTAGGGCTTTTATATGCAGGTGTTATTATTAACATTTTATATCAGAAAAGAAGCAGCAGTAGAAAGGAACAAGCAGATCTCTTCTTCCACTCTCATTTTGTGATTACCTAAAATCTTTGGAAACACAGAGATGTGAGCAGGTTATGTAGCTGCTTTTGCAGCTGAGGTTCTGGCAGGAAGCATTTCATGGCACAGGGTTCAGTTATCCTGCCTGTGTGAGTGGTGTTCCTGACAAAAATAGACAGACCCTTCTGTCTGCACTTTGAAAAGAGCAGCTGAGGAAAGCAAAACAATCATCTAAGGTGGTCAGCCAGGAGTGGCCAAGGGCGGCTGGAGCTGCTGGAAGCGCTGAGTAAAATCTTTACAGACCTGGCAGAAAAGTCAAATTGTCAGCGTCCCCTTTACTGATGTTTAAGACATTTACTTTCAGCTGCTTCCTCTCTGAGCAGGGCTGCAGGCAGGACTTGCCTTCCTCCCCCGGTGACGGTGGATGTTCCTGTGTTTCCATTGGGCTGCCTGTGCCTGCGTCCTTTTCCTGTGGAAACAGAAGATATGGGCAGGAGAAAAGACATATTTGGTAATGTTTCTCTTCAAAGCGTCTTTTTCACAAGGCTGCCTCAGCTGCAAAATGTTAAGGGAAAAAAAAGAGATCTTGGAACTAACTCCAGACAGACCCTAATGCCTACAAATTTGTCTAAGCAAGCCAAGTCCAGAAAGGCAAAACATGAAGAAGGCTCATTATTTGACTGCTAGGGACACTCAAATAACCAGACATGCCAGTACTTATGATCTTCATATTTCACACAGCTCATCTTTCATATCCTCCCTCACCCTGCACTCCCACCCTGCTCACTTATATTTCCCTTTTTCCTCACTAACTTCACTGCATTTGAAATTGTTTATAGAACATATAAAGTATGAAAATATTATTTATAATACCTATGGGAAAAGATTAATTCCTCTAGTCATCTGTTTGATGGAGACATTCACAGCTCCTCTAATTGCTTTAGCTTGCATGATCATTTTTCTTTCTTCCCAGAAAGTTCAAAGTACCTTGGCAGACCTCTTTTTATTTTATTTTAATCAGAAATTACTGAGGAGGTGCTATGGTGCTTAGGGCATTGGGTGTCTCTGATTCGTGGTTCTGCTGAAGCTGCAGCTCAAGACAGGAGGTGGAATGACTGCATTTTGTTTTAAAGACTCCTAGAAGATTACTGCTCCTCGAGATATTTTAGAGCATCACAGGACTGCTAAATATCAGTCACCATCCCTGGCCAGAAGGAGGGGCAATTTACATTCCCTACATTCAGTGCCTATCCAATATATCCCTGGAAATCTGTGCAGGGCAAAAAAATTAACGTTTTAAATGAATTAATAAAATCAGTGTTGCCAAAACACCTCACAGATCCAAGCAAAATCCCTGTTGCTTTAGGCAGGTCAAGGACTGTATTTCAGCTACTCACAAATGTGCAGGTATAAAAATAAAGGGAGTATTGTTGATCTAACCAATATTTTTTTTTGTCTGTGAGATGCAAACTGGGTATAGTAATGAACAGAAACTGGTATTTGCTTTTGAAGTTGAATGCAGAATTATAAAGATTTTTTTCCACAGTTCCATCAAATCTAGTTTTGATGCTCATGGATTATTATTAGTATGTGTCGATTATCATCCACAATCTCTTTCAGCCTCTAGGAAGCCTGAATTTGTCCCCAAACTATAAAGTATATTCAGTATGACGAGTGACTCCAATACAATACAGAAACTTTAAAGGATGCATACAGACACTTTGAATTTGGATTTACTAACCTTGTTTATGATACTGAAATAATTGTTGTTTTTATAGTTTTTAATGCCAAAAGTGGCTATTTAAACATCTTGTCTGACATCTGCATAATCCCATCCCATAGAATTGGATTATTTGACTAATGAAAGGTAGACTTGTACAGTACAACTGAGTAAGTTACATAAAACATAGATTTTTTTCTTTCTTGTCCAGTGGACTGATGAAGAAAATGTAGTCCTGAAATTCTTTTGTAAGAATACTGTTTATAGTATGAGTAGGACAGACAGAAATACGAGAAAAGCTCTGGGGCTGCCAAGAATCTCATTTTTTGGAAGAGCAGCCCTTAGGCCTTGAGAAAGTAATGTAGGAAAAATGTTATTTAAATGAGACAATATCTGCCTCAGTACAAAATAATTATTCCCTGACATAAAAGTTATTTTGTGGAGCCCCTCCAGCACTCCTTGCTAGGGGTGGGTGGTGTGGCATTGCCTCTTCTTTCAGGCTCTGCAAATTCCTTTCTCCAAGACAGATTCCAGAGTCCAGGGACCAGCTGAAACTCATAGGTTGTTCCAAAAACTGGCAGGTTTTTTTTGACTTAAAGCCTACCTTATTTCCTACCTGTATGCACTTTGCCCCCTGGGACAAGCAGAGTATATAGTATTTTTTCCTTTTATGTCTTGAACTTGCAAAAGGACTTTTTAATCCATGCAGAGGATGGTCTATGGCCATTACACTAAGGGGTGTTAGTGGCAGCTGTGCGTTACACATCAGTGGCTGTGATAAATTTTACTCCCTATTCACTGTATGGTTTGGCAAAAGATCTGTGGATTTCCTACTGTTGAAGTCAGAGACAAAATTCTCCTTTCTTTCTGAGGTGCGAAGTCTGGACCAGCCCCTATTCCTCTTTGCAGCTAAATGTTCCCAAAACAGTGATACTTTTATAAAAGGGCATTAGTCTAGTGGGAATAAATTTTGAGACTTCTCACTTTGTTTCTTCATGAATCATCGTGTTACACATTTGTACTCTTCTTTGCATCTCATGGTCTATCATACTTCACGCTGTGTTTTTCAGACAAGCTGATCCCCTGAAGAAAAGGAGACCAGTCAGCATTTATAGGGGTGAAAACCACTTGATATCTATTAATGATGTGTACAGAAAATAAACCAAAGTGTTTAGGATGTGATCTGGTTCACATGTACCAGCACAGGAAGAGGTCATGTGAAAAGAAAGGGTGAGGGATCAGCAGAACCTGGTTTTGGTGGCTGTTTAAGGTCAGAGAAGCAAGTTAAGAGAAGTGATTATTTGCTTCTCCATGGCACTTGCGTGACTGCATCTGGAGTGCAGAGTCTAGTTTTGGTCTCCACAGTGCAAGACATGAACATGCTGGAGTGTCCAGCACAGGTTCACTAAGCTGGTCAGTGGCCTGGACCCCTTAATACACAAAGATAGGCTGAAGGAGATGCATTTGCTCAGCCTAAAAGACAAATAATTTTGAAGTGTCTGAATGACGTCTACAATTATTAAAGGGTGGTTGGAGAGAAGATGGAGCAAAGCTGGACATGCACAGGGATGGCGTAAGAGCCTGCAGGCACAAGTAGAAACAATCAGATTTAGAACATGCATGGTATACTTTGATTATTGATTGTCAGTGTTATGCTGAGCACTGCATTAACTTAGTGAACTTCAGAAAACTCATTAACTCAGATATTTCTTAAAAGACATAAATGGTTAATTTACTTCTGCAAACATGCATCCATTAAATTTCAGTATGGAAATTTTTTACTCAGAAACCTATGAATTTTTAGGCATATCATTCTACTTCTACAGTGTATGAATGGAGAGAGATGTAGTTCAGGGATTTCCTACAAAAGGACAAGGGAAATCCATCTTGGAAGGAAGTGCAGAAGAGACACAAGGTAGAAGAAGAACAAAGAGTTCACTGATTTTTTTTTCCTCAAGATCTAAGGATAAGCAACAATCCAGGACATTTTTTGTCGAAATATTAGTGAATGGGAGATACAGGTGCTCTTTAGGTGCAATCAGTGAATACTACAGTGGATTGATAGGACTGCCTCCATTAACTGATTAATATTTACAAGCACTATTTAAAGCACAGCTTTTCAGAGTCCTTATGACACTTACATTTCCTGAGACTGCAGAAGAAACTTCTTCCTGAAAAGAAGACCAGTATCTAGTGAGTGGTCCATCAATGTTTTCATGCCAGTATGAGGATGGGAAACATATTGTTTCTTACTGTAAATCCTGCACTCCCTGTAGGGAGGAAATTGAGGCTTGCACTCCAGATGAGAGTCACTGTCCAGGCTCCAAATTCAGCTGAGGGAGGAGCAGGATGGTGGGCAGCTGTGGAGTGAACCTGCCCACTAGTCCAGTTATACATATGGCTTACCCAATTTTATCTTAGTGCATGTAGACATAAGTGGAGCTTGCCATCAAATGATGCATCCTAATGTGGGCTTTCCAAGTCAAAGGAAAGTAGATTGAATCATTGAATTATGACTTCTCTGTTTTTAAAAAATATCTGTAGTGGTGAATATTTTTAAAAGCAATCCTGTTGGGTCAAACCATGTGTCTAATTGAAACTGTGGGAGACAATAGCACATGAGCTTGGGGGTCTACTTCAGTAATGTGCCAGGTATCTGGATACCATACAGCATCATCAGATAATATGGGGACACCAGGCAGCAGCTGAAAACCAAACAGAAGAGATCCTCCCATCTGGTATTTGTTTAGTTGAATGAAGAGGTTTTGAAGGCTTTATACATTTATTCCACAGTTTGGCAACGGTGGGCATAACAACTGGAATAGGCTGACCTTTACACTTTTATCGGACAAAGACAACCTCTGTGCTTTCCCTGCTGTCTTCTTGCCTCTGGCCCCCAGTCCCTAGACCAACATTCTTCCTTCCATTTTTTTCCCTTCCTTCAGTTTGTTTCCTTTACTATTCTGTACCTGCTTTTAAAATACTCGTTACAAGTAAAGTTATTTCTTGCTCCTGGTAGAGGCAGATGCACTCTGTGAACCAGAACCACTTCTTTGTCTTAGGGTGACAGAAATAGCTCCCATAAAATACACAGTGGAACTAATGGTCTCTTCATGATAGGACATGGAAGGTAAAAAAAATGGGCAACACATATAAAGCAAGTAAATTGGAGAATAATAATTCTCTTGTTGGCTGTAACTACATGGAAAATAGTTTCCCTGTCAAAGCAAGCTGCACAGGCAGTAGTCTCAAGGATGCAGTGTAACTGTGAATCGGGCTCTTTGCAAATTTCCATTAAGTAAATATGAGAGAAGCCACCTAACTTGTTGCAGACCTTGATCTGATGCTTTGACTTCTTACAGATTCTTTCTAAAACTCTTTCTAGAACTTTCTATATATGAAATTTAAACTGGGTTTATAATCTAGCACCATAATTGTCAATAATACCATGTAGAAATCTCAGGTATCTCTGTTGTGTTGTCTGCTGAAGTATGTGGTGCTTTAGCGGGAGTGTACATAGTCCATCTTCTTTTCAACATACTGTCATACTTCTGCAAACATGGATTAAGAATTCAAATATGCACAGCAGTGGAGAGACATTGTAAGCTCGCTGATTAAATTGATGAGCAATATACTTGGAAGTAGCTGGGCATTATTTCTAATTCCCTATCATCCAGTAGACACTAGGACAGTAATAATTTGCTCAGCAGCCAGATCAACAGCCTTCATTATAAAGGTATACGATTTGCTTTCATGAAATTTTTACCAAACCTACTGAAGCCTCCTTTCGTGTTTACAGAATTTAAACATAGAACATTATTTGGAGTTTTTATCTCTCACTCAGTTTCCTCACAGGAAAAGTTTAAATTGCAGGGAAGGCTGTTCAGATCTTATTAGATGTTACCAAAAAGACAAATAGTGCAGCATCAGTTCATGGTTAATTAACTACTTGCCTTAAGAAGGATATTGGGCAACAGAAAACACTGAAAAGACTTTTTAATTGTTTTTCTGTTTCTTTTATTGTTGTCTACAAAAAACACATGGAGGGGAGAGCAGGAACATCATTATAATTACAGGAGTAGTTTACAGACAGCAGAGGCAGACTGAAGAATTTGAGTTCCCAGTCCCATTGTATTACACTGGCTCTAATGTTATGCTTTTCAATAAGCGTTTTTGAACCAGCAGAAAAATCTATTTATGCATGTAGTTTTGGATTCAGAGACTGGAAGCCTATCACAAAGTTTTGGTTTAAAATTTGTCAACACAGTGATGCTTCCACATGCCCCTGAGTTATTAGAAACTATTATTAGAAATTAAATTTTCTTCATTTTAAAATACTGCAAGAGCACATGATCATGGTGATAAAATGCAGATTTTTTTTCTCCCCTTTTGGACATAACCTAAATTCAGTCAGCCTGTTTTCCCATGTTGCTTGCGATAATTCATTAAGGAAAGAAATACCTAAATTTTGTTTAGAACAGGTAACTAGGGACCACAGTTTGGATCTTCTTCAGACTGAATATTCTCACATTCACAGATTGCAAAAGACATATGCCCCTCACTAGGCTGCCTCATATGTCTATCTATCTATCTATCTATCTATCTATCTATCTATCTATCTATCCATCTATCATCTATCTATCTATCATCTCTGTCTTCTCATCTGTCCCTTTCTTATTATGTGGATTAAAAAGGCTTTGGATACTCACAAATGTGCTACGAAAGGTAATGCATGTTTAGAAAGTGTGTTAGGATCCTCAAATGAAAGGCATTAGAAAATCACAATGTATTCTTTCATAGTACAGATCATTAATGTGGTTTCTTTTCCACCTGTCAGATTCAAATGCTATGGTATGCAACAATTCTAGTTTAAAAGAATAAAATTACTTCTACTTTATAATATTATAAAATGTATTTATTGTATTACTAAAAAATATCAAATGTGATGCAGCTCTCTCAAGTACACTCTAACAAACACAGCTGACTGGAAAAGCTGCTTGTTCTGTTGTCTCCAGAAAAGCCCTTTTTTATCAAATGGAGGCAAATCTGATGATATTTTCAGTGCAAATGATATCCGACACAGGGCACACACATCCTGAGGTAAAGGTCATTCTGAGGTGTAGCACATGAGTCTTTAATAAACACCTCTTGAACTTGAGGATAAATGTTTCTTTCATAATAAGGTAATCCTATTAAGCCATCCTGAGCATAGAAAAACAGTCCAAGTATCCTAATAAGATATCAACAAAATGATTGCGCAACGATACATCCTTGTTTTTATAAATAGAATAAGTTTCTCACATCCAAAACCTCAGTGTTAATTCAGTCAGAGCATGGAATTTTGGTTTTTAAGTAGCAACTAGAATATTAATAATCCTGTCTGTGTTTATTACACAGGGAAAACAGATGGAAATAAAGGTGTCAGCACATTTGTTTTCACTCCTTTTACAGCTTTTCTTCAATGCACAATAATTTGTCAGCATTTGAACTTTTAAGCCTTTGGTCATCTTGAAAAGATAGCAATAGTCTTTGGAATATGCCAAAGCAAAGGGGCAGAAGGAAACAGGTATGGAGGGGAAATCCTAGAGCAGATGGTGACATGGCCTTGGAGCATTCCACCTGTGACAACTCAGCAAGTGATGAAGAAATGGCAGGAGCAGCAGTTTCTGCAAGTAAAAATCAAAATCAAATCTCAAATTATTCTAAAGAGGAGCTCACTGGAATCTTGGACCTAATTTGAATAAAATCCTTAACTGGAGGGACTCATCCATGTTGAATACACTGTCTGTATGGAATGGGCAGTTGGTGCAGATGTGCTATTTCCTACAAATTCTACAATATGACTAGTGAGGAAGAAGAGAGAGGATTCCCAGCTAGACAGACATTTGACCTCATTTCATTGCATGTAACATGGTCCAGATCAGCCACTCCAGCTCACTGACAAAATCAGTTCATGAGCATATTTTCAGTACTTATGCGATTAATCCTTTTTACAGCTAAATTGCAAAAACTCCTTTATAACAATGGGACTGTAAAAGAAAAGGAGTCTTGCTACTTGGAGTTCAATGCATATTTTATTCTTGCTATCAGGAAATCAGATAGGACCAACGGAAAAACTCTACAAGGCTTTTCACAACATGGAATATAAGTCCCCAGAAGACAGGCTTTAATGTATATTAAATTTTATTAATTAATGTAAGGCATAGCAAGGCATTTCCACTGTTTGAAAGTGACATCCCTGACTAACCCAACTTACCCCTACATTCATGTGGTGCTGGTAAACCTAACACATACTTAAGAAAAATGAAAATAATTGAAGGTACTTAATTACTGAATTCAACACACACAGTGGTTCCCTCAGAAACCCTCACTTCAGACTAAACTGCACAGATCAGTGTTTATATTCCTTGTCAGAATTACTGAATGCATCATTCCAGCCCTTGACTGAGCACCATGTATTGTTACTCACACATGTTATCTCCAGGAAACAGTTGACATATTTAAATTCCTTCTGCAAGGTGCCAAATTAGCTGGTCTGAGAACTCAAATCCACAACTCACCCACAGAAAAGACACAGTCTTCGTCTTGGCAGTCAATACTTCCCATATTGCTTCAGATGTGTGCCATTCCTGGAAGGAGCAATTCCATAAAAAACTCTAGCACATGTTTAAATCCCTAGCACATGTTCATAGGCATCCCTTTTGAGGAAAGAACATGCTTAAAATTAAGCATGTGGCCTAAGTACTTTGACGAATACCAGTGCTTTCCTCAACTGGTGACAGCAGGAAGGAGAGTCTGAGCTCTTCATGCCCAAGCAGCAGCTGAGATGCTCTCAGTTATGTGGGTACCACTTGGCCCTGTACCAGTGTTAACAGGCTGTCTCCTGTAAGTCACTAGGCAGCTGTCAATTAGTGTGCTGCTGGTTTAAAATACATTTATTTTCCTCACTGAAATTTTGCTTCTGGACTAGGTTCTTTTTTCTTGCATTTTTTTCCTTATAGTACAGGGTTGGTCAAAAGCAAGTGGAATGAAAGAAAGTCCTTGGCTTTTTGCAGGACACTCAATAAGGTTATAGAACTTGCAGGGGAAGTTTTAGTTTGCTTTTTGTTTAATGTTGTTTTCCTAAATGTGTCTTAGACTCAGGAAAATGAACCTCAATCCTTTAATGAGTCTGGGCTTCCTGAGGTTTCCCCCTTCCTTGCATCTGAAATACCTTTGCCTACCTCTAGCCAAAAGGGGAACTGTTTTGCTTTTTGTGGTTTCACCATCATTTCAGGATTTTATTCATTGACTGATATTTATAATGTTCCACCAAGGGCCCAAGGAATCTTTTTTGTCTGTCTTTTTTTTATTTTAGAAACACAACATAGGGAACTATCTTAAGAGAAAAATGACTTCTTATATTAATCAAACTATTATGATTAACCCTGATTGTTTGTTCATTAAAAAATAAAGCAGAACAATCAGTTTCTGCCAAATAAAACACTCTCAACTATTTCAATTACTGTTTTAATTGGCCAGGCCTGCCTGTCAGATTATCCTCTAATCTGTACAAGAATGTTGTTTGGAAGAGATGAGGCATGCCTGACTTGGAGACCTCAGTCATCATTCCAGCACATTCTGGTCCAAATATTGTTCTGTTAGCACAGTGGAGCTACATGACCAGTAAGGTCTGAGTTTGCTTCCTTCTAGAGATCCAATGTAAGACACTTTGGCTACACCATTGGAAATGCCTGAAGACATTGATGTGAAGGGAAAAAAAGTGAAAGTGAAAGCTCTAAAGCTCTACAAATGGGCACATTTGGAGTATTTACATATTATCAGAACTGCTGTTAGGATGGATTTAATAATAGTTATAAAAAAAATTGTGGAAAACCAGTCCTGGAACCTGTGAACCCTCACAGAGAGGCCTATGCATAATCTTGAATCAGGATTTACCATTTTAGTGAATCTGTATTGTCTGTGGACATTAATATTAAGAATCACTACATACCCGTCCTGCTCCTTGCATCCTTTCCCTAAGCTACTATCTGCTACTGGAGAGGATACTGGTCTAGGCAGGTCTTTTTTTTCTGAGACAACATGTATCTGCTTTAGAGTTCCACTGAACCAGGACTACTTTGGAGGTGAATATGACTACTCATTTCCTGTGCTTAGCTTTGCACAATGGAACTAGTTTAGGATTAATGAACTTGTTTTTTCCCACAGCTGAACAATGAAACCACAGCGAGCACTCTCCAGCCCAAATCAGACCTGGTGCCAGGCAATAGTAAGCCTGAAGCCTGAAAAACCCTGGCATGTGTGTGATTTTGGATGTCAAATCCTCAGCATCAATTAGATTAGATTTGCAGATAGCTCTGCAAATTGTCTTCTGTTGATCTGCAATCCATATTAATTCAGATGCATACATAGGTTACAACCACCAAAACATCAAGTCATCTGCATAGAAAATAGAAAGCAGAGAAATGGCAAAATGCAGCTTATAGAGTACTAAGTGGAATGAACCGAGAGTTTAAGGCATTTCTTTCTCCCGCTGCCTTTAGGGACAACAAAATTCAAGAGGCAGGAGCAGGCCATAATGCAAGCTCACAGATCAGGGAAATGATGAAGCTCAAGCAGAGCTAGTAACAGACCAGTAAAAGGCCAAAGCCATCAAAAGGCCAAAGCTTCATGTTTAACTTTGACCTTGACAGTTTATATATTTAATTCTAATGTAAAACATGAAATTATATTTGCAACCCAGTACACTATGGAAAGGAAGCTTTTTATTTTCTACAGATTATACAACCTGTACAAACCAAATCTTAAAATTCTTTGTAGAGATCTGCTATTAAACCAAGCTTTCACCTGTGTAGACAATATTCATGATTGTGCTTCAAGTCTTTCTTTTTTTTTTTTAATTCAGTATTTATATAATGGAGGAAAACAGGAGAATCTTTCAGAAGCAAACAAAAAATGTCCTACAGACTTGTTTTTCAGGAGTCTTATGGTTAAACTGCATAGCACTTTTTCATACCTGTTTGTGTTTTTCATACAACAAACAAATCTAAAGAAGATGAGCATGGAAGCAGAGCAAGAGCTCAAAGAGAAATGCAGCTCATAGAATTTAATGATTTTTCAGTGTTAGAGTATTTCTCAGAATTTAAACTGGTTGAGAATTTTCTCATAGTAAATTAATTCCTTTTATCTGTTGCTCTAGATACGAAGAAGATAGGTAACAGCTAATGCTCTCTTAACAGTGATTACATTTATACTAGTCTGTTTATGTTAATTTATGTTGATATTTGACAGCAAATTATGATGAAAATATGCATAGGAAAATCATGATCTATACATTTATTTGGTGATTGTCTTAAGTAATTTGTTGAAGACCGTATTTTATCTGCCTAGGGTTATTCTACACTGTATACTGATAAGCATCACAGTTGGACAGCAGGGACATTAATATCAAATCATGAACAGTGCCAGAACCCATACTGGGCATCTGAGACTTACCAGAGGTTTTTTTCAGGAGAAAAATTTCTTGCAGTAGATTGCTCAGTTTATGCCTCAATTTTTAGGACAGGGTGGAGGTGGATATTTTATTTCATAACCTTTTATTCTTGTTTCTTTCCTGAAACACTAGTGATTTGGAGATCTCTGTGAGATATTTCAGTAAATGTACATTTGAACCCATCAGCGAATTTCAATCAAACTCAGTAGATTTGAAAAGAGAGATGACATCCATGAAGACAGATGAATGCTCACTATTGGGTGACTGTGGTGAGTTAAACATCAGGCAAAAAAAAATCACAAAAGGGATACCTGATGAAAGCTCTGCCTCTGGCACAACCATCAGTAAGGTTTGTACCTGGTTTTGTATCACAAACCTCACTTCTTAGTTAAGGTTTCTTTGATGTGTGGGACTAGGACTTCAGAGGAGTGAATGCTGAAGCTTTAGTGATGTGAATCTCTTACTCAGTTCAGAACAACTTCCATTATAAGAGAAGTAGCAATATCTCCCCCTGACTTTGTTTTGATTTCTTTAGATAGAAAAACTGTACTCAAAAAGTAACATGAGACTTAGTTTGCTTTAATTTCGAGAAAGGTTAGGTCCAAACTGAGTTGTGGATTTTTTCCTCTCAGGAAATGGGGACTTAGGAAAAAAACAAAAAATCCCCAGATGAACTATGAAAAATGAAATTGCAGTGAGCTACTCCCTGACTCCCCTTGTCGTTACCCAAGCCACTGAGAGCAGGTTTGATCATAAAACACTTTCTCAGCTGAACAGCCCCAGGGAATCACACAGGCAGATATTCTACAGCAAAGTCTATCAATCAGAGCCTAACATAGCTGCAGTTTCACCTTTTGACCTATTCAATCTGACAATAAAAAAAATCTATTTCTTTCATGAATCCTTGCAACACATGTTTTAAAGCTGGTTCAAAAGGTGTTTACTTTCCCTCCAAAACAAAGAAGCATTATGCAGACAACAAAACTGTTCCCACAACAAACACAGATCCTCTTGGCATGAAGACAGCTCCAAAGAAAGATGCTAACCACTGAAACCTCTCTGCCAAAAAGTTTAAAATATTTTTTGTATTTTCACATGTGCACATATTGCCAGAACTTTGCTGAAAAACAAAAAAGGCAGTGTGCATGACCTGGACTTTCAGCAATTTTTATTTCTAAATAATTACTATGTGAAAGATGGTGATGATGAGGAGGAGAAGGATGAAGATGGCAATAATAATAATATTAATAATAAAGGGAAATGTGTGTGGAAGAAAAGGAATTATGAAGAAGGGTTTGGAAATGCTATATAATTATGGCATTATAACAAATGCAATAATAATGATGGCTAAATAATTCTATATAATAATGGCATTGTTACAGTTGCTGTTATAGTGAAATATTTTTAAATACAACTTTATGAGTAATTTACATAAAGGTAATCTGATAAATTAATCATAAGTGTAAAGGACACACTTTCAAAATATAAGCAGGACAGAGTTATGCACAATTTTGAATTTCAACAAATGATACTATATTTGCAAATACAGAAAAAATAATTTATGTGTGTCTGACTGTTTACTTATAGTTAGACTCTGAGGAGAGATATCAAAAGAAGAATCAGAGATTGTTTGGATTACAAGGAAAAGATCATTTTGGCAGCCACAGAAAGAGTGAGCGGAAAGGGTTTCAGAAGAAAGATAAAAAAGGATTGGTTTTAGTTAGACTACACTTAAGTCATTCAGGATACGAAGTTGTGGGGAAAAAAAACCGAGCTAAGCAGAAAGAAGCTGGAGAAGGAGAAAAGGAGCCATTTTTCGAAGCAGGGTTTTTGACTCAGAGTTAATAGTTAAATGTGTACCAATGGTGACATACAAGTGGTGAGTGGTGGGGAAGAAGAGGATGAACATTCACAGCTGACCATGGCATGTGATGGGCACACATTCCACTGAGGCACAGAAATACTGTACAAATGCAGCAAACCATTCAATTTAGGAAGTAGTTGGATTTCAGACCTAGACTATGAAGCGGTGTGATGAAGCAAATTAATGCAGTAAAAGCAATACTTTTGAGACTGTTTTGAGAGAAATCGTCAAAGAAAAGGGTAATTTAATGTACAACTTGTTAAGAATATTGAGAATTCAAGGTAAGTAGCTATTAATTTTAGAGGAATATTTAATTGCTTTATGGACACACCCTTAAAACATATTTTTAGATCATCAACTGAAAGATGCTAAAGTAATGAGAAAGCTTTATTGGTATTATGTGTAATCATTTTAATAGAATAACAAATTTCTTAGGAAAGAAAAATAAGAACATTATTAACTTTAGGTATACATCAAAATTCTATTTGATTGAAGTACCTCTCAAAATGGATCATTTTTGGCTATACTCAAACCACCTGAATTGTGCTTGAGCTTTCCATGTCTAAGGGCACGAAGCATGTTTTCAAGAACCATTTTAAGAGCTACATGTTAAGCAAAGTAGAAGTTAAAATTAGCTAATAAGAAAAAACAAGTGTATATACTTAGCTAAATTACAATACTGTATTTATACCCTGTCTTGAAGACAAACCTGTTTATATGTTCATCTAAGTACTTTCCTAGATCTGGCAAATCTATGTTCTTAATTAGGTATTAAATAGGTGATGAATTACCACACTGCATCAACCCCACTCTCCCAAATACTGCTTTAATTAGCAAATGGTCCTGTTTGACCTAACCGAGACCATTCTGGTCACCTTTTTAAAGCTATAGATGAGAAAAGCATTTGGGCAATGGCTGGTTTATTAGTGCATTGTTTATAGTCTATACTACATGATTCTTGGAGAAAATAAATGAATGTTTTATAAATTATTTTTTTAACTAGAGTTAAATATTCTAACACTATTTATAAAGCCACACATTTTAGCATGCAGAGCAGTCAGAAACATTCCATAGGCATCTGCTGGGACATGGACTGCTTACTCTGCCAACTTTCTGTGGGCAACATTTTTTTACTGCAATGAAGAGAATTCCTTTGAAAGAAGAGGCAAATATATGTGTAGTTTACATACTTTTGTAGTTCACATATTTTGTGGCTAAAAATATCCAAAGTCCATACCCCACCTTCAGAGTGAGACTTGGAAGCAGATCCAGCTGCGGAGTGCAGCTCTTGTGTGAGGCTGATTTTCTTGTGTGTGAAAATAATTTATTAAAAAAATAAAACAAAATGAAAAAAATCCCACAGAGACTTTAAACCTTGGAATCGGTCATGAAATGAATATTTCTTTCATAATTTTATTTCAGAAGATGATTGGTCCAACTGTCTCTGTAAAAGGATAAACTTGCATTCTTGGACAGCAGCAGAAAAAATAAAATACAAAGACTTCCTAAAATCTGATGTTTGGACTGACCAAGCTGAGGGAAAATATATTACTTGGCTTTAAAGGCTGCAATATCACAGCAACAGACTGTCCTAGATTTCTGTCAGGTTCACTCACTTGTTTGTAGTCTCACAATGACTTTCTCATATAAAGCAAAAAAACCTACTTTTACTACTGAATTTAAGTAGGATGTTGATTATGCTCCTGTGGTTTTTCTACAAATGAGGATGAGCTGCACATGAAGGTCAAAACCCCAGATCTATTTCTGCATCTGGACAAGATGCTCTTACAAATTAAGTAAGTAAAGGTGGTTTTTTTAATCTTACTATACTATATTATTCCACACCAATTTAGCATCTTGATTTGTAAAAGCATATGTGTGAAAATAATTAAGGTGAGAACGTTTATTCTGAGCAGTTTTTTTTTTTTAATAGTTAATTTATATCTAAAATGATAATCCAAAGGAAATTTAAGAATAAATTATTTATCTATTGTGGCAGGTTGACCTTGGCTGGATGCCAGGTGCCCACCAAGATGCTCTCTCACACCCCCTTCTCAGCTGGTCAAGGGAGAGAAAATAAAATGGAAAACAGCTTGTAGTTTGAGATAATGCAGTTTACTAAAGCAAAAGTGAAAGATTGTGAACACATAAGTGAAGTAAAAAATGGAAGGTTTTATTCTCTAGTTCCCATCCACAAGTGATACCTGGCCACTTTCTGGGAAGCAGAGCTTTAGCACCTGTAGCAACTGCTCCAGAAGGGCCAATGTTGTAAGGAACAAATGCCCACCCTCTCTCCTTCTTTTAATATTTTGCTTTTACTGCAGTGGGAAAAATGAACTCCATCTCACCTAGACCTGTTGTATCTGCACGTTTGTCAATGATGTGAATATAGGGGCTTTTTGTGTTGTTTTTTTCTGTGTTTATAGCAAATACTTATCTTTCTTCCTGTGTCATGTCCCCTCTTTTAACCCATCCCAAAATGTAATTCAGTTGTAAATAGGGATGTGGTGGTTTGCCCAGAGGGTGGAGGGGGTGTCCTGCTGCCAGAGCAGACAGCAGCAGCAGCTATTGATGGGCTGCTGCGTGTCCAGACGTCTTGGACCAGTGCCTGGAGCACTAGTGGAAGTGACTCTCCAAACATGCTGGGCTCACTGCACGTACTCACAGGAGTTAATCTTTGTATCTTGTCTGATGCACCTGAAAACATTCCTGATCGCTTATGTTAGCCATCTTTGTAGTGCATGCATACATCTATTCCAGCCCAGGAGTTCCCAGATGGACACACAGGAGCACTTACTGTACACACACTGGGGTAGCCATCGTTAGGCATGACCTGAGTTTTTTGCACTTCTCAGCACACAGGCAACACACCAAATCTGGTTTAATTCACATGGATGCAAGCGCTCATCCAAACACATAGCAAAACTTTTAATAATTTCAATATTGCAATAGCTTCCTGTCTTCCTCATAGGAACTTACTGTCAGCAAAGAAGTTTATTGGTTATGAGAAGAGGGTAAAAATATCTCAACTTTTTAAAACCAGAAATGTCATTTAAATTGTTGTTAATTTATTTTTTGTACTATTCACTCTCAAGAAGTACTTGTTTGACCTGAGGTCCAGATTGCATGGTACAACTCACATCTGTTGTTTTCATTGTGGGAAATAACTTTCCTTTCCTTTGACAGATAAGTAACATCAGGAAACTGCTGCTTAACTGGCCACGGTTGCCACCAACAAATTCCAAACAAGCTGTAAAACAAGGAAAAAATTTGTTTCTTGTTCTCTATGAGATATCTTGCGCCTTATTGTGGTATCCTTTGCCATCATTCATCTCTAGTTTGGAAAAATATGTTCATATTTCACTATGGACTTTCCTTTCACCTACTCATTGAAGAGTAGCTCAGACTTCCTGAGCAAGTTAACACCACAGGTTCATTGATCGATCATATGCAACCAGCAAAATGTACTGCCTCTTATCTTGCCAATTCCCTTGCTTTCAGTAATTCAGAAAGGTGTTATTGTTCCTTCTGCTCTACATTAGTTAGATTAGAAGATATTTCTTCATGGGAATCTGGGCAGTGTCAAATCACAGAGCCTTTCACATAAATTTCCAAGGGAACAGTCTTTCTTTAGGAGCATCTGCATGCTTCAGCAGCACCTTCAATGTGAGGACGTCTCTTTCTGCTTCCCAGCTAGATTTTCCCTCTTCTCTGTTCAGAGAAGTAGGTCAGCTTATCATGGAAATAGAAAATAAAGAGAGAAAGCACAAGGATGTACTTGTGATCACATATTTTATTCTGGATAACATTTGCTAGCAAAAGGATTCTTTTCTCTTTTTTTCTGTGTAGTGGACCATGGAAAACTTGAAGGTGCTACTTAAGTAGATTCTGAGAGCCCTTGACTGTGAACTTTCAATGCTGACTTCATTCCGGGCAACAGATTGTTGATATGTATACCATCTGTTGTCTTTCCTAAAGTTTGTTTAATCCTAAAGATACTAAAAAAGACAGTTATGTTCACAGGAATGCCTTTGAAAGAGACTTAGAGTTAGCTAGATGCTAGAAGTCAAAGACTGGCTAGTCAAATCTGCCGGGAGTATCTCTTGTTGCCTTTCAAAAAATATAACAGTGTCCAATGAGCATCAAACAAAATTAAGCAGATCTGAAATAGAGCTAAGATCGATATACAGGGTTTGTACCAAGGTAACAAGGGAAGGAAACTGCTCACAAACAGTAATGAGCAGACTTACCTTCTGAAAGAATATTTGTACCCTACATGTATTGGAAGTGGAGGTAGTTGAAATACAGCCACTGCAGTGCTTAGGTATTTCAGAGCTCAGGCATCTGTGGCTCAATATCAGCCTCATCTTGTCTAGTCAAATTGTGTGCCTTAAGACTGAGGCTAATGCATGTCTGTGCATAACAAACCCATAGCAGAGAGTGCAAAACCAGCATGGACATACCTGGTACCACCAATGCAGTGAGCTCCTTCAGTTCGTTCATCTTGGTCCCTTCTATTTCAGTTTCAGCTCTCCTTCTCCAGCGTATCTCATCTATACTGCAGCCAATTATTTTGCTGATTCTAACACCTATTGCCAATAGCACTGTTGTAAACTAAAGAAGTCTTCATGCAACTTCTAAGGGTTGATTACTGTTTTCAGTAAATGTGTGCATGTGTGCACATGTTCAGTTTGCTGGAGGCCTGAGCTCACCACTCCTCCAAGCAACTCGATATGCACCAAGACCAACAGAGCAGCACCTGCACTGATGCAGTGAAATGCTGCTCAGTGATGAATTGCAAATCCCAAGCTATGCCAATGGTTCATACCCATAAACCCTGCTGCCAGAGGAGGCATCAATTCAGTGACACTGTGGCCACATTGATACCAAAAAAGGGTATTTACAGCAAAAGTCGGGAGATCCTGATTCAAACAATGAGATTTTAATTTCATTCACAGAATCCCCCGTTCCAGAACAGAAAAGGTGTTCCAAAACCTTGGCAAACCTTTCAAAATCTGCCTCAGCTCTTCATTTCTTTGAATAATCAGAATCCGTGTGGTTAATACAAACTCAGATAAGCTCTGTATGTAAATCAGTTCAGTCACACAAAGAGCACTAAATGAAAAATATCTTACAACGGATCTTCAAAATTTATAACCCGCCAGGCTTAAAATTATGACAGTGAAGTTTCGTGTTTTCTCTAGAATGGTCCTGTAGATTGTTGCCCAATGAGAACTGCCCATTAAGAAATGCTTGCCTAGAAATCTGACACAATAAAATGTCATAATTCTTGCCTGATCTATAACAAAAATGAACACTTCAGCAGAGGGTCAAGGGAATGACATGCCATTACTACAGAAATTTTCTCCTATGGCTACTCTTTATTCTTCCAGTGGGATTCTTCCCAGGATAATGATGGAAAGCTGTTTGCACATGAACTGCTTCCCTTTTAGGTCTAGCAGGCTGACAGGAATCATTCCTGCTCTAAAGACCCTGAAGTCAAGTGAGCTGAACTCTTTTGGAGTGGGGCTCCAGTGCTTACAGCTTTTCTATTGAAAAATGGCTCTCTATACGGTGAAAGAATGGAATATTCATAAAATCTGTTCATCTTAGATAAAGCAAAACTGAACTAGAAAGGAATTCGCAAACATGGGAAAGAAAATGTAGGCACAAGGTGCTCTGGTTTTAAGGGACTAAGCAATTTAAGGGACTAAGCAGTTTTAAGGGAATAAGCAGCTTAGTGATACTGGTACAATAGCAGACAGAAATGGATGCACGCACTATTCAGATCAGAAACGGATGTACCACTCCCAAAAAGCAGCATGTGGACAGCCTAGCAACAATCACATGCCCTTCATGTAGCAGCTCTAATGCAAGTTTGGCCCAGATTAGTTTGAAATGCAGGTTTGGGAAAACAATAATTTGGTGTAATGAATTTGTTGACAAAACAAAACCAGGGAGCTCCTGTTCTGTCGCAGAGGTATGCTGAGGAGAGGAGTGGTTTACTGAGTCCCCAGTGGCTTCATTCACCCAGAGGCACATGGGAGGAAAGACTGAGAATAGCAGAGAATGACACTCCCTAGCTGTGTTTTTCTTGTCGAAAATTTTTGCTACTGAGCTCTAGAGGAGGAGGGTGGAAGGAGGAAGGCTTTCTAAACATCTTGGTGTGCACCAAACCCTTGTCAGAGGGATCTGTGTAAAAGACAGAAAATTACACCCCATCGGTAAGATGTGCCGGCACTACAGTTCAAGACAACCTCTGCTTCAGGAGCCTTGTGCTCCACCTGCAACCCCTGCACGACCAAACAGCCATTAAACATACCAGCTGCAAGAGGTGCTGCTGCTCTGCCAGTTCCTACTCACCCTGCTCTGTCCTGTACAAATACCTCTCCAAGGCCTCAAAACCATGTCTCACTTCTTCACCCTACAGTCACAGTAGTTCTTCCTTCATCCTGGCAAACACACTGCACCGTCAGTGCTAACAGCCATACTCCCTATGTTGATGTGTCCCTGATCTCACAGCCTGAGCAAGAACTGTCAGAACTGAGGCATCCTTGCTGCAATCTCTAGCTTCAGAGGAGCTGGGCAGCTGGCCGGCTACAGGTGATCAGCAGTGGATTTTGAAGTGAAAAAATAGAGAAAATGTTCCCATGATCTCAAATTAAATAAAATATTGATAGTTTTCTTCAATGACAAAATCTGTATGTTCACAAGAGAACTGCATATCATATTATTTCTAATATTTTATATCCTATTATATCACTATTATCTAATGAATCTCTGATTATTACACGTGCGAAGAGGAATGAATCTTTTTTAAAATATACTTTACAATGTGGAAGACACAGAAATTGTCAATGCTCTCTATTACCTACCCTGAGCTCTAATCCCTGCTAATCTTAGCTCTGAGAACAGCTGCACAGTGACTCCAGCCCTGAGGGAAGAGGAGTGCTCAGGGAAGGGAGGGCTTTGGGTAGGGGGCTGTACTGCACCCAATGTGCAGTGTTTGGCACAATGGATAATTGTCTTCCAGGTGTATTCATTTGTCTCCACCAAACAACATTCCCCAGAGCACAAAAGCCTTCAGTGTGGGGACAGTTAAGCATAACAAATGACATACCAGACTTTTCTGAGGTCTTTGATGGGTATAAGAGATCTCTGTTCCACCGTTATTGACTTTGCTGTCTTTGTGTTATTCCTTTAGAATGGACTTAGTGTGTTTCATCATTTCAAGTTCTGGTGCAGGGTTTGCACTGGAAGGTAGGGAAACCAGAGAAGGAAGAGGGTCTGTGAAATAATTCTTAGACTGGCACTTTCTAAAGTAGTCTGTTAGTTGTTGTCTTGCTGGCTACAGGTTTTGTTGTCTTTTTTTACAAGGCACACATTTTTACAGACTGAACAATCTTCACGCAACTCTAAACAAACACTTATTTTGGTAAAATGTATAACACCAGATTCTACTTTTAGCCAGGAAATGCAAACAAAGCTTGGAGACAGCTTGTTCCCTGACCCCAAATTCATTCCATGTTGCTATAGCATCACCCCCTGAGAAAATGGGACCAGCTCTTTTCGTCTCCTTAGACCTGCTCAATGGGCTTTTGTCAGCTGTTGAATTATAGCATTAAAATTCAAATACTAGGGATTTAATGGAGGATTATTATGACACCCTGGTGCATTCTTTGTGTTGCTCTTGGCAACAAACCCAAGGAATAAGTGAAAGAAATAAAAACGAAGAGCTGTCTTGTTAAAATCATGCTGGTGCTATGACATATTTAGGCAAGAGAAAAATGGTTCCCTAACCTTGACTATTATTGTTGTACCAAATTGACTGAAAACTCTTTTCAGCCAGTAAGCACTGCTTGCAGCTGAACTCTGTTTCAAAGCTGTTATCATTTTCTGAAAACAGGTTTCCTTCTACCTTGTGCACAAAATAAATGGGATCAACAGTTAGGAGAAGGGCATAGCATCTGCTTACTACTTTCCCTTGCTCACCAGAAAATGGCAATATTTTGTAATATTCTGGCATCTCAAGAGTTCCAGAGGGATTACTTTAAAGCAAAAAGTGTAATCTGTCTCTCTCTGAATATATGCGTAGTGTTTTGCGTGTACATATTGCATATGCATGACTGTCACATAAATGCTTAAAATGGTCATGTTTTCTGCTAATGTCTTTGGAATGGAGGAATGTTTCTGAAAAAAAGAATCAGCAGCTTCATAGAACAGAATAAGATTTTGTGTTGGGCTTTAAATACGAATTGCAGTCTACAACATTTAACCAGACTGCACGGTGAGACATCCAGAGATTCGTGGAGGGAGAACACTCTGCTGCTCAAGAGTTTTCTCTGGAGAAATTTGGCTTAAATATGTAACATTGGGCTAAAACAGTGTAACTGCTCTAATTTCTCCATAGGTGTATTCCCACTCTTTTTCTTGGTTTTACTGTATTAAATATACATAAACCCCAAATTTATCTGGAATAATGATTATATTGATTAGGACAATCTAATACCACGGTAGCTTGAAACCTTGGAGAGCAGCTTAATGTGTCCTCAGTGAAGTCTATAAACACAATATATTTAACATGTTGAAATCAAGATGGTGTGCTGAAGCAGAAAAATGTAGGCAGTTCTTGTTGGGTTGACTAAGGGGGTCAGTCATTCTGAGCTCATTTTTCTGGGTAATGAGAACAGACCAGGGCAAGCTCATTACACATGACCCTGCACACCCCTGATTGTGTTTGGCTGAGAAGACTCTGCTAACAGCGAGCATCTGACTAGTGAGCACAGTTGAGATAGAAGCAAATTGGACAGGAGTTATAGAAAAAACGAGGTAATAGTCAGCTGACGACAAGAGCAACAACAACAATAAAATCTGATCTCAGACATGTTCACCTTGGCACTTCAATCCAAAAAAAACTTTGAGTGAGGAAAGGATGCTCCAGTATTTTGTTTTCATTAGTAGGAAAACAAACCCAAACCTGAAAGCATTCTATTAAATTTTCTATGTAGACTACAGTCTGCCACAACAACTACAATTAAAAAAAAAATTAGGTAGCTGGATTTTGAGACCTGCCTAACCAAAAACACAGAAGAAACCAAAGAAAAGTGTTAAAGTGTTTCTTACACCCTGGAGAAATCAGTGGTAGTGGTGTTATCTTCCTAGGGTTTTGTGTGAGCTTGACTTGCACAGAAAACTTGTTCTGTTTTAGAAAGGCTCAATACACAGGGTTTATCCGGTCCTAGACTGAGGATCAGAGCAATTGATGTCTTGAGGTGGTTAATTAATATGCTCTGTCCTCTTGAGGGCTTCAAATAGGAAGCTGATTAAGCCCCAAATGCATCAGGAACCATTGCAAGTTTAAATTCACTTGAGGCATGCCCACTATGTCTGCAACCAGAGTGCAGCTGTCAAGTGAAATCAGTGGCAGGAACAGTGCCAATAAATAAATCAGCTGCTGGGAACTTCTGGAGAAAAGCTACCTTGCTTACCAGAAGGACAAAGAGAGGAGTGGGGCCTCCAAGGAGGCTCAGGGAATGGGAAAAATATCTGATAGGGAAGTGCAAGGCAAAGTTTTTAATGCACTTTTCCAACACATGGGATATGTTTTATTTTCACTGTGTACACATGCAGTCCAAAGTACTGATCTTTACTGATGTCTTCCAATGCCTAACTGAAAATGTGTCAAACATGTTAGTCTAAAATGTATGATAATATGTCCCAAATAACACCCCTTCCCTGGCCACTCTGGAAAAACAGTGTGTAATGAAAATTATGACTGTGCAGAATGAAAGTAATGGCCAGCATAATGTATGGAAGAAAACATATGACCACCAGGTGCAGCAACCTGAAGAGCAACCTTGTTTTTACACTTGTTCTGTTTGCTTTGGTGGAGATGCCACCTCTGCTAGAGAAATAATGCAAAAGTTTCTAATTTCCATTATGCCCATTTTAGCACCTAGTGTTTTTTTCTTGTTTGTTTCTGTGGATTAAAATTGCTCCTCTATTCTTTGCTGCTCGCTTTGCTAGTGCAAACTGGGCATGTACAGTAAAGAGAACTAAAAAAACACAAACAAACCACAAAACCCAACACCTATCCCATTATCTCATAAATACCTTCCTGTTTGCGTTTCCAGACTGTCAGAAATGTTCTTCTCAGAGTATTGTGTGGCTGGAACACCTGAGAAAATGTCTTGACTCATTCCCACTAAAAGGCTTTAAGATGGGACTGCAGCTTTCCTTATAAATGTTGCTGGTTACATAAACATCAAGAACACACAGTTGTTGACTGGCTCTGGATTATTGCTGGTTTTCTACACTAGAAAGTATTAAGTCTTGATATATCCATTGATAGAATTTTGTTCCTTTTCTTTGAACAGGATGGCTTACTGATATTTGTAGTATCTGTATTTTAACTGTGCTTTCAGTTTATAGAGATGTCAAGCATTTTAGAGCCTATCATCAAAAACTAAACTAAGACTCTATGCGATGTTTTAAAAGTATTATTTACTCTTGAAAAAGTACTGTAGGCTCTAGACCTATATCAGGTTACTGCAAATGGCATAATCACTGCACCCAAATAAAAAATAATTAGGTGAGAATTCCAAATTGTAGGAAATATGCTTTCCTCTGGTTTTTTTTTTTTTCAGTCTTCTATTTATGGGGTATTCCAATTTTTTGCTAATTCAAAAAAATAAAAAAAAAAGCTTTAGGACACTAGTTATATTACAACTTCCAAAGCAAATTATATCCCTATCACAAAAGTTAACATTTCCTATTAAGAGGAAACAAATCACAATACTGTGGGAAAAACAAAAAGTCCCGCATACCTGGCTGACCTCAGAGAAAATCACCTACTGAGAAGGAAAAAATATTATTTTCTTTCAGTAGGAGTCCATTTTTTTCTTTTTTTTTTTTTTCTTTTCTGATGATGGGCCATGGCCTCACTGAGTCATACCTGTGAAACAAATAAATAATTCTATAAATAAGAAAGCCTTTATTGATGCTAGAATTTTGCTCTTTTTTGATCTTCCATATTTTCATGTAGAAGTACTACATGTGAGCCTGTCTTTTTTGGACTGGCTTCAGAAAAACTTGGCAGAGAAGCCAAATGACAAAGTAAATAGAATTATTCTTCAGACCAGTATTAGACTACAAAACAATCTCAAGGTTTGCTGTGTGTTAACATAAGTATTTTCAATAGCTTTTTGTTATTTTCTATTCTGTTGCTGTCAAAGAACACAGCAGTAACCAACTTCTTGCCTCTTGCTATCCAGAAGCTCATTCTACTCTAAAACCTACTTCTTCTCACTGTCTTGATAAATCCTGAAGAACTTCCTCTTCATGGCTAGGTGTGTGGTGCTATTCTTCTGCAATGCCAATTGTGAGAAACACATCTGCTTTTCACAAATGAATGAGTGTTTACACTGAGTTCCTTACTGGCTGTATTCTACATATTCCACAGAGATTTCAGAAATTTGTTATGAGGACAACTGCAGTTGACGATGCTAGTAAAAGGAAGTATATTATTTCAATGTTTGTCATTTATCCCTCTTTATCAATCTGCTGCTGATTGCACTTAATTTTGGAGGTTTTCTGTGACATGTCATATAAATTCATAAGAATCAAATCCTGTCTCAGACCATGTAATCTGTATTCTGAACACAAAAAAGAGGTAAGAGAAGAAGTAATCATGGAATGATGACTTATTGAACTTTGGGAACAAAGTAGTATTTTAGGAACAGAATGCACCTCTTGTTTATCTGCCTAGCAGTGTTAAAGTTGTCTCCAATTTCCTACTGCTTAAATGACCCATTTTACTTTCCTGTAACATTTTATGAAATATTTGTTTACATAACTCCCAAAATCAGCTCCAAAATTCTTTTGCAATTTTCTTCCAGGCAAAAATTATGAAAAAAAAAACCAAAAACCAACTACCTTTCCAGTTAATAGTTTAATGTTCTAAAAATTATTAAAGGAAAAATGTAAATAATGTTTAAAGTGTCATGAATTTTATGAAACAAAGAAGTAAAAAGTGGATATGAAAACTAGTTTTCTTAAAAATAGCCCACTGTTGGTCTGTTTTCATTCCAAACTGTGTAACCCATAGCCCATCATATCCATCACTGCAGCTTACAAACTTGTCAATTCCTTTGGTCTGCCCCATCTTTCTCAAAGACAATAACAAAATATTTATAGATCTTCATTTGTAAGGGTTTTGATTTTCTGTAAAATATGTCCCAAAAAATCAAGTCATAAATTTCTCTTTGATGTGTTCAAATAATCATTTGTTTTTATTTCATCACTGCTTATTTCTTTAAAATAGTATCTTTTTCTTTAAAATGTTGAAATATATTTGTCAAAAGCAACCTTCTCATTCTCAGGCTTTGTGACCATTTTGTGATGCTCTTGTTTTTTTAATGTCTCTACTAAGTTGCAAGTTTTCATATCTTTTCCTTTCAATAATGATGTTTCCTTTTTATTTATTTATTTTCAGTTTTCCAGCTCTTGTTCCAAGGTCATCCCCAAATTTGGTAGCAAATTCAGTGGGATGCTTCCTGGCAAATATATCGCTTGCATTTTTGTTCTGTGATTGTGTTCACTAAATCCCTGCTAATATCCCGAGACCTTGTGGGGGCAATAAAAGCCTGTTTTCTGTTGCAATAATGTTTTTGTGCAATCCATTTCCTTCTGCTGAATTAAGAATGACTTTATCTGAGAAAGGTTCTGTATTATTTTTATTACTGGGAGCTGATGTAATGGTAGCAATTTAGAAATAGTTTTGGGCAATGTTTTTCCTTCATGTGAACATATGGTCTACCCTACAAACAACCTGTAATGGTGATTTATCAAAAGGGCTTCTTTTTGCAGTATTTTATGTTGTACTAGGCATTCATTTAGACTCAAATAAAATTAATTCTTTAGCTCATATGTGGGTGTGCTTTCAGAAGGACAGCTGACTCTATTGCACTGGCTGTGCAACAACTGCATATCACTGTTTCTTTGACTTGGTGACAAAGTCACAATATTTCCATATTTCAAAGCAATTTGCTGTATAGGGTTTTCTTCCCTTACAGTCTGTGTAATTTATTCAATTCCTCATTTGTCCTTGCTTTACAAACTATAATAACATTTTTCTATTTTCACAGGTTGGCAATTCTTTTCCTGTACTCTTTGTTGGCTTTGTCATTTGACCTACAACGTGTGAAATGATTTTTCACAAACATGTTTTTGATCGCTATTACTGAAAGGTTCATTACACTGCTCCTTTGGCTACAAGATCATACCATTAAAAAGAAGATTTTCCCCTTAATATTTTCTTGATTTTCTGTTTAAGGCACATTTATGTTTGCTTACATCTTCACAATTTATTGGGAGATTTCATATCACCCTGTCATTTCTACTGAATAAAATAATAATATTCATCTATTGGATAGTATATCATTGCACTTTAATGTACTGGGTACATCAAAAATGAGTTCTTTATCATATTGATGGGACTTCCTTGAACCCAGTCTGTTCCTCAATCTTAGATAAGGGATTTATTTGACAGAACTATCTGTGCCAACTATCAGGACATTCAAAAGGGAAAATGGTGGTCAAAATATTTTCCTTATTTATATACAGTTCAAACCATTTTCTGGAAGGGATGGCATGGGTACAACTGGTTTTAAAAAGTAGTGCCCAGAGAAAACAACAGCAGGGAAATTGGATTTTTGCTGGAATCATACTAAAGCTTTACTGGAATCAGACTGAGTACTCAAAGTAACTCCAGATTTTAAATTCTGTTCTTGCCCAGCTGGTTTTCAGCCAGACTTCATTATTTTTGGTGAGCTCATTTAAATTTTTACTTTCTTCCTCAATCTGCAGACAGCTGGAACATTATACATAGATTCCAGCTCTTGTTTTTTTCTTAAAATTTTAGAAAATATCTGTGCAGTTAGCAAATATGTTAATGTAGCCTAATGTAAGGGACAACAGAAGAATTTGTCCTCTACCTGAAATACAACAGCATTAAAATAAGGGCTACCCCTAGGAAATCAAAATAAAATTTACTATAGCTATTTCCAATTAATCTTTGATGGCTAAGGGTTTAAAACTGTTGTTGCAGAGAGTTTTTCAATTTTTATAACATTTTTAAAGCAAGTTTTTAATCCTAATTGAAGATTCCATTCTGCAAACATTACCTTGCTTGACTTATATTGAGAGAAAATTCTTATCTAGTTTCCTCTCAAATACCAAGTGAAAAAGATGCACTCTTCAGAATGGGGAATCCCTAGAGCTATGAGAGTAGCTGCCACGGTTTTCTCTTTTTTTTCTTTTCTTGCCTTGGTTTAAGCTGTTGACCTCAGGGATGTGTAGTGCCATTGAGTTCCTCAAGTTAATCAGGATCTCTGAGAGCATTTCTATTTGTTTCACATCTGCTACCTTTCAATTTCATTGGCACATCATATTTCTTGCATTATGAAAAAAACTAAATATAAGAGTACACATGCTTTCTCTATAACTTCACATATTTTTGGAAGCAACCATCACGTCTGCTCAGTATTCTTGCTCTTTTCATTGTTTCATACAAAAAGATGCTGGCTCTAACAACTGCTGTTATGAGTTGTGGATTCCTCTCCATATTTTTGTCTTTCCCAGAATTGCTGCAGTGCTTTTTGTGAGAAGGTATTGACACGTATCAAAAGGAACAACTTGCAATTTATAGAAGGAACAATTGGCAATTTACAGGTCTGTTCTATGTGCTCTTGGCTCTCTCTTGGGCTGTTGATACAGATGGAGATTTCTGTGGCTGACCTCAGAGGAATTCTTCTGATGGGCAGGAAGGCTGGAATGTTTACTTGATGACTCATCCTTGTACCCTCTTTTCCTGTCCTTGCCTCTTATATTTGAGTGATATCAGATAACATCTATTAAAAACAAGGCCAAAAAAGGGGCTCTCGAAGCTTACTACTCTTCATAACTACAGCTTTTGCTCTCAGGGTAACTTGTCACAGGGAATTGGACCAGGGCAACTCTGGATAGGCTTTACATCTTCTGCTTCTGTGGTGGGTCCATCTCCTAAAAATCCTTGCTGTTCTGCTACTGCAAAATCAAAGATAGCTCTGACATAAGGTGGCTGAACCGGAAATGTTTTAAGTCTAAACACAGTAAAATCAATTTTGGAAAAAATAGGTTACTGTTTTACCAGGAGGAAAAAAACTGTAATTCATATTTAGATCTTGATATTGGGTTCTGAGAATTCCAAATGTCAAAATATTAATGCCAAAGAAAATAGAGACAGCCGTATTGACAGCTCCAACAAGTGACAATGTAAAGTTACATACTTGTGAGCTAATGAGTGATTAAGAAGTCACTCTTTTTAATTACTTTTCCAGAAGGACTTCAAAGACTTCAGATGGAATTTCAACTGGGTTTGGGTAAGTATTGGCAAGAGATAGTCTGCAAAATTGGTTGGGCAATGGACAGGCACTTTGTTGAAATTTCTAGTTCTTCCATCTGGTCCCTTGGAAATCTCAGAACTAGGTTCTAGCTTGGCCTTTTTCTGGCATTTTCAATACAGCTTAAATCCAGGAAATGGAACAGCTAATGAAAACCAAAAGGAAGGCAGTTCAGGATGCTTATGAATTTAGATTCTTGATCCTTCTAAAAAAGATTTTTGCTACCCCTAAAAAAAATAGATAATTTCCAAATTTTCCTAGATATTAAAGAAAATGCTGCTGCTATTTCTGTGGCTGAGCAAAGAAATAAGAGTGTGCCTGATTAAGGCCATGAAACAGATGGAAGAGGCTTAGATCACTTTTGTCAACAACAAACACATGGAAATTCTTAATTTTTAAGATTGAAAATCACAAAAAAGCACCAAAACCACCATTACACTTGAATTTAGTCATGGGTAGCTCAATAACTGCAACCAATGACATTTTATAGTAAGTTAACAAGACTCTAGCTCTGACTTGCTTTTGTCAGCAGCTTGAACCTATGCACACAGATAAAGATAAAGGTAGGCTGAGTAGAGCACTGACTATGTTCTCAGTTTTGGATCACAGATTAGGCTATTTGGAAAACAAAAATATTAAATGTAGTGTGCCTGATAAATATTGACTTTCTGGAAGTCTTGAAACCTACAATGCTAAATAAAATGTGCAGTTTCTTAGTGATGCTTGACTTTATTAGTGACACTTGATCTATGAAATAATCTCCAATAATATTATAATACATTGAAACAAGAACAAAAAACAACTTAGATGTCTCCCAGGGCCAAATGATCACAACAGCTTTTGACTATTTTTCTTCATTTTACTGCTGCACGCTGTTTGCCACCTAGAACTCAAAGTCTGTTTATGTTATGATTACCGATTTTATAAATTCAGAAAACATTAGGTGTAAACATGCACATCAGTTAAATAGTTGCAAATGCATGGAAAGATATAATACAACACTATTACAGAATTACATTTATATAATGTAATCCTTTTTACGGTTTTTTTTGTTAATATATTGGTTATAAATTTATTCAACTCATATAAACCTGAAACGTCCATAATCTGAATTTGGGTAATCCTCCAGCATCACATAATCTCCCCCCTGCAATGCTCAGTAGTCATGTTTTCAAAGCTCTTTTTGTTTCCGAGAATTCTCAAGGATAAGAGCTAAAACTAGCCAATTAGCTATCACAGCTCAGCTGAAACATTGTATGTACAATTCTAAATTATATTATACAAAACCATCCCAGAAAAATTATGACTAAACCTAATGAGACTGTCTAAGAAAGTGGAAAGTCCAACTTCTTTATGTTAAACTGATTAATTTCTGCATTTTCATGTTTTATAAGTGTTTTCCATGCAGTTCTTTAGATTAGCAGAAAAACAGAATTAATGAGCTATGTCTTTGGTCTTGTTTTGGTTTTTTTTGTCCAGACTCATGGCTATTTTGAGAAGACTAGCACAAAGCACCCTTTAGTCTATACCTCGACTACATCTGATCTTCTGAAATGGTGCAGTGGGGGTAAAGATGAAAATTCAACTTCCATTTCCCACCATGTTACACTGTGATAGACCTGTTACCATGAAATGTGTCTTGTGTGCCCACAAGACATTGCAACCTTCATTTGGGGATGAGCTGTGCAGCCCCACCCCAGCAATTTGCCTTGAAACAGTGCAGCTTTACTCAGGACCACAGGCCAGGTGTAATCTTTCTGAATTTAGTCGTCTGATATATTCAGCTATGTGATCTTAATCAAAGAAATCTTCTCTTATGTGCTGCTTTACACAAGATTGACATGTTCATGTTTTTACTGTTGAGTAGATGCCCATTATGTAAGTGATAAAATGAAAAGTGATTTATAAGAAGAATGCATAATAAACAGAAATTGAGTTTGTCCTCAAATGAAGCCTTTCCATCTATTTTAGAATTTTTACAACTGAGTGACACTGTAGCAAAAATTTCTAGGTAGATGACAATTACAAGTGGAAAATCTTGCTGCAAATTAATTGTTAACACTGCTAACCAAATAACCTGAGTGGAAAATATACTGAAGAAACAAGAAAAAAAGGAATTGGTCTTATGAAGCAATGTAACTTCAGGCTTCTTTCAAATTTTCCACCATTAGGTATTGAGAACTAGAACTAATGTTTCAGATTAAATTAATGGGATGTAAATAAAATGTATATTAAGCAGAGCAGTAGATGGACTGCAAAGGAAAAGGCTTCCAGTGCAGTGACTGACTTAACAATATATGAGACATAAACTGAACTCATGTGAAGACAGGAAAATACAAGCCTAAAACCATCAAATTTCTTTCACGGTTTTGAATTACCTTGGTCTAAATTAATGATAACAATAGCTAGAATTATATAATATTTTTATTGTTATCTAATTAATTTAAGATTTTAAAGCGTAAAAAAACATAGTGTCTATGCCAAGCTTTAACCTGATGTGAATTAAAGTGTCTGGGTTCTAAATTAGATGCAAAAAGAAGGTTTTAATGGGAATAGCAACTGACCCTTGGCAGACACAGTGTTAAGAATTGCTGCTGTAGTATTAAGTTACATCTCTGTTCCCTGGGCACAGTTTTAAATGTTATATAACAACCATTGTAGGATTACTCAGTCCCTTTACCTAACCCTAAGTGCATGCTGAGTTTGTGGTTCCTGTAATAGTTCTCCAGTGCCATGTTCATAGAAGATGTCAGTGACACTGTCAAATCCAGATCCTGCTGCCTGTCCAGACCAATAATGTTCTGCTTACTAGTACCACCCACCCTAAGGGACATGATTTTGTTTTTCCTTCTCTCTTTTCTTAGTTGGCAACCAATTCCTGCCCAAAATGACCTACTCCCGGAAAAAATCTGCACGTATAATAGGCACATAAACTACAGGTACAGTACATACTGTAATTCATTTCTTGGCATTTGTGTGAGACAACCACCCAGCTACAGAAGGAAAGAATAAGACATATTAAAATACGTTATACAAGTGATTTTTTGTTGGTTTGGTTTTTTTGCTTAGATTTCCTGGAAATCATCTGTACAATATCACCACATCTTGAATGGTTTTGTATTTTACATAGTCTTTAATGGGCATAACTTGAAAATTTTCAAGACATTTTCAAAATTGTCCACTTGTAGTTAGGCAAGCAAAAAGCTGTTTTAAATTGTGTCAGTGCTGTGATTTTTCAGAGAGCAAGTTCTTATAGATTCCACCTTTCAAAGATACAGGGTAGCTGCATTTCTTTGTCTTCATAGTCTGGAGATTATGTAATAACTGATTACTAGTAGTAGCCTCCAAGGCCTTTGATCTGGCTCAGCATTCTCTTTTACCATCATGATGGCCAAGCAAGTATCGAGAAACAGTTTTCTTCTGAAGAAAAAGAATTGTTTTTCTTCAGGGAAATCTGCCTCATCCCTTTTAACTCTTCCTGTTTATCATGTAAAACCTGGGGACAAAAAACCATATACTACCAGACTGCTCACTGTGAAGTCAGAAGATCATCAACGCTGAAAAAACAAGGATTCAAGGAACAACAGGCTCTCTGCCATCCCATGGACCTGTTTCATCTAAAAGCAATTGCATTCAGTGGAAATGCACCTGCAGAAGAAATCCAGCCCAACGGTTTCACATCTTGTCTGCAGAGTCATCTCACTGACAAGTCAGACTGGATAAGGGATTTAGCTACTTCATGGCATTCAGGATGTCATACAACAGATGGAGATTTCTCAGAAATCTCTCTGGCATGGTTTCAACATGCAAAACATCTGTGTGAAAGGCAATGGATACAATAAGAAATTGAAAGCTCTCCTAAGTGGTGTGCTCTGACAGATTTGGTTGCTAATGAGGCAAAAGGCAGAAAAAAGATGCAGTGTGCTGTGAGCATACTTTTGCCTCTCCTGACATGAAAAGTTAGCCTCAGACGTCCCTCCTAACTTGCAAATGGATCCCAGAGGAAGGAAGAATTTGTTGTGGAGATGGGCAAGGAAGGATAAAGAAGTGTTTGCTCACTGTTCAAAAGTTTCTTTCCCAAAACCATTTTGCTTGAAAATGCACTTCCTTTCCCTCTCCTCAGTTTTCTTTTGATTTAATGTTACCGCTAATTTTGCTACTCCACGCTACATATGTTTGATCACCTTTACTGTTTTCTTCTCCATTTTACCCTCTTCTGGTAACAAATTATGCAAATGGAAAGACAAGCAGCTGCATATATCTTTCAGTGTTTAGCATGTGAGACGCAATTGAAGAATTTAATCTTTTCTCTGGTGTTTCTTGTAGGAAAGGGCTTCTTGTTTCTGCATATCAATACAATGAACAAAATGTCTGTACAGCACTGTGGTGATAACTGCCCAGTTCTGCATTAATCAAAAGGTGACAAATTAAATATAAAAAGGAGTAGACTTTAGGAAGATTAAGTTGATTGCAATGGAGCGATGTGGTAATTGGGAAACCTGGGTCAAACAAGTATCCTCTGCTTTTTATTTGATTCCCAGTGTCAGCATTAAACTTTCTAATGTATGATTCCACATTTTTTTTGAAAAACAAACTGTCATAAAGCAGAGCTACAATATCTTCTTAGGTGCAGTCATATCAATAACCTTACACCTTGGTCTCAACCCTCACTATCTGTGTGAGATCACTGACATGGGAAGCAAATACTGTAGTTAACTGTGACCTGTGGATTTGCATCAGTAAGCATATTTAAGGGACAGTCTGTACTTGGAGCAAGAGGGTCTGCACTATCTCTACTTCCACAGTCTGCTGGATGCACAAAAAATTAAAGATTATGCTTGCTTCACTAGAAAGATGGAACCAGAAGAATACACTCTGTTCTATTTAAAGTTTAATTGTGGTATGCTGGTATAATTGCATAATATTGTCTAAAAAAGTGTAGTGGTAGTATAATTGTTCAATGACTGACACAATTATAACCATCTGAAAGCATCTGAAAGCATAGCATTGTCAATTTCCCGTGTCTCTAGTAATCTTCTGCAGTGGCTAGGAAGATTACTTATCTGATTTGTTGCTAACACCGTTGCCTGCTCACAAATTGCCAAAGACAGGCTTCCATTTCACCAGCAAAGCCACTACTGATATTATAAGACACATTCATAGGTTTCAGAATATATTTCTTTGAAATATGTTGCTTTCAGCATTTGCTATTCATAAGCATTCTCCTGGTTAGCTGAAATCTGTGATATTACTTCAGTTTTTGCACTGAGTAACTTTTAGAAACAAGATGGAACTGGAATAAGACATTTTAAAGTCTTTGCAAGTTGAAGCACTAGCCTTTGCATGGAAATCTACCTGAGTTATAAGGCTTTCATTCTCTATAAAAACTTGTGGAAATATATCATTAGTGGAGTGGTGAGAGTTTCCATCAAGCAAAGGTTTGTACCACTTGAACTACTCCTACACAAAGCAAGGCACTAAGCTAATCAGTTGGCCACTGAAAAAAATGTGGCGAGTGGAAACATGGATAGTAATCACAAATTAATCTTTGCAGTGTAACGACTGGGGTCACGAGCCTTGCTGTATCACAGTGGGGCCTGGACCCCAGCTGAGATCTTCAGGAGCTACCAAAGTACATTTCAGACCCAGAGAATGCAGAGAAATCTGGATTGCTACTAATGAGTGATAGTACACAAGCAGTAAGTGATGTCTGGCCGAGGACTGCTGATGTAAGTTGATGTCTGCAAAAATCACTGCACCTGCCCCCAGAGAGACATGTATTTGCTCTGCCACTGTTTGGAGGAAGAATTTGCAATACAGAGCTCAGTAGGTTAATGAGAACAGGGGCTAATGGGAAAAGCAGTTGAGTTGAAAGGGGAGAAGAGGTATGAACCTAAGCTGTCATTACAGTCAGCCACAGGTGTCAGTGGTGACAGCCGTCCAGCAAAATGCTCAGATTCTTTGTTCTCATTCAGACAAACTGCTGGCTCCAAAGGAAGTTTGAGTGGAAACTGGATAAGGTGCCTGGTATTCTGCTTAAAGCTATTAGAGCTGGAAATAGCTCATCAGGGTGTCAGGGAACACTACAACATGTCTATGAAGGTTATATCAAAACTACACAGAAGCAAAGGAGCTACAGGAAGATACTTATCCTTCATAAAAGATTAATCATTACCAAATATTTCAGAGCTTGCTTGTACTGTTGATTTCATGTCTGCTGTCTCTGACTGTGCTGCAAAAAGATTAGTAAACTCCTGTGAGACAGTACCAATCTCCATGTCTATATACTTCTCAGCAGCATTACCTCATAGCCTAGATATCTATTGTTGACCAGAAGCACTGGCCAGCCCATGAGACAAACACAGTAGTCAGTCTGATTGCAGACATCTGCCATGCTCAGGAGCTGCATTCAGCTCCAGTGTTTGTATTAAAAAGCTTTTGTGGCGAGACAGCAGGATTGACTTGCTCAGAACTTGCTCATGGTAACAGCCCCCCAAGGCAATGACACACGACTTGAGAGAGGAAGCAGGTTCTCCGATTTACAAACCATGCTCCCACTCTTCTCTGCCAGACAGCTACACTGTCTAATTGCACCTTAAAGAGGGGCTGAGTTGTAAGCAAACCCAAACTTACTTATGAATAAGTGTTGCCTGTAGCTTACACAGCCTCTGTATTTTTCTTTTTTTTCTATCCTACTTGCACTTTTAGCCACTGTCCTAGGCAGAGGCGTGTGTGTATCACCCCAGGACTGGTCCTAAAAAGCAGTGGCACTCAGGGAGGAAGTGATGTCCTCAGCCCTTCTCTGAACAAGCAGAGTGTCATGGTGGCAGGATCCTCAAGCATTTATCCTCCTTGACAACACCATGAACCTGGCCCATGGAGGGGTTGGTCTTTTGAGAATTGGTATTCCCTAACACCACCTTCTTTCCTGAACAGCAGCAATATCAAATGAGGCTTCCTCAAGACTCAAACAAATGGCCCATGAAATGGTCCAAATTTAGAATATAAGTCCAATTCATGAATGGTGAATATTTTCACCACTCTCGTTGGCTTATTTTGCTTTTGAAATGCAAAGAAACTCTGCATCCGGTCCGTATCTTTCTATTCTGGTGCAATTAAAGCTGAGAAGCTGCCATTCAGCACTTTTCCCCTGGTGTGTCTCTATGGATTTGATATGCTGATATCAGAGAATGCCCTTCCTGGCATAGAGGAAAACTGGAAGATATAACCAGTTTTCAAAAGATGAGTTTACTTTGAAAACCAAAAATAAAGTTGAAGGGAAAAGAATGGGGTTCTGCAACATGATCTAAAAGCTCAGGAAACTATGGCTTAAGGACAGTCACCATTTAAACTTCCATCATCAGTAAAAATTAGTGCTCTCAGTCTGAGAAGCACTAAAGTGGATCTGAATTACCAAAAATTGCAAAAACATAAGAAAAGTTATTTGGCATATTTAAACCTTTTGACCACAAATCTGCTGTATCAAGCTTTCTTTCTGCATACCAAATGCTGGTAGCCCTGTCTGCATTATTTGGATTTTCATGAATACTAATTTTGCTTGTCTGGCATTGATTGTTCAAGGGGTGGGATCTATTCTTTGTATTTTGGTCTCTGACTGGACTGCTGAAACTTTCTAAACAAATTAATTATTTGTGCTTAATACACTTTTCCAGTTATAGATGTAAGTGAAGAACTGACTTTTTAAAAAATAGTGACATCAAAAATAAAGTTTCTCTGTGTGAAAATGGTTGAGGGAGAGAATTACAGACAAATTGACTGCTGGAATGTGAACAAATATTCTTCAAGTCTGTGTTTGCAGCAATCAGACATCTCTCACAATAAGAAGGGCAGTCATTCCAGCATGTAGTAAAAGGCTCTCAACTTTAATCTTTCAGTGTGTCTGTGCCAAACAGGTTCACACAATTTGGACAACATTTGAATAAGCATCAGTCTTCCGAATACTTATCTAAGACAAACTTCAGAAAACTTTCAACTGCCTCTATTGGAACTAATTAATCCTTTGAGCTAAAGCCAGTGCAGCTGGGTTTATTCAATTTTCCAAAGAAGGAAATTATTACATTAAAAAAAAAAAATTAAGAAAAAAGATAGGATGACTTATTTAGAAGTAAGTCCCTGATTTTGAAGTTATAGCCATAACAAATACTATATTTTATGGAGTTAAATATTAGCCTAGCAGATAACTGTCCATAAGTGAACCTGACCTTTTTGAAATAAGAAGCGCAGGCCCCAGTTCTCAGTGCACCTTATCTACAGTTATACAACACTGGCAAAAATAATGGTTTTTTGCTTTCTCTCAGAAGAAATCCCATCTTACTCAGAGCCTGAGGAGCCAAAAGCAGGTGATCATATCAGCTTTTTGAGAATGTCAGTACTCCATTTACTTTTTGCTGCTGGTGCTAATTGATGGTGAATGATTTTTCCTCACAGACTCTATGTTCGCTTCTACATCCATTGAACCTCTCTTATTTTGCTTCTTTTTTAGAGAAAGCTACCTCACTATAAAATTGCTAAAGTAATTTACTCAGTGCATGAATGAAATGCAGAGATGCGATGAAGTTGTTTATGTGAACTGCAGTGCTCCCTCCAAAGAATAAATGTGTTTTCTTGACAGCTTCCCTGTTTGCTTTGCTTGTAAAGCCAAGGAATGGGGAAGTTAAGGTGTCAAAACCATACAGAGTTGTTCACAAGTACCATGTCTAATTATATAGCAGATGCTGCTTTTCATTCTGCAGTAGAAGGATAACAAATCTTCCCCCTATTTCTGACCAAAGTGAGTTGTTCTAGTCTTTGACTTTCTTTGAATTAGGTCTTGGGTTTACATCCCAAATGCTTTTAGGTCAGGCAAAGAATGAACTTTAACTCCAACATATCTGGCTAATGCATTTTTTCACCAGGCTGTTTTTCTTAACTGGTCTTATTTCCAAGAAACATACTGATTTAATCATGTGTTCAGCTCTTCCCCACTGTCTTATTTTGTTTTGAACTGGTTTTTTATTGTATGTGCACTTCTTTGTGACATAGGCAGTCTTCCAAATCTTTTTGCTCCAGCATACTTACATAAATGCATACTCATGTCACTTCCTCCTTCCTTAAAAAAAAAAGATAAAAATTCAAATAACATGCTACTTGAAAAATGAATAATTTAGAAAAGAAAGCTTCAGCTTTTTCCATTCTTCTCCTCTGTTGTATGACCTTTCCTTATCTGTTGTCATGAGGTATACATCATTGTCTATCACATTTCATTTTCCTCAAGAAAAATCCTCATACTATTTTTAATCCACTTTGCTTCATGCAGAACTGATTTTTTTTTTTCTTGTTCTGGGTAAGTGAAGGTCCACCTTGATGAAACCATTTCTTCAAAGTCCCTGCTACTGTTGGTCAAGACCAGAGCAGAGCTCAGAGCTGTCTCAGATAAGGGTACACAGACCCTCTTGGGTGAGAGAGAGGGTGTCTGCTGGCAGACCACACCTATACACTTGGCATCCCTGCACAGCTATATGTCTCCCTTTCTCATGTAGATGTCCTAGGTGCTTCCCAGTGACCTCAGTGTGAAGAACAGCAGACAGGTGGTGGTGTGTCACTCAAATTCACTTAGCTTGGGGCTTACCTCCTGCAACATCTCTGCTCTCCCTTCCCAGGCTCTGCTGCCTCCCACAGGCCAGTTCTTGTGCAATTCTATTACTCTTTCACAGTTTTTTTCAATGATTGAAATCAGAGGTAAGGGTTTTGTTTTAAAAACATACAAGCATAGTCTTTGAGACTCCTCTGGGAACAGAATTTTCCAATGTTCTCTTGGCACTAGAAATGCTTGGTTGTTACTTTTTAGTAGTAAAGTTGTGGGGTTTTGTTTGTTTGCTTTTTTGGGGCATCTATGGGGGTTTGTTTATTTGTTTGTTTGATCACGTACTAACTATTGTATTCAAAGTCAGATTTGAATTTCAAACCAGAAAGTTCATGGATGCTTATCTGGAGTATAAGGACATCTCTAATCCAGAGTTAGCATATCTCCATCTATCATGCGTTTTTTGTATATGGGGGTGTTATCAGAAGATTGCTGAATGTTTCAGGTAGGAAGATAGTTTGATACACTCTGAAAAAAAAAAAAAAACTCTAAACTTACAGATATTAATGTCATCCCATCTTGAAACTTTTCACTCACCTCTTCTTTTATATGGTTTGTTTCCAGTGTTGCAGTGAGTATATGTCTTCAGAATGTATTACGAAAAACTGAAGGTAGGTCAGAAAAGTCAAATACAATTCTGGTTTTAGCAAAGACCTTTGATCACAGGCATAGGCAAAGTAGAAAGAGATTAATGTAAATTACCCTTTCCTTGGAGTCACCCTTTTGAATCCGCATGACTTATGCAATATCTCATATAAACCTGCATCTTTGCTACGAACTAAAACGACATTCACATGACAGCAAAGCTCAAATTTAGCCCTTCAAAAGCTGCTTGCTGAGGTCTGAGATGACGTGGGGGGAGTAAAACCTCTCTAATGCTTAAATCCTCCTGCTGCTTCAGAACAGTCAGCACCTCATTAGCCTTAGCTCTCTGTTTGATAGGAAATGTCAGCTCACCACAGGAAATCTTCTGCACCCAATGGCAGGAGCATCTGTCTCCATCTAGTGTTCATCCCTCTGCATTTGTAACTCAGCTGTCCCATGGTGAAAACTGCAAACTGAGAAGGGAAAACACTTGCCCACTAAAGTGTCATCCTCTCGCACATGAGAAGTTAGAATTACATGATGGTCACAGTCAGAGGTAGAATATCCCTTATAAACCTGCTTGTGAGCTGCTGTGGCATTCAGGACTTACATCTGCCTTGCCCTAAAAGACAATTAAGTGACAAAAAAATGGTTGAAAAGTCTTTATTTTTACAGTATTCCTCTACACATGACCAAAGATACATTCAAGGTCTTTCTATTGATTAATGTTGAGGGAATTTCTTAGTAGGAGGGATGAAATGTTTAATTAAGGAAAAATATTATGGAAACATTTATAGGAATACTTTCCACTGTCATTCCCAAAGAGTAAGAGTTACTCAATATGCCTCACAATGTGACTGTGAAGAAGAGAGATGTCACACCCTTTGTGGGTTGTGAAATCAAGATAATTTTTCCCCAAAACCTTCTGCATAGTTTAAGGGCATTTGAAGTGAAACAGGGACCGACTTCTACCAAGGCAACCCTTGGCTCCACAGGCCCAGCTTTTTGAATAATATCTTGCCCAAACACTTAGAAGAAGAGGAGAAACTTGTGTACAGAATGCAAGACAGTAATAGAAGTAGAACCTGAAGAGAATGGTAGGGCACATAGGCACTTTTGGGAAAAGAGTGAGTCCCTTCAAAATATTTTTAGAGTTCTGGAGGGTCCTTCAGGCTACCTAGCTGGAATGGGACCCAGCCTGGAACCACTACTGAAGTGGTAGCACTGAGCTGTCAGCCACAGAGACAATATCCTGAGAAACCCAGGATGGGTACAAACACAAATTCTTAGTTTAAAAATTAGAGGCAGGAGATAGATTCTGCAAGCTCAATATGTAGTGGTTTGTATTAAGAACTTTTGAGGGAGCCATGGTCTTTATCAATCACTCTTTGTAAGATCTTTGTTAGTCCTATAATCACTAGCTGAAGGCAATTAAGCCCTAGCTCGATTTCTTAACCCTTCCATATTTCAGTAAGTGGAACCAATTCCAAATTCTCAGAGAATAATCTAGATGTCAGTGGAATGAACCCAAATGATTCTGATGAAAGCCAAGAGAGGCAAGCAATGAAACCATGGAGCTCCTTAATGCAGTTAGTACTGGTACCAGCTTCCAATGCCTTAGCATTGTCTCTAGGAAAAACAGATTTACAGAAACTGTTAACATGTTTACACATCCCAGTTTTCCTGTCTCACATCCAAAAATCTTCCCAAAACATATTTACCCGCTGACAGTCAGAGAATGCTGAGGGCTGTAAAAGTGTGAGGGGTCTTCTGCCTTTCATAGTAAGGACCAGAGAAGAAGGAAATACAGGGGACTCAAGTGAAGAAGGAATTTAAAATGAACAGATTGTCTGGTCTGTGGGAATCTCTTAGACCTTCAGGGAGTTCTTGAAGTGCCAAGATATAGGGAAGTGGCACTCAGGATGCTCCTGGAAGTGTGGGAATACAAGGAACTCCTATTCAAGCAACAATGTGAGACTTCAGAAAACCTTACAATTTCACATTCCTTGTTTTTTTAAGAAATAGATCTCTGTTCATTTTCTCTTCTCTACTGCTTGATCACTTCTCCCTTAGTCTGAGGAGTCATCTGAATTATAATCTCCACCATTGAGTTCTTGCTGACCTCCAGTTAATGAAATCAAGACAAAGACCACCCATGTAAATACTGCAAGCACTGCTGATGTTGGAAGTGTCAGTGAGTGAAAATAGGTTAAAGCTCTCTGTAAGAAAGAGGCACCAGCATGGCAATATTCAGCATTTGGTATAAATTTTATTTTTGTATTCAACTCCTCCTGCCTACCTTGCCATTCCTCAGGCTTAAAAAAATAAGTAATTTTTGTTTAGATTCTGAAACAGATTTTTCTGGATCACTTTCATTTTGAACATCCCTAGTTAGCATTATGGATGTCAGGAGGTATCATTTCCCCTAGGTGTTAGAGCTAAAGAAGAATAATGTGAACATGAATTTTACAATGTACAAGTGCTAAGTTTAAACTTTATACTAAAACCAAATATGTTTTCATACTTCTGAGTTTCATAAGGACAGTTTCACATGGTATCAATCACAAATGGGCATACTGCAAACAAAGTTGTTCTGGTTAAGCATCAAAAAGCTTAGATGCATTGAGAAGCCTCGCTGGTTTAGAAATAGGCAAACATTTTCATCAGATTTGGATATTCTGATCATATTCCAGGGACCTTCTGTTTCAGCCAACTCAGAAATGGTACTGAAACTGTCATTGGAATGTTTCTATAGTCATGTAACTTTCTGGCAACAGACAGATACAATAAATGATGCTTTTTTTTTTTTTTTACTATCTAATACTAATGTAAGTAATACTTATCATTATTAGTATTGCTATTACAGCTGGTGTTAGTTGCGTATTTATGTATATCTTCCACATTTCAAAATGCTTGAGCTCTGGGAAAAGTTTGGATTTTTTTTCTGAACTACATTGCGCTTTTGTAAACAGTAACAATAGTTCTGTTGAGTAGGTAAGTACTTGTTTGCTCAGGAACAGGCATTAAGTCCTTTACTATCCCAGGATAGTAAAAGCACTTGTAGTGCCACTGCTGTCTCATACCATGGACATATATCTCCAGCCTTTTCTTGTGGAAACATCCTTAGCTATCATGAAGAGTCGAGCTTCTGTGGCAATTCAACTCTCAGCTGCTTTGCTGAAGCTGCCAAGAAAGTTTGCCTCATGTGGTTTTGGATGTGAACAATGATAATGGCAAAAATGGTAATGATGGTAGAAGGTAGTTTTGAGCAGTTTGGGTACTGGGAATCTCACAATGCTTCTTCCCTCAGTTCCATCGACATTCAGTGTACCAATTTGATGTTGTGCCAATTTATGCAGACAATCTTCAAACAGCTTCTGTTTTGAATAAAATGAAGCTCCAATTGCTTGAGTAGCAGGGGTACCATATAACTGCCATGGGTTAACTAAGATTTTAGGACTTTAGTAGAGAGACACCAAATTACAAACCTCTCCACAAATCCCAGACTTTTCTTAATCAATACTGATGTCACAAATAATCGATGTGTTTAGTACTTAAGAATGTCACATATGGCTTTTACTACTTTCATGTTAACTTTCCTGCCCTGTAATGTAGGCATGAGGCCCTGAGTAAGCTTATGTGTGATATAAGAAGTCAGACTGACTCAAGAGCAGCTCATGAAATAATGACTGGAAAAAACAATGATCTGTGGGAATTCTGCCCAGATCTATGAGAACTGCTAGGATCGCTTTTCCCAGATTAATGAGCCTTGGGCAGAAACAGTTTGAAATGTTGAAACCAAGAGCATTTTTGAGGGAGGACATTTTAGAAGAATGTCTTGAAACTGCATTTTGTAACTGTGGAGAATAAAGTGGAGACCGTGTGTGGGTTGAGACTGTTGGAATCAGGATGCATCTCACCTAACTTCACATGTCCTCAAGGAATATATTTAGTCTACACTGGTCATTTAAGTTTCCTCTGTCAGCAGTAAAGAGAGACAAGTCTATGTTTAACCCATATGAAAGACTTCTTGGTGACACCTATTTTCGGATATGGAGCATTGTCCTTGTAAATGTCAATCATTCATTCCCCACTCAATAGCATCAACAAAACTGGATTAGACAGAATAGTTATCTTGTAAGCATCTTGACTAAAATTAGGAGAGAAAAAGTCTCCTTTTCCATCTTCCAGGAAAGAATACTAACTGTTGCATGCTGTGGCCCTGGCAGTTGTAATCTGTCGCTATTGGACACAAAATGAGTACACAGAAGCTTGGTAAGTTCAAAAGAGGAAAAGACCAAATTTTATTCCTGACTTCGCAATATATAGAATTACAAAAGTGACAGTGGATTGGAGGATGAAATTGCCACCTCTCCAACCACACTGGTCAAACAAACAGTCCGTCAATTCTCTCCTCCCACAAAGAAGAATGCAAACCAATCATTATTTAAATGAACAGTGTGTGAAAACTCCAGTAGAAATATGCAAATATCAGAAGGAATCAAAAACTTTTAAAAGAACTTTAAATCTTTCAAAAGAACTATAAAAGAAAACTTAACACTTTTAAAAATCAGGGCAACAGTAATCCATCAGTACAGACTTGCTTCTTGCTGGTATTTGGCCCTTGCCCTGGTGATGGGCTGAGGAGGTGAGGTGGTGAACAGGCAGGCTGTATCCATAAAAATGATGCTGTGATCTCTTCCAGTCCTAGGAGATGTTGCCTGCCTCTTTCTCATGAAAGACCACAGGTCTTTAGTCTCCTGCACAATATCCCCATGGAATGAACCTCACAAAATATCAGTGTTTATCAGTTCTGGGACTCCCATCATTGACACTGTAGTTAACTATGTACAAATATTTTTTTTTCCAATTTCCTTCTTGTTGTGCATATACTTTCCAAAGACTCATGTCTTCTTCCATACCTTAGGTGCAGATCTTCCTACCAATTACAATTTTTTGTGCTAACTGCCTGGGCCATACAATGATTTAACCAAAGCATCTGAATAACATGGACAAAGAAGTTAGGTCCTGTGGTCTAGGCAGGCATGGCTCTGGCCAAAGCAGCCATGTTATTTTGATCATAGGAGGAGAACAAGGAATATATTAAGAATAGTGTTTTCTATCTTCACTAGACTTCAAATGTTTTGAAGGACTTGCATCTTCATTCTTTAGCTGGACAGGCCATTCAGCCATGACAGTCACACCCTTTGGCACTAACCCAAACCATTGCCTTTTTGAAGATTGCTGAAGGTTTGGACAGGGAGCAGACTACTCTAGCCAGCTTTGGAAGGTAATGAATAAACATAGGTCTTTGTCCAAAGACTCTCTTCTCTAAAATATAAAATAATTGCTTGAGCCAGTAAAAAAAGGGGATTCATCTCAGTAGATTTGTAGTCAGCACAGAGAAAGAGCCACTCCCTGGAATCTTATCCTTGACAGGCATCTGGCCTGAAAAGTGACTGAAAATTGACTCAACTTTGAAGGTGTCAGTTTGTGCCAGGGTGATGAACTTAACTGGGATGAAATAACTTACATGAGATGATGTGACTAGCAAAACTAGGAATCAGACTTCTCAAGCCCTGACCAAGTGGTGATATCACAAATCCATCCTTTTTGATGAATTATTATTTAGCTTTAGAAAAGTTGCTGTTATCATCTATATCTAATTAGCTGTGTTTATTTTAGCAGTGAAGGCACTAAGCAGATTGTCTGAATTATTGTTTCTAATCTGTCGTGTATAATTTATTTTCAGTCCATTGGAATTAAATAAAAACAAAAATAATATTTTCAGTAAAACCAGAACAACAAAGTATCAATGTCAAACATTTGACAAAAAAGGAGTGTAAATGAAGTTCATGTTAAGTCAAATTCAGTATTTCAAATGTTTTGAAAAGAAAAAGAATACTCTATATTTAAGCATTTGAGTACTTTTAAGACTTGTTTAACTGCTTAAACTTTTTTAAATAAACATTTTCAGGAATTCTTTTGTTTTCTGGGGAAGTATAAATTGGTAAAAAAAAATGTAGTTGTGCAAGACAACTGAGCTGTGGCATCAAATCAACATTTTTTCCAAAGAAAAGAGGTTCAATCAACTCTAGCATACTGGAGCTGGAGAAACTGAAAAATGGCAGCTGTCCCTAAAAAATGAAATTTGAAATGAATGTGAATATGTATTGCAATGTTCAAATGAATATTCAGATGAACCCTGTAACTCAGTGAGGATCATTAAATGCAGTGAAAAAAACACTTGCCCTAAAAGAAAAATTGGATTTACCACATGTTGTGGCAGGAAATCTCCCAGGCAAATCTGCAACAGACCTGTCAACACTTTATTCTGACTACAGCAGGTGACTTAGACAAAGAGGAGGGCAGAAGGCTAAAAAAGGCACTAAAACCCCTCAAAGATAGGAGCAAAGCTAACAAACTCCACTTGTATTTTTCATTTCAAATAATTAATTTTTAGTGTCAAGAATTCACCAAAAATGGTAGGACCTATCTGGATCTGCACCTGAGCCCTTGGGACACCACTATGCTCCTACAGCAACAAGTTGCCACTGTTTTCTTTCTTTCCCTTCCTTGCCATGAGGTTCAGATCATTGATGCTCTTCTTCCTGTGCAAAAGTAGTACAACAGTCTACCTCCAAAAGCCAAGTAGGATCCGACTACACACATAAATCTACATAATATGAGTGGTATGGTGGCTTGAAAATCTATCCCTGATTCTTGGACCAGGCTCCACCTGTGGGCTATAAAATTGTAGCTTTTTTACAAGGCTGCCTTGTAAAAATTCTGGACCTGCTCTGACAATCCACTTGGAAAAAAATCCAAAAACATATCAGTCAAGTTGCCAGTTGTTCTGGGTTTTTTGTTTTCTAGGGGTTTTTTTGCCTTTGAAATAAATTCACTATCTTTGGAATTGTGACAGCAAGTGTGAGTATGATCATTTTTCCAGAAAAGTACAAAGAGCATATGGATGAGTGTTTTGAAATTGCATATAAACTGGAAAAGAAGATTGCATATAATTATCTGGATGTCATCATCCTTAAGAAAACTTCTGGCATCCTTTCACTCAAAATATTTGCTTCAGCCCAACCTCCTCCAATGATTAGAACACATTTTGTGATGCCAACAGATTGTTTGTAGGAAGTTTGTAAAGAAAAATATAACTGATGTAAAAAAGGAAAAAAATCCCTTTTAATCGGTTCCTCATGCCAAAGATTAGCAGTGATGTTGACGTGTGCAACATAATCAGCCATAATCAAATCCTAGCTGGAATAGTTCCTCAAATGTTGTTAATTGTATTCCTATTAGTCTAAATTAGTTTTACCCATTAAGGGCTGATGGAGGAGACAGAAACTTGTTCAAGATACTGTATATTTTCTTTAGCAGCCTAATCAAGTCGATGGAAACATACAGAATTGCAGCACACAGTGGCAGATTGGAAATGCCCATAGGGGTTGAATTTCTGCCATGGAGAGTTTGCCTTATCCTCCCTGCTTCTGGGCTTAAAGACTTCATAATGTAGCTGAAAATAATATAATCACTACAGATATTTAAACTATCCTTCCAGCATTTAACCATAAATTATGGAAATCCCTACATCATTCTTATAGTACTTCATTAAATTCTAAGGCTTTTCCCTAAAAAGGTACAGACTCCCTGATATTTCTCTTGGCTTTTCCACTGCTCTGAGATTTAGGTAGCCTACTAGCATGTGCAGTTCAATATTGTTTCAACCTACAGGATTCAACATCTCTTTTTGAAGTTAAAATATGCTTTCCTGCAATCTCCATCAAACATGCCCTCTCTGAGACCTCCCATAGTGGCTAGGAAGAATTTTTGCTGAAGTTCTCAGAAAATACTTATTTTCCCTACTTCTGTTCACAATGCTCCTTTCACCATTTTTTCATATACTCCACTTGCTCCTTCCCCATTTTAATCTTTTCTGCAATGTTCTATCAATACTACTTGATCAAGATTTATGAAATAATATATAGGGAAATTAAAAAAAGGCTATCAGTGTTTTAAAATGGAAGAAAATTCGCTGAAAACCATTTTGAAAAGATAGTGTTAACAGGGAAGTTGCAATGATTTCAAATATGCATTTTTCAAGATTTGAGGGTTACAGACTTTAATGTAGTGTAAGTTCATGATCATATAATAGTTTACACTATACTGGTGTTCTACCTGGCTTCACACTTGCATTTCTCCCTCCCTCCCTCATTTTGTTTGAGAGAACTCCATGAAAAATGGACATAATTTTTCAAGAAAGGGCAGTTTCAATGTTTTTGCTTCTCTTCCACAGGTGGGATACCCAGAAGTTACATGAAGATTATATCATGACTAAAATGAAACTTTCATAATACATAAAGTTAAAATATGTTTCTACATGCTTCCTTCCCAAATCCAAAATATAGGGTGATTGTGCATGCCGCTTCTGCTGCCAGATTCTGGCAAGAAATAGCACCTACATCACAAGATTGCAGGGTAACTAATAGCAATATCTCATTTTATAAATGCAGAGGCCCATTGCTCTGGCCAGAAATGAACATGTTGTTAATGAGGTATAATTTGACCATTTTTTCCAGCCTATCAATTTTACTTTGACTCTGTTTTCTATGGCTGTGATAGACATTTTGCCTTTCTCTGAGGTTAGTAAACAACAATATTTTGCATCATGATTCTTACTACTGCACTTCGTGTGATCTAGGACAGAACTTGTATGAATCTGACCAAAAGCCTGCATAGCATGTGTCCTTCTCCCGGAGCGGTCAATGAGGATAAGTATAAAAGTATAAACATAGACAAAGAACATAGAACTATTTTCCAAGAAAATCTGCCTTCCTATGGCAGTTTGTGGTGAGGCACTTCTTGAATAAAAAATTCTACCTTTGTATGTAATTCATCTCTTGATGGGTTTTTCTCCCAGATTAGTGCAGAAAATATCTGAGTTGGGAAGGAAAAGTTCTGTTAAATCTAGTACCCTACCTCTCCCAAAAATAGTCTGTGGAATTTTTGACCTTGCTACTACTACCTATAGTAGATATTACACCACGTGTAAGTACCATGCCAAATAGTGGTTAACAAAATTGATAACACTTTTCTCTCAGCTTGTTGTTGTGAATATGCTTTTTGGTTCTTACATTTCAGTTTTAAGCATCATCTTGCATAAAGTGGGATCAGAAGAAAATTATTTGTAATACATATTCTTTGTTTTTTAAAAAAAAACCACTGTACAGCAATTATTTGGAAACATAATTTGTCTCGGTTTTGCTCTTGAAACACAGCTTGAGTCTGTTTGCCAAGTTGCTCTTTCCTGTCACACATTTTACTGATTCTGCAGCCAGGTTGCTGAGTACTGTCTTCAATTTACTGCTATTGTGCCAGTGTACTACAGCAAATCCATGTAAGTGTAGTTTAGCACAATTCATTCTGGCTCAGCAAGCAGCCATTGTCCCTTTGGTGCTCTACAAGAGCAGTTACCTGAAAAACCTCAGTGTTCTCATCTTAAATCTTTTCCTTTTGATTCCAAGTCCATGACGTCTTTAAGACTGGTGACACCACAAATGGGCCAAGATCCTCCTATGCAATCGTGCCAGAATGCCCAAGATTTTCTTGGATTATCTTAGAATTTAGGAATTTAATTATTTATTTATTTGTTTGTACTGTATGAACACAGTCATTTCTAGTGGAGAAATTGTGATACAGAGTAGAGAAGCACTAATATTATTCTTAAATTTATACCATCTACATCAAGATATTTTTAGACTGCCACAGCATATGATGCTTTTTATCCATACAGATCAAATAACTCAAGTAATCTTCCTAGCCCTCCATTCTCAAACACACTGAGCTGTGGCAAAACTCTAGCATTATTTTAAAGTGTTCACACCTTGAAAAAGAAAGTCTCTGCCTATCTGCTAATATTTTTTCTTGGTACAATCACTTCTACTTGCTACCAAAATGCCACTTATGTGCTACAAGAAAGGAGCTGAATTATGATGGGAATTTCTGATCTGGTTAGCAATTAATCTTTAGGTATTTTGTCCTTCCTCTCCAGTTCTTTACTCTGCTACCAGGCAGTCTATGGGAGATCTACCTCAGCCAGCATTGACCATAGGTCATTTATGGTCCATGGATAGTAGGCAGTGTTTCTTAGGAAAAGTCAGTATATTCTGTTTTGTCTGTAGAAAGCAGGAGTCACGAGCTCTTGAGTCATTCACCAAGGAAAGGGGATATCATAATTATGTTAGTTACATCATCCTTTTCTTCTGCTACCACATACTACCCTATCTACTTCCTCTCCTAGTTTCACAGACTCTCTGAGGACAGCAGCTGCTGTCCAAGATGTTAAGAAAAACTTAATGTCTCTACTTCATAACTTTATTTTTGTCTCCTGTTTATTTGTATGTGACACAGAATTCTGCAGACTTTATCAATAAAGTGAATCTGACAAATGGATTTCCTGTCAGTAGGGCTTTTGTCAGTGTGGCATCATCAGAAATGGCTTTTTTTGTTGTATTGTACACAGCACAAAGATTTTTATGTGAAATTTTTGGAGTTAGGATAGGCTGTGTTTTTCTTATTCAGGAACACAAATAAAAGATGGAAAACTAGGAGAAAAAAATAACAATAAATCCTTTAAAAATGTTTATTTTGTGACGTCAATGAAACTTATACTGAAGGAAATAGAAAATTCAATTTTTCCTTGATTAACTAAGATCAGATTTCAAAAGGATCTGGGGAAATTGAACTGTGACTCTCATCCTCTATACTCAGTTGCTGGAATGAGACAGAGGCATTTGCAGGTATTAGAAGGACCTACACAGACTGCTTTCACTGCTCCCCCTGTGCCCTGTTAATAAGCCAGTCTGCTTCCAGAAAGTGTCTACTACTTTCAAATGGAAATGGCAGCTTCATCTGAGTACCCGACATCCAATTGTCCAGCTATGACTATTCCAAGATAACAGCACAGGGTCCTCCTGGCTTTGATGTGCTGAATCTCAATTCAGTGGCTCCAAAAAGGAAATCAATAGAAATTTCAAACATAATGAAACAGGTCAAGTGCTTAAGTATTTCCAAGTCGGTTACACAACACCTTCTGAAATCAAGCCTCTGGTGTGCCAATGCTGGTAGTGGTGGCATGAAATCTTGGGTGATATTTTTCCAGCAGCTCTTCAGGATCAGACACTTCCTACACTTTGTCAAGTCTGGCTTTGAGGTATTCCTAAAATGCAGGGGGATCATGAAAAAATCTGTGCAATGAGGAACTTGCCATGTGGTGAAAGGAACTCAAACTAGGTCCCTCCCTGAACAAAAACAGATGGAAAAATACAGACAGACCACATCAGTGCTCCATGACCTACATCAAACCACCCTCCCAAACACCTCCTAAACCAGTACAAGGACCACATCAGAATAAACTTCCTATTGCTGGGATCTGTCAGACCAACAGCTTAAAAGCACTGGGGCATGACCCAAAAGTGGGTCACCAGAGGACACCCAACTGTGTTTCATCCCACCAACTGAAAGGGCAGTAAATCCCTGTGGTTGTTAAAACCAAGTTGGAATTTTAAGCCCAGTGAGAAGGAGCAATTCTTTCCCTCACCCACACCTTCTCTTCCTGCTGTAGCTGTGCTGGATTCCATCTTCACTTGCCCGCAGCAAAGCAGATGACTCTCTCTCTCTACTGAGTTGGCCTCTCAGCTCCCTGTTACTGTTTAGCACTGACAAAGTGCCCATATGATGCCACAGTACTGTGTCAGAGCAATGCTGCCCAGGTGCTGAGTGGCATAGAAATAGCCCTATTCCATCCCTACGATTTGCCAGGCAAGCAGCCTCCAGGGTTCCTCACCTTGCAAACTCAGGCGTAGTGGTTTCCAGTTTTCAGCTCATGCTTAGGATTACCAAGCCCACTTGGTTACGTGTTATTATTCCCCACATGAATGGTCAACTGCTCATAAAGTAGGACAATGTTTACTTTAGATATGACACCTAAAATGCTTCTATTTTTGTTAAATGGAGGGAAGATAGCAAATGTATGAGTGTACACATATGCAAGATAGCAAATGTATGAATTGTACACATGTAGCAAGAGCTTCCCAGCCAACTCATTCCCTAAGAGCATATGAATAAAAAATTTAAAGGAAAAACAAAGAAAATCTCTAGGCCACCAATCAAACTGTGAAGTCCAGCATTAGAAGAGCCTTTCATGATTTAACAAATAGAGCTGACATTTCTCTAGCTGATAAAGGGTTCTCTCAATGGAACAGATGGGAGATTTGTCTTCCAGACTTTTCTGCACAGGGCCAAGTCAAAATGCAGCCATTTCTACTTCAAAATAATTGTTTTTAAAAGTACCAATAAGAAAAATAGAAAAAAAAATTAGAAATAGTAAGAATATTTACTTGCCTGGAGCACCGTGTCCCTGTGGTAATTGCAAAGCAAATAAAGAGTGAAAACAGTGCTCCTGCTTCTGTTTATATCCTAAAGAAATGGGCAGGTAATAGCACATGAGGAAACAAGACAGCAAAATCTGAAGCAGGGTTTATAACACATAAACTGCTATTATGTTTTTCTCTGTATATCACATTAGACATTCCGAGGCAAATCCAGCTGTATCACAACTGCTGGCACCCTACTAGATTTCAGTAGGGCAGAGACAGTTAATGGTATCTGTGTTAGAAGCACAGAAAGCACTGTTAGTTCCCTAAAGTGAGAATCATACCTAATGTTGCATTAATACTGCTCTTTTCTCTACTAAAACGGCCTCAGGCTGTAGTCTCAAGTATTTCATAGGTTTTATGGTGTTAACTTACTGTGACATCCCTCAGCAGCTGAAGAACAGATAATGCTATCTTGCTGATAACAAGCATGCGTGTGGGTAATCCATTTAAGTTCTTTCCTAGATTATCTCCCAGTAGTAAAAGTGCTTAAAAATTAATCATTCTTTCCGTTGTGTTTTAACTCAGAAAAACCATACTCTTCTTATCAGGAGTCAATAAAAGCTTTCCCAAACATTAAGATAAGTAAGTATGGTAGGGAGTTTTAAAATATTGTCTTAAAGGAAATCTTAAGTATATACTTTCCATGACTAAGCTTCTGTGTTTCACTACTGGGCTCTGCATGGCAACATTGATACTGTACAACTGTGGCTTCAAAGCCCCCCTGCCCCTTGTCTGACATCTCTCCTGCTGTGTACCCAGTCTTGATGTGGATTTTATGGTGTTCACAAGATATTAATTAGGTCTTGATGTGCTTTGTTGCATCAGTGATACAGTTTGCTCAAGATTTACATGAATGTTTTCATTCTCAAGGAGAGCTCTGTTTTGAGTTCCTGTCAGTTGAGTGCATATATATTCATCATTTCTGGGAACAGCTTATGAAAAAAAAGCAAAAAGAGAAAATCCAAAAAATATTCTGGTTTTGGAGAATAAATTGAAAAAGCATATGATGTCTAGATTATTTTATCTGAAAGGCAATAGTGTTCTCAGAAGAGCTCTAGAGTAATGCACTAGCATAGTGACATATGCAGCTCAATGCAATACAGATTTGTAGGCTACAGACTCACAAGAGGTAGACAGATGCTGTGGCAATTTGCTAGGTGCACCAATCATCTTCCTGTCACGGGATATATAAACAAAACAAAGAAATTCACTGGGGCCCATTTCTCACTTTTGGTAAACTCATTTCAGATCTTCCATTTTAAGAAATTCTGCTTCTGGGAGTGGTGGTGGTGATAAAAATAAAACCTCTACTCCTCTTCACCTTCTAACTCCCTAGAATAAGGGGGGAAATCACATTCCTTTGTTCTCTACTCCTTTTCATTAGATACTAGAGAATATTCCTCCAGTGTCTTTTTGCTGCCTGATTAGATGCTTCGTCTGCTCAGTGTAGTCACGGAAGATTAATTTCAGCTGATTTAAATTAAAACTACTGTTACATTATGCTTAGTTGAGCAGATTTTTACTGAACCATGTTGATGGCATGTATTTATCTTCAACAGCTCTGGTTACATATGACAGAATTCAACCTGTAGAAGGTTTACTATAATGAGTTTAAACCCTAGAGGATGACAAAACTCTGCATTGTACTGACCATACCACGCCACGCCGCGTCATGACATACAGTCCTAATTCCTTTCACTCCCCAGAACTACATGTTCAGGAGTATCTCTGCATATGGCTAAAATCGAGGCCCATCACCCCTCTTAGAAGCTAGATATAAATTAACCACAGACACCATTCTATGGGATCTGTCTCACCTTCCTTTGGTCTCCGTGTTCGCTCTCATACCTCACCTCCCCTTGAACCTGTGCAGCATAACATGGATGGAAGGACCAAAGCTAGACATGTAAGTATGATATACACAGTGTACTTTCAAAACTCCTTGGTGCAAAGCCAGCAGTGAGTTGTTGAAAAGCATGATAGAAGGCTGTTACTTACTATATTCCAGCTGCTGTCATAAAAAATCTTGCTGCTTTAAGTAAATGCTAGTGAAATATCACATTCCTTCCTTCAGTAATAAACTAAACAGCTTGTGAAAATATTACAGAGTGAAAAATATTTGTGAGTATCTGGTTTTTCATAAAACAGCTGGACCTACAAGTTTTGCAGTGTACAGCACCATCTCCACATCTTTTGAAATAGAGCATAGTGGTTAATACCCATTTGGCTGTTTTCATCCTTGCTCACTTCTCGCCACAGGAGCCTACTGGATGGATAATCTCAAGAAGGAGAGGAATAAAAGGTATAGATGTAATACAGTTGATAGAATTAGAAATTAATAGCTAGGAAATCGTGATCTAATGCATATTCATAGAAAGAGGCTCCCTTCATATATTTCAGATATCTCCACTAGTTCCCATGCTGATCCAGTGCTATGGTATTAGATATCCCAAATGCACGAAATCTTGTTTTCTTCTGCCTTTGAAGTTGTGGTATGACTTCAAGGGGAAAAGGAAAAGACTAGTAGAGCTTTTGAAAGGCTTACTACAGGACCTGTAAAATTAGTATTTATTAATATTAATTAATAATTACATTTGTAAGCACAGAACAAAAAAGCACTAAGCCTATTGCAGAGGAAATGCTCACTAGAATTCTAGGCTAGGTACAGCATTGGTCTTGTGCTATATGTATAGAGGTCAGGCTAGAAAAGAGATTAGGCAAAGATCTATTAAATCAGAGTCCATCTTCCCGAAAAAACAAGAGATCAGGCCAAACTGAAATTGATGCCCAGTGACTTCAATGATTAGATCATAGTCTTATGATATGAGGCACATTACACAGTAAACTGAGCTGGGGCCAAGAATAATGAACAGAGATCTCATTAACTGAGATTCTGCAAGTTCTAAATTTTACTAAGTCATTTTAATGTCACCTGTCACCACTAAGTGGCAAAAATAATACAGTGAAAGCACTTTGTATTTGCAGTGCTGGACATGCCTAGCATACTCCCTATGAGTTCACAGAGATTATAAAAATACAAGCAAATGTTTTTTAATTAGACCGAATTAATTTATTCTTAATCCTTTCCAAGTTTTTTCCAATAATAATACTGGGGCTGTCTCTGGAAATTTTTTATCACACACAGGACATAATTATTTTTAAATCTATGGGAATGAACATGTAACATGTTTTGCAAATGCGTAGAAAGTATGGGCAAGGTAATAATTTAACATGGATTGAATTGAAAAAAATCTAATCTTGAAGAATAAGATAACTCACTGTTCTGCGTGACAAAAAATTGTGGTGTGCCACAATGCTTCAGCAAATGATAGCTTAAATTTTGGGAGCAGCAGAGCTATTGTGATCAAAACATAACTGTAGTAGAAAATCTGTGGCTGTCAAAAAATATTTTCACATTGTTTTCCTCTATCTGCTGTCCACATTTGCTTTGCTGGTATACTTCTAGTCTGATCCTCCCAAAAGTAGATCTACCAAGGAGAAATGTCACACAGAGTTGGAGAATCCTTTTTACAGGAAGGAGGATCATGGAAACATTTAACGGGACAATGGTGTACATCATTCCAGTGGTAATGAATAAAGTGAGAGCAAATTTATTTAAATACAATCCAAGTAACAAAATATATAATTTCTGTCTCTGAAAGCTGCATGAAGAATGAGCTGTAGACTGAATTATGCTCTAGCTCAGCATTAACCACCTGGTGTGATAAGAAAAGGTACTAGGTATGCAAGACTGCGTAAAATTCAGTCTGCTTTTAACCACAATTTATCAAGTCATCTTTTAGTTAGGGATATTACTTCTGCCCTATCAGGCATTCTCATAGACTAGAAATTTTGCTGTATTTCAGGGACAAGCTACATCAGTGACAACTGGGTCAGACTAAACCCAGCAATAGCAGCAACAATAACAATGAATATTATACTCCATAATCTGGAGGATTACCTGTTCAAAGATTATCTAATTTCTTAGACCAGGATTAACACCATGTTAGACTTCCTGAAGATTGTAATTTTTTTTAAGCATGTTGATCACTCTTACACAGACTTTTTTTTTGGAGGTCAACTATGTCATCCTCTACAGCAAAGGAGAAAGTAGATGTCTGTTGGGAAGGGTAGATATTGTTGGCTCCTTCCTCTTAGGTGACAAAGACCTGTGAAGGTAAATGTAAAAATTTCCTTCTTTATTTCCAGATAATTGAGCTAAAGGGAAGGTAGAAATCTATCTGCATAAAACAGTAACATTTAGTTTTGCCAGAATTTTCTTGCTAATGAACAGTATACAGAGACCCAGAGTAAATGTGGAAAATCTACAGAAATCATTAATAGCTTTTCAGCTCTTCTCCTTGAAGCTGGCATCTCCTCAATGACTGCAGGAGGAGAGAGGAACTCTCCTTGGGGGGGATTGCTGGAGGACAATATTTTGTGTTTGGTGTTTCAGGTAGTAAGTGATCTGCTATGATCCAGGCATCTTATTTCAGACCCCTCCTGACACTACCACCTTCTGTAAAATTTCTGCTGGATCCTGTGACCGCAATCATATTCCACAAACACTTTGAGCAACTCTAGACCAGCTCTGCCAGGAATTTATGATGTGCCTTATAGGAAATAAATCTTTTCATGTTTGGAACAGTCTACCTCAGTCATGAAAATCAGAAGTGTCTGGAAATCAGAAAGAACAGCAGAACCACAAGCAATTATCTTGGCTCTTTCATGAACTGAAACTGCTGAGTTAAGTAACAATTAGGGCTTTATCCTCTTTAGCAAAATGAGCAGATTGTCAGGTTTTCTGTGAAATTTCTGGTCTTTAATGAAGCTATACCCATGGTAGCACTGCTTTTTGGCTGGTGTGTTAGGGGCACATGCATGACCCTCTGCCCACACTGCATGTGGATCAGAGAGGACAGGCACACACTCACCAACCAGGGTCCTAAGCCAACAACAAATCCCTTCCTGTCACACAGAGATCAGACCCCAGTTAAGGAGACTGTAAGTGAGAAGTGCAAAGGTACCTGAGACCTTTATCTCCTTTGTACCTGAGACCTTTATCTCCTTTTGGAGTCACCAAAATTCAGAGAAGAGCAAGATGCTTGTGGAATGGAATACTCTCTCTGTATCTTGGCATGTGTTCATTTATAATCTATTTTTCACCTGCCCAATCAAAATGTTGTGACTGCAAACAGGAAGGAAAGGCCACTTGTCCATTTACAGCGCATCAGGGTCACACACCAGGTCTGATAGAATTTCACTACAAAATACCTGCCATATCAGCATGGCAGCATATGAAAACAGAACACTTTAATGTATTTTTAAAGAATTGTCTTTTATTCTTTGTAATTAACTGACTTTTGTGCATGTAAATTATGTATACACTCGTAGACATTAAAATTTGATTATATGTTTCAAACTCAGTTCCTTGAAATCAGTGCAGCCACTAATACTAGCAAAAGAAATAAAAATGTTCCTTTTCTTGTGAGGGAAAAAAAAAAGCACACCAAATGCACGTATGTTACATTTACATGGGTATCTTTTGTCTGAACATACTTACAACTCAGAGAAGTGGCAGATAATGGTAATAATGATGCAGATAATTGTGTCATACTTACAATAAAGATGTTACTTGGAAACAATTCAATTTTTTGACAAAAGCATATGTCATTTATGATCTCATTATTCATAAATTAATGTCAAGCCTTTGATTCAGTATTGAAAGAGCCATATGTCCAGATTTGTCTCTTACACATCCGGTGATAATCAACACGGATATTCACAGTAATAACATCAAAATTTGAGTACATCAAATGTCATGAAAAACCGTAAAATCTGGATGTTTATCCTATCTCTGTAACAAAACCATCTGAACTTCATTCATTTGCAAAGCTGGTCTGGAAATACAAAGGAACCAATATTCACATAGAGGAAATGGATTTTATTATCTTATAAATTGTTTACTGCAAGATAGCTTTCTCTTACTTTTCCCTCTTTGAATTATGAAGTAATGTTAAACTAACCAGTCTTTAATCAATGTGTTCATTACTCCTAACTAGAGTCACATAAAAATTAAAAGCTCTCAATAACAGTAGAACAAGTAGATCCCCTGAGCTAGTACTCTTCTATTCACGGGGTTTTTTTTCTGTATAAAATTATGATATTTCTTAATTAGCTCCTGTTTCCATGATATTGGAAATATCCATGTATAAAATTTTGTTCATATGTTGGTTTTATAAGTTGCTTCTGAGCTCCCCATTTTTCACTTTGAAAGAACAGCTAGTTCATGTATACATGAAGAAACATCACCATGTGATTTACACATTGTAGGTGTACCTGCAATTTTTTACATTGATGACTGTCAGATCATCTAATAACAGTAAACATTACTGAATAACTTCATTCCTGCTACCAGATCACAAAATTGATTAAAAAATTAATATATTTTCTTTCACAAAAATCCTTAGGGAGTTTAAGTATTTCACTGTGAGAGTTTTAGTAATTTGCCTTAGTTTTGTGCCCTCTGTAAATCCTCAGCTAACAAGGCAGCCTCTCCCCAGCATACTCCTTGCCCAGCCACATACCTCTGCCCACTCCCCAGGGACATTGATCAGCTTCCAGCTCCCACTTTGCAAATCAGAACTGCCAGTTATTTGTTGCTAATCAAATACTTGTTCCTGTGCTAATCAAAGCACTTGTTCCAAAGATCTCAGGTTGCTCTCAGGTCACAGTTTGGATAGCCACTGAAGGAAAATTCCCTGAGGGTTTTAATTTTCAAGGCAAACTGCTCATGTAGAGGTGCAATCAGGGAGCAATTGACAGGATGCATGTGCTTTGTATCTGCAAGCACCCCACAGCAAACTACATGACCCAGACACCAGTTTCATTTAAAACCATGGCTCCTTCAGAGTGCTGCCTGTCTCTTAGCATCACCACTTATCTGTTGGGAACTTGACTCCCTGTACAAACAGAGCAGATGACAGTGACACAGAGGATCACATCAAACTCACAGGTACCTGTTACTCTTAGTCAACTTCAACAACACTGGATTTTTTGTAATAAAGCTGGGAACCAAGTTCAGACTGTGACAAATAAAAGTTCCTGCAGGTGAAACAGCCGTGGTCTGGGGGAATAGCCCTGTCAGTAAATTGCATATCTTTCTGACATATCTTCCTTGTAGAAACAATTTTCACGATAAAAATGGGCCCAAATTCTGGCCAGGTTTAGGCTGAAAGTACTGCTGGTCATCATTTTGTCAGCAGGTCAGGAATGCTTCAGGACAGTCTGTTCTGTTTCTCATTTGCAAAGCAGATTGTCTGCAGTGGGACACAGATGTTTACGGGTTGTCATACCAGAACCAAGTCTCCTATCAAATTACAGGCCTTAGTCCACGGAGTGAGTGTGCCACTCGCAGTGTGTTTGCCATGAAAACAGTGGTATTTAAATTTGGGTCCTCCCTGAGGATCCTAACAGGACAAATTAAAAGGGTTGTGTCTTGCCCAGGATCCCACCACCATAGCCAGGCTGCAGCCTTTCAGGGTAGTGTTTCCAGGAATCTCTTTGATGTGATTTGCACTCACAGAGGCACACAGTGTGAGTGCAGAGGTTCAGACCATCTGCAGTGTTTGTGCAAGTGGGCACAAGGATAAAATGTCTCTTTGTTTCCTGCCCTCATCTGCTCCCACACTCAGCTTTCAAATGTGGGTGCTGGATTCTGGTGGCACTTGTCAGCACCTACAATGACGTGACTGATGTACTTTAAGATTAAACTGGGTAGCCTGTTTGACAGACTGAGATATTTTGTGTAGAACCTCATGTTTAAAAATTCATCAGATGTTAAACGTTCAAAGTGGTTTCAAATTATCTACATCTCGAGAAGGAGTCTGTAAGTGAGCATGTTAGAGTTTCATTTCTTCCTTTGCCACCACAAATGAAAGCTTCTTGTTTAAGTTTCCTTAGCTAGAAAAAGGCAACAACAGCTTAATGATTCACTGTATCAAATGTGCCATGCACAGCATCATGGTGCTGAGTAGTCTGAAGCTATTATTTTGAATGGTGCTATATTTCCTTCCAGCATTTCTCTCTGCTGCCTCAGGAACCGGGTTTTACCTAAAGATCAGAACATTTTTTTATCTGAGTATTATTAGCCTGGAGTGAATGATACCTAGTTTTTCTTTCACAGTAAGGTCAGGGAGTGCATATCTGCTCCATCAGATTAAGAATTAACTGCTAAGGCATCCAATGCTCAAAGGAAAAAATATATTAGCTCAAAAATCAGAAAGGTCATGGTCTTCACTTTCTAACTTCCAAATATTTACTCTTAATAACTTCATCATCAAAATTTCAGAATTTATATCTTTCCTCCTGTCTAAAAAACACAACTGGGGGCAATAAAACAAAATACAGTATAGTAAAGCTCCTACTCAATGGCTTTTTCTCTAATTATCAAGTATTAATCTCAATTTTAGATTAACAAAATCAGTTATCATTTTTTTCTCACCAGGAAGAAGGGAGGGAGAAGTTGCACCTCTTTAGCTATAGCTTTTTGTTTAATCACGAAACACACATCCTCCCTGCCTCTCAGTGCCAATAACTTTAGGTACTGCTCTGCACTCAGACCCTCCCACAAAGGGAGTGCTGTACCATGCCTGGCAATAAGAGCAGCAGGCAAGGGCAGGTGAGCGTAGGAAGTTGATGGTTCAAACTCTCCTGGGCATGAACAGCCTGGAAAAAAGGGTGAAGGGATCTGTCTGTTCCTGGGCAGCTCATGGATATTTGCCTTGAATGTATTTGGCTTGAACAATGATATCACGTGCCACAGCTGCCTAACCTTAGCAAGGTTTGGGCTGTCATTCCTTAGGCAGGACAAATTTTAAGACTTTAAATCAGTAACTTTGTCTTTCCATATGTTTCTCATTCCACGTAATATGCAATTTCCAGTTAAAATAAACTTGGCTTTGGGATAACAGAAATAGATAATCAAGGCAGCTCACTATCCCGCATCAAACTCCTCCCTTCCTCTGTGTTAACATTCTCTGGCTTGGATCTGATGCCATTCTAAGGGTTCCTGCTGTTAAATACTGTTTTCTTTCACTGTCTCACACTCTTCTTTCCCTAATAATAAGGTTGTTTTACTTGTTCTCATGTAACTATAGTATTGTTCTGTCACTTCCACCCATGCAAAAAAAAAAAAAAAATCCTTTTGCAATGGAAAGAGATGCTGCAGGGAGAAGGCAGAAAGGAAAAGGCAGCAGAAGGGCCCTGAGAGGAAATTAATGAGTTGGCCAAAACACATAAATCCAGAGGAAGGGCAGACCACCTGTCATGAGTCCCTCACACCTAAAGGAGTGTGTGCAACATTCCTGCTGGTGGGGGCTGATGTGGAGGACTGAAATGCAGAAGCTCTATATAGATTTGGGTCGTAGTAGCAAGTTCTAGAGCATGGGCAGGACCTTTATATTTTCATCCCAATGTTGCTGAGGTCACTGGTTTGCATGGTGGGGCTGTCCTTCTCCCAGAAGCAAGTTTTAACATTTTTTTAAAAAACATTTAGCAGAAATCCTTTTGCTTCAAAAGAAACTAATGTTGACCACATTAAAACACTAATGAGTGTCTGGCTGTAGAAAAATAACAATAATGATAATAATTGCTAATTAAACACATTTGCAAGGTGAACAATGGTCATGAAATCCTCATGAAAAGGTCACCTTGTAAGGTGGCCGAAAGTGAGGAATTCTGACATTTAAGACTGAATGTAGCCCTCTAAATAAGTCTGCTTTTTCTAACCCTGAATGCAACACAAACTCCCAATAAATGGGCACTGGCTAAGGAAACAAAGAGATCCTGAGAATGAGACGTTGCCTTTCTTGCAAAAAACCTCCTGTTATCAAGATAAGTGAGTGGTCTGGAAGAAAATTTGTTGATGTCTGTCTTTCCCAAAGGTACTTCAAACAGTAAATGAACACCCAAGATCCCATGTTTGTTTTCTTTTAAATATATTTTTGAAAATATTGTGTGATCCAAAATATGTGTTTTTCAATTTTTCATGGCCCGGCTGTGAGTGATGTATTTTATCCATATTCATAACAGTGTACAAACTTTCTATTCATAGCACTCTCCACAGCATAAATTTGGGTGGGCATGCTGGAATTTCCTTCTGTGGCATATGGTAATCCTTTACCTGAGGGCTTGCTCCAAATAAATGTTTACATTCCTCTGACAGCTCACTTGAAATGTAAAGGAACAAGGTATGTGAGTCTTCCATTAAATAACTGACTGCATTTACATGTTTGGGGGAGGAAGGCACATAGCGTTCCTACACTGGACTGGCTGCAGGAATGTCCAACCTTGTTTCCTCTCATAAATATTTCATAATAAAAAAAGGACCTTAAAAATATGCCAATCCAAACTGCGGATTGACCCTTCCTACTCCAGGCACCATAGCTAGGAGGGACTGAAATAAACACCACAAGTAAGCAGTGCCTGCAGTGACCAGTCATCCGTGGAAACCACAGCCTCCTCTTCGGTCCTGGGGACCATCGCTTCATTCGGAGGCTATTCCAGGGAGGGCTGGCTGAAAGGAGGGTGGTGGGTATCAAGGGTCACGCATCAAAGGTGCAAAGAAAGGTAGAAACGATCTGGAGAGAAACTTCCTACCCTGGGATAGCATTTCATTTTATTTTACAAAGTTCAAGCAAATGATGTTTTCACTGATGTAGATGAAAGAATGCCTCAGCAGCTAGGGATAAGCACACTGAAGAAGTAAATAGGAAAAATGTCCACACATGGTGATAATATCCAATTACAGAAGTAAACGTGCCACTGTTTGCTTATTAGAGTACCAGGTCTACTCGAGCTCCTGTGATTCCAGCTAGTCATCTGGGGTTTCTTTAACCTTTTAATCATTTTTCATACCACCAGGGCTATTCACTTGGCCACCCTCCTTTAAACTACTACCAGACTGGGGCTGGCAGGTTACCAAAACATCCCCAAGAGAAAGAGCAGCACAGGAAGTCAGGAGTTTGTTATTCCACAGGAATCCAAACCCACAGCTTTCTCTGGTCACTCCTGCCCACCTTCCTTGGCAATTGAGTTCTAATAAGATATTCTTCAGCTGCCTTTGATATCCTTTACTGAAGGGACATGATGTTTAGCTCCGGCAGGAAGGTAAAATACAGAGGCTCTTTCTCCACTGTTGCTCACATTCCTGCACAGTAAAAAATGTCACTTTTCCCAGTTACAAGTCCTCTGTTTCTTGTAAGTGCCCATTGAGAGGCCCACATATTTGCTATTCCTCTCAACTGCTTTAAAGATCACTCTTATGCCTCTCTAAAAGGGCACAAGGAGCTTGTGCAAACTGAGTAGAAATAAAATTAGTATTGGTCTAGGCTGACAACACCTCTCAAAAGCTGAGAAGTGCCTGAGTGGCATCTTGTCCAGGACACTTATAGGCTGATGTGTACCCAACAGCTTTTCTTTAAATGAAGATAAGCTTCATGGATGCTACATGATTTACACTGGCATAAAACTAGGGGAAGCAAATGGACCCTAGGAGTAAATGATAATTACCAAAATAATAAACTCCAGCCTCTTCTCTGAGGAGCAAAATTTCCTTTTCAACCTTTAATTAAGTTGAGATCTGAGCCTTTTGTGGGCTAATCTCCTGCACAGTGACCAATTTACAGTGTGGATACTAGCTCTCACATATGTGAAATAACTTGTCTGAGTGTGACAGAAGAAGTCAAAGATACAGCCAGGCATGGAAGCAAACCAGACCATAATACGAATGTGCACAATTCCCTCTAGAATATGATAGCACATTTATTCAATCCTGGATTTTACCCTTACTTACCAGTCACACACTGGTACTCTCTCATAGCAGCTCATGCATATCAGTCCAAGCTTTAGATCAAAGCCTCCCAGACTACCCTTACAGCATGTCCCCAAGAGATTAACTTTTTTTTCCTAAGGATGGAGATACAAATATTGACATCTTAAGATTTCAGCTGTGTTTTTCAGTGGGAGTTCCTTGTATTTGAAGAAGTTCTACTGTGTTTAGCTGGTGAACTGGTAAAAGTCATCCACAGTCCTTTGCCAAACAGGTTCAGAAAATCATTGCAAAGGGGAAGAACAACCCTTAAAACTGGGCTGAAATGTATCTCCATATTTGGTTTTGTAATGTTAATGAAGACATTAAGGCACACCTAAATAATCCGGACATTTCAAGGCATATTCCTGTAGGTTTCAGTACACTTCTCACCATATGGTTTCATGCAGTTGTCTCCACAAAAGTGGAATTTAGAGCCCTGTCATTCTAAACCATTTACTAATTCCTCTAGTACATGGATAATCTTGTATATGCCTGCTGTGAATCACCATTAAGTCCCGTTAGAATTGCATATTGGGCTTCCATATAACTCTTGTGTGGCAGAAGCCAAGGGAAAGGGCTACCATTTTCTGCTCTCAAGAAAAAAATCCACTCTGGAGACTCTACATTGAAGTGAAAAATTGTCACTGCACAATAACTCAAACACCTCGTCACACAACCCTCATCCCTAAAAAGAGAGCTGGGCCCACCCCCTAGACACACAAGGGAAGTTAAGTAGTCTTGTCTGGCAAAACTGAACTACAGATTAAAAATTGCAAAGGAGAAATCAGATAATGTCATCAGATTAAAGATGGGAAAATAAGGACTTTAAACAATCCATGTAGGCTTTGAAATTATATTTCTATTGTCACATCCTGAAGGCAGAAAGATCTGTTTGTAAAGTGCTTAGTTCCTCCCAAGCAGTAGTGGCAGCTGTTTGCATCCAAGTATTTCGTATGGGTTTGGGATAGACTGTTTACAGTCTTTGAAAAAAAGGAATTTTATTTTCATTCTTCTTTACCAGAGTGGAAAGTTACTTCACAACTTTTAAATATTTGCAAATTCATCCAGGTTTGAAAAAAGAGCCCACCCAAAAGACTATGTGAGATGCATAAAACCACAAATTCCTTGAGGTTTGTTTATTTTCAAGTTAATAAAATAAAGCATTTTGATGACTACCAGAAGGAGGGCAATGTGCTTTTGTGCTGATTACATCAAATACAGTTTCCCATTGTCTGGAGAACAATTTTCTGTCAAGAAATTGTTTTGATTGAGCTTTGGGTAGTAATGAGCTTTTGCTATTCAGTGAAGTTCTGCTTATCACTATCAACCCAGTTGCAGACTGTAAACTACTTCCTCTTGGTAATCTGTGGAATTTATACCTTTCTGTGAAGGCAGCAAACTATCTTACATACCTCTGTAGGTGTCTCGCAAAAAACCCACAACAACATCTGCAAATCAAAAAGCAATTGTTAGAGTAAATATTCTAGAAGCATCTCCGGTTTGGTATATTTCAGTTTTTGCTATATAAATATACACACACACAAAATATTGCCTGCATTTGTGTACTTTGGAAATTATTGGTTGGAGCACATGACTACATTGGTATACAATTCCCAGTGACTCAGAATGTCTATATAGAGAAAAAATAAAGCAGTCTACAAAGTGCCTGCGCATCAGACTATTAGCTGTGCATAGGCTGACATCTGTGCAGCATCAGGTTTTCTGTATTAGTGGTGTTTGTCCTCATCAGTATCACTCCATTATTACTTGTGTCACTTGTGCTTTTTTCTTAGACTCCCCAGTCAGATACTACTAGTAAATATAAGAAAAAAGAAAAAGAGCAAGCAGGTTGTATTTTTATGCACATTGGTGTTTTAAAATCTGTCCAAGATACAGCTCATAAGCATAATTTTAAAAACAACCAATTAAAAAAAATCAAACTCACATTTTTCATTATTAATGAGATTTTGAGTGGTGTTTTGGACCATGAATGGGAGACACACCCACAGAAGTAAAGCTGTACATTATAGAATCTCATAACTTCTGAGATTTCAGTCAATGTGACCTCAAAACACTCAATGCTTCGGAAGTGTGGAAGTAATGTGGTATGTTCCTCTAAAGAAATCATGTTAATATCAGAAGTCAGCGCATTGCAGAAACAAAAGAATAGGTTAGAAAGAATTATTGCTGCTGTACACATTATTTTATGGAAAGTGTGTAAGAAAAATAAAATTGCAAACAACCCATGTGTTTGTAAGTAACATCTTGAGCTACATCTGTTAAAGCAGTTGGTTTCTACTAGCCTTCACCCACCTCTTAAGTGTCGGTGAAGGTAGAAGGGGGAAGGCCATGTTCAGAAAACATCTTTTTGTTTCCCACTTTTTTCTGTGTCTTTCCAGGGCATTGTTCCAAAACACAGGGCACTGTATCAATAGTGCTGGTATCAACTCCCAGAGCATTACTCTGTCTCCTTGGGGATGTCACAGCCTGTGTGCCAACTGACCCACAAATTAAGAAGCACCTTAACCAGAACAAGAACAGAAACTAATTCATATTGCAGTCTGCTTCAAACATGTCCTTCAAACCTCTCTGTGTCTGTTGGACACAGGCAGGACCAGGCCCTCACTCTGCCAGGCAGCTTTCTTGCAGACACACTCAGAAGCAAAAGTCTTGTCAGTTATTCCTAAATGCACTCATCCTTTGAGCTGGAGGTCTTCGGTCTGGGATAATTAAAATACCACAGTATGTCCCATAATACACTCTTCTTTTAGAGGCTTGTTATCTGTGACACTCTCCTCTTTGACATCAGCAAGTAAAAGAATAATTCATCCTTTGTGTCCTGTATTATTTTTTTGCCTCACAAGGATGCACAAGCTCTTTTCAGGAGACACTGGGTCAGCTGAAGAATCATGCCCACAGCCTCCAGTAGACCACCTCCAAGAAGACATCCTCTTGAGATTCAGACAGTTCTCTTGTTCTACAGTCTGAATTGCCTCTTTCAGATGCTCATGGGGAGAAGAGCTAAATGTCAGCCCTGAATGCTGCTTTTTGAAAACAGCCTCTTCATTACTCATTTTAAAGTAAATAACTCTTGCAATGCACAATAGAATGAGCTAGGTGCTTCCCATGCTATCTATAAATTGGTGGGGTTTTCAGTGTCCTCTGGTTTCTTTATTTTTGATGGATAAATGTCAGTAAAATATGAAAAAAGCTTATTTATTGGTACAGCTTTGTTGCAAAACCATTTTTCAACATTAAATCACATTAAATGATGTGTGTAAACCTTTTTCTCTTTTATTAGAGCAACATTTGTACCCAGTCAGGCCTCTCTTGAATACATGACGAGACATAATCTGACCACAAACTTGTTTCACTGGATTATGCTTGAAGGTTTACCATTTTCTTCCTCCTCCCTCAAATTTCTGTTTTATTTTCCCCACTTGTCTCCATTAAAAGTTTTATCCTTACCTCCCTCCTCAATGATTTTTTCAAAATTCTGCTTTTATGCATTTTTCCTCAACCAAGATAGCTCATCAAAGTCATCTGTTCTTTCATCGGGAAGCCAAGAAATGACAGTGACGGCAGAACTCTAATAGCCAATTTAAATAGCGAGGAGTTTAAATGGGTCAAAGATCCTTTTCATAGTTCATCCAGACCCATTCTATGAGCTGGCAAAAGAGAGGAGCTTCTGCAGGCATCATTACTGGTGGTATTAATGATCTCATCTCCTCTGACGTAGCAAACACAACAGCTAGCGGTCAAGGTGGCTGGGAGTAAGGAATGTACTGTATTTTTTACACAGAAGAAGACCAAATGACCACACAGCCACTACTGCTAGTTTAGAAGGAAAAAAAGAGAAAAATGCACTTTTTCTTGAGTTTCCAGACTATCTTACTATTATATATGTGTTATATATAGGAGAGCCAAAATATCCTTGTTCCTTGTGGCACTTTTCAGTGTGAATTCAAAGTAAGTGATAGGAACTTTGTGACAATGGCTCATGGCCTGAAATATCTGCTGTATTCCCAGACAGCCATCTCTGTTTGAGGTGCTGTTATTCTGTAAAGTGTTAAAGGTCCATCAGAGCATATATCCTGTTTGCCTTCTTCAAATAGGTCCATACTTCTACCAAGACAAACCAACGGTGTGTTTGATTCATGTCATGGGAAAGAGGGTGAGTGAGGACATATTTAAACATATATATGTATATATAAGTTGCCATAATAATGTCTCAGGTCTCTGAATTTTAAGAAGCAGATCATGTCAGATCTGGATCACAGGATAAAAACCCCAAAACTGATATAAGATGCAGGAAAAACAATTCCCGAGGCCCTGTGTTTTCCATGCAGAGATTCACTTCTTGGTGGCAAAGGAGCATTTGAGCCCATCAATTGACTGACTGTTGCAGTATTTGTCGTTGTGGCACTTATTTGTTTTGCTAAAGGAAATGCTTTCACAGGGAGCGCACACACAGCCTGGCACAAACCGGAGTGTACCCACATTCCTGACAATGATGGTTTACTTAGCTGTGTAGAGGGAAGCTGTTTTCAGCTGGCTGGGTAGACTGCCCATTTTTTCCTGAAAAAGGGGAAACAGAGTAATACCATGAAGAATTGTGGACTTGAGCTGCCTGATTTCACCACCAGATCTAAATTCTTCCAAAACAAAATACCTCAAATCTTCCAGTGGGCAACAAGGTGTGTTTGTACACTGCTGTGGCAGGCTGTGGAGTGTTATTTCAGCCAGCTCAGTGGTGCAAACCAGACATAGTGGCCTTAAGTAACAATTGGTCTCCTGGATGTTAATGTAGCATCACTTTTTTCTCCAAAAACTCTGCTTTACACTACATAAGAGCTTTGTACTTCATGCATTTAACCCCTAAAGGGTTAGAGCAAGATACTTGCAGGTCTTTTTAGGGGATGAGATGGCTATGAGTGACAGCAGGCTGAGATGGCTCACATGGAGGAAACAGTATGGGTAAGGTTTGTACAACGAGCAAGAAAGTGGAGAAAGTGAGGGAGAAGGTATTCACTCAGATTCTCCACTACTAGAACAGGACTCAGTTTTAAACAGATAAAAGTCACTTTGCAGAGGAGACAGTGCACTTCTGAAACATGCTGCCACAGGAGCCACACTGAGGAATCAGAGCAAACCTCTCAGTTCAAAACAGGATTAGACAAAATTTAAAGCAAATTACATCCACAGGGAATGGGAAAGGAGCGATGTTCCCTGAGGCACCACCAATCTAATATTTTTGTGCGTTTGTTAATCTAGAAAAGTTTATCTCCCCACAATGGCTTCTGCAGAGCAAGTCATGGGGAATTCCGTCTCTTCCTGGTCACTCCTAGTGAGAGCAAAGAGGCTGCTTCATTTAGTCTAAATTATCTTCAGTTTAAACCTCTTCCCAGATAAAGAAAATTTGACTTAATAAATCCGTGACAAAGCAAAAGATGTCATACAGTAGAAAAAATAAACCGGCACTATGAGCTATTTTTAGAGTAAAATAAATGTTCAAACCCCAAAACACTCACTGTCAGATTTTTCTCCCACTATGTCAACCACCCACTGATATAAAGACAGAGTTCAGACACAGTGGCTCAGCTACATCTTTGTCCTGCTTTGGCAGTAGGATTTGAGAAAATTTCACAGTTTAGGCAAAAATGGTCAGTATTTTGAGCCAGGTGCTGTGTACTTTTGACTGCTGGGAAACAGCACTGGTAGCCCTGCTTTAGCTGGTGAATGGGAACTAAGTGGATAATATTTTTTACATCAGTTTCAGGAATGAGATTATAGCCTTTGACTCAGAAATTACATCAAATATTCATTTTGATACATTTCTTTGAATTTATCAGGACTGGCTCCTTCAGCAGTCAGTCATTGTTTTCCCCACTAAGCCCACACCATAAATTATTTTGGTATATTGCCCTTTGGTTTATCTTTGCTTACAGTAACCCCACATTCCTTGATGAATGGCAGTCATTTGTAAGCTGTCTGAAAGATAACTTCTTACTGGAAACTGTACCATACATAGTTATGACTCAGTCTGAACAACAACAAAGACTGCCTCTGTGTTTTGATTTGTCAGTTCCACTCCATGTTAACCCATTTGATAATTCAGGACAATAACCCTGGCTGCCTGTTTTCAAGTTTTCTTTGTACCATGTTATGTGCCAGAACAAGCCAAGTTGCCTCCATTGAAGATTACATTAGGTAGAAAAGAATGATGGAAAACAGATTTACTCCTGGGATACTCTTCTGTCTGCTGATCCTATGACAGATCAAATCTTCACCCTCTCCTTCTGTAGAATCCAGTGTTTTGGGTCTCACCTCCTTCCTGGGGAAGATATTTCGTTTGGAATGCTGCCTTCTGTATTTATTTTAATTTTATTCTTCCCAAGATGTAGTGTGCAAAGAAGCCTGTTGACTTTCTGCTTGCTTTGAATTCCAGATTAGCACAGCCTTCTTGCAAATGCTGAAATTTATCGATCCAATGCATTTCACCAAGTTTACATTTCCAAGAAGTCTGTCTCCCATGCTAAGGGGAAGTGTAGGAAGAAACTGCACATGCAATGAAAAATGTTCTCTTGACAGCCATAGGTAAAAATTGTGGTTTGATTGAAACTCATCACAAAAAGTCATCCAGAAAGGATACAGGAGTAAAATTAGTCATTGGCTTGGTACAGCTGTCTGTACTAAGTCTTCTTTGTATTTCCCAACAAAGCACACAGTTCAAAAATAATAGTCACTGGAAACCAAGAGAAATATGACTGATGCTGGCTTGGTTTAACTATAAATGAAACAGCACAAAGATTTAAAAATATATCTCAAAGATAAACACATCTGTTTGTCTGGTAGCCACCCACCTCTCACATTAGAGCAACTCTTTTTTTTTTTCCTATTTCTGTTCTCTTCAGCTTCACCATCCCAGGAGGAATCCTGACTTGCTTTCATTTAATTTTATTTAATACATACAGTTTATTTAATGACTTTTCTTTATTTAATTTTTAGAAATCTAAATTAACCAGTAATAGTATATTCATCAGTCTACATTAATATTGACTGTAAGAATTTATTTGGCCTTATAAACAATTTAGTTGACCGGATACAGGGGCTCTTGACAACAGTGGACTCAATTAGCAATTGCACGTAGGCTGTGGACATGCACCCTCTTGGCTGTGGCTGCACCAGCTGAACAGGTCACTGAAGGAACAACACCTCATCCCCATGTGCTCATCACCTTCTCTCTGTGGCCCCTATCCAACATCCATCCAAATGAGAAGAGACAATATTAGGAATTTAAAGAAGACTGCCCCTGTTTTTTGACTGAAACAAGTTATGGGAAGTCACATGTAGAGCCTGGCCAGCAGTTCGGAGGGGCTGGTAACTTCCAGTAGCAGAGTGGGGAGGAGGCTGTGGCACTCATCTTTTTGTTGGCACAGCTGCAGCTGGAACAGGACATGCATCCACAGCCTTGCGCAAACACCAGCTGCAAGGGAGGAGATGACAGAGCCAGAAAAAATGCCATATGGGCATGTCAATGTGCATGCAGCTTGAGGCAAAACATCTTGGGCTTGCAGTGAACTTATTCCACTCCAGACAGCGGGAGCGCTGCCATTTACGTTTGTGGCAGAAAAAATTCTGAGTTCTGAGGATGACTTGAACTGCATTAAGTGAAAGGACTGTTTATCACACATCATAAGGTGAGTGTCAATTTGCTAAACCACATAATTAGATCATGTATCTGAGCCCTGAATTCTTACTTATGCACCTAAAGAAATAGATTGAATTTCATAAGCACTGGGAATCCAGGCATCTCCTGTTGACTTAGTCATTCCAAGGGCAACTGTAAGGTACCCAAATTTTGGGAAAATAAAACCATTTATATGGCCATGTAACCTACTTTTGAGTGTATTTGTGTTAATCTTTTAGACTGCAAAATTGAATGCAAGAAAATAAAGCCTTTTCAGGAAGACAAATTTTAAATGATGCCTCACTTATTTCAGATACGTGTACGTAGACCTTACGGATTCTATGTTTAGTCACAAAAGAAAATACTTAAATAGCCAATAGCAACCTCTGAACAAAGCAATGACATTTTGCCTCTTCACTGATTTTACTGTATCTTTCACAGTGTATTTAGAGGTGAAACTGCCCCACCGTCAGGGATGGTTTTGTGCTCTAGACTCAGAAGTTTCATAAGAGTGAGGCAAAGAAATTATTCTCGCAACTTGGCGGTTTCTAGATTTGAATGCGCTTGGTAATGGAGTCCCAGCTGTGTTTAGCCATAGCAGCCACCTTGTCCAAGCTCAGTGTGCAATTGGTGTGGCAGCTGCCAAAGGCTCTGGAGCACCATGTAGTGAGCATGGGGTAACCAGAGTGTGCTTCGGTGTAGAGGGGGCTCTTGAGCTTGGAAGGGACAGACCGGAAAAGAGACAGGGAATGGGGAGGATGAAGCCCTGAGCAATAGGAGATATAAAAAAGAACCGCAGGTAAAGTATCTGTGCGTACTGCATGTACTTAGTTTTTTTCATTACATCAAAACTATGTGCAATGTACCATAGTACGCTCATTTTTACAGGCAAAGTTATAGATATTGAAGTACCTCACATTCCAACCCTCCTTTCATAATGGCTTTCTCATATGTTAGGGTTGTCTTAGTAAAAAATCAGATCTGCTGTACACAAAGTTCATATATCAGGCACCTGAGTATAATAGGTGGGAAAAGGCAGCTCTGAATTGCTTTTATCATTCCCCAGCCCCAGACCAGCCAGTGTCTCAAAGTGTCTGGAGAGATGAGGGAATAGTAATTTGTCTTTCCCCCTTTATGCTGCCTGCAGAAGCCTTCTGGGGGAATCTGTTCTGGCTGAAATCTGGAAGGAATTATGATGTTGTGTGCATTGCCCAGACAGTGTCCTGACATGGAGCAAGTCCTCCTGGCCCCCATGCCCAAAGCTTTTATTCTCTCTCCCCTTGCCATATGACATCATCAGGCAGTCAAGCCCCACCTTGAAAGCATGTTCAACCCAAAATAGCTTTATTCAATCCATAATTTAACCTTAATACACATATAAAGGTAACAATCAGTTACTGACTTTATAGATCAACCAAAGGGATGTCTATTACCAGAGACATGTCATCTCAGGGACTGCTCACCACTGGAAATGTACAAGAACAGCGTGAGGTTCTTGCCACCCTTCCAACCCATGTCTTTCTTATACCATGACTGACCATGGCTATCCCCCTGTTTCAGCACAGTCATGTTGTGCTGGGATACTGTTCAGGTCCATGCAGACCATGTATGAAGTGGACACTTTTGGAGCAGTATTAGGTGACCTCTTCCTAGTCAGATTCCTAAAGGAATCTGATCATGCATTTGGTAATGTTTTCCCATGCTAGGAAAACTGGTGTTCTAACATGAATAGGAGAACATGCCATTGTCTGTGTTTTAAAATCAAACAGCCAGACTCTGCCGAATCCTTGAAGTTCAAATGGAGATTCAGGAATGAAAAGCCTTCCCACTTTGGAGTGTTTTCCTTTTCAGTACAAATGCTCAAATCAATTCAGCATTAGTGAATCAGAAAATTAAGGTCCTGAACAGAATGTTAGTTATGGATAAATGTAACCCAAAACATATTATGGTTTAACTCTATGCTGAAAAAATTTATGTAGTTTGAAGAACTACTGTGTTTAACATGAATTAAGTTAAATACATGTATTATGACTTGCTAGGCTGACATCTAAGACCTTGATTCAGTAAGTGATCTCCTCAGATGAGACACAATCATTGGTCATGATTGGTCCCAACGTAATGTGTCAAAAAGCTGCTATCTGAAGGGTCAGACAAAAAAATCCGATTTTGCTTCAGATTTCCTTGAGCTAGGCATGCATATCCGGCTAATGACTGTATCGCAGCTGACTTTGAACATCATCTTATGTTATCATTCAATTTCTGACTTTGTGGGCAATAAGCCGGGTTCACAGGTGCAGCAGGTCACAGGTCACAGCAAATAACTCCAGCCTAATTGCTTTGAAAGTGTCTAATTTCCAACGCCTCTTGGCACTTACTCATCTGCTTTCAGCCATTGCAAGCACTTCTATTCTGTCAGATTTCTAAATCTTTAAGCAACATACCTCAGGCTAGTACTGGTCTGCTTCACTCATCTGATCTGGCAGGTGTTCTTACTTTTACTAATGAAATATCACCACAGGAGAAGTGCTTCCACCTTTTCACCTCAGATAATCAGCTCTGTCCTCCTCTTCCCACTGAACTGCAACAAAAGCTCTGAACTGCAATGTGAGAGGGTCAGTCTCAATTCCATCCTCTTCTGAAAGGCTTTTTCATGTCCCAAGCATTTAGAGGTGAACACTATAAATTCCAGGCAATAGACTGCTCTGAGATCCTCCTTGATGATTTGAGTAATAAACTAGAGTGAATAACCACATGTTCATTAGATCAGGGAAAGAGAATGAACATTTTCACAGATTCTTGGGTCTGATATTCCCATAGCCAGGAAAACATCTCACCTGCAGTTTTTTCACTGCTTGACTACATTGCTGGAGGTTTTACCTGTGGGAGAGGAGCCACTCGTCCTTGGTTCACAGCTCTTCAAGGCTCTGCCCTTTAAAATCCTGCTTATGGCCATACATTGTCTTGGAGCATCTGATAAGTGGTTTAATGATTAGCCAGAAATACTGCATCCAGTTTTTAAAGGCAAAGAAAAGGAACTAAATTTCACACTCTTCTCTCCTCTGGTCTTGTTTCTGTTAGCCCTCATATTATTGAGGAAACTCAAAATGGCTTTAATCTGCGTGAATTTAGCATAGAACAGGTAGCTAGGGATTGAAGAGAGCTTAAGATAGTGAATTCTGATAAAAAAACCCTTCCAATTTCTTGCAGTTTGAAGATTGTGAAGAAGTAGAATTTCAGATCATGTTCCCTCTGGTATATTTATAACCACACTGGTTCTTTTTTGATCTAGCTGATGAGGGTTTAGAGCTCTCTACATACTGTGAAAAGAAGGTAGGATTATTATCTTTCAGGCAGTGGAGACATCTAAAAGACTAAAGTTGCATTAAAACATTGAAAATTCCATCCTGAGCAGCAGATTTTTAGTTTCATTCCCACTGATCCACATGAGTCTGGGTGCTTTTTAAAAGTTAATTTCTACAGCCTTAGGTCACAGGCTCTCCAGGGCAGGAACCAGCCATTTCATGTGTCTGCAGAGCAATATGTATTCATAGGGTTACCAGCAATAGCAAATGAAGCGTCAATCAGCAACTTACTATTAATTTAGGTATATGAAGTATACCACTTGGCCTGGAAGCATTTGTTTCTCCTGTCTTTCCCCTCTGCATGTACTGATACACTTCATCTGAGAGCACAAGATTCATCACTATCTCCCTCCAATGGTAAAGTTGGGTAATTTCTTTTGCAGAATGAAAAAAATATTAAAAGATATTACAGTACCCATTGTTTAGAATTTTTTTCTAGTCTGATGAGTAGAGAGAAAGACTGATGACTTTAAATGTCAAATACCCTGTAAGACATGCAGTCCTTTCTGAATAATAATTCTCATTTATTATGTATTTATATATATATTATAGAATCACAAGGTTGAGTCAGAGGCTGAGCAGGAATTAGACCAGAATGCTCAGGACTGTGTCCGCTCAGGCGTGGCAAATGCCCAAGGGGTCCCATTGTCCTCAGCATGAGAAAGATTTTCCTTACACCCAACCTGGACCTCTCATTTCACCTCAGGCCCCTTTTCCCTTGGCCTCCCCTCGTGCAGCACAGCGGAGCCCCTGGCTGCCTCTTCTCAAACACCTGCTGACAGGTGCAGATTCCTTCCCAGGCTAAACTAGCCCTATTTCTCCACCTCCTTGCATGGCAAGAATGGCTTTTTCCCAACAGTTCGGAGGCCCCCGCTAAGCTTGCTCCAGTTTATCCATGTCATTCCCACAGAGGTCCCAGCTGAAGGCAGCAGCTACACATGGTCTAAGTGCTGAGCTGAAATACTACACAATCCAGTGTCTGTGCTCCTGTTAATATAACAAAATATCAAGCCTGAGAAAGCTCTCATTGTCTTTCCTCTATGCTCACGAGTGGTTGGATGTCTCTTTCCAACATCTGGATGTAGGCAGCTGTCAGCATTTAGCTGATGGCCACAGGGCAATCACCTCTCCCGGGCTCTGCCCTCAGGGAGAAGAATTCATATGTCAGTCCTGGCCTTTTACAGGACCTTTCTTTTCAGGGTGTGAGGAGAGGATGGGCCAAGGCAGAAACATTCAGTCAATGTGTCTTTTACTGAAAACATGGAAAATATGAATGTAGCTCGGCTGAGAACACAGATCACACAAGTCAAGGTCGTGTCTCGCTGTGGTTTCACTATTTCCTGGTAGAAGTTGCAAGAATTTCCACGCTTTTCTGATCTGAACTTCATTTGGAAAGTATGTAAATGGTTATTTTCATTGCTTGTACTGGCTTAGTCAGAAATTCATGCTGAGGAAGACAGGCATTTTCCAGAACTTTCACAAATAATAAAGTCATCATAGCCCACTCAAGAGATGCTAAAAGAGAGGTTTGACAGCATAGCTGTGGAAGAGCTCAGTGTGGCAGAGCTACCAATTGTCACAGCTCAGCATGCAGCACTGGCAGGCCGTATGAGGAAGCAAAAGCTGTGCTACTGCACTCCAAAACACCCTTGTTAATAGCTTTGAATTTCCTTGCATCCTTTATTTTGATGCCCTATTCTGTTCCTGGCTTGCAGCGATTTAGTCAGCAATATGGTAAAATAAATATTAAGGGTTAAAGTGTGTGCAGTATATACAAATAAATTCAAGAATATGCTCACAGAATTTGCAACTAATTTCAGGGATTAAAATGATGTGTTTAGCATATGTGTATATATGCATAAATAAAGACATGGAATAAAATTTGAGGAGTAATTTATTCAAAAAATTTAATTTGCCAAGATAAATTTTCAGAAGCAGCTCTGAGAACTGCAAGTCTTGGTCACTGTCACTGTCAATGAGACTGAAGTGTTACTAGCTAGTTAGTAACTAACTAACTGAAGTATTACAGCTAGTTAGTCGAGTAGAGAGTTGTCATCCATGAGCTACATTGTTGAACATTGTCACATCTTAAAAGGTAATTGTGCAAAAACAGAGTGAGAAAAGAAAAAAACACTGCAAGCAGAGCCAAAAACAGTAATTTTGGTGCCCATGGTGGAATATAAATTAGTTTTTCCTTTTTCCCCAAACCCTCAGCAGACAGCAAGCAGCACACTCAAGACAGCATCAACACAACTGAAGAATGAGGCAATTTTGGAAACAGGATCTGATTATACAAAACATGCTGGGAATCAAACTTTTCAACTTCTGTTTGCCAGAAGGTGGCTGAAATCTTCATTATCTATTCCTTAGTCCTTATAACTCATGGAGCCTAGGATGCTGGTGCAGGCTGTCAGTGAGACAGCCATGACTGCTGAGAGGCACTTGGAGGCGTGTTTAGGTTTTCCCTGGTCCTCAACACAAGGGCCACTCTACTTTAGCATGCAAGCCTGGGAGATGGTTCCTCTTCCCTTGCCCTCCTCGAATATTTGTTTCCTGTTGGCAAAGGAGCAGATCTGTCTTCTGGTTGATCCATACTGTGGTTCTCTGTCAGATGATCCAAGATGATGCATCTGGGGACACAAATCACGCCTTCTTACAAGCCCATCACTCTGAATGGAATATTAAGCATGTAGTGAACTAGATCCTGGATTTCTTACTATCTCTTTTCTAATGTCTTTGGTCTGATGATGTTATTCCTGTCACATTTACCCTTGCTTCTTTCTGTGATAGATCAAAGCCCTAGGAAGAGAAATAAGCCAAATCTAAAGGATGCCATATTTAAACTTCTTAACAGAAGAAAAATTCTTATCAAGATCTGAAGATCTACCTCCTCGTCTTGCACTGTACAGTCCTACCATTCAAAAGGATCAACATACTAAAATTACATTATTTTACAGATACATTAAAATGAAGGGAAAAACAAAAAGGATTAAACATTATTTAATCATCAAATTATCATATATTGCTCACTCCTAAAAAAAGATTATTTTTACTGTTATTACTTACCATTCCAAATGGTATATGAATAATTTTAAACAAGTAATAATAAGAAATCCTAGATTTATGTCAACATTCTGAAGAAATTGTGATAAAATATTTATGGTAGGTAAAATTTTTTTACTAGTATGATTTCAGAAATTGCAGAAAGAAAAGGTAAAGCTGTCTAAACATCAAAAGGGAAAATGCCAATTTTCAGGCGAGGAGGTACATATAAAATTCAATCTGGGACCAATAATTCCTAGTGTTGTGATTTTTCCTCTCTGTACATTTCTTATGATCAGAATTGCTTCTTAACAAGCTCCCCTAGCAAAATTTCACTCTAAGGAACTTAAAAGTAAAATATATGTTTAATTCTTAACAAATAAGTTTAATTCTTAAACAAGAACACAAAGTGTTCTTGGAAAGAATGCTTGCTCTTTTACTTATAAAGTGCTCTTAGTGAACTTACCTAAGCATTTGACATGAGGTGATTTGGGGACTTCTTTGATATCTTTTAATGACACGCAGTAGGGATTGCATATATAACCAAATACTAATGATAAACTTTCTTAACTATGCAGAACTTGCTAAATGGGCACGTGCTCACTCAGTGTGGCACATTCTATATCTGTATTCTAATTTCTTTTTTTCTGTCACTTTCATTTCTAAATATTGCTGAATTCTATTTTTTCTGGGTTGAAATCCTGTTTGAAGTGTCTGAGTACATTTCAGCACAGTAAGATTACAACATTTCAAAGAGATACATTATACCTTATTCAAGATACAACTTATAGTTTGTATAGTAGATGACACTTTGGCAGAAATGCATTCTAAAGGGGTTGTTTTTTCCAGAGAAGCAGACAAAATGAGAAGAGAGTCTAAAGGAAATCCTGCACTGAACAACCAGGAAAGGTCTGCCCAAGTCCTGCCATGGGCGTCTCTTAAACACATTATAGCACATAGTGTTCTCTATGGCAGGATCCCACAGACATACGAGAGCACAAATATTTATTTCACAAATTTGGACTCTGTGGTGGAACATAAACATTTTGTATGTTGCCTGTAGCTTATTATCACGGATCCAATGTTACATTTCTCAGAAATCAATCACCTAGAGTGCACTTTGTACTGAGATCCAGGGTAGACAAGGAACAATAAGGCTGTGTATTTCAATGATTCTGTAAGATGTAGGTGTATGACCCAGGAGCCTGCTGGAGAGCCCTGAGTGCCTTGACTGCAGTCCAAGCCATTGGTATTGTGCTGTTCATGGTTCTTTCTTCACATTCACAGCCAGCCCTGGAGCCTGCTCTGCCTGGGCTCTCCAAGAGAGCTGGGTGTTCTTGGCCAAGGAGCGGGTGTTTTTCCACAGCTGGGACAGGAGCGGCTCAAGTGGGTACTCATGAATGGAGGGGAATTGGACAGGTCTCTGCTGCTGAGAGGAGGTAACTCCTGGTCAGGGGTAAATGTCAGCAGAGGAAGAGAGGCATGCACATGCATTTCATGGAAGGTATTCCTACCTTGGTAGGGAACACTCATTTCTCCATGGAGAAGTCTCATGTCTGAGATCCCACTTGGAGGTCTCAGCTGGCAGACATGAAGGGTCTTTTGTCTCACAAGTATCCACAGATATTTACACACTGAGGGAGAATGTCGTGCGATTTTTAAAAGCATTTGAGATTCATTGGAGTGAATCACATCCATTGCAAATTAATATACTCTTTTTATTCCTCAGTAATTAGAATAATAGAATAATTAGATGCAATACTTCTCCACTCACAAGACACACTTTGAACCATCCCTCTGCCTTATCAGATATCGGAAGAATATCCACTTCTGACCAAGAAGTATCTGTTTTATGAGTTGAAACAAAATATCCCTCAGTATTAAAAAAAATGTTATCCAACTGACTTTAAATCCATGTGTGCATTGAACTCCTTAAAAATGTATGGCATGACTTGCATAAACTGACTACAAAAAAATTAGCAATTTTTGTTCTTAAATTATTGCCCAGGGATAGCTACCAATCTCTTTTTGTGTTACGATACAACGTAACAGAGGAACTGTCATTTGTGATTTTGTTTTCTACAGACCAAATTCCTCTCACCTTTTCTGAACCAGACATGAATAAATGATACAGTTTTTCACAGTCTGCCGTAGCTCACCACATCACTATTTCCGGCTCAGTCCTATTCTTCAGCCATTTTGATTCTTGGCTGCAGTTGTGGTATCCACAGCACAAATTAGGGCAAATTCATGAGCTGTTCTAGCGTGCAGTCTCCCATCCATGATACTAGACCTTTCTATTACCTAGCATTGGCCTGGAACAAACCTCCCTTTCTCACTTGTGTGCCATAGACCTCAGGAGAGGTAGAGTAAGGCACTGAAAGTGCTAACTTTATAATGCATGTGAGAAATCCCCTGAGGTAATATTTGGGAGAAATTGAAGACTGTTGGAGCTCATGAAGGCATGATGAGAGGCATTGATGTCACTGAGGACTAGAACCTTGCTCTCTATTCCCCTGATTGTGCCAAAAGCCCAAAGGAGGAAGTAATGAAACTTCATACTGATTTCTTATGCCCCTAGGACCCTGCAGATTAAAAGAATAAAAAGAAGCCCATGTTGAACCTTGATGAAAGAAATGGCATGATGAGATGAAATCTTCTATGAGGTTTCAGTACTAAAGTTTGGATTAATGCCCATTAATAAAAAGTGAGTCAGGAACTGGCTCCTTAAGTCTCTCGGTGATTAAGGGAAGTAGTAAGCTTATGAAAGCATCCAACATTATCAGAGATTTTAGGAACTTTTTGGACACCCTTTTCCCTTTGACTACAGAGGTAACCTGATTGGCTGCTACAGCCCTTCACTCTCAATTTTACCACCTTAAATAACTTGGTATTATTGGCAAATTCTGGCACTTGGCTTCCCAGTCACTTTCTAATGCACTTCTGGATATGCTGAGCACAGATGCTTGCAGAACACAACGGATGACATCTTCTGTTGTGGTAAGCTGGCAAGGCTCTCTTGGCATTATAATCCTTTTAGACCTGCAGAGACACGAAATCTAAGTACACAGCTGTGGCTCATCCCAGCAGTTATACCCCTCTGTCATGAAATAATCACCACCAGTATCCTAAAAATACGTGTCACTCCTTAGATAGGTGGACTGAGTGTGGGATAGAGATTTAGAAAACATGAACAGTTCAATATATTTGAATAAGAAATTATATTTAGAGTCTGTAGGCTGATTTTTAAAGGTTGAATGAGTCAGTAGTCATCGTGAAGCTGAATCAGAATTGTTGCTTCTGAATATATAGGAATGTATGAGGAATTTTTCAAAAATTATTTTAGGTTCACCTTGCCAGTGCTTTTGAGCACCCAATTTGGGTGTCTGTCACAAGTCCAGAGCATCAAAATTCCCTTCAAAGAGATGAAATTGATAAATGATCAGTAACCATTTCATTAAACAATGAGTAGAAAGATCACCTGAAACTGGCTTGTGAAACTTCAGGAAGCCAAAACCTTGAGAGGACTTCCTTACTGTGTTTAATTTTTGGTTTTGTTGCTATTGTTAATTATGAATGCAGCAGGTCACCTGTCTTGAAGAGGATCGAAATTCACTTTTAAAATAGCCCCTGAGATATAGTATAAGATAAATGTTTCTTGCATAAGATAAATGCATCTTGAGTTACGATTGTACTTTTCAAAACTTCTATGACTTCTATAGTTTGCAGTCTTCTACTTATGTGGTCATAAATTAATTAAAGTGAGGTTAAATGAAGTGCATTTTCACATGCGTTAAAATAAAGTGTTCTTCAACACTTGTGATTAAAAGAGAAACTAATTTAGATGAAGAGAGTGACTAAAGCTCTAATTTAAAATAGGTGTAAACCAACTAGAAGATCACAGACCATCTGGGTAAGCTCAGATGCAGAGAGAACATTTTTACTCAGTCTTCATCCAGGTGTAGAGGGCCAAGAAATTTCAAGGAGGTAATGAGTGATTCAGGCTGACTGCTAGTTAGAGACTGTCATATATCCAGTCCTCTCTTTTTTCCATCTCTCAGCTTCCAGCTCAGAGCTTCAGCTGGAAACTCAACCTGTGTGCTGCTGTCCTGCCTACAGTCATCCAGCAACACATTGTATATGTGGTGAGAGAAGCAGCATCCTGCAGATAATGAATTGTTGGTTCTTCAACAATATATGTATGTGTGTGTGCATAGAGAAAAACAGGCTGTAGGGGATATTAAAAGAGAGAAAAAGACAGAGAAACAGAGAGGAAAGAAAGCATTTGTCATTGATTAATATTTTCTATGAGGATGGCCTCTGTACAGAGAAAACATTTTCCCTGTCAGACTGCTTTGGGGTTTTTTCCCAAACTGTAGCCTGAAGAAAACAGGAAGAAAGAAAACGTCTATTTTTCCAGATATCATACCAGGATGCCAGCCTTTTCCTAGGTCATCACATCAACCTTGCTGATTGTTCAGCCCACTGTGATGTGCGTAAGTTGTTTTAACAGTTGTGTATCAACAGCAAACATTTGCCTGTTGCCTTCCTGTGCCACTGAGCTTCTCTCTTTGCCCAGGAACTCCTGGCTAGCTGCCACAGACAGCAGACTCACCATCTTGACTCGGTCATATTTGTTAAGTCACTCTAGATAAACACATCTGATCAGCAGCAGGGATCAGTAGCATCCCTTGCTCAGATACTTTTCCTGACAAGCTCTATACTCATGAGGTGCACTGTGTGATTGATTTGGAGGGTGACTATTTTCACAGGGCTCTGGAGAAGGATGCAGTCAGAAAGTGTGAAGAGTTAAAACACAAGGCTCCAAACCAAGCCTCTACAACTCCTAGGAAACAACCTTTTCCAGGTTGACTCATGAAAGCATGAATTAAAAGACATGAGTCTAATTAATTTACTGCTTCCAATGGAAGATGACATTTCTTCACTTGCCCGAAGAAAGAATGTGAGTTTAAGAAAGGGAAAATAGTACAGCATAATTATCTTCAGGGATGGTGATTAATTGCCTGGGAAATACATAGTCTGAGAGCTCATGTGTAAATGTTTAGTAAGCACTCAAAACCAGTTCATAACCAATTCCCTTTTGTCACACTTGTCAGTTTTGCTTTTATCTTAAAGATGCAAGGATGTCTTGCCTCCAAGCCACAGCTATAGAAAGTATGCCAGTGACTGACACAAGTACCTGACAGAGTTGTTGCAGGGAATAGAAGGAATAGAACATTCTGGCAGCCCTTCATTGGGGAAATTTCCTGCCCTAATGATGCTCCTCATCTGCAGTGCCTCTGGGTCACTCACATTCACCAAAAGAAAATCTAGAGAATCAGAGAGCCAAAGAGTGAGCAAAATGATTGCCTGTTGTGGTTTGGTCTGTCTGCTGTCTAATCCTCTGCCACTGCACCAAATGACTTGTCTGGCATTTTCTGGCTTGAGTTTTTCTTTCTAATGCTCTGAGCAGGACTATTAAAACTTCTCTTAAAAAGTCCTGCAAGAGGAGAGTTAGTCTGATAGGTACTGATTGGTGATCTCCACATACTACCAGAGGTCTGTTGTGGGAAGAAAAGAGGAGTATTTTCACCACTGACAGCTGTAGCATAAATCTCTGCTAGTTTTATTGTATTTGGTTAAAATAGTTCTCAGCTGGGCTCTGTGTGGAAATCAAGGCTACACATTGCCCCTGTTTTTCACCCTGAATAGGGATTTTGTTCCTCAGACCCTCTGATGTCATGAGCTCAATTTTACTCTTGATGCAATGCCCACTTGCTTTTTCCCTGACTGCCAGCAGCACAGAAACAGGCACACAAGGATGAGGGAGCCCACGTGTCCGGTCACCTACCCACCAGGGTACAGGGCTGAAGGAAAAGGAAGATGAACAGACAACAGTCCAAAACCCAGTTTGAAAGAGCTGAATAAAGCTACAGAACTGGATTAAATGGTCCCTCTTACCATTGGACCTGCTGTCTCAGCTCTGGAGGCAATAACAAGCTGGCTTTGTTTTGTGATCCAGCCTCTGGTTTGTGGGAGAAGGCTGGCAGCCAGAGGCCCTTGCCCCGTGCTGGCAGGGGAGCTGGGGAACGCTCACTCCAGGACAGTCAGTGAGAAGATGGATTCAAGCATATTGTGCAAAGCTCAATAAGTCTACTTTTCTACTATTTTTTTGTTATTTGGGCAAGTATGAACCTTTCCAAGGAAGGGGTGATGGAGTAGAAACAATATGTAATATTTTCCAAGTAACTCTTCTCTAACCTATTATTTTAAAAAAGAAATTGATAATCTATTGTTGGCATATGCCCTGGTCTACTGAAAAGTCATTTGAGAATACAGCAGAAGAGGAAGGGAGGCAAACTAACTGATTTTGATATGTCATTTTCCAGGTGATTTATATTTCATTACAGAAAAGCACAGAATTTGTTAAAATTTGCAATTGAATTAAGAATGAACAGTTGTAAGAGAATCTGGATAAGCCTGCAAGAACTTCAACAAAAATACTGAATTTAAAGTTTTTTGTAGTTCTCTCTCCTAATAATCACAATTCAGAAAAATCTTGCCAATTCTTCCCCATGTGATCAAGATGTTAAAGAACAGGATGGTAACAGTGAGTGGTAAAATTTTATATTAGCTTCTGAAAAGGTCATTAATTTGTCTCAGCTACTGCTATATATCTCCACAGAAGGTGATTTAGAAGAGAGGTAAATATCAGCATTGATAAAAAAAGCTGCAAAAGAATAAAAACATTTTTGTTGAATTATTCATCATTCCAGTGGGATTACTCTAAAACTGCTGAACAGAATCAATTACTACTAAGGTTTTCCCCATCATTTCCATTTGCATGTCCTATTTTCAGTAGCATATAATATTTCTTAATGCCTCATTTGGACAAAATTTTCCATGTCTAGTGTCTGCTTGAGGCTGCTTTGTTTGTGGAAAAAGTCAGCCAAAATGATTCATTGGTTTCCAAGTAAGAGGTTAGTTAAAAATACATTGTTTTTCACACAGTAAAAATGTTCTGATCCCTTTTCCCTGAAGGCACTGAAGTATCCCTCTCATTTGAAACCTGGGATTGAGCTTGGCACAAGGGCTGAAAGGAGAGGGGTACTCAGATAGTACAGGCGGACCTAGAGCATACTCTAATGTATACTAAATCAGCAAGTCCTGTAGTCTCTCCTCACTGGGGTCCTTCCAGCAGATGTCTGACAAATCTATTGTTGTATCATTCCTCTTTTACCTATCATTCCTATGTGAGTGCTGTGCAGCTGTTTGCAAGAAACAAGGAGATTTGGACTTTATGCTTGGAATGCTCCATGACTGACCAAAAATTGCAGATGATTCTATTTTCTTGTCCAGGATAAACTGAATTGTCAACACCTGGGAAAAACAGCTGGCATTTGCATGGGCAGCACCTAGGAGCTTCTGTCTGTTTTTATTTTCTTGCTATTTTTAAGGATGAAATTGCAGAAAAAAAAATTAAGAACATCTTCCATGGCGCAAAGTCAGGCCTTTTCATCTGTGGTTTGTACCAGGTGTCTGCCTTATCAGCTGTAGAGAATAAGTACAGGGAAATATGAATAATGCTAAGAACTGGCTGGCAGGTTTTAAGCCATGCACCAGCTGCTTATTCAGCATAGGAAAAAGTACATTGTTATGTGACTCATCTCTTTGCACAGAGGGAGTACAGAGGTGTGGTTATAGTTGAGGAATGCTAATAATCCCTCAAAGAAATGGAGCACTTCTGGGAGAATGTTGGTCTGTGTGCTTGTGTGGCCATGCCCTACACTGCATCAGCACATCCTGTCCTGGCTTCCCACTCCGCTCCATTTTGAATTATTTTCTTCTGTCTGTGTGTAGGTAAGGGGGTTTAAGTGTCAGGAGCTGGAGCAGGGTCACATGTCCAGGAACCAGCATCTGGAATGGGAGAGGGTTTGTGTCAGTGTGCAACTATCAGACAGTATCTTACTAGTTTAGCTGCTGAGCAGGACAAGGGGCTTGCCTGGGAATTGGGGGGGGGGGGGGGGGGGGTGTCTCTGTGTGTTTTTGAATGCCAGCAAATGATGCAGGGTGATGGGACCTGGGGGCTTCCCAGGGGAGAGCTACCAGAGGGATTCCCATTACGTGTATGCAAACGTTTGCCACTGATGGGTCTTCATCATGAACTGCTGGGGGAGGGAACCGAGTTAGATTGTTTGTGCTGTCTGTGCATGTGTGTCACTGTTGGTGCTGCTTTTTGGGATTGGTGTATTTGCATATGATGCATGCCTCGTGTTTGTGCACGTGTGCCTGTTGGGGATACACGCTCAGTCTTGCCACTGGCTAAACCTGGGGACCTGCAGCCACTGCAGCAGCTTCACCCCTCTAGGGATGCCAGATTCAGCAAACCCAAATAGTATTTCTAAATTAAGACTAAGCACCCTGTGTGCCAATGGGAAGGTGAAATAGACAAATAAAATAGGCAGATAAAAGTGATAAAAGTATTTTAATAGTTCCCATTAGATGATAACTGAAGTGTTACAGTATTTACACCCCTCTCTCTCCCACAGACTAACTTTTTAAAAACAGCGATAGGTGTTTGAGGCACTGCTGGCTGCCAGAGAAGCAAGACCGAGGCAGATGCAGAACTCGAGTAATTCTCCCTCGGTACCACAAGATGGCAGGACCATAGTTTTAAATCTTTTCTATTTCTGCCTTATTGAGTCTGGGTTTTTTGTTTGTTTGTTTATTTGCTTGTTTTTTAATTTCCTGTCATTTTTGGGTTGCCTGACACTCTCAGATACTGCTATTTACATTGTTAAACTTAGAAAGTGAGTATACATGATGCATCTTTAGTGATGAGGCTTTGTCTGCATAGCAGTTTTGCTTTAGCTCTGGAGGGGATTAAATGCTTTAAAAATAATTCTGCTTTATAAGTATAACTTGGCATGGGTAAGTGCACCTTTCTGGTTCTGTTTGTGTACCAATTTTTCCCTTTTCTTTCTGGGAGTAGGCCAGCCACTGCAAATAACTTTATACCTGTATAAATTACAGATGTAACAATTTACACATAAAATGTTCTGGCCTTTGTCCCTGGACAAAACCTTAGGAAAATTACTTATTTGAAGAAGGCAGATGCTTAGCTGTTGTTGGGGGGTTTTCTATTTCTGTAAAGGGCACTGACAGTGTCTGATTTCAGCTCTTGCCCCGTGACCTCTGCACTTGCACCTGACACTACATCAGCAGGCAATAAACCAGGTGGGGGCTGAGGATGGGGTTCTAATGGCTGAGTGTACTTTGGGCCTTCCCTCCTTCCTTTCCTTCACTGCCACTGAGCTCTCTCTTGCAGGGAGGGCAAGCAGCAGGGTGTGGGGCCGGCACAAAAGGCTCTTTAACACCAGCTCTTTGTTTCCTCCGCGCTACGGAGCGTCCCTTTCATGGGAAAGCTTAGAGCAGATACCACCTGCAGATCTCTCAGAGGGCAGCAGAGAGTGCTATTCAATAAGCAGTTGTTTTTACAGTCGGGTTCTCTCTTTTTCACGTTTTAAACCAAAATCGAAGTGGAAACCATGAAAGCAGGGAGCGAGGGCGGGGGGGAAAGAAGTATTTTACTCCTTCTGCTTGTAGGAAAGAGCCCTCCCCCCTCTGCAAATTAAGCTGGACGTGGTCAAAAAAAGACATGAAGAGCCTCACAACTTTGGCAAGCCATTTCTCCTGCCTGGGTATCTCAGCTGTCCATTGCTTCAAGGCTAGCAGGTGGGCGGGGGGTAAGTCCACAGCATAGTGTGGGAAAACTGACAATTACCTGCTACCATACCAGAAGTCAACACTTTAAAATTCTTCCTCTGCTGTTATCCCACTCTGTAGGCAGGAGCAGCAGAGAATACTTCAAGTATTCACCAGGGCCAAAGAAGGAAAATAACAATTTCTTTGTGCCACATCTATGCCTTTTAAAAAAAAAAAAAAAAAAAAAAAAAAAAAAACACAAAAATGAAATCCTTGGTAGTAACACCATCATTAGCTGGGATCTTGTGTTACCTCTTTTAAGGTAGCCGAGGAGTAGAAAAATTCTAGCTACAGTTAGAATAGGAAAAATGTGAGGGAAGCCAGAGAAAGGAAATTATGGTGGTAAACCAGCTGGGAACTAAATCCAAAGAAATGGAGATAACCCTGAGTCTAACAACTACTAATGAAAGGAGAGCAGCAATATTTGAAAATTGAGAGTTTTCAGTGAAAATTAAACTTTGAAGAGAATGCTGTATAGATGGATATATTTTATTCTCTCTGTTGGGGTTGAGGCTGACTAGAGAATATAATACGTATATTTTTCTAATATGAAATCTTTTCTTCACCTTGCAATTTCCAAAACTTTTAGCCTGCTGCAATGTCATACAAATATTTTTTAATAGAAAAATAGAGAAACATTCTTCAAAAACCTAGTCTGGTTTAAAAAAAAAAAACCCAACCAAACAAATAAAAAACCCAGAAAATAACAGTTTCTAAGAATCAGCTTTGGCAGACACATTTAGATAGTTACAGAAAAAAAGAGGTCCTAGGAAAAGGCATGTTACATGTTTCTATTTACAGGGGGAAGATCTTGTCTGGTTACCAGACTACTTTCTGCCAAGACAGGAATGTCCCTCAAAGTGGTGAGTTTCTGCCAAATCTAAGATTACCTGTCCCAGATAAAAAATTGCTGGGACTTCATACCGGAGATGAACAACAAGATGGACGGATTTCATAATCTGAAACTCTCGGCTACTTGTCTTTCCCAGCCTTCCAGAATTTTGTTTTGCCTAATCGTCCTTCCAAAAAAAAAAAAATCTATTTAATAATTTCTTCACTTCAGCAGCAATACAGTCTCTGTACATTTCTGGCAGTTCTCTGTCTCCCTGTAGTATCAATTTTTACAGATTTATCCATCATCACCCTGTCTTGAATGGTTTGGAGACATATTTCTGGTAATGGCATGGATACACTACTGAACTTGGTACTCCTAAGCTCTGTTCAACACCTTAGCTATGAACTCAGTTGTTCTTTCCATCCATCATGCTTTTCAAAAATGCCTACAAATTTCATATTCAGTGGTCATCTCTCTTCTCTCTGTAGCTCAGTTCTTCCACACCCTAGCTAAAAAGTACTAACCTTTGGAGGTATGTTCAGTTGGACACATCTATCTTTAATTTTTTCCCCATGGTCTGGTTCCTGAGATGCCTTTCTCAACATTCTGACCTACTTTTCCCTGCCTTGCCAGCCTTAGAGCACTAACTCCTCAAGTGGTGAAGGAGGAGGTGGATTCATATAGCTCTATAATGGATTTGTGTCACCTTACATCAGCAGCAAATCCAACCTGTCAGGTCTAAAAATGTGTCCAGGTTCAGTATTTCACTTACTTAGACTCCCAGAGAGGCACAATCTGGGAATAGCTTCTCCCAGATTTATTACATGATGATAAAAATAATGGCCAACACTCAAGCAGCTTCTATGGTTTGCACAGAATAGTGCAGACTTGTTATATATACATTTACTGTATTCCCCAGAAATGCTTTGCAAGGTTTTTCACAGGTTATGAAGAAGTTTGCAAACCTTATCCTCTTAAACACTCTAAGATATCTTCTAAAGACAAGCTAGTCATGCAATCTCAAGACAACCTGTGAGAAAGAAAAATATACTGCACAACATCCTCTTTTAGACCTAAGGGCATAAACTCTCCATTAAACCAACAGGAGACCCATAGAAATTCTATTTGTCTTAACAAACTAAACATTTTAATGTATTTTGTCTTGTACTGAGGATGTGTGCTCATAGGCATTTGAGATTGTGACATTATTTTTACTCCTTCATAATGTAAGATGTTCCAAAGTATTGTGTTAAGCTGTAAGAACCTTTTATTCTCTAGTTCACAGGTCAGAGCAGGGGAAGGACTTAGCAGCTTGGATTTTGCCAAGTTTTCTCTCATGAGATTAGACATTTTTAGTGAAAAAACACTTTTATGTGTCTTAAAAATCACTGCAAAGAGGGAAGTTTAAATCATGATTAAGTAATGGCAATGTGCTCAGGAAATAATTGCTCAAGCCTCTTAAACGAAAAGACAGTAATTGATTTTCTTTTTCTCTTAGTTTTGCCATAATTTTGTCACAGAGTTGTAAACTACAACTAGTCTGGTCTGGTGTCGCTAGTGAAAGAAGCACATTCAGGTCCCAGCTGGTTTCTTTCTTGCTAGGATGCAAGAAGCTTGGAAGCATTTACAAGGTGATGTGTATGCAACACATGGGAGGCATCCATAGGAAAGGAGACAGCAGCCTTACAAAAGGCAATTTACTTTGCCAATAACTCTCTGAGCCTCCAGGAGTATTTGCACAACCTGCTTTTCTTTCACAAGCAGAGCTTTCTGTCTCTCAGAGCTCACCTCCACACCACAGTGTTAGTCGCTGTTGGTTGTGAAATTGCAATGTGTTATCCTAGAGCAGATGCAAAGCCCCAGATTTCCTGTTACACGAATCTGTTGCACACAGAGCAAAAAGGCATTTGCTTGAAGTAAATATTTTGCTGGTATGCCCAAAAGCAGACAGTAAGTCACATTTTTAGTAATCTTAAATTTTCTAATGTTTGCCTGGCACCTTACCATTTTCCTGTAAAATAGAGACAGCACAAAACTAAAAATTCAGTCTAAGTAAATAGCCTCCTTTGCTTGATTTGATGTGCAAACATAAATTTTCCTGGATCAGTACCATAAGCACCAAGCCTTAGGTTTTGGTAGATGGGGCAACTGCACCACCAGCACCAGCACTTTGCAGGCATTGAAGTAGGGAAACTTCATGGCTGTACCCACCCCCTTTGGCACTTTGTGCCTGCCCCAGTGCACCTGCAGGACACTGGTGCGGGGATGGCAAATGCTCATGAGAACACCTATGTTCTAGGGAGACCTCTCTGGGGGTGGAGGAAGCAGGCCAAAGGAGCTTTCTGTGTCACAGATGTAATTTTCTTCTCCTACTTTACCCTCTGCTAAAAGCTTAAGGATAAGTTTGCGCTCTCTCTCTCTCTCTCTCACCATCATGGAAGACACAGATGTACCAAAAATCAGAAATAAGAGGCGAAGGGCAGAAGGAATAAAAATTCTTAAACATTCCGGTAGTATTAATTGGTCTAAAAGTAGTCACTTTCTGCTTGATGGGAGGAAAGAGGAGAATGAGGCCAGTATTTCTGCTGGATTTTGTTTATTAAATTTGTGCCCCTATAGCATCTGGGACAATATGGCTAAACAGGCCTCCTTTAAACAAGCCAGACCTCCCCAGTGAAAGGAATTAAGTCCAATAGAGTTGCACTCACACTAGCTGGGGCTCTGCCTCTCACCCTTGCCCTGGTCCACACTTGGACCCAGCCTAGATGTCACTCCATGCAGCCAAGGAGGGGGTGACATGGGGTTGTGTGCCTCCAGGACGGAAAATGAGATCAAGGAATGACATTATCCTCTACAGGGACAAATATGAGAGCTACGTAAACTCCAATGTTCCAGTCGCAGACGTCCTGCATCCTGTTTTTACCACACACAGGCAAAATCCCAAATGGTTGTCGATTTAGATGAGAGGGATATTTGAGGAGAGCCACATGTTTAAATGGAAGCACTGTAATGGATAAATAATAGACCCAAAAGGGATTAAATACTAAAAATAGTACATCTATAGGTAGTCTGCAGGTGGCAGGTGACTGGACCATTTTGTGAGGAAAATTATTAAAACAGAATGGGATTTTCAGCAACTATTGAAGAATGCAACCCACCAAATATTTAATCCCACTAAAATATTAATGTATCTGGCTTCTCACTAGAAACTTTTAACACATTTTTTCACACAAAGAAAAGCGTGAATGACATAATTGTTAAAATAATGTACTATAGTAATTTTTGGGCTCATCATCTACAAGTCATAGATTTTCCAGTGTATACATATCTTTTTCACCGCCATGGTTTGCTTGATAATAGTATTTATTGTAGCTTTTAACTATAACTATTATGAATGCTTTGGGTAGAAACACAAAGAACATGTGTTTTACTAGAGCTCAAAAATGAGAGAAAACCATAGAGATCTGTGTCTGAGAGCTTTCTCCCATGCAGTGCGACTAGGTGTGTGCTTACTACATGTTTTTCTTCAGTGACATAGAGTTAGCTTGTGGCATTTCTCACTTTTATCCTTGTTTGAATTTTCAACAATTTCAGATTGTTTTTTATTTGTTTTTTGGTTTTAAGTTTCTGTAATAATGTTCTCACATCTGTCTTGGATTCTTTTATTTGGAAATATCCCAGAACTTTATCACTGGTTTCTTTTTTTATTTATCTGTGAAGCGAAATTTTCCTTTCCATTCCTCTAGAAATCATAAAAAACTTGTGGGCTAAACACAAACGAGTGTTTAGTGTATATGACAGGTCTGCCTGATATGCTGGCAGCTATCTCTCACAGACTTCCTTTCTGAGCTGTCTTTGCTTTACATCATCTTGTGCCATACTGGATGGCAAAAACAAACTCCCATCTGTTCACGTGTTCTTAGGATGGGTGCCCACAGAAAGGAAATCCCTGTAGATAAGAAACTGCATCGAATCAGAGGACAGAATGGAAATTAGCCCTAGATCTGCTTTATATTTGTTGCAAATCAAGTTAACCTAGGATGGATGCCAGTAGTAGCCAATGAGACACAACACTACATGTGAAAGGGCTCCCCTGTCCAACACTCTTTTCTCATTTCATTCCCTGTTATTTTTGCCGTTGCTTCCTGAAGGAAAGCTGTTAACACTTGCCCAAGTTAGGGATGGGTATGAGCATAAGAAAGGCCAAGGTCCTGCTGACTCCTTGTTAGAATAGGATGTATCCTAGACTCCATGATATCTTAGATGGAGGATGCCCATCACTTTTTCTTACATTCAGAACAGATCGGTACAAATAATCACTCTGAAGACTTTTCTGCCTATAATATTGACCATGACTTCTCTCTATCTTTTGTTTTTCAAACAGTTCTATTAGGCAATACAAAACAGAAGAACATACTTCTTCTGGCAGGAAGAAGACACCTACGTAGTTACATTTCTTTATTGAAACTTCATGAGCTTAATACCAGAAAAACCCCATGTTTGGCATACACTATTTCCTTACCTTATCCAGGACCAAAGGATAGAATGGCAGAATATATCACTGTCCAGGTATATTTAGAGCAAATAGCTGCCCAACAATGATAAAGAATTTTTCCATGTAGGAGTTTTTCCTAGCCAAGTACAAATACAGCATCAGGAGGATAAATCTGGCCCTGTGAACTATTACCTTCATAGCTCATTTTAAATTCCCTTTATTCATAAGTTCTCTAATGAGATTGTTATAGCTCCTAGAAAATTAATCTATCCTTGATTAAATCTTTCATCTCTGCTTGAGACATCTAGCTGCTTCAGTGTCTCTCCTGTCAGCTATCACATACATTGTAATTTTGGCTACATGCAGAGGAGCCCTACCAGCTCTGTGATGCTTTTCTTTTTACTTTTCAAACTCAGAGAAGACAGCTGCCAGATCCTCTAGCATCTTCCTTCTTATGTGATATTTCTTTGCATATAACAGCCTGTCCTGCTTAAGAAGAGGAACTGCACAGAGAGATGATATCTGTCCTTAACAGTTAATGAACAAAAATGGGCAGAAAACCATTTTATCTCAGGTCAGGTTCTTGATCTGCTCAGACTCACCATACTGCACAGAAGTGCTCAATGTCATGAAATGTACATAACAAAGCCTATGTGTAACTAAGCCTACAGGAGTTAGTTGTAGAGCAGGTGTGGCAGCGATCACGGAAGCACTCTCAGCATCCAGACTAACTTATTTTTACAGCCACACTCCAAAAATGTTTATGTAATACTGAAAAAAATATAGCTTACTGTAACTGCAGTGTGGCTACAAAAATGAATGGGTTTTTTTAAATGTTCAGTCCTTTTCTACTGTGTGGCATAATTTCACTGGGGAGCAATAGATTGTGTCCCTTTCAGGAATCTTCCCTGCCTAGCACCATCTGAATTGAAAATTTGCCAATTTCCACATATAAACTTTGTACATATGAGACAGAAAATCAACTTCTTAATCAGCAGTTTGGACTATTGCAGTGCTCAGCATGTGCTAACAATAGCTCCTGGCAGGCTCAGTTCCCTGTGCATGGCAGAGCCTAAATGTGAGATAAATCTTTATTGCTCCTACTGTCCAGATCAAGTCTAGAAAAAGAGTGCCTACTTCTCGCCAAATATTTATTCACTGTGAAAATATCTTAAGACAGAAGGAACACCCTGAACTACCTGTGATCAGGAAAAAGAAATGCCAACCAAGCCAAAGGATTTGCACAGGATTCACTATGGGGAAATTTGGGGTTCTGCCTGTGTTTTTCATCCCTTTAGAATCAATAGCTCCCATGTCTCAGGAGCTGAGATGGTTTTGCAGTGTGTTGCTCCCAGAAATGTTCGGACTGAACAAATCCTTCCCATAGCTTTTTGGCACATGTCAGCCAGACATGCCCAAACTTATGTTTTTAAGGCCTATTCATACAGCAGTAACTTCACTACCTGCAGATATCAACAACAAAGGCAAAATAATACAGCACAGACCAGGTTGAATGTGGTTAACTAAGTTGCTTTTAGTTTATTAATTTTACCCATATACATAAATGACTTTGAAAGCACCATGTGAAAGAAGAAGGACAAAGTAGAAGAAAATGGTACAGGAAAAGATTTCAATATGCAATGTGTCAGTGTACCTACTGCATTTCATACATATTTTACATTGAAAACCAGAAACCCCACAGTTTCCAGAGGATGTACACATTTCGTTTTGATCCGGCAAATTTAGTTCATTAATAAGTAAAAAAATAAATCTACAATGGCAACAGTGCAAACACATCAGAACTTGCATGGCATACAGAACACAGATGAATAAAAATTATTATACAAAGGGCCCAGTGTTTCCTATGGTACTGGCTGTGGTGTATACAATACACAACAGGGTAAGGAATAAACTGCAAGTTAAACAGGAAGATGAACTGCATATTACTGGCTCTGGCTTGTATGGTCGCTCTATTTCAGGAGGTAGAGCTGTCATGCCTTGGATCTGAAATTAAAATAGCAAAAAAATTTATCAGAGATTTGTCACATAAGATTAGAAAACTCTTTTTGCTCTCAAGATAATTGGCAGCTTGCCTGATAGTCTATTGATAGTTTTGTACTTGGGCTGTGACTCTCACTGTGGAAACATCAAGCTCAGTAAAAATATGAATATATTGCATGCCAAATGATCTGCCAGTATGCATATCCAACATGATATGCATACTTGATAGTATGCAGCTCGAGAGCAGCAGTACACACTGTCATCCTCTCCAGTAAAGCAAGGTTAGACTTTGGTTGGTTGATTTGAATAACTTTATTTTGCTTTGTGGGGTTGTTTGGCAGGTTTGGTTGTTTTCATCTTTCTGTCAAATCAAAATGAAAATTGGCAGTGTTATTCTGCTATAGGGATATAGGATGATATTTGAATGCATGCATTTATGAGTGCAAGGCTCACACTTGCACGTACAAAACTGTGTACACAGTTTTTGTTCCATGGAAGCACAGAATGGTTGTGGTTGGAAGGGGTCTCTGGTGGTCAACTGGTCCCATGTCCCTGCTCAAGCAAGGTCACATACAGCAGTGTCATATTGCTATATACTGAGCATTTTTCATCCTTCCCATAGAACTCAGTGCATTTTTATGGGATTTGATGTAACTACCTGTTTGCTATGGTTTTGACATGAAATTAGAGAAATTTGTGTACACTGCTCAGCTTGCTTTCCCTAAATTTACTCCCTACATGTTAAAGAAAATAAGCTCTGCAGAAAGTAAGCTCCTGGGCACATTTTTGAAAGTTTGAATGCCCACCTGTGCAGCATATGCTTGCTTTGGGAATTTCATCTATTTTGTTGCTATTATTCTATACTGTAGAAAGAAACTCCAGCTGAATATTGACTTAATGTTAGCAAACACAACACAAAACTAAAACTGAAATAGGGACCAACTCTATAAAAGGATGAAGGTATTTTCAACTCAGTTCCTCTGCTTCAATTTTTTTTCAGTCTGATAACAATTCAGGGATTGTTTGGCCATTCAGGTTAAATCTGTCCCTGATTTTGATGAGGATGGTCATTTATGCGTATTATCACTAATAAGGGAAGGGAAAGGATAGAGTCCTAATCTTAGCTTTGAAGAATATGGCCATGTTATTTGAAAAAGGAAAATATGATTAAGGAAGAGCTAAGAACTCCCAGTTGCAGTGAGGTCATTCTCTGACTACATTCTTGAAGTTTTAAGTATTGTTACTTCATCCTGTAAGATAAAGAGCAACAGCATTTTCCAGAAGACATACCATTAAAAAAACCTCAGCCTATCCCCTCTTGATAAAATTTCTGTGTTTTTCATCTTAACATGTCCTCTGACAAATAATCAGCGAAAGGGTGGCTGTGCAATTGCTACTAGCCAGCAGCTGTAAAGGTCAAGAAGTTTAACCAAAACTGGTGAACGGTCACATGTACTGTCTGTCTATAACTACTTTCCACAGGAGGCCTACAATGAGACAAATAATACTAGAAAAAAACAGAACCTCTTTGATTACTTATAGCACAAAGTATTCCTTTGACATCCAATGGGCAGAACAGTCTGACCTGTGTTGGAAAAACCCAAGAACGCTACTGCAGGAGGGGCAATTTCTTCACCACCTGAAAGGACTGTGTGACACACTATGAGGAAGCATGGGCTATCTTCTAGGGTGAGGAGAATGAGGCAGAAGTCCTTTCCTAGGAACTACTTCAACAGTAGTATCTCACAGCACCTCTGCTACATTGGACTAAAATCACAGTAGGAAATAAGCCAGTACAATGAGACTGCATTGCCTTCTGAACAGAAAAATCTCAAAAAAAGTAAGAGCCTTGAATTTGGAGTTTGTAAAGGAGTTCATATTTCTAAGCATCCCTTTCAGGGATGATACAACATGCACGAGCCATTCTTTTTAAACACACATCAACATTAATGATGATTCCCAAAAACTTTTCTCAGCAGTGTCCTGGTAAAATACCAATAGGTATTTAGAATAAATAATAATTTATTGGGGAATTATTTTTTATCTTGCAGGTGTTTTAATCAAGAAATAGGCAAAGTAAAACCATGGAAGACAAAATCTTACTAAGTGGCACAAAGGGAACAGATTATGCAGCTTTAATTTTCTGGCCCAATACTATAGACAATTCTAAGATCATTAAAAAAGCAAGACTAATTGCAAGAGTATTCATACAACTTTAGGTTGTCTAGATGCCCAAGTTAAGAAGGGTAGATACTCGAGGCTTCATTATGCAGTCAATAATCTTCCCCTAGAAGATGTCTCAGAGAGGAAACCTGATTTAGGGATTTTGAATCATCCATTGCAAGACCCTAACATAAGTCCCTGACCATGGAGGCAGCCAAGGTAGAACAGCTTCCTGGCATGGTCAGTTCACCTGGACATACATGGCTGCTCTCTGATCAGTCCCAGACTCACTAGATTAACTCCATCTTCCTATTACTGATCCCAAGTGTTATTTAAAGCTCCAACTTTTCTATTATTTTTAAATGTTTCTAGAACTCAAGTTAGGTGAAAGCACTAGGAAAACATTCTCATCATTTGTTATTGTATGTAAATGAAATATAGATGGGTAAAAATCCTGAAGACATACAATCAGATATTTATTCACATGCATGGAAAGACAGTAAATCAAATTAATTTCATGGCATTGTTGCCCCCTTTTCAGCACACAGACTTACCGACCATTCTGCATTATCTGTTTTTGAACATCTCACGTTCACAGGTAGTTTAAGCACAAGTTGATTGTAGGAGAGACCCTCTGATCTGGACCATTTGAATTTGTTCATTGCATCCATAAAGGACAGGTTTTTATATTGCTTAGGACTCTTGATAATGAAAGGCCAAGTCCTAAAGAAAAACAAACAATTAATTTTAAAAAGTAGATAAAAACTATCAAGTTGAAGTGAATGAGGGAAATTTTTGGGGGACCTACTCAGAAAAATAAATGCGCTGTTACTATGTATATTATGCCTAGCTCACTAAGTTCTCAACTAAGTTCTCTTCTACTGAAAACTGATGCAGTTTCATTGATTTTGGCAGACTTGTGAAAGGCTGTCAGCAGGTTAGTACTTGCTGCTAGATGCTTTTAGAAATGAAGGACTTCAAGAGATACATTGCTCTTCTTTGATCCACAAATTCAGTGCACAAGAAATGCAAAGCAGATCTTCTGCTGTAACATCTGAAAAAAAAAACCAAAACCAAAAACAAAAACAAAAAAAAGCCACACCCTCTTCTAGGTTTGGCAGGCCAGGTTGCCAAGAAACCTTTGCAGTTAGAAAGCTGCTCCTAAATGGTTCTGCCAAGCTCAGGTCAGAACTGAGCCTAGCACAGGAGTTGCTCTGTTATGCACTGGTGGGCAGCAGAAAATAACTGGTGTTGTGGACATTCCCTTTGGCATATTCCTACAAGCTGGCTGCAAGGGCACTTTTGGCCATGGGTGGTTTAGAGACCTGCTGCGTTCCGCTGAAAGATCTATCTGGCCGAGTGTGGGAATCTTTCCCATTAACAAATGGGGACAATCTCATTTCCCACCAGCCAAAAATGTGGAAAGGGAAGGAATGAGATTTCATGTCTTTCATTTAGTAAAGGAAACTAAAAAAGTAACAGAGGAAAATGAAAAAAAATAACACAAGCAAACAAACAAACAAAAAAACCCCAAAAAACACACCAAAAAAAACCCAACCAAACCCCCCCCCCAAAACCCAAAAATCCTCTTTTCCATTGTTTCTGCTTTCTCCTTGTTTGACTTTGCTGTGAAAAACATGGTGGAGGAATAAAACTTTTACAAACACAAAATCAATACAGCTAGTGGAAGACCAGGACTATCTAAAACTTTATCAAGTAACCTAATTAATACTGTGATTGGAGTATGAGTTATCTTTTCAGAACACTTTAAACAGATCTGTGTTATCCTGTAGTAGGCTGTCTCGCACTTGCTTTGGGGAAATCGCCTATGCCAGCATTCTGCTCCACTCAACATCTAGGCACAGAGGCCGTAATTTTAACCAAGTATTTTGGTTAAAATTTCATCTCTGTTTCATCTCTATTCCTCATGATTTATACTATTGTCTGTGTCACCAGACAGAGGAAAAATGTTTTAAAGTGAGCCACAATGCCTTGATCCTACCCCCAGTTTGCATTTATAAGTCAAGAGAGACTTTGGAAGAGTCAGTGAAGAAATTCTAGTGTTAGACTGACACAAGAGAGATGAGGATCAGGTCACATATCCTTAGGCTGAGAGAGTTTAATGAAACAAGAATTGTGGATTAGGTCATAAATACTAGAGGCATTAATAATCTCCTCTTCTAATTACTATTCCATTTGTGGCAGACAGTCTGCATACTTACTCTATTCAGAACATCTTTATTTCCCCAGGCCAAATGTGCATTTTTTCCTTAAGTACAGTTATCATGAATGAATACTCAAGAGAGCATACATTTGTTAGAATATTTTCTTTCTAAACTCAGAAAGACTCTTTTAGATAGGACTAATTTAGGAACTCTGTTCTCTCTGTATTAAAAGAGATTGTAAATGGAAATAGTGTGGAAAATTATGTAGACATTGATTGCACTGTGACTTCCTTCAAACTCTTCTTGAATATAAATTTCAGAACAAAGACCACTAAGCCTGTATGTCAAATTATTTTGCAATAATAACTTTATATGGTTTGTTAACATCAACTATATAAGCAAAGATAACTTCTAAAATTTCTGATGACACATTATTAATCTATCAAATTGATTTCAAAATCTAACTGTTACCTTAGTTTAGTGCAACTAACAATACCAATGTAATTCACCTTTCACCATAAAATGTGCATTCAGCTTTTTATTTGTTGATTATTTTTCTGCATTTCATTCATGTGGGAACATTCCACTTTTGACTGTTCTCACTGTTTACAATCTTCTGTTAAGATGCTTTAATTTTAAGCATTTTAAGGAACATATTTTTGCCCTCAGAATTCCTGTCAACAAATCTATCCAGGGAAATTCAATAACTATGCTCAGAAACTCCTTTCAAAATTATTTCTCTATATATGAAACATTGACATGTTTTAATAAATTGATAGATTTAAAACATTGATATATAGCCTCTTTACATATATGTGTGGTGAAAAAAACCCAATGTGAACAAGAACCAAAAACAATGTGAACAGTATTATTTCCTTACAAGAAGAAACTGCTTTTTTATCAAAAGAAAAAAATATGCAAAATAATTTTGCAGGAGAAATGGCAGCACAGCATATTGACCAAAAAATGTGGCACAAATGACTATGTTTTCTTTCTACCAGAAGGAAAGAAAAGTTGTATAAAAATGATCCAAGAATCCCACAAACAAAATCAGAGGTGCTACACATTTTCATAAATATTTTACATACCTGACTGGTCTATAGATTTCCTTAACACCAATGAACTGGAGCTGTTCCATTATATCTGGAATACTCGCACAGCGGGTGAGGTTGATTCTTGGGTAATAGAGCAGATATGACAGGCACATTTCATTCCTGGTGCTCAGACCACCCTGAAAATGGGATTTTTCTTTAGTCAGGGCAGCACTGGAATCCTACAGATTAAATCAGTGATTAGCATTTATATGCTAATGAAAGGTGGATCAGGAGGCCCAATTTGACAAGTTTATCTTGTACATGAGATTATCAAGTAGCAAGAGGTTATTACATAATTAATTACAAAATACTCTGGAAGCTCAAGCTTCTAAGTTAAAACACATCAGAAAGAAAAACTGTGAATAAAATAAGCTCATATTATATTAAAGTGTACTATCTGAGAAGTTCAGGTTTGCTTTCAGTTGCCCCCATCTAAGGTACTTAGATTTACCACATTTCAGAAAAGTGGAACAGATGAAGAAAAAAATCTTGTAGGATAATTATCCTGTTTAATTAGAAATTAACTGAGCTTTGCCTAGTAAAATGGACGCTGGGATGGAATATGAATCTATGTGAACTCAGGTTGTAAGTACATATGCCAATAAAAAACAAGAAGGAAAATAATTATTTATGTTAACAGATAATGTTGACTCAAGAAAAAATAAGCATGCATTATAAAACCAGTTATTAGAATAACATTTCTAGGTAACAGAAGAAAGAGACTCTTAAACACCCTTCCATTGAGAACCATGGGGAAAACAACTAACTTAAAATTAGTCTTGGTAAACATGGGCAAGATTATAAACTGCATGTTCCTAAATCCTGGGTGGGAAGAGTTCCACAAGTCTCACAGCCACAGGAATAGGAATGAGAAAACAAAACACATGAGCCAAGAGTTGGTGTGGCCACTACACAGGAAAACAGGACAAAAACTCCAAAGCCTTAATTCTTGCTCTTTTGCTTTTCATTAAGTAACTACTGCATGTGCCTACATGCAAGCCATTATTCAGGGAGAAGTATCCCTTTGCTCTCTGGATGCCAGGAACAGTTCTTCCCTGCAAAACAGCCCTCAGGTCTCACTTCCCAGAAGTCTGGATCCAGCCACTCTCCAGGATGTTTCATGGAATCAGGCCCTGGCACAGGCAGCTATATCCTTCCCATAGACACAGCGGGTTTGGCATCACTCTGTTCCTAGACAACTGGCACAGTCCAGCTCATGTCCAAGTAACCAAATTTACTTCACCTCCAAAACCGAGTGACTGCATTGCAGTGGCCAGTGCCTGACCTCTCTTAACCTATCAAACTGCTCCCGTGAGACTGTGCCAAACCAGAGCTGGACACCCTCAGCAGGGAGGGGTAGTTTCTCAATTTCTCTTCCCAACCCAAAAGACCTTCCTTCTGCCTGGATTCAATGTTAGGAACAAAACTAAGTATTTGAAAAACCTTCTGATCACAGCTTATCTAAAAATCAATACATAAGAACTAGCAATTATAACTCCAGGGAAAAATGCGCAACAAGTTCATAAAAGTAATTCATTAGAGTATGCAGAATTTGCATGTTAATACATGTTGTGAAGAAAGCACTCCTTATACTAGAAAAGTTTGGCTTTTAAGGAGTTTTTATGAGCTGATGTGCTTATTTTAACAAACTAATCATATGACTGTTTTATGCAAGAGATCAGAATAAGATCACAATAGTTCAGATTACTTTGAAACCTATGAATCTATGAAAGGAAAGACAATAAATAATTATGTGCACACAGTCATTAGCAAGTAAATTCACTTTTTAAAAATAGTGTTCTGTGTAAAAGGCTTTAGTCCCCAGTATTATCTGTGATCTTATTTTGATCCACCAGAATATTGCTTACCCATGTCATGCGAATTCGGTCCACAGTACTATAGTGGCATTCTGTGACTAAATTATCCCCCTGAAATACAAAATTTAGGAAGTTCACAGTTCTGAAGTTTATCAACACCAGCTTCAGGTAACCACAGATGACAGCAAGCACTTAAGAAATAAGTATCAGAGCAGTGGATATGACTTTTTGAAAGAGTAAAGGATTAGGTAATTGCCATATGTTAAGGCCTTGGCACTTAGCATTCATATTATCCAGATCCTCAGGAATCCCACATGGATTTAAACAGAGTCTTATTAAGAGTGTTGTCTGAATTTCTTTTAAAATAGCAATGAAGGTACTCAGTTATCATCCAATCTTCTGGAAAATTATATAGTAGACAATGTATACAAATGATTCCTTCTCTAAAACTCACCCAGTGCTACTTTAGCCAGGCTAATTTACACTGCCAACTTCAATAGAAATATTTGGCAATTGAGGAAAATAAGCCTTTCCACATCACAAAAACAACTATATCTCTGCCAAGCCTGGGAGTAGAGGAGTGGCAAGCAAAGACTTCACTACATTGACAGATATGTATGGGAAAGGCTGAATACTTACCTTCTCAAGCACATACAATTAAATTTTTGGTGTCTTGACAAACTGATCTACTATTTGGTAGTAGTTTCACTCCCTGTACCTAATCAAGTACAAATCTGTAAATCACCATGACAATCAAGTGGATTTTTTTTTTTTTTGTATCATCATCTTCCCTTATCAACCATTATACTTCCCTAAAAAAAAAAAAAAAATCAGATCACCCTTCAAATGCTGAGAATTTCTCCTTTCCTATAGGCTGTTTCTGCAGATCAAGGCTAGCACAGTCTGTACTCCAGACTGCTGGAAGAAGGTGCACCAGCCTCATGTCAGCCAAATGCAGACAGAGGTTTCTGAAGTAGCATGAACTGGCACAGTGTCACTGATTCCAGTGGGAATTCCCTGTTCTTCCACTGAGGCCTCTGGCTCTCCTATCTTACCGACTGGATAACATTCACTAAAATTGTTCCTTCTGTGAGACTAGATCTGCTGCTTCCAAGTGGAGAAGAGAGTGCTATTATGTGAAGAAAACAAACAGCCTGGACTCCACAAGCTGAAAGAAGATTACATTCTTGGGAGAGCTTATAGAAAGAGAGAATAACTAAAGCTTACAAGAAAAATCATACTATTAGTTAATTGATTAAACTGTTCTCTGAATTGCACCATTGATGTATATAAAGCTGCACTGGTAGTTTTGCATAAGATGAAAATGAAAGGCAAAAAAAAATGGTTCTCTTCAGTGAAAGAATTCCATCTTCTACTTGAGCTGGATTTTTTTTGTCAAGCTGCTGTTAATATCAAATACTCTGTATAGTTTTTCTGCTGTCTATTCCCTTATGTTCTTGAATTTTAAGAGGCCTTCTGTTATAATTGCATGAATTTTCCTAAAACTATTACAGGCTTTCTCTGCAAACCTGTTATCTTCTGCCAGCCCTCTTCCTAAATCCTTCAACCTTCTTTCCTGAAGGAGGTAACACCAGTTTATCTTTGAAGCCCCTAGACTACAAGTAATTTGACTTCAAAGAGTAAATTCTGCACTTGAACATCCAGGTTTTTCCATAGAAATTAAATTATAAAGTTGGTATTTTAGCTTCCTGTCTTTAAAGTACAAATATCAAAGTCTCCAGTGTGGGAGAAGAGACATAAGAGAGAAAGGGGCTTGAAGAGAATCCCAGAAGTTTAAACCATGGGGCTCCTGACCATATTTGAGGTTCAGTCATTTCAATGTTCTTTTCAGATCTGTCTCCCTTAGTGGTTCCAGTCATAAACAATTCCATTTTTTGACATTTTTTATCTGGCAATTTGATATCATGCTTGTTCACATGCACCAGGACAAGCTGGTCTGCTGGCCAGATCTGGAGCACCCAGACTTTGCAGCACTAAAATTTCTGTCATCATGCCAAAACTTTAAAAAATATACTGGGTGGAACAAAAGAAGAGTGAACAATTTTTAAATGAAGGACACACAAAAAAATAAATACTCTTTTAATGCAATACCTATGCATAGCTACTACTTTATAATATAGTTGTGGTTGGACTATTTCCACAAGTCATATTGCATTAGAATACAGTAGATAGAGTTGTATGATTTCTTCTTTCAAAGCGTTTTGTTTACTACTGAAACATCACGTGGAACATGAGCATGGAGTTTTACTCCCAACAAGAAAAAGTGTGAAACAAACAGAAGACTTATCTGACTTTTAAACACATTTGTAAGGCTGGATACTTGCTGTGTGCAAATACTGAAGATGTGCTACTTGGTCCCACAGATCTGTAAAGCCATGTGGTAGCATTTCCATTATTGATCTTTCTGGATGCATGAAGACGGTACAGCCAGACACACAAGTAATTTTCTAATCTGCTTTGTTCAAACTTTTGTGATAGTAAAGTTCAAATTATTATGAATATCAAACATACCCAAAGAATAACTTGATTTGGTGAACCAAGACAGTTCTGTGGTGACTCATGTGGACACCCCTGAGACACTGAAACTTGAATGCATTAGTGCCTGCGATAAATAGAAAAATTAACAGAACATCCAAGAATTCTATGATGCTAGGCTAAGAAATTCTGTGACAAATTTAATCCTAAAGGTGAGAAAATGTTAGGCACATGATCTCTTAAACATTTTCAGGAAAAGAATTAAGAGTGCCATACTGGCAAGATGGTTCTTTCTTCTTTCAGGTACTGAAACTCCTGGAAGTTGAAGTCGAACTCATCGTCATAAGCAAGTAGCTTCTGCTCCTCGCCGTTGTGGAAGTGGCGCATCCTGATAGCTCTGCCAGCAAGGTGAGCATGGAGAAGTACCGCAAACACTTGAATCCCAGCGGGTCTCTCAGCACCCAGAGCCTGGCCAAGAGAAACCAACACCATCAGTGTTCCCAAATGCAAAGTAATGCAGTGTAATTCCATCTACAAACAGAGTTAAAATACATTCATTAATGCATTTTGAATTCACTCAGTTTACTGAAAAATGCAGTCTGGAGCAAAACCAAAACTTTAAGTGAAATTCAGGGTTTATGAACAAAAAAGGCTAGGGTTTTTTCCTGTTTATTTTTCATAACAAATACATGTTTTTACTCCTAACGCACACACTTTTTAAAATTAAAATCAACTGGACTGCAAATAATTCCCAATAGTTTTAAGACTTTCAAGGGAATGAATCGTACTAAAACTTGCACATTATTCTGGTGATAATGGCTGATACTAATGATTGTGGATTTGCCTAGTAAATTTTATTATTGTGAAAAGGAATTTCTATGCAGTTATGAATGATGCCAAGAGATGCACTTTAAATTGCATAGGCTGTAGTTGTAACATCCTCTACTTTCCATCTTTAAGTGAACTGGTAGTGAGATACCATAAGTTTACATCTAAAAGTTTTTTCCAGGTCAAAAACATTTGCAAATCAACTTTTCCAAATTGACACAAATTTGACATCACTCCCATTCTAGCTGGCATCTACTGATCTAAACTTTATGTTGGACATGCTCAGCTTTAATGAACTTGAGTTCAGAGCTCAAGGTAGAAATAATCTGTCATCATAATACCTTTCAAGAACAGCTCTATGGTCAGAAGCCTCATGATAATGGATTACTCACGAATTTAAGGTTGAAAACGCCAGGACAATACACAACATTTAACACCACCAAGAATAAATCTTGTATCTAGTTTAGCCTTCATTGTAAACCATGTTATTAATTCAACCTTTCTCTATAAGACAAAGAATTTCCCATTATACAGTCACCACAGATTTTAGAAAATTCTTCCATTGCCTGCAAAGACATTTAAGTTATCTTAACGAAACCAAGAGCTTAATAAATGTAAAACCTGTTCAGGTGTTCAGCTTCTGTGGGTGGTGTAAGAATACCTCTCAGGTTTTCATTTCATCATTAGAAGCCTTTTGCATATGCCCAGGTCTGAATCTGTCTAACCTTTTTTTTTTTTCTGGGCTAGGTATTCTGAGCTATTAATAGCTTTGCCATGGAAAGCAGTGTATGCTTACATATTGAGCACAAAATAAAAACATTGCAGGCCTTGTGTCATCCATTGTTACTCAAATAAATAAAGCAGCCTGAGTAGTGGGCATACCAAGTACCCAGTTCAAAAAGACAACATTTTGGAGGACATGTACCACCAGCTTCCTTTGCTCACATCTTTTAGTTGTAACTATCAATCTTCCTAAGAAATTCAAGTGACTCTTCCAATTATTTCCATGAGTGAAAACCAGTGGACTCAGGCAAGGGACATACCTCTTCCAGACATTCCAGTGTGCAGTGACCCTCTGACACAAATTCAGGCATGCCCGGTGGGATATTGTGGAAGAGGCTGACCCAAAGACCAGCTTCAATAACACCAGCATCGTATTTCCTTAAAACTGGAGTATAAATTAGCCTCAAACCAGAGTTATCTATCAAGCCTGCAACAAAAGAACACAGTTAGTACATGGCTAAAAATCGGTTTTTAAAAGGTGAATAAAAACCAAACCATATTGCTTCATGTTTTTCATGCTATGTCATAAATTTTCTACAGGAAAATCAAGGAATCAATCTCAATATCATGGAAATGAGTGAAACCATAAACACGAAGAGGTTTCTTCTCTTTAAAATTGTCAAGTCACATGTTGTCTTCTGGTTGAGAATTTTATCTATTTCTTCATCTTGAGTCCTACCATTAATTATATTTTCCCTTTACTTTGGATTGCCTGTTACATTACAGACTACCTGAGATGAAAAAATACATCCCTTTTACAATCTCTCCAATTACAAGAGCATCAATTAAACATGAAAATTGCCTTACAAATCCCAGACTTGTAGACAACACCCCCACCTTGAGTGAAGTAGACAAGAGAATTACATTGTACTTTAATTTAATTTCTTTGACTCAAGGACTTATCTTGATTTCAAAAATTGGTTTAAAGAACTAAAGCCTGCTGTTTGGAGGCTGTGCTTTTAAGAGTCAAAGTAATACAGATATATTTTGTTCACCCACATATGTTTAGCCATATGTGTTTGTTTGTGCATCTATTAATAATTTATGTTGCCTTTATCATCTAAATGCTTAGAATAGTTTTCTTCTTTTAGTAATTTTTGTTTGTCAAGATACACACAAATAATGATTAATCTGTGTTTGCACTGGAACTAAATTCTGTTAGTTCATCTATTCATCTCTTTGTATTTTTGAGTAGTAACTTAAATAATTTCAATTTTGAAAATGAAAAATTCAAAAAACATATAAAATATCTCAGAGAAGGTAAGATGCTTCCAAGTGACCTATATTAGTCTTCTGAAAAACAAAACAGGCATACTAGTGCCTGAAGCCAAATTTTACATCAATATGATATCAGCAGTCTATTTTAAGATAAGCAAATGGCAGAGGGACAGAGCAGGGACTGTTACCCAGTCACTAAAATACCTGAGATGGAGTAGTGCATATAATTATTAAGGAACAAAGGATATGAACTGTACATAGCCAGTTAAGAATGGTAATCAGCTATGAGACCTTCTGCAACATATGAGTCATATTTAAGGTGATATATTGTGTCCCACAATATCCTGACTTTAGCATTTGGGAACTCATACTCCCTTCCTGCAGAAATTTGTACAACTTCATCAAATTGAAATTTTCCTTTGTGGCATTTCTGCTTCAGAAATTGTTAGCCATTGTTAATGTCTAAATGTCAAACACTCTTGTGTATGACATAACTCTGGTATGTCAGAGTTTCTGATAACAATCTCAAAAGAGGCCACTTTTTAAATGAGAACGACTGAATGAATGTTAAGGACTACAAAACCAGAAAGAGTGAAACCCATACATGTTTCAATCCCTCCTAACTGGGAGCCAGAAGTTACTACCAGTCTGAGTCACTTAGGAAAACATTACCCCAGGTCACAATATGAGGCAAACAGTGCAGCCTTTCACCACAAGACCCAAACTGGGAAAATGCAGGTGCCAAAACACACAAATGAAGGTGACCCAGTTGCAGCTGTGTCAGGAGAACTTCTTTGTCCCCACCTGAAGCAGATGGAGCACCCAGGTCTGCTCTCTTGCACTCCTGGCACAATCTCACATTGTGTATTTTGGAGGAGGAGAAGCATGACCTGGGTTGCAAACACCCTGCTCTGCCTACGCTGTCTGAATTTTCCCAGGTCTTTTGAGACTGTCCCAGCAAGGCACAATTGCTCCCATTGCTTAAAAGGAAGCAAAACTTTGCCAGTTTTTCAATTTTCCATATGTGTTACTTCAGCTAAACCAACACTATCATACAGCACAGTCAATTAAAACAAAACGATGGATTTAAGGACACAACCAAATCGGACACAGTTTGTGACTTCTTGGGCTTTCATGCAACATTTGATGAAAAAGCATACAATATCAAGGATGCAAATGAATTTTATTGTATCCCACATGCTGAAAGCACAGTCTGTCATTAAATTTAAAAAAATGAATTTAAAAGATGAATATGAGAAATGACAGTAAGGCAGAATGCCATAGCCCACATAACAAATTTTACTTTAACACATGGGGGTGTAAAGAAAGGCAAAGAAAGCCCAGTATACTATGCTGCATTAGATTTTGCTCAGTTCACATGTAGCAACCACCACAATATTCTCAGGTACACTAGGTTAATAAACTTCTGTTTCAGAACAAAAAAGTATCTTTCCCAGAGGCATCTTCAAAGATCCCCTGATTTTCCTGGGGTCCTTAGTTTCTTCCTTTTGCTTCTTCTGAATATAAATTGAATTCAGGAAGAACAATTTTAAAATACTATTGTAAATTAAAAGCTTATCTTTTAAGATAAACTGATTTTACCCAGTGAATTGTCTAGACACCTGAGTCTATACTTCAGCTTCAGAAATTGTCCTGTTCAGGCAGATGTTTATATAAAAAAAGACAGAAAAAAAAAAAAATCAAGGGCAGTGGGAGAAACACTGTGAACCAGGAATTACTGATCAGAAAAAAAATAACCCTCAACTTTTTATTTGCTCTGTTTGCCATGCAGTGCAGGGATGAGCGCTTGTGTGTAGCACATTCTCCAGTCTAGCTTGCTGTAAAGCCTGTGAGGCTACAAACCTTCTGTCTCTGATGGATTGTCATAATGCACCTCCATAAGAACAAACAGAGGGTCGGCTGCTGTGCCGATGGATAACCCAACATGAGGAGGATAGGTGAAGCCCTGGAAACCAATACACACAGAAATCAATACAAAAATCAAATTTTTGCCATATTTAAGAGTTAATTTCTTGTTTGTAAGTACATTGTCTCTTTCTTGCAATGATATGATCATATTAATGATAAAATTTACAAATTTACAGCTTTCTGAACATGGCATTGTGATAAAATATCCCTATTATGTACTCAATAAACTTAATAACAATGTCAATATAAAATAGTAGATCCCATGCTTCCCAGAGGACAAGGCTCTGGGAAAATATTAGTCTCTCACCTCTGACCCTGCTTTGAGTAGGAGGCTGGATTAGATACTTCCTGAGTCCTTTCCAACCTGCATTATCCTGTGATCTTATGATTATTTATTCTGCATTTATTTTTTCAGTAGAAAAGGAAAAATCCATTTTAAACTTAAAAACATTGCATCATCAAGCACTTAGTCTGACAATAAGACCCTTATGAAGAAAGTGAATCAACATTTTAAATGTTCCCAGCTTCTGAAAGCAGTAAATTCCAGGGACTACTGAGGTTGCATATAATTAACTTGCTTTTTGTGCACAAGTAAGTGTATTCTAAGTAAAATGACGTGAACAATAAAGGTGATTTATGGCTATGTTTCACTAGCAAGCCAATAAAGAATTAGCTCTGCATGATGAAACAGCTTGTGCTGGACCCACTGCCCTCAAATGATGCTTCTCTGGACAAGATCTGGTGAGGACCCATTTATTGCTAAAGGTGCTGTGTTCACCCCTGCACATTTATTTTAACTTCATCCCAGAGAGGCCTGTGCAAATTCTCAAGCCACTCATGATGATAAACAAAGCTTTATAAGTGAGGATAATTGGGAAATTTACTTCAAAATCTCCCAAATTAAACCAAAATACTAGTATCTCCTAAGTGAACTCATTTACCAAGTTCACTTTAATTGGAATTCATCTGCACCATTTTATAGTATATAGCTAATATTTTAATATGCAATTTGACATTCTAGCTTTCTGAAATGTGCAATTTGAAATTCCAGCTTTCTGATGCTTGATGTACATTAATGAATTATTGTAGTATATATAAAAATTATTATCACCTTCATTCTACACAAAGGTAAGCTGAAGTTAGTGAAATGGGTACTTGGGCAAACCTGAATGTAACCCAGATCTGTCAGATTCCTCTCTACAGATCTTTAACATCAGGATCATCCTTGCAAAAACCTCCATAGGGCTTGTCAAATGATAATTTATTTATATGAGTTTTTAATTTCACTTAGATTAAGACAGTTAAAAGAACAAATACTAGGTCAGAGCATAGCTGATGGCAAAAAATGCACCAAGCATACACCAGGGATAATGCTCCTAGTGGATTAGACTTCTTTAGATGGGTCCATGTAACAACTCTTGCTTCCTCACACTGCAGCTTTTGCAGATGATTTTGGATTGCAGGCTGGCAAATGAAGGTTCCAGAAAGTATCATCAGTCCAGTCCCTCTGGGATGTGCCCAAACCATTGTATGGGTGGGCACACAGCAAATCAAGGGCATAAAGAGTTGGGATTCTTTTGGCAGTCATGCTGTGTTATGTCAGCTGAAAGCATCAACTGCATGCAGTTAATGCAGTGTAAATTAACATTAAATAAGCTGCAAACACAGCGTGGGGTGAGTATGGCATCACAGCCTGTATTTTCTGTAGATATGCCCCACTCTCATGTGTAAAGTGGTCCTTATGCTGGCTCTGCACTGATACAAGATCTTTCTTACACTGAAATGATGTTTCTTTGGGCAGGTAGGAAACTTCAGAAAGATATACTTGAACGGGGTAGCAGTGAAACCAGGTGCTGGTGAGGCACAAAATTAATTAAATTTATGTATAACTTCATTTGGTGAGTTGTGCCTCTGTGTCTTTAATGAAGTCACCTGCAGACACTGCTTTTCTTTCTGAGATTATCCACAGGTAGCAGATGCTGGTCATTGCTGGAGGCACTGTATTTTCACGTCAGATGGGACAAGCCGATACAGCGACAGAGTTCCATGCTCCAAAGCTATCTTTCTCCCCTAAGGCACCGACTCCCTCTCTAATGTTTTCCTTACTTTTGGTTGTCACTCAGGATGACTGCTGCACTACCTACTTGAAAGGCCAAGAGGAGGTTGAGGACTTACTGGTGAGGCTTAGGGACTGTGATCCTGTATCCTTAAAAACAGACAGATTAAGTAATCACTAATATACTAGGGAGATATTTCATGATGATACACACCCTCACAAAGCCCCATTGATGAACCATGTTAGACAGACATTCATCCTACCTCTCCTCCAATGGCCCAAGCAAAAATGACCGTCTCACATGTAAGAAAAGAGTCTGGCATGTTGGGGTGGTAACACTCATGCCCATAGTCCAGGACACTGTCATTCAAACTGCTGCTGCACTGGTACAGGAGGATATGGTGCACCAGATTCTCATGGCCTTTCTGGATCAATGGCTCAACCTATCAATGGTAAAATTAAAAGAAAAAAAAAATAAAAAAAAGAAAATGTATCTCAATGCAACTATTTCAAGGTATGAAGACAGGACTAAAAATTCTATGGTACTTTCATTTTAAGAGACTCGATGTTAAATTGTACTTTGATTGAGATGCAACCCCAGCACTCTGCAAACTCAAGGACTGAAGTTTCCAAAATTTTCATTGTACCCAAGTGCATCAATGAGGCTCAGGAAAGACATTCATCATCTGGACAAAACCTCTGTTACAATCTTGATTGTTCTCTCTTCTCCCATCCTAGTCTTGCACTGTCACTTTTTTTCCTCCCTGCCCAATCTTGTTTAGCCACATTCCAGCAGGAGGGGGAATATAAACCAGCTGAAAGTGTGTTTTACTGAACCAGCTTGATGTCTGAAGTACTCAGAGTTTTCCATCCCTGCTTTTGCCTCTTTTGTACTATTTCAAATTACAGCTGCCCATAAATTCTGTGTATCTAGGGTGAGCCTAGAGGTATACACTACATTCCTCAGCAGCTCAAAATGGACTTTCAAATTTTTTTGACATCTACAAGAAATAAGAATATTTTTTTAATCTGGTCAGTTGTAAAGACTTTATTAACATGAAGTCGTTCTTGAGAGGTTGGGTGCTCCAGCCTGTTTATGGCAGGGATGAGCTGGAGGGCTCTCAGTGATGCTCCGGTGCCCCCAGTATAATTACACCACAGAACTTCTGCATAGGCTAAAATTATTTAATTTCCATGTAAGTGTTCACTCTCTGTTTGGCTGGGTGATGTTAAATCATCTCTGTCAAGAGATGATGTCCCTGGGGTAAATATGTATACTTCCGAAAATTATTTTGCATTTTAGAATGATCCTATTCCACAAAATACCAGCATATAGAGGAGAGTATTAAAATGAAAGGAGCTTTTCCCTTTCTTTTCCTTTCAAAGATTTCATCCTATTCTATCACCTCTACCTTCAAGTTCAATAAGATAAAGATTAATATTTTCACAAGTAAAGCTTTGACAGTGCAGCCCTTAAGATGTAGGGTGCCCTGCCGTATTGCATTCCAGGAATTAGGAAAGAGAAGGTTACTTTAAACAGAAAATGAATATATATGAATCCTAAATTTGAATCCATTTCATTTTGCAAGCACATTCATGTGCTGCTGGAGGACAGGAACAGGGTAAGCAGGAGTAGTTTATTATATTATTAAAATACTGCCAACACAATTTCTCTCTCTGCATTTTGTTCAAACCACTAGATCAATTACAAAAGAGGAAGGGCAGGAGGCAGCATCCAGAGCCTGTGTGAATCAAGGCCACCTTTGCTGACATGAATCTGCAAAGTACATTGGGCTCTTGGAGAGGTCAGATGCTGTTGAATACCTGCATGTCCACCCAAGAAGAGCACAACCCACTTCGCTGCACTCAGAAATCAGTGGAAGGATGCCAATTGATTCAGATGCTCCAAAGTTTTATTCTGGAGGCTGTTACTATAGGACACGAGTGTTGTTATTGTGAAGGTAAAAAAGGTAAGTTTATTTTCTGACACTAGCATTTACAGTTTTCTAAAGGTGACAGTGGATTGGAGGGTGAGAGTGTCACGTCTCCAATGACACTGGACAAACTATTAGGCTATCAAATTTCCCTGCTTCTATGAAGGAATGTAAAACAAGAAGTTACTTACAGACAGTGTGTGAGAAAGTTTGCTACAAGAATGTAAACTCAGGTTTTAGAAAATCTTAAAAAATTAAGGCAACATGAGGCAAGACTGAAATACTCCATAGGGGACCACCTGTACTGTTTGCAGTAATCCCTGTTTCAGTTAGCATTACCATCATTGTGAATTACTGCACTGTGGAAGTAAAAGGTATTTTTGAAGATGAGTCAGTTTTTCCATGATATAAGAATGTATTCCCCAGTATATCAGACTGAATGACAAAGATTCAGAAATCCATTCCAGCTTGATGTTGCTTCTTCCCTCTTATCCATCATACACCTGCACATTTATCCAAGTACTGCAGAGCCTAAACACAGTCATAACATGGCGGCTTATACATTAAATACCAGAATGTACCTCAAGATTTTTGAAACTCTGCATACTGTATATGTTAGTCAAGGAAGTGGTTATGGGAATATTATCTGTATATCTACCAAGAAAAGAGAGAACTTTTGTCCCAACATGTGATAGTTCCACCTGCTGCTACAAGATCCCAGTACCTGCTGTGCTTACAATCACTACTTCAAAACCAGCTTCCCCTCAAAACAATGGGACATCACCAAAATTAGAAACTCACATCCTGTCATTGGTTTTTAGTGTCAGTTACCTAAACAATTACAGCACTTCAAAAAGCAGTTTTGTTCGGCTTTCTTTAGTGAAGAAAAGAAAAACTATAACAAATCCTTACACATCTTTCCAATGCATCTTGTAGGAAAAATTACATACAGATGCAGAAATAAATAGTGAAGAGAAGCAGTGAAGTTACGCTTTTCACACATTTTTACTACAAAATGCTTAAAGAGAAATTTCTCTTTCCCTATTTAAATAGCATATAAATAAGAAAGAAAGAAAATATCAGAGAGGTCAAAATTCTATTTTAAAAAAAATTTAGGAAAATTTCATTAATCCTGCATTCTTCCAAAATGCATGGAAATATTTTAAAAGCTCACAGAATTACTGCTAAACGAAACAAGAGAAGTAAGAGGAACAGAGCCCTTAGACACTTCTCTGATCTGAAGAATAACTAACTGTATTTACTTACTAGGATAACTTCAGCAGAAAAGATACAGTCTCATACTCTATTGTATTGTTTAACTGGAGCAGGGGTTTAAATATGTCATTCTACATCACAGGTGAGTTCTGCCCTATTTACTCAGTTATTAGTCCTTTTAGTCTATAGAAAATATTGGTTATTTAGGCTGCCTCATATTTCCTCTCTGACTTTCCACAAAGTACACCTGTACAGATTACTTTGCTCCAAGCCAAAAAGAAATTTCTAAACCGCATTTTTTTCTCAAATAAAAAGAATACTGTTTTCTGGCCAGCCTTACAAGTAATGATGAACAACAACTGAGTTTTTCAAATAAAGGGCCAAATTCAGGAAATCGTTAATGCATTCAGAAGTGCACATAAGCAGTCCTAGGTGTAAAATTAGTTGCTAAAGTAGGTATCTATAATTAAGTCTCTTGATCAGGGTGGCCTGTTTACCAGAGTACTTGCAGCCTCAATGAATGATAACACAATTTTCAGAGCTCTCTTTTCCTGGTCTCCAGTCACAATGATAGGGGACCAGCTCTGAAGGGTCATCATGACCGTTTTATTAATTTGCAACATTTAGGATACTTATGGAAAGAAAATAATTTGAAGTGACACACTAGGGCAAAGGAGTGAAATACACACAAAAAAGTGATAAAAACAAGCATGCTACATAATAGTCATTGAACTCTGCAGATTTAAGTGAACAGCTAATTTTTATTTGGATTGTTATTTATACACAGCCTTGTTTGCTCTCGTCTCTTACTACAAGGGGACTCCAAAATGACACTTGGAGACAAGCAATAAGATAAGCAATAATTGAGTAATTTAGATGGGATGCAGTGAAAATGGGAATCCACCTTCAACTTTCATTAATTATGAAGAAACCTGTGACTTTAAAATGTATTTCCTTCCTCTGTCCTTGCCACTTCCTACCAACTTCTTGTTAGCCCAAGAAGTAAAGAAAGAAACTTAAAGGAGACTAAAATGAAATCTGCATATAAATACCTATCTTCCCCATTTTACTTCATTCTTTGAGGATCATCTGTGGAATTTTCACTGTTGCTGACATGCAAGGAAGACCCAGCTGTCAGGGTTTATCTCTTTGCTGTGTTGTGAATAAGCCTGCAGAGATACTGCACCAAAGGGCACTGCAGTGACTTCTTCCCCTGCAGGCAAAGTGCATTTTCTGCTTGACATTTCCTAACTGCCAGAGGCATGGAGAACAAAAGCCCTACATCCACTCTACATCAAAATGCCCAAAGCGTTTGGGATTGCAAAAACATAAGTGCATGCAAAAAGGCACAACTCTCCTGTTTCTCATGAAACCTGCAGGAAGAAGATCATTATTTATTAATCATGATCATTTGCTTTCTACTTCTTCATCCCCACCCTTCTTGAAAGCTTAGCCAAAAGTTCTTTCAAACTGTTCACACTGACATACATGAACCTGACTCCCACTAACAGAGGTAAAAAATAATAGATGTACTATAAACCCCCAGCACTTCAAATCAGGGCTCCCAAGGAAGGAGGTATTTAAAATATATCACATTCAAATGTAAGTGAAGGTACCGACTTCTGCAACCAAAAGTATGAATTATGGTCATGGTGCTTGGTTTGTACTCATCAGGTGGGCTGAGAGGTTTTAGAGAGCTCCCTTCATGGTACTGAATCTCTTAGGACTTGTGAAAACACTGACTTTCAAAAAATACAAAAATAAAAAAAATTCTAGTCATTATAATGTTAAGCCAGATGACATGTGTGCTGTTCACCTCTAATTTCAACAGAAGCCTTGTTTTAGTCAACAGGTTGACATCACATGAACAAAGAAAATGTTTATATCTGCCCGAGCTGGCTTATTCGTCCTCAGTTCTTCTTCCTCTCTTCTTTGTTTCCTATTATCACTTTATCCATTGCACAGTCTGAACAATGTCATATGTTTTGGGATTTTTTTCCTTATAAAAGAAGCCAAAATTTTAACATAACAATGCCTTGCATCTCAAGCTGATGATAAGCAGTGTCAAGATACTAATATGTGATGTATTAAACAGGAGGAAAATGCAAACAGTTCAAAGTGGTCCAAGAAGTTAAATTTCCTAAAAGTTAAAAACATCTCCAGAAACCTGGAAGTCTTTCTTGCTTATTCCTGTTTTTCTGACTTTTTATTTGCTCTGATTTCTTTGATAGTAATAAACATAGTTTGTTCTTTATGCCTGCTTGTGCAAATGATGAAAGTTATTAAAATATATCCATAGTCTCACCACAGTGTCCCTACTTGGAAAATATGGACCACCAAATGTCAGAAAACAAAAAACCTGATTTTAGTTTTATATATGGAAACAGCAACATGGTTCTGATCTGCTCGCAACAATGTTTCTACACTAAAATGTCAACAAATTTTTTTTTTTCTGGCTCAAAGAGGTAGTTCCAAATTAATCTTACATTTTAAAGACACAATGGTGCGATATATTGCCACGTAAATGATTCTGAATAAGGCTGCAGCCTTGCACAACACAACACATCATGTAGGTAGACAGTGGTGACACAGGGAAGAAAATGTAATTTTTTAGTCTCAAAATGGAGACTAAAAATTTTACTTTTATACTAGCACTGCTACATCTAGAAGACTTTCTAGCCTGTGGTTGGTTAATTCATTTAGATGAACTTGTCATGTCTCTGATTAACTCAGAGCAAAAAGTGATGGCTGTGAAAATGTGTACTGGCTGATTTCACTTGAAAATTTTCACAGAAGACCAGGTTATAGGGTCTCTGCTTCCTATCCTCATCAGGAGGAACTATTACATTCATTCTTACTGATTACTTTGGTCTTTGTACTTCTTTTGAAAATGTGTACCAAGCATATATATTAAAAAATTATCGGACTTACAAAACTTTTTCAAAGGGTGAGATGATTTCTTCTCATTAGAATGAGATTTTTTCTGAATTTTTTTAAAATATAATTGTAAAATGATCAAATAGTTATCTAAAACATCTCATTTAGGGTTTTAGATTTTTCTTCAGCAGAGCAAATAGTTAAAATATTTTGCTTTATAATGTTAGGTGTTATTCAGGACAAAAAAAACCTATGTATTCCATTAAAAAATCTATCAGTAATATGGCTTTATTTTCCTATAAACATTCTGAAAGAAAACCACCAGACATTTGCTGCCTAACACTGTTCCTTGCATAAAACCTAGAGGTGTGCTGAGCTAAAAAAAAGGCTGGAAACACGCCTCTAGGCTGGGGTAGATGTTGAAGCCCATGACTGCAAGGCAGATCAGGACTTTAACAACTGAACAGCTCTCTCATGTTACCAGAAGAGCCTGCCTACACCAGTGTCACATCTGGGACACGAATCTGCTGCAGACTTTCAGCCCAGAGTTAAGGCATTCTGGGGTCAGGCAGAGACCACCCTCCCCATGCCTCCACCCTACCCCATCTGTCAAAAAGAATTAAATTAATGCCACAGAATAGTTAGAGCTGAAAGAGACACTTCCAGTGCTCAGCTGGCTGCAATCTAGTGTACACTAGCTGCTGTAATCTTTCCTGAGATCATTTGCACATACACAGCTTAGTCCTCATTTCGTTTCCCTCACTGTACAATTTAGACCCTGAATTCAGTCATCACCTCTAACAAATCCCTTTAAATCATTCTCTATTCCAAGTGCTTCTGAGTTGATACTGTGCCACTTAAAAGGTGTATATCTTGGTGAGTAAATTGCACAAAATAGAGCAAAGCCACTGCTTCTGGTTCCCTCATGGTCATCAGGGGTACATCTGAGGTACAACAGGGAGCATTACTGCCTAACTTGAATCATCCTTCAAAGGTAAAAATGTTAACCCAAATTATTCTCATACACATTTTTCATACCTTCCAATGGGGAAAAATCTAACCTGAGCATTAGTGACAGTTCTTGATTTTTGTATTTAAATAAAAACAGAGATGTAGACAAGAAAAAGGCCCAGGCAACAGAAACCATACCCAGCCCTAATCTCATAATGTGATTAGGTAAGGTTTCCTTTGAGGATGGAAGTTTTCCAGACTGAAACTTCTATGCAATTTAAGGCATTGAAATTTGTGTGATTTGTACTTAATATGTGTGGAGGGCTTTTTTCCCCCCAAAGTGAAAGTTTTTAATTTTAAATAACAATGTTATCTGATTGATTGATTGATTGATTAATTAATTGGTTGATTTAAGCTTTATTGTTGGCATTTGGGCTTACCTGGTTTGGAGTATTCTTTTAAATGTAGAATAAAAATTCTAACATAACTGAGGAGGAAATGTCCTTACCATGGGAATGGGAAATCTTATTCAAAGCACAGATATTTCCTGTTCTTGTTGTAAAAAAGGGTTTGTTTACTCTGTGACTGTGTTGTTCAACTAAGGCTCTTATTTAGGTTTTATTACTATACAACATTAAGAAGTAATTACCATACATCTGTTTTAAGCTTTAGAATTTTTATTGGAAAAGAATATGTATTTTTAGGTAAATTTTAAGGGTTGCTGTGCTTTTAGCTTGGAGAGAAGGCTATATATCTAAATTTGCATAAATCCTTCTATCCCCATATAGTGCTACTAATAATTACACTGTACATCCAGAATTTCTGCAGAGCAACTTAAATATTTTAATTAAGAGGAATCAAAAACATAACAAACAATAAGCCCAAACATTTAAAAACTAGTCAGAGATGTGTTTAGGATTTCTTGTTCTCTCTGTCATCATGCCTGTTTTTAAGTTTTTATTCCTAATTAATTGCCTGGAACTCTGCTACTCATAAGGAGTTTCAGACTTTAAAGACTTACAGTCGTTTAGACTAAATCCAAAAGAAGTATACCTGAAATAAATACCAATAAAACATTGTTTCTGCCTGACATATGCCTGAAGATTTAAGATAATGCATTTAGTAATAGTTAAGAAGTATAACCTTGAGGAGCATTCTCATAAAAAGCTCAGGTCAAGCACAAACAGGTTTCTTTTGGTTATGCATCCTGGCAGTACACTCATTGTACTCCTAAGCAGCAGAGCCACTGGCAGTGGTTGTGGTCTTCAGGATAGCCATAGACTCTCAGCACAATTGACACACTTCAAGCAGAATAATTGGCAATTAATCATGAACATCATTACTTCCTTATGAAAACAATATCATAATAAAGTAATATGTAACCAAATATGTTTCAAGTCTAAGGCCAAAATGGGTAGCAAATAAAGAGTTTATAATCATTCAAGAGGAACATATAATTTGAATAGTATAAATAATAAAGTCAGTGAAACTACTCCCATTTCTTCATGGAATCACCATTCGTGCACAGCAAAGTTTTTCTCTTTGAGGCTGCAATGGCAGAGGTTTTAATTCTCTTGCAGAACTGCAAAACAATCCCCTCAATCATGCAGCTAAAATAGTATCATACTTTTTCTCCTCCTGCTCGTGAGTGAGCGTGTAGCTTTGTCTGAAGACAGAACACATGAGAATTGACATGTCCCTTTCTTGTTTTGCACATGCAGAAGTACACTACCAGGAGACACGTTTTCTGAAAATGACATGCTGACTTCTGTGAGGGGATACCAAAAAGGACCATCTGTGAGAAAAACCTTAGGTATTCAGATACTGAGCCCCTAGAGGAGGCACTGACCTGCACACCCTGGCACCTTCAGTTTGAAGGGAAAAGCAGGGGATAAAGTAAGCACAAGGCTCCTGATTTTGACATGACAGCCTCCAGAGCAACATTCAGGAACTATTGCTCATAGCCCTCTAAAAACTTATATTTACAGGGTTGATATACAAACATAAGAGGACTTAGAAAATAAATGCAGTTAAGTAATGATCACATTAATTCTATTTCCACATTTTCTCACCCAGAGTCAGATCCTGGTATACCCTTTTGCAGGACTTCATTACCCATCAACACAGGCAGGAAGTCACAGAAGAAGGGCTATTTTCAGATTACAGGGTTCTTTTAAATTCTGTATTAAAATCATACCATAGCAGTAATCTATAAACCAAAACTGTGATTGGCACTTCATAAAACAGAAAGACACAGTTTCAGTCCCAGCAACTTAAGACACAGTAATGGAAAGGTCAGCAGTGCAGGAAGAAGGGGAAAGGGGGTTATGGTCAGTCCATCACACCTTGTTCCTCCCACTGTTCAGGGAGAAGAGTCTTTCTCCTGCTCCAGTGTGGGGTCCCTTTCATGGGTGACAGTCCTCCATGAGTTTCTCCAACGTGAGCCCATCCCATGGGCTACAGTTCTCCACAAACTGCTCCAAGGTGGGTCACTCTTCCACAGGATGCAGTCCTTCAGGCACAGGCTGCTCCAACACAGGTCCTCCACAGGGTGACAGGTGCCAGGAAACCTGCTCCATTGTGGGCTCCTCTATCCATGGGCCTACAGGCCTGTGCCTGGAACCTGCTCCAACATGTTTCCCACAGGGTCACAGTCTCCTCTCAGGCATCCACCTGCTCCAGCATGGACTCCTCCAGGGGCTGCAGGTGGATTTCTGCATCCCTGTGATCCTCCATGGGCTGCAGGGGCACAGCTGCCTAACCATGGTCTGCACCAGGGGCTGCAGTGGAATCTCAGCTCCAGTATCTGGAGCAGCTCCTCCCCCTCTTTCTTCATTGACCTTGGGGTCTGAATAGTTGTTTCTCTTTCTCACTCTGCTATTCACTAGCTACAATTACATCTGCACAAGAATTCTTATTTTTCTTCTTCTTGGATCTGTTATAACAGAGGCGTTCCCACCATTTCTGATGGGCCCAGCTTTGGCAGGTGGAACATCCATCCTGGAGCCACCTGGGATTGGCTCTGCTGGACATGGGGCAAGCTTCTGGAAGCTCATCATAGAAGCCACCCCTGTAGCCCCCCTGCCACCAAAACATAGCCATGCAAACCCAATACAGTCTGCTGTGAGAGGACATGGTGGGGAGGCCTTTTCTGACCATTGTCTGTCTATTTTTTCACTGCTACTAATGTGGTGTTTATGGATCTATGCTCTGTTAATAGCTGTGACTACTGTGCACTGCAGGGGAAAGCAAAGATGGAGAGAGTCATAGTATCATTTTCTGAAAACTACCACCAGTAGCTGGGGTTGCAAATTAAAAGATTGATTCTGAAGAAAAATACTTCAATTAGATGGGAATAGAAAGTTCTGTTCCATTTAAATACCATTAGAGAAATTTAATTTGCCTTATTGAAAATTTGTTTAAGATGCTGCTACAATGTGATTTGTCCGAATTAGAAGTTTGATCTTCAGAAACAATGCCAAGATACTAGTAGAACCAAGGTTTGTTCTGTGAACAAGGTTTGTTTGTTCCATCCACACAAGCCCCATCAAGAGAGATTTTACTACCTACGAGCCTGCTGTTCTGGTATTCGCACAAAAGATGCTTTGTAACTGCTCATCTAAGGCCAAATGCTGCTCTGGAGTGTTTGTTGCCTGCTATGATAAGAAGTGCTGGATGTTTGGCTGCAGACAATTTTCTTATTTTTTCAGTCCATCACCTAGTCATAGGTTTACTTTAAAATCATATATAAAGTTATGGATAAGGAAAAAAAATAAAGACGTGGATGGAACAAGACAAAATGAGGCTAACAAATAGCAATGGTCTCCTGGGGATCACTCCACAAATCCTCTCGGAACTGGGAGGTAAAACTCAGACATCTTCACAAAAATTGTACTTTCCCCTTTTCCATGCTTATTTTTGGTCAAATTTTAAAATAAGGCTGCTGTCATCTGACTTTTATTTTACCAAAGAGTCACACAGCACACATATTTTCTTATCACCATGGTCAATACACTGCCATAATGGATGGATGTTGTTTTTATTTAGAAAGCAAAAATCGAAGAAAATTGATTAAATTAAATAGACATTCAACTTTGCTGATGACAGAAGTAGGTTATTTTTGCATGCCAAGTATGGAATAAATAATGCAGCAATAACTGCATAATTTAATAATTCTTATAGTTAAGATACACAAGTGAAATGAAAGAAGGCTACCACAAAATAAAAATATGTAAGAAATATAAAGTTTAGTAGAACAGCAAAATCTGTGTTCATATATAATTTAATCTGTGATCACAGAATGGAAAAAATACCTTAAACAATTTTACATATGAAATAATTTAGCAGAATATGAGAGAATTATGCATTTCTGTTATTTCCTCAGACAGTGCTTGGGAAAGTTTTAATTTTCAGCCTGTTCAGTTACATGAATCTTTAGCGCTGCAAAGCCTAATGGGCCAATTCAGGCTTGCACCAAAGAGCCAGCCCTGCACATCAAAGGGCAGATAGCTTACAAGTTCTGCAGTGTAAGATGATTGTTTGGTTGCCAGTCTAATTTACCGGGGCTGAAATTGCTTTGTAGGGGAATGCATGGGAAAATATAGAACATTTGTTTATGTCAGGCTGCATGATGCAATTTGCTAGAGTTATCACATTTAGCAAAATGTAAAAGTTCAGGCCAGAGAGTAACAAGAAGTTACTGTCTGCTATCACTCAAGTTAAAAATCAGTGCCCTCATTTAGGTACTGCTGGCTACAAGCTGCCCTTCTGGCTTCCAATCAATCAGTCTCTTAAACTGGAGTCCCTTTGTATTTTCACACTGGGGTCTTTGGTATTACTAAAGCATTCCACTGTCAAAAAGCACAGTTACCCTTGACAACAAGTTTTTTGGAGTTTTTACTTCCTTATCAGTTTGCCCCAAAACAGAACATGAAGATTAACTGGCAGCTGCTGGTGTGTTCTAATACAGGCCTGCCTTTAATTGAAAAGAGGCTTCCTCTTCTAAGGAAATCAGCGATGGAAAACTTTAGTGCTGATATAAAACTATGCCTAATGTAACACTTCTCAGCTAATGCTAAATAATTAGGGTTTTTTTCTACTTACATGATAAGCCTGTTTCACTAGTCACATCATAGGCTTAGTGCCAAAAACATTACACAGGGCTGTGGTTGAGAGAAGTTAATTTTTCCCACAGGCAAATTTTTTTAAAAGTATTATTTTGCAATTTTTGCTTTTATCACAGTCTCTTCTCTCCTCTGACTTTTTTGGTTGGGATGTATCTCCTCTGATTCATTCATCTGGGAGTTACTTGTACAGGCTGGTAATCTGGGTTCTCTCATCCATCAGTGGAGAGATTGAACCATAGACGAGACGCTTGAGCTCATACATTTCTGACAATGGGATGATACAAACAGGATGATACAAACAACGAGTTTTGCCACTGTAAGGTCAATTAAGCAGCTAGCTCAGGCCCATAGATAAGTTAATGAGAGGAAGCCCCTCTCTGTGGCTGAACATTTACTGTCTTTAATATGTTGCCTGAGTATTCATGAGTGGTACTGAAGAGACACTGAATTTTGACCACACAGCTTGATCTCCAGGCTTCTTCCCCATTTCAGCAGAGCTAAACCTGCTCACACCATTCTCATAAGCAGGTTCAAATAACGCATGTGGAAGGACTGCTCTGTGCAAGAACCAAAACTTCTAAGAGCTTACAAAGTGCAAATACTATCCTCCTTTCCAATGACAAATGCCCTCTGAAACTAGATGTCTTATTTCAAATGTGCTCTTCCAAAATCAGAAATATTTTATGATCTTGGGCACAGCAACATCACAGCATTTTTGCTGGTATTTCTTTGTCTATACTAGTTTTGAAACAACCTATAAAGTTTAGAACTAAGGAAAAATGAGTTATTCTTATAGAAAAGACATGCAGATACAACTAAGTGGCCATAATACCCAATTTCAGGGTTCATTTTACATAAAATGTTTTTCCTACTCTTGGAGTAAAACTCAATATTTGACATGTTTTTGACTAGGGTATTATTACTAAGGAAGACTGAGGAACTACTTTTCCTGAGGAAAACACAGTTAAAAGAAATTAAGAGAACATAGGGGAGAAATTTACAGTGTTGGAACTAGCACAGGCATGCTATGCTGAAAAGCTTCACACAAATAGATTATGACACGTCTGGCATGTAGGATATCCATACCAATCTTTCACCAGTATATACTATAAATTTGCTTTTTACACACAGCATTAAACAATTTGTCAGGTGGAGAGGGAAACCACAGGTCTAGAGGATTCACAGAAAATCTAGACAGTAGAAGAAACACTGTATCTTAAGGTATTTTAATTGCAGCAGAAAAAATAATCAAGCACATGGAAGACCTGATATAAATGTGTAATGAATAGATAGAGTAATGAATCCTTAGCAGATGCAATTATTTGAATAAGCAATACAGGTAAATTTAAATGACAGAAGACATGGAGTATTGAAACCCAAACTAAAGATAGTAATAATAAAGAGCTGCATCTATAGAACCACATATAGAAAAAGCAGTTAAGAAGAAGCTTTGAATATAAAGCAAGAGCTGTGTTTATTGAAACACTGGGAAGTATTTCTCGTGATTTTCTCTGTCTTGCAGATGTAAACATCTCCATGATGGCTGCTCACAGTGAGGAAAAAAAATTCAGCAAATAATCTTACAACTTGTCAAAATAGAGAGATGTGTATATGTTACACACAGATACATGCACAGTGACAACCATGAAAATCAGACACTAAACAGTACAAAAATGACAAGATTTCAAAAGATCCAGTCAGCTGTCACTGAATAACTTTTTTTTTTCTTCAATTGAATGAGCAAAAAGAAAGAGACAAACTAGGTAATTTACAAGGGGGAGGATGCTGCAGAGACCCCTTTTCAGGATGTGCTCCATGGGATGTTCACCTCTGTCAGCCCTGCTCCCAGCCTGGTGCAGCACTGTCTCTGCTTATGTGGGTTCTCCCCCACCAGGAACCTGCCCTCAGCATGGCTTTAGCAGGGAGACAGAAACATTTTAATGCAAAGGTAGGTGTGTGGACCTGTGTGTCTGCTCTACCAGTGGATCCTGCTCTCCCTCCTTCTGAGAGGTCTTGCTGGAGTAGAGTTTCTTCCTGAGGTGCAGTTGGTGAAACCAGAGAATTTTCTTTACGGATGTGATTAAAGGGTACATTCATGACCCTTTAATCAGAATAATGACATTTACTTAGAATTGCAAATAATCCCAGCACGACATAATCTTAAGCCTATTGCAGAAAGTCTGGGCTAATAAGTGGAAAGCTTTTTTCCTAAGAAACCTACTTCTGAAGAAGTTCCCGGCTAACTTCTGCATGTGAGAAAAGTGAAAATCCCTTGGGTAGTGAGCCTGAGGCATGCACCACTGCCTGAAGCTCAGAGCAGCAGAACAGGCCAATGAACATGTAGCTGCAGGAGGAGTTTGCAGGCAGGCAGCTGTGTGCTCTCCATGTGAATAGCAGCCAAAGTCCACCACTCTGGGACCACCTTAGAGCCATCCTGCAAACATCTGATTTGAGTGCCTGCTATTACCTCCAAGCAAGCCCTTTCATCTGTTCTGCCTATATTATTTTCAAAATCATTACACTTATAATTGATTCTGTTAATAGAAAACACTCCTGGGGGAAACACTGTAGAAGTTTAATAAATTTTTAAGGAGTCACAATTCAGCCAGGTATGCAGTTTAAAGCTGAGGAGTGATGTAAACCATTAGAGCCACTAAACCAGCTCAGTGCCTGGTTTTGCTTGTTTTCTCTATCACTATTGTCACTATTATGTCCAGCTATTAAGAAGCTGTTTCATTTCTTAGTAGGCATGTTATTACAAGCTGTCTCTCCAGAAGTTCCTGGAGGCATTAGAAACAGAAGGCATTGTAGGGATATATAGGAAGACACAATCTCTTCCCTGAGAAGAATGTTTCAAGAAATGTGAAACAGAAGATTTAACAGAGAAGTTCTAAACCTGGATGGGTGTCCCCTTATTGCAGTGAAGATCTGCTCTCCATTGGTAAATGCAGCATAAAGAGAAATTACTTGTCCATGTCCTTATTCTACCTCTGAGATGAACAGATTACAATCTTATCTGTTGCACAATTTACATATCATGTAGAGCAGCTTGATCAATGAAAATATGCTGTTTCCCATTACCTGTGGTTCTTGGAAAGTAACATGAATATTATCTAAAGAGAAAGAAAAGACCTAAGGTCTTACATAACTTATCTTTGATTAATACTGAGATCTCTTGCCCTAGTTATTTCTTCATCTTGTGCAAACAGAAGAAACTAAAACACTACTGCAGGTGAACCCTAAGACCCACATGTTATCAGGTACCCAGCTTTGGCACCATTAGATTGTATTTACAGAACATATTTGAAAATACCTTAAATATATTATGCTTTACAGCATAGTATTTTTAAATAATGCAATTTTAATAGACATTAAAAAAGCCTTTTAAAATCAGAATCTGAATTCAGAATCTGGTATTTGTTAATTGGAGGCAATTAAGAGCTTTGACATCTACCTTTAATGGCAGGTCTATTTTTTTTTCAGTTTCCTTCATTAAAACGTCATGCTTTCCTGATAAAACTGATATTTAAAAAGTACTTTATTATAAAGTGCTAAGAGCAATTTTCAAGAAGGAAGAAATAATAGAGAACAGTGGAACTTAGAAAGAAAATTCTAGTTGTGGCTGATGCACCAACTTGAGACCCCAGATCGCCATCAGGTTTACACATCAGTGCAGCTAAATTCACACAGTTGATGGCACACATTGTCCAGCAAGTGCTAAACTGAGCAGTGCAGCTCAAAATTGTACAGGAGCACAGAAATGTCCAAAGGCAGCTCACATGTACATTACTGAAGTAGACTAAATTATGCCACAGACTAATTTGTACCATGTCTACACCTCTTTTTTTCTGTCTGTAAAAATGAGATGTGTAGGTTTGTGTGAAAACTGTGCTACAGAAGGAATTCAACATCTATGTAAGTATTTAACTAACCCGGACAGTTTGATCAGGGCAAAGAGTTCACCCGCCCTCCCCTTTGTGAAACTCAAGCTCTGTTTGCACAGCTAATATCTTCCCCAGTAGCCATAAGCCCCATCCTTTGTGCATCAGTAGGCTTTAGGAAATGTTTAATCAGTTTGCAAGAGCACATAGATACAATTCCACAACAACCCTCTATGTGGCATCTATAAACGTCACTTATAGGAAAATATAAGTTGTGCCCTGGTAAAGAAAGGCTAAGGAAGTGTTCCTGTTTAAATCTATTTTCAGTCTGTATTCATTTTTCTCTCTCTAAAATTTTTTAAGCAACAATATGAAATTTTCTTGCTTTTCTGAAGATGGAAAATCACTGAGGATTCTACTCTAAATTTTAACTTTATAAAAATATGCTGATTTGAAAATATGATTTCTAGAACTTTAATGTTCTTTATAAGTTATTGCAAAAAATAAAGACTATAAAATTATTCTGAAAAATCAGCTGATGTATTTCTGAGCTAAAATCTTGTTGTGGCTTCAACCGAACACTATTTTTTTAAAGACCGAGCAACCAAATGTGCAGTCATGGAAAGCATTTAGAGAATAAATTCAGAAATTATATATAATGAATACTTCTGGGGAACTTTTTTAGCAGAACAGCAAATATCTACAACTTCCACCAAATTTAACATGGAAAGCTTTATTTTGATACTACCATTTTGAAGGTCTCTCACTTGAAAGAAGAAAACTATGGATCTTGACATACATATTGTAACATAAGCAAATTCCCCATTTCATACAGTGAAGTTAGCTGTCACAAATTTCACAAAATGTGATTAAAGATCAAGTACTTGAAGGCAGAAATTTGGGCCTTGCAATTGTTCATTCTCATAAAGTGCAGAAACATACAATATTTCAGAATAATTACAGGTATTTATTGTACAGACATTGAGATCACATGTTAATATTCTCTGAATTAATTTAAAATTTCAGTCTTAGTTAATGCACTGAAGAAATATGACTGACAATTGTAACAAAACAGAAGAAAGAGAATTCTACACTTAATGTATTTGTGGGTTCAAAAATGAGGGCCAGAACTATCTTATTATGCTATCTTCAGCATATTAGAAAAACAAGAATTTGTTGTTTCATAAGGTCTTCAGTATATTGCTTTTGGGAAGAAATGTGGGAATCATCTTTCCCTCAGCACTCTTAAGCTTTCAATTTAAAACAGAAAGAAAAGTTATAAAATGCGTTATAGGAAAACATGTTTATGCATGTCAGTTTTCAAATCACCTAGGACCCTGTGTGAATGTTTATCCACACATTTTCATTATTTTTTAAATAAATAACAAAGTTCATCTCTTTTTGAAATAATATTTAGCTTTTTAACTGCTGAAAATACTGGTGTGTGTTCTTATGTGATGTAACCTGGCTCCATATTGATCATCACAAGAAAGGTGACTGGAATCAAATAAGAACTGCGTCCTCTATTTGAACAAACGTCACATTTAAATTACTTTTTAATTTAAAGACACTATCTGTTAAAAGAAAATCATTACATTCCTATATAAAAGTAGAAACTTGATCTAACATGCTTTTAGAGAATTTAACTTAGTCCTTGCCAGAAATATTTACAGACAGAAATAATTTTCAACTTTATTTTCTTAGGGGAGAGAGGATGAGGGAGAAAGAAAGAGGGTCTGTCACGGATCAGGGCAGTTGTCAGGGCACACCTGAGCCAGGTTCTGGGCACACACAGATAAACATTTGATCCATATTTGTGAATACAGATAAGAGGTCTTGTTTTCCCTCCAGTAAGCAGTGAAAAAAATCTTCAAAAGTGCAAGAACTGATTTGAAGTGTAATTATTATCTAAATTCCTCTAAAATTTCTGAGTCTGAATCACTCACCTTTGTCACATGATGCTTTTCATGCTGTACAGGAATCTTAAACATTTGGCACCAATATGTTGTGTCCTTGTCCGGTACAGGCACCTGTCTTAATAAAAAGGGCATGAACACGGTATTATCATAGAATCACAGAATGGTTTGGGTTGGAAGGGACCTTAGAGGTCATCCAGTTCCAACCCCCTTTCTTTGGGCAGGAACACCTTCCACTAGACCAGGTTGCTCCAAGCCCCATCCCTTGAAAACTTCCAGGGATGAGGCATCCACAGCTTCTCCGGGCAGTGCACTCCAATGCCTCATCAATCTCACAGTGAAGAATTCCTTCCTTATGTTTAATTATATATAAAAGTCACACTACTCATTGTGTAAGTCCAAGGCTTTGGCTACCACCTTATTCCCATCTCCACAGAAACCCACAGCATGGAGTAACTTACGTCTTTGTTTGTCAAGTCAAAGTATGGCAAAGAGGCAGATGAGACTTCCTCTCTCTCAGGGTTCAGCAAACGCAGACTCTTTGTGCCTCGATTAGACCCGTGGTAATTTTGACCTGCTTCTCCCATATCTTTGTGGTGGTAGGCCCATATTACCCGCACTGTGCTCTCCTGAAAAAACAAAGAAAGATGTCCACAAGGGATAGGAGCAACATCTTCCTTACGCAGTTCCTATAATCCCTACAATAGCTGTGACATAAGTGTACTTAAACAATGACAGTGTTTTCCAGAGGAGCAGCCATCTACCTAATGGTAGATGGCTACCTACCTAATGATACCTACAATTGATAGATACCTAAAATTTGGCCTTTGAAATAAATAATGTTTTATACTCAATGGGTTGATTAGAAATAAACAGAAATTAAATAGTTCTCTGATAGATTCCTTCCCTAATGTTGTGAACTGAAATCATATCTTCAAATGGCAGAACAGACTCATAAAGAAGTAACCAACTAAATGTGTTACAAACATTTTTCTAGAGATGTTACTTATTTGATCAGCAACAGAATGTTTCCCCCCAGACATGTTCTAGGATCAGGTCTGTGAAGATGTGAATACCTTCAGTGAATTGTTGTTCTTAGATACTATGGAAAATGAACATTCAATTACAGAACAGATTTACGTCTTAAAAATCAATCTACAGCCACTGCACAGATCAGTTCTCTGTAAGCCATTCTCAGATTACAATAATGACCCTTGAGACAAAGTGCTATAATAAATCCTGAAGTGTTTCCAAATGCTAAATTATACTGAGAATTTGGAGCAGGTGTGCAAGCCAGAGATCCACTGACTGCCTGGGAAAGTGGTGGTTTATACAGGTGGGGTTTGCTTCCTGCATTTTCAGCCTCTTATGTTGCTATAAGTGCATGTATTGTAAAAACACAGATAATGAATATAGTGTTTTACTCCTACAGTAAATCTTAAAAAAGAAGTAGTAAAGAAGCCAAAGTGTAAGCCAAAGCCTTGCAAAATTCTCTAACTTTTCTGTCATTTCCAATACCTAAGTCATCAGCTTAATGTAATTTAAAATTATGTTTAGGAAATAGCACAGCAATCCCTAGGGCAATGGAAGAATTTACCATGAAAATTATTTTACCATGGAAAGTTTTACTATGAATTTTTTTTCACTTTTAGTTTTGAATAAAGTAAAAGAAACAGACTCTTTAAGTATATAGTTTCCAATTTTTTTAAAATGTTTCTAATATCAATTACAAATTAGCACAGAATCTTAAAAGTATTTCTCAATTTGGCCTCTCTTGAATGGTTATAACAATGGCATATAGGACTTGATGGCCCAGAGGTATCTATTTCAATCCTGTGTACACTTGTTAGAAATTACAGAACATAACATATTAAAGTATAAAAACAAAGAAAGCTCAGATTTAAACATAATAGTTTAATAAAACTAGCACAAGTATTTCACCTGGTTAATTTGAGCAAACAGATATTTTGAAAAGTTAATTTCTCTAATTCTGTCCTTTTACTAAAAAGAGATTTTAATTACCAGCTTAATAACCACACATACGTGTATCCTGTATTAATTACTTCATCTGTTTACAAACAGTCAGAGACTCTTACCGTTATGCTCTTGTCATTTGTGTCACAAGTGTGCAGCTCTCTGCTAAAAGCCAGTATTGTGTGTGTACTGTTTTCCATGGCATATTCCAGATGGTAATCCTGTTGAGGGTCCTTTTTTAGTACTCTATTTTCATCGGTAAAATAATCCTATTATGAAAGAAAGGTGGCCCATTATTAAAATCTAATATTAAAAATGAAACTCGATGTCCAGTACTGAAGCCTTTTTCAAAACATGTAAAATTCTGCAGTGTCAGTTTTGAATCGAACAATAAATCTGAGGTGGCACTGAACTATTTTTTATACAAAATCTCCAAGAAAGCAACCCTCTTTGACAAACAGCTTAAAGAATTCTTTAAGCAATTTTAGCAACATGCTGCCTGTATGTAACTGCAGAAATAAAGGCTGAACACAGCAACCAAGAAGCTTTATTTATCATAACTGCGATGTCATGAACTCCAGGAGAAATTACAGAGAGAATGAAGTTCACCTAATATTTGCATCAGCAATTGTGTCACTCCTTTTTTCCACAACTTTTTCGATGTTTTTTTTCTTTCCCACAAAAAAACAAATCTCTTGAATGAACACTGACTGGAACCAGAAACCTTACAGCTTAACTAGCACCAAAAGTGCTCATTTCATACAAAAGCTGCTGGGATTAGGGTGAGGTTTTGGAAGAGGCAAGGGAGCTGTTTGTAAGAAAGATGCTTCCCATCCCGGGTTTCTGCAGAGGCCCGGCACAAAGGAGTAGCAGGGCAGCAATGTTGGGTCATTAACCTCCTCACCCCGGATTCCTGCAGCCCCGTGCAGCTGGGACCCGTCCCTCCCTCTCCTCCCACCCTGGCCACTGCCTCAGATGCACCTCCTCAGGTCACCCTCCTTTGAGTTTTAGGCTGTTTCTGCCTCGTTTGGGGTAGAGAAGGGTCTTTTAACTAAGCAATGTGTTTCTCATGCCTAACAGGCTACTGGCAGACACTATTAATTGTGTGGTGTCTTTGCAAAATAATGCAGCACTGTCTGGTCCAAGTAGGCATTTATTTTTTGTAGCTGTTTGGACCTCTGTTCACTTTTGGAGAGATTTCTAGCTTTCCCCTTTCATTAAGGTTGAGGTAACTGATCTGAAAAACAGTGAAAGGTTATGCCCAGGTATTTTGACACCAGCAAAAAAAATAACTGAAACTTCATTAATTCACCAAAGGGTCATTTAGGAGCTATGATCTTAAACTTAATTCCACCCTAGAAATCTGTGTGTGGGCGAGACACCAGAGAGCTCTTCTTTTCCTGTTACTACTTCCTACAAATACAGATGATTAAGTACATACACAAGAGAATAGGCAAATGGAAAAATAATCACTAAAAAGAGCAAAAAACAGGTCTGGTACTTGAAAGAAAGTGAATTGATGAGTTTAGAGAAATAACTTGGATTTTCTGTTTTCCAGACAGAAATAATAAGACTTGTTTTGCGATGGTTCTTTGAAGAGCGATACTTTATGGGACCAAACCCCTCCACTTTTACCATGCATCAGAACCTGGAAAGAGGCAGTGTATTGCCTATACATAATACAATTCCTGCTCTGAAAACATTCTTCTGTGGAATCTCTGTTTCCATCTTTTAGTAAACGTTTGCCTGGACAAGAAATGTAACATCAATTTTTATTGAAGTGTGATATCTTTGCTTAAATGGTACCTTAAACTGGATGAAGGTATTCTTAGTGAACGCACTCACACTTTGAAATATTGAGGGATACAAATTCAAGAGCAGCTTTTGCTCATGTGAACATAATCAAAGTCTCTGCCTGAAACCAATGTGAAGGGAAGATGAGAAATGTGAAGAAAAGTTGTGCACATTCAAATATTTTGTGGTGAACTTCACCATTTCATCACAAGTCTAGAGGATACAGCTCTAACAGGAAAAAAACTCTCTTGTGCTATAGTCCTGATTTCCATTAGCCAGAGGCAAGAATGCAAAAATAATGCAAAGAAGTTCTGTAGTCAGGGTGTAAGCTCAGATATGCCTTGATAACGTGGTTGTCAGTGTAATTATCTCACCCACCTGGATGACAGTCAAAGACAGGTCACAGCTCTGGCTCACCACGAGGGGTTCATTTTGTGACTGCTGGAGAATGCTTTGGGGATGGTGGCCCCAAATCACACACCCCCAGAGAGGACCAGGCTGCTCCCCATGGGATGAGAGCTGCACTGGGCACTCACACTGCTGCCTGCTCAGGCACTGGCTGCCCAACCCTGCTGTCAAAAATGAACAGAAACTAGCTGATTTCAGTGAATTCACCTGAAATTATTTGGTAGCTAGATGTAGCTAATGCTATTTTTACTTCCTTTGTTGAAAATTAACCAGATGTTAATCATAAAAATAAAATCAAATTATGTCACACAAAAAAAAGCCACCAACAAAATTCCCCAAAACAAAACAAAGAACAACAAAAACCAGCAAAAACAAAAAGCCCTGAACAACTCAAAATTTGATTGCTCAACCTCTCACATTAAAATGGTTTGTTTTCCAGTTTTAAAACAAAATAATGCCACATTTTCCAGAAAGCATATGAATCTCTCTCTGTTCACACAGAAGATTTTAAGTCAAACTATGTAGACTTTGCTGAATTTACTCATCAGAGCTTAAGAGCCTTTAAAATGTGTTTGTGTACAAAACAGAATGAACAAAAGGTTTTCAAAAGATGACAACAGTGACAATCTGTGATGTCACATATTTTTTAGCCACAAATTGGAAAAATCTGAGGTCTGGAAAAGTAAAAAAATGTTAGATGTATCTATGTGGATATATGTCCATACGTTTATATATATTCTATGCTTCCTTTCAGAGTAGAAAAATAAAGTCCTGCTGACAAAAGTCCTGGTGCAAATGCAATCAAAACCATTACATTTGGACTGCCTACACTCCACTCTTTTGTCTAGTCAAAGGAGAAAGCTGTATAGCTTTGAAGACCTTTGAAATGTGGCAGTACAGAGGATGGATCTAGCAGAGGCCAGAGATGGTAAGTTGGGCATTTAGGCTTCAGCTAAACTAAGAAAATATTAATTTATTTTGAATCTTTCTCAGGTCCTACTTTCTCAGACTACCATAACACAGAGCTCATCCAAATTCACAAGTTTCACTTATTTAATTCTGTAAAGGAGTGGGATGTTTTAATCCACAGCATTACAGTGCTTTGATATCTATCAGAGATAGTTCTAAAATGGGCTTCGTACTGGAACAGTTTATCCTTCCCAACAAGCAGGAAAAGGCTCTAACATGGTACAATCTTTTTTCTACACAGATCTGGTTTTGCTACCCCACACAGTTAGCTAGAACATCTGTGTCTTTTGTAGGGTATATTATACAGATACAAGTCCCTTGAATTTCATAAAGTCTCAACAGACCTACAATAATTGTCAAGTCCTGAAAACTGCATTTCTGAAATGCTTACATGTGTATGGATAAACCCACAATATGGATTTATGTACTGATTCCATACTTGCATCCAGTTCTCCAGTTTCTTATACACAGAAAAAATATGTATCATATGTTTAATGAAGATAAAATTTTCAAATTACCCATCAGCTTTACAGAAGTATAAGAGTTAGTGAAAGAGGAGGATGGAGTGACTATATTTTTCTAGTATTAATATATTTGATTCTTTAAAGACTAAGTTTTTAAAAATGCTTCAGAAGTCTTATTGGTCATGCTACATGACAACAAAGATGTATGTTTCAGGATTTACATATGTAAATTGTTTATATGTGAAACATTTAAATTTGTTGCACTACATTTGATAATATTGCAAAAAATGGCATATTGAACTCTGGACTAAGTTGTACAATCCATCAAATAATTAAGTATCTCTTTCCTCACATTGCCTAAAAGTTGAAACAACATATGGAAAATGAAAAATCTTCCTGACATTACAAGATATGTTTTTTCCCAGATGTGAGGCAGATCATGTTACACTGTTTTTGAGATACCATTAGCCACTCTCCTTAAAAAAAATATTTTGTAGTATATACGGTTTCTGATTTCTGTTCCACAAACAGTCAAGGAGAGTAATTTCTTAAGGATGTGAAAAGATGCTGGTTTCTCCTTTGAGAGTGCAAGCACAGCTGCAGAGGGAAGCCTGACCCCAGAAGTCCCACCAGCTGTCATCACAGACTGAAACAGGTGTTTATGGGACTCCCTCCCCAGATCTTTACAATGTACAAGATTGTTTTGTTTATGATATCAATTTCCCGTCCTAAATTATATATATCACCTTTCAACCTCAAGGAGCATAAAATAATTCTCAGATTGTGGCCCCATCTGGCAATGGCCTCATGGGTTCAGCTTGTGAGAAACTCAGCCACCCCAATTTATGTATGCTGCTCTTTACTAACTGGACCAGCACTGCTGTTCCAGAAGCAATCTAACACTTAAAAGTGGGAAAAGAGACAAGTCAAGAATGGGAAATGACAGGAAAACAAGCTGTGTTTCCACTTGTCCTCACTGATGTTCTGTAGCCAACCCATGGAATTTGAAACATCCCTGTCATGGTTTAGGGCAAATTTGGGAGGAAACTTCCTAATGGGTTCCTCTAGAAAGCAGAAAAGTGGAAAAAACCTGTTTATTTAGCAAACAAAGTATGCACAAAAAATGAATAATATCAAACAATAAAATCTGTTGCTGTTCTGAAGAGATGGCAAATTTAGAAAGTCCTTGTCATGGGCTGTAGCTCAGCTCACTCAGTCTCTTATCTGCCCCTTCTGCACCGGACAGTGCCATGTCCTCAGCCCCAGTGGGCCACAGGCATAAGCTTCTGGTGTTTTTCTGGATTTTTTAGTTCAAAGTAGTCCAAGAAAAAGAAAAGCCACAGACCAGGGCACTTTTCTGCCTCAGCTAGCTAAAAACTAGCTAAGAAGCAAAGGAGAACTCTCTCCCGCTCTCTCTGTGCTGGAGACACCACAGTGAGCAGGAATGCTGAAGCTCTTATCTCTGTGTTTTTGAATACAGCCGCCTCAAATATGCCACCACTTCTCCTTCTCCCCACTTCACTCTCAGATCTAGTTTTAAAGGTGCAGAACTTAATAACCAGCATAAAGAGAACAGATGACTGGGAATACAAGCATCATGAAATCACCTTAGGACAATCCCCAAACTACCAAGCTGATGCCAACAACCAGGACCAAAGAGAAGCCTGGCAAAAAGGATCATGAAGCTGTAACAAAGATGAAAGTTGGCGTAGGAGAGGATTTATCTTAGTATAAATAGGCTGGATAAACTGCTACGGTAAGGAAAAGAATGGAACCAAACATTTGTTTGAAATAAGCACCAAGTTATGCCTTTCTGGGTTTCCAAAAAAATAACTGTGGTTAATATTTCTCTTTTTTTTATTGTTGCATTCAATTTAAATGGAATCCTGCTGCTCAACGTTCCAGTACACACTAGATGTTACCACCTAAAAGAAGCTGGTTTTACACTGTATTTGGCAAGAGCCAAACAGAGCATGAGTTTACAAATAAGCAAACCAAACTGTTTTGCAACCTCAAATAAATTTCAGCTTGAGTTTCAGGCAAAGATCTTACTATGCTCTGATGCTGGGGAAAAGCAGAGCTCACTCACAGCAGCCAAACATGAAGAAGGAGCCTGAAAGCATCACTGTTCTGTATAAGAACACCTTGAGAGCATTCCAGTTGACTGAACCAATCCTGAGATTGGCTGCAAATGAAAAAATAACCATAAAAAGGGTACAGCAAAAGCAATCAAGTGGTTGCAGTATGTTCCTAAAGTAACTGGGATCAGTAAGTTCACAGCCACTGTCCCATGGGCTGTCTGTTTATGATTAATTTATTCGTTTGAGGGGGGGTGGGGGCATGTTGTGTTTGTTTTTTTTCAGGGTCTTTTTTTGTTTGCTCCTGGTTGTTTGGGTGGGTGGGTTTTTGGGGAGTTGGGGGGGTTGTGACTGGGTTTTTATTTTGCTTTTTAACCTATACAGTAGATTAGCAGAAGTGATTCAGTCCTTGCTAGGAAGCTGGGATCTCGCTCACCCTGGCAGTTTTGAGAAGCTATACACAATTCCTGATACAACTCCAGCTAAACTAGCTGATAAACACTAGATTGTGGATTATTTACTTCAAGTGAACTACTAACTCAGACAAGGACAGAAATATTTTAGCTCTAACAAATAATTGTGTGCGTGTCTGTACTTTAAATGCAGACATAAACATACACACAAAGACACACATTTCCATTTGTGTTATTTACAGAAACAGATAATGCCTGTGTATGTGTGTACATGTTCATATGTTTTCTTCAAAAAAAGAGGGCTTGTATTTTTTTCTACACGAAACACAATTATTTACTTAGAAATATGCCTTTTCTCATTCAGACTGGGTCACTTGAATAAATTTCTGTATATTTCTTATATCCACTTAAATGCTGCCCAGGGTGGCCTAAAGCTGGCAGTGCCTTCCCTTTGTTTTTGTGAAATTCTTGAGAAGTATTCACTTTCTCTATACACAAATGAAAACACTGAAGTGTGGAGACCTGTCTAACTTAGCACAAGAAGGTATAAGAGACACTAGTGGCTAGAGGTTGAAAGATAATTGTCCTGGCTTAGGGCAAATTTCGAAGGAAATTTCCAAAGGGGTCCCTCTAGAAAGCAGATTCAAGCTGCCCCTCCCCCTATTGGTTCAGGAAAAGATTTCCTTGGAGAAAAGTAGAAAAAAACCTGTTTATTTAGCAAACAAAGTATGCACAAAAAAATGAATAATATCAAAAAATAAAACCTCTTGCGGTTCTGAAGAGATGGCAAATTTAGAAAGTCCTTGTCATGGGCTGTAGCTTGGCTCACTCAGTCTCTTATCAGTCCCTCTGGTACTGGAAAATGCTGTGTCCCGGACCCCGATGGGCCACAGGTGTGAGTGAGCTACCGGTGCTTTTCTGGGTTTTCAGTCCAGAGCAGGCTGATCAGTCGCAAGAAAAAGAAAAGCCACAGTCTGGGGAACTTCTCTGCCTCAGCTAGCTAAAAAAAAACTAACCAAAAGCAAAGAAGAGCTCTCTCCTGCCATCCAGTCTGGGAGCAGGAAAGCTGAAGCTCTTATCTCTATGTTTTCTAATACAGACACCTCAGACATTGCACCTCTTCTCCTTCACTCTCAGATCTAGTCTTAAAGGTGGAAAACTTATTTCTGGGCTAAACAGATGAATGGGGATACAATTCAGCATCATAAAGTCACCCCAGGACCACGACATTACATATTGATGTGGGTAATTTGAAATTGCAGGTGAGTCCCAGGGCCCTATACAAGTCTTTACATCAAGAATAAATGTTAATTTAAGAGTTTATACTCCAGTTATATCAGAAAATGTGAAACTAGATTAAAGGCTGTCCTAACAGAAAGAGACTAGACAAAACATGTAGCAAAGTGTTTTAAGGGAAAGAAAATCAGTAAGGAGGAGATACTGCACGATACAATCTTAGAACTGCATTTTATCACAAGGAACATTCCTTACAGAGGAGCCACATTTATCCAGTAAAAGTTTTCTGGGTTTAATTATTTTAATTACTTCAATTATGAGGAAGATTAAAAACACTTAGGGGATTTTCAAACACAACAATTAGGGATACTTGTTCCCAAAATTTCTGGATCTGCCTTAGAAAATCTCCTTTCTTCCCTTTCCTAGAACTTCTGTGGTACTTGTTTATATTGGGAATTAAATCATCCCCCCCATTATTTTAAGTCTTTGCATCACTCATAATGGCTGAAATTCCATATTTCTGGGGAGATGTAGAAAATTTCATCTTCTTGGTGCTTCCAAAATCCAAAGGAGAACAAAAAATATGACAAAGAAAAAAAGAAAAACAATCCCAACCAAACACTTGAAAACAGTCCCCTGAAGGCCTCCAAATTACAAGCTTCAGAATTCTTCTCATCTTTTGTTCACCAACTGTTGCTTCCTTGTCCTAACTATTGTACCTCTCAAAGGGAACTACAACGTACCCAGCCAGTGGAGTTGTACACTGGAGTGTCTCTTTATGCCCCACACTGAAGCCAAGAGGGAGACATTAGTCATCTGGAGATTCTGCCCCAGTGCCCAAAGGCATGAAATACCTCCAACAAAACACCGACTGAGATATGTCAGTGTGGCACTCGCTTCCCATCTCTCTCTTGGTGCCTTTCAAGTTGTTTTCTAAACACTTCTTTTGTTACTGTTGGCATGAGTGCACTTAAAAGCGGCATATAGTTAAGTACTGAAAATGCTCACTGTTTTCTGTCCTTTAAAATCTCTTCCAAGTACTTCCCTGTGAGCAATTAAGCTAACTCTATGGGATACATTTGATAACAGATATTCTTTAGTTTGGGTGACAGTTAACAAGCAAGGCTCTAATGAATAATAAAGTACTTTTTAGTGACATACAGTCCCTATTCACCCTGAGTAGGGACTATTTTTGTGCAAGTTCAACAGAAGATCCTAACAATGCAACCCTCTTGTATAACTTGCACAAAATAGGCATTCATCAAGGAGGATTACTCTCCCCAAAATGGGGCTCTCAGCAGCTACGTGCTGTGGGTGGGGATGCACAATTCCAGACAGGGGTGGAGACCAAGGAAAAGGCATGGGTCTAGCAAGAAAATGCATGCTGTGTCAATTCATAAGCACAAAAGAGATGAATTAGGAAAAAAAAAAAAAAGAAAAAAGAAGAAAAGAAGAAAAGAAAAAAAGAAAAGAATGAAGAAAACTAGATGCAAAATCTAAGAATATGATGAAGAGTATCACATGCTGCGAATGACCATGGATATATTTCAAGGTAACAGTTTGCTAAGAATGAACTCTCCTAAATCCAACTCCTCCCTATAGAGACAAAGGCAGCTCCCAGCTTTCCAATACCGACCCCCATTGGTATCTTCTTGTTCTCAAACATGCTTAGCCAAACACCACACAATCTGCTGCTCTGACACCACAGGCTCTCAGTCTGTTCACTGATCTCCTTTTTCTCCTTCTGCTCAGTGGAGGTGCCTCCCTCATGACAAAGCACTAAGTCATGCATGTATGTATACACATACCTATTCTATGTCCTCCCAAAATATGTTTAGGTTCCCATTTCAAGTATCAAACTTCTCAGTTAGGACTGTAAATGACCTAACTGAGACATTCCTTAATCATTCCAATGCTCTTCAAAAAACTTGCTCTTCTTTCATGACATCGTAATACTTTCCATCTTGATATATTTGGACAAAACTGAGCCATAGGCTTCCAAATTGTTTTAGCCTTTCCTTATGTCAGACACTCTTTCAGATTAAATACAGCTCCAGCACATAAAATCAAACCAAAATGAACAGCTCATTGCATCCAAGTTCAGGATACACTGAAAACTGAGAAAGTAAAATCCAGCCCAGGATATCCAGGACTTTGAGTCAACAGGATTTTTCAAGGCCAACACGCCTGCTGATGGTAGGAATAGCATTTACTTGCTCTGAGAGGATGAGGAATAAATGCCAGAGGAAACAGTTTTTCTCTTTTCTCTGAAAACGATTTGGCAGTTTTGCTCTACCCCAATACATGGATCTTCCACAGACAGGATTATGTACTTTTACTCTAACTGGCAGCAGTAGTCTAACTATATTTACATGCTTATTCTCAGAAGAGAGCTCTTACCTCTGAGAACACTTTCTATTTTTAAAGAAGGTGAGAAAATTTGGGGGGGAAAAAAGGCAAAACTGACCCAAAGGACTAGCAATTTCAATGCCCACTTGAAAGGCCATAAAGGTGTTTCAGAACATCTGAATGCCAGGCCACTAACAAGCATCTCAAATCTTTCAAAGAAACCAAAAAATGACCTCTCTAAGAGTTTAGACCACCATGCACATTTTCCAACAGATGGTCATGGAATAAAAACATATTTCTAAAACCAAAAAGAAAAGTAAGTTCATTCATTATGGGGTGTGCATATTTCATGGAGTTCAGCTAGGCATAAAACCACATACTTTCAAGGGTGCTATCTATGAAAAAATCTTTTTGAGTAATAAATAATCTAAATTATGATGGTATACACCTAACACAGAATGTATTTTTTAAATATTAACTGTATTTATTTGTCCAGTAAAGGGAAGAATTGGATATTATTGAAACAACATCCTAGAACAATTTGTTCATTTTCTAGCAATCCCTGCTGCCTGACCAGAAAAAGCCTCTGGACAAATTTTGTTTATCATCTTTGTTTCTGGCTATTCCTTGTTGGTGCAAGTATGGAAAAATTTTAACTGAGCAACTTTTAAAAAACCTCAGTTCAGTTTTGAAAGAAACCATGCTACTTAGAATTGAAAAAGGAACGGGGATGGAGCAAGCCTCAAGTGGCAAGCAAGCGTACCAAAAGTATTTCTAACTTACTCAAAAGTGCAACAAAATAACTCATAGCTCTTAGCATAACAATTTATGTGCTAAATTAGTGTTTCAGGAAAAGTATCAGTAGGCTTCTATGGGCAGGCATTTGCTACAGTCTTTTTCTATTTGTAACAGAATGTTGGTGAACAAAATCTGTGGAAGAACAGAGTTAGCATGTTGCCATTTTAAAGGATGTTGAAAATCTGTGAAGGGTGCTGAAAAGAGCCACAAAAGTGCTTCAAGTGCTGGGGAAAATGTCCTGTGATGCTAAACAGTTCAATCTATTTATTTAACAAAAAAGAAAATGGAGCAGTGACTTGATTGTCTCGATTGCAGCATATAAATAACTTTATGAAGGCGGTATGCAGGGGGAGTAGAGCTTTTAATATAGTAGAGAAAAGACATAGCTGAAAGCTAAACCAAGACAAACTAATCCTGGCAATCAGGAACAGCAGAGACTTGTTATTGACACAAACTATCAAGGGAAGTGATGGATCCTCCACCACTGGATGTCTTTACACTAGATTTGGATGCCTCTCTAAAAGACTTGCTTTACCCTAACAGGATCTGTGAACTAACCAGGAAAAAAAAGCTGGGGTTTCTTTTAATGGTTAATAGGTGTGTCTTCTGAATTGCAAAGCTTTTCAGAAAGCCTTTCATTCTGTGAGTGAAGAGCTCTCTGCTGAATGAGCAGCCTAGAGTGGGGTTTTTTTACTATTATTAGTCTTTTATTTATGCTTCAAGAAAAATTATCTTCATTTTGAAATATGGAGAAAGCAATATTCTGAAAATCACTGGTCCGCACTTAATGAAGACAAATATTTGCCCAAACTTCATACAGCAAATGAATGGAGGAAAGAAAAAGCAAAAAAAATTTTTAAAGGAAAACATTAATACTAAAAGCTCAATTTTTCTGAAAAATTTTTGATTTTATAAAACCTTGACAAATAGTAGGGAGATCATATTATGCATTTTGTTTTCTTATGGTGAATTGTTAATAGAAAATCCATATTCTTATGGGAAAACCTCTTAAAATTTAAGAAGCAACTTCAAAGATCAACTAGCTCTAACATAATGAAGACGGATGACTTCTCCTAGACCATACTCTAACAACCACTCTGCTCTTAAACTGCATCTCTGAGTTATTATTCAAGCACCTGGGGGTGACAACATGTCATTCCAGGCCTGATTGCCCTTTAGGTCACCCATGAGACAAGCTGTCCCTGCTCCCCCTGTCCCAGAGCACCTCTTGCCAGCTGGATCTCAGGTTGATGAGAGGGGACTAAAGGTGTGGGCCCCCTCCCCTCTCATGGCTCCTACTCCACCAGCCACCAGAGCCTCTGGGAGAGGATGACTTGCTGTAAGCACCAGCAAGGCCTGTGTTCCACACTCCTGTTCCCAGATGTAGCCCTGACAGTATCTAGACTACTACAGAAACATCCCAAGAAAATTATGCCAATAGACCTGGGCAAGCTCTGAGGTTGCTCCATCAGACCAAGGACATGTACCAGAAGTCCTCCCAGTGGTTACTATGTAAGTCCTTTCCAATATCTGGGTTAAAACACTTTCAGGTGAGGAGAGGAGGAACACCAAGAACAGGAGCGGCACCGGCTGTGTGCAGCAGAAGGGGACGTCAACAGGCTTGGAAGCTGGCGGGATGTTGCCCTCATGCCGCCGGGATTAGAAAGAACAGGCTCAGGCGGCACCAGGACGGCCAAGCTCCATCAGCTGTTCGCAGGGTGAGGGGAAAAGTGCCACACCTCCCTGGGAGAGATTCTGCCCTCCCATCCCTCTCCTCCGCGGGTTTAGGCTCAGCGGGCAGGCAGGAGAGAGTGCCCAAAGGAGAGAGAATAGGACTGTCACATCTTCTGGATAAAGAGCAAAGAAATCTGACACCTCTAGCGAAGTCTGTGTAGAAGTTTAGAGGGAAGGCTGGCAAGGAGAGGATAGAAAATAAGTATCTCCTCCAGGGGAAAGGAACGCAGAAGAATAGGGATAACCCGAAGTGTGGAAGGAAGAAGTAAAAAGGTACGGGGATGCAGGGCACGAAAGCTGCAGAAGAAACGTGGGGCAGGGAAAGAAGGGCGTCCCGAGAGAAGGACAGCGCGGGGAAGGTGGGCGGACAAGGAGGACCCGGCTCGGCGGTCGAGGGGAAGGAGCAGGGCCTTACCTGCAGGTAGGGCTGGCCCCTCTCCACGCCCCCCACCACGATGTCGGCTGAGGCCATGCTGCCGCTGGCCGAGAGCCCGAAGCCCACGTAGCCGCGGGTGCGCACCTCCAGGCGGAGGGCGAGGGCGCTGCCGCGGCGGCCCCAGCGCAGGCGGTAGGCGCCCGCGCCGTCCAGCACCGCGCTGTGCGGGTAGCTCCGCATTGCCGCCCCGGCCCCGGCCCCGGCCCCGGCCCCGGCCCAGGCACACAGGAGCCCGCCCAGCACCAGCGCCCAGGGGCGCAGCCGCCGCATCCTCTCGCCGCGCACCAGCGGCCGCCTGTGCGTCTCGGCGTGTGCCCGGGCGCGGTGTGCGTGTGCGGGGGATGCGTGTCTGTGTCTGTGTGTCTGTGCGTGCGTGTGTGTGTGTGTGTGTATGTGGGGAAGGGGGGCCGGGTGCCCCGGTCACCCCGCCCCCGCTGCGGGCGGCACCGCGCCGGCCCCGTCGGGGCAGCACGCCCTCGGCAGCGCTTTGTTCGCTCCCGTCCCGGCCCGGCTCTGCGGCCGCCCCCGGCTGCCCCGCGCCGCCCGTCGGGGCCGCCCGGACCCCGCCGCGCCGGCAGCACCTGCCGGGCGCTCGCCGCGGGGTTATCGCCGAGATGCTCCGAGTTCGCGTTAGCCACTCAAAACCCCCTCCTGACCGGGGAAGCCGAAGGAGAGCGGTGGACGGGAGACCTCCCCGGCTTCCCGGCAACTCTAACTCCGCTGGAAGAACTCCACAGGAGGAAGCCCGGAGGCAAACGAGCGTTTCCCCACTCTCAGCCGCCTCTCCACTTAGTGCGAGCGCACGGTGCGGCTAAGCAGGAGATGCCTCGTCGGGAGAGTTCTTTTTACATTTTAAGTGGAAAACGAGGACGTCCCGAGGGGTTTGCAGTGAGACGGCTGCAAAAGCACATCTCAAAACCACACGTCCCTTGTCACCCCCGCAGCCGTCCCCGGCGGCACCGCCGCTCGGCCAGCCCGGCCATGCGGTCCCCGGCATCCTGCAGCAGAAGCTGCCTTCCCTTCCCCTGCTCACAGCACCACCGCCACGGCGGGTGCGAGAACAACGAGCAGAAAGATGCTTTTGGAGGAATGTTCCCCAGCCCTCTGCAAATCTGGATGGAAACAAAAAATAGCGTGGCATCGAAAACGGGGAAGCTAGAGACCACAAAACGTCACATTGACCCTTGAAAGCTCTAAGCTGTATGAAATCGGTTTTAAAAGGAAGTTATGCTATTTGAAATGTGTTTTCTTTGCATCTAAATGAAAGAGAAAGAGCCTGGTACTCAACCAAAATGGCATATTAATTCAGTGAAAACCTATCAAATTAGTACATAAAGGAAATTAGTAATTCTTCCTTTTTTTTTTTTTTTTTGACTTTTGCATGACAATATTTCACAAGTGTCACTGGGGTTTCCAGAATGCAACCACCCACTGTGGTGTGAGGGCTATATCAAACTACAAAACAACTTCTAGAAAGGAAAATGTTTATAAAAGGATAAGTACCAAAAATTACTTTTACCCAAGGCAACCATAAGCAACCCAACCCATAAGCAATTAGAGAAAATAAATAATTAAATACTGGTGAAATGAAAGCAACCTTTAGAGGGAATAGTTTAGTCGACCATTCTTGAAATTATAGCAGTAACTTCAAAGGTACAGACTCAAATTACTGACAGAACAGAAAATTGTGAGATGCTGAGTGTTTAGGTTCTCTTCAAAATTGTTAACACCTGCAAGTGGGTATGGATTAATTTAAGGAAAAACTGCAGGTGTATGATAGGCCCTGTCAAGGCCAAGGATGTGACCTTGGCACCTAACTGGGGGTACTCAGCCTTTGTAAAGTTCTGTGCTAAAGGAGGATTCCTTAGGACAGTTCCAAAAGTGTACGTTTATCTTTTCTGAGGGCAAGGATAATGAAGGAATGAAGAGTGTTTCTTAAATTTAGGGGTTTTTTTAATTTTCTAATAAGACTGTGCATTATGTTCTTAGGTGACAGAAACCTCTAGATAAAGTTTCAATTACATGGAGGTGATAAACTTACCCTTCAAAACAATGATTGAATTACACATCTAGTACAAAATTGCTGCCTTTAAAGCACAGCAGTCCAACTAGTGCTTCCCAGAGCATGCATTGTATAAGCATTTGTACAAAAGAGTGCAAAATGCTCACTTTGAAGTACTTCAGCATGTCTCAGTTTGGTTAGGGTGGTGCTGATGACATTTTAGGAGCCTGTACACAGCATGGGATGCTGTTGTACAGGGAGGGATGATGGACTATCCTACACAGCATGCTGTGCTGCACAGCCACAGAAATAGGGTTTCCCAACTAGCCTGGATGCAGGTGCCATGAGGGAAGCAAAGCTGGAGATAGGTGTGCACTGTGGAGGCTGTCAGAGGAACAGCTGCACACCCCTCATATGACCCTGCCCCCTGCGTGTCCAACCCCCCGCTCCACTGTCTCTCCAATGTACACAACCTTGTGGTTGACTGGGACCTTCATTCTGCCAAAAGACAAAGCAGCAGGACCATCTAGTGCTTTGACACACTGCAGTATGTCAGGCAAGACAAGCCAGAGTTTTGTTCTAGGGGGTCTGGTAGAAGAGGTAACACTCAGGGGGAAACAGCTGTGCTATTTCTGGTGAGCTGCAGTGGCTGTGGAGGGTGGACAGTTCCACCCAGCCCATCATGGGAGTCCTGTGCTGGCAGAGCCAGTGGCTCAGGCATCCCTATTCCATGCCTCTGGAGCTAGCACCAAATTGCTCCTGAGCTTTGCTTTGCCTGTGTGTAGGAAATTGGCATTTTGGAGGCTGAGAGTTGGAATGGAAACAATACTTGAATTCTTGAAATCTCCTATGGGACTATATGACTTTGTCTGTGCAGAACTCAAGGGTCAGTCTGCTGCTCTTCTGCAGCTCTGAAGTCCGTGCATCCCAAATCCTTGTGACTTTCCACCAAACCTTTGGGGCGATGTTATCCTGTCTTCCAGCAATACACCACACTCAGCAGCACTCACCCCATCATGATGGCAACATTTAGACTAGTAGAAGTGCAGGAATAGCAGTCCTATTGCTTTCCAATTTCCAGCAAATATTTTTCCATTAAAATAAATCATCTAAACAGTTTTACAGAGCTGCACACTTGATCTACAAATACTGTGACAAAACCAACCTTTTTCAGCTTGCTGCTATTTATAATCCCAAGAACAATACTCATGTAATAAAACTTTCCTAGTAGAAGAGGCACTTTGTGGGTAGGGCTGCACAATTCCCAAAACTCACATTAAGAGACTTTGGAAACTTCACCAGAAATTTTTGCATCATTAGGAGAGCAAACACATGAAGAAAACACAGTCTAAATCATTCTAAATCTGATCTTGGCCTCTAAGTAATGCTGCTGGCAGGAGCACAGAGAGACATCAGGTTACCACCTCCTCTGAACTGAACCTCCTCTTCCGGAGGAAGTCAGTCACCTAAGCCCAGAGAGATTAAGTAAGTGTTTTTCTTCTTTAAAAACTTTTATTACCATTACTAAATATCAGCTTGTCCATTACTCAAACCATTGCATGACATGGTTCATATACTGAAGTACTGATTAAAAAGTAGTAGAATCATAGAATGGTCTATGTTAAAGATTGGCTAATTCTAATTTCCCTGCCATGGGCAGGCACACCTTCCACTAAACCAGGTTGCTCAAAGCCCCATCCAACCTGGCCTTGAACACATCCAAGGATGGTGCATCCAAAGCTTCTCTGGGCAAGCTTTTCCAGTGCCTCACCACCCTCACAGGTAAGAATTTTTTCCTAATACTTAACCTAAACCTACTCTTTCAGATTGAAGCCATTCTCCCTTGTCCTGTTGCTATGAATCACTGTAAGAGGTCTCTCTTTCTTTTGTCTTGTAGGCTCCCTTGAGGTACTGACAGGCCAAAATCAGGTTATCCCTAAGATATCTCTTCTCTAGGCTGAACAATCCCAATTCTCTCAGCTTTTTTTCTCATAGGAGAGGCTCTCCCTCCCTTGAATCAGCTTGGTGGCCTGCTCTGGACTTACTCAAACAGATTGATGTCCTTTTTGTGCTGAGGATCCCAGAGCTGGATGCAGCTATCCAGGTGGGGTCTCACCAGAGCAGACAGAAGGAAGGAATCCTCTCCCTCACCCTGCTGACCACACTGCTTTTGAGACAGCTAGGATACAAGTGGATTTCTGGGCTGTGAGTGCACATTGCTGGGTCATGTCCAGCCTCTCACCTACCAGCACCCCCAAGTCCTTCCCACAGGGCAGCTCTCAGTCTTTTCATCCCCCAAACTGTGTTGATACCTGGTGCTGCCTCGAGCCAGAAACAGCATTCTGCACTTGGAATTTTTAAACCACATGAGATTCCTCTCAACCCACTTAAACTTGCCCAGATCCCTCCAGATGGTATCCTGTTTTTCAAGTGTGCGCTACTCTACAGTTCCTTAATGAGTCAATGACGAAGATTTGGCCTGATCATGGGTAGTGACCAAATACCTGGTTTATCCCTGCTGGTGTATCCTGGCATTGAGGTGCTCTTGCTAGAGAGCAGCCCAGCAAGAGGTGTGTGACCTGTCCCTTTGCAGGCAGCAGGATTTCTCAAAGTCATAAAAAGGTTTGGTTTCAGCCTATTTCTAATGTACCCTGTGGCATGCATTGAGTTAATTGCCTGCTGGCTTTTCTCTTATGCAATTTAGCTGCCATGCAGGAAATTCATTAATATTGAACATTGATTTTATACTAATAAATAATGAGAAGTCGTATAAATTTTTTTATAAAGTAGATAGCAAATAGCTACATCATCTCTCTAATAGAGGGCAACAAGAATTCTGCTCTCATCTGTGAAATGTAAATTAATCACCTTTTATTTACCTTTTTAATGTATTTTATCATTGGAATGATCTCCATGAATCCAGATTTTGATATCAATGCAATGCAAAATGGCTAGAGAAGCACCTTGCAGATCCAGCTGGAAGCTTTTACAGTGGGGTTATGGCTATGCAGAATAAAACCAGCTTCACTGACAATCCAATTTGTTTTCAATGTGGATAGAGAACTGAAAGCAGGAAAGGTTTTGGGTTGAACTGGATGTTGTCTTTGGAATGCTGAGCCAGCAGGATGGGTTCCTAGGGAACATAACTGCCAGCACAGGCAGAAGGAGTTTTAGAAAACTTTTCTGTCTTGATCCAAGTCCATTGGTTCAAGAAGAGCAAGGGGGACACATTCCACCCATGCTTCTGTCAGCATCAAACATTTCCTCAGGCACATATGATAACCTGGCTGCTCTTGAACATATTTTAAAGCATATATCTTGAAGAAAAAAACCTCAATTTTTGTTTGTTTTCTTGACCTCCTTAACTAAGGTGATAGGACAAAGCACTATGCTTATTTTGTTAATGTTGATTAAAGAAGCACTGAGGAGAATATCAATATAGCTATGTAAATAGCTAGAAGTTGTGTATTGGTTTTTAAAGCTTTATTCCCATCTTGGTCTTCCCCTGATTCATTTCCCAAATACTTGAAAACTGTTTTTACATTTTAAAGTGGAAAATGCCTACAATTTAAGTGATCACTGTAAAGAGAGTAATTTTGTGAAGGCTTTTAGAAATTTTAAATTCTCATTCTATGAATTTTTCTTTTCTTTTGCAGGGAGTAGTAAAGAAGACACAGTTGGTTTTGCTTTCAGATAGGCATACTAAGGAGATGCAAAATCTTCTTATGAGTGATATGCATTAATCACCAGAGCTGGAAGCAAAGTTTAAGACCGGTGAGTACAGAGGTAAACCATTTCTACCTTTCTTTCTTGATGCAGCCTGACTTTGGCTTAGGTTAGGATAGTTTTGGAGCTCTGCTGTGCTACCTACAATCTACATTTTAAAAGTTGTTAATCTCAAAGCAGTATAAATAAAGACCGGTTTGCTTTCAGCTATTCTTATGATGAGTTTGGACTCATGTCTCTTGATGTTTTAAATAACTTGCCTGAGGAGACAAAAATAAAATCATTGTTAGAAAAAGAATATTTATCCAGCCCTGTGCTCAGGGCAAAAGCAGACTGATTTAACTTTCTTTTCCTCATCAGCAGGCTGGTTTCTGCAGACATTGCCAAATTCCCAAATACCTGAACTCAAGTTCATAAAAACTTCTTACTTATGTTGGGAGAGAAAACCGGAGGGCAAAAGTTTTATTAGACCAGTTGGAAAAGCCAGAAGGCTTTACAGCAAAGAGTTTCTCGTTTCCCTTGGTTGTGGTTGTTGTCTTTTCCCCTCTTTTATGAGCACCTCTGCAAAAGGAGGCACTTAGGTGCAGTGTAATCCTGGGCACTGATTCATAGCAAGTCCCACAAGGGAATACCTCAGCAATGGTATTTCTACACAGGTCTCCTCAGGTGTGGGAAAGAATTAATTCCCTTTCATTTGAATTTAACCTAATTTCAGGGTTTTTACTTTTCACTGAGTGTATCTGCTCTGGTGCTGGTGTTCTGTGGGGAGGAATAGTTTTTAGCATATGTACTTTTAAGGATTTTAAAATGGTTGCTTATGCTTCATATATATCTTTGTTAAATTAATTACAATTCTAACTGTCTGTCAATCTGCCACACAGGACATAGACAGTTTAAATGCTTTTTAGCATTAGATATTAGATATTAGATATTAGATATTAGATATTAGATATTAGATATTAGATATTAGATATTAGATATTAGATATTAGATATTAGATAGATATTAGATATTAGATATTAGATAGATATTAGATATTAGATATAGAGATCTAGATATATAATACTTACATATTAGGAAAAAATTATTTATTGTGAGAGTGCCGAAGCACTGGAACAGGTTGTTCAGAGAAGTGGTGGATGCCCCATCCCTGGAAGTGTTCAAGGCCAGGTTTGATGAGGCCTTGAGCAACCTGGTCTAGTGGCAGGTGTCCCTGCCCATGACAGGGGGATTGAAACTAGATGATCTTTAAAGTCCCCTCCAACCCAAACCATCCTGTGGATCTATGATCTTTGCTATTTGCTCCTCAGCTCCTATCAACATCTGGGAGCACCCTCACTAAGGTAAAACCAGGAAGCTAAGTGCATTTAGCATTTCCAGAACTCATTAGAAGTTTTTATCTGAGTAATGCACTTCCCAGGTGACAATTAACTTTCTGAGACCACCTAAGCCAAACCCTGACTCACAGGCAGGATCACCTTTTTTCCTGTATCAGACCTGAGAGGTGTCTGTCTGGCCTTCCAATTATGATGTCTATCAGTGCAATTTTTTTTCCTCTTCTCCTTTCTCCTTCTCCCTTTGGGTAGAATCAACTCTGATCCATCATCATTCTTCCTGTTAGCAAGCTGTGTTAGGTGGCTGATCTTGGAAGCAGCAGTTGAGGTCCATGGCTGCTGTTCTGTACCTTATGTATTTATCTGACTGTGTGGAAGCCAGCACAGCTGCTTTTGGAGGGGAGGAAGGCACTTCCTGGCCCCTACCTCTCACTGCTTTGTTTTCTGTCTTGATCTCATTCAGAAAGCAGCTAGTGGATATAGGTTTTCGGTCTGTGTGATTTTTGTAAGAAAATGAAGATCATCTCTCCTGTGCAGCCTTCACAAAGTTCAATAGGCATCCCATATTCTAAATCTAGATGAACAATCTCTACTTTTTTTTCCTAATTGGACAGATGGATTCAGAGAGCATAACTGACCTCTGGGTTTAGTTTCCCCCTCATGTTTATAATGTTAAAATTAGCAGAACAAACACAAAACAGAAGGAGAGCAGGAGGAGGAACTTGGTGCCTCTGGGGGCATGTGTTGTTCTGCAGAAAGGGAGAGCTTCCCCATGCTCTACCCTCTGTGCAAACAGCCTGCATAGCCAGTCAAGCCTATAAATGCACACAAAAACACAAAAAAATGTAGCAGTAAGAGGGTGCCAAATCTTCATCTTCTGGACAACCACAGAAAAGGTTTTGTCTTTCCTTTCCTTCTGTCTTTCCCACAAATTATGATTAGCTCACAGTTACTCCATCTAAAGAAAATATCTCCAGAAATTTTCAACACAGCAAAATACTGAATTCAAACCTTTTTTCACTGAAGTCAGTGGTAAATTCCTAATGCAAACAGGAGAAGTAGCCATTCTTTTGAGAAGGAGGATGTTTTTTGGTGGAAAAAAAATACCCATCCCTAAAACTTTTAAGCATTTTGATGAGCTTTTTTTACTTTGAACTTATGCAATACATTTTGTTCCTGCATATATAACACTCCCATCCCCACCCCCAGGCACTTACAAACACACAAGATGACTAGTGAGTTAAAGCAAAGAAAATTCTGTTGAAATGTGGAATTTATAAATAAATGTGTGCATATGAAGTGTACACAGGTTAAGGGATGAGATTCTTGCCTGCTGATTCAATGGTGAGTTTAACGTAAGATTTCCAAGAGATTATGTTTTCAACTTGGCCATCAGGAAAGTGTCTGGACTTTTCTCCTAAATTTGTTGAGTTGATTATCATGGTCATGCATGTTTTTGTCAAGTTTGCAACCTAGAATTGCAAGCACTCATGCTATGAAAGTGAAAGGAATTCAACAAAAAGCAATGAAATTAAAATCCCTAAAATTAACAAAAGGTATCACGTATTGACATTGAATCAATAAAATCCAAGGATACAACAGCCCACAGGTATATGACAGAAAATGTAGACTGAAAGCTGTGATGCTAAAAGAGACCGACCCTTGGTAAAAAATCTACTGAGCAGGAACTTCCAGTGTGAAACAACAAGACAAAGTATAATTGGCTCAGCCACCAGGGAAGAAGACAAGCATGGCTGTGCCGTGCTGCTCTGCCAGGATTCACACACTGAAAAGGCATTTTGATGCCCAGTTTGATTATTTAAGAGTTACTTTAATAGAATTATTTGTACATTTGTGTTCTTATCCTTTTATAAAACAGCTATGTTGAGGATACAGTTACCAGTACATATTGTTTTACAAATCACTGGCATTTTTTCAAAGACACTATGCAAGTTCTGCAGAAAACCAGCAGGTATTATGGACAGATTTCTAGAGCTTTTGAGACAGTTGAACTCCAGACTACTGCAGATTTTTCTTCTAAACATCAGGAGAAAAGCAGCTGTCTGGTGCTCCTGTACAGGCACTACAGCACAGATTTACAGCTGCCTGACATTCTTAGGCACAAACTTTTTCAAATTAAGGTTCACTTCACCAAAGTTGGAGTATTCCAAACATAACTAAACAAATCTTTGCTTGGAGCACACAATACAAATCCAAAGCATTAATACATGATATTTCAATTTTTGGTGATGACAGGTTTGTTACTATACCCATGAGACTGTAGCCCGAAACTCAGAGTTATATAAGCAACCTTTGGACATGTGGCTGTACCAGCTGAACTCAGTAACCATGGATTGTTTGTGGGGACTTCTGGGAGGAGTTGCAGTCAACACTTTCTGCAGGTGATACCAGTTTGGAGTCCTTGCTTGATTTATAAGCACCTTGTAAACAAAAATTCTTCCCCAGTCCATGATTTCTTTATGATACAGCATTTTGAAGACAAGTGATATTTTCATACACTACTCTATCAGGAAAAGAAGCTTTTTTTCTTTTTCTTCTTCTTTTATCCTTTTTTTTTTTCAATTAGCAGGAGAAAAATATCACCATAGTGAGATCAACATTTTCTTCTGGGAGCATAACACTCTGGAGGTCACATATCTGGACCCATAATGGTTCTGCTTTAGAAACAGAGCTCCTCAAGGAAAAAGTGAATTCAACATCTTTCCCAGACCCTCTGGAAGCTGGAGAAGGCAGTCACGGTACACATCCATCTGTGGTCACAACCTCAGAAGGCTCATTTGATACCAATGCCGTTGTTGACCTCTTCTTTCCAACCCAGATACACAATGTGTCATTTTCAGTAAGTAGTGGCATTTCACAGACTTTAAATCATAATGACTTAGTTTTTTGTTTAGCTTCATTCATCTCTCTCTCTGTCCTTACAAGCCATACATCTCTCTCTCTGTCCTTATATTGCAATAGCCAAAATCTCAGTTTTCAATGAAATAGCAGGTCTACATGTGATGGATTTTAGTCTGTGGGTGCTCTACTGCAATTTCATAGTGCTAAGTATAGACCAGAGTCTGACTCCTCAGCATTTCCAGGAGCATCTGTGTTATTTTAGCACCATACTCTTGTTATCCCTGGTAGGATGTGAGGTTGCAATCCAAACCCAGACTTCCCTGCAAATTACTAGTTTATTGCTCACAGCCTCTTGTCGGAGCTTTCTCTGTGAAGTACATTGCTGCCAGCTCAAGGGATATCCACAGTCACCTGTTTATTCATCTAAAAAACCAGCATTTGGACTAATAATTTCAAACAAAAGTTCTTGAGCATTTCCCAGATAACATCTGCAGATCTTGGGCAGATCTTGCACTGTGTCACCAAACCTTGCTCTTACACCTGGTGGAAAAAAAAGGCACCAATAGGGTGATTGGTGTGGAGCTTGTCCAGGTTGTTCTGATCCTCTTCGAGGGAGAAGACAGCCTAAGTAGGAATGCCACAGCATCTCAGGCTTCAGACTCCACTGGTAGACTGTTGCCTGAGTTTCAAGCTGACACTTTGGGTTAGTTGATTTGCCTTGTTGGTTTGCTGGATTTTTAAAATAAATTATTTCCCCATCATTACCTCAGAAGCAGCACAGTTCAGAGGTGCAGTTGTCACATATTTGTTCTCATCCAAGATGACTCCCACACAGCAGCCCAGACTAGCACCAGTCCTGTGCCATTGTGTTAAGTCTTTTTCATCCCCTTACCCACAGCATCTTTCACGGAATAAACACCCAAGTTACCTTGGCACCCATTAAAAGCAAATCAGTACTATTAGCACCATAATGATTAATAGTCATTAGGCACTACTCAGCACAGTGGGAAGTATTCTGTAATGAGTATCCATGGAAAATTGTTGCAACCCTGCATAAGTAGAAAAAACAAAACAAGCAACTCCTAAAAGGAGCTTATTATAGAACTGGATTAAACAATTTTTTATACAATTTGCATTTTCCTTTCTCATTTTGACTTACAAACCCTTTTTATTTTTCTTTATCAGTCAGATAAAGAAATTTTTATCAGACAAATGGTTTCCTGGTAAAGCATTTGATAATGTTGTAATTTTTGCCTTCCTTAAATGCTTTTGGTCTGATTTTGTTAAGGACCTCATCAAAAGATCCTCTGTGTACCTACATGGCAAAACCTAATGAGGAAAGACATGGCACTTAGCTGAGGAAACTACTCCTCCCTTTTCCCTCTAGAAACAATTTCTGAAGGCTAGCCCAAATCTGTGTCTTAAAAAAAAAAAAAAAAAAAAAAGAAAAAAAAAAAGAAAGAAAGAAAAGAAAAGAAAAAAAGTTCAGTTGCCTGATGAAAATATGCAAGATGTCCTTAGCATCAAAGAGCAGCAAGTCAGATTAGCATAAGATTTCACCACCTCATCCACAGCAGCCATAGTATTTTGTGCACACGTTTCAAATTATATCAGTCTTGAAGAGTCATGTCCTTGCATTCCTTTGGGGATTGGAATTGTCACACACAAGCAGAGAACACAGCTTGGGGCAGAGTTCTTGTTAGAAACATCCCAACAGAATGGAACAGGTATATTGGAGATATGATTTTGGTGCAAACGAATCATGTTGAAAAGCACAAATGAACAAACTTGCATAGGGAACACCTCATATTTCAACAGCACCTTCCTGGCAGAAGAGATGAGGCATAAAAGTAATGATGAATAAAAAGTAATTAAAATACAATCCCCTCTGACTTTTCAACCTCAAGGATGTTATTAAGGCAAAAATATTTATGCCTTCTTGAAATATTGAATATGATTTAATAAAATCTGACTTTTTAAGTGTCTAAGTTTTTGAGACTGACATATATATGTCTCATAACAACTCATGCATAGCCAAACTGAATTATCCTATAGATCTCAATTTCTTTATATTAATATGATGCTACAACTGTGGTCTTAATCATTTAGCAAACTTTCCTAATGTATCCTGCTTCTGCTCCAGCCCTCCTTGCATTTTTACTCCAAATGCAGCCCTCCCAGAAAACAAGAAAATATCTGGCAAGTCAATAAAAGTTCAGGGAATTGACCACATCCCTAGAGTCATAGCCAAAATTACCCCACCAAACTACTGAATTCTCAGGAATCTAATGAAACACAACATGCAGAACAGCTTCTGTTTTTTCCTTCCCAAAGCCGTAAAATAACAGCAAAGATGGTTTTTCTGGCTGTAGAGAAGACCCACTTCAGAAGACTATTCATAGAAGAGTAATTTCCAAAATTTGAGACATCTGTATAGTCACCATTTGTTGCCCAGTACAACGTTGCATAATGTTATTCAGTACAACCCTCTGCAGTCACCTCCAGTTTCTCAGACCTACAGTTATTACATTTGTTTCTGCCCTTCTCTGTAGCACAAGCTATAGAAAGATCCTTTTTTGTCTCCCCTACCTCATCCTGTCCTCTCCCCTCAAATATTTTTCTTACTTTCATTTAGTCTTGTGGTCTTTTTGTAATATTTCTGTGTTTTCAGAACTCCTCTAGTCTATGTGCATGGTTTACGAAATATCCCTTTAGCCTTTTTTTTTTTTTTTTTTTGGTAGAGCTGTTTGTGCAAATGGATGAATCATAAACCACATACTTTTTTTTTTTTTTTTTTTATTGAGAAATAATTTCTACCTAAAATGCAGAGGTGTTGAAGTTTAACTAGACTGTTTATGGATATCTTATGTCTGAGGGGAAAGAAACTTGAGGTCAAACTTCTATGGTCTTGGCAATATTCAGAAGTAAATTTGGGGCTGGGGGCAGGGAGAGGAGATGACAGGAGGGTTTTCTTGCAAGGATATGCTTTGCTCACTGGGCACTTGCCTTTCTTCAGGTGCAGCTCCATCATAAAATTAGAACTGCAGGGATTAAATTATAAAAAAACCTCACTCCAGTATCTGCTAGAATAAGCTATCTGAATTTTTCTCTTTACTGGGAAGAGTGTGCTAAGATCAAGTCTGTAACTGGCTGAGAAGTTCATGGAAGTTTCTGAATTGATGATGTCAAATCGCTTCATCATTGAATGCCTTTGACAGTGAGTGAATAAAATGTTTGTTCCCAGCCTAGAACTACTGACTTGTACAGCAATCATGTAGCCAATCTAACTGACCTTATCTGCAGAAAGTCGTCACAGTGGGATGGGCAGAGCCCTAAAGCAGAGCTGCTTCTGCCTGTACAGGCTGCCAGGCAAAGGAAAAGTTGCCAGTACAAAAGGCAAGACCAGGAGAAGTCATGCAGTGTTGCTTTTAAAAAAATTACTTTCTGTTTGGGTGAATTGACATAATATTAAGATCTAATTACACTTATTAGATTCTTCTGCCTGAACCAAAATGCAGGTGAGACCATGTGCCAAAGTCAATAGTACGGATTTTATTTAACAGTAAGTGTCAGGTGGAGAGAGACAGAGAAATAGAAGAGAGGAGTGGGTTAGAAGAGAAACAGATTAAGTAGGAAGACAGCCATCACCCCCATGGATCCAGTGGCATTCTGTTGCTCCTCTTCACCCTGCTCCCAGTGAGGGCCCCAGGAAACATGGAGTTCAATGGATTATTATATGTTCAGGTATACGCAGGAATGCCCAAGCACCTTCTCCCTGGCAGAGAGCAGACCTCTGGTGGAAGACCTCAGGAATGAGTCCGAGGGTCTTTGATGGTTTATGACCCCTTCTAAGACATGAGAGCTGCCTCCTTTACAATTGAGCCAAAACTCCCCAAACACTCCAAAACTCAGCCCCTCCCCTCAGTTGGCAGGAGAGTGTGTACACCTGGCCTTAGGAAACGAGTCTGTGGGCTATGGCCTCCTGCTCCTGCAACCAGACAGAGATGATTTTCAGGACAGCTGCTGAATTCACTTTCCTTGTGGAGACATTCTTCTCCCCCAGCTTTGTCTACTTTTCCTTGGACCTGAGGTAATTGAAAATTAGTGATGCCCTGTTCTTTTGTGTGGCCACTCAGGTGCCCAATTGCCCTTTTCTAGGGATGCCACTGTGGCAGATGAACAATAACTCCCTGCTGCAGGCATCTCCTAGAGCTTCAAGCCTTGCAGTCCCTGCTTGGGAATTTACAGACTAGTTTATAAACTAACAGAAACAATACAAACCAGGGACAAATGGTCTACTTCTCTATTTAAAGTTCTTGGATCATTTTAAATAATGATTTGCTGAAGGCATCAAAACTATGGCTGATACATGATAAGAAAGCCTCAACTTATTTTTGCCATCTTACAAAGACAGTGTAAATCTACTTTTTAATAAGCATTTCTGATCCCCCAAACTTCTCCAGCCTAGTTCTTCCCGACAGCACAGTGGTTAATCTCCAAGATCATAGTTATTCTTCATCTAGATGAAGAAAAGCTGTTGGAGAACAGAATATTAGACAATGAGACATCTCCCTATTTCAGTAATACCGTGGCAGAGAAGTTCCTGAAGACAAGATACGAAGGACCCGATTTTGGGATTTCAGTTTCCTCTGGATTGAGAACATCTGTGTCTATGAGGGGAAATGGGAGTGGGGGTTGGTGGGAAGGCAGCAAACATGGCGCAGATAGCAAGGAGTATATTTATTTACCCTCTCCCCAGGTTACTGGCTGATGTTCTTCTTTAGAGGGGAAAAGATCCTTTCCTTGTCCCTGCTTACCTCCTTTAGATAAAGGTCCATCCAGCCTGCAGGACTTGGGAGTAGCTGAAGCTGTTGCTGAGTAATTCCCTGTGGGTCTTGGAGTCCCTTCCTTCTAAGATGCAAACTTGGCAGCTACAGTGAGCTCCAGCAGCTTTTATGAGTAAAGGTGGGAAGGTAGATTATCATTTATACTGCCTGGATTACACAGTGTGCCTACACCTTCCTACCCTTAATATCTCTTCAGATTTCAAACTGTACTGCCAAAGACCAAACATTTTCTGCATAAACATTAAATAAAGGAAAAACACAATTACAACTCAGTCCAGAATGTATCTTGAAGGAGGAAGGAGAGGTGAAATGTGCTGCTAGTGACTTCCAATTTTCTTTCTGCTTATTTTTACATTTTCCTTTTTACATTTTTTAAAATATGCAAGACATATGTTGAAATGTCACAGTAACAAAACCAAAAAGTTTCAATGATTAATTTTCTTGGGCTAACAAGCATTTCAATCTAGGTTATTTTTGTCTTAAAAAGAAAAGTATATTTTATCAGCAGTAGCAAAGAAGCTTTGTGTTCATATAAAGAGATATGACTATTAAAGAGCAAACACATATACTGAATATTTCTTCTTAAGATATTCTTGCAACTACAGTCATAGAATAGTTTGGATCACCCTTTGACAGTTACCTAGCCCAGCCTTCTTGAAATGTGCAGTGACATCTTCAACTAGATCAGGTTACTCAGAGCACAGTTCAGCCTGGTCTTGAATGCTTCCAGGGTGGGCCATCCACCACCATTCTGGGCAACCTATGCCAGCATTTCACCAGCCTTATAAATAATTTCTTCCTTATATGTAATCTAAACTTACCCACTTTCAGTTTAAAATTATTCCCCCTTGTCCTATCACTACAACACACCCTTGTAAAAGTCCTTCTCCAGTTCTCTTGGAAGACTCCTTCAAGTACAGGAAAGCAATAATTAAGTTTCCCTGGACTCTTTTCCAGGCTGAAAAAACTCAACTCTCTCAGACCTCAGAAAAGAGGTGCTCCAGCCATTTTGTGACCCTCCTCTGTACCTGCACCATACCCACAAGTGTGATACATTCCCCTTCCTGAGTACTTTCTGATATTTTAAATAGAGATACATGGGATAGAAGCAAACCAAATCACTACAGCTGAGCTTAACACTAGACATTCAATACAGCCAACAGGAAAAATTGAGAATGAGTTGTATTAAGAGGCAAGTTACAGCATAATTTGTTGCTCTCTGCCTCTAAAAGTTGAAGATTTTGCTACCTTTTCTGGTTATTCCCAGATTTGTGGAGTTCTTTAGTATTATGCAAACACAACTCCCTTTATTATAGAAGGATATAATGTATCAGGATACACAAAGCTAAGTAAATGCTTTATTATCTGCATTCTCAAGCCACAAAAACCTCTGTAGCATCAGGGGCCCCCTCAGGGACCCCTACAAGGACAAAGACGCCTGGAAGCTGATTGCTTTCAGGTACTTATTCTTGCAACCCTTATATTGCAATGGCATCTAGAATGGCTCTGCAGGTGGGCACCTCATCACAGGAAAATTAGTCCTCACTCCACAACAGCTTTGGGTGAGAGCTCTGGACTTAATTGCAAACTGAAAGGAAAAGCTGCATGGTAGCCACTTAAGCACCCCTTCGCACCACAGGTACCATAAGAAACAGAAAGTCATCAACTGTTGATATCCAGCAGCAAGGAGATCTCTGCACTTTCCTCTCTCACTGGTGCTCTTTAAATCATCAACCAGGTTTATCAGAATTAAACAAAAGCCAAACAAGTAATCTCTTTAAAATGTGATACCCAACAACACAGTGCTTGAAGCATCCCAAGCCAGTGATCAACTACGAGGGTATTGGTTCAACTTCACTAAGGGACCATGTCATTCTCTCCTTCCCCCCACCTTTAGACCCCTTACTCCTTCTTTTTTTCATGGTTTCAAACTATTGATATCCAAAATCTAGCCCACTCCTCTGACACCAAATATATTTGCTGACAGCACACACACAGTGTGGGTGGGTGGCTTAAGAAAGCTCCTAGGTACAAAGTTAGCTTGGGGATATTGCATACCCTGCTGATTATCAGGACAATTTAAAAGGGTGCAGGGAAAAAGAAAAGAAAAACCTTTAAAAATATGTGTGCCCCTGTGACTTTCAGCCCTTTGAAAAAGTAAGAAAGAAAAGAAAAGCACCCCTGGTGTGTGGTTAAGATAACTACAAAGGAACTATTCTTAGCAGGTTCGTTCAGTAAAATGAAGGGTGCTTTGACTGCATTTTTTGGCCTTCCTAATCTGACAGATATTGACGGATAATTCAGAACAGCCAAAATCTTTGCCCTAAAAACATTGACTCATATGTGTTACACCCAGATGTTTTATTGGGTTCTTAATAGATATCAAAGCTACCTTAATGTACTTGAAAGTTGCATTTTGTACATTTTAGAGTGTATGCATGTAGCAGAGGGAAATGATAGAGAGAAGTTCCATTAAGAGCAGCTTAGAAAGGACTATTTATGCCCCCCCAACATTGATACTCTAAATACAACCCCACCCAGCACTTTGTTTCTGCCTAATCAAGTTTGAAAATGAACAGCATCAATATCCTTAATGTGCAATTAGGGCTTTGCAGGCTGGTCTCTCCAACAGGTACAGGAGCTTGTGTGTAAACATTGCAGCACTGACCTCCCCACCAGCCCCTGGGGTGACAGCAGCAGCAGTGGCCACCATACCTACCAGAACCATCCCTGTGACTTCTGAAAACTGGCCCTTCGTCTCATCCAGAAGTAAAGGGCTCCAGTACCCCACCTCCATAGGATTCAAGAAAGAATTCTTTCATCTGACAGCATAAGGAGGAGGTACCCCCGCACCACAAACAGGGTTTTATTTCACTAAATCATGAATGAAAGCAAGCAAGGCACCCCCAACTCTCAGCAGCACTCTTCTCCCTCAGAGTGCCCCAACCACTAATACCAGAGAGCAGCTGAGCAGGCACATGACTCTGAAAATAAAGAGACAATTCCGTGTGGGAAATAAAGGCATGCACACAAATCAGACACAGAAGAGCAGAGACCGCAGGTTGCAGCAGGGGCTAGGGAAATGCAGTGCTGTGCAACTTGCAGAATTTCCAAGTTATTTGGTACTGTTGCCCCAGCATGATTCTCACCAGCTCCTCATAGTGGAAGCTTTTATGTATCCCACCTTGCAGTCACTACTGGACAAATAGGGTATAACAATCAAACAAGATGGTAAATATACCATCTCTTCCCAAGAACCATATTCTTCAAGGTGGTATGCACTTTAGTAGAGAATCCTCCTAAAAGAAAACCAAACAAGAACAACAAATGCAATGTAATGAGTATCAAGCATAGACAGAACTTCTGATCTGTCAGGAGTCAGAGGTGAAGTTCTGCTGCCAAAGAGCTCTTTTCATTCTTCAGCATGTCAAAGGAATCAGTCACTGACAGAGGCAGATATGAGGTATCTCATATATAGGGAAAAGATTTTCCTGGGCAAATAGGATTAGGTCATCCTTCTGTGCCTGTTTGCAGTAACACAAAGAGTTTGTTAAATATTAAAGCCAGGAATTTTCCAAAGTAAGTTTTAGATAGTTCACTGGTAAGAAAGCTACCCAGCTGAAATGTTGACTGCTGTTCTAGTTTAGACTAGTGTAGTCTGAAACTAAAAATTCCAAATTACTAGCATCACTAGCTGGACATGCAAGATCCAGGAGTATTTTCATTAACAATGTGAAGTACAGTACAGGAGGAGATGGGGCCACCTCACCAGCTGAGCCAAAATTCTCTGGAGTTGTTCAGAGAAGTTTCAATCATTCACATAAAGGCAAAGACAACAGCTGTGCTTTAAAAAATGGATTCTGAAAAAAAAAAACCCAACTACTAGAAAAGTGCACTCTTTAAAAGACCTTTATTTTGGTTGCATGGTTACAGTTCGTTTATGCTTACAGTTAGATTCTTCCCAAATAATATTTCATAGCTCACCATGTACACAGTGTATTCTCTATCAGTCTGGTATGGAAGAACTTTATAAAATACAGATTAAGTGACTTTTTAATCTGTACACTTTTCAGATTAGTTCATCATGATTAAGTAAAAAGGCAAATAGATTAATTGGCAATTAATTGGTTTTACAATTTTAATATATTAGTACAAAATGGCACAAAAGAAAAAAAGGTCATTTTAAAGGCTATAAGCATCAAACTTTTTAAATGCTTTCAGTCAGTTCAACCGATTTTAACTTAATTTCAAATACCAGTGTTGAACTTAGAATTGAACCTTTAATCTTTTTTTCTTAAGCAGTGTGAAAGACATCACATACAATTTTGCACCTGTTCATGGAAACTAAATCACAGCAGTTTCAGAACAGTGACATTCAAGTGCAGCTAGGAAGTTGGGAATTTCTATTCTTCCCAGTAAGTCTATGAAATCACAGACTAGAGCATATTTTCATCTAAGCAAATGCACTCATACACACGTCAGATGCAAAGATACCAGATGTGTGCAATAAAACACAGTACTTCCTAATGCAAGGACTGGAACAAAAAATTCACATAATTACATCATTCAACCTACCTACTTTTGCAGGAGGCTTCCAGACATAACCATACATGATGCCAGATATAGAGATAAATGGAACATTTCAAATATTTCAAGCAAACTGTAGGCTTAATTCACAGGCTTCAGGTATAAAAGAGAGATCACATCACCTTCAGCAACCTACGTTTTATGTTTGAACCACCCATATCAAATGGGTAGGTGAACATGATAGAAGGGATAGAGAGAAGAAATATATTTCTAACTTTAAAATAAATTCTGAGATGTGAATTCGTTGCCTCAAGCAACAATTCAGGAGTTTGTTTTGGCAGCAACATTTAGCAATACCCTAAAAGATAATTACCCACCCTGTCAACACAAGTTACCATCACTTTGATTAGCTCCCTAAACCTTAAGATCTTTTGTGTTTAAGTTAATGGAACAGTTTATGATCCTGACTGTTTTTTCCTGGTAAGACAGCACCCACATCTGAGAGGCCAGGCAGTTATACTGATGGCAGTACTGAGAACATTATTTCTCAGGTTAAAACAAAAAGTCTTATAAAAAAAGTAAGTGTGATGAAGTACAGAACCACTATTTTACTCAGCTTCACAATGAGCAAACCATGACTATGAATTTCCTAATTTAAATACAAATTACAAAGCTTTCTCCAGAGACTTATCTTGCAATTAACCATATGATGAGTCCAAAAAGCAATGCTCCAACAGCAAGTATAATAATAAGTATGCACATCTTCTTTCGAGATCTTTGCTGGCAACAGAGAAAAAAACAAAGTTGATTGAAAACTGTAACACATCAGAACATCAGAAAATTATTCACATGCTTTTATGGTCCTACTGCTTGTGCAAACTAAATTGTGTCCTTACATAAAAGATGGTCAAGACATCTAAAGATGCTCAAGGAAAGAAAAAGCTCTCTACATTAATTTATGCTATATTCAACAGAATTATATCAGTGGTATTTTCTGGTAAACTTAATAAATTAGTTAAAGAAAACACAGTAATGTCATGAATGGATGTAATTAGAACTCTGGGGCAAGTAACATGAGCATAGAGAGGAAAACGGACAATTGGTTGCAAAACAGAGAAAGTAGAAATGGTCTGCTAGAAAAAAATATTATTGGTGTATATACAGAAGGGAAAAATGGACTACAATTTTGGGCTGCTGTGTATCTATTCACAGTTATTTTAAAGGTGTTTTTGACAAGTTTCTTAGGTAGAACTTGCTCTTAAAGAAAACAAACAAACAAAAAACCAAACCAAAGAGACATGACTAGAGAACCATTTAAATAGATGTCACTACAATAAAGTCCAAATTATGAGCACGTTGAGAATGTTCAAATTTCCCATACAGGTCTGTAACTTGAGATACCAAAGCACTCAAGACCAGCAGCAGTCTTTCATCCTTTACCTGAAGGGTACAGAATCTGAAGGTTTCCTTCACAGGATGGAAGAAAATTACCAAATGGGTTTCTTGGGCTCTTGCTGATAGCCAAGGAATAACAGCTCTCAGATCTTGGGATTCTAGGCAATAGCCCCAGAAGTAAAGCCAATCTGTTCTGTACTTGGCAGAAGTTCTTCTGCCTGAGTGGTTTTGATGTTTTGGGGTTTTTTAAATTTTTCTCTCTGAAGAATACCATCTGTGTCAGTTCTTCATTGAAGCCGTCAGTTCTCTGACCAGTAATAGCCAGACCACCAAATTTCATAACAAATCTCTTAAATCTAGTTTTTTTGTCTCATTGCCACTTCTCTCACCATCAGGCTAAGATTTCTTCATTCCATTGTTTTATCAGTTTGCTGAGTACCTTCCTCCTGTGTCCATTATTCTTTACACTCACAATCTCTTCCTTCTGCATCCTGTTGACCTCCCTCTTACCAGAAATGCATTGAAGTCAAACATTTCCCCTGTAATACTACTCAAGCAAGGCATGGTAAACTTATTTCAACATACAATTGATCATTTCTGTAAGTGCTGAAGCAACCTGGCTTTGCCTATATTGCTCTGCTGTGTGAATGCAATCCACAGGGCAGATGAGTGATACAGAGCTCATCCAACCACAAACAGAAGCTGTAGGAGTATCAACAGCCTTGTCCCTCCCAGCACACCTGGGCCTCTAACACTTCCTTGAGGGGGTCAGGCCAGATACAATAATTGCTGAAATTTTTCAGCACTTTAGAACAAGGATAAGTTTTCAAGCAAAGGAAAGTTCAAATCCAAAGCAAACAAGACAGTCCTTTCATCCAAATACAGAGCAACTCTGCAGTGTTTGGTGCCTCCTGCAAGACCCACTGAACAAAAGCTTCTCAAGTCTTGATAACCTTCCTTTGCGACCGGAAGATCCTTTCCTCCTTAAAACAAATCATGAAGCTTTTAATTTCAAATTTCAACCAGAAAACTTATACCTTACACTGAAATTTTTGGCTGCTATTTTTTTTCTGGATGTTTTAAGCATCAAAATAGGAGTCATCAAATGTACTTAAGGTGACAATTAGTCCCACTGAGAATACAGTTCAAGGATGCACCCTCTACTACTTCTGAAATCAGCAGGCAGTTTTTCAGACATTCTGTCACTCATTTACTGCCCTAGCTACTACCAACACACATAAGAGGATTTTTTTTAAAAAAGTCTAAGGACTAACTCTAACTTAAAGGAGAAGATTAATTACTAATAGGATTATTTCTAATAAGTTCCAAAAATGTATAAAGAAATGGCACTTAAAGATATTAAAAGGCTTTTCAAAAAAGTTTGACAGTCTGAAATATGTTTTTAGCATCAAAGTAGCAAGTAACAAAAGCTGGATATATACAGCTTCAGGAAGATTTCACACCACAAAAATTGGTTCTAACTGGCCACATCTTTTTTCCTGCCTATCTTCCCTACTCCTCCAGTGATCTCCAAAAGCTTGCTCTCCCATATACAGGAACATTTGACTTCTTGAATTATAAAAGTAGGAGTCTGTTTGTGTAAGGTTTTTTTGTTGGTTTTGGGATTTTTGTTTGTTTGTTTTAAGTAAAGGTGTAACTCCAGGTGCTCTCATAGAATCTCAGAAGGTTCTGAAACAGTCTGGCTGGAAACAGCCTCATAGGAAACCCAAAGCTTTCAGAAGTCACTGACTTACTTTATATTGACCTAGACTTTATATTGACACCATTGTAGTCTAACATAAACTTTTAAGTCTTCAAGCCTTGAGGAGCTTGCTAGGCAAAATCTGAAGTCCATAAGAAAGTGTAAATCAGGACTACTGCAGAACAGTTTCACACATCTGGCATTACCTGGTAGTTCGCTGCTCTTGACAGCTGCTGGTTTGCTTGCTGCACGTGTACATCTGCATTTTCCACATTGGCTTCTATGCTGTCTTTGTTTTGAAAAGAAAGATTTCAAATTTTGATAAGTCATAACCCAGACAAAGGTTTGGAATGCTCAAATATACTTGAGAGCATATAAACAGCTGCCCCAAAATGCTGGTGTCTTCATCAGTGTACCTTGTATTATGAAAGCTTGACCCATCCTACACTTATGCTTGAGTTCATTCCAGAACTGCTCAGGCAATAATTGGCTGAATTCATGTCAAGTAACAGCTCTCCCATTCTGCATGCAGGGCTAAAACTTCAAAACCAATCAGGGCAGAAATTTCTAGTACTTCTACCATTTTTTTTTTCTTTTAAAATTGCCTTTCACTTGTCTTCCAACTTGCTACTGACTACTTTCTGCTCAGATTAAGAGAAGTCCTAAGGTTTATGAAACAGAGGCAATGGACCAACCAATATCCCAAGAGGCATGATTCTAGTTTGGTATTCTATCATATTGACACAGACTGTATTTTTTTCAGTAGAAAAACATGAACCAATTATGGGTTAAGGTGATAAAAAAAGTTCTGAAAATATGTTCTGGACATAGACAAGAGCATGGCTTAGCAGTTGCTGCAGAAAATGGATTCTCCAATCACATTTTGTTAAAACAATAAACTTGTTTGCATGAAAAGCAAAGCATGAATCTTTGCTGAATCTGCACTTAGATTCATTAACAATACAATAAAATGTCCCACAAATTCCAATTTTATGTACAAACAGTTTAAAAAGCTACGTTAAAGACATTCTGAACACATGAAAAATTGCATATTTTAAACTAGATTTTAAGCACTCTTTCTTACTGTAATCCCAGTCATCTCAGCTAGTCTACTAGGTTGTATTTGATTTGCTTTAGCATTGATGGTGCCATTAGAGGAATTTTTCCAGCAAAAAGAAGGTCTACACTGCAGCTCTCCAGAGAAACCGAATTAAAAAAATTCAAGTAATTGAATTGGACTTACCTATCACATCACCCTGTTCATGAATCATCATTCCTAGATCTTTGAAAATTTCATTGATGTCCATAATATCAGCCTAAAAAATGGAATCATAAATGTACATCACACATTTTAGCATCTATGTACATTTAAATATGAATACTGTCCCTTCTCCTCCAGGGTGTGCATCCATGACTCTTTATACTACAGGATTAAAAAAAACCTTAATGTGCTTAGTTTGAAGGTCTTCCTTCAAAAATTTTAGTAGGAGTTTATGAAACATTTACTTACTTCTGTTTCAATGAAACAGAAAATCTCTACTTCCAGAAATGTTAAAAAAAATCTACTTAGAAATGTACATGTTGAACAATACATTGGGAAGATGTGAGTAGAGGTATTATTTTGCTACATTTATATTATTCACTGTTTAAATGGTTCTATAATATGACCTTATTGGAAAAAAAATTCCACTTTTTCTTGCAATCACATGAGCGCTCTTATTCCACAGCAAAACCGCTGAAGTTAAACACAGTATATCAAAACATGGCTTTCATACAGTGGATTTCAAATGTACATTCCACATCTAAAGGTAGTATTTGCAGTTTTTAAGGGAAAACACATACCCACAGACAAATCCAAACTGCTCAAGATTCATGCCTCCAATTAATGCTCATGCTCCTTTAAAAATCCTATTTCTTTGGAACATCAAAAACATGTTCTGCCATAAAATCACCTGCACTTACTTCAAGCTGCCTAATGGAAGATTCCCTCTCCTCGATAAGACGGAGGTCATCTTCTGTAATTTCTTCATCTTGCACTTGTGCTTGTGGTTGACTATCAGACAAAAAACACAAAACCAACACCCATGCAGAATTTAACACAATGAGAAAGAATTTGTAAGAATAAAACTACAGTTAAATACATAGCACATTTTACATTATCAGTTAATAAAATGGTGTGGTTTTACCCTTGTCTGTCCCTGGCTAACAGAAATGGTATGACCATCACAGCTTTGGTGTAGCAGAGCTGCTGGAGCAATACTGTACAAAGCAGGTGACTTACCGGAAATTCTAGGTATGAATACAAGGACAAAGCTCCTTCTGAATTATCAACTGCATAGTTTACATCTATCTGAGCAACAAAAAAGAATCTGAGACTAAGAAACAGTTCTTGAAGAATATGGAAATAATGGGAGTTCCCAATAAATACTGGCCCTTATCACAACATCTTCACTTTATTCAAGCTGGACACTTCTTCCCAAAGTTTGGGTCCCAGAAAACCCAAATGCAGCTTAAGGGAGCTAAAGAACAGGCAGCAGCTGAATCATCAGGAAAAAGGAGGGACGTTATGTGAACTGCTTCTTTTTCTCCCAGTGTATGCCATCAAAGTATCTTTATGCTAAACACCAAAAAAATCATAGGCAGCTTGCTTCCCTGCAGGATATTCATTATTCTGAACTAGGATAAGGCATATTAAGTAATTCAACCTACCTGTCCCAAGAGACAAGCGTTCCTTCTTTGTAGTTATCTTCTGGAGCCCCACCCTACATGATCAGTGTTCAAAAATACAAGCAAAACATTATAGCCCTGAAAAGAGCACTGACAGCATTTCTATAAGGAGTCAATACTGAAAGGTTTCTAGTAAGTCAAACTGAAACATGATTCAACAACACGCTCTCATCCTGATTTTGCTTTATGCATGCATAAGGCTGAAATACAAGTAAATGTATTTAGCTCAGTAACTGCGTAAATGTATTTAGCTCAGTAACTGCCTGCTAAACTTACAAGTACAGAATGTGTATTTGGCACAGATTGAAAAGGCAAAATTGATATAGTGACAAGGAAAATCTGAAGCTACTCAGAACTCGTCCACCTTAATACTCCACTGAAATCTGGCAAGTTATTCTTCCCCAAAGGAAAAAATCTGTTGATATGTAAAGGTAGAGCAAAAACATTTCAAAATTCACTAGGAGTTGCTTTTGCAAGATTACAGCATGAACACAGGGGCAGTTCATTCCTTTGTGTGACAAAGGCAAGGAAAAAGCAATAGTTGTCCAGGAAGGTTATTACAACTTAATGCAGCCTTTACTATAAAATCATATAGCACGTGTTCTGCAGCATTTAGACTCAGCTATAAGCTAAGTCGCACTGTGGAGGCACTAACAATGTAAAGAATAGAGTGGCACATTTTCTGATACTTACGGACACCCTTGAGCTGGCTCTTACTCTGGCTACAAAATCTTTTTCCTTCTCAGCAGCTTGCCTTTGGAGTCTTTGGAAATTTGTTAGTGCTGTTGTGAACTCTCCCACAAGACGGTCTTTCTGTATTTTTCTTTGACGCTGTAGGAGAAAAAGTTTTACCAAGTCAAATGAGCTAAGGCTTTTCAAGGCTTTACTAAATAGTCTGCTAAATATCAAGGCATATATACCCTTTCCTCTAAATTGGTGTAAGGGAAGGCTGTCAACAAAACCATTTACAAGTCCATGGACAAACCTTCTTTCCTTCTGGGATCACATAACTATACAAATTAAGGCATTTAAAGAAGAAATCAATGTATTTATTTTCATTTAACAGCTGAAAATGAGAAATGAGCACTGATAAGAAAGCTTCTACTTTGCTTATTATCCACTGATTTTAAAATCTTCTGCTTTGGTGTGAAATATTTTGACACCAGGAATGCTAATATATACAGAGATGACTGAATATAGAGGGGAGGAAGGGTGCAGAAAAGAACAAAGCACTTCATATATATTTTACATAAATGCCAGAAATACATAATGAACTGAATCCAGAAGTGGGTTCACATACCCCCTTAAATGCTTTAGAACAGATCCAGAAATACTTGTTCTAACCTTTCAGGTTTGGGGTTTTTTTAAGATGTAGTAAGGGGAAGGGGAATATTGGGCACTCAGAAGAGCCTCCACAATATTTGCCTAAATATATTCATACATCAGCCCTTACAAATTTCTGAAAGGTTGTCATTTGCCATTCATGAATCTGTTATTTATGCATTTCATTAGGAAATACCTTTGATAAAAGGTTAAAATTAAACAGGAAAAAATTTCACTGTGAACTTTTCAACTCCAAGATAAGCAAACAGGAAAAAAAAAACCAAACTAAAGATACTTTGGTTGAACTAGAGGTTATATACCAAGTTCTAACACTGCTGTTAGAAGTTTACAGCTTGACAGGATGTACACACATGGATCATGGCCTGCCACTTGAACTCCGTGTTTCAAGACCATTCACTTTTCCAAAGGCTCCTTAGTAACTACTCACAGACCAAGCTAGTTGTTTAGGTGACAATAACCTGAATCCATGTTTTCTAGGATCCTGTTGTTCTTCCCTTATTTAAGTGACAGATTTTACTAGGATAAGAAACCACAGGAGGGCAGACAGAAGTGTGCTAACCACAACAGCCACTTCACAAGTTTCTGACTAAAAGATTTTACACAGACCTCAGAAAAAAGGCTGATTTAGTAACAGCTCCTGTCTAGTCCTCTTGAGAAAGGAAAAGCCTGTGACAAGACATATGCTGATCTAAGTGTTGCAGAACAGACATACTGTGATAATCAAATTATTCAGACAGTGAGTGAGCAGTGTTTTGGCACACAATTTCTTGACCCTGGAAGCGGTCAGAGTGCTGGCAGAGTCAGACACAGCATTGCTGCAATGGATTATAAAGTGTCCAGATACCTAAAAAAGCAGAAAGGCACAGCACACTGCCCTGATTCCTACTACTTCATTCCTGATACATAAATACAAGTTTGGGACAAGTCTGGACGACAACAAAATATTCTTACATTTTAGTGTATTCCCACATTGTGCAAATCTGTTGACTAACCAAACAATGCTTTGAAAACAGGAATAAAGAACTAAAATTACTAAAATACTTCACATGAACCAACATATTAGTCATACAAGCTATGCTTTTTTGTTTTATACCTGTTCACTTGTTGCAGGCAGAGATCCAAACTCTTTAATGTATTTGTCAGTTTCTTTGGCAAGCTGATTGGTGTATTGCTGCTTCTGTTGCCTAAAACCAAATGCAAATTTTCATCAGAGAGCATTGGGTTACTTTGCTGAATTTCACTGATTCTCAGAAAAACATCAGTACTAAAAGTTTCTCTGAAGCACACAAAGCCATCTTTAGTCTATTCTTTGCTGTAAAGGCATGAAATCATGGATTTAAGAAGGACAGGTGTTGAAGAATGTGTATTGTGCAATGTGACAACATAATTAATAATGACTCACTTTTTTTGCCCCTAGGTTTCCTCTATTTTATTCATGTGCTGCAATACATTTGTAGTCATTATGAATACATACTTTCATACTATTCATATGAATACTTCTGATATTATCATGCAATCCTTTACCAATATTCACTTTTTTTTTTTTTCTGAAGCAACTCAAAATACACATTATGTATATATACATATGTATACATATATATACATTACGATATATACATCAATTATCCCAGTACGGGTCTGAAGCATATCCTTAACACCAGTTATTGTGAATGGCGTGAATTTATGCCTAGATCCTGTTGGGTTATTGCATCAACTGTGTATGTATGTTGCTCTTCACCTATTCCCAGTCCCTAGAAGAATATCCCCTGGCTAATGTTACGGGCCCTGAACTCAGGCTATTATGAAGAAATCTGGCTGTTCACACAAAATTAACATCACACATCACAATTTTGGTCCAATACACACCTCCTCCTAATATTCGATAGATATTCAGCACAGCATGAAACACACAAAGAATGCCAGGATGAGCACATGTTGCTTACATGCATTTGCGATGCTGAGATTAATGTGATAAAGGAGTTTAAGTTAAAAAATCATACTGGTTCATTAGACCATGCAGAGAAGTAGAGAGCAGCTGCTGTCTCTCCTAGAGGCATATTAGGGATCCACCTTTAGGTGACTGAAATCCAGCAGAGCATCTGCCTTGGAGTCTAATTCCACTTCTGTTATACTACTATTTCTGGTAGGTATTTATTTTATAATGCCATCCCTTACTGTAGCTTTCATCACTAAAACAAACATTCCCCTTCCTCTCTCAGTATTCCACCTCACAAAAAACCCACCCCAATATATTCATTACCTTGTGCCACTTCTACAGGTAGATTGGAAGCATTGACTGCAGTGGAGGGGTATGGGGGTATGTTTTTGAGCAGTGCTATTCCTTTCTGGTTATGCCACTTTGCTAACAAACAGCACAGGTTTTATAGATGCACTGATACTGCAGGCAATGCGCACAGGCAAATCAGCTGATTCGAGTTTACAGAGTATCCTATTTTTAGAAAGCACATCTCAACATCTAAGTTTCAAATATTTCTCTATGCTCACCTTTCGCAGGGAAATCAAGCACTCTGCCTAACAGAAACCCACCTCATCACCTAAGAGGACACTGTTTGCGATGCAATGAAATTAAGTGTTATGATGTGAAGTACTCACAGCTGTTGCCTCAACTCAGGCGTGTCCTGTGGTGTTCCAAGCTGATGGAGTATTCTTTGTATTTCAGCAGCTGTTTGTGAAGAGGAAGAAAAATTTGAATGGGGCAGAGACAATTGCTATTCAGTTGAATGCATTTTTGCTTGACAATTCTAAAGCCATATAAATAAATCGACAGAAACGGATATGCAGGACTTTTTCAACCTACTACGAAGATCCCATTTGTAAGTCCCAGAATAACTACTGAATGATTTTTGCCATGTCAAAGACAAAACCTGAGGTTTCTTATGAAGGATGGGAATGTATTCAAATCTTTACGTAGAAACAGGCAATTTAAAGATTAGTAAATTATTTCATTATAGTAAGTCTAAATCAGGGGATTTTTTTTTTATTAAATATTTATTATTTAAAATTATTTTTTAAATAAACAGCACCATTCGTATTCTGATTTACTTTATGCATATCATTTTGGAAAACCATATGGAAGATTTCTAGAACATTCTCTTACACAAAATTTCAGAATCCATGCATCAATGAAGAGACAGCTATAAAGCATTCATGGGTTTACAGTACATAAAAAAGGAAATAAAACTCATGTGTTCATGTTTAAATTGCAATTTTGAGAATCTTATGTTTTTAAGTCTGGGATACAAACTGCCAGTGTACTTCATTAAACATAGTAGTTTTGAACTGCAAGCAACATATTGTCTGAGCCTTATTTTCAACCTAATATATTTTACTGTCACATGTAAAAACAGGAAGTAAAATGGACAGAAACTTAAAGAATGTGTAGGTTTTCAAACTGCAAAACTTATAACTTCCCTGTATTTCTGTGGCTCTCCCCAGGCAGGCTGGTGTACCACACAGATAGATATGGTAAGGTATTATGTGGGATCCTCACTTCATTAGCTCACTAATTTTTTTTCCTAAATAGTTAAAAATGCTGTAAGTGACAACTACATGAGGAAGAAAAACATACTAAAAAAAAGAGAGTACTTTTCCATTCACTATAGAAGTGATCTGTAGGAGACAGAACTTCAGGTAAAATGAGAAAATAAGCTATGAGTTATGTTAACCAGTTAGATAAAACTGCAATTCCCTAAAGCATTTTTATTAATTATATTAATTCTGATCTTTACTTCATAACAAATCTCCAGTAAATGTTGTATAGATGGCACTAGATTATCTACACTACTTTACAAAACATCCCAGTGCTGACAACTGCTATAGTCAATAATTAGTGTGCACACCCAGGTAATGAATACATCAAAATGGGAAAGTTAGATTTACATGAGGTAAAAAATCAAATGCTTAAGCCAAGTGGTTTTGAGATAACTAAATGACACAAACTACTAACAGAATTTCTGTGGGGAATAGCACTGTAAGATGGGTTTCATGCAGCTTGCATTTTAACTGAGCTGAAAACCAGTAAAACATGAATGAAGATTTTTGATTTTGGCTACTAAGGACCAGCCCTTCTCTGCCTCCTGCCTGCTGGGCAAGGCAGTGCCCGCCTGCCCGCACTTCTGGGCAGCTGCAGCTGCTCACACACACTGATTAACATGAGCTCAGGGTAATTAAGCTTCTTTTTTATGGTCAGTGTAATGCATTGTTTTAAAACAAACAAAAAAATAACTGGCTGGTGTTATCTTCAAGAGCTTATAGTTTTAATATCTATAAAGCTGAACGGTAATTATCCTGTATTTGTTCCAAGGTGCTCTCCCTTCTGACTCCAGAGCCAAGGAGCTCGGTTATTCCATATGAACTTTCAAAAGGGAAAGAAAGGAGGAATCCAAAACAGACAGGAAAGTCCCGGTGTGTCCTACCGCCACCTAGAGGTGCATTATTTAACTTCAAGTGAAGAAAACGCAGGTTTGCGTTTTAAATAAAAATTCCCCGAAACATGGCCTATACTTAAAATATTTACATTCCAAGCTAACGGCATATTTACCTTACTTCTAAAGCTAAACATAAGTAGATAATTAAGCGAAAATTAAAAGCCAGCACTTCAAAACTGGTTAGATATACAATTCCTAAGGCAGAGTTTGTGGCAGTTCAGGTCTTGTGATACAAAAATTTAGCATAAAATTAAAACATATTTTACCATAAAGTCTGTAAGTATATGTAAAAATATCAAATTTCTACTAGGGCTTCAAATAACAAGGGGAAAAAGAAGAGGAAAAAAATCCTAAGTACTGAAATAATATCATTTTCTATGCTTCCTGTAATTCAGTATTTTCCACCTTAACCTTTCACAATAATGGGTATTATTGAAAAAATTAAATTATTTGTTTATATGAAGTACACCACATAGTAAAATGAAAATGCTTATTCAAGTAAGTAAATAGAGAAAAAGGCAGAGCAGAAAAAGTAAATTTTGGCCCATATCCTTCAGCAGCACTCCAGAAGATGCTTCATAAAAAAGCCAAAAACAAGTTGGTAGGATCAGTATGACAATGGAAGTGGAGACTTTCCTGAAATCTTGATTTACAGTATATACCTACAGTTTGATGAGTTAAAGAAATCAAGTCTTTGTACTCCTTTGCATTAATATAAAAATGCTGGTGTGTATACAGCCTAAAAATTACATTCTTTATAGTCTTATAACTCTTTTGGTTTGGCTTGTTTTTACTGATTTCTCACTGTAACTACTTCTCATTCAAATATTTGATATAATATTACACATATAATCACAAAGCCACCTAAACTTTAGACATTCAGTTTGTAGTGATACTTCCATTAACAAAATTTTTAACAGGATTAAAGATATTACCATGAGGATCACAGAGGGAAAGGGTCTTCTTCCCTCACATGCACACACAGGTCTCACAGAATCTGATTAAAAGCAAGAACTAGCTTTGCAACTTCTTAGATCACAGGACAATATCCCTTCCTTTCCTCAAGAGAAAAGCAGGGTAGCCTTAGCGCCTCTCACTAAAGGTTAGACTGCAGAAATACCTCTGCTTGCTCCTCCCACTGCTCCATTTGTGAAACAAGCAGAGAGAAGAACCAAGCAGGCAATGAAGAGCAAAACTGCTGAAAACCTGGGATTACTCTTTGGAAAGCAGAAGTTCCTAAACTCCAGATTTCACCGTTGATGGTTGTATTTATAAGGGTACTGCCTCCATCATTTAAGCAGATTTTTAGTCTTGTATAGGGAGTTCAGGCTGGCAGATCACAGCATCTGCTCTGGTCCCCTCAATCCGTCAGTAACACTCAAGTGTCCCAGGGAGCCAAAGGCCTAGGCCTAGCTCACAAAGCCCTAGCACTGCACTGCAAACATACTGGTAACAGTCAGGGACACAAGATCACAGTGCAGCTTTGACAGGTTACTAGGCTACTTCACTTTTTATGGTTTTCCTTTCCCCAGTTTCCCAATTCTTCAAACATCCCAAGGAGTTGGAAAAGACAGGACTAATCTAAGGTCCCTTGTGTCCTAGACATTACCAATCCTGCCACAGAGATTGACTGGATGTTGTGCATTATTTTAATTCCTTTCAGTGCAAACTGAGACACTGGCTCACATGAGCACTTAGGCTCCTTGGGCACACATAGGTGGCTGCTGGACTTTGCTCAGGAGCTGCACAAGGGCACACAGCACGTGTGCATGCAGGTGTTCTTTACCAAAGTCACTGGGGTATGGCAACAGTCTCCAAGCTCCTGCCACTTCACACTGCCCAACAGGGTAGATGTTTGCATACAATGAAAATCAACAGCTCTGTCAGGGCTCACACTACACGAGCAGGAACAGCACATTGCCAGGGCTGGCAATATACAAAAGCAAGACCCCTTTAGAAACAGAAGAGCAGGAAGCAGAGTATTTTTCAGAATGCATTTTTTTCCCAAGAAACTGCTGTCTTGCATGCAAAGGAATCTCATTTTTTTTCACCTGAAAATTAGTCTTGTCTTAGAAAGAATCAATACCATAACATTAAGAAGACTTTTCACTTGTCTTTGCAGCATTCCTGATCTAGATCTCACAATATACAACTATTAGCTGATAAAAGCTATTCAGCTTCTCTAAGGCTGGTCACATGCTCAGAAACAGGTCAGACATGGTTAATGATGAGCCAGAGAAACAATTAAGACCTAACCTGAATTCCTACAGAGAAAATTATTCAGGAGTCATCTCATGTTTATTTTTACTAGGCCAAACAGTGGTTCCATTTCTAATCAGTGGAAGGCTATCCTCTAGTTAAGGAGAACATAAAAAGGAAAGTAGTAGACTGATATAAAAGACCTCCTTTTCTCTACAAGAGTCATAGAAGTAGAGGTAGTTGCAGTGGAAATATTTACAATGTTTAACAGGTAGGAGTACTTGAGAAACATATTCCCGACTGATCTGTAATACATACAACTTTTTTCATAAATAAAACCATGTTTCACATATTGGATCACACAACTACCCTTGCGCTTTATACTGGCAAGCAAAGAAGAAAGTTTTCTCTTATTCCTCCTTATCTTGTCTTGTTTTGCAGCCAGATTTGCAAAGCTGTTTCATTACTACAAGTAAATCCATGCTGACATAACCACTTTCTCTGGCAGGGCTGAGAAGTGACCAAATATTGTTATTGATGTTCATCTACAGCATTAGCCAAAGGAAACTGAGAATGACATTACTTTGCAATGTTTACCAGCAACTCCAGCTACAGGACAGAAGCTTTCTCAAGCTACCCACAATCAGCTGTCTTCCTACCTTAAACTCTGTTCTATTTCACATTTGGAAAACCACATTTTAAAACCCCAAGTGGCCATGACCAAGCTTGTTGCAGCTTTGCAGATGGAGAATGACATGTATCAACAACATAATCCTGAGAGTTCTCAAAAACAGACCTAAGTACAGAAGCATGAAACTGAGAGCAAATATGTTTAATGAGTGCTGCTTATTACCCCACTGCAGTAACCTCACTTTTTACTTTGATCACACAAGACTGCTTTATAGCCATCCAGCAGCTGTTTCCTTCAGCTTCCTTCAGCCAGACCCACCACATTGCATGGTTTCATAAAGCTATGGTCTAATGCTTCCATGGAAAATATGGCACTCACTGGGTGTGCATGAAAGAAACACCAACAGCAACATGAGCAACAAGAGTGAGGCACTGCACAGCAGAGGACAAGAACCAGACAAGCAGGAAGAGCAAGCACAATGAAACCTGCCTTACAAAACATCAAGGATTGGGACCTCACAGGAAGAAGGAGCAGAACAGCTCGTCCTGAATGTTAATTGTAATGGTCCCACCTATGTCACCATCCTATACTTAAAAAGTGACAGACAGTGTTTTAGTAACTGTCTGAGGTTCACAGGGCTAAAACAACAACAGGTATTTAAAGACATTGCTTTTCAGTAATTTTCCTTATTCCTGAGCCCAAGGAGAAGAAACAGATCAGCAAAGTGTTCCTTTGTGTACACCTAATGCACCCATGTGGTTTTGCTCCATGAATTTTCTCTATGCAAGCAACATGGATTTGCTCCATGTGAGCCTCATGCTCCTGCTATGGCCTCATAAGGCAAATAAGCAGTGACTACAGCATCAGCACAGTCACCTTGCAGAAATGCTTTGTCAAATACCTCACGCACACTGCGGCCAGCTGAGTAACTAAGAAGAAATCTCCTACTTCTTTCCAGCTGAACAAGTGAGTCAACAAACAGCACATCCAGTTACAGATTAATTTGTGTGGAATCCAATAAACTTCAGAGTCCCTTCAGAGCAGGTTATTGGAACAAAAGGATTATTTGTTAAAATTACACCAGTTCAAAACTGCTTTTGCCTGGGGACAACAGACTTCCTCAATTTATTCAAATCCAATTCAATGTGTTTTCCTTCTGCACTTCAGCTGAAGGTACTTGACTAAAAGTGAAGAGATGTTGCAGAAAACATTCCTAGATCAAGGAAAATGAAGAGAAACACCCTTTACAAGGACACCTAGTGACAGGATAAGGAAGAATGGCTTCACTCTGAAAGAGAATAGGTTTAGAAAAAAAATTCTCAACTTGTGAGGGTGATGAGGTACTGGAACAGGTTGCCCAGAGCAGCTGTGGATGCACCATCTCTGGAAATCTTCACAACCAGGTTAGATGGGGCTTTGAGCAACATGATATAGTCATGTTGGTGACATCCTTGCACATGGTCGGGGATTGAAACAAGATGATCTTTAAGGTCCCTTCCAACACAAGCCTTTCTATGACTCAATAATTCTGATTTAGTTGCAATATCTTCATCAGATACAAGTCTTCTGTGTAAGACCCTCTTTAAAGCTATTACTCTAGTTCAGTCCCTCAAATTTTACATAAATCACAATGCCACAGTGTTCTCTTGCTAGCCCTACCTTAACCAAGAGTGACAGTTTATCAGAGGAATCAAATCCAGGATACCAGCTTGCACTAAAAAGCACCCCCAGCAACTTACCTAATTGGAATCAAATCCAAAAACTTCAATAATTTGGTTTTAAGTAATTTGCTTTATTCTGTCTCAACTCAATGTGTAATACAAATTATTCTAAAACAGGGGAATGCATCAGCACAGAAAAACACTAACTTATGTATGTGTGGGAAGGAGAAAATAAAATGAGGATGGGCCTGAAGATAGTCCTCTGAGCTATAAGGACTAAAGACTCAGCAGGCTTGGAAGAGTGGGAAAACATCCAGTCATGTAACCTTTTCTTTATATTTTGTAACAGCTTCTGGCATTTCTAAATAGAATCATGCCCCACAGTGACCAGGAACACGAGCAACAATGTCTCAAGTTCAGGATCTGCCCTCATTTTTTTCAGTGCTGTTGTAATTATTTACTTCTGGTGGGCTCCCATCTGTAATGGTCTTTCAAGGACAGAATGAAGTGGGATTGAAGTATTAGCTGTTCTTCTACTGTGGGTGTAGAACACACTAAACACACACTGTTAAAGTGCACAATAACTGATCATGCAATCAATTATTACAGCTCAGCAAGGGGAAGTCATTAAATCAATCATTTTATGTTCTTATCCTAAAGTGTCCCTGGTAACTTCCTGAAACCTGGAAGCTTGAGAATTTCTCTAAAGAATACCAGTAGCTTATTAAATTATGAAAGTGAAGCATAGTTCTGCAGTAAACAGTAACTGCACAAACACCATAACCCAACCCACTTACATAAAGGAAGTCTGGTTTTTAGAAGGCCAGGTGACTACTGCAGCCACCTCAGGAGCTGACATGGAAGGAGACACAATGCACACAAGCAAGTACTTGCTACTGAGGGGTCACTCACAATTGATCACTGACCTAGGTTTATTCCAAACCCTGAATGGTGTCCAGCCCCCAGCACAGCAGTTTTATAGGAGATTTGATAAAGGCCTCTCTGTATAATCAAGCTGTTATGCAATCTCCTGTCTACAAGAAGAAAAATCCAACAAAACTGAGTTGCAACAGACACTTTAAGTACTTTAGAGAGGATCTGAAATACAACTGTCTCGAGACAGGAAGATGCATGGCCACATCCCTTCTCCTCTGCTGCAAATACAGGCTGTTTTGCAAAAGTTATCTTGTCAAGGTGAGTCCATTTGTACTTGCTCCATCAACAAAAGCAACAGTTGCAGTAAAACTGTAGATGTCTTCACTAGACATCTTGCTACTTTTAATAATTGTAATGCAATACAGTGTCAGTCAATGATAAACTCCCTTTTCTACACATATTGACACCAACTGAGCATACATGGAAGACCCATTTTTCAGTCTGTTCTGCTGCTAGTATAAATAAATCCCTGTCCCTCTTGCACAATAACATCCAAATAAGACAAAGACAAACAAGACAAAACACAAAAATATTAAAAAACTTTCCAGATTCATAGACAAATCTGTGAGGCATGCTGCCATAAATGTATATGCTATTTTACATAGGAAAAAACCCTTTAAGAACTTCATGGAAATGATTCAGGTTTTCTATTGAGGTTTTCTACTTCTATTTTGAGAAACAGATTATTTCTACAAGAACTGTGAGATTCATAATTTCACCTCATTGCAAAGGCAAGCTTTAAGAAAGACTCAAATTAATTAACATTCTTCTCAATTTCTCAGTCTTGGAAGAAGGTTGAAAATGAAATGTAGAAGGATGTAATGGTGCTAAAAATCCCTAAATAATCAGCCTTTTCCAGGTTTTATAGAAACTTCATTCTATATCCAATAAACTTTCTGAACAACAGCAATAAAAATAATATAAAAATTGCTTAAGCTGGTATGTTCCCACAAAGTTTAATCTGGTTAACTGCAGCTAATTGGAAATTTCTGACAATACCACTGTTAGAAGCCTCAACAAGCTCTACTGGGAGGCTGTTTTCTTTAAAACCACAACTGTACAAAACCACACTTTATATATAGACAAAACAGAATTTTCTTTTCATACAGGCTGTGATTTCAACACCTCAGTGATCTCATTTACTTTTCATGTGCCCATATGTGTTCTTCTTTAGCCAAGAGTAATCATGCGAACCTGCTGGTGTTTCAAACATAGTGTCAGATACAGATTTTCGAGAATATTTCAGCCTTTTTAGCAGAATATTTTAACTACCTACTGAGCTTAAACCACAACATAAAGGCATCTATTGAAAGTGTTAATATTTTTCAGGGTTTAATATATATTTATGATTTTCTACAATCAGATAAAGTTACAGGATAAGTCATATGATTGATCTAATTTGAATCCCATCTTAACAACATTCAGTGAGAATAGTAGCTTATACAAAACTTAAGATGCAAAAGAAATTGAACAAAATTGTTGTCACAGGACAGGTATCACACGACAGAGGGATCTCTGCCGGCTTAAGTTGACCTTCCAGGAATGTGCTCTATATGAACTGATGCTTGTGCTGCCTTAACAAACAGCAAAGGACATCAGCAGAAAGCAGAAGTCTATATGAGAAAGTATCTCTCAAAGTCAGCCAGACTCCCCCCTCCAACCTATATGTGGATTGTGGCTACTGAATTTTATTTTATTTTTATTACCTTGCAGCATGCAGAGAATGTGTTTGTTGAGCTGGGCTGATCTTCAGTGTGAATGAACAAGTCAAATACTCTATTAGTGACCTACCATGCCAATACTCTGCATAAAATGCTGACACAGCCTGGAGGAGTTGGAAGTGAAAGAAGGGTTTGGTAGGGAAGGAATATGAATCCATTGCTACAGTTAATGTAGGTTCTCTAGCTTGATTACTGTTTGCTTTAAAATAAGTGTTTTAAAACCCAAAGACTGGGTATATTTTACCAATATCAGGCTTTGTTCTGTGTTCCCAAGCAAAAGGCAGCATTCTAAACTGCTTCTAAATGGACAGCTCCCAAAGCCCAGCACAAGATGCCAGTGGAGACTTGATAATTACATATCTAACCTGCACCATTCTTGCTTTTCTTCAGGGGCTTCTCCAAGTAACCTATTCGGTAGCTACAAATAAAATATTAACTACAAAGCAAAACAATGCATACTAGCCTGCTTCCTCAGTGATCCACACACGGCGGAGTTATTGTATGTGGGGGGAGGAAAAAGCATGGCTGCCTACTTCTTGCACAGCTACTGTCAGAGACACGAGTCAAATCTTTCCAGCTGAGCAGAAGAGGCACCTACTCCTCTAATTGTATCCTTCCTACATTTATAATTGTGAAGTTGTTCCTGTAGAGGAATGCAACTCCCATTTTTCTCCCTCTTGGGAACATCTTTTTAAATAAAACGCTTTCTCTCTTTTAGCCACACAAAGAGAATCAGTTCTTTAAAATGCAGAAAAAGGTCAGATTTCAAAGAACTGCTCCCCCTCATCTTCAGTTGTGAGAAGTCTGAAAGTTACATATTTTAAAGTCTTTAAATTAGATTTTTTGTTTGTTTCATGTAATCTACTTTTATCTGTCCACTTGTTGGAAGATCATATTTATACAATTATATGCCCTTCCAAAAGACAGGGAGGAAAAAAAAAGAAGAAAAGGAAAAAAAAAAATCACATACGCTCATCCTCCCAGGCATATCCCAGTAGGGTAAATGAACATGACTAGTAGAAATATGGTTTTGTAAGCAGGCAGAATTTGTTTTGTCACAGAGAAATATATTTTGATAACTCATCTTCTATCTGTGCATCACATTCATTCCTCATCTATCCAGTTGCTGTAGACAAGAGGAAATATTTCAAGGAAACCTTGAAGGGAAACATTCAAGGAAACATTTACATTTGTCTCAAGTTAACAGCACTGCCATTAAGCTGACAAATAGGTGAGGGTGCTACCTGTGAAACCCAGTTCTAGAACAACTGCTCCTTCAGTAAACTGATAAAATCACCTTCATAATAGGTTCTCTGTCTGCAAAGGCCAGACGGGTTGGAGCTTTGCATCCTACATATAGTCTTCCACATATTCTTTCCTCCATATTCTTGTTCTTTGTATTCAGAAAGCTAGGGACAAACCTCAACCACCTTAAAATGCACTGGAATTTTAAAGGATGAAATGTAGGTCACCTAGATTTTATAAACAGATAAAATAGAGGCCTGGAATGAAAATTACAGTTACTTTAGACCAGAATCCAGACAGACCATCAAACCTTAACCATCAATTTTATTCTAGTAAGATAGAAATTTAGCAGCTGCCCAAGTCTAGCTCATTATACACTTCTTTGGCTTTATTATTTGGATCTGAAGTTCCCTTAGCTGTTTGCAGATCTGCTTCTCATCACTTTGGGTGATGAGAATATTTCCAGTCTGTTAATACAGACCCGAAACCAAACCAGCGAGACATGGCTTGCAGGCATTGCTGACCTCACCGAGGTTCAGCATGTAACACTGCAGCTCATTTGAGCACATGTGATTCAGACTCCACAGACTTCAGAGCACTGCTCAGAGTCACATGGATACTCTAAAAACTCCAAGAGTGGGTCTGAGAACCTAACTCTCCCTCTCATGCCTGAGGCCTGCCACTCTCTTTGGATGTCAAAAGCAGCCTTAAGTTTTGCAACTCCAGCTTCTCAGTGAAACAGTTGTAATAAAAGTAATAGAGAAATACCCCACAGACTAGTTCCTTAAATCTCAGCTCAGAGATGTCACTGATAAAATGTGAGTTTCAGGCTGAGGAAAGCAGACTGTTCTCTAGATGTTGTTAAGTGATGTTATAATCACTTATTTCTGCAGAAATGCTGGAAATGTGAAACAAAGCACATCCTTCTCTAAAGAACATCTGAGAGAAGCTTCTATACACAGAATGCTCTGGAGATGGGGATCTCTAACACAGGCAGGTGTAAGAAAACTCAGTACAGACAGCAGCATATGCTGCTTCGCATTAGCTAGCTCAGTTTCAACCTTCAAGGTCCTAAAAAGGACTCACCAACACCCTCTCCTCCAAAGAAACTCAAACAGTCCAGTAGAGATAGCATTTATTGCAGTAGCTGAACAAAGGTTTGTACAAGACAGAAGCAATTTATTGCTCTCAACGCATCTTCAACAAAACAATCAATGGCATGATTGGATCAACAGATAAAAAAATCTGTTCTTTAAAGTTAAAAGGCTAACCAAGATGTCGCCAAACACAAATGTAGGTCCTTCCATTTACCCAAACCAAAAAGCATACTATCTTGCAACTGATATAATTATTGAAGTAGTGTGTTAAACCAGCATAGAGAGGAGCTTTCCTAGCCAATCAGTAACAGTGGGCCAAATTAACTAGGAAAGGAATGAGAGTATTAATACAGCAGCAGCATCCTGCCCATGCATTATGAAGCGGGAGGTACTTAATTTATGTATTTTATCTTGAAACAGATCAGATTTATTACTTGGAATAATTCAACTTGCAATAATTCAACCTTGAAGAAATGTTAAACCTTATTGCTCTCACCCAAGCTACTTCCTATAAACCCTGGTGTATTACGAAATTTTGGCTGCACAGTGTTATCTTATATAGGAAGTTCTGTATTTCTCTAACAAATTAAAGGGCCAGCTTGTAGCTGGAAGGGCCAGTTGCCTTTCAACTAATCTGTGTCTCATCTCCCTCTCTGTAGTAGTACTCCCACTTTGCTTGCATGTTAGCAGAAGTGTGAACTAGTTTTGAGGTACCTCCTGAAGTAGCCTGGTGATCTGAAATGAAATTCACTTCCTCTATTAGTCTCACTCTGAAAACCAGAGTATTGACACACCTCCAGGTTAACCAAGAAGAATTCAAATGTGTTGATGCCTCTCACAAATGCTTATCATTTCTGGGCAGAAGTGCAAAACTAAGTCAACTGCGTAGATGGAAACCCAGACATTTAAGGTCAAGATTCATGTCTCTCCCCCTTCCTTCCTAAGATGATAAACTGCAGTCTAAAAGACTTGTTCAGCATCTCACTAGCACTATAGGTGCCCAAGCTTGCAGGTTTCTTCCCGTCTGACCTGAAAGTTCCTGCAACTCACACATTCCAATACAAAGCTGGACAGGTATTACATACAGGGAAAAAAAAAAAAAAGTAGAAAAGAGTCCCTAAATCATTAGAGACCTCAGTTCAGGAAACACATTCAAGATGTCTATAGGATCCAGACCCTCATAAAAATCTATGGACTGCAAGAGTAACTGAGTGGTTACAGTTCAGTCAAATCTACAGAAGAGCAAGGGAAGGAATACAGCTGTGTCCCTGCCAGAACTAGAAAAGTACTTGGCTGGAGCTTTTCAGAGCAAAGCTCTGTTTCTGAAGTCATGCAGCACTGGGGCTAGGAGACATTTGGACTTGGGTCTTGGCATGGCAGTAGCATGTATCTATTACTCAGATTTTAGCCATCTAACTATCAAAAGACAGCAGGACTGCAGATAACTCTTCTGGCATATCTCCTATCTATGCATGGGCAGCTTGCTGCTAGCATGCCCTGGGGTGGAGACACACAAGAAGGAAGAGAAGGGACCTAAGGGGAAAGATGAGATGAAGGAATCATGAGTTCAGCACAAGATAGTTATTTACATTCAGCAGCTTTCACAATACTCCAGTTTCAATCACTGACTTTACTTCATGTTTTCATCTGACAGAAAACTGGTTTTTTACATCCTGGAGCCTCAGTGTCTGTCTCAGGCTGGCAGCTGCCTCTGGAAGACCAAGTTAGAAGCCATCAGACTGAATAAATTCACTGAGTAGATTTTAGGAAATAAAGCATGAAAACTTTTACAAGTTGGTATGTTAATTTTAGGTTCTGGAAATACAAACCTAAAGTACAGAAACTTGTCAATAGGCAAAATTGCAATTTTTGTTCCTGTCTGTTGAGATCTTAAGAAATTCTTTCTGGAAGAAAATACAAAATGTAACTGAAAAAATAGGAAAAAACCCAATCGGTGTCACTAACCTGTGCTACAAATACCAACTTCTAGGATTTGTCTTGCAAAACAGAGATCAAAATTTTATTAAAAACGGACATACTTTGCTGTCTGGAATTCGTTTGAAGTTTTAACATTAAAATACTTGTTTCTGCATGCACTCTGCATCCTGCACAACATAAAACACACATACCAAAACTAGCCACGCGTTGTTCATGACTACCTCCCTTCTGATGAACCCTGTTCTTTACATAATTTGTGAATCAAGTTGTATTTGCTTTGTATAACACACATTAAAAATAAAATGGAAAATGGCAGAAAAGGTAAAAAAGGATTGAAAATCCCAGCAGCCTAATTAACCTCTAGCCTGAATACCCCAGTTAGGTGGCTAAAAAATACTAAGTAGCATGAAACTAAGCACTGGTACATTAAAACTTGCAGAATCTTATTTACATATCTAAGACATACAAGGGACAAGGGGAAGGTGCAAGGCCACAGCTTCTGTCCTTGCTAAAAAATTCAAGCTTCAGTGAATACTTGATGCAATCCTTGCTTAGCAAACACCACAACCTACCATCTTAAAGTGTCCTTTAACTGCCAGGACAAAACTGGTGAATACAGAGTGATACTATCTGTACTCGCCATGGCAGATCACTGCTAACCATACACATGAAGGAAGGAATGGTTACGCTGTGTGGAATGCCAAAAACCTACCAAATGAGTAGGCAGAGTTAGAGTTAATTCCCATGAATGAATCTGAGATATCCACCCCGAATAGGGCCACCACCATTACTAAAATTTCATACAAAACATGCACAAATGTAACTTACAGCATTGTGTGATCTTCTGGATGTTAGAAGTTATGCGCTGGGCTAGTTGATTAGGATCCCCAAAACCTGGTCCATACGACATGGCTGAGTAGATCTGCTGTCACGGTCATCCACAACAGGAAAATTACAGTCTCTACCTACTGAAAACAATAGTTATGTTTTGGTCATTGGTTTATAAAGGTCTTCATCTTCTTCAAGAATACACAGGAGAAGATTAAAGAAAACTCCATATACTATGTTTACCCTCTCTGAAAGCAATGTACTTCAAATATAGAGTTTATTCTTTGTCAAACTTCTTATATATCTTCACCACAGTAATAAAAGAGCGTAATTTTCATTGCATTTACCATTCCAGTAAAAAAAGCTGTATGTTTAATCTGAAACTGCCAAACCCTCTGAAGAATTACATCCCAAACCAGTTATATTGTTAATTGCATACCATATATCACCCATCCCACCAATAAAATCCAGGGTAAGTAACCACTGGAAAAAAAACTCAGCAGATATCACAGAAGACATCAGGAAAAAGACAGCAACCAGTTTCCTCCAAACACTGATCATTTATTTGTATCAACTTCAGTTCTAGTTTAACCCAGTGTCACCCAAGTTCTATGAATTAGCACTTTATCCTGTTTCAGCTGCTGTGTTTGTCAATAGGAATTCATTTTTCAACAACTTGGGTATTCAAACACATTTTTAGGAGTGTTTTTCCATCCATATAGATCAAATTTCAGTACAAGCTCATGTGCTAATATTCTAAATCAAACTTAACAAGACATAGATTACAATACCAGTGCAAATCAAAACTGGTGGTTTATCTGTTCTGCAGTGAGAATGCAGAATAATCAAGTGCAACATATCCAACACAATTTCATCCAGGCTGTTTTTTTCCTGCACATCACCTTCACAGGTTGAACATTTTAACTTCACCACTTCCCTGCATTTCCACTGTTCAACCCAAACCATGTGCCTTCCAAACAACGTCCTCTCCTCCTGACCCATCAGCTTCTGGTTAAGTGACACCACTAAAACTCAGTTTCACATATAGAGAAAAAAAAAAAGCACATTTACTTTGTGACAAGAAGGAAACGAAAAGGCCAACTGATTTGTCAAGCATGACAGCAGATGTGCTACAATCTGTAAACTCAAGTCCTTAAAAACTTTTTTTTAAAATACAAACAATTAACAGTCCTTGCTGCCAAATATTTCATTTCACCTTTGGAAATGCCTGTATTAATACAGGCAGCAATACCCTGGCTATTTTAAAACACAGCTGATTTCATATCTCTGTCATATGAAATGATCTCTAGTGGAGCCAAGACACTGTACTGGTCCTGACATTGTACATCCCACCAAAACTTCCCCAGGAATGTAACTACAGAGGTCAGCCCATCCCTGCCACCCTGCAGGTGACACCACCTGTGCCCCATGAAAAAGCTGCTGCTACCATGAAGACAAACTCTGCATGATTTCGAAATGGCTGTTTCACTACCATCCCAAGCCCAGCATGGAGTCTTCAGGCCCTAGTAATAATCAACCTGACTGCAGATGAGGCCACAGGGAGTGTATTTGCATTCTTCTACTTGCTGCACCATTGCCTGAGCCTCATGATAACTGTCTGCAGTGTCATCTCCTTTGTCTGTACCACACGCAGATTGAAGCTATTTTGACTAAAGTCTGGAGTCAGTCAGCCAGCCAGCCTAAATCCCATTTATCTGGGCCAAGGCTGGAATTGCAAGCCTTAATTTTTTTGGAAATTAAAGGCAACATTGCACTGAATTTGTATTGTAAGACCAAGCCCACACAACCTTTACAGCAAATAAATGGCTCTATACCATGATGTATTGACTAAGTAAGGAAATCTGCCAATTCAGTGAAAAATACAATAATAGGCATAAAATCCAAATAAACCACCTAAAAACTACGTTTGAAAAAAATTTCTCAGAGCTGCTGACAGGTTTTTTTAAAATCTATGAGTATTTCTAGATACCTTAGTTGCATGCTAACTACAATGCTGACTAAAACCTTTTTTGTTAAATATTATAGTTAATGTTAAAAGTTGTTTAACTTTTATGTTTTGTGGTAATGTTAAAATGCCGCTGCTAAGGAGAAGAGATGGTAAAAGACCAAGCTACCTTGTGTAGAATTAACTGAAACAATACTTCATGACTGGTTTTTCTTCTTTCGTATGTGTATTCACCAAACATCTGCCTGTAAAACTGTTCTCAGGAATACCTTTACAATCAAGAGATATACACTGAATATTTCATCCAACTCTAGACAAAAACAGCTACTGCTTTTTATTTTTTGTCTTGCAAATTTCTACACCTGCCTGTAAGTATCTTTACAGAAGTTACAATCCACTACACTGACAAGCGTACAGATTGTTCACTACATAAGACTTAAGAATTTTTCAACTTTCTACTACAGCCAAACACAACAGATAGCAAGAAGATGTTTGGATGACAGAGTACAAAGGCCACAGGATATTGTTCAGCTTTTTGTCGAAATCATGCAGAGTTTGTCTTCATGGTAGCAGCAGCTTTTTCATGGAGCACAGGTGGTGTCACCTGCAGGGTGGCAGGGATGGGCCTGACCTCTGTAGTTACATTCCTGGTGAAGTTTTGGTGGGATGTACAATGTCAGGACCAGTACAGTGTCTTGGCTCCACTAGAGATCATTTCATATGACAGAGATATGAAATCAGTCATGTTTTAAAACACAAAATAAGAATTGAGATTTATAGTAAGTTTGTAGGATAGCTACATAAATTCACAGCTGGTTTACTCCATGCACATTCTTCCACTAGCAGAGCTATTCCTGAGTATTTCAGTAATACAGATAGGTGACAGTGTAAGCAACTGTCTGGGGGACAGACAGAAAGAGAGGTAAGAGGACAGCCATCAGCTGTCATCACCTCCCAATCTTCACCACACTTTATCCCTCTAGTTCTCACAGTAACACAGGCATCTGAACCAGATGAACACCCTACTTCCACTCACAGCCCCTTCACTTGTGAGTGCTGAGTTACTCAAACTCTTCTGAAAACACAGATAAGCTGAGCCCTTGGAAAGTCAACTGCCAGTGACCTAGACAAGGTCATGGTTTCAACTACCAGGAAACAAAACAGGCATGCACCAAGCACTTCTTTCCATCCAGGGTGATAGGAGCAGTCAGCAAGACACTGAATTTCCATAGAAATTACCCCTTTTCACTTTCACAGCATTTAACTACTCTGTCATGATGTATTTTGGTTTGACTGGCTGCACAACTTACAAAACAGGGAAGTTAAAGGCCTGCTGCAGTTGCAGGAAGTACACTTTGCCTTCAAACTGGAACAGAGCTGAACTTGTGGTAGTCTTCAGTTCCTCTAAAAGTTTCAGTCAGGTGTGAGTTTCTGATTGTACATTTTATCTTCTTCTCAACATCATTGCCTCTGAATGGGAGTATACCTAGTTTGTCAAGCTGAATTGAAAAGAAAGTCCAAGGAACTGAGTCTACAGGCACAAATGAAATGAAAAATCAGAACATTTTATTAACACTAACTGAAGCAGGACCTCACTGTACATTGAGATTTAAAGAATTCAAAGGACTGAATATATTTTTCATAATTTCTGCCTTAACTAGTTCCTACATCACGTGCTCACTCCATACCAAAACAAAAAATGAACCTTTGTACCAACATATCTTCTAGAAAGGTATTTGTCAGGCATAAGAAAAAATCCACTTTTCCATTGGCTATGAATGTAGAGACAAGAAATCCTCCACATATGAGCAGCTGCCCAGTGTCAGTCCTGAAAGCTCCATCAGGACAAACTGAAGTGATGTGACAAGCACTGCACATGTCAGATTTCACAGCAGTCACATGATTATTTTGCAGATTCCAGTCAGGTACAGTTAATAAGCACCTAATATATTCTGTATTTTCTCATTTAGATATTCAAAGAATTCTCCTTCTCCCAGGAATCTAGCCCAGATACATTAGGGTATGAACCCTTGAGCCATAGTTTTTCTGCTTGAGCAATATTATAGCACTAGGACCTAGAATGTTTACACGGACCCTTAACTTCCAGAAAGCAAAAAGTACATACTGCATTCCATAGAACACTTGAAAATTGTAATCTGATCTGATTTTATCCCTTTAAGTATCCAGAAACAAGTCATTGGGCTTTCCTTACAGGATATTTTTTTCCTAATTAAAGGTCACAGTAACAAAGCTTCTCCTAAACAATAAGTGGCTTCCTTTATAAACTACCCCTCCCTAAAAAAGAAGTGAAAAATTCTTCAAGCAGGGTGAAAACACAGGCAAAACTGATGAACTGCTGAAAAACTTGGGTGAAAATTTCAGCAAGTCACAATGTTTGCTACAGAAAAGACCAAGACCTCCTGCTACAGCACCTGAGGGATTCTCATAAGAGACTCTTAGCAACTGACTTAGTAAGATACAGGTGAGCATTAAGTCTGTCATTATTTTTGCTAGGGACGAGGGAGGTTTAATTTTTTCCTGGACTTATGTCTTTTTTGCCTTTATACTTAAGCTAAAATATTAGAGACTGATATTACATTTCCCACTTTCTGCTTTTACAGCTCCTAATGTGCTGAAGTTCTGGTCCACAGGAAGGCTGTAGGCTCCCATAATACAAAATCAACTGTGGAGGATAAAAAATAAGCAAACAAAGGAGCAGTAAAATTAAATTCTTCTTGCTTTCTTAAAAGAAAAGTTTCCAGACTATTTTTTTTATCCTCTACTTTCAGGTAGAAGTCAAACTTAAATCCATATATGGTAGGAAAAAGCAAAATTTAAAACTGCATCAAAACTAACAGCAGAGATGTCAAAAGGGAACTGCTGACTTATTCTGCAGAATTCCCTTAGCCTTGCCATGTTACTGATGCTGACACCTACCAAAACCAAGCTTGCATCATCTAACAGCTCTATGTTATTAGATTGTGACATTGATCAGTGTTTTAGTAATTTTTCCTAAAAATACTTCTGTTGAACAAAGATGCAGTTTAAAGCAGCAACATTTAAACTGCTCAGCATTAAAAACTAAATTACGGAAGCCTGAAATTCTATTAGGCCTAACGTATCACCAACGCTCAGCATATATGGATAAAAATTAACATGCTTACAATTGTCTGATTCATCCACACTGATATTTATGATGAACTAGGTGAAGGAAGTGCATAGCTTTCACGAGCTTAAGAACATATTAGTGCTTGGCAAAATGCCTTAAGTAAGAGAATTATGTTTCCTAGGAGCACACAAGGCATTTAAAAGCCTTACGATGAAGCAAGGAATAGGAAAATGAACACTGGGGACTGAAACTATGGGGGAAGAGAGGGAATGGGAAGTCTGAAAATGGACCTGATGACCATTTCAAAGTTCCCAGTTTCTTGTGCAGCTGGTAAGCAAACAATATCTCACAGGAAAAAGAAGATGAATGAGAAGCCTGATATATCTGGTGTGCTGTTTGCTCTCACCCAATTCTCCATCATGGTAGCTTGTTTGCTACCAAGTGAACAGATCAAGAGCACCAAGGAACAAGTTACCTTTGTACAAAATCTGATTGCAGCACATGCCAAGTCTCTCTGAGGCCTACCAGGGTGCTAATGACTACATATAGCTCATGGTCTCTTTTCTTCTCCTCTCTCGAGAGTTTCAGTTCTGTGTAAGCCACCAAGAAGAGTGCTACCTCATATTCTTCCAAAGACTACAAAAGGCATTGTCATGAGGCAAAGACACGACACAGGTTATAACAATGCCACAATTTAGCACCACTTTCTTCTAATTTTGACATATTTTAACTCTTTTTTTGGTACCCTTTTCCTTCTTTTCCATTAAGAGCAATTGCACAATCCCCAGACTCCGAGCAGACGGGCTACACTGCCGGCAAAGCAAAAGCCTGTATAATGACCCGTCAGGAGGGCTCCACTCGCCCTGCTGGCACAGCCCTCTGCGTTTGGACGGCTTGTGGAGGGGATCACAGCACGGGAGCACATTGCTAGTGGCCAAGTATCCTGAATATTAACACCGGGCATCTTCAATTAAGATGTGGTGCCCTGCACTGAAAGCAAAACGGACTGAAACCTTCCGCTGACTTGCTGAGTTTGAAGAAGCGTCCATTTCTGAGGCAGAGCCGAGTGATTCACCAGGACAACAGTGATAACTTCGGGCCGGGGGCCGGCGCGCCAAGCCCGGGCTCACTATTGACATCGGCCACTTTTATCATGTCCCCTCCTCCCGCTGACACCCACAAGGCGAGGGTGGAAATGCACCCTACATTTCCACACCAGCTCTATAAAACACCCGCTGTAGGCCTCGACCCTCCCCCGAGAGCATCGCCAAGCCCAAAGCTCTGGTCCCGTGGGTGTCACAGGGAAGGGTGCGGGGAAACGAGCTGGTACTGACACGGCCCACCGCGCTCCAACAACGCGCTCCAACACCAACACCGCGCTCCCACACCGCGCTCCCCCCGCGGCCCCGGCCCCGCCAGCCCCGCCTCGCCCACAGCCGCCCCGCTCGCCCCACGGCCGGGCACGGCGGCGCGGCCCCGGCTCCAGCGAGGCCCTTCCCGCCGCCCTCCGACCGGTTCCCCGCGCCTGACAGCCCCTTCCCGGCCCGCCGGACGCCGCCCTGGCCCCCCCGGCCTGCGGCGGGCGGCATCCCCGGCGCCCCAGCGGAGCTCCCGCGGCTCTCACCCGGCCCCGGCGAACGCGCTCCCGGGTGCGGCCGGGGCCGGGGGCGGCGCAGGGCGGGGAGCGGCGGGCAGGCCCCGGCCCGGCCCGCCCCGCCGTGACGGGGGAGGCGCGGCTCCGCCCGGGCGGCTGCGGGAGCGGGGCCGGGCTGTCCCTGACGGGCGGCTCCGCCCGGCCTGCGGGGGAACCCTGCTGCTGACGGGCCCGGGGGCTGCCGAGGGGAGCGGGGCAACCCCGGCAGCCGCAGCCCTGTGCGATTGGAAAAAGTCAGAGTGAAGGGTGGAGAGAGTGTCATTCAGGGAAACGATGCCGTTGCATCAGGAACCAAGGCTAAAACATGGTCAAGGATACACTATTACAGTGAAAAATACGACGTTACTTTGTTAATAGTCTGCTTTGCCCGCCCTGCCTTCCGCTTGGGTCATTTCTTCTCTAGAGGGGAATAGACTCTTCAAAATGAGTGCGTGGTAAATTGTAGATCTCTTTAAAGGTGCCTTTGAATGCAGAGATACACAACATACAGCTGGGAGGGGTGGGCGATGCCAGAAGCACGAAAAAAGAAGGATGCGTTCACACGGCTGCTGGTACCGGGCTCGGGAGGACAAGGAGGATGCGATAGCCACAGCACCGGGGCTCCTCCTGGCCCAGCTACCTGAGAAGTGACAGGGGAGCCTCCAGGCTCCCTACACAGCATTTGAGGCATTTCTGCATCCTCCCCACTTCTTCAAAGGGACAATGACAGGGCCAAACGCTCCCCAAAGCCGCGGGGCTGAGCTGCTTCGTCTGCAGGATACCCCCGTGTGCATTAAATAGCACAGAGCAAACAGCCCGTGGCACCTGATTCCTGGGAATGCCGCCTCCTCCACACAGCCCAGCTTCACCCGAGGAAAAGCTGCAGAAACTGGGAAGTACAAATTTAATTCTGCTTCATCACAGAACTTGATCGTTGCTAAGATTTAGAAATAGCTGAAGCAGTGAAAAATATACTACTAGGCATCCTAACCCAATAATAACAGAGAAGTATAATAAACTGCAAACACAATGGAGTGTTAAGTTAAAGGCCTGAAATAGGCAAGACTACCCTTTACCTTAAAGGGGTGGTTCTCGCTGGGTCTAAAAGCATGCTGAAAGCAGAGATGACATAGACTCCAAGACTTGTGCCTATATAGAGTTCTTACATTAATTGATGGTTGGAAGTGTCATTTTATCACTTTCATGGATTGAAGTTACTAAGGAAAAAGCATTTCTGATATGCCTTTTTGCTGCAGGAATGCTGTATCCATAGTCAATCTGTTTTTACTGGGCTATTTTATTAGTGATGATTTTAGCATTGCTACATGTGTGGGTGTTTCCCCCAAGATCCCACTAGATGGTGCACTAATGAGAGTATAATGCACATTCCTTCCAAATTAAGGGTCTGCCTTGATTATTATCTCTGTCATATAAACTCCATTGATTGACTCAGTCACTCCTGCTTTATAAAAGTTCAGCAGAGATCACTGCCAGTTTTCCTCCAGAAGACAGTACATCTTTTTCTTTATGATTTCAAAAATGTATTTCCCCTTAAAAAAGTGGTCCTTCATCAGTGAGAATGCTTTTCCTGCAGGTCACCTCTCAGGTACTTTTTTTTAGGCTTAGAGGCAAGACCCAGTCACTGCTGATCAATGCTCATTCTCATTCTATGGAAACAAGGTATCCAGATACTTTTCTAGTGAAGCTGTGTGCTTCATGAAGAAATCCTGCTCCTCGCCTGCTGTTAGCTCACATCATAAGTGTCCACATTTTGCTGTTAGATATCTCAAAGTCATATGATTATTTAAAGTAACCAGTTGAAGAACAATATAAAAGCCTGAGAGGGAAAAATGGATTATAAAATAAGCTTTTCAATGAAATTTTTGTACTATAAAAATACCTAAATAGCCTTTGTAATAGAATTATCAAATAATTATGAATGTACAGTTACTAGACTATTGATCATATTTATTGATCAGAACTGCTAATAGCATGGTATGCCCTTGGAATATTTTTGTTAACTCATATAGAAAAGCCATTGACTGGGAGAACATGCCCTGTTTCACCCTTTTAAATAAAACCAGAAGATTCCTTCAGTTTCTTATTCTAGCAGTCATGCACAGACAGGGGTTGTAAAGAAGCCATGCCTAAGTGTTATCAGAAATGCTGATGCATTTGTGCCTCTAAATGCATTTCATTGGCTCATCTCTAGAGTTCTCACATCAGCATTACCTGGGGGTTGAATTAAGAATCATCATTCACCTACCTCTCCTGTTTCTTGTGGAACGTAATCAGATTTCAAATGACTGAATTAAATTGGGAAAGCTCTGAGCAAAGAAAAAGGGAAATGTTGAGCCCCTTCTATGCATAGTCACTACATACCACAGAAGATGCTCTGGATATTTACTGACTGAAGGTCAGAGTGTTTGCCATTTATATTCTTTTCATGCGTATAAAACAAAAATGAAAGGATGTCCTGTTTGGGGATCCATGCCTAGTATGGTATATAACATCTGAAAGAGATGGAAGTTAAGCCACACCAGAATGGTGTGATTTTGAAAAAGCACACCTTCCTCTTGGCCCAGCATCCAAATCAGGACCTACCTTCCTGACTGTATTTCTGCCTCCCACCTCCTGCTCCTGCCCTGGCCTGTAATGAGCAGAAGTACAGGCTGGGCAGTGTGGGTGGCACAAGCTCCAGGGCCACCAGTGACACAGAAATGAGGCACTCATTTCCGTGCAGCTCCCTGGGCCAGCACAATGTATGATGAAATGAAGGGGAGCAGCCCAGCCCTGGCCTTGTGTTCCTGATGAGGAACTTACCAAGGCATGAGCAGTGCCTAAGCGGTGTGTAATTTACTGTAGGGGCCAATTTCATTCTCTGCTATCACATCTCACTTGAGCACCTCTGGCTTTACATAGGAAGAGTAATGTTCCCAGTATTTGGCAGAGTCTGGCAGAGCTTCCCAGGCAGTTATTACTGACGCATTCCACCATCAGCAAGAATTCCTGTTATTATCGTTGTCATCTCTGTTTGCTAATTTAATCAAAATATCCACTCCAGAACCTGAAATGAGATTAAGTTCCCATTATACCCAGGCCTGTACATACATAATTATGATGGATGATGATTTCCAGCTTGAACAGATTTGTGGTTTAATTATACTGCAGAATGACCTGTAAAATCTCTCTATTAAATTAAAAAAAAAAAAGAAAAGCATTGACCATTTGCATGTTATTTAGGCTGGCACTTGCTCTCCAGCAACAGTAATGAACATAGTAACATATGTTTTAAATAAACAGAGACATCTATTCCCAATAATGATAATGTTTCCTAAAAATAAAGAAAAAATTCACTACCAACTTATTTTCAAATCTTTCTTTGCCTAAGAGTTTAATTTTCAAAGACATGTTATGCTTTCATCTGCAGTAGTGAAATGAGCTGACATTAATATTTCAAAGCCCAACGTTTAATTAAGTAGTACCTGAAAATACATAATTTCTCTAACTTCAGACAGACCATTTTGAAACAATAAACATTTATAAAAGGCATAAAATGAGCACTGCTTTGTTCTGATATGGAAATACAAACCTACAGAAGAAAAAAATATTAAAAGTAAAAGAATATATGGACTGCAAGTTCCGCAACTAGCTCTGATAGAATCTGATAGTCTTCATTTGGAAAATGAGGTCATTGTTGAGCAATCAATATGCATTATTTTACAGTTCATCATCATCTTTTTTCTCCTCTTAATTTTCAATTCATAATGACCTTAACTACTTTCTGGAACCATGCAAAATAAAAGAAGAAACTTACACAAAGTGATCCTGACAGAATTTGTCTAGGTAAACCAAACAGATATCGAAGGTAAGAGGACACAGGACAGAGCTATAAAGGTGAGGAAAATGTTGTTTAGTGATATTTCCAAAATGAAATGTCAGCAAATCAAGAATCTTGGCTACTTCCAGAATTTTAGCAATATTTCCTCCTTACTTACCTGCTCTGCCATTGCTACTATACACATCAGTACTCTGGCTTCTGCTTCTCCCTTTCTCCATCATTCCAGCTGGCAGTTTAGCAAAAAAGGAGATCTAGCAACAATCACAAGATATCATGTCACAATTCTCACATAGCAGTATAGATGGTGGTCACCCACTGAGGGACTAAATCTCATCCACTTCCAGAGAAGAAAACGATAAATGCAAAGGGATTCAAAAAACCAACCAAAAAAAAAAAAAAAAAAAAACCAAAAAACCCAAAAACAAAAACACCCAAAAAAAACCCAAACAAAAACCCTAAAAAGAGTGACTACTTGACTGCATTCATGGCATATACCTTCTGTAATCTGTTGAGAGCTGGTAGAAAATATCTCAAAAACTAATTAGCTACTTTGTGAACGTTCCCTTTCTCTATAGCCTTGCCTGCAGTGAGTTCAGAGCAAAAGATGTCCATGGAAGTTTTTAAAGGTGTCAGTGTTGTTAAGTTGCCCCTAGGACATGACTCAGTTTGAGGCTTGCAGATTTCTGCACAACTAAACATCAAGACTTCTGTTATGTGCCTTGCTTAGGCCTGATGCCTCAGAGAGAAGCATATCTAGTACCATTTTAGATGCTTAGATGTGTCTCACCTGGCTCTCAGCTACTGGGTAGGCATCTCAGGTTCCCTATTACACCTTAGGTGGCATTTGGAAAATTTTTGATATTTTCTGAACAGCCACTGACCACTACAACTGGAACTTAAACAGCCATTCCAACTGTAGCTATAATCAGGCTGGAGACACCAGAATTATAAATGCCTACTTACAAATGTAAGAGTCTTAGTCTCAAAACTCGTCCCAGTCTAGGTCTTCCAGTGTGTACCACAGCTTTCCTGTGTATTTCTGTGGTAATTTGGCACCAGAACTTTTATAAAAATTATATTCTGCCCTTCAGTCTTCAGCCTGATCCTGTGGATTTGGTAACCTTATTATAGAAAATCTGCAACTACGAGCAGTATGGGACAGGTTTTTTACCTTCTGCTACATCATGAATAGGCAGAGGAACAATAGAAGCAGCTTTGGCTTCTGTTCCAAAAAACAATGAATATTAATCTGGCAAAATGGGGGGGTGGGGGGGTGCATCAGGCACTGGGAGAATGAAGTGAGATTGAATTACACTCCAACTCCAAACACATGGCTTCCTATAAGTCACAGTTTAAAACCACTAAAAATTTATGATTACTCTCTATTCAGGAAATCACAAAAATATCACATAAGCCCTCTTTCTTGTCTCCTTCCTCTAGATACTTGCTCTAATTTCAAATGTTTTGAATACCAATATTTTTTTCTCTGACCAGAGTCTTAACATTATGGACAAAACCAAAAAGGATTTGAAATAAATGTCAGATGTCAGAACATGTTACGTAATCTCAAAGTTGTAACTAACTTGTATTAGGAAAGGAAACTGTTCTTGACACTCAAAAAAAAAAAAAAAAGACAAAACAGAGGGAAAGGAGTTTTACCATTTATTTTATTGCCCATATTAAAATATTTAGCAGGTACAAAAATCACTGTATTGAACTGATGTCCTACAGAATATCTACTGTGCTATTCCTTTTTCTAGTTCTTACACATGTAGGGCCTGATTCAATTGCCTGCTGCATGTTGTGAAAAACTTACCACTTTTCAACAGGCTGCCAGGCATCTGCTGGTCTCTTGCTGTAAGCTGCATGCTTCCTACAGCTGTTTTTTCTTCTAGGGTTTGTACTTGCCTCCTTCTCTTCTCATCTAATCATGGGAAAAGAGGCCAGTTCACAATTAAGAGAAGAGTCAAATAATGACAATTCACAACTTTCTAGTTTGGAGCAAGTAGAGATTTTTATCACATATTAAGTTAAAATGTTAAGAATGCTATCACAAAATTTTAAAATGCCCATCATAGTGTTCCTTCTCTTTACTCTTCCTTCTTGAGACAGAATTGTTGGGTACAGTCTCAAACTGAATGTTTGTTGAATGTGCTATGCAGCCCAGCAATCCCAGGAAACTGCCCCCCCCACCACCCCCCCAAAAAAAAAAAAAAAAAAAAAGTGTGCTATCTGATATGGTTCAATCTGCAGTGAAGTAATGCATAGTCTTTTCTTATTGAAATGCTGCACTTAACCTGTAAGGTCTAAATACCTCTAAATAACCTCTGTATCTGAATTCCTTAAAATAGAAGAAGGCAATTTCAGAGGATTATTGATTTTCTAAAAGGTCCATCATCTGTGCCCCTTTGCTGTGATTTTTTTTCCTCCCAGCTACCAAGAGAGCCAAGCTAGGATCTTTTAATAGAATATAACAGTTTGAGTGACCTACACAGAGCTAGGTCACTCTCAAATTTTCCACATGTATTACAGCCCGCAGTACTGGCTTTTGTTCTCCCTTAGTGATGAGTAGTGACCACCTCTGAAGAAGTTGGTTGAGTGTTTTATCATTAATGCAGAGTGGTGAGAACGTGTGTAAACACTCTCTCAGTTCCTTTTAAGATTCTGCTAGGTGTAGCACACCCCATCTCCCAAACAGGGGGTTTCCATAGGATATGGTGTGTAACTTCTCTTCATATTTCTTGTACAAATGTAAAGATTTGACCTTAAGCTTTGTAGCTGGAAAATTCTAGTGTAAAGCACTTACAATAAATTACTCCACCTGCTGCATCCTAGGTCTATGTAACTTTTGCTTTTATGTTTTCCTGTTTTTAGTTATATTGATCTGTTTTCTATCTATTCAACTGCTCATGTAGGACACATCTATATGATCAGCTTTAGAAGCAGTACCTCTGTAAGCTGTCACAACTTAAATCATGTTGAAAGTGAATATGGAGAGAAAAGAAATCACTACCTTCTCCATTGTAGCATCTTTGTCAAATTAGTCAGCTGAGAAAATGATAATTTAGTTCAGAAAGTCAATAAAAAGTAAATAAAAAGAAGATATCTTGTCTCTTATCTTTGAAATTAACAACTTGAATATTTACTTCACTCGAGGATTGATTTAATACAAAAGAAAATGTTATTTCTTTCAATTTATCGATCTTGTTATCCTTTGTCTCTTTTTTCATTTATGACAAATTTGCAGATACTAATCTTATAATAAACTGAAAAATACCAATAGTTCATCATATTCAAAACATTATATTTCATAATTTTTATATCTAAACCTTTTCCTGATTGTGATCCCAAAATACAGTTTTTTGTGATTATTGATGAAGTAGAAGAATTGCAAAATATTGACAGAAAAATACACATAGAATAGTTGAATCGTTGATTGTGACAGTCTTTGGGTCAATAGGTCCCTGCAGAAGAATTAATTAACAACAGGTGTTAAAAGTAATCCCTAAACTGCACAAGAGTTCTGCAGGTACCACAAATACAGCCCTTCTCCAGAGCTCCCAATTCACTTTGCGTTGTTTGCAATGGGCAAAACACAAGTAATCTGGGAATAATCTAACCAAAACAAGCAAGGTGTTACTAGGACTTGTTAATTCACATTTCAGAAAAAAAATTAGAAACTTAGGATATTTTAAATTGATAGAAAAGGAAGGGAGAGGGGAAGGTAAGGTGGTGTGCAGCACAGTCAGAACAAAACAAATGAAGAATTAATATACTGAAATACAAGTCCCACCTGCGTAAAGGCACCAAATGGCCTTCAACTACCAGGAGATGGCCAATCCAAAGCTGCCTTTTCACACTGAGCAATATTTTAGTAGCAGAAAAGGGGCTGAACTGGCCTGGGTGAGGGGTAGGAGAGAGCAAGGCAGGTCAGAGCAGACCTCCACATCACCCATATTCTGCTTGTTCCAGGCACCTGCACAGCCCTGACCTGCAGCCAGACTGCCGGTCCCATACTGTGCAGATACCACTCACTACCTGCAATTTCCACTAAAGGAAGCAGAAATGGCCAATATAATTGCCTGCAATTCCTTCCTTGCTTGGTCCAGTGGTGAATCTGCAGGATTAGAGGTGATGTTCTGGTCCAGGGCTGCTCCACAGACTTTAAACATAATTTTCAAACTCTGTAGAAACACATTTTCTTCCTTTCTGAGTAGACCATGTTGCACTGCTGGTCATGTTGCTTGAATGAGATACTGATTTCTGCTAGATTGCCACAGCAAGAAATAAAAATCACTATCATTATTATTATGGGCTGATAAAAAATTATCAGCCTATAAAATTAGAAAAGCTGGATGAACCAGAATGTTTTGCATCACCAAATAGGGGACATCTTCCATCTGTACTTACATTCTAAAATAGCTGCATAGCAGAACCCAGCCATCACTTTGGTGTCCTATCTGTGGGAAAGGGGTGCAATGCAGTTACCAGTGGGGAGACACAGCTGAAGCTTTGCCCTTGCAAACTTTGACAAATATTATAGGGGTTTTATTTATATTTCATGTATTCCTTTTTTGAAAAATCTAATCTTTAATTTCCCTGAGGGAATGTACCCACCTTCCTAAATGATAACTTATTTTCATAAGGAATGCAGTGTAGCACATGGAAAAGCAGGCACCTTTTCCAAAAGTAGGTCATCGTACTGTAAATCAACAAACATTTAAAATATTTTTCAGCTACAGAATGAAAAATTACTTTTATAAAATCAGGCTAAGATTGGTTTACCATGTCTGCAGTCCTGTGAGTAGGTAAAGATGATGGGAGTGCTTTCAGTTGGAAAAAGTTTTGGCTCTGTTCTCATCCCCTTGCTCATTTGGAAAGATTGGTGTAACTAGGGTGTTAACTTTCAGACAGTGATATCTAAATAACTACCTCCTGTGATTTAAGCATGAGTGCTTCCACTTACCCATGGATACAATGGTTCTTCCATGTCTTGGCCATGTAACTTGTGACAGTGTACACACAGCAGAGAATCTGGATAATGTACCTTGTACGTGTTTCAGTGTGCTGGGTCATTTCCCAGAATCCAGCACAAGATTTCTTAGGTTATTGTATTGTCTTGCTGGATCTAAGTCCACTCAAGGTTACCTGTTACTATCTGTGACAGTAAATGCAAATACTGAAAAGAAAAAGGAACCTATATAAATATTTGCAAATTTTTCTGAAAGGAATTCCAGGAGTTGCTAATTAATTTATAAAGAATAGATCAGGAAGGCATTAGAGTGCACTGAAAATAGTAGTCTGAGTATTGCAACTGCAGTGACTATTTTCAAAGTGTTTTTTAATCAAATTATAAAACATAAATTATTGACCTGCAGGCAGAGTTGAAATAATCCATCAGAAGGTGTCATTGCACAAGTCCTTAGGTGCTGAGAAGTTAGTAAAAATATCAACTATTGAAGAAAGGTAGTCAAGAACAACAAAACAACCAACCAATGAACCAACAACAGAAAAAAAACCAAACCAAAACTGTACAAACCAGATAATATTTAACCCTAAGAAAACCAAGCTAAAGGTGAACAAGAATAAAATTGAAAAGCAATCTAAGAAAATTACTTCTTTCACAGGGATGGTGATTTTGATGATCTAAGGAAATAGGTGAAAGATGGTATAATTAGAGTCAAGAGAGAGAAATCCAACAAGAAGGTGAGGTGCTACACACAACTGCATAAGAAGATGTGCAGGCACTGGCATGATTTCATGGAGCTAGTTGTACTGTGGGTCAAAGCATGACACTGGAGAAATGTCAGTTTTGACCATGGTGCAGTCCAGAAACTTGTTGGGAGAGAGAATTTCTAGAGATGATGGATGGAATCACTCACAGACATATTTTCCACATCCATATTTTGGAGAGGATGTTTCCACACCTGTAGGTGCACATAGTGGCAAAGCCCACACTTTGCATTTCTAGGCTCTGAAATCTTAACAAAGTCAGACAAATACTACACCAGGTGTGAGCTCCAGAGCCTGGATGAAGTGGTGATTTGGCAACTTGACGTAGTCAACAAAGTATTGCAACACAGTCAGTCCGGAGGAAAAAAAAGAAACAGATAAAAAAATTGCTTACACATTGAAGAAAAATGTGTAAAACTGCTGGGGGAAGTTTTCTAGGGAAAAAGATGTCCTTTAGTACATGATCTCTTCTTTGAGTCTTTTTTCTCCATCCTGCATTTTAGTGGAAATGGGAATTGAAAAATAAAAGTGAAAACATTCTTCCTTTCTTACAGGAAAAACTGGAATGTTCATGGTTTATATACAGCTAAAAAGATTCATTTAGCTAAAAAGCTAAAAAGGCTGTCTTTTGAGAAACTGCACATTCTTTCTAACATCAGTGTTTACTGTAGTGCTTCATCAATGCTCTGTGGCTGCTGCAGCCATTAAGGCTGATACACAACTGATCCGGAAGGAAGACAATTTGATTAGGTTCCATAAACAGAAGAGTAAATAAATGACTGTAATAAATCATTGTTACAGCTGCATATGCCCTTTTGTTGGGAATTTCTTAGAACAGTTACTTTCATTTACCTAATTATCACTAAAGCTGATTAAAATGTTGTAGGATTTTCTGTTAAAAACACTGTAGCTGAAAAATAGATGCTATTTAGCACTAATTTACCTGAACTTACCTGACTTCTTTGACATATTTTAGTTTTGAGTAGAAAAATTAGTGCCAGCAAACCAAAATTTTTAATTTAAATAATGAAGAATTAATTTTGAAACTTTATGCTAAAAGATCAACACAGAGCTTGCAAAAGTAAACCAACCTATTTCTCAAAGTTTTCAGATGGTTTTTTTGCAACTGAAGGATTTAGCTTTTATTTTTTTTTTTTTGCTCCTGTCTTAATACAAGGTGTTGCTGACATTTTTTGTGAAAGCTGATTTTGCCTATGGGCTCCACAAGGGGGTAGGAAATCCTTCCTGAATGTTTAAGCTGTGACAGAAAAGATTAAAAGAATAAAATAGAATTTTACTATTCTGATGACAAGCTGGCACTGCAGAAATACCTACGTTCCTGCTCTGCAAATCATTTGAGGGTAAAAATATAGCCCTTTTCTGAATAAAAACCACTGTCTTTGAAGAGAAGTCTGAATGTTGCTGTTTGAGGCATTGCAACAGGGAGGCTGAGTGCAGATTTACTGGGTGGGATACTCTTAACCACATCCAGCTGTCCTGCATGTTCAAACGGGGATGTACCAAAAATGAAAAGGACCATGGACGTACTCCTAGACTGAGGCCCTCACCTGGATGTGGAAGCTTGAATTTCCTCCTGAAACCAGAATTGTCCAGAGGAAGCTCTGCGGGTAACATCAACTCTTGCTGGAATCAAGACATCAACTTTTAGTCTGTATGCTATGAGCACCCAATACTTAAGGAAATTGACTTTTCCTATACCTAGGGAAATAAGAAGTCATGACATCTAGCAGCAGGCTGTGGAAGTTTCCCACTGTCTAGGTTACTTGTGGGTCCAGTCTTTTATGAAATTAATTTGTTTTACAAAGGCATAATCATTTCACAGAAACATTTTCAATTACCCATGCAGCTAGTTGTATTTGAAGTGGCTGCATGAAGGTGAAAAGATCTTATTAAAAAACCTAAAGTAGGAAATTTAATGTACCTGGTTATGCAAAACCATGTAACATTGTGCAAGACTCAGTAAATATTATTGGAATTGAATTTCATAGAATCACAGAATTGTTGACATTGAAAGGGTACATTCTGCCCCATCATCCAGATCATGAAGAAAGATGTTGAACAGAATTGGACCTAGCACTAACCCTTAGGGTAAATCACTAGTTGCTGGCCTTCAACTAGACTTCATGCCAATGATCAGCACCCTCTGGGCCTGGCCAGTTTCCAATCCACTTCACTGTCTTCTCATCCAGCCCATACTTCATTATTTTCTTAGTGTAAATCTTATAAGAGACAGTGTTGAAAGCCCTCCTGAGGACTAGGTAGATAATAGCAACATCTCTTCCTTTGTCTACCAGGGCAGTCATTTCACCATAGAAGTTAATAAACTTTAATGTCTAATAAAACCAGATTAGTCAAAAAGTGCTACAAGCAAAGTCTTTTTCTGAATTTAGTCTTCCAGTGCCATGTGTGGAAGTAGCATAATAGAAATTGAAGATGATCAGAAAATCTGCAGAGATAGAAGAATTTCATAGACTACGGTGTCTAATGTTTGACTGCATCCAGTATTTTGCCCTTGTTGAATGGATATTAAGGCATTGTAGAGGACAGAGAATGCACAGTGTGCATTGCCTAGATGAGTCAATGATTTAAGAAAATCCATACACTTTGCAATATTTACACATTTTGACAGCTCATTTTTTTTTCTGTTTGAAGACTGCACTAATGCATTTTTTTTATCTAGGAGTTTAAAATACTCAATTGTGGGGTGACTCGTTTTTGGGGTTTCTGGAAGGGTCCTGCTTGGTCAGCTGGTGCTTCTCCTCTTTTCCATCCTCCTTTCCCATCTTTCTGCCTCTGGTATCTGAGGGACCATGAGATTTGGACACAGGTGATACCACCATGAATGAGGTGCTAATCAAAACATGAGGCACTAAGGCAGGATACAGGCTGCAGTTCTGGACTCTGAAAGATGCTGTCAGTTTTGTACAAAGTGTGGAAAGAAAGCAACATTGCAAATGGTCCTCACTGGTAACAAAATGAACAGATGTAAGTGAAACAGAGCCTTTCTGGAATAATTGCTTTGCACAAGTTTTGGGGGAAGTTAAAATATTTGAAATCATTCACAGGGGAATAATTTGTTTTGCAGAAGGTAGCCATCTGGAAAGTGTTTAAAAAGGTCACTAATTAAATGTGTAGATAGGGAATTTGACAATACCCTTTTCACGTCATTTGCATTATGATTCTTTGAGATTTCAGTAAAGTATATTCTGCTCCACCATACCTAACTCATAATCTGATTGGACAATAGCATCAGGCATTTTTCGTATGCTTTCCTAATTTATTCATGTCTTGGGTTCAAATGGAGTCCCTGTGGCCTCATTAACACATCTCATTTGCGCATCACCCTCACACTGGGAAATAGCCTTACTCAGTCTGTGATTAGAGCTAATGAGAGAAAGTAACCTGGGACTTTATTACAGTCACTGTGCCAGACAAAGCTCTCTGAAATAGAAGGCAAGGAGGCTCTTTTGGGTGCCACCTTTAGGTAATAGGACACCAGAGGAAAAAGTTATTTCTGAAACGTTCTGAGTTGGCCCATGCACAAGGCTGTCTTTTAGTATAACAACAAGGAAGACAGCCTTCTAGGGGCAGGTGAAGCTCACCAGCAATATGTATGTGGAAACTCCTTCTTCTGCAGAGAATAAATATTGATGACACCTTGGTTAGGCTGGCTTGCCCAGAGAGTTTTTAATCTATACATTGAAAATTTCTTTTACTATTTCCACTTACACCAAATAGTATATGGTGGTCTTATGCAGCCACAATTTTTGGATGCCCTCTCTACTGGTTTTGTCTGGGTAAGGGTAAATTTTCTTTTCAGTAGTTTGTGTGGTGTTGTGTTTTGGATTTGTGATGAAAGCAGTGTTGATAACACATGCACAATCCCCATCTAAGCTAAGACTGAGAAGTGCTTACACAGGATTAAAGCCTCCTCTTTGAGTAGCCTGGGGGCGCACAATGGTTTGGGAGGGGACATCTGAACCCAGCTGATCGAGATACTCCACACCATATCATGTGCTCAGCAATAAAAACCCTGGGGGAAGAAGGAGGAACTGGGGTGTTGGGAGTTACAGTGTTTTTTCCCCCAAGTAACCATTACACAAGGCGGTGCCCTGCTTTCCTCCAAACGGCTGAAGGTCTGCTTTGTGGGTGGGAAGTAGTGATGAATTCCTTCATTTGCTTTACTTGCATACATGGCTTTTGCTCTACCTATTAGACTGTCTTTATCAGCAATTTTTCTGACTTCTGGAGTGTGGCTCTGGTTTCTGTGGGTTTATAAGAATTAGCTTTGCAGTAGGGTCCAGGCACTGTCTGCAGGGCCTATTTGAACTACAGTCTGTCCTGCAAGCAAGGTGGTATCCTACTCATTCACAAATTCCTCCTGAGACCAGAAAACAATGCTTGAGAGATGCCACAAGATATGAAAACAAAATTACCAACTGTAAACTCTGGTAGAGATAGAATTATCTGTAAACACAGTAATATTTTCAGATTTTCAGGGAGATAGGGTCATAAGGAATAGAAGGAAAGAAACAACTTCATTGACTTCCTGGAGGAACTACATTAATACGTGCCAATCTTACTAAGTATACTTTAAAATGCCTTAGATTGCATTTGTCACAGAGGATCTATCTTTCCTTCAATCTAAATTATGACCAGACAAAAGGAGGTATCACCTGACAGCACTTCTGTAATTGTTACTTCAAATGAGATCAAAGTGTCCAAGTGATTTCAGAACGTAACTCTGAGGGTGAGAATATTAACTACAGCAGGGCCAGACTCACTGCAGATGAAGGAAGAAAATAATGACCCATTTTGTATCAGAAAGAGATTTTTTTAAAATTTTATCTTGCTTTATTTTTGTGAGATTAAGTATTAAAGTAGTCATATTGTTATTAGCAAGGAAGTGCTGATGTGGTGTACGTTTCATTGTTCTTTTTTATGTCATTTCTAGGAAGGCAAACTTTACAAGATGGCAATGACACAGTAATATACACAATTTCAGATCCTGATACTTTGCCCTGCTGAAATGTATCATCATTCAACGTTTAAGCTTTTCAGCATAGAGTGCTGCAGTACTCTACAAAGTACAGAAAACAAAGACAAGATACAGATGTGATGCATTTTTACAAGGAACACGAATGGAGGACATACTACTGATATAGCTTTTACTTCAGTACAGTCATCACTTTCTCTCCATGGTCTTTTCTCAGATACTGATCATTTCCTGCCCACTCCCAGTACTGTTCCTTCATAATCCAGCTGAGTTCAGCCACTGGATTTCTTCACAATCCTCTATATGCTTTCCTCGAAAATTCTTACAGCATTGCCATGAGACAAAATAACATGTCCAAGCTAAAAAAAAGTTCTGTAAGATGCAACATAGCAAATAATTTTTGCATCTAAGCATTCATTAGATAAACATCACTTTCTGTCATTCTCAGGTGCAATGCAGCTCTTTTGCCATTGCTTTTCATTTCATACTTCATGTTTTTTCTTGGTTTTGATCTTGTTAAACACACTTTTGATCTCATTAAGCAGCAAAGCCTTTACGTGACAAACTTGTAAGTGACAAGTACTAGTTGAAATGGAAACAGAAAGAGCAGCACAACCTTTCCCTGTCTCACCTTCTCTCCATGGAGTGTGTGGATATGGTTGGCTATTGCCCTATTTTGAGCTCTGCACACATATGGAAGGGGAAGGACAAAACTTAGAGGGCTTTGGGTGATTAGCCAAAGATGTCAAGAAATCCAAAAGAAACGGTTTCTCTGCTCTTTCTAGAGGAGAATACAAATGAACACAAATATTGTAATATAAATACACCTTTTTCAATAAATTAATCTGTTGTGTCAGAATATTTTTCTAATTATGAAGATCAGGGATATAAATTGCTATAAGTTTTTTTAAATTGAAGTCTTGGTCTTTTGTGCATTGCAAATAAATAGATATAATCAAAACACCATGTACAAAACCCAATCTGGAATGAAAGAATACGTAAAGCACAATGGTTGCTTATCTGCTTGGACTGCATTGGTAAATAGGTAAACAAATTTTGGAAGGAATTTCCTTCCTTCACAGCTCTTTCATCTGGGAGTTTAACCTCCAGGCAAAAGTTCAAAGCCATGAATCCAACCATTTAAAACATATTAGTCTGCAAACAAATGAGTCCTGGAAGAGTCCTGTTGAAAAACTTTTCCAAACAGAATAATCTTCAACGCCCTGCGAAACCACATGTAAAAAAATGCATAAACAATTGGGTTAAGTGTAGAATTTAAATAACCAAACCAAACCAAAGCATCAATGATAATAGGAGGTATAACGTAATTCATAAATGGATTGATAACTGTAGAGAAGAAGAATGGAGTCCAGCAGATGAGAAACGCTCCCATTATGATACCTAAGGTCTTAGCAGCTTTCCTTTCTCTGCAGAATGAAATGTCGTGCTTCATTTCAAATTCCATTTTTTTCCTGCTAATTGCATTGATGGATCTTGCCTGCTTCCTGGCTACAGAGTATATTTTCCTATAGATGCACAGCATAACAAATCCAGGGATGTAAAAAGACACTATGGAGGCCACAATACCTGAAGTTTCACTAAAAATGAGAAAGCATCCTCCTGCACAGTGGACATGATTATAAATCTTTTCTGCCCCTCTCAAGTTTAGGTCTAGAAAGATCATCCCAAAAGCAAAAGCAGCAGGGACCATCCAGCTTATACACACCATGACCACGATGACAAAAGTATTTATCTTTGATTTGTATCTTAAAGGGTCACACACAGCATAGTAGCGGTCGATGGATATGAAGGAAAGATGGAAGATAGAAGCTGTGCTCAGCATAATGTCCATGCTTGTGTGGATCTTGCAGAAGAATTCCCCAAAATACCAGCAGTGCTCAACAGACCGCACCATACTGCAAGGCATGATGAAGAATCCCAGCAGGAAGTCTACTGTAGCCATTGAAAGTATCAGGAAATTTGTAGGTGTGTGGAGCTGCTTGAAATGTGATATTGAGATGATAACTGTCAGATTTCCAGCCACTGTAGCCAGAATAATGCAAACCATGAAGATGTACATGGAAATACGGATGCTGTTCGACCAGCTGCTCCTTATGCAAGAGCCGTTTATGGATTCACAGAACAATTGCATTCTTACTGGGGTCTCAAATACACGTAGGTATGCAGCAGGTACTGTTTTTCCTAATTCTGAGGTATGTTTATGACTGATTTTTCACTTTTCTAGATGGGAAGAGCTGCAGAGAGGAAAATAAAAGGGCATTGTAAACATTTTCATTTGGTTGGATATGTAGGAAATTCACATCTCATTATTTATGAAGGATTAAAGTATTTTGTAATTGCATTTATCAGAATGACACTTTTATCATCTGAATTCCCTGGAAATGGGAATCTCCTTTGGTGAAATAAGCTGAATAATGGGCTGTGCTCACAGCAGGACAGCAGTGACTCTGGGAGGCCTGCACTGGGCAGTGCCTTGTCCAGCGGGCAGATGAGAAGCCCTTTTCAATATTTCCTGTTTCTGTTTGTCCTAGTCTTCTTCATCAATATTGGCTGGAGTCCTGTATCTCCACTTTGCTCTTGAAAATCAGTAATTTTAAATACTGAAGCTCCCTCAACTTCTTTTTGGATAAAGAAGTCTAAAACCTACAAGTCTAAAACAGAAGGCTAAAGCTGAGGAGTCCATGCGAGACCTCTCCTCCAGCCCTGCCCTGATAGTGATGACTGGACAGATCAAGTTTTACTGGAAAGTCCTTGCAGGCTTTAGCTGTAAATAGAGATGCAAGGAAAAGACCTAAGAGAAGAAAAAAAACTTTTCTGCCCTTTTGCTGACAAAATAAATGGAAGAATCTGACTAATCTAAAACATTATCTGCTGTATAAGCAAATGGGTTTTTTCTGTCAAGCTCTAGTTTTTTTTCAGTGCTAGGAGTTTAGCTTTACTATGAGTATTGATATATTAGTCTGTTTTCTAGCTAAGGCACAAACATGGAGAGAAGCATTTTCAGAACATATGTTTAGTTTTCATCTAAGGACACAAATATCGCTGTCCTCTTGTGTAGCAGTAGCATGTCCCTTTTCCAAGTCACTCTTTTAATGAAAACTTTTAATGAAAGTACTTAAACACTTGGCAAGCAATATTTATTTCTGAAAAATCTGTTTTTCTTTTAAATAACAGAAAGACAGTGTTATTGTGAAAAACTAGAGATCATTAGCATATGTTGCTCAGTAACACTATCTTTATGTTTTAAAATGGTTGTCAGAAAAATACTGATGTGACAATTCAGCCAGTACTGATTTAACCCACTTGCTTTGGGATTTAGTTGCCTCTGGTTATTCTGGATAGAACACAATTTAAAAAATAATTTCTTTCTCATACTAAACCAAATGTTATTATAAGCACACCATGGCACTGGAAACTGAATGAAAACAGACAAAAAACTATAGCTAGCAAAACCTTGACATCTACAACTAGCAAACAGCCTGTGTTATACAGAGAGATTTTGCAAATAGGGCCAGGCAGTGGCACCCAAGTAGCAGGGACAAGGCTCACCCAAAGTCACTCTCAGGAGAAGGGAACATACGGAGTGTGAGTATATTTATGTACTGTTTGGGGTGTTTTTCACTTCCCCTTTTTTCTGCCTACTGATATTTAACACCATCTCTGCTCTTTTTCACCTCATTTCAATTATCACTTCATATACTTTTCCCTCCCATTTTTGTCAGTCTTTTCATGTTTCTTTTCCTGCCTGTCATTCCTTCTTTCAGCATGTTTACACCCAAAGCCAGATGAATATTTATTAACTCAAATTTTAAATATTCACAGTAGAAAGAATTAAACACCAATTTAACTGTATCTACTGGACATCATTATAAAGGTTTTAAGCCCAATAAGATCGTAAATATGTCACATAGATTTTGAACTTCCTTTGTTCTGTATAAAAGTAGAAATAAATAAAATTAAATTATTGTGGTAAAACACTCTATGAAGCCAATAAAAAATATTTAACATGCTATCTCTAGTTTTCCTTTAAGATTTAGAAGATCAATAACTTCTCTGTGTTTTCTGATAGATAAACTGTTTAGCCTAAAGAAATATGATCTGCCCTGAAAACAGGTTTCTTAAACAAAAAAAAAAAAAAAAAATCAGGGAAAATTTTTGGATTTGTTTTTTTTAATAAAAGAAAGTAGCAACTCCAGCCAAAGGATGGAGAAAACTGGGATCAAGTGTGTGGCTTTGCATTATATGGAAATTAAATAAATCAAAACACACGTGAAAAACTGTTCAAGTGAGCCGAACTCTGAAGAAGTTTTCAAGAAGAAACCAGAATGTTTTCCTTCCATGTACAGTCACAAAAGTTAAAATGCAATAAAATGGAAATACAAGGAAGCATACTCTTAAAAACCTCTTCTTTACCTTTGTCACTTCATGCTGGGTAGGAATCTGTTCTTGACACTCATTTGTTTTCTGCTGGTTGAGTGGCACTTCTTCCTTTTAAAGACCATCTCAGGAGGCAGTTGATCCTCTTCACCACCATTACAGTTCTGGGTAACACAAATTTTGAGAGAACAGGCTTTTAATCCACAGCTGGAGTAGCCTCCAGAAACCCCCATGTGTTACTGGGGGATGTGGTGTGATGAACATTGGCATGTGGCCCAGCATTCTGGGCTGTTTGACCCAGCAGCAGCTGTTGATGTGAACAGTAGCTCAAACTGTTTGATTTGTCACACACACAGAGAACAAAATCATGGCTGTAGCACTCATACTTGTTTAATGGGCCTTATTTATAGGTAAATTGAATTGATTTGAAGTATGTTTACTTGTTTGATTAAATGTTACAGTCATATTGTGAGCAGCCCAGTATTATCTAAGGAAAGAACAAAAGACGCCATGTAGCCTACCTCCTATAAGCTTTTAAAATATAGCAAAATACATAAGTATAGGTTGGTTACAGCAGCATGTAAGATTTCCTTGGGAAGGTATAATGTAGATAGAGTGACACATTGTGTATCTACCAGCCTAGTTATGATTACTGAACAAACAGGTTGAATCTGTCAGCTCACCAGTTAACAGCTACAGCTGTTGAAAAAGTGTTTTAAGTAAACACCTATTATTGGCCATACCAGAGTCACGGATGAAGAGCATCAATTTTTTGCTCCACAAAGGACCATGCAGTCTTTTAAGGTAGTGATACTGCTGAATGTAAAAAAGCGTTATTGTGATGACCATCAGCTAAAACCCAGCTAAACTGGGTGTCTTGAGGGCATATGCAACAATGTGGGTTAAGATACTACTTCTTGCAAATTCTTCTGATGGCCTGGGTAAGCTACTTTATTATGTTATGTGCACAAAAATCCAAATGAGTGCATACAACTCTGGGGTTTTTTTTTGTTTGTTTGTTTTTGGGTTTTTTTGAGTCTGCTCTCTTATGCAGACTGGGGTTTTGAACTACAAGGCTCTCTTTGCTATAGCAAGAGAGTCTGACAACTAAAAAAGTGCAGAAACAATGATCTGCACAATTAACCCAGGCTGAGAGAGAAACCACTGGAGAGTGTTGAGAGGATATGTTGAGGAGAGGAGTCAGGTCCAATTCTTCAGATCTAGAGAAAAGTGGAAAAAACATATTAGGTCCCAAATACTGGTCTGTGAAAGAGGCCTTCACCCTTCTGAGATGCTGTGTGCTTCCTTGGAGCCAGGCACTTCTCTTTGAGGAGTGGATGTTTAGGCCTTGGTAACTATTGTCTTGACACATATGTATTTTGTAAGAAGGTAAAATTTTGGGGAATAAACCCATGTTACATTACTCTGTAAAACTTGTTGTTATAGAGCAGTCTGGCAGCCAGCTCATTACGGGCACTCAGTCCAAGGCCATGCATGCTCACAGGGCTCTCCCACCACGCTCCACGCTGTCTCCCTTGGGTAACACGGGGCCAAAACTCAAAGGCATTTTCTGGAAGGGCAGCTCTGCTTCAAGTGCTTGTTCCAGAGGCAGCTGCCTGGCAGCAACCTGCAAACCTCTGGGGGAGCCCCTGGGGCTGGGGAGCCTTCCCCTGCCCTGAGCAAGTGTGCCCTGCTGCAGAGGGGCAGGCAGCAGCCAGCCATGGACCGTGGGTTTTGCTCTGCCTCCTCCTGTGCCCAGCCTGTGTCTGGTCAGAGAGCACTTCCCTCCGTCTCCTGGCTTGCAATAAAACTGTCCTGCAAGACCCACACATCAGAAAGGAGTGAACCACAAATCTAGGAGGAGCTGTGAGCGTGGAAACAGTGATATTTATTGGTGTGTTGGCTGAAATGAAAGTAATGCAGAAAATTTTGATATATCAAAACAATTAATCAGGCCAAATTGTCAACTAATTTATAGTGAGAAGTAACGCTGTGGTAACAAGCTTTCACTCTGTTGGTGCAGATTCTTCAAACAGGCATTTTCTTGTGCCTTAATGCTGATGTGGAAAAAATATTCCAAATGTTTATGTCACTAAAATATTCTCAGCCTTGCTCCTTAAAATATATGCCAAACTCTGTTTTTGTGAGAACTCAAAGCACTTACAAATTGTCAGTGTTTAGCAGTCTTGTGAATCTGCAGTATAGTAGAGCAGTTATACATCAAAATTCAAAGTAAAACCTTATCTACAAAATTGTTGCTGTGGGTTTTTTTCCTAAAAGAAATTATATTCCTGCAATAAGTAGTTCTCTCAGAGTTTTGAAAAACCAAAAAAGAGAGATGTCACAGTGTCTAGAATACTTTGGATTATCTACTCTCCTTGTTTGTCTTTAAAACATAAAGTAATTAAAATGGAAAAGAGCACAGAAGAGAATGGAAATACCACTTTTCCAGTCATAAAAGATATTTGAAAAATATGTTGAAAAGTTTTCACATCCTTCTTACACAAAACTCTGGAAGGGACACTAGAAGTGGGAAAGAACAGAAAAGGACTTGAGAATGAGAACTGTTATTGTGAAAAAATATCAAGAAAGCATTGGTTTCTACTGTGATTCATTTAGCTTGCATTTCTGTGGGTACTGTTTGGTCAATCAGCAGAAAGTTTCTCATTTTCACACAGTTCATTTTAAAAACTGTTTCTCTGTTAGGAGAGCCATGGATTCATAAATACTGGAGGCTGTAAGGTAACCCTATGGCTGAAGAGGAGTTTTGAAAGTATATAATTCCACTCACCTTTATGCAGTTCTCAGGAAAAAAAAAAAAAAGAAAAAAGAAATTAAAAAAAAGAGCACAGTATTTTAAAAAATCTTCCTAAGTTTCCATTCATATGCTTGAAATGTAGGGGGAAATGCCCAAATTCCCAGTAAGTTATTAGTACAAAACAATTATTTATTTATAGGGGTTAAACAAGAAGATCTGTCAACTACTAATCTGAATGCTAATTCTGCAAACCTGATGTAATTCCACTGAAGACAGTCTGAAATTAACCCAGATTTATATCAGAGGAATTTGGAGAATAGATAATTGAGCTGTAGACCTTTTCCCATGGTTTCTATTCATAGTTTTCAGTGGAAAACATCACTTTTCCTTGCCAAGTAAAGCCAGCTGTTTATACAGAGTAAGGCAATGTGCTCTTTCTGCAAGTATAGTGCTTAGGATAAGGACTATAAATCCAAGCTCCAACATAAATGCAAATCTCTGAAATGCGCAGAGGAGTAAGAGATTGCAAGAAAATAATGTTTTAATAGCAAAACAAAACATATCCATCCAAAGCCAAGAAACTATCTCTGCACAGGATGAGGGATTCTACATATTTGGTAGTCTCAGTAAGTAATGCCATAATTTGGTCCATTGCCTTCATTCTGCAGCAAAAGCTTCTCTCAGGGCTCCCAAGGGTAGGAGCAGCCCCTTGCCTCTCACTCCAGCAGGGCAAGTGAATCCTTGCAGCTGCAGCACGGAGCAGAGCATAGCAGGGCAGGTCCCTTGTGTCTTGCCAGTGCTTCTCTGCACCCACCAATCCAACAGGAAAAAACTGCACTTACTGACTGTAACTGCTTTGTCGATGTTTGCTGGCGTCTGAACACCACCCCCAAAATGAAAGCAAACACAGAGCAGGGCGGCACTGAACAGTGAAAAGGTACAAGCCCGTTCTGCATCCTTATGGCCCTCTAACAACTGCACAGAAAGGAAGGAGACTTACTCTGAATTCATAGCTGTCTGTGAAAAGAGCTTTGCCCCCTAGCTATGTTTATCTTTCAGCCATTGGGAATGAAGGGCTTTTTAAATCATACTTTAAATCATACTTACTGCTGTTGGTGCTATTGCTGTTCACTACAGAAAGAACTGTGTAGAATAACAACCATAACCTTCAGTGCTACCCATAGGAGATTGATCTTTGAAAGAAAATTACATCCCAGACTAGCAAATCAGCAGCTCACCGTATTCTCGACTTCATGACTCGGGGATGATACAGCACAGGAGGAATCAATTCCTCATCACCAACTGGCGCGGGCTGCGGATACAGCGTGGGACTGACTCATGCCACGCCAATTCTCCCAACTAAGTGGCTGCATGCTTGGTCTGACTGGTTCACAGCCTGCTGGGAAAATCTCATCAACAGGATGACGTAAGTCTTAAATATCCAGAAAAGATAAACATGTAATAAATCTATTCTGACACAAGCCACTAGCATATGCAAAGATGAATCAATTTGAAGTAAGCTAAAGCCAGGCTTCTTTCAATAAAAGAAGCAGGCGGAGTGAAGGAAATGTTGGTTGTGGTCAAGGAACAGATGGAGTTAATAGCACTGAACTGTTTTTAACATTGCCCAATATTTCACTTACACATTTCCGTTTTGTGTAATGTTGACAAACTTTAACACTTTCAGTTATCTTTAAAAATTTTATTTCTCTATCCCAGAGTGGGTATTTCCCAAAAGCTCTAAGCAGAATACTTTGACAGTGTCTGACAACAAGACTGATTAAAAGATATTGTTTCCTTCTAATGAAAAAATTTGCTAGCTCTTTATTTATGATGCTCAGGTGTTTATATGATCTGCTCTGTAGCAGGGACTTAAGAGCTGTTGCTTTCCTATTTATATATTTTTACCATACCAGAGAGCTATACCTGCAGCTCAATGACAGCATCCCCCATCCTCAAACAATAGTGTTAGTAATGCTGTGGAACCCAAGAAGGAGCATCCTTCCAGGAAAAAAAGTAACCCCAGAGAAAAGAACTGACCCAGTTTGGGTCAGTTTGTGTGTGCCACTTAATGAGCTGCATTGGAGAGCCAGGCCTTTCAGCTCCTGCTCCCCAGAGGTTTCTCTGAGCCTGTAGCAGGACCTGTGGGGCTCAGGCTGCAACTTCTCTCCTGGATGTTCAGGACTGGGATAAGCTTGGGACATAGGGAAGTATGGCACTGGCAAGGGGGCACAAAGGATGTGAGGCTGGACAAAGACAACTCATGGTGAAATGAAAGTCCTGAAATGTCACATTCTGGTCTAGAAGTGTGACTACCCTACTGGAAGCCACTGAGAGGTAAAATTTGCTAATAAAGACTTATATGTCAATAAATTGTGTCTTCTAACTTGCCTTCTCAGGGACAATTCTCTGTTCCTTTCACAAATGCTGGATTTGACCACAGTAGACACATGCTATTTCCCAGAAATATTACATGTGTTTCTAGTAGTCCATTTGCAAGCCCAACAGGCTGCAGATGCCAGTGCTGATGCACTGTGGGCCATTTTTTATGGGGACAACCTGCCAGGGCCATCTTTTGCTTCTGCAGTAATTTCTTGCTGTAGGAAGTAGTGATGCTGTACGTGAACATCAGTGGTATCATGGCACTGCAGAAACACCAACAGAGAAATTGCAGAAATTACCAGTGCCAGAGGCTGTACCTTCTCTTGCTGACCCTCTACTCAGGAAGACATGCCTGGGCAGCCCATTTTTTCACCATAAAAGCTTTATTTATCTTGTCAGTAGGTGCTCTATATCAGTTGAATACCAGGTCACTGAAGAAGAGGTAAGGCTGTACTGAAGTTGATTTGAACTTGATTTATGAGTTGTTATCAAGTTCTTACTGACTAGCTAGCTCCTGCCAATACACAAGACACTTAGAGGGAACAGATGGCAACAGGAGGTTCAGCTGTTTAAATCTTCCTCTACCATCTTGCGTATGTTTTTGTTCATGCAGGTGAGGACTGGTGAAGAGAAAGCATCTCTCTCTTTTCCTCCCTCCCTTTTTTACTCCCCGTAGTCCATTTTGTTCTTATCTGCAATTCTCCCTTCTACTTGCAAATGTTTGTAAGTCATCAAGATCTAATGATGAGCCTTGGCAAATCAGGGAGGAATACAGGTCACATCCTTGGTGACAGAAGGGAAAACAATCTATAAGAAAAGGTTCAGCAGGAAACAACTGGCATTGCAAGATTCCCTTGGCAAAATGCAAGAGTAGTTACATTAAGTATAACACAACCCTCAAGTACAAGAGGTTTCTGTTTTTGATTAGTCTAATGCTGAGCTTTAATGCAGGAAGAATTCCTGCAAACAGAGGTTAATGTTAACATGAATAAACAACTAAAAGGCTTAGTGTAATATAAAAGATAATGTCATAAACTCTTCAACAAAATAAATGTTTAAGCGTGTTGCTAGGTAATGATGATTGATTAGGCTTAAGCTTTTATATATACACAATCCTCATACATACAGTCATCTGATACTCTTAAGGTACAGCTAATTTATACCAGTTATGAAAAGACCAAACATATTTTTTTACTCACACCTGCCAAAAGTTTTCTGTCCTTCAGCCTAGCTACCAGGAAGTACCTCATGATTTATTAAGGGCCATGTTTTTACAGTTGGCTCTTCCCTCCTGTAAATCAGTGTCAGAAATGTTTAATTTCTTCTAAGACAAGAATAATTCTTCTTTTTAAAAAATGTACCCATGGATGAATGACAATGTGTTTTCACCATTTGTTTATGGTACTTATTGCAGCCAACTTGGCATAAGAACCTCTCTGAGAAAACTGGAGAAGACAACCTCTTAACAAGAAGGGGATAGGAAGAAAATAAAGGTTTGTACATTTTTTAGATCAGTTTTTGGACACTTTGTCAGCTGGGTGATCAAGGTACTGGTAATTTCACTAGATCAGCATGCCTAACTTTTGTCAGAATGGGAGCTGTATCAGTCACTATCTTGGAAACTCTTCGGGGCAGAGTTGATGACTTCCACAACTAAACCCAGTCAAGTTGTGCGAGACCCTCCATGCAGAGAGAACTGAAAAAAAACACAGATTATGGCTGTTTGAGTTCAAAGCTCAATGTAGAACAGCTCTGTTTCTGCAGATACACAATCAGTAAATGCAAACTGAATGTAATGTCCATTCAAACTGTCCAACTTCATTGAACCTCAGTGAACAGAGCATTAAGTCAAGATTTCTGGCTCCTAGTGGAGACAAAATGAAAGGAAGGGAGAGTTTTAGGTATTATATAGCAACACTTAGGTAGCACAGGAATAAATCCTATATGGTAAACTTAGAAAGGTCTCTAAAAAGCATGGGAGAGTGTATCCTAAAGAGTCTGTAAGTAACATGGCAGTGGCATAGGCCTAGAGTTCACTGTACTTTCTTTGCTCAACCTAATGAAAACTGTCAGTACTATATTTTGACTAAGAATTTCATAAATGTTGCAGAATAAAAGTTAGATTTTTCCAAACTCATCCATAAGTTTGACAAAAAAGTCTTGCCTGAACGCCCCCTCTCCCCCCCCAGCAATGAATTTTTCTTATAGAGCCCTAAAACTATAACTGAATAGACATTTTTCAGTGTATAAAAATCAATCTCAGATGGCTGGAAAACACATCAAGGTGAATTGCAAAATAGAAAAATAACCATCTTATAAAAACCTGACCTTAATGTTTCCATGTATTTAACTTTGATAAGTTCAAGTGTGCCTCATACTCCTAATTTTCCTTTAGAAGTAAATGTTCAAAATTCCTGTTACAGAAGTCATCACTTGCTCTTGAAGACTATCTCAAAGGTATTAAAATTATTTTTTTAAGTTTTATGCTATTATGTTTTGCAGTACGTAAGCTGGGTGACCAACTGTATCTAAATATTCATTCTCCCATTTTTCTGAAAGAGGGTTTCCTAAAGCTTGACTATTTGTTTGACATTAAAATCTATCCCTTCTTTGTATACTCCTTGTTAATCTTGCATCCTGACACTATCACAGGTCCCAGACTATCAATTAACTTTAACATTAGAAGCAGCAAATGAGGACGGATAGACAAAGTTAAAATCATGCAGTTACGATGCATTTCCTATATTGTACATATTTGTAGTAGATATTCCCTGCTGCCATGACAATATCTGAACAGAACATGGATTATTTCCCTTGAAACTTTATAGTAATGAGTGACTACAAGAAATATTTTAATACTTTCACAGCTGTTATTTTTTTTTTCCAGACTGAAAGAGAAAATAACATTCTGTTGTCAATTTGCAAAGTTTCTGTTTCACCAATCAGCTGTGTTTGACTCACGGATCAACAGCACTTGGTAACATTGTCATGCTCATCTGTGGCTTCAGGTGGTGTTTGTTTACAGTGTTAAAAGGTTCATTTTTGGAAGGTGTACTATAATTCACTGTTGGAGCTTCATGACATCGCATGGTCCATCACAAGCCACAGAGAAGCATTCCTGTATTAACTGTGGTAAACCTTACAATAACTGCTGGCCTCTTTATTGACCTGTGCAACTTATTTTTCTCTTTCATCTTTGTTGCCCTGGTGATGGGCAGTAGCATTGCAAACACCATCATCATCTGGATGAAGTGGGTTATAATTCAATTGTTGGTTAATTAGAAATTCTGCAGTTCCAATTTAGGTCATTGCCATTCTGTCTATCACTCAGTGTAACTTCACTGATTCAACGTACCTAGGAATGCTGTCCCATACTGTCAGTAATTCACCCATGATAACATGAGTTGTTCGTAAACATTTAGCTTCGAATTACTTGGTCTACAAGTCGCACAACCTCTGATTGTACCTCAGAGTACCACATTATTTAATGCATTACTTGAGGTCATGATGACTTAAATATATGTGTAAGGATGGCTGAACAGTTCTTCTCTCTTTAAAACTCCAAATTATTAAGATTTTGTTTCTCTAATTTTTCCCAAGACCTCCTTACTTTAATCCAATATGCAAAATAAAGTACATTAGATTTTACTCAGTTTCCCCAAAATTGTCACCAGTTTTACTTAAGGTAGCTGCAAGGTTTGGATCATATTTGTTTAAATGGAGTATTTTTCTACCTTCATCTGAAGTCTTGCATCAATAAAATCTATTATGAAGCTGTTTTTTCTTTCTGTGTGATTAGTAACATTGTGGACAGGTGTGTCTTGTTTGCTTTGGCCAGCATCAACGTGTAAGGAAGATATATTGATGTATGAAGAGCACGCTTTTCCAGCTCAGTAAGGGATGGGTCTCATTAAGATACCATCTGTAGTAGCTTTTGGGGTGGGATCATTGACATGAATACTTATAAATTAATTTAACTTTTCTACTCCAGCACAACTGTCCCAGAGTCAGTAAATACTGCTGCTGTTAGAGATAAATGTCATTTGTTGCATTGGGCATTCATCACCTCTCTGCTTCTCTATTCTGAATGTTTCTGTAATTTGCATCATTTGAAATTTCCTTTTATTACAAAACCTCACATTTCATTTACTGAACTTTGTCTAGTCACTTGTGACACCAGTCACTGAGGTAAAAATCTGGTTGGTTTTTGCAACCCCTTCAGGGAATCCTCTCTCAAAAGCAGAGTTCATGATTCTTGTGTATTGAAATGATGGAGCTATTCTGAAGATGCTGCAACAGCCCATGCAACTTCATCCTCTGCTTGTCCAAATTCTTGCTTTTTCGCCAGAAATGGGAAAGGGTTTAATAAACTCCTCAGTGGTTCATTGTATGACACCCTTGGAAACCTCTCAGGGAGAGGGAAGTTGTGCAGCACATCTCAAAAACTGCAGGTCAGACATTCTTCAAATTTGCTTTTAGTATAATTTTCAAGGAAGCCTGGACTTCTGCACTGCTAATGGATGAGATACAAGAGTCCTTTCCTGATATCCTGTATTTAACTAGCAATATTAATTGTATCCTACCTGTGTCCAGCTCTGACAACCCAAGACAGTCAGCTCTGCACATACCTGGGAAGTACCCAGAACTTCAGAAATGCCAGCAAGAAATACATGGAAGATTTTTGTGTTCACTTGTGAAGCGCTGAACAAGGAACCAGCAAGCACAACTTAGAATCACTGTCTGTTTTGAGTAACTGCTCCCAAGTGGTACATTTATCCCATCGAGCGCAAGTTCAACTCTGTTATTTGCAGGATGAAAACACTCCCAGATAGAGCCCCTAAAGTTGCGTGCTGAGAAGTTGCAGCTCGAGGCAAACAGAAATCATGTGATTTTAACAACTTCTGGATAACATACATAGGTGTGTGTGGGGTGGGAAGTCACAGAGTGTTTCTTACATGCCACATTTAGCACAGCTCAGTGCTAACCTTGGTGCAGGCTGTAAGAATAGAAGTAGATGCAAAATGCTATGGGATAAGTGTGGAGGTAGGGACCACTTCAAGGAATATTTGATGCAAACAAAGCTCATTTCCTCCACAACATGATAGACAGAAATGAGAACCAGAGCTTCCAAGTTTGATGTATCATTGCTAGAAATCCAAAATAAGGCCCATTTCTCATGCTACAGCGTGAAATATGTTTCAGGTGCTAAAAGATGGTCTATGTCATATATCTTAACATTTTTAAAGAAATTGTCCATATACCCAGGAGAAGGTGTTGGAATAGTGTGTTGTATATAGTAAGTTGGATGTGAAGTGCCCTGGACCCAAATACCCATCTGCCGTGTATAAAGAGGTGCAAGATCAGAGGGACTGCAGAACTGGATGTGCTTTATGACCTTAGCCAGACCCAACACCTGGGTGGGTTATGGAGCACCACTTTCTTTCTCTAAGATTGCAACTAAGATAATTTCAAATCTGGTTTTCTCTTTATTGTATAGTACCTTGGTCAGAATGGGGCCAAGGCTCATTGAGTGTTAAGCAGGACCTGTTGATTGGGCTGTAAGGCTGAAAAATGCAGACACTTAATGATTATGCAGTCTGAAAAACAGGAAGGGGCAAAAGGGACAGAAAGGCTTTCTTGGAGAGAATTTATTCTCAATAAAATGACAAATCATTCTGCTGTAATCCTATCAATCTATATGAAATCTTGAGCAAAACAAAATTTCTGATTAAAAGGTTCATGTGAAAGATCATGTATGCTAAAAATAATTGCACTTGCTCAAGCACTGTTAAAAAGGCATGCACAGCAGGGTGAACACATCACTTTCTCCCACATAAGCCCAACTGCCACAGGTGCTGAGCAGAAGTGCATTACTGCAGAATAGGAATCATACAAGGTTACTGCTACGGCTCAGGTGGAAATTCCCCTCCTGTCTCTGGTGAGTGTGTAACTCCTAAGGAGATACTTTACAGGGAAATTCGCAGAGGATGTGGCTGGTCCTTCTCATAAAGCCTTCCAAAAAGTGTCGCTGTTATGAGCGGTTTTGAAGTGCCATGCTTGCTTTTCAGACGCCCATCACGTAGCACCTGATGGAAAAGAGAAAGAATGGCACTAATAGTCAACTATCAGAGTGGCAATACTGCATAGCACAGAAAGAATAGACCTTAGATGCTGAATATTTTGATGCAACACTAATCATGATAGTGAAAGAAAACAGAATTCTCTCTGGGTCTGCCACTGCCCCCCCATTATAGCCTTCCCACATTTCCTTGGACACAGAAGTTGCTCAGCCTTCTTTTGTCTTTGGGAAAAAGATAATTTTCCCTACCTTATAAGAAGGTGAGAGTGAAAATAACTAATTTGTTAGGTTCTCTTTAATTACTCACACATGGCAACAAAGGTTATATGCACATCTAGAACATATTTGAAACATTTTTTTGATTTGTAGACTCCAAAAAATTTTCAGACAGAAATAGGGAATTTCAAGATACTGGCCATATGTAGCTTTTCTTAGTTCCTTTTTATCAATTTGAAATCACTGTTCACCAACTGTGAACACCTGTAAAAATATTCTTTGCCCCTGTAACAAAAGATAAGCATACATTTCTTAAGAAAATACAACCTATTGTTTTAAAATTAGAACATAATCATATTTTTATAATACAAAAAAATTCTTTGATGTGCCTATTTTTACAGAAGTCTCATTCAAAAACAAGTATAAAGGGTGAACAAGGCTTTCCAATTTCCTACTTTGTAAAAAAAATCACCCTTGTTTCCCCTAAAATTTTGCAGGTCTTTCTCACCGTCTTTATTGTCTCTATTGTCTGTTAAATACTTCTTCCAGTCAATTAGAATTTCATCTAGCCTATTGCATAAAACTTATTTAAGGTTCATGAATAAAAGCATCTTTTGGCAAAAATAAAAAATGAACTGCCAAATTAAAAAAAAAGAAAAACACAAACCCCTCAAAAATCACTTTTAACATTCTTAACTGCATAGAATCTCTGCTCTTACATATGATACTTCTAAGTAATTTTTCTTGTTTGGACAATTTCTCAGAGTATTTTATTTCTTTTTCTCCTAAAATGCCCATCATGAGAGACCTGTAGAAAATGGCTCATTGAAATCTGTTGTTTCTTCATTTACCATCTGAAGTGGGAAGACAGATTTGTTAAAGAAAGCACTGAAGAGCTCCAGGACTGGTATTTTCTCATCAGTAAGGATTGATTCGATCCACCTGTTTAAATCTGTCCACTTGGGTTCCAGTCTGCAGAACCAAAGAAAGTCGTTCTGGGATGGGACTTTGCTGCCAGATCAGTTTTCAGCGCCACAGCATGGGAAACCTTGCAACAAACAGCTCCAGGGTGTCCCATTACCTTGAACTCCCCAGGGGCCAGCTGCACCCCACTGTACAACACTTCTGGGAAGACGTAGCTGGTGCCAAACGTGCCACTGAGGGAGAACATCTCAAATTTGGTCTGAGCCATCTCCACGGGCTGCCCACACGTGCTCAGGTTTGTGCTGGGGCACTTGAGCAGCGTGCAGATCTGCAGGGAGGAGGAGACAGAAAGACAAAACATCACTAAACTTTCAGCAACCACGAGCTGGATTTGATAGCAAGAAAAGTTCCCAGGATGCAGTAATAGACAAATGGTTTTAGGTGGCTGGCATGTGGCCATACTCACTTCTAAACATGCAATTACCTGCCAGTGGTACTTTATGAGAGAACCGTGAAGCCCATCAAATGCACCCAGGACATAAACTTCATCTTTCCTCTTGTCTGACATCTGGTAGACCAGATGACAGCAAAGGTCTCCTTGGCAAACAGTGTAATTTCCATCCTTGTGCCTGAGTTCTCTGAAAGTGAATATATCCTTTCGGACAGGTCCCGAGAAAGTGTCATTTTCTCCAGGAAATTTCTTGATACTTGTGGCATACAAACTCCAGTTGATGGCAGGAGGGTAGGTGGGGGACAGACAGGGATGTGTGCTCAACTCTGCTAGCAGGAGATGTCCCTCCTCGGTGGCACTGTCGTAGTGGTAGGCGGCGGGTCCTTCTGGCGTGAACAGCCCACTGCCTGCCAAGGACATCAGCAGCCCTCCGTTAGCCAGCACCACGCAGCACAGCTTGGCAGGGGCACCAGTCACCCCTCACACCACACTGGCATTATTTTTCAGTGATACTCTTTTCGTTCAGTACGTTACTGAGAGTTTTGGAATCACTTCAAAGCACGGAACAGCTGAAATACCCATCCTAGTGTTAAAACAGGTTCATTTAAAAATAAATCATAGCCCTCAGAGCGGCATATTTGACAAAGGAGGCAAGCATGGGGGTAGTTACGCTTCACTGAAGGACACACAGGGCTGTGGCCTAAACTCAGCTCAGTCTATTTAGGGCAGACAAAAATGTTCCTTTGTAGCTTTCACTTTGCTTCAAGGGAGAGTAATAAATGCAGCTACACCCTTTTCTCATGAAGAGAATAAAAAATAGGCAGTAAATATATATTCAGAGCAAAACATAATATCTCTAAGTCTTCAGCAGCCACAAGAAAAAAAAAAGACTGTTTTATTTGGTATATAAGTGGAATTCTCCTCTTGGTTTTACACTATTAGGGTCTGATTAAAACATTTTTATCTCAATTTAGCTGTTGATTGAATTTTAAAAAGAAAATGCTGCTTCTAGATGAGAGACTGAGAAAATTTAAGGGAAACCTTGTGTTATTTTTGAAATAATATTTCACTTTTAAGGTATCAAAAGTTAATGTCACGGGCTTTTAATTTTTACCTTTTTCAGAGCATTCAATATTTTCTTACCTGAAGTTGTTTGTTGCATTCAGTACAAAATCACAAAGACCTTTAGTCCAATTAAAACACTGTTTTTCAAAGACTTCACTATGTCTAAAACATTTCTGCCTGCTTCTGGATCTGGGAACAATTTCCCTGTTCCTGAATGCAACTCACCTGTCATTGCCATGCTGGTGTTGTGAGTATTTGCTGAAAGTAAATTAACACGCATGCCCATAGCCCAAGCAGAGTGAATCTCAATTGCAGTCAGAAAGGGCAGGACATTCATCCAAGCTGTTGGGAAGAGCACGGTGTCCACCTGCATCTTGCTCACCAGGACCACAGCAGGCTCATAGAAAAGGATGTCAAAGCAAGTGAAAATGCCAAACTTTCCAAAAGGAGTTTCAAAGGTGACAGCTTCTGGCTCTTTTGGATAATTAAACTGAGTTTCACCTCTAAACAGATTGTACTGCAGGTGAAGAAAATGGCATATTAGAAACTGAAAATAAGGTAAGATTATGAACAGCTTTTGCATCTGAGACAAGCTTTAATACAGAACTGGGAGTTGAGGTAGCTGAGCTGGCTAGCAAAGCTGTTTTGTATCCATCCAGCTGACCCACCCCTTCTACCTCCTGAAAGCAATGCCCATTCAGTATTAGCTGCTAAAGTCCAAGACCAAGGGCCAAGATGCCCCCTGCAAAAGCACTGTCTAGGTTGGCTATGAATGTATCAAGGAAAAGCTAATGTTCACCGAGTATGGAAAATTCTGTCAATGCTTCTTTACCATTTACTGTCATAAACGTAGCCCTCAAGTGTTTGGCAGCTGGCATGCACTCTGCAGCTGCAGTGCTCCTGGGAATAATTTGCCTGACTGGTCAAGCAATTGCTTGGTTTTCCTTCTGGCCATAAGATCATCAAATCATCCTGGATTGGTTGTCACTTTATAATAACATAAAATTATTGCATAAACCATCTGAAACTGGTGCCAGAGAGCTGAAAAATTCATTGATAATAAATTAGAGGTTCATGCTGAAGCATTTCCTTACCTTATGGTACCGAGCCACCAGTTTCCCCTGTGTGTCAAAGACAACATCTGTATTGTACTGGTAGCGACCGTCCCTGGGGCAGCTGGGATCACTGGAGTCACACGGCTTCTTGTCCCCGATATTTGCAACCACATAGATGGAGTTATTTCTGGCCATGCAGCTGAGTCGTTCCTGCACTGGTGCTGGACCAAATCTATGGCATTTTTAGTGAAAGAGAAAAAGTAATTTAGAATTTTAAGCACCTATGTAGAAATAATGCATTCAGAATTATTACTCCATTAACTGCACGTGACCAGATACTGAAAAAGCAATAGATAAAATCATAGGTTTTGTTCATTTTCTTCTCTGTTCATAGCACCATTTTAAATTGCCAGTGTCTTTTATCTTTAAAAAATGGCCTCCCTGTGTTCTTCTTTCCTGTACCCTTTACAGTGTTATTTTCTGTGTGGACAGAATTCCCAGCTAATATGCATACAAAGATGTGGAGAGCTTCACAAAGCAAAGACGAGAATAAGTTAGTACAGAGATATAAATCTTAAATAGCTTAAAAAGTGAATTATCAAGCAGCTCTAAGCCCTGATTCAGAAGACAATTGTAGTCCTTTTTAATAATGGTTGTTTGTATGCCTTTAGTAAGAAGCAGGCACAGCATTTACAGCGCTAAGAACTCCTGAAATCTAGCTTCATAAGGCCTCAGAAGAGAGCATAAAAACATAGTTTAGCCATGAACTTGGGCTTTTCAGTGTCCCCAGCTGACACACATTAGAGCCACCTCTGTGTGTAACACAGCAGGTGTGCAAGTGACTGGATTTCCAAAAGATATTTCTTTCAGATCTAAATCAATATTTTGTGTAATTTGGTTTAGAAAGCACCCAGCCCACTCAGCTGAGGACTGAATCAGCTTGTCGGATCTATGCAGCTAACATGATAATAAATTAGCTTCTACTTACAGAATGTTTTCCCAAGTGATCTGAATTGATAAAGTTCTGCATGTTTTTAAAATAATTATTTTGCCTGAAACCTCTTCATTTTTGTCCTTCCACAAATAAAACTGTCTCAATGCCTTTACCTGACATATTCCCATTACCATTTAATTAAGAACTCTTTTTGATGCACCTCATTTCTACAGTACTTGTGAATTTTTATAGATCAAAGAATTAAATTAGTCATTTAATGTGAGCTGCTCAAGGCTCCATGAGATAACAGGTTGAAATCACCTAAACCATTGCAGAAGGAATCACCTTGAGGGGTCAGTGCAGGGAATCCAATTCACCACTGGATCAGGGATATCCTCCAGGTAGGGGTAGATGGATTCTCTTGTGAATCGCCAGCCATAGATGCCATCTTCAGGAGTCACAATGATGTGGGCACCCTGTCACAACAAGCTCCATTTAAAGGTCACCCATCAACAGACAACCAGGAGGGTCAGCAGGAGCAGAAAACACTGATGGACAACCCTCATGGTAGCCCTCGTACCTGCTTGGCAGCTTCCTTGATGGCCCCTTCCAAGACATCCATGTTTTTGTCCATCAGGGCCAAAGCATCGCTGGGAGAAACGGGCTCCTGGGTGGGATGTGGCAGGATGACGGCGTGCTCGTAGACGGCTGCTATGAAGGTGTCAGAGGCAAGGGCCTGAAGGGCTGCCAGTGCAAACACCACAGCGAGCAGGAGAGCCTGGGAAGGGAGCATAGCTGCAGCCTCTCAGCTCCTGGATCAGCATGGGGAATATAAACTGGAGAGAAAGAGGAGGAGTAAATACTAAAATGTTTGCTTTGGCCATAATCTTCTGTTGAGTAATCTGAGAAGATTTTGGGCAAAAAGTCAAAGAAGTTTTCCTAGGAATTTGATCTTGTTTCCAATATGAAAGTTTTTTAAAAAAATAGAAGAAAAGCCTAAGAGAGCTTGTCAGAAGTCATGCTAATCTATAAGGGGTTTATTGGAAGGAGCACTTGCACATTTTTTTTGCATCCTTCTCCATGCTTTTAAACCCATCTCAGGGCAAGCCCAGACTCACCTGGTTAGGATACACTGCTCCATATCACCTCACTGCACATCAGTGAAAACTTCATCCACGGCTGAAGATAGACTCCCTGTGTGGGGTACAGCCTTCTTGCTCCAGAGTGCAGATAATTCAGCAAAGTTTATCAGACATGTGGTCCTGCCATACCTCCTGCTTTTGGCCAATGGCTTATTTCAGTTCAAGTGGGTGCCTTGAGAGTGTCTTCCCCCCTGGGCTCACACTGCAATATAAACTATCCCTTGAATTGCGCTGACCTTTCTGCCTACAGCTAAGTGACTTGCTTTTTTTGTGAGAAAGAATTCAACAACACAATTGTTTGTTTATGATGGTCCTTTCAAAAAGGAAGCTTTTGTACAATAAGCAACTTGAAATCACTCATGGAAAGCAGCATTTTTTCTCACAGAAATAAATTTTTAGCACAGCATTTTGTTTATAGAATGTTACCACTATGGTTTTAGATGATCCCTAGAAAAACCTTAATTAGGACCTGTGGTACTTTAGTGAGGGTAAAGGAACATAATCTGACTTATCATTTACCACTTAGAAGAAATTAAAAAAAAAAAAAAACCAAAAAAAAAACCAAGAACAAAACAACAAAAAAAAAGAACTCCTTCTTCTTCCTTGAAAAATTCCTTGAAAAGTCTTCCTCTTCACTATGATGGAGAAGAATAATTCTTCTCCATCGGCACAAAAGCCTCCTCAGGAGAAGCCAACACTTAATTGAGTCTACGATTCTAAAATGTCATTGTGCTGCAACATCTGTGTTCAGGGCACAGGCCTCCAGAGCATACAGTACCAAAAGCACAGATTTTAGGAAGCCCTGTGTCTGGAGCCTGCAAGTCACCCAAGAGAATACCGAAGGCAGGCAAAGGCTGTGGGCTTTAAAAAGAAGAAGTCTTGCACAAAAGCTGGGAATTCCCCAGGGTGGCTAAAAGATGACACCCATGTAATCACCCTGTCCAGAAAGACTCAGCATCAAAGGCAAGAGAGCTGCCAGCACTGAGCAATTCTGCCTCACAGTAACAGCAGGGAAGCCACAGAGAAGTCACCACAGTGCTGCAGCTGAAGAAACATGTTACTTACCAGACATACAAAAAAATCAGGCATAGTATTGCTGTAGTAACACAGTTCAAGGCAAGCCTGGGTCCCAGAAGGAAAAGAACTTTGGGAAATCTCAGCAGAGACCATCATGGACACATCCCTGCCCAAACTGAAGGGTGTGAGATGCAGGCATGGCTAGTGGAGGCAGGTCGCAGCATGGGTAATACTTGTGCCACCCCAGCTCAGCTCAACACAGCTCGGAGTGGCAGGGACTTTGGGGGCTGCTGCATATCCTAGCGGGGAGCTGTGGGGAAGGCTGGTTGTCTGAGCAAAACCATCAGCACACCAACTGCTCAATAACCAAGTCCTGAAGATCTCTGGTCCCCAAAGGTTTCTCTAGGAAGACTGTCGTGAATAGGACTCACAATTTCTAGATTTTGCCTATTGCAATGTGCTTTCTTATATCCACAGATCACTCCAGCAGAAATCTTGAAGCTAAAGCTGCATGTACACAAAAATCACTTATATCTGGTACCCAAGTTTCTTACCTTTGGTTCTGACTCAGCAGTCAGGTAACGAAAGGGTTTTTTCTGCACTGCCCTCAAAGAAGTGTTTATTGTAATCGGTGGTTACACGCAGCCTTGTTTTTATACCGAGTGAGTTGGTATGTGGTTAATGGGTGGACTTGCAAAGGGTTACTTTCTGTATGCTTGACTCACTTCTCACAGTAACACATTTCACAATGATAAGTATTATGCAATCTCTGTAGCAAAAAGAATTCAGTGTCATTATGGCTTCTGCCAGTCTTCTGTAGGAAAAATACTCAACATACCTTAACCAAACCACAATGGCCTTTTAACCAAACCACAATGGCCTTGAACAAAATTCTAGATTCAAGATACTCACCACATTCAGGGTTGGGATCCTACACCACTTGCACACACAATCCATTATCCAGAGGACTGGCATCAGGAGTGAACAAACCTGAAGAAGCACCTCTCAGCTTTGAGACTGGCCACACACTCCTGCTGAATCCTTTCTGCAAGATGAGATCTTCCCAGGTGCCATAACTTCCTTAAATCCAGATCCTTTCCCTGGGAGAGAGTTGTGGCATCACCCACCAGGTTCCCTGGGGACAAGTACAGTGTCTGCACTGAGTTTGTACGCATGGGAAGAGGACCACACTGGATAATCCCTTGCTGGACTGAGATCTGTCTGTGGTCACACGGTAACTGACTCAAACAAGGTTTTAAGACAGTGTGACTTTAGCAGCAATAATGTTGAGCTTCCATGAGTCAAAGCACATTGTCTGGGGGTTTTGATAAACATGTCATTATGTGAGACATGTCACTGTTAGGCCACGTGTGAGTATCTATTTACATTTGGAAACAAGAAAGGTCATATGGAGCAGAGCAGCAGTAATCAGCGCTGGAGTTTGGAGAATATTTGCACTCCCAGTGTCTCACCAGCTCCAGAACATGGGATTGAGGACCTTGAGAGCATCACATCTTGGATGGGTAAAAAAATGGCTAGATGACACTAAGTTGGGTGGAAGTGTTGATCTGTGTGAGGGTAGGAAGGGTCTACAGAGAGACCTGGACAGACTCAACCAATGACTAAGGGCAATTGCAGGAGGTTAAAGCAGGTGAGGTACTGGGTCCTGCACCTGGGTCACAGCAACCCCAGGTAGTGCTACAGGCTGGAGGAGGAGTGGCTCCGGAGCTGTTTGGCAGAAATGGACCTGGGAGTGCTTGCTGACAGCTGGCTCAGTATGAGCCAGCAGTGTGCCCAGGTGGCCAAGAAGATAAATGGCATCTGGGCCTGTAAGAAGAACAGTGTGCCCAGCAGAACAAGGGAAGTGATCATCTGCTGTACTCAGCACTGGTGAGGCTGTACCTTGAGTGCTGTGCTCCATTCTGGAACTCTCACTTTAACAAGGATGTTGAGGCACTGGAGCCTGTCCAAAGAAGGGCAACAAGGCTCCTGAAAGGTCTAGAAAACATGCATTATGAGGGACAGCTGAGTGAGCTGGATTTGTTTAGTAGGAGTTTGCAGTGAGGTGAGGACTGATCTCTCCTGCTGTGCCTGCAGTGAAAGGACCAGAGGTAATGGCCTAACACTGGGACAGAGAAGATTTAGGTTAGATATTAGGAATTTTTTTTTCACTGTACAGGTGGTCAGACATTGGAATAGGTTGTGCAGGGAGGTGGTGGAGCCCTAGAGGTGTTTAAGAGGGGTCTGGATGTGGCACTGCATGGTGGTTTAGTGGTTACAGTGGCAATTACAAGTTTACAGCGGGACTGGATGATCTCAAAGGTCTCTTCAAACCCTGAAGATTCTATGATTCCATGGTGAGACCAGCAATGGTAGCAATGTGGAGAAAAGCAAGGAGAAATTACACAAACAGAGGTCTCTAACCACTCTTAAGGACACAGACACGGAACATGCATATCTTTATACACTGATGTGCTGAAAGAAGGTCGCTAAGGTCCAGCAGCATCAACAAAACACAAGCCACTGTAGAGAAGAGAAAGCAAAAATGTGAACAGTGCCATCTCACCAGGACTAGCTGGTCTGAAATAGAATTCTAAATCCCCAAATTCCTAGAGAAAATTAATCTGCAGGGCAGCACCACCCAGCATTAACAAGAAGGAGGAAAGGGAAAATCTTATTTCACATATATTGGAGTTAACTGACCAGAAAGAAACAGAGAAGATGGGAGGGAGGAGCTGCTACGAGATACCAGATCACTTAGTGACTTTTTCACTAGTTGCAGTAAAAATTCTGTCACTGAAATAGCATCCAGTGCAGTCTGGAGGTGTCATCAAGCTGTTTTTCAGAACTGACAACCAGAGGTTTCAATTCCAAGTTTTGTTTCAACAGAGGTTTCATATGAATAATGTTTCAAATCATGTTCTGATGAAAAAGTGGTGGCATGTTTTGCTTCAGGAGGGTCTGTTTGACTGGAGTCCTCGTTCAGCTTCCATGATGCACTGTGTTGCCATTTCCTACATGAGAGGCACCAATGGCATAAAGGATATAAAACCAAAGCAACACAAATAGGGGAAAAAAGGTCAAATTGTGGTAAAAGAGCAGATTGGCATAAGCCATATTCCAGAGACAAAGAAATATTGAGCATGTGTATAGACCTGCCACAAATCACATTTTTCACTAATTTATTTACTGATCCCATAATAATCTGCCGTGAAAAAATATGCAATACTGTTTCAATAAGAATGTATACTCTGGAATACAATTCGGGCTTTCTGAGGGTTAGAAAAATAAAAATCCAGCAAACAGAGAAAAACAACTGCTGTTTTGAACTAATAACATATTAGTAATCTTATGACATAGGAATAGATTCTTCTCAATAAATAGTAGTACTAGGATAATATTACCACATTATTACTAAACCAAACACATTAATGAGCTTTCGCAACTAAAAACGAGAAATATAATCGGGATTGTTGCTGTAGGTTATGCCATATCCCATATGGACATAATAGTGTAGAGCTTCAGTTATGGATAAATCAAGGGGAGGCATGTTGGTTGTGGGTCTTCTTTCAGATGATACTTGTTTCATAATCCAAAATGCATCACAGTAATGACTGATTTCGGCGGGTTTTTTTTCTTACTTATCAAGAGTCCATCATTCAGGACATGATTGATGAATGTGAAACAAGGAGTTTATTAGCGGAGTACCCATAAGAACACACTAAGAGCTCAGAAAAATGTGACAAAACAGGAAGAAAGTATGTCAGGCCATATATCTCACTGAAACTAGTGATTTCATTAAAAGGTATTTAATAGGTTGGATTAATCACTATGAGCTGGTTCACTGTGGCTGCTTTGAGACACTTTATTCCATTGCTATCTTTCAGAGGACTTAGCAGGACACAGCTCCAGGGTGTCTTAAAAGCTTCTTTATTCTAGTATCTTCATATTCCTCAATTCCTGTGCTATGTGTCAGCATACGCAGTTTGCATTTGAGTGTCTCGAGACCAAAGAAATTGCATTAGCATCTCACTGTACTTAGATGTCATGTACCCAGCGTGCCAACAACAGAATTGTCCCTTGAATTTATCCCAGTGTCTCTTCCAGTCACTTCTGTTTAGCTGAGCATCACTTTCCAACAGCCTTTCACCAGAAAACATGAACCTGGATAGAATTTTTCCTCTGAAAAAAAGCATGTAAGTACCTTATTGCCTGTCTCTCACTAGCCTGAAGCAAAAGAGCAGGCTAGTTCACCAGGTGCAGTAACATGCCTGCTCCTCTGCACACTTTTCTGACCACAGAAAGCTGCAGTGTGTTGAGAGGCCTTCAATTTAATCTTCAACTCATTTCAAATCCATTTGTTCCAATGACATTTTCCATTTTTTGACCTTCTAGTCTTTGCAGTATTCTCATTTGAAAAAGGCTATGTGAGCAGTGGGAACAGGCTGGCTGCTTTCAGCTACAGCAGACTGTCACTGTAGAGCTGGTTCAGAAAACACAGACCAGCAGATGAATGCAGATACCAAAGAGTTCTCTCACAGAGTAGTGCCAACTGAGGGTTTCAATCACTAGGAACTTGGATTTTTATCTATTATAGTTCATCCCTAAGTACTTCTCTACACACATGACTAGATGCAGCATGCTCATTCAGTAGCCTTAAAGACAAGCCTTTTAAAGGCTGCAGTAGAGATCTCGGTGATACTTGAACTAAGGTAGCTTGGAAGCCTTCCTCCCTCTCTGCCTCACGTTTTTACCACATGAAATATAGGTTGAGTCACATTAAGCACAATCAGACATCAGTGTGAAAGAGGAAGCAGCAAATGCTCCCTTGTTTAGCAATAATGAGGACATCAGCCGGAAAGGTGACTGCCCTGCCAGGGCTGAGCAGAAATATTTACAAGTGCAGTGCTTGGAGAATGCCCAGCAGAATTCAAGTCCCACTGCCGGGACAAGGCGCAGTGGAATTCTCCCTGTTTGCCTCTGTTCCAGCAGGCACCGCTCCCTATTTCCTGCGGAGCTGGGAGCTCTCCCAGGAGCAAGGGACTGATACCAGGTAAACAAACAACTCCACCGAATAAAATGAAGAAAACTGCAGTGGTCCGGGCTCTACGTGGCTGCGGACAATGTAAAGGGAAACTTATCTAGAGGTCCGCCTACTTTCCACATTTCTCTCCTCCCAATCCACTCTTCCCACCCCTGCACCCATCCCTATCGCTGCTACCGCCTGATGTTGGGGGCTACATGAAGATTTACTTTGGGAAGCAGAATGCCATTTGGTGCTAAATCAGCTTAGCTGTAGAGGGAGTCTGTGGTCAGACTGTGTTCCGGCTTCTTTCCTTGCGCTTAGCGAGAGGAGAGCGTGAGGAAGGCTGCTGCGCATCCCAAGGGTTAACCGTGCCTGGAGAAGGCTGTGAAAGGTCGCTGGGGCGGCCACGCAATCCCTGCCGAGCCCTGAGTTCATTTGAGCAGAGTCAGGAAGCCAGAGGCGCTCACTTCTGGCAACAGCACGTAGTTATTTATCTCCCTTGTGCCGTAACAGGACAGCTCTTCCTAGGGCGCAGGTAGAGATTTAAAGACACAGTGCTTTTCCTCCCCGCATGTTTCCCATTACTCCTACTAAATGAATTGTAGAGGGCTTGAGTTTGATACTTTCACAGACTACAATCCTATTTTTAAGATACTGCCTTCTCAAAAAACCCCAATGTATTCTGCCTCCTGCGAGTCTGTATTTTTAAATCATGTTGGTCAGATTAAGTGTAAACAATGTTTGTGCTTCAAAACAAACCTGCAGAAGAAACAACAGAATTAAGCACACATAGAAAACTCTCAGCTGGGAAACACAAACTAATCCAGTCCACTTGCCTAAGAAGTACAGCCTGCAGGACCCACATCCTCACAAGTGCCAGCGTGTCCCACCTGCTCCAGCTGTTCACTTCCCTTACCCAACACCTGCTGGCACCAGCCCGGCTCTCCCTTGCCCTGGTAGTAGCAACCATTCCATGGGAACACAGACATGCCCCTGAGAAATAGCTTGGTTTGAGCATTTGTGACACAAAGATTTATCAACAATTCTGTGCTAGGGAGATTTTCTACATCCTAAAAATGTGGCCAGAAAGATTAAAGTAGACTCCAACTGTGAGTTAGGTTGTGATATGATAACACATTGCAGTGTGCTGATCCAAATAACTGTTTTTTGAAGGTACATATTTTCAATACTTGTTTTCATTTCCAAAGGAAGTTAGAATTTTCAAAGGTTCTCGTAATCCCTTGTTTAAAAAAGTGCTTGTTCAGAAATAAGGTGGGAACTGTATTGTGGAAATGGCTGCTAATACTCCAACAAACATTTTAAATAATTAAAAACTGTTTTTCTTGGAGCACAACCCACTGAATCCTACACCACTAAATAAGAGGATTGTTCCCAGTGTTAAGGCCAAGCCTATGCCAACTAATGTTATCATATAAAAACACATACACAACAGTCCAGGAGCGTATTGATTTTTGCTGCAAAATCGAGTCAATAAATCAATGTGCAATGACTATGCCGTTAGATAAGGCAACTTGAAATATAGAATGGCATTTTAATTATGAATATTAGTACTAATTACATTATTTGTGATTAACTGGCATTACAGAAATGAGCAGATGAAAGCTTGAAGGATCTGCAGTGAAATTATGCTGAAGCTTGATCCGTACGTGGAGGGTCCTTTTCATACCACCTCCCATAGAGTGTTACAGTCAAAACTGGCTTTGATGTAGTATTCTGATTTATCAGACGTCCATCAGCTAGCACCTGGTTATGAAAAAATAAAATTAGCAAGAGCAGCTTTAAAGCAGTACTATTGCATGGCAAACACAAAATCATATATTCAGTAATGTTGATCTAGTTGAGAGAGCGTCAATCTCAATTGGAGCTAGCAGGAAGTCTGAGAAAAACTACATTTCTGTCTTGAGGGACATCTTGTTCTAGAGGATTTGGGGGAACAGGGCAGAAGAGAATTGGCGAGCTGAGCTTACTGTTTGAATACAACCAGGAAAATCAGGCAGAAATAAAGCTGCCTTGATCTTAAGGCAGAGGACAGAGGACTCTGGTAACAACTAAGCTGCTCTTGTAGTGGGTTTTTGACCGCTGATGTTTGACAATCACAAGGGTGTCCCATTACCTTGAACTCCCCAGGGGCCAGCTGCACCCCACTGTACAACACTTCTGGGAAGACGTAGCTGGTGCCAAACGTGCCACTGAGGGAGAACATCTCAAATTTGGTCTGAGCTGTCTCCATGGGCTGCCCACACGTGCTCAGGTTTGTGCTGGGGCACTTGAGCAGGGTGCAGATCTGCGGGGAGGCGGAGACAATGTATTTAGCAAGACAGTAACACCGGTAGGAAAGCCTTGTGTCATCAAAGCTCATGTGTGTAAGAGCAGGTGACAGTCACAGGATCATTTTCATAATTCTTCGGTGACTCCTCTCCACTTGTACCTTAGTTTTTTACCCCTTGGTCTGATTGGGTGTATTCCAGACCTGCATTGCCTTAGTCTTATAATTTAATAAATAATTTGTCTTTGACATAAGTCCAGCCAAAGCACCTTATTTCATATCTGAAACACAATCCTGTCCCTTCCACTAATTCTTTCAATTGCCAGTTCTCTTATTTGAAGCTTTCTTTCCCACATGTCTTAGAAGATGTGTTTGTGAATGGAAATTTTAGGCAAATGAAACAAAGTCTTCCACATCGGTACATTATACAAATGCACATCCAGGTCCTCTTACTGCTATGCACATGTTGCTATTTGTACTTCATTAGATGGCCTGGTAATCCATGGGAAATCTGAATTTGATGTTCCCTGTCCAAATCCTAGTTAATATAGGCCAAGGAGTTAGCATATTTTTTTACAGTTTTGTGTTAGTAGTTGCAGCACATAAAGTAAGAATCACAAGGTTGCTTCCCTTTTGTCATGAGAGTTAATTATCCAGCTGATAAATGTTTATGGTCTTCATGAGGAAATATGAAATAGGGCTAGCACTCCTCTGATTCAGGAATGATTTAAAGCATGTTGTCTGGTTTTGCTGATAGGTGATGGAGTTTTTCTACATGTCTGGTATTGGGGGATAGAATCATGTTTGCAAAAAATCAAAAGTATTATTCATCAGCAAAAATGGTTTTGTGTTGAAATACAAATAAGCAGAGAAATAAGGAATATGTTCTGAGGAAATGAAAAAATATTGAGGGGAAAAAGGAAGAGTAGAAATTCCTGTATTCTCTAGAAATTTCAATACTGGCAGAGACTATCTGGCAACTTCCACAACCATTGAAATAAATTTTACAACCAAGCTCACCAAGAACTGAATTTATTCAAGCTACCTTCCTAGTATTAGATGAGCTGTTTTCTGGATAACACCTCCCCTCATATCCCGAGGTCTGTACTAGCTGGTACAAAATGGTGATGCTGAAAGACAGAAGTAACAAAAGTATAATCTGCTGGCACAGTAACTTAATTATGAAGGCAAAGGATGTTTCCAAATATGGCTTTAAACAAATTCAACAAGGAGGAAACTCACTGTCTTTCCAAATATTTGATTAAAAGAGGAAGAGAGGATATTCCCACTAAAAGTCATAAGCCATTTAAGTAAGCTTCATTGCTATAATTTGGATAATGACAAAAAAATTAACATCTCTGTCACCATAATTTATCAGAACATCTCATAAAGATATCTATGATCAACTGATTTTTGACATCATTCTTTGATGAAAATACAGTGAGACCACATCTAGAGTACTGTGCCCAGGCTCCTCAGCACAAGTAAGAAAAGGAGCTACTGGAGAGTGTCTGGCTGAGGCCACAAAGACGATGAAGAGTCTGGAGCATCTCTCTTATGAGGAGAGATTGCAGGAGCTGGGCCAGTTAAGTCTAGAGAAGACTGAGGGGTCTTATCAATACAGACAAATATCTCAAAGGTATGTGCCAAGAAGATGGTGCCAGGCTCTATTCAGTGGTGCCCAGCGACAGCATGAGGAGCAATGGCCATAAAAACACAAGAAGTTTCACCTCAACATGAGGAAGAACTTTTTTCACATTTAGGGTGGCAGAGCATCAGAACAGGCTGCCCAGGGAGGTCTTGGATTCTTTCTCTCTGGAGACATTAAAAAGCCACCCACATGTGTTTCTGTGTAATCTGCTCTAGGTAATCTTGCCTTGGCAGGGGAATTGGACTATGTGATCTTCAGATATCCCTTTCAATCCTAACTATTCTGTGATTCTATAATACAGAGCAGATTCAGAACACTTACTGCAGATATTCACAGAAGAGAACCTAAATTTAGCCAATATTGCACACCTCTAAAAACAGTGAGTGCACTCTGGGCATTTAAAAGAGGTTTAGAGACCTCTTTAGTGCATTTGTTGGATTTGAAGGCAAACAGGCTTGGAAGTTTTAGCAACTTCTTTCTGTTACTAACAAAAGGTGCACTACGATTCCAGCATAGAAAAGAGACATTGTCTTCACTTTTACCACCACAGAGCTAAAGGTTTCTTCCTGTAAATAGGCTTCCTAAAGTAAGTAACCCCCTCCAAAAAATTACCTGCAGATAGTACTGTCCTTCAATAACATGAAGGCCATCAAAAGCACCCAGCACATAAACTTCATCATCTCTTTTCTCTGCCATCTTGTAGCTCAAGTGACAGCAGAGGTCTTTTTGGCAGACAGTAAGATTCCCCCCAGGCTCAGTGAGCGCCGTGAAAGTAAAGAGGTCTTCAAAGATGATTCCCGTGAATTCATGGTCATTCTGTGAGAATCTTTCAACACTCAAAGCATATGAGTTCCAGCTGACAGCAGGCGGGGAGGCAGGAGAAAGACGAGGGTGTGCATCTAGTTCAGCAATGAGGAGGTGGCCATCTTCTGTTTTCATGTTGTAGGAGTATGTTCTGGCTCCAGCTGGTGCATAAATGCCACTCCCTGTGGAGAGCACAATAGTCAGCCCAAGAAGAATTTAAAAAATCATGTTATCCTTCTAACTGTCTCTACTGATAGCTTATCCACTATTCTACAGAAATTACAGTAACTCAGTACACAGAGCTCATGCTTTGGCAAAGAATAGCATTTATTCCCTTAAATAAGGTCTTCTCAGTGTAGCCAGAAGCAGAGTATGTTTGTTTTTTTATGTTATGTTATATTTATGGCCTCCTCAGTTCTCTTTTCTCCTGTATGCAATGGAGCTGATAGCTACTTTTTTTCTTGGCTGATTGATGTGAAAGGACCAGCTACTGGTTGAGACAATCCAAAACACAATGCAGGCAACTATCACAGGCCTGTCCATGAACAGAAGCAGACAGCAATTGTCCAGCCCCCTTTACACTGGCTGCAAACTCCTCCCCTCATGGGTGATTCACATCTGACCAGCACCAAGCAACAGAGGGAAGTCAAAGGTCTGTCACACCCATCACTGCAGAAGCCTGTCGGGCATTTCACATGAAAAGTCTCAAAACAATACTGTGGTTGCACAGTTCAGTGAAGATACTGGTGTAACTGAAATATACTATTCTGTAAGCTGAGGTCTAAAAAAATCAATGCTACATTCTAAAATGAAGATATGGACATCTTAGCAGTGTTACTACAACAGGCCTGAACATGTGTTTTTAATGGTTTTCTATAACAGATATAAAAATAAATATCTAATTTGTCAGAATAAATGTAGCCACATACATGGTTTATGAGTATATTCACAGTTTGGCATTCAATCATAGACTTAGAAGTGCAGACGGAAAGAGCCTTAAAAACCACAACAATTTCTGTTCAGGTATAAGGGCAGTGACCTATGACTTATTTACAGCCATTAAAAGAAAAGATAATCCTAAGAAGCTAGGGAAAATAAAACACTACAAGTTTTGTTATGTCTTTATGAAACCAATAGGGACAGGATCCATCAGCATTGAAATTTGGCGACTAGACTCTTCACCTTTCAGAGAAATACATTATATTCCTCTGCAAAATAACTTTGTAGAATGGGGAATAAGAGATTCATGGTTATAAAGATTCTTGCACAGAGTGAAAATTAAGTTACCTGTCATTTCCATGCTAGTGTTGTGAGTATTGGCAGCTAAGACATTGACACGCATGCCCATAGCCCAAGCAGAGTGAAACTCAATTGCAGTCAGAAAGGGCAGGACATTCATCCAAGCTGTTGGGAAGAGCACGGTGTCCACCTGCATCTTGCTCACCAGGACTACAGCAGGCTCATAGAAAAGGATGTCAAAGCAAGTGAAAATGCCAAACTTTCCAAAAGGAGTCTCAAAGGTGACAGCTTCTGGCTCTTTTGGATAATTAAACTGATTTTCTCCTAGGAAGAGGTTATACTGTAGGGGAAGGAAAATAGAGAAACCAGTTAGAGGCACTTACTAACCATGTGTCTTGGAGTCATTCCCTAAAACTGTTCAGAAGACTAAATAAAATTTTTGACCTGTGTTGGAAGCCCTCACAGGTAGGAAATCTGGCTAATATTATATTTTCATTGTACCCAAAATATGGAACACATATTACATATTGCCCTGGCATCTAGCTAGGAAAGCAGCCAGCTGCCTTCAGGTCTGTTGGTGTCATCTCCGTAAGAATAATCTCTCCACTCCCCCCACCTAGTTTATATTTCTGGCAACCCAAATGCAACCAGAAGAGAAATAGTAATGTAAGAGAAGTGTGGGGGATCTGGTGCCAAGAGACAAAATTGGTGACTTTGGTGTGGACGTGCCCAGAAGCACTGAAAGTACGGAGCACCAGCAGGAAGCACAGGACAGTATTTGGGATACTGCAGAGCAGGAGACAAAGGCTGTGCTGATGGGGGAAAGGCAGATGATCTCAGCCAACAGAAAAACTGAAGTTTGTGATGCTCTCAGCTTTCCAACATTTTCCTTCTTCCTTCACATATATATTTATTAAGAGTCCTTTATAAATGTCCAGGTGGTCTGAAAGTAAATATGGACACCACACCAGAAAAGAAGTTCAAGTTTACTTAACTTGTAATTCAGCACATGAGCCATAGCAGGCTGGGGGACAGATTTGTATTATCAGTGTTTCACTCACCCAGTTTTCTCACAAATAGATATCTTGGCATTGTCTCTAAACAACCAGATGAAATACTGGGCCCAAAGCACATTAAATAAACTGACTTCACTCTACCCACATTGACATGATATCTGGCACACAATTCATAAACAGCTTTGATGGAACTTGCAGGTAGGCACATAATAGTGAAAGAGGAACTTCCATTTGGTGCAAATGTTTCAATATCCTTATCTCTTTTTACACCCATCATTTTTGTCCAAAAAATTCCCATTGTGCAAAAACTGTGCCAAAACAGCATCAGAAAAAATGATCCTGCCTCTCTGAAATCAGACTGCTCATCTACCATGAAATAGATGTGAACATTGAAATCCAGGAACACGAAGTGGTAATCTGGTGAAAAGCTGGCACTGAAAACTGAAGCTGCTCAAGTAGCAGAATTTGCAGTAGTAGCAAGCTAATGAACTGAGGAAGTCAACCAAAACCATATGCCATTAAAATGCACCACAACAATCATTTTTCATTCAAGTCTGTTTTAAGAAACATGACAGCAAATGCAAATTTGTCATTGATGCTTCATAGCAAGAGAGATATTCTTTTAAATTATAAAGAAAAACAAAACTCTGCCAGTGGACAATGACTGGCATCTAATTCTCTTCCCAAACTGAGACATTTTGGAAGTAGTGGAAAATTAATTTCTGTCTCTCCAAGACCACTTTACCTTATGGTACCGAGCCACCAGTTTCCCCTGTGCGTCAAAGACGACATCTGTATTGTACTGGTAGCGACCGTCCCTGGGGCAGCTGGGATCGCTGGAGTCACACGGCTTCTTGTCCCCGATATTTGCAACCACATAGATGGAGTTATTTCTGGCCATGCAGCTGAGTCGTTCCTGCACTGGTGCTGGACCAAATCTATGGCATTTTAGGGAAGGAGAAAAACAAAATTAACAAAACCTGTGCTGTCAGTGGTGTCCATTTCCAGAGTACTTGAGGTCACACCAGCAGCATCTCCAACCCTGCAGCCATGGCAGATACACAGAGTTGCTGCAGTGCTTCTTCAGATTGCTTCTTGCACCTTGGGGTAGTCCCTGGAGACCTCTGGTCTCTGCAGGGACATGCCTGCCAGTCCCCTTCAGTATCTGGAATATGCTCTGCAGTAAACTGGTAATCCTCAGGCTGGGAAAGGGCAGGAGAGCAATCTCTGGGCAGAGGAAGACACTAGCTTGGTGTCACACAAGCAGATATTTTAGCATCAGGAATACTGGCACCTGAGGACTGCAGCTCTGGATCCTTGGGACACTAAGCAGGGTTGAGCTGTGGGATCATGCAGATTATATGGTTAAGGCAATTCAGCAATTCATTTCCTCCCATAGACAGGAGTACACAGACCTGTAACCATGGCATGAAGAACAGTAGGTTATTAATTTCGAGATATGACAGGGCCCATGTACCAGAAAGTGGCAGCACCTCTGAAGCATCCATACCAGGCCATAAAAAGAGCAGCCATTCATTCCCCTTTGTAGTGTGGCAATGCCTACGGCTGTGATGGGTGTAAAAAGGAGGACCTCCATGCAAGATTCATATACAGCACCAGGAATAAGGCATGCCAGACACTGATGGCAAGGATTATATTCTCAAAATACACTAATGAAACTCCTGATTTGGAACAGTGAGGAGGGACTCAGATCACCTCTGCTAAACCTGTGTGATACACTAGAATAAAGACCTGCTTAGACACACTGCTACCCCATGCTCCACCTTCAATGAAAGACTGTATACTTTAGCTACTTACATCTCAACAAAAAGTTGCACATCTTGTGCAACTGTGACTCTTCTTCTTGGAAGCATTGAGTTATTATATGCTCACAGATACAATAACCTGCTCCTTATCAAGCAGGTGCAGAAAGCCATGGTGAAAAGGGCAGACCACAGTTGTAGTTCCATAGCTGAACACCTATTGCAAGCTGTAGGAGTCTGAAGTCCAGTGCTCACCTATAGCTTAGTTTGTCACTGCTGGAATATGCTGCCTGAATGACAGATCATGTTCTACAACACAGAGACTCCAGCAATTCAGACTATCTCTTACCTTAATTGTGGAAAACCAAGATTAAAAGTTCCTGTGTTTTTATAATTTAGAAGTTTGGACTTTATTTACTGACTTCATCACCTCTTGCTCAGAGACTACTTCTTGTCCACAAAAATGGTTTGTGTGCTTTTGTTTCAACATGTCTTTTGTAAAACACAAACTAACAAAAAAATCAAATAAATACTACTGTTAATAATTTAGAGTCAGTTCTATTCAAAATAGTGTGGAAAAATTGAAAGCAGAATGAGAAGCAGGATATTCAAAAAAAGACATTTCCTCAACCCTTAGTAATCCAAATTCTGTATGTTGTTTGAATTTCTCTTAAAAGTGTTTAATTTAAAAAAATCTTAATGTTTCCCTCATCAATTAGTCATGGACATGCTATATATTTAGCCATTTAACTTCCTTCATACTCAATTTTAATTTAAACTTGTATCAGAGGTGTTAGCAGTTCTTAGTCATTTAATGTGAACTGCTCAAGGCTCCATGAGATAACAGGTTGAAATCACCTAAACCATTGCAGAAGGAATCACCTTGAGGGGTCAGTGCAGGGAATCCAATTCACCACTGGATCAGGGATATCCTCCAGGTAGGGGTAGATGGATTCTCTTGTGAATCGCCAGCCATAGATGCCGTCTTCAGGAGTCACAATGATGTGGGCACCCTGTCACAACAAGCTCCATTTAAAGGTCACCCATCAACAGACAACCAGGAGGGTCAGCAGGAGCAGAAAACACTGATGGACAACCCTCATGGTAGCCCTCGTACCTGCTGGGCAGCTTCCTTAATGGCTCCTTCCAAGACATCCATGTTTTTGTCCATCAGGGCCAAAGCATCGCTGGGAGAAACGGGCTCCTGGGTGGGATGTGGCAGGATGACGGCGTGCTCGTAGACGGCTGCCATGAAGGTGTCGGAGGCAAGGGCCTGAAGGGCTGCCAGTGCAAACACCACAGCGAGCAGGAGAGCCTGGGAAGGGAGCATGGCTGCAGCCTCTCAGCTCCTAGAGTGCTCTGGACAAACAGTGCAAAAGAAAAATGCAGAGAGAAGAGAAGGGGGACAAAGTCTACTTTGAAAGAGGGAGGAATGAACTGCAGGTCTGTTAAAGTATTACTTTGGAACCAAGTGTGAGATATAAGAAAGTACTGCAGTACACAAAAAGGATGTCACTACTGAACAAAACAAAAATGCTGGGCAATGACAACACTAATGGGGCCAGTAAAAAAAAAAAAAAAATCAATAAAAAAAATCTAGAAAGAACAGTTCAATTTTTTTTTGTTATACTCTCCTCTATCACTGATAACAGCAAGACTATTTATCTGTGTAGGCTCAACTGATACCAAGGTGGATATTGCCATGTGTGGAGCTAGACTTCCGTGAATTTTGAGTGGCAAAACTCAGAGTAATTAAAACTTCTTTATTCTAACATCTTCATATTCCTCAATTCCTGTGCTATGTGTCAGTATGCGCAGTTTGCATCTGAGTTTCTCTAAACCAAAGAAATTGCATTAGCATCTCACTGTACTTAGATGTCATGTACCCAGCGTGCCAACAACAGAATTGTCCCTTGAATTTATCCCAGTGTCTCTTCCAGTCACTTCTGTTTAGCTAAGCATCACTTTCCAACAGCCTTTCACCAGAAAACATGAACCTGGATAGAATTTTTCCTCTGAAAAAAAGCATGTAAGTACCTCATTGCCTGTCTCTCACTAGCCTGAAGCAAAAGAGCAGGTTAGTTCACCAGGTGCAGTAACATGCCTGCTCCTCTGCACACTTTTTTGTCCACAGAAAGCTGCAGTGTGTTGAGAGGCCTTCAATTTAATCTTCAACTCATTTCAAATCCATTTGTTCCAATGACATTTTCCATTTTTGACCTTCTAGTCTTTGCAGTATTCTCATTTGAAAAAGGCTATGTGAGCAGTGGGAACAGGCTGGCAGCTTTCAGCTACAGCAGACTGTCACTGTAGAGCTGGTTCAGAAAACACAGACCAGCAGATGAATGCAGATACCAAAGAGTTCTCTCACAGAGTAGTGCTGACTGAGGGTTTCAATCACTAGGAACTTGGATTTTTATCTATTATAGTTCATCCCTAAGTACTTCTCTACACACATGACTAGATGCAGCATGCTCATTCAGTAGCCTTAAAGACAAGCCTTTTAAAGGCTGCAGTAGGGATCTCGGTGATACTTGAACTAAGGTAGCTTGGAAGCCTTCCTCCCTCTCTGCCTCACGTTTTTACCGCATGAAACATAGGTTGAGTCACATTAAGCACAATCAGACATCAGTGTGAAAGAGGAAGCAGCAAATGCTCCCTTGTTTAGCAATAGTGAGGACATCAGCCGGAAAGGTGACTGCCCTGCCAGGGCTGAGCAGAAATGTTTACAAGTGCACTGCTTGGAGAATGCCCAGCAGAATTCAAGTCCCACTGCCGGGACAAGGCGCAGTGGAATTCTCCCTGTTTGCCTCTGTTCCAGCAGGCACCGCTCCCTATTTCCTGCGGAGCTGGGAGCTCTCCCAGGAGCAAGGGACTGATACCAGGTAAACAAACAAATCCACCGAATAAAATGAAGAAAACTGCAGTGGTCCGGACTCTACGTGGCAGCGGACAATGTAAAGGGAAACTTATTTAGAGGTCCGCCTACTTTCCACATTTCTCTCCTCCCAATCCACTCTTCCCACCCCTGCACCCTTCCCTATCGCTGCTACCGTCTCATGGTTGGGCTACATGAGGACTTACTTTGGGAAGCAGAATGCCATTTGGTGCTAAATCAGCTTAGCTGTAGAGGGAGTCTGTGGTCAGACTGTGTTCCGGCTTCTTTCCTTGCGCTTAGCCAGAGGAGAGCGTGAGGAAGGCTGCTGCGCATCCCAAGGGTTAACCGTGCCTGGAGAAGGCTGTGAAAGGTCGCTGGGGCGGCCACGCAATCCCTGCCGAGCCCTGAGTCCATTTGAGCAGAGTCAGGAAGCCAGAGGCGCTCACTTCTGGCAACAGCACGCAGTTATTTATCTCCCTTGTGCCGTAACAGGACAGCTTTTCCTAGGGCGCAGGTAGAGATTTAAAGACACAGTGCTTTTCCTCCCCGCATGTTTCCCATTACTCCTACTAAATGAATTGTAGAGGGCTTGAGTTTGATATTTTCACAGACTACAATCCTATTTTTAAAATACTGCCTTGTGAAAAACCCCAGTGTATTTTGCCTCCTGCGAGTCTGTATTTTTTTATTGACGTTGCTCAGATTAAGTTTAAAAAATGTTTGTGTTTCAAAACAAACCTGCAGAAGAAACAACAGAATTATCCACACATAGAAAACTCTCAGCTGGGAAACACAAAGTAATCCAGTCCACTTGCCTAAGAAGTACAGCGAACAGGACCCACATCCTCACACGTGCCAGCGTGTCCCACCTGCTCCAGCGTGTCCCACCTGCTCCAGCTGTTCACTTCCCTCACCCAACACCAGCTGGCACCAGCCCAGCTCTCTCTTGCCCTGGTAGCAGCAACCATTCCATGGGAACACAGACATGCCCCTGAGAAATTGCTTGGTTTGAGCATTTGTGACACAAAGATTTATCAACAATTCTGTGCTAGGGAGATTTTCTACATCCTAAAAATGTGGCCAGAAAGATTAAAGTAGACTCCAACTGTGAGTTAGGTTGTGATATGATAACACATTGCAGTGTGCTGAGCTGAATAACTGTTTTTTGAAGGTACATATTTTCAATACTTGTTTTCGTTTTCAAAGGAAATTAGAATTTTCAAAGGTTGTGGTAATCTCTTGTTTACAAAAGTGCCTGTGCAGCAATGGGGTGTGAACAGCATTGTGAAAATGGCTGCTAGTACTCCAACAAAAATTTCAAATAATTAAAAACTGATTTTATTGGGGCACAACCCTACTGATTTGTACACCACTAAAGTCCGAGGAATTTATTTTCTATTATTTCCAGTGTCAAGGCCAAGCCTATATCAACCAATGTTATCATATAGAACTACACAACACTCCAGGAGCGTATTGATTTTTGCTGCAAAATCAAGTCAATAAATCAATGTGCAATGACTATGCTGTTAGATAAGGCAAATTGAGGAACAGAATGCTGTTATAATTAGAAATATTAGTATTAATTAACATGTTTAGTATTAATTAGCATCATTTTTGATTAATTGGCATTACAGAAGTGAGCAGATCAAAGCTTGAAGGATCTACAGTGAAGTCATGCTGAAGCTTGATCCGTGCGTGGAGGGTCCTTTTCATACCACCTCCCATAGAGTGTTACAGTCAAAACTGGCTTTGATGTAGTATTCTGATTTATCAGACGTCCATCAGCTAACACCTGGTTATGAAAAAATAAAATTAGCAAGAGCAGCTTTAAAGCAGTACTATTGTATGGCAAACACAAAATCATATATTCAGTAATGTTGATCTAGTTGAGAGAGCTTCAATCTCAATTGGAGCTAGCAGGAAGTCTGAGAAAAACTACATTTCTGTCTTGAGGGAGATCTTGTTCTAGAGGATTTGGGGGAACAAGGCAGAAGAGAATCGGCGAGGTGAGCTTACTGTTTGAATACAACCAGGAAAATCAGGCAGAAATAAAGCTGCCTTGATCTTAAGGCAGAGGACAGAGGACTCTGGTAACAACTAAGTTGCTCTTGTTTTTTGACCACTGATGTCTGACAATCACAAGGGTGTCCCATTATCTCAAACTCCCCAGGGGCCAGCTGCACCCCACTGTACAACACTTCTGGGAAGATGTAGCTGGTGGCAAACGTGCCACTGAGTGAGAACATCTCAAATTTGGTCTGAGCTGTCTCCATGGGCTGCCCACATGTGCTACAAGGAAAGAGTACAGATCTGTGGGGAGGAGGAGACAGAAAGGCAAAACATCACTAAGCTTTCAGTAACTATGAGCTGGATTTGATAGCAAGAAAAGCTGTCATGATGAAAAAGCTATCCAATACATCTATGCATCTATTTATTATATACTCTGTATAGTTCTCTATATATTTCTATGTATAAAGAAATTATTTGCAGCACGCTAAAAAAAAGTGTGGCAGCAAAATTTTGAAGAATTAGTACACTGACAAGTCAAGCAAATACAAATGGTATATCCACATTTAATTTCCTTATTTTGTTAGATAACCAGATGGTAGATAATCACATCGGCACAATGGTAGAAACCACTGAGCAGAAAACAGCTCTCTTGTGACAAGAGGATCCCTATGAAGACAGGGAGACACAAACATTCTTCTGTCATTTTCATATAAAGAAACTTGCTTAGAATCATAAAATCATTTAGGTTAGAAAAGACCTTTAAGACCATTGAGTCCAAGCATTACCCAGCACTGTTAAACCAACCACTAAACTATGTCCCTAAGCACCACATCTACACGTTCTTTATATACCTTCAAGGATGGCAAGAGAACCACTTCCCTGGGCAGCCTGTTCCAATGCTTGAGAATCCTTTTAGTGAAGAAATTTTATTAGTACCCAATCTAAACTTCCCCTGGCACAATCTGATGCCACTTCCTCATGTCCTGTCACTTGGGAGAAGTGATCAACCTGACCTCCACCTCACCACAACCTCCTTTCAGGTAGTTGCAGGGAGCAGTAAGGTCTCCCCTCAGCAATAAATCCTGACAAATCTATAACCTGCAAAACCTTAAGAGCAACTTCTGCAGATGTGTTGCAGATGTACAATCAACACAGAGAAGCATACATACTTATCTTCTCCTGTCCTTGCCAATACTGCTGGGTGACCTCACAGTCAAGGGTGTGACAGCATAGGACCAACCCAAGGCCTATACCTACATAATTGTGTGACACTCAAAAGCAGATTAACATCCCTAATGAAGTCAAAATGTATAATGAACAAAATAAATGTTGGGGGGGGGGGTAAAAAGATGCCTTGTCTTAAATGCCTACAATTAAAAAAAAAAAAAAAGGCAAACAGACTGCAAAGAGACTATTGCAGCCTTCTCACTGTTCAAATAAGAGCAGAAAACTCTTACCTGCAAATAATACTTCAAACAACATGTAGCCCATCAAAGGCACCCAGGACATAAATTTCATCTTCCTGCTTCTCTACCATCATGGAAGAGATGGCAACAGAGGTCCTGCTGGTAAATGACTCGATTTCCCTCAGATTCAGAGTTACATAAAGGAGAAGAGATCATGGTAAATGACCCCACTGAAAGAGTGTTTGTTTGATGGAAGCTGTTTGATCTGGCTGGCATACAATGTCCAGTTAACAGCAGCAGGATAGTCAGAAGAGAGATGTGGGTGTGAACTCAGTTCTGTTACCAAAAGGTGACCATTATCCATTTCAGTATTGTAGTAATGTGCTCTTGGACTGTCTGGGGCATAAATACCACTCCCTGCAAACACATAACATCAGAAATTTTCTAATCTGAAAGCAAATATATGGGACAGGTAAGCAGTATTCACTAATTATATATGTGCAAAATTTAATTCTAATGTTTACCAGATTGTTTTGAAACTAAATTGAGCCTTCATAGACTACAATCTTAACCTAATTTTTTTTGCCATCAATGGAAAATAGATCAAACTCCGGTGTTTCATGTATTTTGCAAGATTAGTGTCCTGATTATATATGATTTAAATGGCTGAAGTTTTGCATTCTCCTCTAACTGCATTAGAAATCAGTAATTCTGATTAAAATGGGTGGTAACACTGTCCAATCAAAAAGTTCTGTAAGGAAAAGATATTACCAAAATTCACATCTTTATGGATGTGTTTTACATAAATAGAGATATCTTTAAATCCCAGAGTAAAACCTATTCATAAAGAATGAGTAGTATGACACCGGGTCATCAACTGAGAACTAAAGGAATGGCTCACATCTCCTTTTATTTGGATGGCGAAGTTTAGAGATACATTTTAGCAGTATGTTCTTTTCAATTCTGCAAACACACGCACACAAAATTTGTGCTTAACTTCTAGCATCTGCTCAAGAAAAAATATACAGTGAAAACAAAGCCTACAAAGAAAATGTGACACACATGGTCTCCAGCCCAGAAGTACTATTTGCAGAATTCACGACATTTCTAAGCGTTAGGGTTCCATCTAGTGGAGAAAATGAAGTTTGGGTCTTTACATGGCCAAAATACCAATAAAACACCAGGGTCAGAAGATGAAGAATAACACACATAAACTTCCAGGATTGATTATTTAACAAAGACTAGAGATGTTGTAGTCAATTGAAGAATTTCCAAGTTCTTACACGGCACATTTTTATTTCCTTTGTTTCAAAGAACTTTACAAGTTCTCATCCTATTACTGTTGACATGAGTATGCATGCTTAATGAGAACGAGCGTCAATTAGAGCACTGTCACATTACCTGTCATATCTAAAGTGGAGTTGTGTGTATTTGCTGAAAGGAAGTTGACGCCCATTCCCAAGGCCCATGCTATGTAGAACTGGGCAGCTGACAACAATGGAAGGGTGTTCACCCAAGCAGTTAGGAACAGAATGGTGTTAATCTGAAATCTGCTAGCCATGACCACAGCTGGATGACGGTAGAGCATGTCTGCACAAGGGAAAATGCCAAAGTAGCCAAAGAATGTATAGAAAGTCACAAATCCTGGGTTAATTAAACTGTTTTTCTGTCACAACAAGGTTGTACTGCTCATGGAAAAGAAAAAAGAGAAAATAAAATATTAGAAAATAAATCAAACCATTCGAGTTAAGTGAACATTGAGCCAGTCACATAAATACAAATAATGGAGAATATGTTTTGTGAATGTACTACACGTTAATTTCAAATAGGAGAACTCATACCACTGAAAGAGAAGTCAACCACAAATATCTGTTGCTTCTGATTTATATCAATAAAAGAGATTTGTGTTTAGTTAGGAAGAATTTATTTAGGATGTTAATGTTTAAATATCTTATGTGTCACATCCTATTGAGATGCAGTAGAGGGTTTATTGAGTATCATTTAGTTACTTGCTTTTAAATTTAGAATAGCATCAGTGGTTTCCATCTGTCCTCTGACAATTGGTCTATTGGTCTCACTCTATGCAGAAATACATTTAGCCCAGGAAGCAGCTTCTGTTTCACATCTTTAATCTCCTGAGAATCATGCACTTCCTGAACATTGTAAAATCTCTCACCTTGTGATAACGAGCCACTAGTTTCCTTTCTGAGTAAAAGAATATGTTGGTATTTTACTGATAGTGGCCATCACTCGGGCACCTCGGGTCTCAGGATTTACATAACTTCCTGTCTCCCATATTTGAAACCACATAGATGGAGTTACTCCTCACCAGACAGCTCAGTCTTTCAAGCATGGATGAAGGAACAAACCTAATCAGAAGGAAAAAAATGAAAAAAAAAATCAAAATAATTTAATTTTAAAAAATTCCAATGGTAAGACTACAGATCATCAGCCTGATAGATCTAAGTCATATCTATAAGGAGATTGTTGTTTTCTGTAACTTGACAGAAAACAGCAGATTTGTGCTTCATAATGCTACAAGCACCTCATGTTACCTGAGGAATACAGGGGCTTCCTTGCAGTGGAAGCAAATCACACCTTCAAGTCTCTATTCTGCTGCCGGGGTGTGGCACAGTGCTGAAGCTACACCCACAGGTACACTGAGATTAGCCTGTTCTGCTCCAGTTCTTTGTGTGGCTGGTGTGCTGAGGTAGCTTAGGATATGTTTCTTCTTGTTATCTGTCTGCTTACTGCAGCTTCAAAAAATTGTACAATTTATTAAGGAAAATAACAGAATAAAAAGGCTACCATATCATAATTCAAAAACCTAAGTTTTATATTGTGCAGTATATTCTTTCAGTAGTAGCTGTTATTTTATTCACAAATATTCCTAATAATTCTGTATCTTGAACATTTTCTACAACATGCATAGAATTCCTTACTGAAACATAAATTCTGTGCATTTGTTTTTTCTATTAAATAAATCTCAACATTCCTGGTATACAAACTAAAATAGAAAAAATTACATTGATTTAAAATGGCAGAGAAAAATGATGATGAAATTTGTCTGAAGCTATTTATGACAACTACATGATGTCTTAACATGGCTTCATTTCGTAGAACTTGTTTCAAAACATTTAAAACTATCAACAACCACCCCTAGCTGTCTTTCGCTGCAGACTGCTCCCCCATGTAGAACAGGGATGATACCTTCCAGGGTGAACACACAGAATCCAGTCCACCTGTGGGTCTGGGATATCCTCAAGATAAGGCTATATTGTTTCCCTTGTGAATTCCTATCTGTAAATGCCATCTTCAGGAGTCACAATGATATGGTACCAACATACAAACACCATTAAGACAATAAAAAATGGTCAGTGTTTACTCAAACAAATGTCTCCAATGAGTCCATAATAACTGTCTGACTGCTTCCTTGATGGCTGCTTCCAAAATTGCAATATTTTTTTCCATCAGCATCAAGGCCTCTTCAGGAGAAACTGGCACTTCAGTGTCCTCTGACAAGACCATGCTGTGCTCATAGACAGCTGCAACATCTGTGTCCATGGCACAGGCCCCCAGAGCAGACAGCACCAAAAGCACAGCAGAGGCACAAATTTTAGGAAGACCTGTGTCTGGAGCCTGGAAGCCACGTAAGAGGAGGCCACAGACAGGCAAAGGCAGTGGGCTTTAAAAAGAGAAAGTCTTGCACAGAGCCTGAGAGAATTCCCCAGGATGGCTGAAAGCTGACACCCTGAGATGCAATCACCCTGCCTGGAAAGTCTCCCAGTATCAAAGGCAAGAGAGCTGCCAGCATTGAGCAATTCTGCTTTACACCGTGGCAGGGAAGCCAGCACTCTGCTGCAGCACCAAAGAAATGCACCACCTGCCAGAGCTGTGAGTCAGCCAGGCTGTAGTGACAGAGCTTAAGGCAAGCCTGGCTCCCAGCAGAGCTGCCCAAACCTAAGGGCGCAGGTGTGTGGAAGGCAGGCAGGCAGGCAGATGATCCCGAGCTCAGTGCTGCCACACGGGCTCCTGCTCAGGGCTGCCCTGGTCCCACCAACTGCAGTCTGGCTATACCTGGCAGAGTCTCTGGCCATTACAGCTTCTACAGCTGTGTCAGTAGTGGCAGGCTGGTACTCAGACCGGCCCCTGCATGAGACAAGCACAGCACTAACCAAGGGAGTGGCTTAGCTTCCCACAGAAGCCCTCACTGCTCTGTTAGTGAGGTTGGTTAGGCTTGTCTAGTTTCTACTGGTGGTCTTGTGAAGTTCACACACTGCAGGGCAGCTCAATAATTTCAGTGACATTTGTGTTCTTTTTGGTCTTCTGGCCCATCTAAAGTCCTAACAGCACACATTAGGTAAGAGAACATATTGCACAAACTGAGCCAATTAAGACACGTCTACAGATCTGTATCTTGCATCCAACTCTAGTCCTTTCAGCTCCTTCTCACCCGGCTCATCATCAGCACTGGCATGGTCAGCATTAGCTAGTAAGCTGAGGTGTACATTCCTGGTTTCAGTAAAGTCTAATGTCTGATACAAAAAGGAAGTTATTAAGATGTTCCATGGGGAGGTCTGCCCTTTGGTACCCCGAAGTTTCACAACTCATTTAGCCAGCACACCAACTGTTCTTTCTAGTCCAAAAGAGCTCTGGTAGAGAAAGAAGTATTTCTTATGTAAAATCCAGGAACTAGTCACAAAAGAAAGACTAGAAGTTGTTAGGATGGACCATTTTCTAATTAATTGGAAAAAAAGCCACCACAGAGAACCCCTTCTAGAAGCCAGTTATGAGCTCAATGATAAATTAAAAGACTTTTGCCAAACAAGGTCAAGAAGTCTAGTGTGAGTTTTTCAGGAGTGTCCTTGTCTCAGCTCCCCTTGACTATCTTCAGCTGAGCATCTGGAAACTATGAGAAAATGTTGGGGTTTTTCCCCACAATAGCCCTAGACTCCTTATAGATCTGCTGTTGCAAAAGCAACAAACATTCCAGCTAGCATTTATTAGCAAAATAAATCTCACAATCACCAAGCTGAGTCTTCATATATAATACAAACATGCATTTATCTTTTGTGTATGTATATAAATGTATAGACCAGATGCTAAGTCTCCCCAAGGACTGAAGATCAGTTTTTATTGTGTAGACGTGTCAAATTTTCATTATTTTTGCATCTCATTTTCAGGCACTCTCAAGATAACACAAGCGCTGGTATGACAAGAAGTGTTTTAGACTCTTGTTGTCTAAGAAAATGTACAAAACTTAGGGAAAAAGTTGCTTTATTGAAAACAATATTGTGCTCAATCCTTTATAATTCTCTTTTTACAAGATAATGAACTTCCTTTAAAAAAATACAGAAAATCATGGTATCAAAATAGTAGCTTTACCCAAGAATAATGCACAGCACACACAAGCACAGAAACCAGACATTTGAAAACCCATCTTTTCACATACAGTGGTGCACTGTACATAAAACACAACTAAACAGGCAGCTGAGGGTTACTTATCATTTAGGAGAACTTCCAAAGCAAAGGCAGTCAGTGTTTAGTGTTTCAAAACAGTAATGCCTCTACAAATAAACCACAACTGGTTGTTCACTAAGGGATCATGCCCCAGCTCCAGAATAATGAAGCACAGTTAAGGCCAGTCACCTCAATACTGGGTTAAACCACAACAGCAAACAGAGAATTGAATGTCTGGCTACGTTTCATTGCCCATTAGATGAGTCCTTTCTTCATTATCACCAGGAGGATTTTGCAGGCTGGAACTGGAACTGTTTGCATAAGGAAAAGAACAGGAGAGATAACACAGATTTTATATCCTCTAGATACTTCTATGTGATACCAAAATAACAGGCAAAGAATTAAAGAGCTACATGGATCACTGGATTTGGTTCCCTCCTACTGCACAGAACCATGCACTGTTTATTCCCATGATCATACAATGGTTCAGATTGAAAGGGACCTTGAAAGGTCAGCTAGGCCAGCTACCCTACCATGGGTAGCAACATCTTAAACTACACCAGGTTGCTCAGTCTGGACAACCTGGCCCAGTGTTTCACTACCCTCATCGTAAAACTTTTTTCCTCATATCTAGCGTGAATCTACCTTCTTGTAGTTGTTGGTGAGGGTACTAAACAGTACTGGTCTCAAGTCAGACCTCTGTGGACACCATTCATCACTAGTCTGTGTCTGGACATTGAGCCATTGACCACTGCTCTCTGCATGTGACCATCCAAACAATTCCAGCTCACAGACACCCTCCTGGAGGAGCCATCAGTAAGGTTTGCTCATTAATGCCACGGTCCTGCTGCTTTTATAGAATAGACATTGCCTGGTTTAGCTGTCCGTTTAGGTCAGTAGGGATTTAGGAAACCATACAGAAAAATTGTTTAAACAATGTTTTTATTGTTCATCTTATCATTCATTATTATTCTGGTAATAAGGAAAAATGCAAGTACATATTTCAAAGGTTTGCTTAACATGATTGCAAGCAAAATGAAGAATAAATAGCTCATCATACCTTTTCCTTGTTGCCTCAATGATATAAAATATTCCAGTTGCAAGACCCTTTGAGGAAACAGCCAGTTACAATTGTAGTAATTATAACAAACTTACGCAATAGCTCATAACTGCAACAGATACAAAAAATTATGTATAATTACTTACACTTAAGAGTGGCCAACCTCCTTGAATGGCTGCAGCCCATTCAAAACCCAGCTTTTCATTTAGAAATCCTCCCAGAATAGGACCTACAAATGCCCTGCATCAAATCAAAATGAGGTATTGGCATCCCAAACATAAAGGATAACATAGCATATTCTCAAATAACTGTTTATTTGGTTTTGTGGACTTCCAGCATAGATTCTCACCTTTGACAACAAAGAGATTTTCTTCCACAGACCTAACTTTCCTAAAATTAAAAATAACTATGAATTTGTTGTTTACCAAGACGTTAGTAATTACTTCCTCATCTGGAAATAAGATCCACCTCAGAAAGCTGAATGCAGTCTTTTTCAGTAGAGAGACCCCATTAAGGACCATGCTCTAAGAAAACATCTATGCTGATCAATTCTAAGAGAAATTCAAAGTCACATCCCTCAAAACACAAAGTTTCTAAACTTCAAGACAAAGGACTGATGAATATAAGCAGCTAGGGAGGTACAATATGACAGACGCCGTCACTGCAAGGTTGATCTGTGTGTAACTGCCCTGCACCTTTATGCTTGTCTAAAAATGCAGGTTATAAAGATTATGGAGCTGTTGTGTCTTTATGAAAGGTCTTACATTATATGGTCTCTCACAACAGAAAGGGAAAAAACTCTGTAAAACTAGAGAGACTTCCTGGAAGCAAGTTACATTATAAAACCAGGCTTGATAACAGCATAAACTTGGGGTTTGCTAACTTTCTACTACCTGTGTCTGTACTAAACCCCATACCAAATAAACAGGACTGCTAGACAGCTAGATCTTGGAAAAAAATAGTGCACATTTGTGCCACTGAAACACACCTGCAGCCACAGAGGACTACAAGGACAGATAAAAATATCCTGTAAGTGACTGCCAATAGGGGCACTCTGTCACTTCCCACTGAGTGACAGCTTTGAGGGGTCACTCAGCCAGTAGCATCTTTCAATTATTTCTGCGATGACCCTGAGTTATAAACACACTATACAGAGTTATAAACATACTCTGCTAAGCTATACAAACATAAACCTTAAAGAATTGCTGTGGCTTAAAAATAAATCTCTACCTTAAGCTACCCAGACAAAAGGAGGAAATGTGGAAAATGGAAAAAGGAAAACAGAATTAGTCAAGAGCGGACATCTAGCTCACTCCATCTGGGTGAACTTAGCTTTGTAAAAAAATAAAGTCCACATTTCTCTGTATTGAGCATTAGATATTTTAGTGAAAGGGAAAATGACCACACAGAAGTGCAAGCAAACATCCACTTTAATCACTGCAGTTTTTTGATATGCAGAGCAATATGTTTCAGAAAGACAAGTTCAGAGCATTGTCAAAATAAAAGTTTTACCTTTTGCTGGGTAAAAAGCTTTAACATGCCTACCAGGCACCTGTCAAGCAAGAAACTTTTGAATCAAGGTCAGGACAGTGACAGCGAGGTTTCCATGTGGCAGTGGTGTGGAACAGCTGAATTCTCATAGCTTACAAAAAGGGCTACACTTACCCAAGGGACCACATGGCATTGAAGAGCCCAGACACCAGTCCCAGAAGACTCAGGCCTTCTTCAAATCCATTCTCACTGCAGAAGGACAGACCAGTTAGGGTAGTACAATATATATTGTGTCTCAGTCTGTAGCCTCTCACTACAGACCTCTTCCCCCTCTTTTTAATTTGCACACCACATAAATAGTTAACAAGCAAAAGTGTACAGTAGAATGTCTGTTTGCGCAGTACTTTCTTCTTTACTACCTCTGTGGAGGACTGCACTGCCATTCCTCATCTCCGCATTCTCCCAAGTTAAGATCACATCATCACACCAACTCCCCATGTTTCATATGGTAAGCGTGAAACTGTGACAGGTGGTTTTTTAGAAGCAAACACTTTGTTCCAAAAGGAACATACTAATAAGAGTAAATCAAGACCCTTCTAGGTCATTACTGAGGTACACATTTACAAAGTTATACTGGGAGGAGAATGACTGGCATGCTCAGAAGACAAGAGAGTAGCGGAAGCATTTAAGTGTTACTATCTGCCTTTGTCTCAAAAAGGGGCAAAAAAGCCCTACTTCATATTCACCCCTGAAAAACAGTTGCAGATTCCTAGTGTCAGTAACATGAAAGAAGGGTTGGACTGAGTTACTTACTGTGCACATTGCAGGATCTCTGGAAACACGGGAATAGCACTCATGCCAAGGGAAAAGCCAATCAAAACCAACACTAGCACAAATATCCACAGCTGACTGAAAGAGAGGCATTTACAAGAAGTTAGCTGCCGAAGACTCTTTTCAGTAAGGACTCCATTTGACTGAAGGCTGTTATATCAGCTCTCCCTGACTCATCAGCAAACTATGTGTCTTGAAGCCAATCCTAATACTTGAAAAATCCAGTTCTATGCTTTAGAAAAAAGACTTTGTAAAAGAATATGAAAAACTCGTGCTCAAATTATATATTTTCTTATCAAATGCAGTTCGTTTTATGACATGCATATAGGAAGAGTTAGACAGATGAGGTTAACTGAGCAGTGCCTGTGTGCAAGCACCAGACTTGGTTTGTTGCAGAAGCAAAGGATTTTGAAGTTAAAATTTTGTAGCCTAATATATTACAACCAAATAGACTTAGCTAAATAATTTTGAAGACTTTACTAATTTATTTTTCTCCCTAGCTCAAATCTATGATCTAAATTTGAAACCGTACCAGTTACAAATCTATGATATTTTTAAATTAGCAACTGAGGCGGAGCTCTATGCATTAACAAGCCTATTACTTTAACACAGTATCTTGTTTAACACAGTATCTCCTATCACAGTAGTTGTTTTGTAAGTGTAGCAGAATGTTTTGCTGTGAATTAACTTGAGAATATGACATTACAGCATTCAGGTACAACAGACACTGTCTTTGCTAGTGAAAACAAAGCTATAATCTGTCACTTTTCTCAGTAGGCTATATATAGAGAGAAGTAAAATCAGTACTGCTCCACAGCCATGCAAATAAACCCCATAGTTTAAAAACACTGATGAAACAGAAAAATTTGGAAAATAAGATGAGAACTTTGTTTTGCTGAACAGGAAATGCCACAAAATTGTGAGAGAAGGAAAATGAAAAGCAACATTCTTCCTACCATACACATTAACATGAACACAGTAACGCTGAAAAGCAAAAGAAAAGGATCTATTTTATGAAGCTATAAAACCTCCATTTTCAGATGCTTTCACAGCTTTACATTTACAATCTCATGCTACACATCAAAAAACATCTATGTTTCATGGTCAAAGGTAGAAGCTAAAAACCAAATCTGTTTCATGGTCAGAGCTGCTAATTACAGACTTACGGAGATACATGACTATGGTTGAAAACAGCACATAATGGGACAGACTCCAGTAGAGGCAGTACCTTTCAATGCGCAGTACAGGAGCGGGTCCTAGCATGAAAAGGCACACTGCTGTTATTAGGTCTCCAAATATCAGCAGCCACTTCCTGAGGTACTGTGAAAGAAAAGCTATGCAATTTAAAACTGGGAATTGGTCACGTACATCAAAAACCAACAAATTCTTGTTTCCTCACCCCAGATGCAATCACTGGCAGCAGTGGCTTAGTACAGAGATTTCAGGATACTGAGCAGTGGTCCTTCTCGGTTAGCAAAGTATTTTAGGTCTTAGTCTTCTTTAATATAAGAAACACCCTGTATCATTTTATGATGATCTTTAAGTTCCTTCCAACCCAGGCCATTCCATGATTCTATGCAATTCTCATATACAAAGGGCATTACTAGTTTGTGTCAGTAAAAAACTATCAGAAAATTGCCACTGTCCTTCAGGCATAGTATTCCAAGTGTAGGTTTCCTTGATCAATTAGTACTGGCTGTCAAACAGGCAGTTTTAGGTGTACCACTGTCAAAGTCTCTTCCTATGGTGCTGTTAAAGAGCTAAAGGACGAGGCTAAAGGACAGGCAGCCCACTCTGCTGATCTAATTTGAATATTACACTTTTTAAGAAATACAGCTAACTAGTACATCTTTACTCCTCAAAAGCTAATAAAATTAGATGTGGTAAAAAGCATGGATAACTGGGACATATTTTCCTACTCTCTCTTCCATATTGCTTTGAAGAAGATTGTGCTTAGTCCTCTAGAAAATCTCAGAACACTTCAGCTGCTTGTCTGATTTTCTTTACTGACTTGGACATTCTTAAATTACCCTGGATCTTGCAAAAGAGATTACTGCCTCCCACGTGGCAGTAATGGGTGCATGTGCAAGGTCTTGAAAGGCAGATCCTTTTACAAGACCAGGCCTAGATCCTTTGTTTCATCCACTGTTCCCCACCTTTAAGCAAGTGCACAGAGTGCTTCAGTCACCCTGCAAACACAGCAGGGCAGGACTCACCGGCAGTTTGTCGCTTACGAGTCCAAGGAGGGGAGAAGACAGGGAGTATGAGAGTGCCAAACCAAGGAACACCAAGCCCACGTAACCAGTTGGGAGTTTGAACTATGGAGAGGAAGATAAATAAAACAAAAACCAAGACAAACCATATATGCTACATTCACTGAAGGACATATATTTATATATATCCTTCAATTAATTATATATTAAGTCAAAATACTGAAATGTGCGATTTTAAGTATTTTACTGATACCCTGCAGAGGTTTTTCACATATTTGAAATCATCCACAGAGCTTCAGTTTCATTGGTTTTCATTGCTAAGCAGGACTTACCTTCTTTAGGATAAATAGAGATATTGTGGGATCAAAAAAACCCAAGCATGCACTTAGAGAAAATATAGTGAAACAGAGTATTAGGACTTTTGGCAGAAGAATGAGCTTCCAAAAGGATTCCTTCATAGGAGTCGAATCTGTTTCAACAGAAGAGGAGGGGAGAACTGCATTATTTTCAGCAGCATAAGCTCATGATTCATCTTCGTGCTTTAGAAAAGAAATAGTATTTCCCTTTTTTTAATAGTAAAACTAAAATTCCGCAGGTGAAGAAGAAAAGCATACAATTTAGATTCCAACACTGAAAATCCCCAACTTGAAAAGAAGTAAAGCATGCATTACTGCAATTGTGTAAAAAAAGTATTTGCTTCTCTGTTAGCAATTATACAGTGAAATCCTCATGTATATGTCTCAGCTTGATACTTGAACACATATTCATATCCAATAAAAGAAACATGCTTTGAGAGTAAGATAGCTATTTATCAATTGAGATCTATCCAAGTTTTTAAACAACTAATTGAACTCCAACATGTTCGTTTGTACTCAGGAAACTCAGATGTCATGGTTACATGGGAATTTTAAGTCAGGCCCTCGTCCTGATGGTGTGTCTCCTATAATATCTGAATGTAATCTCAAAGTATACTGAACTGAAAGTTCAAGCATTAGCATCCACCAGCTCAGAGCTAATAGTTATGTAACATACTTCCAAATTGGCAGCAATATCGTGACAATTTCAGAGTTTGGGGAGGTATGGGGGGAAAGTCAGCAGTAACAACACATAGTTAATCATTTTAAGTTTCTTCTAAAAGCCAACATACTTTAAGTTTTTCTCCATGGTATTTGTATTAAAGGATAAAAAAAATTAAAGCATCATTTCAAAGGTACTAGCTTTTTTTTTTTTCTCTAGAAAAGAATAACAGAACTGTAACCTTACAGTCTTGCATGAGGACTTAACTTTAAGCTAGTTTTCTGTCCAAGCAGGATCATCTGAAATTTAGTACATTTATATGACCTCCATCACTTAATTGAACCCCTCCTTTATTAACTTTTTAAAATTCTTTCCTGTTAATCAGATCAGATTGTTAGTACAAATAAACACCGTTTTTTCTCCCTGTAATAGTTTTCCCCTCCATTGTTCACTCCTCAAACATGTTGAGTTCTCCTGTTTTAGGCAAAATCTGACTCCAGCTTTTCTTCAACTAGCTGCAATGACAAACCTATAAGGAAGCAGACACAACTGGTCCTTTACAAGCCCTAAATCTAAGACAAAAGAAAAGAAAAGTCTCAGTTCACTTCCATACAAAGTTCCTATTGTTTGCAGAAACAGGCATGAGGAGTTGTGTTAATTCCAGGCCACCTCATGAATTTAGGTTAGTATTACACATGAGCCTGATCAAGATGATAAACTAATTCAACAGGGGTTTTGCCCTCTGACTTGGATCAGACTCTAGAAGCTGACACTTTTTTAAAGACACTTAAGTACATGAGAAGTTAAGGTGAGTGAAGGAAGCAGGTAGAAGGATGTTTACCATATCTTGGCAATATGCACATATTCACAGGCACCAAAGCCAACACTATGCATCCCAGCGTGATGAAAGGGACCTCGTAACCAAATGTTTGATACAAAAAGCCGCCCAAAGGTGGGCCCAGCACCAGTCCGAGTCCTGAAAAAATTTCAAGGCTGCCCTAAAGGATGAAAAAGAAAGCAGAAAGGAAGTCAGTGTGTTGAAACAATACAATGCAACAATACAAAGCAAGCCATGGGTAGCGAAAAGCAAGACACTGCATCGCTAGGACAAGATCTAGTAGTGACCTTCACAGGGTGGGACAGCAAAAGGAATTCCACAGTTATGTGTGTGACAGCCATGACCTCTTTTGCTTCACTACACTCTTTTGCTTCAGCTATACTGCAGCATTCCAACTCTGCTGTCACCTAACAGATCTCAATCCTCAGGCAAGGCAAATGTAGCAGAAAGCATCCACAGGACACCTCAGGCTGAAGGGATCACCTCTCCCACCTGCCATAACACTCCAGCCTGAGGGAAAGGATCTAAACAAACCTACTCAGATGGGTCATCATCTCATGGGATGAAGTACTTGTGCCAAGTTAAAGCTTTCTCTCCATAAACAACTGTTTGGACTCACTCCCTAAGGGTAGGAAAAAATAATGAAACTGCAATAGGGACAACTCAGATTGTTTTGGACATAATTTAATAATTTGGTCTGTTTTGTAAGATACTAATTTGTAAAAGGACAGTAATACAGACACATCTTGTGCTACAAAGTCATAGTCACCACTGTCAACATCTGCCTCAACACTTGATTAATCAATGCTTAACCACCAGCAAGAGCTGGTGGTAATAACTGTTTACAGATAAAAGTTTTGATAACTTCCAGAGCCCAGAAAGATACTCCAGGGAATCATCCTCATCTTTAATTTTACTGATACAAGTCAAGAGTTGTCAAATGTCCTGAAAACAGTCAGAGTCAGCAAAAGCCCAGTTCTTTGCCCTAGGTCAGTCTAGGGTGCAACCTTTTTCTTTCCTAGCAAAGGAAATAACTAAGCATGGCCATTAACATCACTGCATCCAGATGACGCTTTCAATTTTGTTGCTCACCAGCCATACAAACATTTGATTTGTGAGGCTTTGGTTCAAACAATCAACATTATTTGGGTCTATACCTCATTTAGGCCTTCTAAGTTAATGAAGTGGGAAGGGCATGAGGGGGAAGCTGAGACATCGGGTAGTACAGATCTGAGGATAAGATAAACATGATACTGTAAGAGAAGTGAGATTGCTTATGTTCTGAAGTCCACACCTCTTTGGTCCACAGAGGGATCACATTGACAGATGCTCAATTTCCCACTCCAACAAGTCTAATGTGCCTATATTTAATAACTTCCCTATACACCCTCTAGAGTATCCAACAAGTAAAAGGAAGGCTGAAAACTTGTACAAAAATTGGAGAAGAAAGGTGCTTTTCACCAAGAAGGACAATAGAGAGCAAGGCTAAAACAAAGCCTCATCACTCCTTCAGGCTTCAATTTTACCCAAGGATACACCTTGCTTAAATAATCAGCTCTTTCTTCTGCCTCTTGCCTCAGAGCCCAGTCTCTCCATCATGTCTATTTAAGGACACTAAATCTACACGAATAAATATGAAGAGATTTTATTCTTATGCAGAACAAGATACTAGAGTACACAATATGGTAAAAAGACAAACATTTAGAAATGTCTGTTGTTCTATAGCACCCTTTCTAGATTTTAAACAAAGGTAGGTACCAAGCAACAGCTGTGTAGCATTTCTGATTCTGGTCTTAAGATGACCTTCACCACCAGACACCATTTTCAGCCATGCATTATGGTTACTGTGCTGCCATAACAGAATTTCTTTTCTTTTTAATTCTGATTATAAAATGGGTAATCAAGTCCTTTATGTCAAAATTACTTTACTTACCTATTTAAATTATGTTTTAAAATTTACAAACAGGAGACCTAAACCTTATTGACTGAATAAATCCAAAACATGATTACAATATATAAATTGCTCTCCAATTAAAAGGTCAGTTAATCACTGCTGATACAACTTAGTAGGTTTTTTCTACTTAGAAAGACATATTCTATTTATAGAAGTAATTAAACAGCTTAACAACAATATTAGTTGTTAAGCAATAAAAGCAGCAACTTTTCTAATTTTATTTCATGTTCTTAAATAAGTTCTCAACATTTGCTCACTCACTAAAATTTAATGCAGTTATTTCTGACAGAATAAATCTGAACTGAAAACCATAATGTATTGAAAAATAGACAGAGAAAGCAGCATTTTATTAAACACAAAACTTTTCTTTAACACCTTAAAACCTCAACTGAAAAAGGGTAGTATTTCTAGTTAAAATGAATTGTTGATGATCAGAAATGCTGCCCTCCAGATTTCAACAAATTCAAGCTCTCATCTTTTCATAAATAACTTTTACCAACAGATTAGAAAAATTAAGCCAAAATTCTTTCAGTTTTGCATCCTTCAGTCATTTAAATCAACACCATTTGAATTAATTTACCACTTTTTAATCAATTCACATGGATCCTTACTATCCAGGTAGAAGTAGTCACTAAAAACTGTAGTAGTATTTTATTAGTATTTTGTCTTGATTTTCACTGAAGAGATAACTACTGTCACTAATGGTCAGCTGTCTTCAAAGCACAAGCAACTAATATATACTGCTTAATTTATATCTAACAAGAGTTATGCTCAGGTCTAAACTCATTCTATGATTGTGACTCTAGATTACAAACAAAACATTACATGATGATTTCAAATAAGCCTGCATACGACACAACAGATTTTCTCCTCCTGATTTTAGGCTGCCCACTGGTAATTTGCCATATTGCTGGAACTCAGCTGTAACACTGCTTTCTGAACTTACCAGGACAGTAGCTATATTAGTGGGAAATGCCTTTGCAAGGATTGAGAACGATGCTGTCATTGCCGCTGCAAAGCTTATTGCATCCATTGCTCTTACTAAAAAGCAGAAACTGATGAACACTGTTCCACTTGGCACCTTGTCAAGCATTCTGGAAAAGAAAAATCCCAACAGTATATTGGACTTCTCTCAGGATGGAAGAAGGCATCTACTAAAGGCCTAGAGCGTAATTTCTTGCTCATTAACAAGACACTCAATGCTTTCTATTACCACTTATCTTTGAACCACATCAGTGAAATAATTCAAACTCTAGCAAACTATTTCTGGCAGCTTTCTCCTTTTCCCCTTTACTTGGCAGTGAAAAGAGCATGAAAACCATAACCTGTGAAAAACTCCAATGCCACCTTTGTTGTATTTCATAGCTTTTCCAAGCACCGGTGCAAGAAGTCTGATGCAGTGTGTTAGAACTAACTAATAAGAGATTCCTTTATTACTAAAAAAGCATTTATTTTGCTAAAATTAGTGACTTAGCCTCTCCACCTGCCAGGCAAAGCTTCCCATTTAAGCCAAATATTTAAAAAAAAAGAATAATTAAAACATCATTCAGAAATAGTTTTCTTATTGCTGCACTTTGACAGGTTTCTCACCATCCATGAACTACTACTTAAATAGATAGAACGTAACTCCTCTGCTTTCACAGTAAACAGACTCAAACCTAGTGAAAGGGAGAAGTGCTTCTGCTCTACAAGAGGTAGATAAAAATTAAAGATGCAAGAAGTTAGATGACTTAACAAACACAAAAGATGCCCAAGAGTTTCTAATTTTATGTCCATATTTTCATATGGATGAAAATGATCAGAAGACAAATGCAACAAAACCAAGCAATAGAAATTACTTACCCAAACAGAATGGTCACACATCCTGAAACAAACATCCCTGACACAAACATGAACTTTGCTCCAATTTGTGAAAGCTGTAAATTAAATACCATTTTTACATGTTAGTATTTCAAGGAAAGATCAAAAATTTTCAACGTAAGTTACTGTAAAGAAATCAAAAAATTATGGGAACTTTATAGCACCTGTAGCTAAAAGATTGGGACTGGTGTGCCTACATTCAATAATGAACCTAAAAATACTCTGAACAGTTAAGTGACTTAACCCAGTTTTAGAAAGGTAAGACAATGCTGCAGTTAACTATTTCACAGCAGCATGCTGCAGCTTCTGCAGAGCAGCAGGTTACAGCAGCATTCCTCATTATAAACAAGCAGAACGTTTGTTTCCAAACCTCCCCTCCAGCACTATCACTGACTGAGGCAAGGCCAGCAATACCCATCATGAATCTGGCTAGTGAGAGTCAATGCAAGCTGATTTTTAAGCATATTTATGACAACCCTTAACAGCACAAAGCTTTGGCATGGGAAGCATGGTACTTTCAGGCCTCCCCATTCATCACCAGGGAATGACCCCACCTTTCTTCATTTCAGACTCTCTCACCATAGTGAAGGATGACAGGAGGCATGCCATAAAGGAAACTCAATCCCACAACAAAGTACAGCTGAGCTTCTAATTCCATGCTGCAACTTTCCCTAAGGACAGTAGGTATTTCAGGCTCCTTTTCTGTTCAGGCCTGAACAAAGTCCCTGCCTTTCAGCCGTTAGTACTAAAGCCCACATTTTGCTGAGTTTCACTGAAACCCTCAGCATCTCTGAATGCTGCATTGTCCAGGCCTACTGATACTCACTTCAGCAGTCTGCAGTGAGGATGGCACACACTCTCTCCCCTGTAAAGTACTTGCTGAGGCTTGTGCCATAGCTGAATACCACTACAGGCACCAAGACTTGGACTTAGTAATGGCACTTATGTGACACTTTATGATCCACCTCAGCACCAGAGAATAAGCACTCATCACTCCTCAGCAAAGAGGCTGCCCAGTCAAAGACAGAGCCGA